>NC_064897.1:14055000-15266000 GCF_929443795.1 Astur gentilis
TAGGTGTTATACATACTAAGAGATGATCACTGCCCCTAGGAAGTTTATAAACTAAATAAATAGGACAAAGATCAAGGCAAGAGGAGCATTATTATCTTCAGTTTACATATGGAGAACCAAAACACAAAGAGATAAATATCTGGAGGTCCTACAGCGAGCCTGTGGCAAAGCAAAGTTCTAAATCCTAATGCATTGCTAGCTCCTTCCTCTCAGCCACATCCTTTGCAAAACAAGGAGCTGCTTGAATTCTACACGCAAAGCAAAGCTTGGGAAGTGAGTGACAGAAAGAAACAGCAATTTATAACCGACATGTGTCCTTTGCAACCACAGATCTCAAAGAGCATTACAGAGACAGGTAATTCTCTCCTTTCCACAGGGTGGATTGGTCAGGCAGAGGAGATCATCTGTAGTTTCACAGGAGAGTTTGAAAGCATAATATGGTTGAAGCCTACTGTCCTTTGAACCTAACTGGACAGTCATGATTTTCCTCATCTTGCAGAGTCTCATAGCAATAAAATGGCTTAGTCATGATGACTCCTGTAGTGCTTTCACTTGTCACAAGATGCAGCCCAGGACTAAGGAAGAGAGAGCAGAGAAAGTGATTTTTTACACCTCCTGGCCGCTAGGTCCATGTCTTTCCCCATGCCAGTATAAATTAACACACCTCAGAAAGGCTTCTCTAATTTACTGTGGCTTTGAATGGCTTGCGATCAGCCAGAATAGTGGAGGGCTCTGCCCTCTCCCTCTGTCCCAATCAAGAGAATAGTGTGGGGTCATCATGCCAAACATATGCTACATCCTTCTTGTGAGGTGTATT
Organism: Astur gentilis; assembly: GCF_929443795.1. Taxonomy (NCBI): domain Eukaryota; kingdom Metazoa; phylum Chordata; class Aves; order Accipitriformes; family Accipitridae; genus Astur; species Astur gentilis. Next base: position 14,055,818 of record NC_064897.1, read on the forward strand.
CCACACGGGGTGATCAATCTAACCCTGTGGCTCCTTTCCAGCAGCTGAGCCAGCACAAAGAGAGCTACACCAGAGCCCAAAATTAACTACATTGTCTCTCATTGTGGCCAACTTCTGTTCAAAGGGACATGACAAACTTTTAGATTTTCAGTCTCTGTTACACAGGGGCCTAATCTCGTCTGCCTTGAAGAGTCTCTGTCTTCTAAGTTCACTATATTCTTGATATTGCTAGAGGCAGAAACGGTAGCGGCCATTTTATTTATTATAGTAGGGACAAATTAGAAAAAAACTCTACAACTTTGTCTTTAGAATACTGGGTATAATTGCATGTGGGTCATCATTTTTTGAAGAAGTCACTGCTCAATCTATATATGTTTATATCAGGTACAGTTATCAGATTGGAGATGTCACCTCTTGATTTATTTTCTTTTCTGTTTGACTTCCTAGTAAAAAACTTTTATGTTCTGCATAAGGTGAGATCAGAAAAAAAGGGCAATGAGAAAAAAAATCAGGAAATAATAGCAGCATCACTCCATATTCGCTCCATGAAATTAGCTCCAAGTCACACATTAGCCATTAACTCCTTTGACCTGTTCCTCTTTGAAAGATAGGTTCCACTTTAGGTTTCAACCTAAGACTTCAGCATCTTCAGCCCTGACATAATCTTAATTGTTTTCTATATTTCTAAAAAGACATAAATGGGAGTTAGAAAGTAGATTATAGAAAAAATACATTTTCAAGGTAAGGCAAATGATCATAAATTCAGCTCTTGAAAACCCCCAGAAATAAAATAGCACTTGGTAGCTGCAGTAGTGATGATCTGAAACATTAAAATTAAATACATGCACTCAAGACGTCGCTGTATCATGTGCTTGAAGTGTTGGGTTCAAATGCTAATTGGAGTATAAGATGAGAAATCCAAACACAAGTCAATTTTGATAAGAACGTAAATGCATTTATCAAAAAGATTTCAAAATGTTGATGTGAAGCCTCCTGGGATTGTTATGGATACACAGAAGATATGAACATAAAAACATAATTCATCTGTTCAAATTCCAATGCCATTCTGTTTATTTCAAGATGCAACAAATTGCTGCTCCTTCCCACTCTTTTTTCATTTTTTTCAATGATGAGCAGTATCTACTTTTTAACTGACCCCCACACACAGACTTTCTGAGTCCTTCCTCAGTGAATTATCATAAGGAAACAATCAGGCAAACGTTTGAGAAATAGGGGATCACTTCTCCGATGGGAAGGTTATGGAATAAAACATGCCCAGACTGCAGTCACTACCAGCACTGCGATCACAGAGGAAGGTGAAGTTTGGTCACCTCCCAAGCTCTTGCCTCCAGGAGAGGTGGCAGCTCACAGCTCTTCTGGGCTTGGGACTCAGCCCATTTGCCGTCCCCAGCCATGCCGCTCGGACCACCGACCGCTGCGGTGGACAGGCCAAAGCTTCAGTACCAGCGGCAGCATCCTGCAGCAGCGTGGGCTCCAGCAAAGAGCTTGCACTGACATTTATGCTGCCAGTATCGAGACTGCTACTGTACATAAGCCGGCAGTGACTCCAGAGTAGTCACAGCCAAACAAAACCCTTCAGGAGACAAAGATTTCTACAGGGCCCTACGGCCACTCTGCTTAAAAATGGATTTACCACGCTCTACGGTATTTTGCTACTCCAGAATATATTTTTCTCTCGGAATGGGACAAAGTATCAAAATGGCTACGCTTTTCACAGAACAAAGGACAGCCCAGATTATTTAAGCGTGGACACTAACTAATGTAGTGCATCTTGAAGATCACCTCTGGCTGAAGAGGTCAGCATACGGTGGTGTATCAGCATACGGTGGTTGTGCAAAGGCAGAGAACTTTTACCTCCGTTAGAATGAAAAGCTTACCTCAAGGTTACCTAGTGGAACATTCAATCAAAATAATTTTTTTTGCTGTAGGAAAAAGAAATGTGACTAACATTTTCAAGAGAAATCTGTTTTTCAATGAAGAAGTGTTCTAAACTTTTTCACCTGGTCCTACTGTTATGTGAACACTGCTTGGTACCTCTGTTTTCTTTCCATCAATAAAGCAGGAAAAGTTGAGCCCAGACCTTAAAGCCATGATAGTAACTGATGTGTTTCCTGGAAATACATAGAGCCCCCAACTCATCTAAAGGGTATCAGATACAGACACTAGGCAATGCTGAACTACAAGAGGAGATGGTATGTAAGAGACATCTTTAGGATATGGATGAATGCCTTCATGTGAATATTCATACTCATTCAGTGACTACCATACATCGTCTCCAGTGAATCAGGGAGAGCTTCCATGCAAAAACTGATGTGATCAAGCCCATAAAGACCAGATCTTCATGATATCCATCTATTAGAGAAATTATGACTGCACGAATTTTCACAGGGTCCAAATACAGAGAGCTTAATCTTGTAGCTTTAAAGTTCTTTCATGCAGGGTTGGGGTTTATTTTTGTCAGTGAATATGTATACATAGTTTTCACAGGGAATACAGGATATAAGGGACAGTAAGTATGCTTCAGCATATGGTGAAACCATATGGTTGGCTGCTTTTCTGCCTAACCACTTTTATTTATTTATTTTAAATTATGTGATTCACATTATTAGTTGAGACCTCTTTAATTTACATGGCTATAAATATGATAGATTAATTACGCTTAATTTTTAAAATATTATTTATTATTATTGGGGGTTAAGGAGTGTGCACAGAACACGGAAAAAAATGGTCTGGATTTCCTACTGATGTAAATGAACAAAGCAGTATCAGTGCTTCAGATCAAAGAACTACAATTCCTATCATGCAGAAATCTTTGGTTTGTCATGCAGAATCTGAATCTGGATTCCTCCTAGTATATTCTTCATGATTCTGCAGGAGTTAAAAAACAGGAAGCAATGAACATAGAGGTCTGGGAAATCTTGGCTTCTCAGTTCCTTGTCCAGTAAGTCACCAAAGAAATAAGAAGCCCAGAAACCCTGTCTGTGTGCTGCTGAGGAGCCTGGAGAGGGAGACAGAAGGAAAAGGTAAAATGGTATTTCCAGGGGGACCAACATGTTTCTATTTAATTGGCATATTTTGATCTGAAAGATTCCAATCATAAGCTGTGAGAACAGTGATGCAGCAGAAATTTTTCCCTAATTTTCAGGCTATTTCAAATTCAATTAGAAATACACTCCAAACCAAGGAATAGTCACATGGCAAAGAATTACAAAAAATATTATGCTAAGTGTCATTACTTACTATTCTATAACAAATAAGCTTGTTAGATCACAGTCCAGTTGCTAACACACCGGTGTCAGCCACCTCAAACTACCCTCTCTGTCTTGATTCTGTTTTTTCATTGTTCCTCTCCTGAAGGGCCAGGGACTCGATCGAACAGGGAAATCTCCCATGCTTTTTGATCAGCGACTTTCTGGCTGTCATTGCCTACAGAAAATAGGAGAGAGGTGACAGTTCCCATTTGGATTGCTACCTAAGGAGATCAGATGCCTGGTCTGAAATCCCTACTTCAGCACAGACTTCTAACGAGAGCTTAAATATGTCACTTTCCCTTTTCGCACCTCAATTCCTTAACAGGAGCAAAGGAATCGGAGCACTTCCCCACCCCTGAGGGCTAGACTGTGGGGTGCTCCAAGGCCACGGGGACATGTAAGTAGCTCAGCCAGGTGTAAGACTTTGATCTCCAGAGTTATCAATCCAGCATTTCAAAAGCACTTAATTCACAATGGGAGATTTAATATTTTCAAGAAACAGTTCACTTTTTTAATAGAAGTTTTATCATTATTTCTTTAAACAGCTTACATAATCCCACGTACAAGTTTCAGGACTTGATCTTATTATCTGTCTTTTACTGTAAACTCTCTGTTTTGGTGCAACATGAAGTTTGACCAAGAGGCATTACAACTATGCTGGCAGCAAGTCTGTGGATGTTGATATGCCAGGCAGGAGGTAGGTGATTTTTCTGGAGACATCGCTCACTTTCTCTAAGGGAAAATATGAAATAAAAAAGTATAGAATGACCTTGCACTAATAAGCCTCTGCCTCGAGACAATGATTAAACCTGGTAGCGCAAGGGTTGGTTTATGAGTAATACCAGCTAAGGCACTAATGAAAGTATCCCATTAAAAAAATGTATAACTTAGGGACTTGTCTGCACTGAGAAATTTGGTCACTGCCGTTGCCGCATTAATGTGGTCTGAAGTACAAACAGGAAGGCATATCCAGGTATTGCAGCTGGCGCCTATTTCTAACAAAACTAATTAGCCAGAGGTCCTGCATACTTTACCAGGACTGAAATCCGGATGCGAAATCTGCATTTCGAACCGAGTTCTAGTTCAAGGACTTTACTGTCCAAAGCTGTCTCATCACCAGTGTAGCTGCAATACTACTGCCAAGTACTGTGACTCGTATACTGCAACTTGAACCGGTTTGTCCTGCACAAATGTCAATGCACTCATTCAAAATGTTACCCTTATACTCAGGAACATCATAGGAGAGGATCTATTTGAAAACGTGTGCACCAGCCTGGGTCAGAAATTAAGTTGTTCCTTTGTTTTCTTCATTAAGTTTATTCTGAAAGCAAATTAATTTTCCCCATTTCACTTGAAAATTTCCATAGAAAAATAGATTTGGCTACTTCTGGTAATGATTAACACATACCCACAGATCTGTTGTGCACACACAGCAGGTGTGACGGGTCCAGGCCACGCCAGGGTTACTGCGCAACGTGCAAATCAGCTGCTGTGCACACACACAGTAGCTCTGACACAGCCAGTACCAAAGCTACTACCTCTAAATTAGGAAATTCTGCCAGCTTGTGGGCAACCAGCAAGACAACAGTAAAATCAGTCCGGCTGCAGAGAAACAATTTGAATGGCAACATACTTGTACATGAGAATAAGACCTCAAGACATATAAAGTACAGTTCCTTTGAGCTTCAGTGGCACCATTTTGAATTGTAGTGTTTCGGTTGCCCACTTAAATCTTTCTGTGCATGATTGAAAAAAGCCCAGGAAAAACATAAATCTATTTTCACGTGTCCAGAAAATTAGCAGTATTTTACCTGGGAAGCTTTTTCTTTTTGTGATTTTAATATCCTTGAGAATCTTTTTTTTTTAGTTAGAAAAATTTTGGTGGGAAATTCCAAGTAGCTGCAACACAGGACCTGTCTAGAACAGAGCTTGACCAGTGCCTCTAAAAATCGCTATACAACAAACAAAAAAGAAATGAAATAAAACCAATAAAACTAGGAGTGGTCTGTGACATAATTTAGGTAATGCATGTTCTACCCTGTTCCTTCTCCACTGCAAATGTTTAATGCTATAACCACCAAATACCTTTTTATTTTCCAAGCTACATTAACAACTCAACACCAATGAAGGAAGGTTACTGAGTGGTTATTTCCCACCCCTTGAATATTTAACCATAAGCATGTTAAAACTATGCTTGGAGGAGGGGGGGTAAGAAAACAAACACATTGGTTGCAGGAAAAAAAGATGCATTAATCTATTTTTTAAGAAACTTGATTTTCTATACAGTAGAGTTCATATATTAATTCCTTTTATCAGAGAAAAATTGATGTTATCTATTCTTTGCTACAAATATTAAAGCCATTTTTAAAGTGACCTGAGACATAGCAGAGTGGAAAAGCATCTGTTTGAAAAAGTAAATGAAAAGCAAAGCAGAGTTCTCTGTATAATTCTGACTCTTGCCATTGAGACTTGGACATATCTTTTCAAACAGTGAAATGAAAGAATCTGCAGTTTCTGAGATTTTCTACATTCAGTTGCAGCACCTGAAAAAACTGCTAAAGTAGAAGAGTATCTAAAAGGAAAGAAGATCAAATTTATTTTCTGACACAAGGACTCTTTTTGCTACTGGCCATAAAAGTTAAAGCAAAGCTTCAACAAAATATCAGAAGGAGACACAAACAGCCACTATATTTCAGGTCAATCTTACAAACTGAAATCAGCTATTTTCCTACAACCATGTAAAACAAACTCCAGAACGGTGGCTTTTCTGTGTTCAGATTTGATTTGCAGACGCTTCCTCACGCTCATCTGCTTGCACGGGGAATAAACTTCAACTCCCCCTTTTTAACCTAGTCATCCACAAGGTATGACTTCATGTTTTTATTTCAACAAATCAAGAGAGAAATTATCAGACAAATGCATTAGTCAGCACTCTGTACCGATACCCCTAGGTCACCATGAAATGTATCTTTCTACCATGAAACACTTATTCATTTACCAGCCACTGTGAACACACTAGATCATCCTCTCGGGGTCGCTGAACGAACAGGGTCCGCACCCTGGAGGACAGGCAGGTTGCTGGGTCTGTGGCATAGCTTCCCCTTGCGGCCCCATTAGCGACTGGCAAAGATTTCGTCAGTGGGACCGAAGTGGGTAAGGGCAGAGCAAAACACTCCGGAGGCTCAACGCCAAAGCCGAGCCTCCAGATTTCCAAACAGAAATCCAGTGCCACCGAGCCTGAACGGTTTCAGCTGCTGCCGGTTCCCGGTGGGCTGCTCCAGGGACACCCGCATCTCTCCGCAGAACCTGGCTTCCGCAAATAGCCCTAAGAGCTGCGAGGGATGGAGTTGCACAGCTCAATATGGGCTGCCTGGCGGAAATCCCGTCTAACCTGGAAGAGCCGGAACGAGAAACCTTTGCCGACACCGCGCTGGCTGCCAGCTGAGGGATGGCCGAGGAAGGGAGCGGCGGTGACGCAGCCCTGGGTACGGCGCCGCAGGACACGGAGCCGCGGGGCTGTTCGCTGTACCGCTGTCGTCCTCGCGACCTGCTGCTGCAGGGAGCAGTGCCGTGCCTCTGGCCAGACAGCACAGTGTGGCCCGCACGCTGTTCACGGCCGCTGCCATTTACAGTGCCCTGCCCGCAGGCGCATTTGAAAGGATCTCTGGCTAAATACTTGCCACGAGGATCTTTGCGCCTACTCGCTTTCAGGTCTCTCTAGCAGACTGTTTGTGCTGTGCTAAACAGTTGTCCGCGCGCTGTTTGGCACAGGGCCATGGCCTTCATATTCCCACCGTGGACCTTCATCTAGGCTGCTTTCATTTATTTTTATTTGAAGCAGCATACAAGAGTGTGCTCCAACATCTCAGCAGGTGGACGGCCATCCCTACGGACGTCCAGGGAAACTTCTGCAGCTGTAAACACTCTCTTCCCCTCTCTACGCACCGTCACAAGGGCCCAGCTCTTCTGGCTCCATGTGGCCCTTCTTTTCACCTGGGACCCTTAAGAAATCATGTTTCCACGTAAAATGACCGGGACAATGACAGAGTTCTTTTGCAATCCAACACCCTTGTGCTTGGACAGCAAAGTTCTAAGAGTCACTGCCCTGAAGCAAAGAGCCCTCATGATATAAGGGAGTGAGAGAGTTTCAGGGGTGCTGGGACACTACCAAAAGACTAGGCTGGGTAACGGGAGTTAAGACCTGGTGCCATCACATCCATACTGCACATTGGCTCAGTCCCTAAATTAATGTAGCTGCCAACCAATTCCCAGATTTTCTCTGGAGAGAGATCTAGTTGATCCAGAAGGGATCTCAGGAGCAATCTAATATGTACGTGATGTGGACAAGCAGGGGAATAGATTTAGAGAGAAATGGTGTTACTTAAACTGGCAGCATAAACATACCCTTCTGCTGTGATGAAGACCTGAATAGTAGTCAGCTAATAATGTAATACCCTGGTAGTATACTACTGGAAAGAGGAATTATATGTCTCCTAAACCTTTTGACTGCATCTGCACATGGCTGTTCTGCTTAAAAGTAGTGGGACTTGTTTCAGGAACTCAGGGAGAGTCAAGGAACAACTAAATCAAGCCCACAGAAACTAGAATTTGGAAAGTCTATATACATCATGCAGAAATCTCACTGATGGCATGTGCTCTGCTTCAATGGACTTGCACCCCGTCGCAGAAGTTAATTTGCAAACCCCAAAAGATAATTGTTGATATGGCAACTGATAACAAAAATACCAATTAGCAATTTTCAACATGTGGTTGAGACCCTGGAAATCTGTGCACTAACAAAACACACCTAATCCCAACAGGTTATCAGTCTTTGTACAAGAATCTACAGCTCTGTCAGATAATTCTCAGGGATACACAAATTATCAATATTTGAAAACCACTGACTAAATATGGTTTGAGAAGCCAAGCATTTTGAAACTCTTCTCTCTACACCACAATTAAACACAACAAATTTAAAACCTTTAAAATCTACCCCTCCACAGATAAAAACTTTGCAGCTGTTGGTGTAAACAGCTTCAGGAGACAAAATTACAGCCTTACAGTTTCTGGCATCCTTCAGGATGTTTCAAGTTTTCCACTTTTTTGAGGGCTTGCCTTTGTTGTGTTTTGAATACATTAACATCTCTAAGAAAGAGCATGCATATGCCGTAAGTATGTGTACATGATGGAAGGTGGTGGTAGTTACTCTGTTTCAGGAATTTTTTCTCATGTCTTCTGTGGACTTCTTGTTTAGGTTTATAACTTATTGTCTCTATTTAGCTAACAGGCCTAGAGGCCTCCGAGTCTTCGATGCTACAAATATAGAACTATGGTATATTTGAAATGCTTTTCCATTTTGATAGTTCAGAGACACTGGTGAAGAATGATTCATTACCAAGAACAGTAAACTCCGGCCTTGCACAAGGATCAGCCAGCACTTTATTGAGACTCCCATTTGGGCAGAAAAGTCCCTGAGACCTTGCCTAAGGAGTATAATTCCATGTAATGAAATCAATTCTGTTAACAACCACAGCAATTATCTTTGTATTTGAAAACATGAAACACTGTAGCCTCACTGCTAGCTGAACTGCAGCCACTTCTGCAGCAAGAATATTTTTTGTTTCAAAAGAAGGAAAAATGCAAAAGGGAGTGCAGAACTATGATAACTTATTATTTTGTTGCACCCAAAATGAAAATGCTATGTGCGGGCAGGGGTAAGTGACAGCCCCTATTCTCCAGCCCCAAATTTCTGTCTTAATGGTACACAACAGGTTAAAACAGTGTGGAGAAAAATACTATATTATTCAATCTTGTAATAAATTTCTGCAGGCAATATTCAGTAGCTCAGTTCAACCACTGGCCCCACTGGAGAGTTTTAGTGCTCTGAAGATTAAGATTAAATTCAGACATAGCAAAGCCAAATTTTCTAGTTTTTCCAAGAGGTAGGGGGAGGATTATATATCCCTCTTATATGTACAAAATAAGTTTCCATTATTCAAGAGTTGTTCCATAGATCAGTCACAAAGACAAGTCTGCTTTTTCTGCAGTAAGCACGAGCACTATCTTCATGACACAATGAGGTTTTGATAAACAGAAGCCTTTTAAGTAACATTATAGAAGTAACCATTTTTCCTTCATACCCTTTCAAAGGGGCACTGGCATTTTCAAAATGGCACACATGAATTACATACCAATCTAAGGATCATACAGCACATTGGAAATTTACTCCTAAATGGCTTCTATTGTAAAAAGGTAGACAATTTACATGTCAGAGTAAGGAGGTCTGAATAGAAGAAAAGCCTGAATATCCTCACTTACACCAGTTTAATTCCACAGACTTCACTGACATTATTCCTGATTTGTGCCACTGGAAATGAAAAGAGAATCAGATATGAAGCATTGTAATGAATGATGATGTATTGGTGATCAAAGTAGAGTAGCCTTCCATCAAAGAATAGTGTGCATTACTAAGTTTATTTTGTTGTACTAAATGACTTAATTCTCAGAAGAGGAATGATCCCAAGCTGGAGAGCTAAAATCAGTTCAAAAGTACACAAAAGATGAACATATACAGAAGAAAAATGAAAAAACAGAGAATAAAGAGTTGGTATTTCTCTCTCTCTCTCTCTCTCTCTCCATCTATAGATCTCAACACAATTTACCATCTTGAATTATGTCAGCCTCATCACATTCCTTTAAGGAAAGCATTATATCAATTTGGAGATAATGAGGAGGCAAGATGTAAAGATTAAGGACGTCATTTCCAGAAACACATAAATTATTCGGGATCCTCAGTTCCTAAAACATACTGAAAGAATGAGAACTTCAAAAGAGCATTACATTAAAGAAATTTCTAGCAAATTAATGGGAAGAATGAATATCCACAGTTTCTGAAAAATCTGGGTAACTGTTCCCCTAACTGGGCACCATGAACTTCAGTGCATACTCTGGACATATTAATCAGATCCAAACAAGCTGCATCCTAACCAGGATGAGGGCCTGGATCTTTTGATTCAGTCTTGCATTCTAATCACAAGATCTTTTATCATTCTTGTTCTAGTTCAGGGATTTAAATAGGGCCATTTTATAATTTGATGGACAGTTATCACATGGGTACAAACCTTCTCAGCAAGGATAGTTTGATCAGTAAATGATAAACCAGCTACACATTTTTCCAGTTAGCTGTTGTCTCTTTTACTTCTTGTATTATGGATAAGTTCATGATAAGCTCATGATATCAGCATGTACTAGTCACTCACCGTAACAAGCAAAACTTCCTGTTGTGCAGAAACAGATGACTGGACAAAGCCTCTATTCAGGCAGTGCCAGTAACAACCGTGGAACTTGTTTGCCTCACGCTTCGCTCATTTACCTGTAAACTCTGCGGCCTATAACATCACGCAGCTCTCAAGAAGACTCCAGGAGTACATGACGCTACGGGGTTAATGGACTCAGTTGCCAAGATTCAACAGCCAAATAGAGATGGGTGTCAGATCTCTATATTATTTCCCGTACATCCGGAGCTGGGAAATGGAATCTGTGCAAATGAGAGAGAGAGATAAAACTTAACCAAGTATGCCCTTAATGTTAAGAGCCTCAATCAAGACAATAATCCCTCCATTTCGTAACTACAGGTTTTGCTTTACTTTAGCACCTGTTTATTAAACTCCTTGCTTCTCATATTCTGAAATGGAAATAAGCCAATTTTTGGAAGTGGTGGCAAAGGGTTATTCATCACTGAGGGGCTCTAGGCGTGGATGAAGAGAAGTACGCTGATTACATACATTTTTACTTTGTATTTTTATGCGCTAATTGTACTGCTCTTCTCTGTTTCTGAATGGTATAGGATAGGTGCTTTGGAGATGTTTGATCCTAGTGCGTCCGAATATTAGGCCCTGAAATGCTGCCACCCCTCTCAGTTTAAATTATTGAGACATAAATAATAAAATCTATATCTTATAGGGAAATAGAAAAATCCTAATCTTTGAGGCTTTCAAAATTACACTGGACAACACACTAGAAAAGATTACAATGAATAGGAATAATTCTTCACCGGCAGAGAGATGGACTAGGTAAATGAATCAGTCTTTTCTGTATCTAATTCCTATGATGGCAAGCCATGAACATTCTGACCAAGCAATTTACATTGATTTACAAGTCTAATTTATAAATCTGTGGGTTCATACATCAGGATTTCAGATCAGCTTATATAATGTGTATAAATACATTTTCACTTTATTTGTTAATGTATTGCAAATGAGGATGTAAATCTGACATGAACACAAGTTTACCTAATTTTATTAATTTAAAATGACAATCACTCCTGTACAAATGGGTAGCAGAGGACTACAGTGCAGGCTTTGTTCCGTTCTTTAGCCCAGGGTTAAACTTGCAAACTAAATCTGAATCATTTACTTGTCTTCAGAGATATTTCCTCTTCACTGCTTTCGTACCCCGAGAAATACATGCATTCTGAGGGCCAGATCCTCAGCTATAATGCAACTAGATTATCCTTCAGCTTAGTTCGTCATCTTCAATAAAGTTATGCTAGTTTTCAACGTTTGAGGATTTGAGGTGAAATCTTTGTTCCAATTAAATCAATAAGAGTTTTCCTATTGAATTCAAGGATTCAAGGATTTAATCCTTGGCTTTTCAATGTATACACATTTTTCTAAGACTAAAGTGATATACAACAGCTCTGTAAAACATCCATGTAGCAGATCCTTTTATGGAAAGAGTAGAAAGCTCCTCAGACAGTGCACATCCTGTTTCCTTGTGAATAGTTTCTGAATGTTTATAAAACAAAATATAGGATGAGTTATGTCAAAGTTTCATATAAATTTTCATAATTTATAAATATTTTAGACATATTTTGGACATAAATTAACACTTTAAATTTCTTTAAGCCTATCAAGCCAGACATAGTCTAGTTTTATATCAGCTAACACATAGAAAACTTTTTTAGTTTAAGAGTCCTTCTTGTCTGTGGTCGTATTTTTGAACGAAGGGTTTCACATAAAACCAAAATGACAGTGGACATTTAACAGGAAAGGACTGAAGCAATAAATGTCCAAAGAGCAGCTGGATCCTGTTTCAGCCTGCATGAGCTGTACCAAATAACTGACAGCCTTACTGCCCTTCCATTTTACACAAAACTACAGTAAAAAAAGTGGTATCTTCTGGAAGCTATTCCATGTGGAATGTAACTCATATTCTGGGCAGAGCGATACTTCATTTGAGCAGCAGATAGGGGATCCATAGGTGTATATTTTGAGAGAAATGTAGTTGTGGAAATTAAAGACAGAAAAATTACATGTAGGACCCAGCTCCACTTAAATCCATAACAGTTTTTCTATCTACTTCCACGGGAATTGGAACAGGCCCCCTGGAGAGAAATCCTGGCTCCTTTTAGCTTCTTTTAGCAAAAAATCTCAAGGACTGTACTCACAGAGTATAAGCTTGACACAGTCATGGAGACCGTCAAAGAGTGATGTATACTTAATTGTTTATCAGGTAGTATTAACTTGGAGTTCTTTTTTAATGTACAAAATTTCTTGTTTAATATCTTGTGTATTTTATCAACTTTATATCGATTTCCTAATTGCAATGTGCTTTTCTTCCCTCTTCTCCTGCTCCTATTTCTAGGGGTATAATGTAGTAAGAGTAAGGACTTGATCCTGTATGACCAAACACATGGAAGTCTTGCCTGAGATCAGTGGGTGTTTAAGACCTATAAACATTTACACATGCTAGCACCTCCATAGATTTAAACAACCTCGCTCTCTCCCTAAATTCAACACCTGGCAGAATCAAAACAAGCTGGAGAGAAATGGGCCCCACAAATTTTCACCTTTGTGCTTCTGCCTATATCTTATTACTTCTGCTAATTTTGCTGCAAAGCATAAAGTAAACCCTGCATTCCAATGTAATATAAATGACATAATTTAATGTGACTAAGAGATATACAGATGGCATTGCATTTCCTCCACAGTGTGGAGAGGTCAGACAGCAATTGGCTATAACACAAACTAAGCTAATACACAGCAACAAGCTGCCAGATCTTGGTCCCGCTTACTAACAGCCTATACTATGTGAAGTAATTGAGCATGCAGCAACTTTCTCAACTGTACTTAAGCAAGGGACAATGTTGGAAAATGTCAGTGCTCCAACTTAACAAATCTTCATATAAATAGGACATACTTTAAAATATTTTCACGATAAAAGATTCAGAAGAAACAATCTCTTTGTTAAGGGTGCCTGGATCTACAGCTCATACATTACAGCAGTCTAGTTTTGCCTCCTTTAGGAAAACTGCAAAAAATAAATCTTGAAATTACAAATAAGCCACTTCTATTGCTCACTTTGATACATAAAAAAAGTTAACAGTAGTTTATGAGTACATTTCTCTAGTTTTTGTCTACTTCTAAGTGTCTAAAATATAACCAGTAACACTGTTAAAAATTATCTGGTTTCTAGTATACAATTACCTCTTTAAACCTGATTCTAAGGAAAGTGGATTTAGTAATTTTTCAGTGCAAAAAGTCTGTACAAACTGGCCTATGACTCCATCTACAAAGGATCCTGACTAGCATGTTTCAGTTCCGAAATGTAAAAAGCTGCCCCATCCATGTAGCTAAGGGAAATTCTACCTCATGACAAGCTGCCAAGCAAGGCAAGTCCAAGTAGAAGGAAGGAAGAGGGTCTGATAATAGAGATGCCCAAACTGTACTGCTCTGCCAAGATCCTTAGCATTAGAATGCGCTAGAATGTCCTTAGGAGATGCTGCAAAATGCAACAATAAACAAATACTTCCCTTACACATATAATCAGCAGAGCAAGCCCCCTCATTCCCAGGGAAGGTGCAAAGACAGTTTTGTCCCTACACATACGGGCAGCTAGATTATTCAATATTTGTAAACCAGCTGTTCAAATCTAGAACAACCTAGTTACCCATCGTCTACTGATTAATCATTTTCTGTAATCACTTTCTGATCAGTAAAATCCACAAATATAAAAGCATGTAAAGAGTGAAATCATCCTCTACAGACACTGAGCTCCAAGTATCCCTCTGAAGATGTGCTGGAAAAGACATCTGGGTTTGTGGCTGTGAATGAGCCTCAATCCACATGAGATTAATTTCTGGATCCAATTTGGAAATAAATTGTCTCTCTAACATGTCCATACTTCAGCAGAAGACTTCCAAAGAGTACACGCCCAATTATAGCAGCTCAGCTGAGATACAGTAACTTACAATGCCACCGTGGTATCATTGCATACAGTTGTGTTCTCTATTGCTGTTCAGCCACCTGAACCCTATGGAGGCATGGAGTGACAATCTGAATGAACACTGTTGCCAATACTTCAATTTTTTGCACAAATCTTGGAACACTTAATATGCTCTTAAATCTCCAGATCCCAAATCAAAAGATTATTAGAGAATGTATACTTTTATCAAAAAAACCAATGGTATTTCTAGACCTGGTTGCCTCTAAGAAAAGTTAAAAGTTTGCATAAAACAGAAGGCAGTAAAAAGCATCCAGATTAATAATTTTAAAGGCAATCTAGTGATTTCCTGAGGCCTGATTCATGCTTTTCGAACCTCTGGAGCTGTCAAAATTAAAACTGACTGTAGGAAGATCTCACAATACTAAATGACTGTGCAATAAAATGGTAGATGAAATTGAAAGTTGATAAACACAAATTAATGCACAAAGTAAAAATAGTGGTAACTATGTATACTACAATGACAAGTTCTAAACTAGCTATTAACATTACAGAGGGAGATCTTGAAGTTACTGTGTTTGTTCAGCAATGTCAGTTTAGTGACCGAGGCTGGTCAAAACCACAAATTGAACATCAGGAATGACTGAGAAAGGAATACAGATTAAAATGGAAAACATCATAATCTAGACCAAGCGCAACAACGTCTCGATTACTGCTTGCAGTTCTGTTTCCTTCCATGTCACACAGTAGGATCAGATAAGACACAAGGAAGGACACATCGTTCCTGGAGTTACAAAACAGCTAATTTGTGAGATTAAGTGAGGTCGAATAAATATTAGGTGAAATGAAAACATTTTCTGAAAATGCTAGATGGATTCACAGTCAACTTCTTACATGCAATTTTGTAAACATTGACAAATACATACCGTATCTACAAAGTTTTCTAGGTAAACACTGTCAAATACTTCCCTAATAGTTACCCAAAACGCATTCTAGAGTTATGTACAATTTATCATGCCAAGAGTACTTTTTATGCTCCTTTTCAAAAAAGAGAAGCTGTTCTGCATGATTTTCCTGACCCATCATAGCTTAGACAGTTCCAACTTTGAGTAACAGTTGGAAATAAAAATATATTTTCCAAGTCATTCAGGCAAGACGTGTGGGCAGTGTTACACTCCTGAAGAGTGGGTGGCAGATGAAATTCACAAGCGGAACATATGCTGCTTTCTCTAAAAGCAACGCTTACTGCCTGCTTTAGTGTGCCAGACCAAAGTCCTTTTGGCACCTGGGCTACCAAACTTCCCAAAGGCATTCATGAATGCCCTTTAAAGATACAGCTGTAACAAAGCAGCACCTCAGTCAGCCCAGCAGACACCAACACTAATACACCTATTATGAATCTAAGAGGGCCACATTTTATCCTTGCCTTTCCCTAATCCTATTCACTGCCCAAACTCAGCCAGTACATATTGAGAAGCAAATTTTAGTTCTCTTTTTTCCTGATTTCGTTGGTCATATAATACGACACATCAAGCCTCTGCCCCTTCCAAGGTTTCATTTTGCTACCGTGATCCCTTGGTGTGGCAGTTTCACCTTAAACCAGAAGCTACTCAAGCTAAATGTCAGTCTTCAGTGCTTCAAATTTAGCATCTTTTTGAGGTGCTTGCTTTCAGAGTACATTAGCTGGCTGCACTGCTTGATTAGCAATGCTCTTTCTGAGTGGAATATTTACTCCCAGGAGCACTTTATCATTTATCATACTTACGTTCATTTTGCTCTTATCCCAATTGTAGCAGCTTTCACGTAATATGTTGAAGAAAAAGAAAACAAGATTAATACCTATTTAGTACACCTTTACTACCACCTTTAATGCACACACACACACTTCAGAGTCAAATGTGTTCTGTAGCTTCTTTATGTTTGGCTTTTTAATTTTCTTCATCAGAGTTATCTGAATGTAAATACTAGGCAGAGCTGTGAGAAAATATAAAGCAGTACAGAAATCTGCATATCACTAGAGAGCCAAGAGGAACAATGGAAATTCAGGCCAACCATCTGGTTGAACACAATGCTCCATTTCAAAAGGTACCTCTTCGAGAATCTTGCTACTGAAGTAGAACATGATTTTGGGTCACAGTCATTCTGACATCCGTGTTGCAGAGATTGCCTGTGTACAGTTGGGTCAGATCTCTGGAATGTCAGACAGACATTTTCTTTTAATCTTTTGCCTTTCAGGAACAATTGACACCATCTGTTTTCATAAGAAAGTGCTTTAGCAGGCCTTCCATAGGTGGTTTGGTCCTCAAGGGTGCAGCTGGAATTGAGGGGAACTAAATTTGTTCTATGTTACAAGACACAGGAATCACACAGCTACTTAAGCATCACAGAAGACAACTGAGGAGAGGTACCTCTTCATACAAATGAGTATTTTAGAGGGTAGGTTGGAAAAAAGTAATAATATTAATTTCTCAGAAATCCCCCCAATAAAAAGAAAATAACTTTTATTATCTAGAGGAAGATTCTGTTTCACTCTCCTGAGTTTCCAAGAGAAACTTTTAATTTTAATTTAGAAACTTCCTATCAAGTAAGTTCTCGAGCTTATTTACTATTTCAAGTCTGAGCTTTCCAAGGTCTTCTTGTGCTCCGGGCTGGCAGGTTGTTGGAGTACCACAGTAATGAACTACCCTTCATTTACAGCTATCTAATTATGTAAGTCACCAAGTTACATTTCAGATTCCTAGCTTACTACAACTAGCTTCAACACAAACTGTATATCTTACTATCTAAAATAATGTTGTGAAAAAGTATTTTTTATATATAAGAAAAACAGAACAAGCACTCAGCAAATGGTAGGGAGATGGCTGCAAAACAGTTATTTTAGGGCTGTGGTTTTTTAAGTTCTGTGAAATGTAAAGGGCTAAACAAATCAAAGTAGACTGAGAACAATTTGTCATAGAAGAGCAGCCCTGTGCTTAGGAGAGTTAACCAAGCCCATAAAACAGCAGTTCTGTGGTTGTAATAATTGCTACAATGTTCCAGCAACCATTGCCAAAGCAGTGCTTCGGCGTGAACTTGGCTAAAGCATTTACCCTTTCCTGGTTAATTCCAGCTGTTCCAAAAGCTGTTGAGCAACTTCATCAGAAAAAAGATTTTAAAAAGCAGTTAAGACAAGAGTCACAAAGTTTCCTTTTCAAAAGGCTGCTGTTATACAAAAGGACAGCAGATAGGATATTAGGCCCATTTCACAGGCCCCCAAAATTATGTTCCATACCGTCAAAGGGCAGACATGATCACAATTCCATGCAAAATCCATCACAGTGGGTACACCAGTTATACCCCTTCAAGTCAGCGGAAAATCATAACTAATATCTCTACTGAGATATGAACTGCACTATGGAAGAAATTGTATTTTCATTCTACGTCATCATCCTCTTCCTCTTTCTTTTAGACATTGTCATATCCTCTCCAATCAACTGCTCTCCAAAGTTTGCTTGGCTCATTTATTTTCCATCCTCCTAATCTTTCTTCCAGCCCTGAGGTCTACCTTATGGAACGTTATAGTGACAAAAAGATAGGAGGCAATGACATAAAGACCCCACTAACGCTAGCAATTTCACATTCAGAAGACGTAGCCCCTGTGGTTTCTTAAACTCGGAGGTTGAGGCTGAGGCATGTACACGGGGAAGCTTTGAGTGGCTGCTGAGTGAACCAGATAGCACAGCACCGGAGGATAAATCCAGGGGTGGGCAGTCATCCCCATGGCACCTTCCAAATGCTTTTGCTGGGCTCCTCAGCCTGCTACTGAACAGAAAGCACCAAAATGTGGATATTGAGCCATACAGAGAAGTTACTCAAAAAACCCCCCACCCATGACAATTTACACCAGCTGAAAGATTTTGGCTTTTTAAAAACAGACTCAGACTTTCAAGTTCTGATTTTTGATATATCTATTAATGATCTAACATCTTCTAAATGATTAATAATATATCTAATAAACCATTAGGTGCTTGTATGTAAGGTTATTCACAGGGTTTTTTATATATGTACAAGATTGTTATGCCACATAAACCACAATATTTTAACAATTATGTGTCCTAATATTTCCATGAATAAACCAGACACTACACGGCAGTATAACAGAAGATAATGCAACAAGGTCACAAAAATATTTAGAAACCTACCTGGTAGGAAAGAAACCAAAAATAGAATGGATATTTCTGCTCCCAGAAACATTTCTCTTAATAAAATTTAAGTCACTGCAGCAAAAAATGATCGTCTTAAATTTAAAAAAGAAATATTTTGATATTTTTCTAATAGCAAGAAAAAACCACTTTGATCTCTGATTATTTAAATCTGTTAAATTCTGAGACATCAAATACGTTTCAAGAATTTACATGATAATGGTTTGCTCAAGGAAATGAGACAAGGACTGTGGGTCATACTAAAATGGATATTAAAAGTGAATTTTCTATGCAAAATTCAGCATACCTGGGCTTGACCACTCCATATTTATAATCACAGTGCTCTGGATTATTTAGATCCATAATTTTGTTCTGTGTATTATGAAAAAAGCAATAATCCCCATCTGGCTTCAGATTTACAACATCCTCACAACAAAATGCAAGTAAGGGACCGAGGTTTAAAGGTTAACTCAGATCAATAGGAACCAAACACTGAAATATGTCTGAAAATATGGGCCAGAGGGATGTGGCCCATAAATGCTTATGGGAATCTTCAAAATCAACCCAGGAGCTTAACTGCCATTACAGTGGTTAAATTTGAACATTTAGAAATGTAGCCTTAACTGATTAGCCTCCGTAGTAAAAGTAGCAGGAGAGCAGAAAAGTAAACCTGAATTTCCAAAAGCCTATACAGAAAAACCTAGACCTTACTTTTCTCCAAAATCAGTACAAAACTTGGCTTTTGCTTGGTGTGCCTCCAATATTTATTAATGACTCAAACAAAAAAATTTAGTAACTTAGTTAAATTTGACAATGGTTCAATTTAAAATTATTGTTAGTTTGGGGAAATTTCAGTTCTGACTCAGAAGGGAACGTAAAGAGGAGATGAAGCTTGCAAGCTGACAGTTGCTGGCCAAAATGAATCTATGTTCACACACTGATGGTCCATGAATGCGGTCCTTGGACAACAGATATTGTTGAAACCTCTGAGGAGTATGCTGGGGAATTGATTTGAATGCCATAATGAGTATATCTGCCCAGTTCCCTCAGCAGTTAAAAATAAAGTTAGAAGAAACAGCAATCAAGGAACTTTAATAATAATATAAGGCAATGGTTTATGTTCGGTTTTGTTTTCATCAGTTAAAGAATTGGGGAAAAAAAAAGAATAAAATAGGACAAACTGTGGTAGCTGAACATAAAATGAATACTCCATTTAAACATCATTTCTCTTTTCCTCAGATATATTTCTTACTCAAAATCATTTTCTCAATAATTCTGACAAATCTTGATCTCTAGATTAGTCACAGTAAGTATGTTATGCACACTAAAAAATGTAAGTCAGAGGACACAAAGGCCAGATTTTTGCTGAAAATTTTCACGTCACCAACTTTACAATTTGCTATTCAAGAATATTTGTTATTATATACCCATGTTTTACTGTTTCCATGAAATTTCTGGTCAGCAAATGAATGGAGTCATGGGGATATTTGTTGATGTTAGCACAGACAAAGTGAAGTTTAAAAAACCTGATTAAAAAGTTGGGGAAGGATGATTAAGGTGTCCAAAATTCACAGGATTATAATGCATAAATCAGCCTCTTCACTCTCCCTCTGTCCCTGAATACTCAGAAGAACTTTTAGAACCACACTGAATGTGAGAGCAATCAAACTGAATCAGATATAAAATACTGGTTTGCAGTCATACTCGGCTGTTGAAAATTACTGGCACAAGAATCAAGTGTTATTGCTGCATTTAAAGCAATGTTTGATGATTTTATGGTTGCTAACAGTGCATTCAGAGCTTTTTGTAAATTTTCTGGACTATAACTATTTGTACGGTCTTAGTTCTGCATTAAGCTCATATGGACCTAATAGACTCGGCAAGTATGTCACAGGTTGAACTATTCAGATGAGATCATTTGCTAAAGATGTTTCAAATTTTGCAAGAACAGATGATCTTAGGAGATGATTCCATTATAGAGGTCAAAAGTCTCATGAGAAGGACAATAGGGAATACCTTTCTTTGTCCCTAAAATGCCATGCAAAAAGTATGCAATAATGTGAAGGAAGCCAAGGCAGGCAAAAGATAAACAGAAGAACTTGTCTTCCCTTTAATTTCTCCCCACACCTCTTATGCTTGCTATCTAACACTGCTGCAATTTCTCAATGGAAAGGCTTCGTGTTCCTTTGTAAATTGCTTTGGAATTCCAGTGGCATTAAAAAAATACACAAGAAG
This sequence comes from Astur gentilis, assembly GCF_929443795.1. Lineage (NCBI taxonomy): Eukaryota > Metazoa > Chordata > Aves > Accipitriformes > Accipitridae > Astur > Astur gentilis. The sequence continues at coordinate 14,076,729 of NC_064897.1, forward strand.
GCTGTACGGGAGGGAGCATATGGAACGGGGCGGGTTGCAACCCACGGGAAGGAGGTTCCATGTGTACATTGCGCTTTTCAGAGAACAACAAGAAACTCGTTTTGATTTTGTGGATGAGTTCAAAACTGAATACAGTCAGCTCCCAGATCTGAGGTTTCCAGCACTACCTACAGAGGGAAAAAGAAAACTTTTTTTGTCCAGGTTAATAAATCAATCAATTTATGCATTACATATATGTGCAGAAAAGTGGCGGAAGGCATTTTATTTTCTTCTGAATGATCAAAGTGTGGCCGATGTTGTGGCCAGAGGCCAAACTAGACTGAAGATGGTTTGCTCCATTATGCCTACTGCTGTACTCTTATCTTGGAATGGCAGCAATTACTCTATGTATTTTTAACTGTATTCTTCCATTATGGCAATAAATGGTTATTTAAATGCCATCACTTTCAAATTACTCCGCTGTAAAATACAGCAGGGAAAAGTATCAAAGACAAAGAACTTCTAAATAAATCTCATCTCCCCACCTGCCATATGAAGTAATTTCTATGCCAGGTGGCAGATGTTTATGATGGTGCTTAAAACAAGTAAAAATTAAATGGAACTCAAAACTTATTTGGTTTTTAGTGTAAAGGGCTCTTAATTAAAGGGATTTTTTTTTATTTTTTTTTTTGGTTAGAGATCCTATCACAAATGACCCGAAAACCCAAAGCTCTTTAACATAAAAGAGATGATAGAGAGATCAGAATCTCAAGCATTAAAAGAGAATCTTCTTTCCTCAATGTAATTTGATATATAATATCTCATAATCGAGCTATCATGACAGAGAACTCTTCATCCCTTCAATATAACACTTAGACAGTACATGTGGAATTTTCTTGATGCATGACATTTTATATAGGATATAGATCAATCAGACATGTTTTTCTCAGATTTTCTGCAAGAAATATATTAGCAGTAGAACACCATATTCAAAAATCCCTTTTGAAAACTGAGTATGCATCCGATTATCAATTTTACAAGAGATCTTATAGTTTATAAAATACTTAAGTCCTCTTCTAATTAGTATGATTTCTTATCTGAAGAACTGTAATTTCAACAAGACAGTTTTCACTGAACATTATTCTTGCTGATATTTCATATATAAAGATCAGCTATGTCTTTTTTTAGGGTGTGTTATCAACTGTAAACATGTTGCTATACTTGAAAGTGACCGTTCACATTAAGCCTTTTATGAATCAATGCCATATCTTACATTGCTCTGTGTCTGCTCTACGTCACAAGCTGGTACAGAAATTATCTGTAAGTAGCGTGTATTTTTGTTCCACACGACTTCCTCAGGATAACAACACTGCTTCAGCTGAAGGAATGACAAACGATTTATGTGGTCTTTTATTCATCTTCTGCATGAGTTTCTATAAAGTAGATGTGGGCCTGAGTAGGAACCTCACATAAACCATACCAATTGAATTGTTGAATTGAGAGAAGAATTCCAAGAGCTGGTTCATGGTAAACATGCATTAATTTGAATCCTCGAGAAACCAAGATCTAGGGAAAAATAGTTTCACATCTCAGTGAGGATGTGGTATATAGTGGCAGAAACCTGGAGAAAATGAATTCCTGAGAAGGCAGCAAAAATATCATGAAGTACTTTTACACCTGTAGGACAAGACAAAATATTTGTTTGTGTTGTTACAGCTGCAAATAACTGGTTGAACTGCCTTACACTAAAAACCAGCTCATATCAAAATTCAGGAGCATATTTCTAGAAAAGGGCTGTGTATGCTCTTCACTGTAGGATGCCTGCACCCTTAATGATGCCTGGTTTCACTGATCTGAAGTATATGTCCTAGACTACAAAAGCTGATCTACTGCTAAATTTTAAGGAATAAGCCTTTATTGCAAACATAGTTGTAAGTTCTGCATAGATATATGTTAGGCATTTGGCTATGGAGTGTTTATAAGACCACAAGTTCTCTAGTACTGAGGTGCTGAAATATAGTTTGTGTTCTGCAAGGGGTATTCCGGTCAAGGAATATGTGAGGGTGGTTGGTAATCCAGCACTGCTGCTCTCAATGCTGCTATGTAGTAACGTCGTAGCCAGAGTTGATGGCATTACCCCTCTTCAAAAACATGTGAATCTTTTCACTAGGAGAGAGACCTTTTGCTCCTGAGAAGTAATTATGTCTAATGGCAATGGTTTTCACCAGTGTCTAAACTAGGCCCAGTATGCTGCTGGTGGCTTTCGTTTCTTCATGAATGACTTGCCAATAGGATTGTCTGGGATAGTATGAAATCAACAGCTCCTTAGGTAGCAAAGAGGTATAAATGTAAATAATTTATGAACATAAGATGATATCATTATGGCTCTTCTACTATCATTGTAATGAATCCAAAGATGGCACTTTCCCAAATCCAAGTTTACTCAATTAAAACTACTAAATTAGCACAATACCACTGCCAATCAAGTCAACCAATATTGGTTCATTGCTCATTTAAAACCTAGTATGGAGGGAAGGCAGACAGGCTGTACTGTAGCTAGGGCTTTAAGGTACTACAGTAAAGAAGATTGCAATGAGTTAAAGTCATGACGAACTAAGTAAGATAGCAGATATAGTGAAAGCAGAGATAAAGCACAAAGGGATACATGAGAGACTTAGTCAAAGATACTTCTGTGTTTCCAGCCATGCCGTACTTCAAATGGTCCAGTTTGTGCATCTTCTTTCCAAAATTTTGAGTCACTTTAGAGTCACAAGAAAAAACTGTTTCCACAATCCAGACAGGTCTATTATCCGTCATACTAACCCCTTCTGTGTTGCTTCTACTGTGTATTTTATGTAACAACAACCAGCCTTTCTCTGGTCACTGTTCTAATCTCTTCAGCAATGCCACAGAGGTGCAGGAAATTTGGAGGGGGGAAGAGTGTTTAGGAGGTTGACCGCTAAACTCCACTTGGAAGTTCCAAATATATATAAATTACAAACTCACTGCGTGTCTGTGTTCTTGTTTGAGACATGATCTTTTGTCTGAAACCCACTAATAGTGAACATATGTCACAGTAGAAAACTCTTTGGCGCCCAAGTTATTTCAGTGCATCGCAGTTAACAAATTGTAATTCCAGTTACATAGTTCCTCTGCTCATCATAAAGCAAATCTGTCACAGAAAAAAATAATCTTTCTTTCCCATAAAAAGACTCAGAGTTAAAGCATATAAGATTATCATTATGCAAGCTCATTAGGCGTACACAAGCTATACTTTTCCCTGTACAACTGAAATTCATTGATAAAACAATGAAGTGAACTAACACCCCTCCTAAATAAAGTTTCACCAGTAGCACTGTATGTTAATGGAGCTATTTCATTGTTAATGTGACTGACTGCTTATTGATTCTTGCAGTAATCCAGCAAGGGCTTCAGAGTACAATTTAGTTTGGAGAGCTACGGGTCCAACATCTATGCTCAATTACAACTTTCAGAAGGGTAGATCAATAAAATTTAAATTGCTTATGGTAATCACAACTTCAAATCATTGCGATCAGCATAAGCAATCTGCTGACCCCAGCCAAGCTCCTAAATTGAAACTTGTAATGAGTGGTCATTTAGTTTGGGTCCATTCATATTATTTTGGAGGCAGGTGATGAACAATTAAAGATCAGTCAGCACCTTCCCTACCCAGCATTCCCATCTGAATTCCCAAAGTACTAATATGTAGTAACCCTAGGGTATAGGCCTTTGCACTTCTTTAATGGGTATTCTGTATGAATAAGCAATTATATTTTCTATTAAACAATTTCAGTGTAATTGAATTAGCAGTTATAATATTGCTCGGGCAAGCAGAAGCTTTCCTAGGGAAAAATTAAGTGATATTGGGTAATTCAAATTAATTTATAAGCCTGAAAAATGTAACCATTAAACAGAATTGTTCACCCTCCCCAAAAAATTACAATTAATGAGCATATTGTTTCAATGCATAAGTTTCCTAACAATTTGTTTTTTGGTCATAATAGCTTTTTCCCAGTTCATTATAAAAACCTGTCTATTATAATGAAAATTTCATAGGCTGTTTTCTTTGACAAAGCGGGTTGCAAGTTTAAACAAAGATAGCCTGCAGATTACTTTCACGATAAGGAGTCACCTTAGAATTACATTTTAATAAATCATTGACAATAAATCTTCTGCATTACAGCACTAGGGTTTAGAGAAGGAGGAAAAAAGGCAAATACAGAGAAAACGATCAATGAAAATCCTCTTCTGCCAATATGAGAATAGATTGACCAACTCCAATGTAAAGTTTGCTACACACAAAAATAACAGCTCAGAAAGCTTTATTTTAAAAAGATGCAAAGCAAACAGCAATAAAGTCTGTACACAGATGCAGATTTAATTAACATATTAATTTATTAATACTCACCTCACAGCTTTTCGCAAATGGTCTATATTCAGGGTAGAAGTCGCTGAATATTTAAACAAGGTAACAGACACTGATTTGGGAATATTTTCATTAAAAAAATGCCAAACACACATGACTCTAGTTCATGAGATTACATATTATTCACAAGTATTTGAAAAACTGATGAGCATTTCTATTTGAAATTCACAAAACATTACATGGGTTTTAGCACAAACAGTGCTTTGCCTGAAGACTATTTAGTCATCCAACCAGTGAGGAATAACAATTCCCATATTTTCTCTTAGAACAAGAGGTCTTAAGGCCAGAGGCATCCAAGTTACATAAAATATCTCTTGCCATATTAACCAACAGTGCAAAATACACTTTAGTTATGCCAGTTTTTGCACAGCTATGCAGACAAAAATTTCAGTGGCTCATATTTTGGCAGGGGTGTGGAGAAGAAACCTAAGATTAACTGCTCAGACAAAAGACTTTTGTATGTTATGCAACACTTGCATGGTTTTCTGGGACAAATCTAGCAAAAAATTATTCTGATCACAGACAAAGTCTAATAATGTCCCTCACTAGCTGTCATAATCATGGTACCATGAAAGTAAAAGGCAAGACCTAGAAGCAGTAAATTTGCAGTTCTTGAGTAACCAGAATCCAGAATAAAAACCATGCCTCTGCCTATGAGTCTGTGGGTTACTTACACCGGAGAGGGCCTCTCCCCTCCGCCTGGCCTGGCCTGGCCTGGCCTGTCGTTTTATATGAAAAGTAATGCTTCTTAAGAATATCAATCTTAAAAAGTATACTGATGTTTTATAGCCGCTCCTGTTTTGCAATACAAATGATATAATTACTTGTGCCTCGCTGGAGGGGGTCCAGTTCTTTTAGTTCATTTTTTAAATGCAAATCTTATCAAGCATTTTATCCTAAAATGGCTACTGCAAAGAGGGCAGTATGACCTCAGATGAAGATGGACAACACACCTCCAAAAATAAATATTAGGCAAGGAATGAAACCTGAATTAAAGCACCATACCAAAACCTGAATTGATTACTTACTGAAATATGTTAACATGATGTAATGGGCAACTACTAAAATCAGATGTAGAGTAATATTCCATGAATCACTGCTAGCTAGCCCACAATGAACAAAGACATAATAAAGAGCTCTGTTCACCAAAAATCTCAAATTTTGTAATAGCTCTGAAATGTTCTGTTTATATAGTACAACAAATTTCTCACCACCTACAGCTTCACATTTGTTCCTGTGGACAGACCGAAAGCTTTCTTACAGTGGTGAGCAAAGCATTAACTGATTCCTGTGAGTAACTGCTCACTCGTTTGAGCTCGCTAATGACACCCTACTCTTGAGCTGGAGACCACAACCACTCAGAAATTCCTGGCAGCAACTGAACTTGAAATTAGATTCTCCTGACCCAAAAGCACAAGTCCTTACTATTTAACCTAAAGCAGATTCGCCATAAGTGGTGCCCTATGAGACATGACAAATGACTGAACAGTTCTGATTCCATCCATTAGAGGTCAGTGGTACTTGTAAGCTAGCCAACTCATTACAGAACTGCAGAAAAGGGATTAATTAGTGTCCTAGCTTAGCTTCAATTATGGAACAATCCATATTCAAATTGTCTGTTGAATATGGTGGCCACCACATGAGAATTCTGGAAATTTAAAGATAATGACAGCATTGCATTTAGGGGAAAAATGCAGTCCAATGACACTGCCAATGTAGGCACTGACGCTCATCCTGTGTCCCTTCAGGTCACAAACATGTCCATATCCTCTCCAGCTCCTCTGCTGGGAGAGGTAGGTTTATTCCTCTGGGGAAGAGAACTGGGCCAGCGTTGCCCTGTTTGTTCCAGCACATGAAGTGCTCTCTCTGCGGTCCTGGAAATGTGGAAAGGAGAAAGTCCTTTCTCCCCTACTTCTCCTAATGCAGGGAAGAGCACAGTGACAAACAAGAGAGATATGAGTAGGTAATAGAAGATTCCTATATAGACAGGTTTGTCCAAAATGGATCTAAAAGACAGAATTTTCAGCCTATATAATTAGCTCATAACTTAGTTTGTAATTATCTGGGGCTCATTGTCACCACACTAACAAATTCCTAACCCGTAAATTTTCTTTGATTTTTTGAAGTCCTTCAGAAATCACAGCTGTCTTTTTCTTCCAGTAATTAGTAGATTTATATATTTGAAGTATAGATATATAGGAAAGTCATAAATAATATGCATCCTTTCCCTAGGTAGATTTTTACGACATTTTAAAGTATAAAAGCAATATGACATTTTAAAGGTTTGTGAATTTCTTGAAAGCTGCAAAATTGGCCTGACAAATCCTTAATCTATTTATCCATAGAGTGAAAATGTAACATTTCTATTTGAAAAAGAATAGCAGAAATTATCAATTCCCTGTGTCAGCAGAGTGGAGAAACAAGTGGAATATTCAAGGCGAGGTTCTGATCCAAGTTGCATAGCTTTGTATCTGGGGTAGACTGATTTTAATAGTTATTTCAGACTTTCTGTAAAGAAAATTTTGATGAGAGCTTTATGCTTCCTATCAGTGTTGTGTCTAAAAGGATCAATTTTCATGATATTTTTTATTTGCATACTTCATTGTACTTTTCACTTGTCAGGAATCCTGCAGTAACATCAGCTTTACAAAATTCTTGAAGCAATTACCTATGAGTTGAAAGCCTTACATCATAACTAAAGACAGTGCACTAAACCAGGTCTTAATCAACCAGGTTAAAAGGACAGTGTCATTACAATAGTGTAAGAATATAATTTATTGCTTTTAGGGAATATCTAACAGTGAAAGATAGCACTTGTGGGTTTGGTGCTATTGCAAAAATAAATATGCAGTAGGATTGGCAACTTGTTAGAAACTCTTGTGGTTTGAATTAGGATGTCAAAAGAATGTGGGCCTATTGACATCATATTCTCTTGTCTATGGAAGAACATGAAGGAAAGCAACAGATGAACCAAGGGACAGAATTTGGCCCCCACTGTAAGGCTTAACCCTGAATTATGTTATTATTGTTAGCATGAATGAGCCTCCCACAATAGCTGTGAATTTGCATGCTTTTGACCTGTGCAAAACTCAGAGAAGTATTATTTATCTTAAAATTCTCTCACTGAAATGTAAACATTGTCACACTACTTCACATTTGCTTATAGGACAAATTTGCTCCAAAATATAAGTAGCAAGCTCAGCTGAAAACAGTAACCCTTTAAGACCTGGATTGAATGGTTTAGCCTTAAAATTCTCCTTTTTACAAAGCTCTTCATTTCAGCAGAAACTTATGGATAATACAGGAGATGGTGAATAAAGAACTACCAACCGATTGCCATAGAACAGGAACACTTCTAAAGGTACTTCAGTATCACAGGACTGAGTGGTACCTGCTAAATCCCCTGCATCATGCGGCCTACTCCCATGACATTGTCATGCAGTTTGTGGTACCTGGTGTTCTACATTAAGACATGTTGGAGTTATCTGCATAATTATCAAAAAATTAAAAGGGAGGATCTTGTGCTCTTAGTTATAGAAAATAACTTGAAAGGGCTGAAAAACTGGAGAAAAAACATCCTGTGCTGTGGCCCTTCCCCCCCCCCCTTTAAAGATGTATTATATTGAAAATATGAATCTTTGGGTCATGCGAGTTTTTTGTGGACAGAGGCTGGATTTCAGCCTCAAGACACTGCATCTGATAGCCCATCCCCTTGTATCTGCTCTATTAAAAACTACCCCATGGACAAATCGTGATCCTAAGAGTTAGTTAAAAGTAACCTCAAACCTTTCACCCTTTTTGTACTCACAAAGTAATCTAAACCCAGCACATTAAGAGACACATCAAAGAGTCCCCACTGGTTTTTGTAGGTGCAACTTCTGAGTCTCTCACTTCCTACTTTAGAGATAAGCCATGCAAAGACTTCATTCTGGCCTTCTGCCCCCAAAAGAGTTTTTACTGAAATGTGTGTTGCAGTAGAAAGATAAATAGTCAGAGTTACAGAAATCAATACAGCAAAATTCAATAAATAACAACAAACATCTACTGGACAAGACCTAAACTTTCACTATGAAAGAAGTTGTTTTACTTTCCTGTGCTTGTACAATATAGACACTTCTTTTGCACATTCACGTTCATAAAGAATATAACATCTTTCTGATTTTAAAGACTTGGGCAAAATGTGAGGCATACGTTCCATTGCCTTCTTCAGAAGCTCCTCAGATCACAGTCTAAGAGCTCTTTGGAACCAGAACCAGAAACTCAAATGATATTAAACTGCATCACACATATAAATTTAGATCTTGAATTCACTTTAAACTATGGATGCAAGCTACAAAATACAGATCCAGATCTCATTAGCCTCAAGGTCTGCAGCTATCTGAATCTGACATTTTGACATTTTGAATCTGCCGTTTCTACTAGGACTCAGAAAAAAATTTTCTCATTTTCCATTTAGTCATTCCCAGCATGTTTTGCTTATGATTTTTTTTCCCTCTGTCCCTGCACTAAGAAGCCATTGAACCATCTGTAGTATTCAGATAATAATTTTCTTAGCTATAACTATATAATTCCACTAATGAGGGCTACTGGAGAGTCTGCTATCTTCCATTTCCAAAGACATTATTATAGTTTGATCTTTTGCATATGCAGGCATCACTCCACCTTATAGATGTGGTTAAATATATGAGAGACCATTTCTTAAAGAAACACTGTACTGGAGCAATGTATATAAATATCAAATGGCATAACTACTGCGAAATACCATTTTAGAGAGTCTGAAGCTATTTACCAGATGGACAGAATTCAGACAGCAGTTTTGGCTATAAGAAAATAATTTAAAAATAGTCTGGAAAAGTTAAAAAAAAATTTTGCTTTAAAATTTTTCAACCTATTGTTTAAAAATTATGTTTTCACTTTAAAATCCACCAACATTTCTTACTTCTTATAAAAACTGAAAGCGCTAAATTCCATCCAAAAAAAAAAAAAATCACAGGTTACATGTCCCTTTAATTTTTCCTTTACAGTAGGAAATTCCAAATAAAATTCCCTGTAGTAATTAAGCAACATTTGTTTCCATTTTTCAACCAAGATTGTGAACAAAAAGACCTCATTGAGATCAAATCCACCCATCCAAAAAGGCAGCATTACTAATCACAGCAATAGATCAGACTCTCCGAAGGGCCAGACTTCAGACTTAGTTTATGGAAGTCCCTAAGATCTTAATATGATCTCAGGTCACAAGATCAAGATAATTATTCAGTTAGTAGCTGGACAATCTTCAGACTTAGTCTTCACATTGGCCTTTTCAGGATTTGCGCAGTGCTCCCTCTGCAGAAAGAAGGTGATGCGGGAATCCGCTCGGTAGCCTTCGCATAAGGGTCCTTGTGCCAGCACTCTACACTGAGTTCATGCTCATCATCTTCTCAAATAAAAATTATATGTTACATGTAAGAGATTCCTGATAACTCTTCATAATATGACCTGTCTGTGCCCTTTAAAAGCACGCAGCCTCTGCCGTCAGCCTCTGCTGTCACAATAGCCTCTCTATTCACGTCTGAAGTCCTCCAGCACAGAAGTGTCTTCTTAAATGGAGAGAGTATTTTGAAAATGCATTCCTCAGTTTGATGATGAAAAATGAATATGAGAATAAAGGAATTCCTGGCATTTCCTTGTATACAAGACTCTCCTTGCAAAAATCAATCCGTGCCATTTTGGAACAGTATCACTAATGAAATTACCATAATCAAGAACTGCAAAGGCATCGATTACTAAACACAAAGCTAATAACAGCCTTGAATGAGATTCTGATGCCACTGAAGACTTACAGAATCTGGCCAGGATTTCTCTCTCTATCATCAAATAATCCCACTGAAAAGCTAAACATCTCTAACTATAAGCAGGTGATAAATCCAAGGTCATGGTTCTACAAGACACTGGCCTCTAATAACGTAACAAAAATGCTGTTCTCTCCAGACCCAGAACGAATTTGTCTTGCCAGTTCAGATTCATTCAAAAAATCGTCCCAGTATACTTCCTGCCAGATCATCTATCCTCTACCCTACAACCAGCATGAAGAACAAACCTGGCAGATCTCATTATTTTAACAGAAATAGCACTAATCATAGCTTTGTGATGGATCCAGACCAAATCTTTAAAGATGGACGATTCAAAGATGCACACAGCCAGTGTGGGTGAAGCTGGAACTATGACTTCATTGACTTCATGGAGATGATGTGTGATGTTGAAGTAAAACACATAAAATCTTACTTGGATTATGCCCAAACCACTCTGTAACTTCATCCATGAAGGAACATGAATCAATGATCCTTCTAAGCAGTTCAGTCAGGCAACTGTGTATGTGGATAAATTTGTACTTAGTTTTCATATGCATCTCCTAGATTTACCTGTCAGGTGCCTGATAGGTTAAATTGTACAGTGTCAGTAAATGTGCATACAATCATAGATGCAATGTTTTTGCCCAGGACACTTAAAAACTTCACAGATTCAACCTGTTTCACTGTTCTTAGAAATTTCAGAGGTCCGAACTGTCTAATTAAGCTTTTCTTAGTTTTCACACATTTTTGTTCTGTGAACACATAATGATTTGCACAGCTGAGGCCCCTCAGCCCCACATCTCAGAGTCATACAGTAAGAGCTGTACCCCCGTTACCCTGATTTAAAGCCAATCCACATCCAATGTATATGGATTCACTTGAAGGACCAGGACTGGATTGGGCAAAGCAAACAAAATTGAGTAAGTAATTAAGAGAAGGATACATCAAACGAGACCCTACAGGTATCTTCCATCTCCAACAGCTAAGTCACTCTCTTTTTTACCCCAATAAGATCTGAGGCAATAAAAAGCCTCCAAAGACCTTGCTCTTTCGCTAATGTCCAAAATGGTCTTTGTTTGCGTAGAAACAACGTAGAAAGATATAAAAATAGGCTTAAATTAGCATATTGCCAAATTGGTCTACTGTAACAAGTGCTTTGAAGTCTGGCGTGCTGACTGATTCCCCACAGGAAGTTGAGTACTCCGAAAACAATTAAGAACAAAAAAGGGGCGGGGGGGAGGAGAGAGGGAGCAGGCGAGTACAGTAGTTAAATTAAGCAAAGTGAGCCTTGGAATAGTCAAGGGACTAAACAAGCCATCGAATCACTTAATAACAGCACTTCTTTAGCAATGGAGATAGAAAACACCAACTGGATTTTTAGAAACTGAGACATTAAGGCTTGAAAAAGCAGAATGACAGAAGTTTAAATTAAATAAATGAAAATTACTTCAGAATATAATAGAAGGTAATAAGGCCCCAAAACTGCCAGTAGTTATAGTAGCTAATCCTGTGTTCTAAAATTGATCCTAATGTAAAAGCATTGTGCAATTTAAAAGTAATAAACATAATAATCCCTGCCATTTTACATAATAAATAAATCTTAACTACGTTTCCCATTTGTATAGCGCCTTGTGAAATGACGGTTTGGGTTGTTAAAAAATCCAAATGTTTGTTTCACAAGGATATTATAGTGATGCAGTGGAATATATTTTGAGGGGGAAGGTTAAAATATATTTTATAGGCAGCACTGAGTAAACATAACTATATCTGGAAAACTGCACACACCACACAAAGAAAGACCTTTCAGACTATACGACAAACATTTTACACTGTGGAATACCTTCTCTGTAACATTTTGTCTGCACTGAAATGCATAATTGCATACTGAAAGATGGTTACTATTATTATTATTATTAATGTTATCGTAGCATGCAAGGGAACTACTGTATAATTAGGAATGGTATCTGTCCCAAAGATCCTGTGATGTAGATAAGCAAAACAGGTAAAGGTTTCACCATCTGTGTTTTACCAAATAGGAATGAGGTGCAGGGAAGATTAAAGGCTTACTGCAATTAAGTAGCAAATCTCCAAGTAACTGACGGTTTCCAGATCAGATCCCAAATTACTGGTCTAAGGGAACAGAAGGCTGTGGTTCAGCTGGGACCTGAACCTACATCCTTGTCCTCCCTATGCATGGCTTAGCACGAACTCATCAGAAATGAATTCTGTTCCTTTGGACATTCTCTTTGCAAGCCTTCCCTACAGGTGCTCCCGTACCTCCATGGTGTGGCACCCAAGAGGCATTACAAGGCACATAGCTGTCCATCTCACAGCAATACATCTCAAATATGCAAGATAGGGCCTTAAGCCTCAAGAATTTCACTGGGTTTTCCCCCTCCTTTATACACGCACAGCAGCACCTCTATATTTTAGTCATCCCCACTACAAGTGTGAGGACAAGGTTATACTATTGCTAAAAACTTAAGCAACTAACTTTTGATAATAAGGCTTCAGTAACTAACCTTTCTGGTTGCCAGGACAAGTTATGGAATCTCCACCCTTGGAGGTGTTCAAGACTCAGCTGGAGGTGAGTCTGACATAATTGTCAGAGGCTAGCTGACATAATACAAAGGCTAGCTGACATAACTGGACCTGCTTTGACCAGGGGGGTTGGACGAGATGATCTCCAGAGGTCCTTTCCAGCCTAAATTACTTTATGATCCTATGTTACGTATTTTTACTTCACGTGTCTTCCTTGACATGGTAAAAAATTAACTTCTTTCAAACCTCCCCCCAACATTTCTTGTCTTACAGAAAAGAGTCCACATGTAAGGACACAAGGTACACAGCAGTGCTATAAAGATGAACTAGATATTTCTACAAAGCGTGTCTGCTGATAACATGCAAGTCCTGTACCCCTTCTAAGTCTTTCTAAAGTCCTAAAGAGAAAGACATGCATTTATCCTTTGTTCTCTTGCAACTCAAGGCCCATACAGTATGTGAGAACTCTAAACACTGAGGTTGTAGGACAAGCCAGGAAACCCATGCTGACCTCAACAGCCTAAAGAATCACCTTTATTGTACAGTAACTGTTCTTTGAGAATGTGTTATTATGGATGCCACTATAGAAGATCAGCAAGCATTATCCTGTCAGAATAGCAGCTTTGAGAAAATCCAGCTGCCTTGAATACTGATTTATGTTACTGCATTCTCAAATTTAGTACCGAAGGAAAAGCTGGAGAGCTTCATACTGACATTCACTCTTCTGGCCAAAGTAACATGTATCAGAAAGAATAATTTGAAGTGGGAGATCTACAGAACTCTCTCAGAAGGAACTTCTGCACAAGACTTACTACGTTTCAGTTCCTCTCTGGACTATCTAACCACTAAGTAGACTTTAAAACACCAATATTATAAAATGAAAGAAAACTAAGTAATACTTCTCTGTAAGTAAAAAAACATAGTCCAGAAAAGCTAAGTGAGAGGGAAACCTGTTCAAGATGAGACTGGAGAAGACTCTGGAGATTAAGTCTTGTCTTACGGATGAGACTCCATTCAAACATTTCTTGGCTGCCTGTATTAAGAACCTTCTTCATTTTGGAAAGTACCTTCTTTCATGTCTAATCTCAAGAATTCCTGGTCATCTTGGAACAACCTTTTTGTAAAGTGCTCAGGTTTTTAGCACAGAAAATTATCAGGTGAGGAGAAAGGAGCAGGGTGTGATCTAGTCGTGGCTCTATGAGCTTTCGTGGAAGAGATCTGAAAACAGAGTAAGTATCTAACAGAGTTGCACTACTTGGTTCAAAAGCCACCACATGAATGTCACCATATCCCCTTCGAGCTTAAAAATCACTTCAGCTGGAACTCTCCTTAGACAGTGTGAAACACCAGCATTTGTTTGCCACCATTCTTTTTATTGATTGTTCTTGCCTTTTTATTATTTCCTCTTCTTTCTTTAATATTATGTATTAATATTATAGTACCACCTATAGCAACAAATTAAAATTGCAGCTTCCATCAGAAACACGACCCTGGTACGCTAGGTTCTGTACAAATCTCACTGGTAATAAGATAAAGTCCCTTGCTCAAAGTGGCAAAAATAAAGGTGACAGAAACAAAATCAAAGCAAAGAAGAGGTGCCCCAGCTCATGTCACGTGTCAACAGTAGAACAGGTTTCCTAATTTCAAGTCTAAGGTACCACATTGCTTTACTTTTTTCTTTGGCACTTTGCCTTTTTTCTCTATGTCTCTTCTTTGCTTATCTTACATCTGAACATTTTTGCCTGAGAGTGTGTGAGTGAGTTAGTGTGTGTGTGTGTGTGTGTGTGATCTACAACTCAGCCAGCTTGTACACAGGCATTTTCAGTAGCTAGTATTTGTTTAAGATTCAATTCTTTTATTAATAGAAGTTTGCAGACTGGAAACAGAAGTACAGATATATTACCTGACTTAGTGAAAAATAAGATCAGGATAGAATACAGGCCTTTTGGTGCTCCAGTTATAAACTCTTAGTTTTTATAAGCAGAAGCAAGCAACTGCTACTCTTGGTCAGAGCTATCTGTAACCAGATTCTCACAACATCAGGGCCCTGCTAATAAAATCCATCTGCCACCATTTGGTGCCTCCCTAACGTGACTACATAAAACAGGTCCATGAGTGGGCCAAATAAGCCCACACACCTGCGAGGAAACCTCAAGTCTCCACTGGATAAGGCTTCTTCATTCCCCAAAGGCAGTTACTGTCTTGCTAGGGGAAAAATAAAATAAATCAAAAGAGTTTCACTTTGTATGCATTCCTGGTCAGCACTAAACACCTTTCTGGGTAGCAAGTGAGAATATAGGAGATTTTAAATGCTTTCTTTGAAAGTAGAAAAATATATCTTTTAAGCAATCAAGCGTTAACTGTGAGAATTAAAAATATCTGTTCCATATGTTCAAGTCTCAGGTAAAGTAATATTAAGTATGTACAAGAAAGTTCAGGTAGGAAGAGCAAATGATTAAAATAAAAGTCCCTTGGGTCAAAATGCAAGAGTAGTGGACATAGATAAAGTACCAGGGAAAGGAGATGAAATACAAACAGGATGTGCTGTGGTGTCCAAATGAGACACATTACTAAAAAAAGTGTTGTATCATTAACCACTCCATCAACTGGCTCTGCCAGGGCTGCAATGGACTTTCTATTGCCAACACCAAGTCCACTGACAGTGCAGAGACCTTGGAGAATATGAGGATCTCAGATCACTCTCTGGTATGTTTGCTAGTCTCACTTTAATACTTCAAAACAGAGGAGGGTGAAAATTCATAATCAAACTTAAAGAGAAACAGCAGTTATATTAGCAGATGAAAAACAATTTCAGTTGTGTGATGGAGCTCTCAATATATGACTGAGGTTGGTAATTTCTGGATTGGTATGTCAATGGTCTTCAGTGGATGTGATATGTGTTGTTCAAAAGTTGCATTGCTTCTGTCACTGGTGCTGGGGTAGAAGTCACCTAGTCCTCTGAACAGAAAACATCCCAAGAGTCTTTCAATATCCCAAACCAATAGTTCTGACCTGAACCCATACACTCAAACTGAACTGCTGAATGCCACGAATTCGCCCTGCAGTCCACAGAAACTGATAATCTTCAATGCCTCTAGAATCAGTCCCCTAACGACGAGCCCTGTCTGGCCTCCATGGCATTCCCCAGTACATAGCCCACTGTGTGACCTTCTTGAGCAGCTCCAGACTCCAATTTTAAGCACTGTTGGAACCATTAATTCAGAGTGGTTGCTTCCAAATAGAAGAGAAGTTTGTATAAGCACGGTTAAATATTATATGTAGGTAAGTGCATAGAAAATCCACTGTGTCCATTGTAAAAATAATTAATTGTAGTGTTTTACGAAACAAAATATTTTGTTTTCTCCAATCAGAGCAATTTTAATGATTTTTTCCAGTTTGTTTCCAAAAATTATTTTTAAAATGTTTATTCAGATCTAGCAAACTTTATTCATTTTTTTAAATTATTATTTTTAGAGGTTGCCATAAAAAAAACACTCAGTTTGTCTCTTCTACTGCTAAGCTCATTCCATGTAAATTTTCAGACAAAATTCTTAGTAACTGAAAGAGTTAGAGAAAGAATACATTTTATTCTTACTTTGTGAAATACACAAAGCAAATGTGGATTATTTACTTTGCGTGCTTTGGTTTAGTCACATTCACTTTTTCATTTCCATGTCAGTGAAGTAGCCAGTACGTCCTTTGGCATGGTTTATATTTTCACACACACACACACAAAAGCCACCAAGAATGAGAAAAAACATGGTTAAAAATAGGATACTCTTGATTGCAATCCCACAGGAACTGGCAAAAGGACTTGGGGACATGAAGCTCCTATTAGCCTGTTTGTTTTTAATTGACTAGATTTCAAGTTGACACTGGCTCTTTTAGCAGTGTACAGAACAAAACAGCACCACATGGCCAGCAGGATCCATTTTAAAGTGGTGCTCTCTTATGTCCCCTGCTGAGGATTGCACCATATGAGCCATCAGTAATGCCAAGTCAAAGGCCAACCATCAATAAAGCCCTTGCTGTGATCAAGAATATGTAAACAATGGACCAGTCACTTCTAGTGGTAGTTATAGCAGAGTTAAAACTGAAGTAGGGTGGCACCTACCTGACAGCTTTTTTCTCTGAAATTTTACAAACTATAGTATTTTCTCTGGACACTATTGCTTGCAGTAAATATTTTAGTGCGGACTGTATTCTGCACATACTTAATTAAATTAATGGAATATGATAAAGACTACTCGTCTAGATACAAAGCCTGTGAAAGTGCAGTGGGAACTTTTTCATTCAATCCACTGGTCTCTGAATTAGGTCTATAGTCAATACATTGTAACCCAGATATCACAGCAATGAGACCTAAATAAATAACATACAGATATGTCCTCTCTCATTACATACACTCTTAAAAGTACACTTTTATTTAGTACAATTCAACACATCTGGTTAAGTTTCTCTTTGGAGATGTACATGTGCCTGGAGTTAAAAATTCCTACAATGGAAGTTCACTAAGAACAGGTTATTATTTCAGTAGGAAAAGAGCCATAGAATTTAGTAGATTGTTGCTTTTCTTCATCCTTCTTACATTCCTGCTATAGGATGGATTAAGCTTTCTGTGGGAAGGATTTACTTCTATATATCCTGGAATAGTTTCCCTAAATCCTGTTAGCTTCATTTTGCTGGGTTGGTTTCTCCATAATTCACGCACCTATAAGACTTAACTGGACAAATTAAGAAAATCATATAAACCCTCTTGCAAGGACATACTTTCTCTGACCTTAACCAACTCTTTGTTGCCATCCATCCCTGTACATGACTCATCCTGTTCTGTCACATTACCATTGACAAGGACATATAAAGCCACAAAAGAAGTTGATGGACATCCGCTCCAGAGCATTAGCTACCTTGCTCCATGCTCCTGAGATCTGACTGTGCCTTTTGACAGCTCTCCAAGCACATTTCCCCATTTCTAGAATGAAACTGAACCTTTGCACTTTATTATTATTATTATTATTGTTCTCTTTCAGCAAAAAGGTAATTGGGCATGAAAAGTTCAAATCCATTAAATAAAAACTCAATTTAAAATATTTTCCATCCACCAAGCAAGGTCCTATTCATTATGCTGACACTGTACTCCACCTCTGTGCCAAGTGGATCACTCAAAGATGCCCCCCACCACTTTCCTGGCATTTTGTGTGACAAGTAAATCTGCTGTGCACACATTGCTTTATAGGGCATCCCAGTTTTGTATAAATACAAGCAACATTTTTTTACAGCACCTTTAAATTCCCAAGTTTAATTCTGTAACTATTAAGATACTTTCAAGTAAACTATTTGCACTGAGTCTCTCCTCCAGATATTGTGGCAGACAGACACAGTTTCTGAGTTTTATTTCTGTTTCTTTAGTCACTTCAAGTTTTTGAACAGCCTCAGTCCTGTTCAGATTACCCTACTGCCAAATACAAATCATAAAATGTATTAACGTATCAAAAACAATAGCAGGGAACTAAATAAATTGCATAGTTCTCTAGCAACCTCAGTAGAAGAATTCAGATGTTGCAGTTACCTGGTGCCTTATTAATTTAAAAAGGCAAAACAAAACAAAACAAAACATTCTAAGACTTCAGCCACAGATTAAATATTCTGTTTTCACAAAGGTCACTTTTTCCATAAAGTTTTTTTTAGTACAAGGTTACTGTACAGAGACACTATTTTGCTTTAATATGCATTGTAAATTTCTTCTTTAAAGCTAGCAAAATATTTTCCCCCTACAACTCTAATCTGCCAGAGATGCAGAGCACTGCTACCTCAGTCTTCACAGGCCCAGTCCTGAAACCTAATAAAAAAGCCAAAGAGGGACATCTAGTGGTACCATGCACGAAATTAAGAACGAGCAGAGAGAAGAAAAACCTACTGCCATGCCTACGGATCTAAATCGCTTGTTTCTCATTAGGAATGAAGAAAGGTTGAAGGGAAGGCCAAAATTAAAGAAAGGAAAAAGTCTGCCCATTTTATGATTTTCCAACACATAGACACATCGGTAATATACTTAGCACTAAATTCCATTTGGGCAAAGCAGAAAGATGAAGCACAACATAAGGAGAGATAACAGTCATTCTTTTAAGTAAGTCTGATTTGTTTGAAGAAAGTTGGATTCCTCAAAATGACTTGAATCTAAATGGAACAGCCATAAACAAACAACACTGCCACAGAACTCCATACACAAAGAAAGAAACTGCACCCCAGCTTTCACTTGCAGAACAATCCCAAGGAAAACCAAGAGGACCCGCAGAACTAATTTCATTTATCTTGAAAGTACACAGGTATATCAAACTCCACCTGAGGGCTGAGCATCAACAGAAACTAAATTCCAGTTTGATAAAACCTCCCAAAACTCGCCCAATGAGCAAATGATAAGATTTAGTGCTTATCACTTATATTAGCAGTGAACATTTCATCACAATTATCATGAAGTGCTCACGAAACATTAGTGGAATAAACCATCTGTCAGCTAACAAGGCAGATCAGTAGCACAGGACCATTCTCCCAAGCAGAAGACAAGGAAAGATTGACAGCAAACTCCAAATTGCTGGAGAGACAACAGAAGAGCTGAGTAGCATGAGCTACACAGTCCCAGGTAACTTTAGTACCAAAGAGTACCTGTATTTGTAACAAATTGAGGCCTTCTTATGAAGGACTCCCCTTTAAGAGTACAGAATGGATACTCACATGAAGAGTACGTAAGTTGCCAGCCCTGCTCTCGGAGAAGTGCAGCCTGTAAGATGGACCACACCTGCTCACAGGTTTGATGTGAAGATCCCATAGGAAACAACTTTGTGTTGTATAGCTACCCAGTATTAAATAAACGAGGCAGTCATGCACGCTAGAACGTAACTGCTGGCTCATTAAGAAAAACTGAGTTTTAAGTGTCAAAAACTGCTTTCTATCAAAAGAGGAAGCAGATAAAGTTCTACCTTTATAGCAATTACATAGAGGTCTCTTAGACACCTAAAGATTAAGAATTTAACCTACCTTGAGCACTTCTGTGGCAATTCCACGTACACCGATCCCTACAGTTCCTCTCTAAAGTGAGGGTTAAAGAGACAAAGCTCAGAAATTCTTCCAAGAAGTGTGGGACAACCTACAGAGCTGAACCCATTCTGCCCAGCTCCCAGACAAACTCGCCCTTGCTCTGAAGGTCCTTTCTGATTTCCATGAATGTATTGCAGTGAAAAGGGATACTTTTCCATAAATTTGAACAAGTGTATACAGCAAAATAACAATCCTCTCCAATGCTGTAGGTGTGATGCCATTTTTAGGGCAGTTTCATAGGCTATTCTTCATAGTCACACAATGCCAACTCCTACCTCCCACAGCAGCAGTCTGTGAGCCACAGGTGCCTTAAGAGGCAACTGATCAGACAGAATTACCTACAGAGTTGACACAGCCCATAGGTCACCTCCATTCTGATGTGAGGTATTTATAATCCTCTTTGCAGATATTTAACAACTGAATGCACAAGGAAAAACATTCTTAAAGATGCATTTATTTTAAATAGAGACAGTAAAGTGGGTTCATGAAATAAAACCACAGAAGCAGAAAGCTACCTGCCTCTCTTACAACGCTTCATCTACTAGTCTTCATCCAGTTTACTGCCTGATGCTGTGCTACGTTATCATTAAAGTATTTCCCTCCTTTCAGTCCTCCCTTTACTTTTTTTCCTCCTTCTTGGTTCTGCAGTACTGACACTACCTTCTGAATTTGTTCCTCCTCACTGGACAAGCAGTACCCATGAGACAAACACTCTTCTTTTTTTCTTTTTTCTTTTTTTTAAAGACAGTTTTCTTGGAATTTCCTCTTCTTAAGGTCTCTCAGAAATCCACCAGCACATACGAGATGTAGAATAAAAGAAAGATGCTGTCAGTGGTGATGCACACTGGGATCCACCAGCAAAGAACTAGATATAAAAGCATTCAGTTATGGAGATTATGTGTGCCACAGCTAAAATAATGTCCTTTAATGCATAAAAATAAATTACTTTTAAATCTGCTTCCACGCCAGAAGCAGCCACCTGGCATGCAGGTCAGTACTTTGAAATGCTGTGTCAAGGAATGGAGGCTGACTAAATATGTCAGCCACCATTCCGCTGCCCATATTACAACTCAGTAGGCTTTGAAGAAAGCATGCTGGAGATGTCATTTTCCTCTTTTATAAGCATCCACTTCAAGATGCTTCACTCCAGGCTAGCAAGGGATACCCCACATCACTACAGTACTACTTAGAGAATTTATGACATCGGATAATGGCTACAACTTCATACATCGCAAGCATTTGTGCAGAATACAGTCCCGTGTGTGCATATTCACCATAACATATACTCCTAAGAATGCTTAATTAGCACTATTATACAGAAAAATCTTCATGCATTATACCTCGTATTTCTCATGCCTACTTTTAAAACAGAAAAGTAGTATTTTTTTACATGTGGAAAGGGGCTCTAAATTTTTGCTTTTCCAAGAGTGTACAGGAGTAAAGAGCAGAGTGCTTTGTAGGAGGAAAGCACCTGTTTAAAATATTTTATATTCCTCCTTGCACTGCAATAATTTAATAATAACTGCCTCAATGAAAAACAAACAAACAAAGCCAACTAAAAGAACCTATACTGGTTTTAAAGACTAAGTTTAGTGTGCATATATTCCAGACAGAAACAATGTCATAGAAAAGAGTGAATCAATGCCTGTGTTCCAAAGTCTCTGAATGAAGATCACCCACCTTTCTGGAAGTCATGCTGTGATTAAACTAACCTCAGCAGAAGGGCAGCCATTCCATGGCATATTTTCCACTAGAGGTCAGGCTGAAGGAGCTAATGATCCATCTTAGCCTTCAAAACCTATGAGTGGGAGTTACTAATCAAGATTTGGAAGTCTGAAAATCAGTATTTAATTAGTCCTGCTTTGCTTCACTTCAAGTGAATCACACAGATGTATTTTTCTAAGTGTCCAACAGCTGGAGGTATTTAATCATGAGAGTGTCTCAATGTATGTCAATATAACATTTTACAGAGCACTTGATGGGCCATCTCAGTCAGCAGGACAAGGTTTGGAAAAGAGAAAAGTTCTTCCTAAACTTCAGCCTTGAAATGAAAAACATGTTAGTTTGAATAATAACAGAGAGCATTCTAGTTACTTTTAAAAGGGTATTTTTAAAGTTTTGAATTTTATTTTTTTTCCTTTAGAAAGGACACGCATTACAAGCATTTTCCACCAAAAAAATCTAGATTGAATTTGTTTCTGTAAATAACTAGGAAGAGACACAGCTAAGCATGGAGTATATGACCAGGTGACTAGAAAATTTTTCAAAACCCCTAAGTGATTTGAATTAGAAGCCTAAGCTCTTCTTTTCCTTTATTTTGGTGACTTACACAATTCCATCACTTTCACAAACATTGACCCAACTTCTTGAAATAAATACCTTGAAGGTAGTTAAGTTCAGATATACACTTGCTTCTGAAAATTCAAAGAAACATTTAATGTATCATTTATAGTTTTAAACACTTGCTTGTGACAGGACACAAAGTCATGCTCAAATGGCAAATCCTAGCTCAGAGCTCTTTGCCAGTCACCAGCCCTCTCAACAACTCACTGCCTTCAGTGCATCTGTCTCCTGCCATGAAAACCAGGACAAAGTAACTTTGGCCAAAGCCACACAAGCATTTACCCATAAAGTCAAAAAGTAAATTGAGGAATTGCTTACATGTTTACACTTCTGAAAAGGAAGCAGCACATGAAATTCACTCAGAGATTAAATCAGCTAACTAGGTCAAGCTATGTCAGCTAGCAGTTTAAAGTACCTCACAGTCAACTAGTAGAGCCACTTCAAAGATAAACAAAGTACTTTGGCAAAGTAAGAATATAAAATGCAGGAACAATTGGCAGAGAGACAAAACCTTGTAGTTTCTCCAATCACCTAAGATTAGTGGTGGGAATAACAGGCTTCAGGAACAGAAATGAAGTCTAGAAGACGTTGGTTTGACCTCTTATATGTCTCCCATGGACTAGCCTTTTCTGTCGTTTCACCAGGTCAAAAGCACCATAACTGCTGGTAACAGCCAGTCATTTCATCAGTTACAGATTATTTTGTTTAAAGATTTTGTAAGAGAATCTGATAATAGCAGTTCAAAATCCACACACGCATTTTTTAAAAGGTGAAAATTGAGTTTATCTCAGTCATACATTCAATAAACTCTTTTTCCTTTACTGGTTCTGAAAATTAGCTAACCTTTTAACATTTACAGTGGTACAACATGTACAGTATACCTCTCTAAGGCATGGCCTGGAGAAATGCAAGAGCTGTTTGATAAGGACCACTCCAACACACTTCAATGGAGCTGGCAGTCGGAGTTTGACTGATGCTGGTAAGGCAGATTTCCCAGATTGAGCACATAGCCCACCCAGATGCACAGATGGTATTTGTGGGAGCAAAGGAAAATAAAATATAGGTTTAAAATAAATGCAAGAGAAACACAGAATAATATTGAATCACTCTAGTAAGGGTTTCCATTTACCTTTTCTACTTCTCAGCACACCATGAGTGTATGTGCAGGGCTTTGAAAACACTGAGCAAATGGAAAGGATTTAAAACTAGTTTTGTTTCAAATGTAAGATCACAGAAATAAAACCAGGATCTAGGTATTTCTCTTCAGAATGAGATTTCTGTACAAAGCTTGATGCAAAAGGAGTTAAAAACTCTGTTCCTGCCTATGTCTGCCAATGACAACTAGGCTTGTCAGAAGAGCCTTTTCAATGCCAAAGGAAAGGAGTCGCTCGGCTGCTCTATTTCAAATGGGTCGCTCTACATGGTGGGTACTTTCTCCTTGTTTTCGATGGATAGAAAGACACACAGCTGGAAAGAAGAGGTAAGCTACAAAGAAGTAAGGGAAATACAGTTTTAGATGCTGGTGTCATGATATAAGGAGTCAAGAGTAGCCACAAGAGTAGCCACAGACTGATCAATCTGAGTCAGCACATTGACTCTGATGATTGGTTTGGGCCCCAGCACAAGGCCATGGTCTCACCCCTTCTCCCTCCATCACTAATCCTTCTTGAGATAGGAAGAGCTGATGGCCAAGCTTACCTTGTTACAATGATATTGTCCAAGGTAGCTGGTCTCCAGATTCCACGAAAAGCTAGCAGAAAAAGAAGGAATAGGAAGAAAACAGCACAGGTAGGAAGTGGTGAAGAAAGATGTGAGGAGATGAAACACGAAAGCCCATGTTTCCCATTCGAGTCCCTGGTAACCCAGAGGTGTTGACATGTGCTTACTCTGCCATGCCAGGAACTGAAGCTCCACAATGTTCTACTTTCAATCCTCCTCTCTTAAGCATCCTCCTTCTAGAGGATCCAGCTCTTCATTATTTCACTCGTTAGTTAGATTTAATTTCTAGTAAATCAATGTTAACTTCTTGATTTCAGGTCCCACCCTTCTCTTGTTTAGTAGACATGACTTAAAGACTATCCTTGAATTGCAATAAAAACCTCCCTTCTTCAGACTGAACCAGTCTGTCTGCACCCTTCCCGACTCCTGCTACCCTTCTCAGTTACAGGCTAACATAACACTGCATGAACTTCCATCTCACAACTGTGGGTAGACAGGTAGGCCCTCCTGTGATATGCCTTGCAGTACTACAACTTCTCCCACACAAAAAGAAAAACAACCCCTTTGGCATATGAAGGCAGCAGAGAGAACTCTCTAGCTCCTCTCTGGCCTATCCATTAGCAACACAGCTTCTGTGGTAGAAAAGTAAACAAAACATGCACTCTGACTTCAGCCACTTAAAACTTATCAATGACCAACACACCGGATATAAAGACTTTTCTGGGTCATTTATTTTTTCTTGAAATCTTGTGCTATTATTTAAGTCACATCGACAAAAACAAACAAACAAGAGATCAGGAAAAGTCTTTAAAGATAGTATTTCAAACAAACACATCACAAAAAGATATAAGCAAAGAGCAAAATTTTCTATCAGCAACATATTTATGACAGTACGACATGCAATGTAATTATATATTCACATTGGAATTACTTGATATATATATATTTGCAAGTGTCACTCACTTTATGCTGAATTTATTACAAAATGAAAAAAAAAAAAAAAAAATCTTCTACAAAGGATCTACACTTTATCCAGTCACGAAACCTATGTTTGGAGTAACTTCAATAAAAATAATTATTTCAAATTTTCACCAGTGTCACTAAACAGAGTGTAGCCCAAATACTTTTCAATCTATTCAACTGAGAGAAATGGAGCTGCAACAGTTTGGGGTTTTTAATCCCAAAGTGGACTATACAAACAACAATTTCATCAAAGATTTTTTAAAACGAGGCTAGCATTACTAGTTATATCTTATTCTTAAGGTAAGCATTCTTCAAAGAACTGTATGATTGGAATCTCTTCCTGATACACAGTGACATGCTATTTGCTGGCTGCAGTGAGAAGAGTCAAAATGAAAACAAAAATACAAACACACTTTATTTTCCTCTTGTCTTTATTGATTTAGACTTCAGAGCTACAGCCAAAAATAGTGCATCTGTAGAAAACTACCACACATGCTATCAATACAGCATCATTGCATGTTTAGAATCATAAGCACTTGACAAATCGCAAGGTGAACATTCAATCTAATATTTTGGCAATGCAGCCCATGAATAGGGAATACAGGAAGAAAAGACTTTTTTTTCCTCCAAAAAGAAATATTTCTGAACAGGAATGAAAAGCCTCTGTTAAAAAATGAATTCCAGTCACCACAGAAAACTCATGCTGGCTTATTCAAGACATCAACATACACTGCTGGAAACTTTGCATGGAATGTCGAATGGTACACAAAAGCTACGACTCTGCTACAGGTACAACGCTGTCTTCAGCACTCTGTATGCCATCAAGATGGTCACCGTATAGCCAACTGCCCAAGACAAACCTCTGCTGGGCTGGGGAAGAGGGATCAAATATGCAAAAGTGTGAACAATCCTAGCCCCAGCGAAGATCCTGAAATGCAGCAAGGCTGTGGACAGTTCAGGGCCACTAAGAGCATACAGTAGTCCAATGCCAAGAAACGGGACAATATTTTCAAGGTCATTCAGGTGCCCTCTGGGGAAAGAAGCAAAGTTGGTTTACAGTGTTACATTTTGTTGAATAAGCCTCATAATTTTTCAGCATCTTCAGAGCATGCTACTGTTAAGGCCCTAACACAAGTGTTGGCTTCCTCTGCAGTGGGGATTTGATTCAGCTACTGAAATGATTCTGACATTGCTGACATTGCTCTGGTCTCTCTTGCTGCACCCCACATTTTTAAGCTTCTGATCTTCTGTATGAAAGGTCTTAGTTTTTCCCCAGGATCTTGGTAATATTAGGGACTTACATGAGACATATGGGTGCACCTGGGTGTGCAAGAATGCAAGAAAAGGCAGAGAAGAAAGATAGCTAGGATTTTCTTGTAGCCTCTCTCAACTGAACATCAATTAAATGGATGACTGTGACTGCAACTACTAGACTTCATGGCCCAGATGGTCTATTCCAATCCCATAAACTCAGTCTGTAGTCTCCATAAAGAAAATATGAAATATCCTATATATGAAACATTCTATCAAATGTTCATGAAGCTCAATCATCTTGAAGAATGTTATTTTTGAGCATCTAACAGGTGTGACAGTTACGCTTTTGGTTCATTTTCTTCACTACTAAGCACTAAAATAGTCAAAAAAATGTTTGAAATTTTGAAACCATAATATAATTTACTAAAAATGTATTGAGACTGAACTCCAGATCTTGAAGTATTCTTTCACACCTCTTCCTAAACCTACCCTGCTCCCTTTACCTCTTTAGATAAATTATACTTCCAGCCAGATTTACTGATTGAAACAACCTCTAAGCCTTACTAAGTCAAATTTCACAGCCAACTAGAATCAGAACATGGTGCTGTTTTGCAGCTGCTTTCTGAACTCATTTATTATTACAAGGAAACATATCCTCTAGCTTTCCCCTCCACCCCAAAAAGTACACTGAAGATAGTAATGTCTTTTCTATACCCATAAACAGAACAAATTCCAGTCACTTAAATAGAAGAGAAGCCATGCTAAATCTGTGTGGCATTATCTGTTGCCATGAAGCTTGCAAAAGAAAATATACTAAACTTCCATTAAGAACCATTGTTGGGAGGAGAAAATGGATGATGCTGCAACACCAATGGAGTAACTAGAACCAACCTGACTTACTAGATCTGGGGAAGTCTGAATAATTCTGCAAAACAGCAACACAGGATTTGATAATAGTGTTTTAAAAATCTAATCTGTATAAATGACTCTGACTCTGTGAGGTGGTTGACATTTCTCCATGTAACAATATGAGTTAAAAGGGCATCTGGTCGTGAAGTTAGTATCAACTTAGCTGTCCTCTTCGAATTTACAAATAGAAAGTAATTACTCCTCACCAAAAAGTGCCCATTTTAATATAGCAACCAGCAAGTTAAACAACTAACAACTCCCTGAACCACTCAGGGGGTGAAAAGAAAACTTCAGAGCATCTTTACACCCCATTGAGAATAGACTCTTCTGAGATTTTAATCCAGAAGAGACATGCATAAGTACATTAGCCTTCATGGAACCACACTCATCTACATTTGCAAGGATGCACTGTTCTGAAATCAGAGCTGATACTTATTTTCAATATCTTCCCTAATGGTGGTTTAAATGAGAACAGTTCATTCACATTCAAGTTTTTGGTATAAAAATATATATAGCAAATAAACTGTTAGTTTCATTAAGAAATAATGATATAGAAAGCATTCCATTAAAGCCTTCCTTGTTAGCATAGGTGTATCAGACAGCAGCTTGAAAGTTATGATTTTGGTAACAGAAAATTTTGCCATCAGCTAAATAAAATTAAATAAGCTGCAACATTTAGGCCACTGAAATACAGCTTACATTCTGTCACAAGTCTTGCAAAACAAAATACATACAATGCAGATTGCACACTGCCATACTATTAATAGCATTATTCCAGAAGGCTGGTCAACTTCCCTGTACAATTGACACATTAGTGAGTAACCTTGATTCAATCCAGCGAAAAGAGCAGAGGCTTTGACTCCCACTCTGTCCAATTTGCCAGAGTAACACTGTCATTACAGCTCTAGAGTTCCATGACTTTAACACAGTTTTACTCCTATTCTCCCTGTTAGTTCCTTTACACTTTAGGAAAAGATGCAACTATTGCAACTAGTGTTTAAATTATATAGAAAGTTGATTTACAATTAATGAACGCTGCTTCACACTAAATCAACTTACAGTCATATTTTACAATCTTCTCGCCACTTCCCCCATACATACAGGATACTATACAAGAGTTAGCTATTATAACCAGACAATGACTTATTAGTTTTAGTATGCATGATGACCATTTGAATGTGGAACGGTTTATTCATTTAAACAAATTAATGTATTAGATTACTACATAAAGCAGCACAAAGCATACACAGGCTTGCCAAAGAGAATGTGGTGAAATTAATTCCGTGATTTAGTATTATTCTGCTATTTAAAATAATTTTTAAAGACTCCTATGCATTACCTGCGTACACGTTCAACATCTGGATCAGTCCGCAGATTTTTTTTAGCACTCTCACCTTTTCCAAATACTGCTGTATCTTCTGGGTTGACAAATGCCTATTTCAAACACAAACACACAAGAGACATTAGAAGTCATAATGTTTCTTCTAGTCAAGGCAGCTTGCTATAAAGGTCACTCTTTTTAATGCCTCTATAACCTCACATAACCTTCCTGAAGTTAAATGCACAAGGAATAATATATTGTTCACTGCACTACTGTTTTCTTGAGCCTAGCCTGTATGTAGCTTGCATGCTGACAAATTGATGTAATTTATGCATGTAGATAAAGCCTTCTTGTAAGATGGACAAGCACGGCAGATGACCGATACTCAGCCTTAAGTAATGCCAGTGGGCTGAAGGAACAGAGTCCTGGAAGGTAGAACTACTGTCTGTACTGCCTAAGTCTCTTTTTCACTATTCTTGACAAATTATCTGAAAGCCCTTTTTGATCCATTCCTTCTTCAGAAGTCTACACAGCAATAGTATCCAAGAGATTTACTCCCATCCTCATTTATGACCAAATAAGTTTCTCCCTCTCCTCTTAGGTACAAACTTTTCCACTTATATGACCTGTTATTAACTTCAAATACTGTAAGACACTACTTGAAAACAACATTTAATTCAGTGAGTGCAGACTGCAGTAGATACCTCCTTGCTGACACACATATCAACACCTGCATTCTGTGGACCGTTCAGGGCATGCAGGCATAAGTCAAGAAAACCTTTTGATTTTAGGAGAGCTACATGACTGTTTTCTGAGGCACCCTTGATCTCCTACTGTGAAATATTCTTGGCCTCAAAATTCTGGAGACATGTTATGAGCATTAGCAACATTTTACCTTCTCTTGCTCCACTAACCACTTTCCTCCATTTTTCTTGGCAATAAAGATTTTTTTAATATTAAATAGGAAATAAAAATTACTTTATTAATTTGTCTGTTTGTAATACTATTGTCTGTCATAAGAAAACCAAGTACTCCAAATTAATGAAGGCCCTATTGTCACCTGCATACATATGGATCATAACACAGTATGAGCACTAATACAGGACTCCACTGGATCTACATATAGGACCACTACAGCTGACGTGCTTCTGCAAGTGCAAAAGGAAGTTAAGTTACGACACAGACATCTGTGTCCTATTCTGAATGCACAGGACAGGCTGTATGCTCTACTATATTCCATCTTCAGCTGTGCCAAAGACCTAGAGAGCTATTAGAAACCAGCAGCAGCTCAAACGCTGTGCTATTAGGACCCCAGGAACAACAGAACAGTTCAGCTGGGTTCTCTTGCACCCAGCAGGAACAAAAAGCAGCATTTCAACAAAATGAGCACAACAAAATCCTTGAAGTACACACTGTCTTGCAGAAGCAGATCTCACAAGAATAGCCACATGGGGCAAACTCAGGGCTCTTTCAGCCCAGGACCAAGTGTTTCCAACAGTGGCCACGAGCAGATACCTAGAGAAGACCAAGAACAAGGTAAACACAACACAGTGCTTCCCATGAGCATTCTCTCCTAAGCTAGATGCAGCTTTTGCATTACTTAGTAAACTTCAGTGGATCTTTCATATATTTATCTAGCCTACACATCAATCCACATAAATGTTCAGTTTGCTTCTCATTCCAGAAAAAAACCCCAGGGGTTTTTTTAGATAATGACCTACGTGCAATGGGAAGGCTAAAACAATTAGGGAATGTAAAGAGCTTTAGAATTACTGGATGAAAGGGTTATAGATGCATAAAAATCCACTTCATACCCCCGCTTTGACCCTACTAGATGGTTTTTCATGTACATGGCTCCGTATCACACTTTATTTGCTTTATAAATTGGGTACCCTGGACACTAGCTTTCTGCAGAAGACAGTGGAAATTACAGTTATGAAAAACTCTTATTTAAAAATAACGGAAGTTATTTAGAAGGGTAGACTAAGTCAAATGCAACTCTAAGATACAGTCTCATAATTATCATCTCATAATTAGATTAAAGACATCGTCCATTTGAGACCAAAAGAGGACCAGCACACCAAACTCAGAATGTTATTAAAGGAGGGAGGAGGAAGAAAAAAACCAGCACCAGTATTTGAAAGCTGAAAAGAAAACAAACAACTGTGATATCTCTGTATTTCGATAAAAAATTCAATCTATTCTACCAGACAGTATTCCCAATTTCTTACCTTTCTTGTGATTCTGAAGTATGCTGTTATAAGACTCATTAGCATCATTTTTAGAAGAACAATAACTGTATAGGTAGCATAAGCCCGGAAGACTTCATTGTCAATTAACTGGGTCAATTTAGCCATTTCCGCACTTCTCACTGATGACCTTTAAGAAACATTAAGGTTAGGCTAAAATCATAGCAATCCAAAGTTCTGACAACAAGATTGTCAGAATAGCCTTTTTTTTTGAGCATCACTGCAATGACAGCACAATTTTGCCACTGTGAAGTGTTTATTTTCAAGCAAACTTATTCTTCCTCAGTTTATTGTCACAATGGCATAATATAATACTTTAAGACGAGAAATACAATACTTTAAGATGAGAAACTATATTATCATTTAATATTTCACTTCCATTAAATCTGCTTATTAAACTGTGAAAATATAAACCACAAAATATTTAATGTTATGGCAGAAACAAAATTTAGTCACAGAAATCAGTACACTTTTGAAATAACATGTGGAGTTAGAGCAATTTTAGACCAACTCATTTGAACTAGTGAATTTCCCTAAGCAGTTACTAGGATAGAAAGAGTGTGATGACATACTATTCATACTGTAGTGTTTAAAGAGTAAAATTAGTATTGCCTGCCTTTTTTTTTTTTTTTTTGGTAAAATGACAGAATTATAATTGCACTTCAGCTTTCAAACTAACCAATATCATCCCACCTAGCAATAACCTGTGATCAAACTGAGTTAAACATGCATTTTTCTCCTTTGAGACCTCATTCTTAAAAATGGCTTTTAGCATGATTCACGGTCAAAGATTAAGTTGTAAAGACAAAAAGCAGTGAACTATTTATGCTTTTTATCATGGGAGGTTTAAGCTAATGAAGTCTCTTTCCAATGAGACCATACCAAACTCACAATCCTACAGAGGTGATGCGTTTTACCCACACCATAAAGTTAAGAATGTGATGAGGACTGAATGCACGTAAAACAAAAAGCATGTCCCCTTGCACATTCAGTTTGTGCTCTGCATGGAGCATAGCTTTTGCCTCAGCAAGTGCTTCAATCATGCACTTAAGAGAGTAGGAATCCATAAAACTAGTATGTCTTAGCTTCACTTGAGACCAAAATAAATGTACTTTTTGTTACAGTTAACTTCATTATTTCCAACGATATAATTTTAGCAATAGCAAGAAAAAGCTAATAATAATATTAACTTGATTACAGCTCTTAGCACTCTCTCATCTTGCTTTCAGCGTGGAGTCACTACCAGCTATAGCCAAACAATGGAAATCAGATGAGCCCCGAGAGCAGTAGAAGACTCTCACTCTGAAGGCACATGCTTGGTGGGGAGGTGGGCAGGATGGAGGTAAGCAGCTGTTTGCTCACTGAAACAAATCTAGCCTTGCCTGGACCTGTCTGGCTGTGGTGATGGGATTTTGCTCCCTCTTTCATCCTTTCTAAAACGGTGCTTGGGTCACCGGGCCAAGCACTGGGTCTAGGGACCATGTGAAATTCAGTATAACTCTTCCTCCTCTAACATTACAGTACGGCAGTGCCCAAGATAATCGGCAATTTGGCAAGGATTTTTCTCAGCAAGGAACAGAAACTGCAATTTTGAACTTTGTGTCACAGCAGAAAGCGTGCATAGTTTCACACAACAAAAGCCAAGTAAATCCATGGCATCGGGGCATTTTTCCCTGCTGGCTTTTAACGCTATGCTGAAAACACATCCAAGCACTACGCAGAGTCATGAGAAGCTGTTCTTCCCACTGGAACTACACCACATCTACCCGTTTTCCCCACTTGTAGAGTTGGCCTCTCCAAACGCTCACAAAGCCCAGGCCTTGCCTTCACGGCAAAAAGGAAGTATACTGAAGAATTCATAGTTTTAACACCAGCAGAAATGCAAAAATAAACCCCGCATCCTAAACCAGCACAGGGCTTAAAGGGATACGCTTAGGAACACTACAAACAGCCTGATCTGCAAAGGCGGTACAATACCTCTCCGTGGTGCGAATGCACAACCCCGGGCCTGGTAAAGCGCACGGGTCTAGATCCCACGCAACGGGCCTTAAAAGCCGGTGGGCAAAGGTACGTCAGCTGCTGTGCCCCCGGCGGGAGGGCAACTACGCTACCGTTCCCCTCACGCGTGACCGTGTCCCAGTGCTGGCGGGCTGCGCAGCTGTGACCGGCGACCCGAGCCCCGGGGCGGCCCTTTCGCGGTCGGCTCGCCGCCACGCCTCAACTGCTGTCAACCGCCGGGCGAGGCCCTGCGCCCCGCCACACGCCCAGCTTCCACACCGGCAGGGCCCGCGGCCGCCGGCGCCGCTCCCTCGCCCAGGCCCCTGCCCTTATCAAGGCAGCCCGGCCTGGGCGCAGGCTGGTTTCCCTTCATTTCACCCCCTGCACGACGGGCAGGGGCAGGGGCAGGGCCCGGCGCCGGCCCCGGCCCCGCGGGGAGCCCGCCGGGAGCACCACGCCACCCCCCGCGCCGCCCCCGGCCGCCGCCTGCGTCGAGCGACAGGCTCCGGCGCCCGCTGAGGAAAACCCCACCCGCCGCGTTTTGCGGAGCGGCCCCGGCCCCGGCCCCGCTTCCCCCGGGGGCACCCGCCGAGGGCTTGGCGCACGGCAGGCCGCGGGGGCGGGGAGGAAGGGCGGCAGGGGGACCTTCCGCTCCCGCCCGGCAGCGGGAGCCGCCATGGCGCGGCGCCCACCCACCTCGCCCGCGTCCCCTCGGAGAGCGCCCACGCCGCCGCTAGCCCCGCTGCTCCCGGCCGGCCGCTGCGCCTCCGCCCGCCTCGGGGCCCGGCCCCGCCTCGCCTCGCCTCGCCCCCTCGGGCGCGGAGGCGGGTCCCGGCCCGGCCCGGCTCGCCGCGAAGGCTGGCGGCCCCCGCCGCCCCCCGCGGAGCCGCTGTCCCCCGCGGGCCGCCGCGGCCTCCGGGGCCGGTGTGGCGGCGGGCACGGCGGCGGGCACGGCGCCGGTTCGGCCGCGGCCGCTCGCCCGGGAAGGGCAGGGTTCAGGCCCAGAGCCCGGCCAACGTTCCCTGGGAGGAAAAGAGGGAGAACCTGGGAGAACAAGCAAGCAAGGAAAAGCCCTCCTGTCTGAACACCTGGGCTCTGTGACGGAGGGAAACCAAAGGCTGTGGCCCGGCCGCGGTTCCTTAGAGACACGGCGTGTCCAGCAATTGCACCAACTCCCAAGCGGGCTCAAAGCTTACCTCAGAAACTATGTAAGGCGCCTGAAGTGTCAGTACGTTGGGCCCCTACATTGTTTTGGTGGATCTGAGCTTCCACCGAAGGGAAACAATCTAGAAATGGCTTGCATAAAGGAACTTCAGGGCTGGCCACAGGCTTCTACCAGCGCACTAGAGTGTGGTGAAAGGTGGAAACCTGGTGTCTGAGCTTCCCACTGCTTCTTCAGAGAAAATTACGCTGTTCCCGCAGCACTCCTCCTCATCACCAGAGCAATGCTTGTGACTAAGCAGCTCATGATAAACAAGGGTTAAGAACATAGAGATGAATGTACTTGGGTGACCAGTAAAGGTTTCAGAAATAATCCTAAAGATGTGTACAAAGTCAGAAAGGGATACAATTTTTAAGGCTGCATCATTATGGAAAAACTAGTCTTAGGTACAGATATTCAGCATTCATTGATGTTAACTTCTGTGCTTCATGTCATGTTAAATACCTCTGTGTGTGTGTGTGTGTGTGTGTGTGTGCGCGCAGACCTTTGTGACTCTTCTTATTAATCATCAAACAAAGCAAAACTCGTTTGAGCAAGGACTATAGTATCAGAACTTTTTTTAAACGATGGTAGAAGTTGGGTTCAACAACCTTTATTCTTGCTAAGGACACAGCAAATAGTATTTCCACTGAAGTCAACAAAATAACTCACATGAGCATGGATCCATCCCAGGGAATGGGTTTGTTTTAAAAAAATGGAAGCATTTCTGCAGCTTGTAACTTGCTTCAAGGCAGGAATTGTATCTTCACAAATTTTTGTACAACACCTAACACATAATATATCCCAATCACATAGTGTAATTAGTGCTGCTGAAGTAAAATTATAATTATTTTCTATTACCACCTTTTCTGGTTTTCTGTGTTTGACGTTCTAATCCTTATCCAAAGCCAGTTTAAAAAGAAGGTAAACCTGTTACGTTAACAGAGTTAAACTGAACCCACATTATTATACTTGAGAAGAAAAGCTGGTAATTGTTTTATATGCAGTTCTCAGAACTAGACATGGAAATACCAGAAAGCCAGGAGAAAGGCCATTTTCATTAGTTGTAGGTAGGATATAAAGAGAAGCAGAAATGCAGCTAGAAATTCTACAAAAATCACACTTTCCTTTGGATTTCACATTCCTGTTTTACATGTTCCGGAAATTTAGGTTGATCTATGTGACCTTAAAAAATGCTTCTGAAATTGGGAAAGCTTCTGTGTTCCCAGTCTCTGAAGTTTGAGGCCAACACCCTGTTAATTTTTTCCTACCATCATTTAATTCCCCTAATTTTAAGGAAGCTACAGAAAGAAGGTAAAAGGAAGGGAGGAGGACAAAAAGGGAGGGGAAAGAGGAAAGAAAAACAAAAAGAAAAATAGAAAAAAACAAAAAAGGAAAAATAGAAAAAAGATTAAAAGGAAAGGAGAAAAAGAAAGAAAAAGAAGAGGGGGAAGGGAAATGAGAAAAGGAAAAAAGAAAAAAGGATACAAGGGAAGAAAATAAGGGAAGAGAAAAGACAAAAAAGACAATAAAAGGAAATAAAATAAGAGAAAAATAAAAGACAAAGAGAAAAGAACAGGAGAAAGGAGAAAAAAAATAAAGAAAAAGGAAAAACATAGAAAAGAAAAGAAACAAGAATAGAAGCCAATATTTCTTGCAGACCCTGAACCACTTAAGAATGGGGAGAAAAGGAGTCTAAATAGAGTGTAAAACTGGGGCCATAGTCAGTAAAGCAGAAGTGAACTTGTGCTCAAGGTCTATTTTCTTCTCAAAGTTCAGTAGCAGCATAAAGTGCCTGTAGAACATTTGAAAACTGCTGTGATCTAAGTGAGGTTAGATACATAACTGTGGTGATAGTTGCTCCTGAGGGGCCCATTCTCACAGTCCTTACTCATGTGAATTGTCCCTTTGATGCTAATAGGATTACTCTTGTAAATCAGGGATGCCGTATCAGCCCGATGGCCAGGGTTATACTGATCATGAAGGGCTTGATCTTGCAAACCTCATTCATGTGAGCAACCCTTTTTCATGACAATTTTCCCATTGACTTGAAGAACTGTCCATATAGCCAGAGACAGGAGAATCAGGACACAAATTTAGGTTCAGCATAAAAGTAGGAATACAAGAGTTTTTCATTTAACCTCCAGCAAGGAATAGATACTCCCCAAGAAGGCCAGATAAGTGCAATCATTCTGGTTTGACTGCAGGGAAGGCGAGGGAGAGGCATGTATTGATCAGCCTTGTTCTTGCCTGTCTCCTTCTCTGGCTCCACTTATTCACCATAATTAGAGTGGTAAAGAAGGTACCAACAATACATTTTCGCCACACCTGAAACTTTTGTTCACCACCCCCTTGCTACTATAAATTAGTTGTTTCCTCAAATAGCTCTTCTGTAAAATAGACAAATTATGCCTCCTACATTAAATAAACCAATGATTTACGGAGTAAAACAAATCATGAACACTAAGACTCAGTCCATTTTTTAGCTTAAAATCTGAAATACTGTGTTAAGGAAAGTGTTAAAAAAATAACGTTTAGTATAACAGACCAGAGTCAGGTTTTGTGCTACTCCATTAAAACCTACGCCCTCTAGTTAGAAAGCACTTTTCGCTATATCAGATGTTGACACCTGTGTAATTCTGCTGTGATTCACGTACTTCTGCTTCAGAAGATCTCAAAGTGCTGTCTAGTTTCTCTGGGGAGCTGCTTCAAAAACAGCAAGAAAGGATCTTTCTTCAGTTAGGAACGCTTCCTGCTGGGTGTAGCTCAGTGAAGGCATCTCTGGCGTAAGCTGCCTTTTGGTTGAGCTTCTAACTCCAGAACAGCTGTGTCCATCTATCTCTTTTATTCACGCCACTGTTTGGAGGACAACAGTTCTCAGTGTTGGAATTAGGGGGGTTTTTTAGAATTCCAGATGCTCACTTATGAGACAGGAGCAATAGTATATGATTTAAGTGATCAGTCACAGTGAGTGGTGACCAACAACCAAGCGGTGAGAGAAGGTGAAAGGATACAATCTCCACAAAGAACAAGAGTGGTCATATCTGCTGATTGTCTGCTCAGTTATAGATCGTTAATGCATTATTCGAAAACCCCACAAAGCTCATTTACTTGTCATTTAAAGAGACAATAAGATTATCCTCTAAAGTTGCTTACTGTCTTCCATCAGGTAGCACCATTGCTACAAGGAACATGCAAGGCAGGGATCAAAAATCAGAATGTGAACATATCATGAGAAATACTCCAACACGTGAAAAGTATCTGTAGACTGTTGTCCTACACAGCTTGATGTCCCACTTGAGGAACAACTCAGAAAGGGACATAGGGAAACCTTTTCAGTAGGTCTATATATAAGCATATCGTGGACCATTTCTTGCCTTGATTCCTCTTTCACTGCATATGAACACTGCAGCAATGGTCTCACTTCTGAAAATAAGTCTGCAGCACAGAACCACCTTTGCAGCTGACAGTAATGCCTATGTGATGAGGTATGTAAAGTCCCATGCTGTACTGAAGGGAAAAGGGCATTAACCTAAGCTTTTGTGATGCTATTTGATCTGTACAACTCTTTTTTTAGGAAAGCAAGATATTGTATATCATTAAGGCCATGAGAAATTTGATATTGTAATGCTCAGATGTGCCAATAAAACAGATTTTGCAGGCACCACAGTAAGTTACTTTTAAACTAATCCAGTGAGAAGAGTTATTTGTTAAGCATTAATAAATACAGCTTGCAGAACAAAATCTGATCCTTTAAAATAACACTGATGTAGCAGAAGGAGAAAGATATTCATTGTAAAAGCAGAAAGGTTATCAAGTTCTACTTCACAGATTGAACAGACAAAGTACAGAGAGCAAAATTATTTTTAAGACATTGAGATTTTAATCATTACTAGAAGAGTTCAGTAGGTTTCCCTTGTTATTGTACTACTGCTCTGCTCTAGAGGCACAAGAAAATTACAAAGCTGGAGACAAAACTGGAAGATTTCTTGCTACAGTGCCACTCCAAATGTATACAGAAGGCTTACAATCAGTTTGAGTGAGCAACTGAGAAGGCAGAGGTGATAAAAAAGTATCCAGCAAGAAGCTGCCAAGGTGTCTCTGCAGACAAGAGATTCCTGGAAGTAAACAAGCAAAAGCTTTACAGATATTGGAGATACCTGTAGACACACAGACCTGGTATGTCTATAGACAAATAGGTAAAGTTATAAAATTAACTTTTAAAGTGCTCCCCAATCATACTGTGAGGTTTTTATACTTGTG
The DNA here is from genome assembly GCF_929443795.1 of Astur gentilis. Lineage (NCBI taxonomy): Eukaryota > Metazoa > Chordata > Aves > Accipitriformes > Accipitridae > Astur > Astur gentilis. The sequence continues at coordinate 14,114,845 of NC_064897.1, forward strand.
TAGATGTAGGTATTTATGTAAGGCATTGAAAGAGCTGGCCCTATGGATTGAAGCAAGCTCATTTTTCCATGAGGGTACTAAACCACTCTATGATGGTCTGAACCTTTGGTCACTGTTAGTCTTAACCGGATTCGTATCACAGTTGAATGTCAATAGGCTAAATGGTCCTGTGGCTCATTATTAATCATCTAAAATTGGAGTTTCATAACACATTATATATATACCACTGGTGGGATGTGAGCCATGTTTAGCTAGTAGAGGAGCTTCTGCCTGGCAGTTTGGAGATGCTTATGAAAGCTGAAGGCAGGCAAGGAGAGGTGCACTCCTGCGCAGGTGGTTATTTTTGGGGAGTAACCATCTGGAGGACAGAACTTAAGTGTTGCATGTAAGCACGATATTGTTCAGTAGTAATCACCTGGCCTGTCAACTGGCATTTATCACTGATCTGGTGGTAGGACTGTGGGGGGGGATTCTGTAGAAGTACTGGATCAGAGGACAGGGGGAGAGGAAACAGGCGCCCTGGCTTTTGGGTGTCAGTTGTCATCCTGCAGGAAATGAAGGCTGGAGATTCCTGCTTTCGGCAATTCAGCTGTCTCCAACTCACAGCTTGAAAGAAGTTGTGTAATGAATGCAGAGCGAGTACATTCTGCTCTCTGAGGAGTGAGTGCCCAAAATGTGCTTGTCTGGGAGTTAAATTTGCGTGTGACTTGTTCTTATGTAAGGGTTAAGAGGTAAACTGTGTAGTCAGTGTGAGCCAAACATCATTGTTTTAAAAAATCAATTATCTGCAATTATAAGGCCTACGCCAACAGTACCTTTGCAGTATGCAGAGCCTTCCCAGGTAGCACAGCTATTTTTATTGGCAACCTCCCCTCCCCCAGCTCTCTGTACAGAGCCAAGTTTAGAGTCAGCAAAATTACTTAGAACCAGCACATTTTATCCCCAATAGGCCAACCAACCACAATTAAACTGTATTACCATACATTAGGCTTTAAAGGGGTTCCTTTACTGCAGTATATAAAAGGCTGTAAGGAGAGACAGAGAGGGAAAGAAGACAAACATTTCACATGTAATGGGTTAAAGTCCTCCCCAATGTAAGTCCATTGACTTCAGTTGGCTGGGGATGAATACAGACAATTCAATATTTAACAATCAGCAACTTTTGCTTAGTTGGCAAGAAAAGGAACAATTTAAGGTCCAGAGCCTTCCCTGTGCTCTTTCTGTCTTCCTGAATCTTCACTGGGTTGCAGTAGCTCCCCGCTAACAGGAACGACACTCTGCAGGGTTGGCTGTTGGTTTTTTTCTGCTGTGGTGCAAGATTACTCCTCGTGGTTTTATGGTGCAGCAGTAGACTTTAATAGTCACCTGAGACAATTATTCAGATACTGTATTGTGCAGTAAGATTGCTTTTGAACAGCTGCAGAAATACTTAGCAGAGACACACTCCCTAAAGCCCCAGGATGGGAAATAAAAACAAACAAACCACAGCAGCAAGACAAGCGTCTGCATCTTACTCTGTCTTTTAGCTTGTAAAAAAAAGGAGTTGTGTAAGTGATTTAAAAGTTAATTGGGACAGGGACCATTTTTCATTTAGTGGTCCATATAACGCCCAGTAATAATAGGCTACAAATTCATATTCAGTCACTACCCAAACACAAATCCTCTCTGGGCAGAGTTGTGACCCAGTGTATGGTGCTTTGCCAGGCAATTCTCATTAAAAAGATAAAGAGGTGATAAGGTAGGGATGCAATTATTCTCTCCAGTAGTGATGATGTTCTTCGGTGCAATCCCATTTACAAAGAACATCACAAAATCATATGTTCCTCTGGTAGAAATGGGCAATTTTCTTTCTCATAGCTTCAACCTTGCCATTCTGACGAGTACTATGCCTTAACAAAAATACCATTTCTTCCCCCCCCACCCCACCCCCCCAAGCCGTGATAACCAGCATGTCTCTGTTACACTCTGTTGCAACTAGTTAATTTCCCTGCCATTGCAATTCTAACTAGTCCTGGTGAAAATCTTTGGGCTGATATAACACGTTGTGGCTTAGCTTGATGCTCTATGTTGTTTTAAGTCTCACTATACACAGGGATATTCAGCTGCACTGTCTATTTAGCTTGAATAAAGAGGGCTCATAAACACATAAAATTTTATGGAATCTCTTAATAGCTATCTGGTCATCAAATCCTGCCTCCAGCTCTGGACTCAGGAGGCTCTGGCAGTATAGCAGAGGGAGACAAGTACTGTTGCTTAGTTTGGTCTCTGAGAAGGATCCCTGCTTCTTTTTTGATGCAGATGGGCAGTTGGCAAGGGCTCAGTAGGCTCTGCTAACCCCCTCCTCCACTGCATTCTCTTAACACACAGTTTGAACATTGCCTCAGCATTTTTCTCCCAGGATGACCCTGCAGGCAAAGTCAAGCTGGGACAATGTTTTGTGCTAAATACAGTGCATGAGATGTTGGGAATTTAGTGGCTGAAAGACTGCTTGTTCACTTTTTACTGATGTGTGCTTCAGTGAAGTTGCTCTTGATTTATAGCTGGATAAGCAAAATCAGAATCAGACTCTTGCTGCTCATTTCTGTGGGAGCAGGACTGGGCCTTCCATGCTCTTGTGCTCATTATATAGCTCAGTATCAAGTCTCACAGCTTTGATTCATAGAGTTCTCTTTAATTTGGTACATGCAGGCTTCCAGACTACATCACACAGCAGCAGGATAACAATCCTCAGGAGAGCATTTCAGTTTGAGAAATTCATGAAGAGGGTGACTTTGCTGCTTACTTTCAATGACACTTGTGGAATAGGAAAGAGAAGAAGTGAATGAAATGGAATTGCCAGCCTGTTTCAAAATGTATGCTCTATTATACAGGAGATGACAAATAGCATCCTCAATAACATAGTTCTGGTAGCTATGCAAGTTTTTTTGGGTTGTTGTTTTATCCCTGCTGTAATCTGTCTTTTCACATTTAGGGCAAGTTTTTCTTACCTGTGCGCAGGGCACACAGGAGCTCTGAAATACTGCCTTGTGCCCTTCTGCAGAGAAGGTATCCACAGCCCTTGCCCGGGATGGAGATAAGCATGAGGAACAGAGCCTCCTTCTGCCATGCAGCAGGGAAAGACCTTGAATTCACCCCTTTCCTCCTCCCATCTCCAGCACTCTGACCAAGTGTTGAATTCAGAGCAGGAGAGAAGTCGTCACGTTGTGAGATGGTACAGATCCAGGGCAGGTCACTTCCTCATGGAGCAAAACCGTGTTTCTTCCTGCTGCTTTTCTGAGCCATGAAAAATTGTATGTGCCTCCTTACATGGGAAGGATTGCAAAGCAATAACCCTGCCTTCTTTCGGCAGGAATGAGCGAGACTCCTATTGGCTAAGGCATTTTACTATATATTTGGGTATATTGAAGCTCAGGGAAAAATACGTCCTTGACAGTAGCTATAGTGAATCATCAATATATGTGTACATATAAAATGACTGTAGGAGCTCTGCAGCAAAAGAGGATGAGAAAGTGTTCCTAAAAGAAAAATAATCAGCTTCCCTCCGAGGATAGCAGGATTTTGCCCCTTTCCGTGGAAGACTGGCTTCCCAGCCCAATTGCTACACCAAAAGTATTGGGAACTGAGCTCTTGATGCTCTTTATTCCATCCTAATTTCCACACAGATACATATTTGCAAGGGGCAATATTGGCCTCTAATGGTAGCATGAACTGTCTTTGTACAGGAAAAATTGCTTTCTTGTGAAGCTGAGTAAGGGATTTTGGTGGGATTACATTTTGAAGAGAGTTGGAGAAATGTGATTGACCGTACCCTAAGAACAGAACAAAGCAAAAGTACCTGACATACACCCTCCTCCTAGTCCATGCCATATTGCACTGGCAAAAGTGTGCCGGAGTATGCAGATCGTGACCTAGACTTTTAGCTCTAGTGAAGTAAAGGAGCTACAAGAAGCCACAAACTCAGGATTTCCATACAGTGAGGGACCCATCAGATGATCTTACTGACAAAACTTGTCAAAAAGTTGTTCAGTAGCAGTCATAGTCATGCCTTTTGCATATTTTCTTCCTGAAACTTTATAGCCCTTTTGACTTCAGAGAAATCATCTAGGAAATGGATCTCCAACAGAAATTTTTCAAAGCGTTCTTTAACCCTTTTAAGGCATGTTATGTGTGTATGTATTTTTATGTTTTGTGCTGTACTGCTCAGACTCAGCAAGGGATCATGAAGAATAATGATCTTGCTCAGCTGTGCACAGTATGGAGCACTGTACATGCAGTCACACTGAGGCCAGTTATGCAGTAGTTCATGAGATACAAACAAATAGAAGTTGATTCAGTAATAATAATATGGTCCATATTGGCCAAGTTCAATTTGTAATGCTTTGTACCGAGTGGAGAGTTACCTGATTAATCAGATAACTAAATCTGAGGTTGGACAGGCAAATGACAATCTTCTTAAAAGAGCAGATGATACTTAGTATGTTGCTCCTGCCCTCCATATTCCAAGGACAGGAATAAAAAAGCTTGTTATACCCCCTCAACAATGACCTGAATGAACTACAAGAGGGGTGAGAGACTAACCAGTCAATGACGACAACTCAGTTCTTGGATCCCCCCGTGAAGCATGACAAAAATCTTGCTGCAACAGTCACGTACTGTCATTTGCTGGGAAATGAACTAAGATCCTGAACTTGTTTCAAGAGCCAATTGAACAATTAATTGTCAGATGATGACTTGGCCGCTAGCCATCCTGACATTATGATAACAGGGATGAAGATTTGATGCTCAGGTTCTACCTTGTGGGCTTCATAAATGTCTCTGTGTGCGGTAGCTTTTGGTCTTTCAGATTGTGATCTGAAGTCTGCCAAAGCCAATGAAAAGACCAACTACTGTAGACCTTGTGTTCAGTAAATGTTAAATATCTTTTTCCAGAAAACTCTGTATCTAAATTCAGTGAAGTTCAAGTCCACGAATCATACACGGTCCTTCTAGCTCCATGTCATCTGGACTTCAGTGACCTAGAAACCAACAACTGTCTCACTTCAGTAGCTCTGTTGAAACCTGTTGCTGAGTACCTCGCCCAGGTGTTCACAGGGTGGTTTTTATTACAAGCATCTGTTATAACACTTAATCCATCCTTATCGATGGGCAGCCCTTTGAAGAGGAAGCTTCAGATGCTGCGCTTACTCTAGGATGGAAGCCAAGTTCTGTCCTCTCTTGCACTGAAACTGACTTCTTCCTAGGCAAGACTGCAGGATTTGCCCCTTAACTTCATAGCAGTTACATAATTAACTTGTAACAGAACTATCCCTAGTTTGGGGGTGTAGTTTTTTCCCATCCTTCTTTCATTTTCCTCAGCTGTTAGCACTGCACTGCATGACGCACTCAGTCACTTCATTGACTTCCCAGTCTACAGCAATCAAAGCTAACGGCTGTTCAGCAGCATAAATGAACCCCTTTATCTGCCCTGCATAACCTTATAACCCAAGGGCGGATTCTAGCCCCATATATTTAAATTAGGTGTATGTTCACCATTACTCTTAGTTTATGTTTTCTTTAAATCTTTCATGAAGTTACTTCAGTTATTTGATCCTGAATTTTCAGGTGCACTGTTTCATTTTTAGCCTCTAAAAAGCCCCTCTGAAATTGTGCCCACTCTACTTTTGAAGGCAGTTCAGGGGCTCTTATCACTCCTTCTTCCCACTCAGTATTCCCTCTACTCTTCCTGTGACAAGGCAGATAAATTGATATTAATGCTACATAAGGGAGGTCAAGGGCACATTACAGTGGCCTGATTTGCCTGAATGTGGTCTTTCTGCTACTGGCCTTCCACAGAAGGTCCTGTTAAACTCTGTGGACATTCCATTAATTCTCTGAGCATCAGCACAAGTTTCCTTCCTTTACTAAATTTTATTGAATAAACAAGCCACCTAGAAAGTTTCATGACCTTTTACCATATGTTCAGAAACACATAAAATGTAACTATTGCTTAATGGGCTGGTACTCACTTGAAGTCAAGTCCTTTGACTACCATTCTTGCAGAAATAAGAGTAGTTGACTTGTTTCTTCCACTGCAATAGACCTGATCCAAATCCTATCGAAGCCAACAGATTTTTTTTCTAACTTGTGGGATATGGTTCACATTCAGCTTAAGTGGCTGACAAGGATTTCAATTATTTTTATGCTTTTGAAAAATAAGCCCAGTCACAAGTAGTGGCACCTCCTTTAAACCTGAATTTTCCCAGTGATAAAGAAGATTCATAGAGTGGATGTTGAATGAGTAGGGCCTATCCATAGTTTAACTCTCACAAGTGCAGAGAGTGATAGCAATGGCATATATTTCCTAAGAACTTTACCCTACAACAGCTAGAGATAACTTATCAGAATAAACACTGATGGGACAAAGTTTCCATCTAGTAAGTCTATGCCAGCCAGGAATCTCGACATCTCTTATAAAGCAGCAAACTTAATTTTTCACTTCTGCGCTTCTGTGCAATAGTTTTAACAAAGAATACTGGTCGGCTCTCTGTGTAAATTCCTTAGAGAATCAAAGTTCATTGTATAACACTGGAAGGAAGGAAAATAGTATTGTAATGTCTTTCTGCAGAATGAGTGGTGGTTAAAATGTACTAGCCTGGGGTCTTCTTCGAGTCTTTTATCAGTTTGATTTACATATCGGCAATGGTGGAGGATTAGGACAGGTTGTAATGAAACGTGGTTTAATTTCTCCACTTTTGTTGAGGCATCGATGCTCTAAATGTAGCATGCTTTATTAAAAATAAGTACTATTATTTGATATTTTAACTGGAGCAGTAGCTGCATGTTCCAGTTTAGCTACATGCTTTAAAAGAGTAAGATAAAAGTCAGACATGTCACACCACCTAAAAGTGGATGTATATGCTTAACTGTGCAATTTTATTAATGTCAATAATGTGTATATTGTACACAAATTTAGATATGACCATAACTCATTTCAAGATTCAGGATTATGCTGAAGCAGTAATAATTTTTTTTTACTTTTACTACTAGTTTAACAAGCAATAAGAGAGGGTGGTGGGAAGATTCAAAGGCTATACTTTATACATGCTGAGGCCTGATTATGTACTGCACAATCTAGTGATGATTCCTGTTACATTTATGGAAATACCTGAAAGAAACTACAGAGCAATTTGGGTAGAAGGTTCAGCTATTTATGGAAGCTCCCTGTGTTGGCCTTATGGGGACTGGGTGAGTTGAATTTCTCCCACAGCACTTAACTTCTTCCTTAAAACCTGCAGAATTTGACTCGTGCAATTCAGCATTGTTGATTCTTGTGATCATGTTGCAAGTTCTTTGATATTTGATGTTTTTCCTGAAATCCAAATCCTTCAGGCAGGTGAATCTGTGGGAATTTCTCTTGGTAATCCTTTGTGCTAATAGGGGAGGAGGGAGTTAAAAAATGTGGCTGAGTACAGCCTTAAAGGTCAAACCAACAGAACACATAACTGAGAAACAATGCTCTCATTTAAAAAAGGAAAATCCATTATAAATATTTTCACTTACAGACTTTGCTTTTTCTAGACCTGGATTTTTGTTTGCGTTTTTTTTTTTTTTAAATTGGTTTACTTCCTGAATCAGTTACTTTGGCTTTAGCTTGGGTCAAAGGTTTGGCAATTGTTTCCCCTCATTTTTATTTTAATTAGACTATCCCTGATTTTTATATTCTCTCTTAAAAGAATATTAAAAAACTGCAAATTCGGCAAGGCCTACTTTTCTGGTCAGTACAGAGTGCCCTCACATCACATTGCTCTTAATGGAAATTAATTGTATCACGCCTAAAGACCTTGGAGCAATTTTGTAGATATTAGATTCTTAGACATCTGTGGTGTTTTATTATTGATTAAAGAATGAGAGGAAATCTCATGGCTTAAGACCTTGTGCTGGGATTTATGAATTACTTTTTTTCCTATGTGACCCTTGGCAGGTCATTGAATCTGTCTTTCAGTTTCCCATCCGTGAAGCAGGGAATAATGATGATTTTCTGCTGCTGCTCTTTGTCCATCATGCCTACTTAAATAGTTCGCTCTTTGGAACAGATCTTGTTACTTGCTAGTGCAAAGAAATCTCATTCTGAGTTAGGATCTGGAGCTGTAATACAAATAATTAATATCAGCATTAAACAGTCAAAGGTATTACATCCAAGATGCATTTGGCCTGAGGCCCACATAGTTCTTAAAATGATGGATTTTTAATTGATTATTTGGAATGAGACCTTTTCTCAGAGTAGCTAAATCACTTAAGACCCACGCACGCTGGCTATATTTAGAGGCGAGGAGGTGGCAGAGTAATTCTTAAAGTTCTCTGTTTCTAATAACCCAGGTGAGTGACAGTCTGTGAGTGCTGCCTCTTTTAAAACAAACATGACTCACAGCCCCCAGGCGGCAAGCATGTGCAGGTTAGAAATTGTATTGAACTGTCCACATTCAAGAAACAATGGAATACAGCCATAATCATAAACATTTAATTTAATAATTTCAGGTTAGTACAAGAGGGTAGGCATACTAATAGCTTGGCATCTATAACAGCAAAATGCAAAAAGGCTGTGTATAATCTGTGTGGGGGGTTTAAAGTGAGTCTGGAGTAAAAAAGGCAATATTTTCATCCAGCAGCACACCCTGATGCTTTCAGAAAGCAGAGATGTAACTGGAGTATCAGGCATTGTTATGAATTCTGCATAAACTACATCTTTACAAGAATAAGATTATCTCCAGCATCCAAATCAAAGGGTAAATGTAAATGGCCTTCGAGGTGCATTGATATTTAATTCTCCTTGAAACGGCCCCCCGCGTATATGGCTGTTTCCCAGGCATTTCTTGTCCCAAACAATTACTAGCACCCAGGAATGATCTTTCTCTCTCTGAGAGAGCGTACATAGCGAAATGAAGCTATGTCCTTAGAAACTGCCAGGGAGGTGCAAAGGAGGAGTACCAGCCTAGCCTTTTCACATCTGGGACCAAAGATAAAAATAAGCAGCGAAACAGGGAGATGCTGGTTTCCCGGTGGGAGTAGACTATTGCTGTCTTCTTGAAAGATGCTTTATGTTACTTTTGCTCCTGGGGACAGTGGGCCCAAGTGATTCTTATTTTGTGTCCTAAGCTTGTCACTGACCTCAGCACCCAGCCACGTTGCACTGTTTTCTGTGAGATTACCCAAGGCAAGCTTATCACTGGGAATCGAAGACAGTATTGCCAGGAACTCCCACTGATGCAACAGCTTGCTTTCATCACTGCAAAGTTAAAAGCAGACTTTGGTCTTAACTGCAATAACAATGCTTGGCCAGGCTCTGGAATACCTGCATCTTTGTTCCAGCCCGTTCTCATTAAAGAAGTTAATGGCTACATGAAAAATGAAGCCAGTTCTAACTACTTAAGGTAGTTTCACCAGAAATTAGTTATGCTCCTTCTTCCTCTTTTTTAATAGTTCTCATGTTTCATTTCCAAGAATTTGCATTCAGTGAGCATGAAGTGATATTTTTGTGTAGTTTGCCAGTACTTAGTTCAACACACGTAACAACACTGAAAAGAAGTTAGGTCGAAGACACAATGCAGAGGCTTTGGTTCAGAATTTCCTCGCCTCCTTGCTTCCTTTAGAGCAAACACAATACTGATTTTGTATTTGCCTCCCGGTTCTGTTTCTTGGCATTGAACCCAGTGACAGGTGAGAGCTAGGCATAATACCTGCTTAATGGCAAGAGCACACTCAGCTCTGCTACTGCTAATGAAAACTCCTTATGTCAAAAAATCAGTAAACACTACTCAGTGGTTTTGCACCAGATTAGGAATCTGTGCTTTTTAAAACGTCTCCATGTGGACTTGATGGAGCTGACAGCCCTGGAAAATAAAGACCCAGCACCTGTAGCAAGGAGTTGGTAGTGGAAGCTGTTCAGTGTCCTCCCACCTATCTGCAAACGTGTCTTCAATTCTGACCCACTTTACTGGGTGGTACCTCATGTAATCCTTTGTCTTTTTAAGATTTATGTGTGTAAATAACTCTACAATACTTATATGTAATCTCTCCATCAATGTAAATAGGCAACCAAGCTCTGAAACTACCAGGGTGTACTAGATATAAGGTTCATCTCGTTCCTGGGGGTGTTGTCCGGGTTAAGATCAGCTTATTAAAAGTACGGGAAGACTGAGAATTAGTAATAAGTGCAATGTGTAGTGGTTTATGTAATATCTCTTTAACTGGCAGTAATTCCTTCAAGTTATTGCCTAAGATTCAGATTCTGTTCTGCTTTCAGAAGTTCCTTTATTTCCACACCACTACAGTTAACTATTTATTTGCAGCTAACCAAATTGTACTACTCATTGTCTTTGTCAGTTTGGGCTGGTCAGTTTACAGTTGCTAAATATCTGAAGTATAAAATTTAACATCTTTTCCAAACATTTGTTGCTCAAAATTAGTAATTCTATATATAATTTTCATTGTCTGTGTAAATATCCAGTCTGTCTTTGTATCTTGTCGAGTTCCTGGCTTCCAAAAGAAATTAATTTCAAAGTCCAATTATATGCTGGGTAAAAAGGTACTGTTTTTTCACGGTTGGATTTTGTTCTTCCTAATGGCATGGAATTGAATTTGTCTGCTGATTCTGTATTATGAGACAGTGAGAAAATAAGCTCCCTATATCTTAGTTACTGATACACACTTTCAGGATTATCTGTTTTATAAAGGACAGTCTTATTATCCTTATTTAAATAAGAGACAACAGTTTCAGGGATAGATGCAGTGATTAGCAGATGAATCATACTTACATTTCAAGTTAATATTCTGGGTTTTTTTCTTCCTTAGTACTTGCTACTATCACAACCAACTTCCAAGAAAGGCTTTCCATCTGCTGCTTGTGACTGCCCACTTTACCTGCTATAGTGAACCCTTCTCTCCCAACCACACTGGCTCCAAAGTGCAATAGAAACAGTGGAAGATTCCTATTGATCGCAAAAAGCCTGTAAAGAGGTCATGGTGAAGTGCACTGTTAAAGGGACAGTGTTCTTCTCCCCCCCACCCCACCCACCCCCGTCTAACTCAGCCTGGGAAGATTTGGCACCATTTCCAGATTGCTTCAGTCTCTCTGCCCAGGATTTAGTTTTATTAATATATGTAGAAGTATAATACACAAGGTGACTTTTTCTCCTGAACCCGGGATTTCTTTAGTGCCTGTTTGTTCCCATCAAGTTTCTACTTAATAGGCTGTTGCCCTGAGTTGTGGCTTCTGTTTTCTAGAAGAACTAACTTGCTTCATTTGTCTGCCCCCACAATCCCATATAAGCCATTAGTTTAATCAGTCCAGCTCTTGAGGAAGCTGATAAATCAACAGTAATCTAAACCCCAGCCTCCCTTCAAGTGCCAGCCTATGTCAAGGGGCTTTGGAGTTCATGCCATTCTGTGTAATGATCTCTGCCCTGGGAGGGTGGAGAAAATACAGCTTGATAGCTGATGAATGTTTGAGATTCTTTCTCCTTCGGAGCAGGATTGTGATTTTCCTGCATTTCAGTAACATACTTAAAAGCTAATTTAGTCAGTGGTGGTGGTTAGATGTGGATGCTTGACCACTAAAAACTGAACTGGCAAGCTACACGCTCCTTTCTCCTTAAAGTCACTTAAGAGAAGGGGAAATGATTATCTAGAGTGAGCTGTCAACCTTTATGCCAGCTTTCCTCCTGATATGATTTATAAAACAGCTAAGATAACCTCTGGGGGGGAGCTTTGCAATGGAAATAGCAAGTGATTCTTATTCTAATGAACATAACACTGTCACAAGTTTAAAGTTCAAATCTGAGGTACGAAGGTTTGGGGGAAAAAAAGAGCCTGTAAAATATGAATGTGACAGCATATGTGTTCCTTGCCTGCACAGTGTATGAAACGGGAGAAACAGGCAAACTTTTTTTTTCTAATGAGGTTTAAAATATTTTTCAGTCTTTTATCGGGCAGAAGTTCCTCAATACTGGTTGGGGGGTTTTTTGCAGGTTTTTTTGCTTCACACTCTCCCCATTTGAGACGAGGCATTTTCTCAGAGCAAGTTGTGCACCCTTTGGTCCTTCAGCATTGCAAAATGTACTGTCACAACTGGCACTCATTAAATAAGCCTTTGTTGGTAGCTGCAGCCTACAGGCAGAAGGCTGAATGGACTGCAGGAATTTAAGCTCCTGGAGGAGACTTGTCCTGACCAGCATTTAGAAACACCAAATAAGGATTTATTGGAGAACTTATTTCTTCCCATTCTGTTAAAAAAAAAAAAAAAATAAGGAAAAGAAAGAATCCCATTGCGGGGTATCTGACAGCTTTCATTGATATCTGGCTTACTTCAGAACTACTTTAAAAATAAAACCAGACCCTTTTCTAGAAATTGTTACATGCAAAACAAACAAAAAACCCCAGAAAGTTTATAAATCATTGGCGAGTTAACCTGCCCCTGAAGGTACCCAGCATATTTCTTATGATGCAAGCTGTATGAATGCAATTTAGATAGTCAGTGAACCACAGTATGTGCAGGTTAGCTGAGGCTGATAGCTTTTCACTGTCTGGTCAGTATCTTTCTGTCTCAAGGCTAGAGTTGCACTAGATCCTTGCTGTCAGCTGAAGTAGAAGGAGTCAGCTGAGTAGAAAAGGATAGTGAGCTAGAACTTTAAGTCAGCTGTACAAACACTTAGGGTAATTCTGCTTATTAGCCTTACTTTCTGGAGGTATATCTTACTCTGAAGACTTGCATTAGTAGGAAGCTCACACGTACTAGCTTCTGGGTGCGCTGCCCGGTTGGAAGTGGCGTGCTGGTGTCCTCGTGGGGTTCACGAATTCTGTGTTGGTCTCTTCCTCGATGGCCCAAGCACCCCTATGCAGGTACAGAAGGGGACAACGTGCTTGTGGCAAACCCTTGCTCAGTGGAAGCATGAAACTTTTCAGTGGGACATCAGTGGAATGCTTATGACCTGGAAGCAATATTGAATGGATCAGAAATCAAAAAAATCCATTCTGCTGGTTTGGTACAGTTTGTGTGAGTTGTACAGAAGGTGTTCACAGTCAGTAGGAATATGTGCCACCGCCATGCACTTGCTTGCTGTGGAGTCCTGCCGTGCTGAAGTTCCGTAACCAGAAGCAATATTAATTTGATCCCCTTATTTCTCCTTCTCGCCCAAAAGCTGTGTACTTACCAAAAGGTACTGACTAGCCTGAAGACATAAAGAGTTAAAAAAGAGGAAGTGTAAAGCTAAGTTACATTTTCCAATATGACGCGTGATTGCAGCTCACTTTACTGTGTTGTGAAAAACAGAATAAAGTCTAAACTACTTTCAAAAAACCAAAACCATGCTTGGGCAGTATTTTCTTAAGCCTTATCTGCTTAAGTAACTAACTGGTGGGACAGAAGGTAGATAAAAGAAAGCTGGATCTCCAGGAAACCCCAACATCCCCTTTGAATTTTAGGAAAAAAAAAAAAAAAAAAAAAGGAACAGACCCTATCACACTCCACCTGTTCCCAAATGATAGACACTACCCCAGCATTAGGATGTTCATATTTACTCTGGGAACCAGACTGCATATGGGACCTACCTGACATTCAGGGAGCAGCCAGGTACCCTGTCACTCTGTGGCACAAAATACACACTGAGTGGGGACAATGTAGCTCAATAGTTCTATCCACAATAGTGTCTCCTGGGATATGGTCAGTGCAGGTTTGGATTAGGGAATACAAAAGCTCAGTATCACAGCTTGTTGAAAAAAATCAGGAAAAGACCAGAAATTATTTCTCTTTGTTTTTCAGCAAAGTTTGAATTTCCACAGGGGAAATAAAATCAGCAATTCCTGACAAATACGAAGCTTAGTATCAAAAAAACTTTGAAGGTAATAAAAATAAGCTGCCTCTCTGTTTTCCATTAGCAGGTGTCTGAAGTCTTGTTGGCTCTCTTACTGGCACAGAGAGATGCTAAATGCAGTATTTTGCCACCATCATGGGATGATTTATCTGTGGAATATAATTTTTTATGCAGCTGTTATACCTCAAGTGGTAAATAAGGCTTTGTCTGTGCTCCAAAATTGTGCCACTTTAAATATACCACCGTAGTTAAAGTAATACAACCCATTGGTTGTTGTTACAGCCCTGTAAAACAGCATTCAGTCATGTCGTCATCCCTGTATAGCAAGGGGAGGATATCTGTGGTGATTTTGTACTGCATTGCACACTGAAGTCTTTATCGGTGTTACAGTAGCAGCTAAAAGGAAAAAGGCAACCAAAATGTTACGCTGGCAAAGGTCTTGAGTACAGATAAGGCCCAAATCAGAAAGACTGAGCAGCTTCAGGTACAAACCATGTTTTCTGTGGCCAAGGGTAATGGTAGCACATTATGGGCTGTATTAAATATCATTAATGATGACAAGAGTGTGGCAAAAACATTTCACTGAGGCAGTAAAATATAAGGTTTCTGGCAGTAGCATCAGCAGCCTTATCACTGAGCACAGAAGAATTTCTCAGGATCCAACTCTTGTGCAGAATAAGACCATTTTATGTCTGCTAACTATCAGAAGTAACAGTGTCACCTTGTTATGAAGCCGCTCCTGAGAACTGAATAGAAATCTGTGCCATTGTAAAAAATTGCTAAATATCTTGCAATACTTGGAGTATAGTATTTGTTTTCTGATTTCGAATAGGCAGGGAAGAACAATCCTTGCCAAGGGATCCAACAAGGTTTACAGCTTGGTAAGGCTTATTCTAATGCCTGATTTTGGAAAAATCAGATTCACTTAAATTAATTGCATTTTTGCAAGGCAGAGCAATTTAGAGAATGTCTGCTTGGAAAAATTCTGTGGGTTCAGGACAGAAGTTATTCTCCCAACAAGACAGACATCAACATAATGCTCAGTACCGGTGACAGAAAGGCTTTAAACGGTGTGCCCCACACATCAAGCCCATGATCTGATTGACACACTGTTGGATATTTTGAAAAGGCTTCTTTTGTTTTCCCTCCCATGTTAAACTTGGAATGGCTTTGATTTCATCCTTATATAAGTAGAGTCATTATCTAGGACCATAGCCTCTCCTCTGATCTTATTTAGAATTCTTCATGTCTATGTTTGGCCTTGCTGTTGATTTGCAAGAGGGCCACAAAGTCTCTATATCATAACTGAGCCACCTCTAGTGTGGCAAATAACATTCCCTGCCTATCTGACAGAAACATGCCAGACTTAATTAGCAACAGACAACGTTTTCAAAAGTGACTAGTTAGAGACATCCTGTGAAAATTGAGACTCTTGAAGACTATCAGGTTGAGCCTCTGGAAACGCAATCACACTTAAAAAATCACAAATAAGTTGTTGAAAAACAGTGCTCTGGTAAGATGCATTTTGAACACACTACTATATATCATAGCAAATATATTAACAGATACTTTCATACACATATTCTGAAACCTAACTTTTACTCTTTCCCTTATTCAATGCCAAAGACTTGAAATCCTACCTACTCTTGGTTGATATATTCCACTTTCTCCCGCAGAGGAGGGCAAACTCTGCCAGACCTACTGAGGGTTACCTGCAAAATCCAGAGGTGAAACACACTATGGACTATGAGAAGAAAGAAGTTTTAAAACTCAAGATTCAAGCGTGGATCTGCTCAGGATTTCACAACCCCATGAAAGCATGGTTGTGTGACTGCCAAAATCTTTCACTGTGAAAAATATGTATCATGATTTCATCACCAAACTGGAAGCAGCGGCCACTTGCACAGCACATACAAGTGCTATACAGCTGTTTTCATTATGGATCTCTTGCTTGCTGACCTGATTTCAAGCGGTGTCAACTCAACACAACACTGTCAACTTCTCTGGATGATTAGAAAACATTCCTCTGAAGTATGTGAACAAACGTGACCTGCAAGAACTGCGTTGGAGATTATCTTACAAATGTCTCTGCAGTGGGACTCTATAACTATGCTACTTTTTTCTTCTGTCTGCTGCCTGAATATTAACAGTTAGTTGCAATCATATTAAATAGCTCCCTGACATGTTTTTCAGCGAGAAGCATGATTCTTTCCTCTCGGAAAGAGCCAGACCAAGTTATCTGCTCTATCAACAATAAGTAAATGTAAAATCTGATTTGAATTCAGTGTTTATTTTGATGTAGTGAGGTACAGTAATGGGAGAAATAAACTCATTGCAAGTCTTCCATGGAACATGAACTTGAAATTATGGAAAGGCACCGGAGCCAAAGGTGCCACCCTCATCCCTTGAAATACTTGCCAAATATGCTAAATATCTGCCTGTATTTAGTAACTGCGTATTCCTCTGAAATCTCAGTTTGTCTGCCCTGGAAAGATTGTTGGATTTGTAGCACCGGCATCGTCAGAAGACTCCCTTTGCACAGAGCCTACTCCATCCCCTCCCTGCTCCTAAGCATGCACTTAGGTGGTTAAAGACACGTAGGCTCTGGAGCATGTGTCACTCCTGACTTGAAGGCAGTGCAGCCAGCGGGCGCTGTGGGAGTGGCGGACAGCAAGGCAGGCAAGTTTTGCACAAGTCTGGCCTGACAAGCATGAATCTGCTGGATTTTTGCTAATCTGGACCTATGTAGTGTAATTGTTCGATTTTTAAAGAGCTGGCATATTCTAAGAAAATAAATTCTCACCAGCTTCTGTTTTCTCACATCTTTCTTTACCTCGCCATCCCCCTCAAAGAAAAGGCAACAAAACTGTAGAAAGGGAGAGTGAAGAAAAAGGTAGTGATAACGAAAAGTAGTCTGGGAGCAGGCTGAAGAGGAATAATGATACAGAAATCTCAGTTCCTGCTGCTCTCTGTGGAGGAATAGTAAGAGTGTGCAGGGATAGAAAAAAGTAAATAAAGGCCAGGTTAAATTGGAGGTAAGTAAAAATAGCAGCAGGATGGAGAAATTGAGAGGACGGGGCAGAAATTATAGCAAAAGAAAAAAGGTGGAGACTGGAAGGAGAAGGTGGAAGCCAATGTGATTTCCTTAGTTTGGCACTTGGGTTTACTAGTGGTCTGTACCCCTACTTCATCCGCTCCACACTTTCCATGCTCTGCAAAAAGTAAAGCTGGGCTTTACAGAAACTCTCATTTCATGGCAATTATCCCCAGAGTAAATCCAGCTTGTGCTTTGAGATTATTAACAAATTTTATTTTTTAATTAAAGACTATTCACAATCCAGGCGATAAAAAAAAAAAAAAGACCGAACAGATTTGCACAGGTCATCCGAAGTTTAACACTTACTATTTTTAAAGTACTTGTCTTAAAGTCTTACTGTTCTCTCAAGTATGTTTGTGGTGTTTTGTTTGGGAAAAGGGACTGAAGGGAATTGTGTATAGCAGATAGAGAGATACCGTGGCAGTAAAAACTAAATATAATCTTCACTAAAACTCTGCAAAGTGCTGAGGTGTCGGTTCCTGTTACATGTATGCAGACTGATTTCTTGGGCCAATTCCAGGCTTTTTTCGGTTACAACCTGAGGTTTTCCCTCCAAACTTGATGCCCACTGTTACAGTTGGAGAAAGGCAAGCCTTTTGGTGATGTGGCCGTACCACTGTTAAGCAGTGTGGCCCAAGTGGTCCCCTTGTGCCTCACTGGGCATGTAGGGTTCTCCTTCGCCATTCCTACTCGGCCAGAGGAACTGGGTGAGGAAATTAGGGTGTCCCTATGCTTTTGTTTTCCTGTCAGATCCCAGTGTGATAGCCAAAACCTGGTTTGCATTCCTCCACCTTCATCTCTTCTGCCACAAATACAGTTACTTGATGTACGTCTCACTGAGAGATTTCATATCTTAAGATCTTCAAAAAGTCTGTCAAGGAGAAAACAATAGGGAGGAAAGCTGAGAAACTCAAATGTGGTTTTAGGT
The DNA here is from genome assembly GCF_929443795.1 of Astur gentilis. Lineage (NCBI taxonomy): Eukaryota > Metazoa > Chordata > Aves > Accipitriformes > Accipitridae > Astur > Astur gentilis. The sequence continues at coordinate 14,132,714 of NC_064897.1, forward strand.
CAATGTGTAGTATGAATGTGACAAAACTTTACTGATGTACAAACACTTATGTATCTAATTGTAAAATGTGAACATCTAATACCAAACCTATTTCATTATCATTCCCTCTCTGTCTTTCTTTTTGAGTTTAGCCTTTCTTCCTGCAACAGTATCAATTATTTTTCAATAGTGTCTTGCATCCCATTCTTTCTCATCTCTTTTTCAGTACTAGCCTTTTCTCTGCTAAATCATCAAAGATATTTTTGTTCTTTTACCTATTGTGGCAGAGTCTGTAAACACAATCTTACAAAGAGAATTTCTAAGTGTAAGCATTTGTGATGCATTTGCACTAAAAGCTTTGAATTGCTATCTTTGATAAAGCTATTTGGTCTGATTATATTGTTTTGGAATCACACATTCAAGTGCACCTCTGAAAAATGAATTTTTCAAAATGTAGTATATTGCATGTCTCAAAATGGGGAAGGATTATTTTTAAATACTGTGTCATCCATGTAAACAATTCTATTTCTATCCTGAAATTCACACAACCAGCATTTAAGAGTGAAATTTAAAGTCCAGTGTTTAAAAACCAAAACCTCCTAATCTTAACGATGTATCAAATGTAAACAAAGTTAATAATTATTATTCTGGTTTTCATTCTCTTAAATTGCTTCCATGCTTTGAAGACTACATGGACAGATATTGCAGGTGGTTCTTGTATTGAACATGACAAGCATTCTGCGTGAGCCCTGAATAGCAGGTGTAACAGCCATTGATGGTTGTATATTTTTAAGCAGCAATTGAAAACAATATTTCCAAGTACAGATTCACATCTCATAGACTGGAATTTAGGTGGGAGTAACTATACTTTTGGAAATTCAGTGATGTCTTTAAACTTCCATAAGTAGTCAGGAAAAAGTGTATTCAAGTTATCAAATAGCAGAGGCCCAGAAGTAGAGCCAACTATAAAGTTACGCTATGTATTGATCTCGGCATTTGAGGCATGGGCAGGTGTTCCCTTCATAAACCTTTGCAGCTGAAGGCATCTCTACCCTGGGACAGACATCACAGCACCCACCAATTCCATCAGTGGAAAGGATTATGTAAACCTTCTTTAATCTGTTTCAGTCACAATCAGTCAGGTTAAACACTAACTGAAGTTGAAAAAAGTTGATTGACTAGGTTTAAGTTGAACTTAATTACCAGGGGTTTTTTCACCTGCTATGTTCAATGGCAAGACATCCAGAGAAATGAAATATAGATGCTGCCCACACTTACAAGTTAACAAAATACATTTTCTTACTCACACGTCATCAGTGCAAGCCATTGAACACCCTCTGAGTCATAATGTCTACTGATTTTCAAAAGCACCTTCCTGACGGAGCTGAGCACCCTCTACTGAGAGTGTCAGTGGGCCTTTCAAATCATGCTTCTGCAATGATGATTCCTTAGCCATATTCTGAAAAATCTTTTTTTTTTTAATAGCAACATACTGATTTCATTCTCCACTAAGTTAGTATGTTTTGTCCCTCTCCTTTTTCTATTTATTAATGGTTTTAAAACAGGGAACTGAAGTGCTTTTAATAAAAAAAGCATGCTTGGTTTGAAATGATAGCCAAATCACTTACAATATGTAACAGACACTAGTCTGTCTTGTCTCCAGTAATAAATCAGTACCATACATGCTGCCTTCTGATATTTAAAGACAGCTCAGGGTACTTCATTATAAGCTGTACAGTGGTTTAATACTGTGTTTTACTCCAGCTAACTAAAGAATGTCTGAGAGAGAATGAGCGAATCCAAGGTTTCTTTCTCTTTTTGCCTATGTACAGTGTACTTAACCTCTCCATTGCATCTCTTTGAAGGACTGTAGGAAGAAAGTGCTAGATGGATTCAGTGACAACATTTAGTACAGCATTAGTGAAACCCATAAGCAATCAGCTGAGGAGTAGGGTTGTGTTAAAGTCTGGAGGTATCAGTGCCGGAAGGTTGGTATCTGAGTACATCCCACACCTTTCCTGTGGCCCCAAGCAGCCATAGCTTTTATGGACTGATGTGAAGACTGGAGGTGCTGAGCACTTCTGATAAGGCAAACCATTCTTACAATGAGACTCATATCTGGGCCAAGGATTCTGCCCTTTGCTAAGGTATCCTGTGTGCTACTGGACTAACTTTTGGAGGCTGTAAAAATCCTAGAGGCAGATGTGGTGAGAGCTAAGCCTCTGTGCAGCCCCTTTCTCAAAGTCTGGTACAAGAGTACTGGGAAAAGAAACAACAAGAAAGAGAAGATGGAGCGTTTATCGCCTATACCACTGACTGAAAATTATATGCTATCCCAAGCACTGGCTGACTTCCCTGGAAACTAAATAAAGCAGTTTATGTGACCTGCTGCTGCACACAAACTGTGGTTTCAGAAGCCGTGTATGGAATTCCCCAGAATTATTCCTAAAATATTGACTGTTTGTCATCTGCATTTGAAAATCAGTGTTCAGAAGAGCTGATTGCGACTAAATGTGTATGTGTATGTCTGCAGACCAATATGCTTCAGCCATATGATGAGGGCAGCCTTTAGTCACTTTCATGGTCTCACTATGCCATAAAGGGAGAAGGCAAGCAGAAAGAAGGCTGATTATTAGGATGTGTGCCAGAGAAAAAAAGAAGCAACTTGTGGCTTCCCACTTTAGAAGACGCATGTGGCTTCCACATTAAGTGTCAAACGTAATAGAAAGCTTAAAAATGTGCCTTCACTTGGGAGATAACATCAGGATACAAACCTGCCCAGACCTCTTCAGACTCATGGTTTCAGTTCAGATCCATGTCTAGAAGATATATCCTGAAACCCTTAGCAAAAAAAATCTGTGTTTGGATCATGCTTGGTATAAAATTTCAACCTGCCTGTCTTTGCTGCAGGAATAAGAGCTAATTTTGAAACAGTTCTACTGTACCTATCCCCAAATTAGGAGTTTAACTTCAGTTTCACTCATTTTAGGTAAACTGCTGATGATAGAGGACATTGTACCCAGTACTCCAGACATCCCCTCATCAGTGCTGAGCAGAGTGAAAGGATGCCTTCCCTTGACCTGCTGGCAATGCTAACACCATTCATAAAGACTGAAAACTCCATTTTCATTTCCAAACTCTCAAAAAAAAATTTTTATTGAGAAAATATTGGCCATTACAAGGAGAAACATTTTAAATTCTGCCAGTTTCTCCCTCAATCAAGCCACACAAGGTACTGTAGAGAGAGTCTATAGTAACTCACACAGTTTTGACATTGTGGACATTCAAGTTTGCAGCTGAATAAATAAAGTTATGTATTGCTCTTTCCTGTACCAGTTTACAAGGTGGAAATGTATATGAACAGATGAAGGAAATAAAAAAGGTTGCAAGATGGCTGACTGAAACTTTGTCAACAACTTCTATGCGGTCATCTGTTTATGAGAATGGTATATGGACAGATGATCTAGGCTTCGTATGATCATTGACCCATCCCATGAAAATTCGTGAGATTCCAAATATTATTTTGTGGACAAAACTGAAAAGTTTAAAGTATTTCTTTTCCCTTTGTAAAAGGATGCTCTGCTGGCTCTAGCATTCAGCTCTCATTTTCTACCATTCTCCTACATCCAATGTGCCAAACTGTGCTTTTCTCAGATACTGCTTTCTCACTCCTGTCTGTTGAGGACTATCTGTTTTGTAGGCATAATTAACTATTCATTGACACAGAGCCTTGAATTTGCCTCTCCCCACATTCCAGGAGAGTAGTCCTAATCTCTAGGTTTCAAAGTCAGCTTCCCCGTAGCTCATAAAGCTTTACACAATGTGTTACAGCTCCAGCAGGAGAGATTAAGAGACTATCTGGGCACTGCAGTGGTTGGAAAGCTCTTCAGTGAGGTGGGAGATCTACTGTCAACCCCCTGTTCTGATGAAAATTTGCTTCTAAAAAAGATGCTGACATCTTTTCCTGGCTTCTCTGAAGCCAGTTACGTTGGATCAGGGATGAATTTAGAACAGAAACTCCACCATCACATAGTACTTATATATGTATTTTAGAATACTAACCACAGTCTACTAAATGGACTTGAATATAAATGAACTGTCACTATGGGAGAATAGTTGAAATCATCTTGGATGTACAGATAATATTGTCTCAACTGTGAACCCTGCTTTAGAATCTCATTTCAGTCCCTACCTAAAAATCTATATGTCAAAAGAAAATATCCTGAGTGCCATCTACAAACTATAACATGACACAAAAAAGCCATCTTTCTATATGATAGAGCTACTTCTAATTTTCCCATTAGACCAAACGACATCATAAAGAATATCTGCCAACAACGTGATATAAAACCATACCATGCATCATGAAAAATAATTGCAATTCAATTACTCCTGAATTATAAAACTGTCAACTAGGTGCAATAAGACAAAAGCCTTAGAACATATGAAAAACTGCTTAGCATAGATAATTATATATGTTTGAACAAAATCCCCAAAATAAAACATGCGCGGTTTGAAGGAACAGTGTGATCATGCCAAAATAATTCTCATTTATAGCAAAGGTTTGAGGATCAGCAATTTTAAAACCATCTCCCTGAAAAAAACATTATAAAAGTAAGTTAGCAAACCTTTCTCACTCATAGAGGGCATACCCAGCAACTGGTCAAGAAACTATTTTTTTTTTCCTCTATCATCTTCTTGCTTAGATTCTGCTTTGGCAAAGTATTTACTGTTGCTGCTCAGAATCACAGAATGGTCGAGGTTGGAAGGCAGCTGTGGCAATTGTCTAGTCCACCCCACCTACTCAAAGCAGAGTCATCTACGGCAGGTTGCTCAGTGCTGTGTCACCAAGGATGAAGACTCCACAACCTCTCTGCGCAACCTCTTCCAGTGTTTGACAACCCCAGAATTTTTTACCTTGGTTTAAATTGAGTTCCCTGTGTTTCAGTTTGTGCCCATTGCCTCTCCTCTTGTTACTGGGCACCCCTGAAAAGAGCCTGGCTCTGTCCTTTTTGCACCCTCCCTTCAGGGATATATACATATTAATAAGCTTCCCCTGAGCCTTCTCTTCTCCAGGCTGAACAGTCCCAGCTTTCTCAGCCCCTGCTTATATGTGAGATGCTTCAGTCCCCTCACATCTTCATGGCACTTCACTGGACTCACTCCAGTATGTCCATGTCTCGCACTTGCACTTGCACTTGCTTAGGTACTGTGGAAAAAGCTATGGAAGTTTTGCTTCCTGTTGGTTCTGTGCTTTAGCCACATTCCCTGCTTGAATAGGTGAAAGAGAGAAAAAAAAACACTCGGGAAAAAGCAGGACTCGGGGAGAAATGGCTACAGCAGTCTTTCATAGCACAAGCAGAGAAAATAAAGCCTTTTGCAGAAGAGGTCGTGTCTGCACTCTCCACCAGGACCTCTTGGGCATTCTTGAGAGAGGGATTTGATTATCTCTCTTGGTATGTTACCTTTTGGCAGAATGAAGAAGAAAACGGCTTTCCCACATCATTTTTAATTATGACTACATGAGGGAAAATAAACAAATATACTTCTTAATATATAGCTTTTCCCTAAATTAAACGTGTCACCCTGGTCTTGCACTTTCACAGACAAAAGTTGCAGTGGAACAAGACAAACATTACATCTATCCCGCACCAAGGCAGTACTAGGCTAAGGTTCCCAGTTACATGTGGCTAAAGTGGGGAAGGTTTTGCAAGAATACTTATCAAAGGGAGAAAAAAAATATTCAAACATGATGTGGTACCATAGTCCCAGAACTTCCCAGGGAATTTCTCATATAACCAGTAATTTTAATAACTGGTTATTTCATAGATGCTATTTTTCAGCCTTCAACGTGTACTTGTATAACATTTAATAGATCTTTATAAAATATAAAACAATTTTATCAGAGTAGATTTGCTAATCTAACAGATTTCACAAATAAGCTTTCTCAGCCTCCCAACGACTACATTTCGGGTTCTCAATTGACCTTTTACATGATTCACAGAGCACTTGGGTTTTGCATGTATTTTTTCTTCTGGTATGTAGTCAGACAAATATTAGTCAGCATCTTCCTGATGCTGGTGAAGTTCTTCAGAAGGATCAGATACAGGTTTCAAATGCTGTGAGCTCCAAAAGAAGCACCGTCATATTCTGTCCCAGTTCTGATTCAAGGCTCTATCTGCACAGCAGCCTGAGTACTCTGAGACTGCAGTGACAGGCAGTGCAGAAATCGCTAAAATGGTTGTCTGAGGTAACATTTTAAATAGAAGAAGTTTCATTATTCACCTGTGAAATAGGATATAGGAGATAAGACATTGTCCGAAGCAACACCTGAACATGAAAAAAAGGGACAAAAAGAACAAAAAGAGTTGACAGAAAAAGACAAAGAAAGTTCATACTAAAAGTTAAGTCTATTTTTTTTTAATATGAACCTTTGCTTTGCCCCTTCTACAGTTAAACTCTGTCCTTACAGCTATTTTGAAGCCGTGTGAAGCATATGCATAAGTGGCAGGTCATCTCCAACCTGTAGAAGACCACAGCTTCTAGTGCTTATTTTTAATGCCTCAAAAGACTGGTAATTTGCATTTGTTGATTTTCCCGCTACTATAGATGTAACTGCAGGGAAGAAAAAAAAGCGAGAAGGATATACCTAATAGCAGAGTGCTTGACCCTTTCTCTGAGGCCACACGTTGCGCTAGACGAAAGCAGGCATGAGCAATACCTGCAGAGAGCGATGCTTAGCTGCCCTTGCTGAAGGGCACCCTGCAGGGATCGAACTTGGGCTGGTAACTGCTATTATGTGTTCAATTGAGCATTTCTCATACACATAAGAGAAGTAAATTAAAGTGGTGATTTTGAAAAGCATGAAGTCTGGTCTTAGCCTGTGTTTTTACCACAACTCTTTTTTCCATCACTAACCTTGTAACTCTTCTAATTAGTCACCTGGAGCTGTAGCAAGACACTTGGTGCCAGAAGCGTTCCTCCAAACTTGCCTTTGCAGCATTTTCCCTTTCTGTCATCCAGCTTTGAGCTGTGTTTCTTTACTGTGGCCGCCTGCTCAAACCTACCACCTTGGACCTGTGTTTACACCATCAGGCAGCAAACCCCAGGCATGTTTGCCCCTGTTTGGCAATGCTCTCACCCAGAGCTTTTGCTTTGCTTTTCTTCTGACTTTGAAATTGCAGTTCTCAGGTCAGTGGTCATTGAGCCAGCTTCTCGACCCATGCAAGTTAATGGGAATCCTGGTGTTAACTAGAAAGATTTGACCCATGTAATTTTTTATTTACAGTGTCAAGATCGTTGTGTTGCACTGTCAGTCTTGTCCATGTCAGTTATGTTTCCACCCCAGATATTTAGCAGGAACCGCAGCTGCTGCTGTGCTGAAAGGTAACACCTCTCACATGTTCTTTAAAAGAGTAAGAGTAAAGCTGAATTGATTTTGCTAAAAAATTGGAGAGACTGACCCTTCTAGGACATAAACAGAGGTCTAGAGCCACTACTACCTTTTAGCCAGAGGAACTGTTGTGCTGGACACTGAAGTTCTGCCTCTTCCATATCAGTAAACTACCCCCTAAGAGAAGCACTGAAAACTGTCACTTGTCAGAGAATATTAGGAGACAATTTCAGTTCCAGCTTGTCCAACTTGATTCACTTGCCTAATGCTAATTTATAGGTTCCAATAGGAGTAGAAGTAACCTACCTTGGGTGACAGGCCACCAAATAGCAACTCTTATTAACAGCCAGACCTCTAGTGAGCTGACACTGTCATGTGAGAGCAAGTATTTTTATAAACCTCTCTAGAAGATCTGACTGTCACGTTTTGAGAGCTATCCTTTAAAGAAGATTTGTTTAAAAAAATATACAAAGTCCTTACCGGCAGACAGAGGTACTGCCAGAAGGGCTGGATTTTGAAATTGCAGTATTTGGTGCAGTTAGTTTCTAGCTGCTTCAGTATATATAAAGCTGTACATATGTTAATAAAAATAATAGAGGTTTTCATCAGGCATTATGCAGTCCTACTACCTTATATAATAAGAATAAGCCAAGTCAATGCCAGGTGATTCGACTACAATTCAACTAAAACCATGTCAAGTAATTAGATAGATCACCTATAATTGCTGCAGAAGTGATTAAAAAAAAATCAGTAAAGGTCATATTGTTATATGAAGTTGTATATTCTCTTCACATTGAGCATGTTAACTCCTGCATTGTTTGTGATCTGTGACTATCATAACCACCACACCCATATTAGCCACATGCAAAGGCAATTCAAAAGTAACAATGAAAATCACCCACCTGCTTTCTATGGCATTTATAAGGCTCAGTCAATTATTCCTTTTCCCTAGCTTGTAACCCAAAATTAGGGTAAATGAAACCATGTGAGGACTAAGATACAGCCATTCCAGCTAGTAACCCTGCTGTCTCTACCAGTTGCCATGATATGATTCACTTTGAATTGCTAGCACCCATGAGAACAGGTAAAATTTGCCATCTTTAAAGAAAAATAATTTGTAGGAAAATAGACTATTTTACACTGAAATGTCTATAGGAGCAAGAGTGTATTTATCCCAATTTCTCATTGATTCTAAAATGAAGTTGTATTTCCTTAAAAAAAAAAAAAATTCTTCATGAGCAGTTAGATAAGAGTAGCTTCATGCAACAGAAGATATATGGTTTGATGGAGAAGCTAAGCTGAGTTATAAGTGACTTCTAGTTTGGATTTCTCTGTTTGGTTTGTCCAAATGAAGATCATTTTAGCTCTTGTAGATCAGAAGACAGAAATAGTTCTTGGCATGCTACAAGTCACAGCTGTTTTCATCTCCAACTGGATGTCTCCGAAATCTATAAGTTCTTTGCTGTTTGAGTACTTGCTTTAGACTAGTACTTGATTAAAAATATATATATATTTCAGAATTATTTTAGGGAGCAATCTATTGCTACTTAGATTTAAGACTTAAGCTTCAGAGCTTTTAGGCTTTCTATTTTAATCACAGTTGCTTTTTTTTTTTTTTTTTTTTTTTTTTTTTTTTTGAGGTAATCTTGGAATCTATCTTTATCCATACTGGTTATATATTAATGTGCATCTGTTTTAGGATGTAGGAGTTCTCATATACTAAGTAGATCTGAAGAGGTAAAATTTGAGTAGTTATGTGGACAGATTGAAACAAACAGCAGAGCCTATATCTCAAAAAATGCCATTAGAAGCATTGAGCTCTATTTAGAGAAGCAGACCTGATATACCACTGCCTTGTAGCGTGTATGCATTTATGTTTGTGCAAAATAAATGCAGAATGCTTCTCATTCTTATTTAGGAGTTTTTTGAACAGGTGTTAGTGGTCTTAATGAGATCCACAAAATGGAGAAACTGATCTGGGAAATCGGCAAACTTCTCTGTGGATAAGGTAGCAGGAGCATTATAAAGCACTATAAGTTTGGCTCTTCCTAATTTCCTTTCAAGCTTGTAATTGCTTTTGGTTGGTATGAGAGAACACATCATCTGTGCCCTTGCCCCTTATGATGCATTGTAGCTATGGTGTAATATCTGGCTAAAGAAACAGTTCTGGTTTAGGTTGCTTTTAGATTGCTTTTTTTTTTTTTTTGCTAATACATTCAACTTGCTTTCTTTTGAAATTTGCCTTTCTAACTTAAATGTATTAGCATTACTTATTTTTATAATAAACTTTATCTGAATTTCAACCAAAACTAACAAGAAATGTAATAATGATTAGATATGGTTAACCTTAAAAAAGAAAACAAAACACGTCTCTTTATCTTTGCTTGCCATTTTTCACTTGTTGCCTAATTAGAGTATTAGATTATTTTAACCAAATTATTTTCTTGATCTGTTACTTGAATTGTCCTGAAAATGTTAGCTTTCATGTATATTTAAATCTTTATCTTTAACATACAGATAGACTTGCACATACAGTATTGGATTCACGTAATTTAATGGGTAATATAATTCTGGGGAAAAATCTTGTTGGCCCCCAAATGTACTAATTGAATAAACTGATTGAGTTCCTGAGTGTTGCTAAACTCAGAAGCTGAAATATTGATATACCTCTTTGATATTTTTTTTTTTAAATTTTTTTTAATACTCTCTGATCCTATATGTAATGACACAAAAGTGACAGGTGCCCTAAGAAATTGTAGTAGTGCAGTGTGGAATTCAAAGCGAGAGTCTTACCAGTTTGCTAATTACAGTGAAGGAGACCAGAAGTATACCTGTAACTTAAGCTGCTCTACTCAGTCATACTCAAAAAAGGATAAGCATGCCTGGTGCAAACGGAAGAGATATGCAAGAGAAGCAACTTTTGAACCACATGGCTGACAAGGAGCAAAGACCGTTACCTGGGAGAAGCAACCATGATGAAAACCTGTCTCAATCTGCGAAGAAATTCCAAGAGGCTGTTTGTGTGCTGCTGGTGGAGCTGTGTGAGAGATTCACGTTCTTTGGCATCGTCTGCAACATGATCCTCTTCTGCACTGTCAGACTTGGCTATCGCAACTACCAGGCGGCAATTGTCAATATGTGCTTCATAGGCACCTCCGTGTTGACACCAGTCCTGGTTGGCTGGCTTGCCGAATGCCTGGTGGGGAGGACCAAGCTTGTGTGCGTCTGCATGTTTCTACACTTCCTAGGTAGGTGACACCCTGGGGACTATTTCATCTTTTAGTAATTCTGTTGCAGAAATGCGTTGTTGAGTATTGTGTTTGAAATCTAATAACTTTCTCCATCCTTGTGGCTACCTTCTCTAGCAGCTAATTACTTAGTTTCTCCTCTGCAAAATGCACTGCAGTATTTTTGCCTATGTACTTTTGTGAGGCAGTGCTTTGAGCAAGACTAAGGAACGTTTGCATGTGTATCTTGTAGATAGTTGGTGCACAAACCTGACTCCTCTAAACTGGCTTAGCTATTCAGAACATGGATGCTCACCTCTAAAAATTGGTCCCTTTAACAAGCATCTAAGGTTATTAGTGTTTGGCGCAAATGTGAGGCTTTAGTTAGAGAGTTTGAGAGAGAGAGTTCGGAAGCTGTTTCCCAGCTGTTGGTAGGACTTTATTGTATGTAAAAGTATATGACTGTTGTATTTGGACAAGAGGGAAAGATCTATTTAAGCACATACCAGTATAAACTTTGCCTTAAGTAGAGAGGCTGTATCCTAACACCTGTATTGAGAGCCTGCTTTCTGTTAGCACATTCTGAATCTTCCCCATGTGTTATTCTGGAGATCTTTTCCATAAAAGCACTGTTCAAACTAAGTATGACTGTTCTGTAGCAATTAATGCATCTTGCAGCTGGTGGTTATTCTGTCCACTTAAACCAAGCTGATATAAATACTTTTTACTTGGACCAGTAGTTGAGGATACACAAGTCTGACTTCTGCAGTAGCCAGCCACATTGTTATTTAGACACGCAACAAAGTAAGGAAAAAATCAGTCATTCCTGAAATGTTCTTGAGCCGATTGCAAAACCATTGTGCAAACAGCCTGGAAAAATGATTGCTATTATGTTCCACTGTTTCTCCCATGGGCTTCTGGTTTGAAATCTCCTTCTGCTGCTCGTCCTTTCAATGCATATGTTAAAGTAGAAGACTGGTGACAAACAGAACTTGACGTATTGGGGTATTGTTTTAACCAGAGCTTCTTTTGTTTATGAGGTAGATCATTAAACATTCCTGACATATTAGGGTTTGATGCACAGTCATAGTCTTAGTCATGCCTAGTGTTGGTGGTGTTGACACATCAATATATTTTGAGTTTAGTCTCCAGTTACAGCTTGAAGAATCTGTAGCTGATTAAATCTGAAAGACTTGCTTTACAGACTAGAGGTCGTAAATGCAATTCATGACAGTGCTTCTATAGGTAAAGTTTCTGAAAGTCATGTGTTTCCCATGAAGCTGCAGCAGGAAAAAAGAAAGTTTTCCATAAAAGTTTTGAGATTTTATTTTTTAAATTATGATTCCCATTACAATTCTGGGGTTTAAAGAAGATGCAAAAACGGCTACACTCCACCATGGGGTGGTTTTTTTGGTTGATCAGTGGTTCATCAGGTGACGTTACATGTTTAACTGGTGCCCTCTGGCAAGTGGAGAGCTACTGCCCTCTGTGTGCAGGCAATGGGGAAGGCCAGTGAGAGGAGCTACATTTTGAGAGTGAGTCTTCAGCTAACTGAAGAACCTGAATCCTTACAAGCATTTCAGAGGAAGATTGCTTTCCTGGAGGCCCTTAGTGGTTCTGCCTTACTATACCTAGGAACATCCAGACAGGTTCTGCCTCTCTACAGAATTAAGACTCTCCCTCTTTGCACTCCTCTGTTCTGTTTCTTGATTTTTCATCTGTCTTTTCAACATAACTGCTTAAAAATATGTATGTCTTATCAGTCTGATTCTAATCAGTTTCAAATGACTATTTTCTTTCAATTCCAGGCACAGCGCTATTACCTGTTGTGGCATTCCCCTTTGAAGATATTTACATTGACAGACGACATATTCTTCATATGCTATCCAAAAGGGAGCAGAAAATAGTATTCTACTTTGCACTACTCACAGCTAGTCTGGGAATAGGAGGCATAAGAGCTATAGTTTGTCCATTAAGTGCATACAACCTTGAGGACTGTGGACCAAAGGAACTGTTTTCTTTTTTCAACTGGTTGGTAACTTAATGTCAGCTAAATATCTGTTAGGGATGATGGAGCATTACCTTGACATTCACTGCTCACTTACAAGGCAGATTCTACAGATGATGGGTTTCATGTTTTGTTTTTAACTGCAAAACTTTGATTTTAGAATAGTTTCCAAGAATTTTTGTAAGAACTTTTCCTAAATGTTTCCTTTTGCTAGAACCAGTAGGTGATCATCTGTTTTGGCCTCCTACAGAAATCTTCTGTCAGAATTAGGATGAACTGAATTGCCCAAATGCTCAAAGACTTGACAACTTAGTTGCTGTTAGAACAACATATTCCATTTGGTTTTCTACCTTTAACATGGCTATGCCTTTAGGATATTTTGCTGTTACTCCCTAATTAACAGTGGCAAAATTCAATGATATATTAGAATTTACATCGGAGTAAATTTTTAGCTATGACACACAGCAGTCGAGTCTGCTGGTTTGTTGGAACTAGGGGTTGCTATTAGTCTTTAACTGCTAACCTCAATGGTAGGGATCTGCTGTATTTTTTTCAGCTCTGTTGCTGTGATGTTTTGGCATCAGATAAACCACTTCATATTTGTGTTCTGGTTTGAATATTTTCAATTTTTTAAGAAAAGTTTGATGAAAAATTGCTCCTAAAAGGGTTCTTAAAATTCAGTTTTGTTTCATATTAACTATTTCTCTCTCTCAGTGCGTCAGGTCATTTCTGATGATATGTTTGCCTTTATTTACCACTTCTGTAGCACTATACTGAGTGCTGTATGCATTCATCTGCACTTTCTGGTTAAACTGTGGAGTGAGGATCAAAGAAGTCACAGTGGGAACCTCCAGATTCCTGCTTCAAGGCAGGGTGAAATAAGCCCTAAACTGCCCCCTTTTCTCTCCTTTCCCTATACGTGCACAGTTATTAAAATAAAACCTGAGCACATTTGCATATTAACAATGCAGTGCTGAAAAATCAATGAAGAACTTAGTGAATCAGATCTCTCGTCCTTTGGGGATGGCTTTCCTGGCTATTCTTTTTTCCTCCAATTATGTTAATATCAAAGAGTTTTGAATTAAATCCAAACTTCAGTGAATAAGGCAGCTTTACCAAAGGTGGATGAGACTGTTTAGGTCCTTAGAGCAGATTCTACCTCCTTGACCTGCCCATGGGAGAGGGAGGGAATATCCTTCCTTTTTACTCTATTCTGAGTTTTAATCCTTAATTAGCAACATCGTTTTGATTAAATAAGACTCTGGGGGATTAAGACTGGAGAGCAATCAGTTGTTCTGAAAGATGGCTCTGGAGAATTTATTGTACTATGGTCTTAGCCATTCAGAATTGTGTTTAATCAAAGTGACACTTCTCAGTGTTGATTACAAAGGAGATATAATACGAATAAAAAGTTCCTTGAGGGAATCCAAATGGGTCAGTTCTGGGAACTTTGGAAATACTAAGAAAGGCACATGTGCAATTAAAAAAAATTAATAATTTTTGCAGTGGCATCCAAGGAAGGACTGTTTGAGTGCAATCTCAAGATTTGAAAAATGGGGGGTTCATTCTTAGCAATCTTAATCTTGTTAAAACCTCTCGAATATAATCACTTTTTCTTGGTAGGCTGTTTTCTCTTGGTAGGTGCTTGTCACGGGATTGAATTTTAAAACAATGTAAAATGACATGGTTGCATACTCTTGGTGAGTTTGAGTCTGTGTTCTTATCCAAGTTCTATTTAAACAATCAGAATTATTGGGTTAAAGATTGGGTTAAAAGACCCTGTAATTACCTGTTGTGCAAAGCAATCTTCTTCAAGGATTGAATTACACATCTAGGGCCTGGTTCTAACCCCTAGCATGAGCTATGACTGACCTTTTAAATAAACAGCATATACCAATGCTAAGTGGAGAAAGGACTTGGATTCTGTTGGACTGTTTCCCAAAGGACTTCTGCTTTTCTAAGGTCAAGGTTATGGACTGGTACTATTTTTGTAGCAGGAGAAGTAAATTCTGTCTATGGGAGCAGAGAATGAGAGCAAAGGGTACAATCCAGACTAGGGATGAGAGTTAGAAGTGTTGTGTCTTGTCTTACTGATGTGCTGTAAAAAAAGGCAGAGAACATGGGACCAGTAGTATTCCTCTACCCTGCGCTGCCCTTCCCTTCCTTTTTTCTTTTCATATACTGCAGATCAGTTTCTTCTGCTATCCTGGACACACTTTACATTCACTTTAAAAAATTCTTTTCTACCCCTTTGGGTTTCCCACACACGCACACCTTGTCTTTGCAGAGAACTCCATAGTGATTCTGAAAAAATTTACCTCCTCCTACAAAGCTGTAGTACAGTGGATACTGGTCCATACATGGAATATCTGGGTCTGAGTTTGGATAAATCAGAACTTAAACTGTGAATGCTGGATGTGCTTAAAAAATAAAACCAAATGATATTTCAAGTGACAGGAAATCCACTGAGTTTTCAAAATTAATCCAAAAAGTGACAAAAGGTCAATTTTAGAATATTTTCATATATTTAACTTGATCTCAGATTGTTTCATTCAGCCAGTTCATCTCAATTGTTACATTAAGTAAAAACTTTCTGAATACTGTATAAACATAAAAAATACTTTTAAATAAGAAGTCACTTGGATGTTACTACTTTAAAGTTATCACAGTGAATACATTTCTGTAAAATCTTATAATGAGATTATTAGGTTTTTATGGGCATGTCACAGTAGCATTTAGGTTTGTATTTGGACCGCTTTCTTGAAATGAATGTCCCAAGTTGGCATTTGGCTCTCACTGTGAGAAGACCTCAGAGAGCTGAAGCTCCGGGAAGGAGCTGTTCCTTGCAAAGTTGGACATGATATTCCATTTGGCGTATTTAACTAATTCAGCTATGCCCTGCTGGGATCTCTGAGACACTTTACATAATGCAAGTCCAAATATTGCGATATTGGATAGCTGTGGTATATGAGAGCTAGCAAGATGTGTTTCTGTTTGTGTAGGTTCTGATCTACTGCTGTCAGTATGGTATGAGCAAATCCCAAAATTCTGATGTGTTCACTGAGGCTAGTTTATCTTTCTTGTTTGGTCCATAGGAGTTGCTAAAACATGTTGAGTGGTTTTTTTCTTCTCATTTCTGGGAGAGGACAGGAGCTTTACATTTCAGTCTTACAGAACTTTGCTATGCACTGGTGAAAAACAAAGGCATTCTCCTGTACTCAAGGGTTTTCTTTGGAGTTTCTTACTTCCAGTGAAACAATCGTAGAGTCATGAAGAGTGTCAGGACTTCAGGTAGCTCAGGCACACTTCTTTAGAAAGTTTGGAAAACAGCCACTGAAACTTCTAACTTAAAAATTGTCAGTTAGGAATTGTTTCAAAACTTTCTACACAAGTTCTAGTTGATCCTGTTGTGTAACTGTATTTTTTAAAAAGCTTTAGTTGAACAGGGATCAACATGTGTATATACAATATCCCTCCAACTACACCACCATCGCAGAGTAACATAATTCCAAAGTGCCTAGAGACCGCTTGCAGCGGAGGGGAAAAGTCCATGATTCTGATGAGTATCATGTCCTGAAAATGTAAATTACTTAAAGGAAACAGTAATTGGTTTGGAACCTCAGATGTGACTTGGTGTGACTTCAGAGAAATGCGTGGCGCAGGAGAGCTCACTGCTGTGCACGTACTGGCCGGTTCTGGAAGACCTGCTGCTGCACGGCTCTCAGCAGCACCGACTTTGCCCTGGTTGAGTACGTCATTTTTCTGCTGCTGCTTGCCCTGGGTCCTCTGAGGCAAGCTGCATAAACGTGTTCCCATGCCCACTGCTGCACAGCCCTGTGGTCATCTCCCATCCCCTAGCAGAATGAGTGAGTGTTGTCTTTGTAACTGAACAGACCTGAGTAGCATTACCAAGGTCCGTACTTCTGACACGATAAAAGTTTTGCTTGCTTGGCAGTAGCTAGATGTGACGTAACGGGCAGCGTCAGAACAAGTGGAAGGAGTACAGCAGGTACTTCAATACTCTAACTTGCCATATGACTATGGTTTGTCTTGGCAATTATGACAGGCCACCTAGAAATCATTTTAAATTAATGAAATGGGGTTGAGGAAGTCTCCTAGGTGTCAAGAGAGACTTGCAATCCCCCTTTTAGGATTTTCAGGTCAAAACATTTTTCTGTGATTGCTGATACAGAGAACTGCAGTGGTAGGCTGATACCTTTGCTCCTGCCCTACCCACTCCTTTGCAGTTGAGGAGGGATCAAGCTGGAAAGCTTGGGAGTTGGATTGCTGAGGGGTAACTGGTCTGCTACAACATGTTAAGATTTTCTTTTATTGCTGAGAAGGTAATTCTAGATGAATTAGGAGACATAAATACTCAAGTCCAAATAGCATACGTGAGGCAGAAGTGGCACCAGACAAGAAAGCAGGCTTTGCTTCCTCAAGCAGTATGTATTAAGCTATATAATCATGTATCAACGTATATTTCACCTTTAAATGAAACCATTTTGCTAAGGTTCCAGCAAAGGTGAAGGAATCTTCTCTTGCAGTTACTTACAAAATGTAATCCACGATGTATTGAGGTAGTACTACTCCATTATTGATCCCTCCTCTTTGTTTAAAATACAGTTGTTGTCTTTAAAGCCAACTTGGAACTTGAAAGTTTAGTGAAAGTTAAAATTCTTAACTTAAAATTTCATAGGCTAAGCAGGCCAGAGTCAATTCTGAAGCAAAAATTGCTGAATGACTAACACTGACTCTTCAAAGTATCACGCTGATCCCCAACAGTATTTTTGGAAACTGTGACTCCAACAAAGCAGGTCCTCCCTAAATCTCATCTCTCTACTCTGAGATGCTGAATATTTGAGTCTGCTCTGTAGCCTCAAACCCCTGTTTTTTGTCAGAGTTATGTTTTAAGGGGAACCTTGGTTAAAGCTCTGCTGAAAGCAAAAAGGCAACACAAGTGTCCTGAAGAACAGTGTAAGGGGAGCACTTTAGAATTTAAAAGAAGTTAGAGGGGTTATAACTGAAACACTTTTATTTATGGATGGTAAAATTGGTCAGTTGTGTTGTGAGAAGAGGGCTATACAATAGAAGAATAGAAGTACATTTTGTTTCACTTCAATAAATAGCTATAAAGTTAACTAACTTCTTGAAAAAGCTGAATTTTAGAAGAACTCATGATTTAACATGTTACATAGGGGTCAGAATCCAAGGGGGAAAAAAGTGTGGTGATAAAATACTCTGAACTGCACAGATATAAACTCATTTGCTAGGATAAAGAAAATAAGTAGTCATCCTTTTGCATACTATCAGGGAAATGCATTGTTCTGGTATTTTTTATTTTGGGGGTTTGCTTTTTGCTATCCTTATAATTTCTTAAAGCAGTGGTTCCAAACTGCGGTAGGCCTATCACTAGTGGTATGCCATCTGCTTCCAAGAGTACGTGGTTTTCATTTTAATATCTCCTGTGCATAGGAGAGGCTCACCACTTACTTGGGAAGCACCTCTACTGCCAAAGGCGCTCTCAGAGCAAATTGTGTCGGGGAGCCTCCTTATCAAGATAACTCCAGAAGCCAACAAAAATTCAAGCTGAGCCTTGCAACTAATGGAAAAGCCATCCCTTCTGATAAATTCTAATATTTCTTAAACAAGGGATGGTGGCATTAAGACATTTCTCTTAAGCTTAAAGTATGTGATTTGATGATATTGCATACACAAAACTTATGTTATCAGCTATTAAATGTGTAAATGGTAAATGTTGATGTATTTCATTAGTCTGATCCACAAGAATATTTGCAGTACGAGATTGATAATTGGTTCAGCTCTACTGCTTTAGTCCAGTTACTTTAATCATATACCTCTTGGAACTGAGACATCCAAGTGAAATTTGATGTTAATTGCTGTGTCAATGTGTGCATGGTACTGATGCTGTCCATGCTTACTATACTTATCATGCCTTTAATTTGTTGTTTTAATCTTCTGTAAAGGCCTTATACTATTCAGCCTCTCCACTCTTCTCTCTCTTGTCTGTGTGTACTAGGTTAAATTGGCTGGTTAACTTAAATTCAGCAGTTGTCTTTGTCAGCATTTCTTATATCCAGAAGTCTGTGGCCAGGAACCTTGGTTTTCTTATCCCGTTTGTGTCCGTGCTTATGGCTGTGATCACAATTCACATGGTGCGGGGTGAAATGATTTACAAACCCAAAACAGGTAAGAAGCAACTCTATCCTAGCAGATATCTTTAGAGATTATTTTCACAGAAGAGATCAACCTGCGTATCTAAACAAGTTCTTCCACAGCACTACCCCGTTTGGTTGGAGATCTTGGGGTTTAACTCTACAAGGTTTCTGTGTAAGAGGCAATGTCCATCCTCTGTGAAGATAGACCTGGAGATTCTGGATAGGCTGAAAAAGTGGCAAGCAGTCTCTGGTAAACTTATGTACGTTTTCTGTCATGTCAAGGCATGTGTCAAAGCATTTGCCTGTGCAGGAAGAGGTATAATATGCGTGCTGCTGGTGGAGTTCATTTTGTCATGTTTGGTTCAACCTATGCCCAATGTGTTTTGGTCAGTTGAAGCAGAGTTTGCGCCTACGCTAAGGCACCAAGCCCACTAGTGTTTTCTCCCGTAAGTGTGCTCCGTTGCTTTGCCTGAACTTGCACCTGGGCAGCCAAGCAGTGTGGTTAGTCAGCTAAACAGGAATATGCACTAGTAGCAAAGTAGTTCTATAATGCCTTTATCTTGCAGAATATCTGATGCTTATTGTTATTTCAACATGCTTGCTTATACAACATCAAGTGTTTTTACACATTTGAAAATAACTAGAGATACCAAATAGCTCCAAATAGCTCCTGTGCAGACTGCAGATATTTTAAAACAGAAGAAGTTCTTGCACTTCTGTGGCCTCACCAGTTAGTACCTGAGCTCTAGAAAATCCTTTGATGGCAGCTACCCCTCTCCGTTGACCAAGCATGGAAATATAAGTGGAGCCTAGGTGACTTGAATAAGGCTGTAAATGCCCAAACCTTGCTGTTCTTTTCCCAACAGAACCCAGAAGGTGAAAGCAAGTTGTTATTTCGGTGTTTTTGTTATAATCTAAGCAAAAATATATTGGCAATGAGGGAATGAATGCATAAATCAAATGCCTGGAAATATCATAGTGAGGACGTCACTAAAGAGGTTTATTCAAAACAAATAGAGCCAAAGAAATGCATCCCCTCCACAGTGCCCCAAAAAACTCATGATAATATGCAGCTGAGGTCTGCAAAGACTAGCATCGAATTAGCTAGCTTCTTATGGAGAGAATGGTGGCTCGCTGGCTCGCTGGGGCTCTCTACAGGTCTTACAATCTGAGAAGCTAAAAAAATTCTTTAGTATCCAGCCCTGAGCTGGGCTATTTCATATGGACTAAATCTGTAGTTTTAGCATCTAACTAGTTTAATCCTCCTAAGTGGAATAACATAAATTTGTAGATTATGTATATCTTGGCAATCAACAAAACTAGCAGAATTTTTATTTTTTTTTATCAAGTGTTTTTCCTATGAGTGTTGTTTGATTTATCATGTATTTTCCAAGTCTTTGCAGAATGCTAATCTCTACAATATCTGCAAAGTTTTTATCTCCTTAGTCAAAATAAAAGATAATATACTTTGTACCTTCCAGTGAAATAATAAAATTGGAAATTCTTCAGAACTGTAGTTCAAATCTATAGGTGACCTTAAACGATTTTTATATACGCTGCCTTTTTTATTTTAACGTAACTCGTCAAATATGGATCATGCTTTCAATTATGTTTAGCTGTCAAGCATGGACTTCATTTGCATTTCTTCCCACTGCTATAATTTTGAGGACTGGCAGATGACCAGAGATGAGGGGGAAAAAAATGTGTATCTACCGTCTAGGGTACAATGTAGGCTTTTTATTGTAATTAAGTAGCATAGATATTCATGATTAGATCAAGGTCAAAGT
This sequence comes from Astur gentilis, assembly GCF_929443795.1. NCBI lineage: Eukaryota > Metazoa > Chordata > Aves > Accipitriformes > Accipitridae > Astur > Astur gentilis. The sequence continues at coordinate 14,153,287 of NC_064897.1, forward strand.
AGCAGAACACTAGAGCCCGGGGCTGAAGTATAAAGGAGAAGGAAAATCGCTTTCTGAAAGTTGCAATTTAATATCTATACAGATAGAATTTTATTTTTTTTTTAATGAAAACATTAGAAATGCAAGTATGGAGTGTATGATGTTGATCTACACAATGTGCACTGATAGAAATATTTATGCTTTTAAATATGGCTCTTGCTACCTGATCGGACTTGTAATCTGAAGAATTCCCCACTATTGAGATCTGTGGGGTTTACTTCTTTTCTTTTAAAGAAATACTTACTTAATTTTAAAGAGATACTTATTCTAACTACATCATTGGCAAAACCCTCTTTATATTGATTATATCTATGTATCATTCAGGTTGCTTTTTGAACTACAACTTCAAGCAGCTTTATCTTCCTAGTTTATTAGATTTTATAATCTGCTGGAATTCCATGCCAAGAAACACAGCTAAATAATGTATTTGTCTGTTTTGCCTCATACAAAATAATGTTTCCTAGGTAGCTGACTGAAATTACATTAAAGAGGGCCTCAGCTGATCCATTAGGAAAGGCAGGGAAACATCAGGATTTGTTGTCTATTTTAGTCTTTTTTTCAGTGAGAGTAAGAAACAAAAGTCTGCTCAACATCTTCCATTCCAAAGGAAAGGAGATGGCCTTGACCATCTTTGAGACTAGGTCAGATAAACCAGGACACAGCCGTGTTGTTGCTTTGTTGAGCTGTCTGCTGGTCTTGTCATGGGATACTCTGTGTAACTTCTTATTTCAGCATTGACTGGGCTCAAACCCTTGTAGAGCAGTAACACAACATTACTGTTTTTCATTCCTTCTTTGTGAATGTCCAGCCTCTAGCATAGGCAGAAGCAAAAGATTATCACTTCTCTGACCTAAACCATGTAACTACTAGTTCTGCCAATGAGTTGAGCTGACACTGACTTTTCTGGGTTTTTTTTGTGTTTTTTTTTGTTTGTTTGTTTGTTTTTTTACTTCTGAAAATAACTCTGCATGACAAGACCCCCAAGTCCCACTTGTTTTCTGGTTAGCTCCTTGGTCAAGTCACTCTGGAAGTCTGCAGATTTTTCTTTTAGTCTTAGGATTTGGTCTTCAAATAGTCTAGATCCTAAACTTAAACATCACTTACAAGGAGTGGTAAGAATAGTTGCCTAGTACAGTCACACAGAACAATAAAAACTGTACCAACTCTCTGTGTTTGCAAGCTTTGATATGCTATTTCAGATTTTATTCAATAGTGCAAACAGTCTACAGGTTAATGCTAAACAGCCAGAGTTTTAAACATTAGGTTATCTAATAAAATGCCCTTTCTTAGTACTCTAGAGCAAGTGCTTCCAATAGATGTTAATGGATATTTCTAGGAAAAAAATTCCATACCAGAGATAGCAGGGAGATGTTTTCCCTCTGCAATCTTAGTTCACCTTAATTTTTGGAAGGTATTAGTTTATAGATACCCAAGTTATTGTACTGCTTCAACACTCTCAGAAAAGCAGAGAAGTGCTATAACCTCTATTTGTATGTATGGCAATTTACCAAAGGCAAATGAATCTGCATTCCCGAGCCTGAAGCTAATAGTTTTGTCCTTGTTTTACTTCCATTTCCTCCGAGTCTGAGAACCAAGTCAGCAATTCCTGAACCCAGTAACCAGGTTTTAATATGCCAAATACTAGATTGGAAACTTCTCCTCTTCCGCAGCATGTTACTTGGAAGTCCTGAGGTAATATTTCTGGCTTTGAAATGCATCCATGAAAATTCTCTTATTTCATCAGCCCTCTTTTGAGCTCCCTTTCCTTCTCACTTCACTACTACCCTTCCCTTGCTGCTGGACTTCAGCAGATATGCAATATTTCAGTACAGTCTTGAATTGAAAACTAACCTCATTCAATCAATAGAAAGCAAAAAGCGAAGGAAAGTAATACTTTAACTGCTCAACCACAGCAACGGGTGGTTGTGGTGTGTTAAATCACTGGTAGCAAAAGGCACTTCTCTCTGTGGATTTTGGGCTGAATTGCTTTCATAACAATTAGGTTGTGAACCAGCTGGCTTCCAAAAAAAAGAATGTTTTGGAAGAAATCCAGGCTGTTACTGCCTTCCCCCTTCCCAAAAAGGCATAAAGGTGAATATATCAGGCTGCATTTTCCCTCCCAAAGTGTTTTGTCTTGTCTTGTTTGTTTTGGCAGCAAGTAAAAACATACCAATGTCTAATGTCTCTGATTGTTTGTAGACAGTTCCCTGCTGACGACTTTTGGGGTAATTGCTAGCGCACTGAAAAAAACATGCTGCGTGCGATATCGGTACTTTAGCGGAAGCATGACAAACTGGCTAGATCATGCCAAGGAAAACTATGGTGGTCAGTACAGCGAGACTCAGGTGGAAAGCACGAAGTTGCTCTCCAGGCTCTTCCCGTTGTTTGCTTTCCAAATTCTATACAGAACATGTATTATGCAGGTGGGTACATGGCTTTTAAACAAAAATCTTGAAATATACTGTGACATGTGTTTACTACTATGTCTCTAGGCATGTTTTTTAACTGTTGCTTTACCAGCAGAGCAACCTAGCAGAGTAGCTTTAATTACCTCAGAATATACCTTGCCATATCCTCTCAGGTCATCAGATAAGTAAAACTGACTTGGTCACGACTCATTAAGGAGCTTGTGTGACTACTTGCCGCTCATTTCTCTGAACCCTTACTGGCTGAAACATCTAGTGCTAGAGTCCTGTGCTCCTCACGCTGCTATGTTGCAGTTATCGGAGACTTGGGCTCAGCATTCTTTGGAAAAAGAGTAATTTTCCAATTTCTTAAATGTTCACTCACTTTTTGGGAGAGGTAGCAAATCTTTATTTGCTCTTTTGCTTGCGTATTTCTCCTGTTGTTTTGATGGTATTATGTTGCTGGTGTACCTGTGTTGGAAATGGGTGGGTTTCCATTTGTGGGAAGAAGCAGTCTTTCCACAGCCTCTCTATCAGGCTATGTGGTTCTTTCCACTTCTGAGTGCATGTACATGATATAAATGTAAATGTGTCAAGAAGCTACTTAAGCTGACATGATTCCTTCAGATTCATTTCTGTCTGGATGATCCTGGCTAAGCAGGAGTTTGAGGTAGCTTACCCTTTGGCAACTGGAATAACAAATTTATGAGCTGGCTTGGAAATTCATTTTTACTTATTGGTGTTAAAATGCTGCTTAGGGAAATTCTTACGAATATGTACCGTATACTGCTTTATTGACACTCCCTTTTGCCATCATCCTACATTCCCATCCGTGTGCCTAATTCTTTCTCCTCTTCCTTCCCCATTCCCCCCAAAGCACAAAAAAATCCCAAGCAAACAAACAAACAAAAAAAACCCCAAACCAACAAACGCACACATGTGGCTGAGGCTATGCATTAATAACCAGATGGAAATGAACCAGATAGCATTAATTGGGGTTTAATAATCAGGTACATATCTAGAAAATATAAAAGTATTTGCACTGCTGAAAGAGATGACTTTTATTCCTTTGGCAGAATTTCCAATGCATTTAAGGCTCACTCTTAGACTAGGTGATAGATCAGTATCTTTTTTGTAAAGATTAATAGTATTTTCTCCATCTTATGAAGTTAACAGCTTTCATTGCCTGTGATTCATGTTGATGATATTTTAATTCCTATTAAGAAGTCAATTCTGATTTGCAATAGGCAGTGGAAAGAAGGAACGAATAAAATTTGCCTCAATTCTGATATTTCATAGTTCTGTTGCCATTTATTCACCCTTTTACAATTTATATCTTCTTTTGGGAATGGAATGTAGGTGAAAAATATTTTTATTAAGAGCTAGCATTTGAGTAATTCTTTAGCACTGAGCAGACTCCCAGTGAGCAGAGTTGACAAAAACCATTGATGAGAAACCCTGTGTGAGCTCAGTTACTAACTATACATTAATTTTCAGACAGCTATAAAGCAGTAATATTCTACCTGGATTTGGCATTACAAGTCATGTTGAAGAGCCATGCAGAATGCTGCAGGAATCTAGAACTCTCTAAAAACAAAATAGAGTAAAGAAACCAGTTCTACATCCAGCTCTCTCATGGCTGTACTCTGTGAATTGCTCAAGTTACCTCTCTTTCTTTTTCCCATCAGTCTGTAAAATGGAGCAGATTATAACTCCCTGCTGCACATGAAATTGCAATGCTGAGTTAATCAACCTTCCTTTAAAAAAACAAACTGAAAAATCTGTTGGTAGAAGCTATTGTGACTTTTTTTTTTAATAAACTGAACAGATCTTTTATAAAGCCTCACACATGCAGGAGGAATTATTTCCTTTTGAAGTGAGAGACAGTCTTATAAATCTACTTAATTTCCTACCCTGATGACTGCCATTGGTGGGCTCCTCATCTGGTTATTTGTTTTCTTCTGGTTTGAATTCTCAGAAGGAAGTCCTCTATATAGCTGCTATGGCTGTCAGTTACATTAACCTGGTTCTAAGACTGTGGCCAAATCTTCATTCCCTGTAGCTTTTAAAGCCACATGCTGGCAAGAGCATCTTAAAAACTACTCCCACCTTGAGCACAGAATCAGAAGTTCAAAATAACTCTGCATCTTGCTATTCTAAAATTCTGTTCTGTCAAACACTGTCTGTGAGAAGTGACTAAAGTATTATGCAGAACCTTTTAGTATATTGGCTGATAGTTCTAACTAGGGATGATCAAATAAACTCATGGACTGCTGCTTAGATGTGTTAAATTCAGGAGCAAATGAAATAGAAGGAAAATGTTACGTTCTGGCAGAGAATGAGAATGTCACTATCTGAAAGGCTTTCATCATGAATGGTCATTTCTTTTGGCCAGCAGATATTTGGTTTACTGTGATTCTTCAGAAGGAAAAGAGTTGGAGAAGTTTCCAAATGTAGTAAAAATCTTATCCATGAAAGGTACTTGCTATACTTATGGAATGGGTTTTTATTCTTCAATACAGATTCCTTCAGGATATTATCTCCAGACTATGAATTCCAACTTGCATTTCAGTGGATTCGTCTTGCCAGTTGCAGCAATGAATGTGATAAGCATCGTGCCACTACTGATTCTTGTTCCTATTTTGGAACAAATTAACTCGTGTCTCTTTAATGCCAAGGACACTGGACGTTCTCCAACAATTTTCATTGGTATGTATAAAATACATGTGTTTATGCAGTTTTAATATGTATTCTGTTTTGAAAGAGAAACTTCAGTAGCTGATGGATGATCCCGTACAATTATTTCTGATTATAAATGTTAAGATGGAATTGTTTTGGGATTATGCTCAGACGTAAATATGTTTCAAAGGAATTGTTGAAAAGAAGGTCCTGAAAAAACATTGTAGATATCAAGAAAAAATGCATCGCTTTTATGTAGGACAGAGACTGAGACTCTTCTGACCAATAAAAAATTTTGAGACACGCTCATAAATAACTAGGAGTCATCCTAAGGAATTGGTTAAAGAAACGGCACTAACCATTTAGGCCTGACACTTACTCTGACTTGGTTATCTTCTGTATGTTTGTTTATCCATTAACTTTTGGAAAGTTAATTTACTCTGAAAGTTTTGAGGAGGGATGGGAGACTCCTTCGGTTAGTTACTCTCTGATACTGGAGAAGTGTTGATTGCTTAGAATGGTCTTTGGAGTTAAATAACTAGGTTTTGAACACAGGCTTTGTTTTTCTGATATTTTTATGCTATAACTGCATCGGCATTAGAGCTGTAGCTCATAAAAGGGAAATAGTATTATCTCTTGTACAGTTTATTCCAGACTCTTCCATTGCATCACAAGTGAAATAAAAGTATCTAGTCTAATTGTGTGTCTGCAATAGGTCTTTTTAGAACCGGCAAGCAGAAGAAAACATGCAGGCAACTATGCAAAACAAATGGATGCATAGCACTGGACTGCTGTTCCCATTGAGCAGGCCGAACAGTTCACAGGTGGCAGGTTACTTGGAGAGGTACAGCTTTCCTCTCTAGTACTAGAATTTTCATTTGTATATCTAGTACTGGATAATTGTCCAGGTGTTTAGTAATTTTATTTATTAAAATCATAAACTGAAACATACCTTACTGTACATTCACTTAAAGCAAAGCAGGATCTCCAGAGGTGAAGTATTATCTCATTCTCATAGATGTGGTACAAAGAAGTATTCTCTGAGTCCCAGTGTTTTCAACATAAAGTGTTGTAAGCTCAAGCTTGCAGGTTGGCACTCATTTTGGAGAAATTCATAGCATGGAAGTAATGATGGCTTTAGTAGGGGTTGGGCCTGACACTGATGTGATTTATTATTTTTTTTTTAATTACCCCATAGTGCCAAACCTCTTATGTTCTAGGATCTGTAAGAAACCTCTGCAACCCTCTTCTGATAGCACCACCAGAAAAGCAGCTTCCATTCTGTGTTCACTTAAATCTAGTCCTTTTCGTAGATACTCTCATTAAACTTCCTACGTTTTTTTATCTTCCAGCCTGCATTACAAACCTCAGACAAAAATATTTATAAACGACTATTTTCTCAGTGTGTTACTATTAATTCAGTGCCCCGTGGCAAGCAGCACAGTGAGTACTGACACACACAGAGGTATTAATCTGACTAAATTAGCCTAATTAAGAGTGTTATTAAGTTTTATACAAACCAGATGCATATAACACAGCAGGTTGCAATTACCCTAGTTTTTAAAATAACATCTGCATTAAAACACAAAAAGCACATTCAGATAATAATTTTCCTTAAAACCATGGAAATTTCAAGTTAGTATTAATGTTCTATCCTGTTATGTTGAACAGCAGTAGAATATATGCAGTGGTTTATTCTTAATAGCGTCATTTATTAAAATAGCCTCCTGTTAGGGGTGATAAATTACCTGAGGCATAAAAATACCTGTGAGTACAGGCGATGGCTTTAGATATCCAAGTATATGAGTGCACCTGCAAATATGGTAGACCTCTAAGTGCCAATATTTTTGCCAACAGTTAATTAGGTTCACAATTATTTTCAGGAACAAAATTGGAAGTATAAATAGGCTGTTGGTGTTAAGCCAGCCTGTAACTATATTTTAATTCAAGTCTTGTAAGAGGAAGAAATTTAAATAGTTTTCTGGAAATTTTCAGTATGTCAAGAATAACAGTTTTCAAGGACAAACCATATAGACAATGTTGAGCTGAAATATCGGATTGCTCTCTAATAAGAATCTACATGGAAACTGTAATCAATGTTACTTTCTCTATAGTTGTTGGTTTATTTGTAAATTAAGTATGATCTAAAAAACCTTAAAATCTTACCGTGAATTTAGATTGTGTCCCAAATATATCGAGTATCTGGACCTCTTCATGAAAAACATGAATATTTCACAAACTTAGAATTTTTCCAGTTTCATAGTTGTTTGGTTTTGGGGAGGGTTCTTTTATATTTTGTTGCTCGGTTTAGTCAATAGTATAGAAGATTCAGCACAGAACTGAAGGTGTATGTCTTCTGGATAGTTATCCATCAGCTACGCGCAAGAGGCTCTACCTGAACCACAGAAGTTCTTGCAGTAATATTCTTAATGCCTGATTATACTGAAAGGTCTTATTAGGCTTGGATTTACTCCATCCAAGAGCGATGTGGAGAACAGCTCTCCGTACAGTACACAAAAGCAAGCCTCCAGTCCAATGTCTATTTCAGGTGATTTGGGAGTTGATGATGACCATTTCTCCCTAAAAGATGTTCTAGTTTAAACAAGTATTAATTCCAGGAAAGCTTTTTGACCTGTTTTACTTGGGGTATGAGATCAGGAATCACAAAGGTCCAATACAACCTTAGTCACTAGATAATATAAACAACCTTGTCCTAGAATCAGCTCCAAGTGTTCCTAAAAGCAGCCAGTTCCTCTATAAAACCAAAGCCTCAGATGGTCATTCCAAACTGCTTGTTTTAAAGAGGACTGAAGGGACAAGAGGTAGAAGGAAAACCAGGTCTCCAAGGCTCTCCGTTTCTTCCTCTGCCACATAATGCCTTAAAAGAAATATTACAGTTGTTGGGCATTCAGAGGTTACTTTTTTCTGAAATGTTTTGGCTTTTAGTAAGGAAAATGCTTAAAATATAGCACTGTGTAGTAATATAGAACTGCTTGAGGTTTCTTTAGTACTAACATAATTTTTTATTAGGAGAACTCTTGCTTTGGTAGATTGCAAGAAGCTCCTTGAGGGCTTTTTACCTGGCCTTGATAAGGTGCATTGGCTAGAAAATGCAGTTGAATTCCCTCCTGTCATCAATTTTCAAGCAATAATTCATTGATGTTCTTATTAAGCACTAGAGGGGCCTTAACAGCAAAACAGCCTCCAAGCTTCTGGTTAGGCAGGGAGGACGGTATTCAATGTCATGAAAGCTGAGGAAAACTGTGCTGGTGGAAGGTGTGAGACTTTGCTGCTGAGAAAAGAAACAGATGCGTGCAAAAACATAAGAAGGCTAAGGCCACTTAGCTATTTCAGTTTTCTGCCCCTTCTGTCCTGACACCCAAAGAGACAAACTTTATACATGTTATAAATATAACATTAAAAAAAGCCTGTGACTGTCAATGTCAAATCTAATAAGTGTAACAATTTCTGGTTGCAAAGTGAGGCGAGGCTTTGTAAGACAAGTGGAAAAACATAGTCCAGGTATTTGAGCCAAAGATGTCAAAAGAAACCAAATTCTTACACCTTTACTTGTATTATAGCTTAGAAATGCTGAGGAATCACAAACTTAGTCATAATGAATGGGACCTCAAAACGTCAGAAGTATAAATGTTTCGAGTTCAGGAGACTGACTTGAAAACTTTGCTTTCTCTGTGTTTTCTGATAGGCTACAACCATTTCATACTGTCAACATCAAGAAATGTAGAGTAATACATTTAAATAGTATCCTCTATGCAATGTGTGGTGAAGTGTGTGGTATACGTCCGAGTTTATTAGAAGCTTTTATCTTGCATTAGGAAGCTAAACACATAGGTGGGGATTTTTTCTGCCTTGTGTGCTTGTGCAGTACTTGTGCCTTACCTCTGAGGCAGGGGGTAAGACTCCATGCGTTGCATGTGCAGTAGTATACTGAAAGATATTGTGGATGCCGTGTATTACAGATCATGCGGTGATACTTCTTCAGGACAGCTGAAGAAGGCGGGAGGCAACTGTAGTCCAATGGTTTACGTGTAGTCACTTAGAAAGCTGGAGTTTGTCTTCTGGTAATGCAGCTCATGTCATCCTAAAATGTTAAATAGTCCAGCAAATGCACTATCCAACAAACTTTCAGAAGTAGTTCAAGGGAACCCTATAGTGGAGGGAAAGGAGAAAATGTAGGAATGCTTGATCTCCTGAGGTGTGATGTGCACTGCTGATCTTTTTCTCTCCCAGCTACCGTGGCCTGCAGCCTTAGAAATCCAGTACTTCAACTGCACTACTTCTTTTTTGTGTAGAAAAGAACTGGGTAAAGCGTACAGTGTCTGTGTGTATTTCAGAACCTTACTGCTCCTTGAACAGAAGAATTTCCCCCTGCTGGGTAGTCTTGTTCCTACCCAGTCTCTTGTGATAACTGGAAGGAGTGCTGCTTTTTCTTTCTTTCCTCCTTTCTTACCTCCCTCAGACTTTAAAATAAGTTCTTTTTTGTGACTTCACTCTTCAGAAAAGTTTTTCCTTGCTCATTTATTCTGCATCCCTAAATTCTTTCCGTGTTGAGCTGGTGTACCTTTGTCATATGTTTATAGAGTTAGGTTTGTGGTGTAGCAAGTACTCTTTACTCATGTTTATGTGTCCAGAGAGGATGTATGGGGTGGGGGAGCTTCTTTTGCACCTCCTATGACTTTGCTTCACTCTAAATAAATGATGATCCTGTAATGACAGCCTTGGTGAATGCTCTCTGTGCTCTTTACCCAGTTGTAGGTCAGTTATCTGCTGCACTTTCTGTGATGGTTGCTGGCTTCTCTGAAATACACCGAAAGCATTTCCCTCAGGTGGAGCAGACGCTTTCCGAGGAGGTTCTCCTGGTCTCCTCCATGCCTTGCTTCCACTTAGCTCCTCAGTACATCCTGCTTGGAGTGGCTGAAGCCTTGGTAACTCCCTCCTGTAAGTAAAATCTAATAGGCTAAAGCAAGAGTGTCCTGATTTGCAGAGAATGATATCGGCTTCCTAAAAATAATTACTGTCATCTGATATTTTATCCCTGGCTCTCTTCCATGGGCTTAATGAGCAGATCTGTGCTTTACCTGCTTCAGAGTAGCATAATTTGTCTTTCTGGCTGTAACTCAGGGTGAGCAATGACATTGTTCCAGATTAACTGGAAGGCAACACAGCCGGGTCCGGTCCCTGGGGTGTAATCCACCGTTTGGTGGGGGGATGATCAGAGCAGTGAGACCCTGCGCTTGGATGCGTGACTGGTCTTGAAGCTGAACGTGCTTCAGGTCGGGGCTGGACCAGAGGAGCTCCTGAGGTTCCTTCTGAGCTGAACTCTTCTGTGATGATTTTCTTGAGATGGAACAAATATGTACGTGACAGCTGAGCTGTGGTTGTGGTCAGTGAGCACTTTTGAGGCCACAGACAAAGCAAGGTGAAGCAATTTAGCTTAACCCTTTTCATCTGTGGACCCAGCTAATAGAATTATTATGCATTTTTCACTGACACAGAGTGTATGCAGGCGGGTGACACAATTCAACTGACAGGCTAACCTGGAGAGTATTGTAAGCAGATGCAAGATTTTTGTTTGTGCTCAAGTCAGGAGTCATGCAAACATGCCTGCACAGAGCATCATGCCTTTGCTTGTGGCATGGAGCCAGAGATAAACACTCCTGTTTTGCAGAGCACAGGCAGAGCTTAGCTCACGCCTGCCATCCATAAATTATGTAGACGCATTCTTGATTGTGAGTCTGAACCTTCTCTCCCTTCCATAATTTACCTTTCCACATCTACACTGACATTCCTGAGGCTTATTTTCTTTTGTGGGGCACACAGAGTGCTTACCAGTGTTTTCCCTTGCAGAACTTAAAAGAATGTTAATATTACAAAAATAATGTAATCGACATTCACTTAGAGACACAGATAAAGTCATTGACTAGCTGATCTCTGCAGGAATTTAATTCTACAGGTTGAGTGTCTATTGTTCCAGGACAACCCCAGAAATGCTCAGATTTTTGTTTGAGAGTAGGAAATATCTTCAGTGTCTCAGCTTCGTTCTTACACTCTAAGACTGCTGAGAGCTGTGGGTCACGGTCTGTCACTAAAAAGGTAATTTTCCCTAGTTTTAAATACTTAGCACTTTCATAATGCCTCTTCATCCGATAGCTCTCAAGTACTTAACCGAGACAGGTTTCTAGACAGGTAATGTGGTTTCTAGGTTACAGGCTAAGTGTAACTGAAAACTGTGACCTTCTCTGTTTAGCTTAACAAAAAGAAGGTTAGGAGGTGGCTTGCTTACAGTCTTCTCATGCAGAAGCATGTGAAGCATATTGCTGGTAGAATAAGGCTTTCTAATCTAGCACGCTGGGATACAACAGAAGTCCAGTGAATGGAAGGTGACATTAGCCTTTAAAAAGAAAAAAACCTCCATCTTGGTTTTTGTGGGGTTTTTTCTGTTTGTTTTTGTGGGGTTTTTTTATATATTTTTAAAGGAGTGTGATTAGAATTTCTTAGGAAGAAAATTTTCTTCCCTATTTAAATAGAGATTAAGCATCTTGCTAAAAGCTGTGGTCAGAGGTGCAATTCAAGAACCCAATAAATGGGACTAAGTCTGAATTTGAGACTTGCATGTAGAAAACTAAAGGTGTAGGTACCTAAAACAGTAGGTTACTGCTGTAGCTGATGGGGATGCAGGCCTCCATTCACTGCCCACACATAGGTGTCTGGCACCATTTGTCATGGAGTAACTAGGCTATACACGTGGGGCAAGCAGGCTCTTTTTGGTACCTGTCTGGCCTCCAGCTGCTGCTGGAGAAGAGTGTGGTTTTTCCGTAGGTCTTGCTCCTTAATCAGACAGCCCCGTGCCGATGGCTAAGGTGCACTAGAGTATTTCAGGGAGCACTGGGCACCTGTATTCAGGCTACTGAACTGAGCTCTAGGTTTCTACTTCAATTTGAACTGAATTGCTGTTCAGGAACCATTCAGTGGATCTCCATGGATGGTAATGACAGCCTAGACACTTAAGTAGTTGTTTCACCTTTCCTGACATTTTCCTGCCTTTGTTATGCGGAAGGTCAAATTCGATTATCATAATAATTTACTTGACCTGAAAGTACATGATCCAAGTTGAAGACAGAAATGTTCACACTTGTAATCGGAGGGAAGAGAGGAGATATCTCATTTCCGAAGCGCTTGGTTAGAGGAGCTAGATTTGGCATACTGAACTCTTTATCTACACTGAACTCTGATAGTTACAATTGTGTTTATACAATATATTTCAGTGTCTTGTTGATAGGAGTTTTATATAATCATCTGCTTCAGGTGGCATAAGCATCTCTTAGAATAATATCAGCATTTAATATTTCTCTAGCACTGAGGTAGTCTTTAAAAAATAAAATGAAACAGTGATAAAATAATTGCTCTCTTCCACAGTGTCAGAATGTAAGATCTCACAGGCCTCCGACAGCTTGAATTTGTACCCCCAGCTTGGTTTCAACTAGGAAATTACTCTTTTAAAGCCCAATGATTGGGGGGGGGGGGGGGAACGACACCAAAACAAAAAAAAACACCACAAAAAAACAAATCCACAGGAAAAAAACCCCACCAAACCAACTCCATCCTGTGGGACAATATTAGCAGGCATTTGCCCCCACAGTGCGCGAGATTGCTGGTGAAGGGAAGCCAGCCTGCTGGCCACAGCAGCTGTGTTACACTGCCAGTGTCCAAGCCTTCTGGTGCACTGTAACTGCTTTGCCCTACAAAGGGTTAGCAGATTTGCAGTGTTTGCTGAAGTGCTGCAAGAATATCATCTGCCCATCAACATGTCTCAAAGCACTTAGAAATGGGAAGCCCTGTAACAACCAGCTCTGTTAGTTAAAGGATATATTGGGGATCACTTCACCCACCGATGAAATGCAATAGTCTCCAGGGTGAAATGCAGCAGCTGTTTAATAGCTCACAGCAGCATCGTGGGAGAAGCGAGGAACAGAGTATGCAATTGAAACAGCAGGGGTAATTTAGGTAAGTAGGATGCAATTACCCAGGCTGAATTTGGCCCAAGATGCATGTTTTGCACCCCTGCTTTTAGAAGGGAGGACTAACCAAAAACCTCTTAGGCTCTTAGTGATTCAAATTAGGTAGGACACTGACTGTACAATGTTTCAGACTGTACTGTTGCATCTACAGATGGTGTCCCAGGCTCACCTGCTTTTTCTTGCCCTCAGGCTTTCGGTTCCCATTGCGAATGAGGAAAAAACACTGCCTGTGGGTTGGGTTGGTTTTTGTTGGGTTTTTTTCTTTTCTTTAATATGCTTGCAAAGCTCTCATTTGGACATCCAAATTAAAAAGGGTGGAAGGTGGTGAGTGCAAAGTTTCGTTTGTATTCAGAGATGCTTCAGGCAACTCGGCATCCAGATAGGATCCTCTGCTGACAAGTTTCTCAAGCTGGAGGTCATTCAAACTCAACTAATAAAGTGGGGTGGGAGACACTGGGGCTTGGAGAACAAGTGTGGATGAGGGCTTAAGGTATGAAATTAGGAAACAAGGTATTGATCATCAGGAACAGTTGCTCAAAAAGAACAGCTGTCATAACGACTTGCTGTTACTGTAACCTAGTTTAGCCAAATTACAACTGGTGGGAGTATTTACAGTCATCCATGCTACAACGGCATGCTACAGCTCCACCTCACCACCAAAGCTGTTGCTTCTTCTGGTTTAGTCTTCTGGCAAGAAAGTGAAGAACAATGTCTTAAAAATTAGCCAGTGACTCTGGGCGTTGCTCTCTGGGGAAGAGGAGCATTGTCCAGCCTTAAGCTAAAGCAAGGTAACTAAGTGTCCAGGTTAAGGTAGAGCTCTGGATTTTGGAAGTATTTACTAGTGGCTGTACGGCATTGGCTCTGGCATAGGAGGTCCCGCTGTCCTGCAGTTAAATATCACATCTGCTGTCTTAACGCTTGCTGACTGCGGCGGTGTTTCTCTTGCCTATGCTATGCCTGAGGTTTGAAAAGGTGAAAGCAGTGAAAGATCTTTACGTACTTGTGGAATATCGATAGTTGTATGTGGCATGGCTTGTTCTGGAGAGTCTCTTAAAGAGTTTAGATAACCCTTTGTTACTAGGGTACCTACTAACATGTCTGACTACCCTTCTGCAGCAAGTACATACTCTGTGTAAAATATGGAAAGTCCCTATTAGAGACACTTTGGATTTTTTTCTCTTATCTATCGTCTACCATCATTTACTTTTTTTTTTTTTTTTAAAACTTGTAACTGTATCTGGTTCCTTTCTAAGGTTCCTTACTTGCATTCCGGCTTGTGCCAGAAAGAATTAGAGGGATTTCCATGCATTTCTTAACTCTCTTTAATGGAGCTGGCTGCTTTATGGGAGCTTTCTTTGTTCACACAGCCCACGCAGGCACTCAAGGTAAGAATATACTTATGACCGGTGTTCCTGAACAGTTTTCTATTATTATTGATTTGGAGAATTAGGCAGCAGAATTAAAGGAGATGCCAAAGTTTTATTGATTTGCTCTCACAATTAAGATGGAATTAAGATAGGAAATTGCCTTCCAGCTGTATTCATCCAATTTTAATGAGTCATCTTAGTTTTGATAGTTGGAGTAATTAGAGGATGGCATCTTGCAGGAAGCCCTTACCTCCAATCTCCATACTTCTGTTCTGGAAGACAAGAAAATAAATAGTCTAGGATGCACCTTTTTATGTTCATGAAGAAGTACGTTCATGTTAGCCACACTTACGTGGGAGCCTCTGGCGATGAGAGCAAGCTTAGTGCTTCAAAGAATGGACAACATGCTTTTCCTTCTGTTCCACAGTGTTGTAGGGGAAAGGAGGTTGGGTTGAGTGTTTCAAAGCTGTCTGGAGAATTTGTTCCCCCAGACCCACTACTACTCTCTTGCCTTCTTTATGCCCCTCCCTTTGCTCGGCTACTGGAAGAACCAGATTCTGTGACAATATGGTCTCGCTGTGGTTTTACTGTTTTGCAGATGAATACTGCAATTCCCAGAGAACTTAGTGTTTCAAAAGGAGTTATTTCAGATTCAGCCTGTTGAGGAGCATTTAGTGTAAGCCCTTAACTGGAGATTTTTCTGGGTTGCTGACTTTCCAGATAGGCCAAGGGTTTCTTAAAGTCTTTTTTTCCTTTGCTGATGAATCTTTGTTCAATACAGAAAAGACTTGTTTCACAAGTAAATTTAAAAAGTAGAGTTCTTGAAACGAAGGACGGGGATCCCTTTGTTCACATGCCTGAAATAGTTCCACTTGCTGAAGCAGTACTTTGAAAGGTGTTCCGTTGATAAGCTTCCTTGTTACTGCACTACAGAGAACTGTTCTCTTACAGAGCACGAGCGCTGGCCCTAATGCATGACACCATTGCAATTACCATGACTGCAGAACTTTGTAACTCCTCATGATTAAGTTTTGGGTTCTTCTCTTCCCTACCTAAAGAGCCATGTAACTTAAAAACAAGAAGTGGGTTTTTTGAAAGTATGACAAGAACTTTTAATTCCTGCTCGCAAGATCTGAACAAACGAATGGTTCTTTAACATGCAGTGCTATTTTTAATTCAATTAAAATTTTAATATAAAAGCATCACCTAGAGATGAGTGAAAACCAGGAATGCTTACCCAAATGAATCAGGCAGAGAACAACTATTAAGTACCAAGACATCCAGTGTGGAGAGCAGAGCTTCTTGAATGTCCCCCAGTGGAATAGATTTATTTTTATTTTTTTTTAATTGGGTAATACGGGTTCAATGAAACTAACACTTCAAGAGGGACTGTGTTGCTGACTTTTTTTCTTCCCCTACCCCCAAAAGTATGGGAATTAAGGTTGAAATATTTTGTTTTAGTAAAATTGACATATTTTACTGACATTTGACTTTGGGTATAATTAAGTATTTATAAAATAATTAAGCATAATGTCAGCATCAAAATATTTTTACTATAGTTGTGCCACTATATATGTAACTTATTCCTTTACAGAAAGTTTTCATACAAAGCAATAGAGGAAATCAATTTTTGCATTTGGTTTGTAATTCAGTAGATTTTTGTCTGATCTTATATCAAGGCAATTTATTCTTTTTCTGTAAGCCTGTATGAAAACATTTAATTGAGTCAAAAAAGAAAATGTTCATTTCTTGCCAGAAATACTGTTCTATCAGAGCCTTCAACTTCTTATCCTGGCTGGGACCAAAAAGCCTGAACTCTCAAAATTCTCCACAGTCTGCAGTTGCCATGTTCTAACCCTTTTTGCTCAAGATTTTTGAGCAAATGGAAAAAGTTTCCTGGCTAAAATACTCCTCGCTTTTATGAATTTGGATGGCAAACTTCTCTACTTAGCTTTTGGAAAAAAAAAAAGGTGTAACTTATGTCTTCATTTAACTTTGTCAAACCTGCCATTCCTGTAGATGGAATCGACTGCACTATTATCCTGAGCAAAAGTCATTCTTAAATTTCCAAGGGATTCAGTGACAGTCTGTATTCAGATTACAGTGCTGTAATGGTCCTGAATAAGCCCCTAAATAGGGGAAGTCCTCTGCAAAACTTGAAAAACTTTAGAGAAAAGATAGTGAAAAGTGTTTAACATTTACTCTGTTGCTCTAGTTAGAAGCGTAAGAGATTACTTTCCCTATTAATATGTAAACAACATAGTATCGGGCTCTTACCCAGTGAGATTTTCCTTATTTTTAGAAATAAAATGTATCTCTTTCCCAGTGTTCCCTGCTTGAATGAGATTAATTATTCCAACTTACCACAACTCACGCAATTCACAGCTTGTAAATAATGGCGATATTTCTGTAACTTCATTTGTGTTATAATGCTTCAGACTGAAGACTTAGAGTATTCCTCTACTCATCCCTGCTAGACTTTTGTCCTGCTGGCTCATAAATCAAAATAGGCTTGGGATCAGACTTCTGGAGCTGGGTATAGACTATAACAGAACCAAAGAGGCATTTAGGCTTGGTTTTGGTTTTTTCCTAGTTTGACAGGAAATGTTATATACAAAATTCTCTTGTTCCATCTGTATTTTTCCAAACTCTTCTACTGTGCTTCTTATGGTGTTCTTTGGTGCTTGTGATGAAAAGCTTAAGATCCACAAAATAATATTTTTTTAATTTATAAAACCTAATGGTTACCTATTGAACCTTCTAGAGATGACAGCACTTCAGACAATAAAACTCTCTTAGGTCAAATTAAGATTGAATGACACAAATTATGCTCTCATTACTTGCATTTGTTTGGTTTTTTCCAGCTCTGTTTAAAGAGCTGGTAAAACATTCAGTATCTGGACAGTTTATGGAAGTGGGGGTAAAGCAAACCAACTGGAACTTTTTTTCCCTAAAAAGCTGAACTATTTTATTTATATTGAAAGACCAAAGTTCTTTCTCTTTTGCTGAAAGAAGATGATAGCGTTTATTCAATGGTTTTGTAAGATTTAACAAGGTTTAGTGTGTGACTCTTGGGCTATGGGTGCTTTTGTCTTGTCCCATGATTCGTGTTTCACTAAAACCTGAGCCAAGACTATTTCTGGTTCTCCCATCTCTAAGCAATGAGACCATGTTTGCCATGAAGAAATTCAGGATACAGTGAAGTAGATCCTCCAGTGTGTCTTTTGAAGTGCTGAAGCACAGAGGGTGTTGACAAAATTTAAACATTTTTATATCCTATTTCATGTCACTAGTTAGAATTTTATTTGGGTTTTTATTGGCAAAGTTGATCAGATATCAGTCACAGTCAAAGCTGCATTAATCATTTTTAACGCATCTATGGAGGATGGTGTGAATATGATAAAATAAGACTTTTTAAAAAACTGACGAGTGCAAACAGATGACGGGTGACAGCGATATTTTCGGTACAAGCTGGGAAACTGCTTTCTTTTGGATCTCTTACCTCTCCTAACATTTTAAGGGAAGAAGATGCAAGACAAAACCTGTCCTCCTATGCCAATCATTTCAGAATATATTTCTCTAAAAATATTAATGTAAATATGTAAGAAGGAGGGCAGGAGGGAAGGTCAGAAGGAGGAAACTGCCCCAGACACAGTTTTCCTGCTTGAACTTAGAGAACTTGGGGGGTGGTGGTGGTGCTGGTTTTTGTTTGGTGGTTTTGGCTGGCGGGGGGAGTTGTTTGGTTTTTTGTTTGCTTGTTTGTTTTTTTCCTCCTGTTTGGAGCCTTGTGTAATTCTCAATACCAAAGATGATAAAGCTTAAAGGTTATTTCTTGCAGTCCAGATGGTAGTGTCCACTGGTGCCTACTTAGCTAATAAGGATTAGAGGCAGACTGAGACTTTAATTTGGGTATGATTAAACACTAAATATGTGCCCACTAACTTGATGAAATGATGGAAGGCAATACAATCCTTTTCTAAGATACAAATTAAATTTTTCTATAATCGTAGTCTAGGTTGCAGTATAGCTATAAAAATGCGGGAGTTGTACAGAATAGACTAACTTCTGGCATGCGACTGTTTTGCTTTGTCTTCTGTGTTTTCCCAATACTAAAATATGATGGTGTTATTCAGTAAACAAACTGAATGCCTTCCTGCGCCACTTTGGCCTTTGTTGTGAATCCCTTGAGAGCTTCAAGGGTGCCACCATAGTAACAGATAGCTTGTGTACACTAGTATATGTCAAAGACTGGCTTACAGTCCTTTCCACGTCCTCTTTGATGTCTAGTATGGCCAGCGGTTTGTCACTGTTGCTCAACCCCCAGAAGCAGCCCAGGACAGCGTTTTTGTCCGTGTCCTAGTCCCCGCTTCACCTACTTTTCTGCCTGTGTTGGTAGGATCAGGTGTTTTCTCTTGGTGTTGTATAATATTCCTCCTTCTTGTACTACCTGAGCATTTTTGATGCGAAATCAATAGGGCTGCAAAATGTCAGTGAAAGTTTACCAGGCACTTTATTTCAACACTGTATGGTATAGCAGGCTTGAGGAACTGACTTTGCCTAGACTTAATCTTCTAATTTGTTCTAAATTTGCCATGAAATGCATAACCAATTCACCTCTAAACAATAAGAAAAGGGTCTTTAAAATAGATACAGCTAAAGGAAGCTTCTGATTCTCTGTGGTGATTCATGCTACAAAGTATTTCCATTGTTGAAATAAAAAAGGAAATCGGGAGCTTGTTGTAGAAAGTTAATTCCCAGTGAGCAATTATCTATGTGACAAACCAACCTTGTAATTGGCACTTCTGTTGGCAATCTCCATAGAAAAGTAAAGGATTGACAGAACCCAAAGGCAGTGTCTTTTGGGGGAAAGTGAATTGTTAGCATATTGCATGCTGATTCAAGGATGAGAAAGTACTGGACTCTTCAAACACAGTAGTGCCCAAGGCATCTTCCTCCAGCAAAACCAAACTGGCCCAATAAGTGCCTGATGTTCACGGCTGAGAGTAAAATCCTGAAAATATGAACCCCAAACCCAGTCAGTGGAGGGTGCTGGAGTCTGCAGACAGCTTGTGGAACGTGTTAGTGGGGTAAGGGGTGAAAGCATCTAAAGGGAGTTTCGCTGCCTGAAACACACCGTTGATGTCTTAACACCGATGGTTGTTTTCCCAAAGCTTCCTGCCAGCAGAGGATTCCCTGTGCAGTGAGCGTAAGTAGAAGTAAATGTAGTCCAGGCTTATCCCCTCTTTCATGGAGAACCAAATTCCACTTAAAAAGGAAAAAGAAGAAATAAGAAAAGTGAGAAGTAAATATTTTTGGCTGAAAATAGGAAATAGTTACAGTAATATTTGCTGTATCCACTGATGAAGATGTGTATTGGCAGTCGGATAAGTCTGGATATCTCTAGGACTGCTGCCACCCCTGTTTCTCTGTAGAGAAAGGCACCTTGACAAACCTTGTTGCCCCTCACTGAAAGGAAAAGAAAGCCTTGCTCCTACCTCTTGCTTCAGGTAGAGCAGTAAAAGAGAGAGAGCCCACATGCTATGCGGACTGGAGTCTTACCATGCCCAATCTAATTTTGGCCCTGCCTATGCTTTTGCTCACTTATAAAACAGGATTTTCCAAAGGCTTTGTGTCGTTATCGTGGCCTCACTGTTTAAACACTGGCAATTACTAAAGAAGCAGGTAGGAGACGGAGCAATGATCTTTGACCCAGGCCACGGAGCAGACCGGTGGTGAAGTGGGGGCAGAATCCAGCGCTCCTGCTTGCTGGACTGCCCTCCCACCCTGATAAAACCAACTATTTCCACTTTCAATGCTTCAATATAGTGCCTTTGCTAGCATTAAGACAGTTTCAAAGGTCCATTTTACTCTGTTCTCTTAGAAGCTTAGATTCCTCCCCCCCCCCCCCCCCCCCCCTTATCACTTGGTGCTATTTTTAAGTACATATTTTCTGTTCGGGTTCCATTGTAAAAGCCATTCCATTAGGAAGCTCCTACTGCTCATCTAGTTAGCCCAGCTGATGTAAATAACCAAGCAGACAGTGTGAACTCTGCTTTGACAAGCTGTAGCGCCGAACCCCATGCGTGCTTTCTCTTTCATCAGATACACGCGCTCTCTCTGTGACTTCTATTGGCCACTGGGGGATGTGAAATGAAAAACCACCTGATTGTGAATTATGACAGTAAAAGTTTATAAGCTACTAAAATGAAGTTATAGCACCTAGGAGTTCAGTCAACTGACAATGTTAAATGATACGTTTTAAGACTTGCTCCGAGATAATGCTACAAAAGGAACCGCACACGCAGAGGTGAGGTGGTGCTGCTCTGTGACAGGCAGAAAGGTAATGTGGCATGGAGCAAACGGTGGAGGAGTTAAGGAAAGCTGCTGCGCTGGTGGCAGTTGTTCTCTGTTAATCCCAGGAGAGCTAAAGGTAACTGCTTTACAAGAAATGTGTTTACAACTCAAAGATGTGGAGGAAAGAGAAAAACGTAAATAGATGTAAGGGGGGTGGGGTGTAATCCTTTGACTGCTGGCTCTCCTGGGCTGTGGAACTGCTCTTTCTCTCTAATGAGAAAATTGGGACGAGCTAAGAATGACATTGGATGGCATTAGCGGCCAAAAGATCAGTTAAGCCTATCGGGTTTGTACAGCAAAGCTGGTTTTCCTCTTCTCCCTTTTAGGTTGTTCAAGTGGTGAATAGCCACTCTATTCAGAAGGCTAGGATTCGGTACCAGACTTTGAGGGAGCAAAGAACGGTGGCTCTGGGCACACTGATGCTGGTGTGTTAGTACAGATCAGGAGTGTGCTTTTGATCTGAATCTCCTGATCATCTCTGATTTGCATCAGAGAGTGATCTTGCAGCACAAAAAACCTGCATTCCTTTTGAATGGAACTAAACCAAACAAATGCTTGTACCTGATGCGTTCCAGCTCTTGGTAGGAACTGGTCTGATGTGAACCCTGCTGAGCTGTGTATAATGTGGACGTCACATTCTCAGCACCAGCTGTTTCATGCTCTGTATTTGCTCCTATTGCACTTCTCTACTTGCCAGTGAAGACGGTCTCTCTTTCTTCTTCAAAGGCAACAAATATCCTGTATTCCCAAATAATGTAAAAGGTTGTTACAGCATTGTAGAGCTCTCTGGTATTCTGTATGTACTGTAACTTCTTTTTCACCGTGGTTTTATGTTTTTGCTGTAGTTGATTATGGTACTTCAGGTACAGATTGTTTTCAAATACAGACTGACTGAGGCTGGCTTTCTTTTTAAGCATCTTGATTTCCATAGCGATTTACCACCTCAGCTTGTTTGCAGACTGGTTGCAATGAACAACATCAAAAGCAATACAGTTGCGAACTAAAGCACACAAGAATACAGGCAGGGAAGACTGTGGGTGTACATAGGCGGTACTGTCCTCTGCTGAATGGAGTTTAAGCTGCTAAAATATCTCAAACACTATTGCCAAAAGCCTTGGTAGAAAAAGATCTGATTCATGCAAATAAATGTCATGTGCAAGAGAGGGACACGTTGTAGACTCACAGCTAAAGGCAGCTATAAAGAAAGGTAAAGTAAAATGTCAGGTAGCATCTTGGTAATAGAGCACCATCCAAGGCACTGAACAAATGGGGTTTATGACTTTTTTTTTTCCTTCTTAAAAAGGGCCTATTAAAAGCATGAGAGATGTGAATAAGGATTTCTACAGACCACCTTAATTCTAGCTCTTCCTAAAATTTTCATGCTTGACATTCATTTAGGTATGTGCACAGGATAATATAGAGAGACTGCCCGATCATTGCAGTAGTAGCTGTGCAGAGTTAGGTTTTCCAGTACACTTCAGATTTGTTATGGAAGTCCTTTAATTTCTCTAGATCTCTTGTCTGTCTGCAAAGCAGGAGCAAAGTATACTGTAAACTCAAAAAACCGTAGGTGCTGTGAGAATGAAGTCTGTATAAATAGCTACGGGGCGGGGGGGTTCAAATGCTGTGATTGTGTCTTACACAAAGTTATCTTTGTGTCTTTCATATGAGCCATGTCTCATCTTGCAAGGTAAACTAATTCTGCTTCAAATGTCTGCTTTGCCAGGCAACTGGTTTCCACACTTGCTGCATGAAGGTAAATTGGAGAGATTCTTCTTCTTCTTGGCTTCCTTAATGATGGTGAACACCCTGGGGTTCTGGACCATTGCACACAGGTATGTGTGAGAAAATGAAAGCTTGATGTTTCATTTGTAGTTATGGGTGGAAATTATTGCAAAACCTGTAAACTAACGTGTAATAAAGAATCGGTAGTGATAGATCATAAGTTATCATTCAGGGTTCAGACTTTAGTATTTTTGATCTGCCTTGAGGAGAGAGATTTCACAGTAAAAATTATGTGGTAGAGCTAAAAAAAAAAGACTCATGTAATCAGCCTTAAATATTTAAGGGGTCTTATCAATATATAAAAATTCTTTGAAGAAAGAGCAGCATCCTATCCTTTACGGAAGGACATAAATATGTTGACATTGGGTTTAGATCACAGCACCAAGGTATGTCAGTCATGGAACTCACCTCCACTGCGTTTGGCTTTATACCAGCATATGGAAAATGTTGCTGTTGTCTCAACGAGCTTACATCTTCAGTATAGGACAGTCTGTGAAGGGGTTGCAACAAAACAGCAGACCGCTACTGGTTAATGCTCTATGCAGTGGTTTCAACAGAATAACTCTGAAATATTTTCTGATACCCTACTGGGCAATGAGATAAAAGCAACTTTCTGCTGGATACAATGGAATTGCTCAATTAGCCCCCCCACAGGAAGCAATTTTATGCCACCTATAGAGCCTAGGTTTAATGCCTGTATATTGCCTGTAAAATGCAAGGAACTCACAACTGCAATCACATCCAGGGTGGTTTGAAAGGTGGCCTGCCTCCTGTGCTCCAGAACATTTAATCATAGTTAACTTTCTCTTGTCAGCGTTACAAGTTATACTTGTAGGCAAGAACAGGGAGTGAAGCAACCTGTGTCACCATGAGTGCAAAGGGTCACGTGCGAGTGGCATTCTCTTAGGCAGTCCTATGGAAATTTGGGGCAGCACTTCTATGGAAATCTTTCAGAAACCTTGATGAAGTAGTGATTTGATAATGGCAATAATAGAAAATTTCCAAAGGCAGTGTACTCCTAGAACTCTTGGGTAAAATACTGCTTTTTCTATTACATATAGCACTAACTTTACAGCACCAAAGATTACAATAGTGTGTTGTCAATTATTTCAATGTAACCTGAGGCACAAGTGTCCATTTATTCTGGTGGCTAGTTCTTGGTTCTTTTCTTTTAAATGTGCCCCAAGTCATGATTAGAAATTTCTCCTTTATGTACTTTTATAAAATGGAATTTTATTCTTCTGTAAAATGAAATTTTCATTTGTGACGTTTACTGCTGAAACAAAAAGGGGTTGGTTGTCAAAAACAGAGGCCATAAGATTAGGTTGAACTCAACGAATAATTTTGCCACAAATTAACATATTTTTATGAGGAAATTTGTTGACCTCCAGTCTTAAAAAATAAATTAAAAAAAATTCAAATTGGTATTTCACTTCAAAATCAAGGTACCTCATTTTTCAATAAGACAACCAAAACCTACATGAAATACCTTTTTTTTGAGTCAAATGTGATTGTTTCATTTTGTGCTGAATAAGAATTCTCCCAGAGGGGAGAAAAAAGGGTGAGGACTATTCAGATAAACACCAACTTAGGGGTGGGGGGGAAATAAGGCTTTAAAACGCTGAATTAGAAAAAATATACTAAAATTTATCTGAGGGAAAAAAGCCTGTTTCTTTTTTAAATTTGTTAAAATGACACAGTACGGTTATTATTAGCACCTGCATCCCGTTTGGCACTTCTCATCCTGAAGTTCTGAAAGGTTCCAGGAAAGCATATATCACTGTCCAGGACTCAGAAGGCACTGTAACTTGCAAAATATTACCTAATAAACAATAGATTAATCTCATCCCAGAAAGGATAATTATTTTAGTGTTTTCCTTCCCTATCCTCCCTCCCAGATACAACAATCTGAATCAGGAATACACCAATGAATTCAGAGGAAGTCTTCCTGAAGAAAAACTTTTGAAGCATGAAAAAGCCATCAAGCATTATGATACTGTCCTGTAAAGTTCTCCCATTTTGTCTCCTATGGAGAAAGCTTGATAAAATTTCACCCTTCTTTGACTAAATTTTGATTGTGCTGCCAACCAGCTTTCTAATGATAAATTACCTAGTGTGCTTAAGTGGGACGGCCAATGTATTTATGAATTATCTAAGGAATAATAATGTTATTTATAAATTTACAAAATAGCAGTTGTCATAGGGTTTGGCCTTGTAGGATGCTGCACTGTCATAATGCACGTTGAGGACGATGAGAGCTCACTTCTTGGTATGGATGGCTTTTAATCTCTATAGGGAGATGGATAGGTATCCACATGTATTTGTACTGAGTAGTGGTTCAAAATTAATAAACCTATGTATACATTTGTTTAGCAGATTACTTTGCAACAGTATCATTTACAAATAATTTTGGAGTCTGGTATTGGCTTGTTGATATTTGCAAAGGTGGGACACTTGGGTGCTATTCTTGTGTCTGCTATTTACCTGCTACCCAGCCTTCAGCAAGTTGCTTCTTTACCTTAGTTTCCCCATCAGTAAAATGGACACAGCCATATTAACCTTCTTTGCAAATTGTTTTGAGATCTACAAGTAATACGCTAGAAACTATACAGCAGTAATACGTCCATAAAATATGTCATGAAACATTGATGCTGAGGCATCTAGTCTTTTATTTGGCAGAAGCACTGTGAGATTTGTCATTCCTAAAGGACGATATACAGAAAATTGCTAGTAGGAGAACTGGAGACTAGAATTTATTCACACCAAAATTATTAATTATAGCCCAGTTGAAGGGGGTGAAGGGAATTTGGAAAAGAAGATTGGGAAAGGGTAGATGCACTTGGAAATGGGGGAAAAAAATTATTAGTAAAATGCATTCCACTTTAAATAGCTAAACAGTGTTAAACACCCCCCCAGATTGGCTGACTTGGGTATTGTGAGCACTGCTAATCTAGCACGTTAACATTTTAATACTTTTTTTAAGTCGTACTACTGAAAAGAGTGGGGATAGAAGTACGGTCTTTATGTGATAAGGAATCATATTGAACCCAAAAATGAAAGGAGCACTTTGATATCAAGATGTTTGTATTGGAAGTGATAGTCAAGCTAGGATGCTTGCTAGATACAAGGAATGTTCTACCACAGGAGAAACTACATTAAAGAAATACAGTGCACTGAAGTGACACAGAGGGTAGTTTGTGAGCTGAAACTCTGAAAGAGATGGTAAAGGAAATTACCTCTCCACTGTTAACTATATTTAATGCTGTAACTTTGGGTTGGGCATTGTGGGACAGGGGAGCAAAACATAGTAAAAGCATCTAAGAAGTAGGAAGGCAGGCAGGCAGCAGCTGTTAGTTTGATCTCACTAGTATTTAAATTGTGGGTTTTTTTTTTAAATTAAAAGAGAATATTTAAAGTCATGAGATGAAAGGAAAATTGAATAAAATGTAACATAGATATATCAAAAGTGGTTTTGTCAGACTACCTTAATGTCTTTGTGTAATGAGAATTCATTTTCTAAACAAAACATAGTAGAGATGATCTGCCTTGATTTCAGTAAAGCATTTGACATATGTCCAATGGGAAATAACTTGTGAAGGTGGAGATCAGGGTCAGCAGAAGAGCTACAAGGTGGCTGAGGGACCTGTTAAAGCCCAGATGGCGACAGATACTGTAGAAAGGGGAAGTACCCACCTGGAAGCAAGTTTTTTGTGGATCTTGTTTAATATCTTCCTTCACGGTAACAGAGAATGTGTTCCTAGGATACACCGGTGGAGATGGAAGAAGTAAGTATATCTTCGTGTAAGTTCGTCTGCAATGGTCATCCTTTTCAAGATGTGCTTTCTGACTAGTGTGGGACATCATCGTGCCTTGATGGCGGAGCTGAGCGTACAACTGCCTGTTTGGCCTGTAAGAAGAGGGGGGGAAGGCTGCCTGCTTGCCTTGCCCTGGCTCTTGCCCTGCCAGGAAGAGATAGTCTCTTTCTCCAAAAGTGACTGCATAAGCTGGGCTGGGGCTGTGAGAAGGAGAGACAGTGAAAGGCTGAAGGACCTAGTCTCCAAGGGTACCAGAAAATGGGAGGCAGACTAATTTCCACATATTGGAGTAAATCGGTCCATCCCACCTGATAGTTATTTGCTTGTAAGGTATTATTTGCTAAATGGTACTTGTATTGCAATAAACCCAGCTTTAAGCCATAGAAACTCCTAGTTTCTTTCCGTAAATAAAAGTGAGAAATTCCTGAATACTTGACCTGACCTTTGTCTTGGCACAGAAAAGCTGCAAAGATGTTGGCTGGAATCTGCTGACAAGAGGTATGTGGTTGCTGTCAATGCATTTGAGAGTTATACACAAAAGGAGAACTATGTCATAAAAGGGTAAAATCTAAGGTTTGAGCCAGTGAGTATAATTGGGCTGGAGACCTTTTAACACCTAATGATAATTATATATATAATTTTTTTAACTGCAAAAATGACAGCAGTTTGGAACAATTTACATAAAGAACAGGAGAACAAGAAATCTAACTTTCTTTTAAGATAAGTGTTTCCTCTGGTGCATGCTCAGGCTGAATGACCTCAAGCTTCCCAAGACCTTTTTTTTGTTGGGTTTTTTTTTTCTCTCTCAGAAATCAAAATGTGAGAATAGATGACAGCAAAGAACAGAATGCAGCTATTGCAGTTTAATTGTCTGATGAAGAGCTTTCTGCAAGAAAAAGAGGATTAGTTAACTCCCTGGACAGGACCTCCCTGTCATGCACTCATGCAAGAAAGGATTTCAGCAATGGAGAAGGAAGCAGTTGAGCAGCCTTCACAAAGAGGTACTCTGGAAGATACGGCTTAGAATGGGCTTTGGGATGAATAGCTGACTACTGAAAACTCTCTGCCTTCTTCACATAGACTAGAGGAAAGCTTTTTCTATCAGATTTAGGTAAGAATTTGGCCTTTTGGATGGGTGGCAAAAGAAAAGGGATACTGATTTCTGGGTTTTGACTTATTTCAGCTGGTGGTGCAGAGGAAGCTATATGCAAAAGCCTATCAATCATGCTCGCTGTTATAACAGAGCAATTTAGCCAGTTATACCCAACAGACAAGGATGCTTCTTGAACTGTAGCATCTGGGGCTCCATATAAAGTTGATGGAATCCTTTGTACTTTCAGAGCACTGCCTAAATTTTATGAATCTTGTACCAGCACACAGTGAAATTAACATAAAGGACTCTGTAGGTTTGGTCTTGACTTTGAAAGAAGCTGCTTTTCACATCTGGTTTAACGCATTAGAAAAAATGAAGGGACAGAAAAAATAACATGTGTGTGCATATGAAATAACGCAATAAGCAGCTGGAAAATGTTAGAATAGCCTTCGTTTTGTTCAGTGGTTTGTTGATCTATGGCAGTTTTCATGGGAGATACCAAAACATTCAGCTCTGATTGATTGCCTGTGTTTGAGGTTACCTGTTGATGTTGCTTTGCACAAAGTAAATCTAAGATATGCATGTTTTAATCCTCACCATAAAGGATTATAGTTTTGAAATTTATTGTGGAAAAAGTTGTCTCCTAATTGAGGCTAGGAGTGACCAGAAAAATCCCAGTTCAGTTTCGTAGTTTGAGTACTACCTAAATTTTCTAAATCTTGTCCCTGCACACAGTGAAATTATTATAAAGGACTTGGTAGACTCAGCCTTGACTTTGAAAGAAGCTGCTTTTGTGCCGTCTACCAGCTCTGGTTATAAGTATTTGAGTAGGTGCTGTGCTCAGCGCAGGTCATTACTAACCTTGTATAGCCATATGTATTGCTGATTACTGCTGGTACAGGTTTTGGTTTTGGTGTTTTTTTGGTTTGTTTGTTGGTGTGGTTTTTTTAAGGGTCAAGTGTGTGTTTCGTATTGTATTCATGTAAGCATATACAAAAAATACAAGTTCTGTCCCAGACAGCTCATTGAGCACCTCAGTTAAGTCTAAATGCATGGGACACCATTTTGAGTGAGGGAGGGTGAAGAAAGCTCGCTGGAGAGGATTAAGATCTCCATCTGTTAAGTTTGCACTGATGATAAAACACATGCTCCCAGTTGGAACAAGATGCATTAAAAGAGCAATTTCACTTCTACTGCCTAGCAACAATGTCATTGAGCACCTGCAATAGTTTAAACATTAAGCATAATTGGCTTTGCTTGACATAAATCTGTAGTTTTGTAAATAAGAGCAGTTGAGTTTCCATGTAATACCAATTAGCTATAAGGAATGCTTTGTTTGCTGAAGCCTGCAGCTTTGCAGAGGAAAGAGGGAGTTGTTAAGACTCGGCAGTAGTAGTCAGAAGGTAGAACCCAGATCAGACATTACATAGGCTTTGAGTGTCCTTGTGCAAGTTATTTAATCTGTTTCAGTCAGGTTCCCTAAGTATGAAAGGAAGAATAACATTCAGAAGTCTCTTTTTGGTAAAGAACCCTGAGTGTGTCTAATTAAAATACCTTGGAGGTAATTTTACAGCATTAAACTGAGCTGTCTGGGTGTGTGCTGGATTTCTTTTCCCTTCTTTTAGTTGGAGCTACTATTGTATCTTGAAAGTTCTTGTAAATTTTCTGGAATTGTTTGCTTTCTGCCAGTGATGGAAGAAAGAGGTGCGTGACCCACTTACTGTGAAAATTGGTCTTGTTCAGCTTCTGTGGGATCTCTGAGTTGGAAGGATGAGGTAGGAGAACACCTTCCTTGTGACTATAGAGCAGAGCGGCAGAGCAGAACTAAAGCTTTTAGACTTCAGGTTGGTGTCTGTTCGCTATAACACGTACTGGATTTGTCGTGGTTTAACCCCAGCCAGCAACTAAGCACCACGCAGCCGCTCACTCACTTCCCCCATCCAGTGGGATGGGGGAGAAAATCAGGAAAAAAAGTAAAACTCCTGGGTTGAGATAAGAACGGTTTAATAGAACAGAAGAGAAGAAACTAATAATGATAATGATAACACTAATAAAATGACAACAGTAGTAATAAAAGGATTGGAATGTACAAATGATGCGCAGGGCAATTGCTCACCACCCACCGACCAACACCCCGCCGGTCCCTGAGCGGTGATTTCCACCCCTCCCCCCCCCCCCCCACTTCCCAGTTCCTAAACTAGATGGGACGTCCCATGGTATGGAATACACCGTTGGCCAGTTTGGGTCAGGTGCCCTGGCTGTGTCCCCTCCCAACTTCTTGTGCCCTGGCTGGGCATGAGAAGCTGAAAAATCCTTGACTATAGTCTAAACACTACTGAGCAACAACTGAAAACATCAGTGTTATCAACATTCTTCGCATGCTGAACTCAAAACATAGCACTGTACCAGCTACTAGGAAGACAGTTAGCTCTATCCCAGCTGAAACCAGGACAAGGGCAAATACAGCTACCTTCCAGAGGATGTTTTGAAAGTCAGCTTTTATTTAACCTTAAAAACAAACAAGCAAACAAAACAACCCCCCAAAACCCCCAAAACCATCATGTCTCTGTTCTGAATAGAATAAAAATGACCTTTTCCTTTCTATCCACCTGGTCTCTAGAAAGTCTCACCGTAGTAGTAATATTCTGTTGGTGTAGTACTTTATTCTAGTTTCAGTCTCTGTAACTGTAAATATAGATTTCCTTAATTCAGAGAAGGTTGACGTATGAACCTTATGCAGTGTACTAGTACTGGTGCTGACTCTATTTAAAGTTAGTTAATCAGTTCTAATACTTAATGGTGGTAAGACTGAAAGGAATTCCTCTGACAATGATTTTTCAGTGTTTTGAACATGAAGCATCTCTGCAGAGTACTGGATAATGCACCCTAAGACTACCAAATTGTAGATACAGTCTACATGTTTTGTTCGGGGATACATGCTCTCAAAAAGAAAACTAGCAGAAACTTTTTGAAATATTGCATGACCAGCATCTTCTCTTACTTTAGGGTTTTGGATTTTTTTTTTTGTTGGTTGGTTTTGGGTTTGGTTTGGGGGGTGGGGGGGGGGAGTGTTGAGTTTTGTTTTTTGGGGGGTGGTTTGTTGTGGGGTTTTTTCCCCCAGGTTAAATAAAAAAGTGTGGAGTAGGTATATCTACAGTTTGGCTGTGGCGTAGTCCACCACCTTTCCAAATATCAGGATTTTGTGTAGAGCCAAAATATGCTTATTCCAATTATCTAATACACTTCTGAGAAAAAGCACATGTCTAGAAAATATTGCAGATATTAACTTTACATTTTGACGGTTAGGCTTCTTTTCTGTTAGTATGGGAAACTCCTGTTCAAGTGCTTGCTCTACCACACCTGGCACAGCTTAGCTTACAACAGAGGTTTGGAAACTGAGTCTTGTATACCCAGCAGAGTGTGCTGACTGGATGGAGACTGAGTGTAGGTGTGCATGTTTTCTGGATACTCCTTTTATTATTTTAATATATATATTTTTCTTTTTCCTTTCGGATCAGAAGAAATGTTTTGGAATCTGAAACATGTAATAAATAAACCAAAAACCCTGACTGCCAGCGGGGAAGGGTGTGGATGTGTGTGTGTGTGTAACCAACAAAAAAACCCTTAAAGCAGTTGGTGTTTGTCCTACCTGCTTTGTAGCCTGGTAAAAAGCATCTTTTGAAACCAGATCCTGAATGCTTTTATTGTCATGTCATATGAACTTCAGAAGCAAGATTGCTGATGAGGTTGGGGATAGTAGTTATAGTAGCATTTAGTAAAAAGGCAAAGCAAGTTATCTCAGCTTTGTTTTTTGGATGGTCAATGAATAGGATACAAAGATACTGTCTATTTAGCTGGCAGAAAGAGGTAGTCTTTGATACCAAGCAGAATCATAAATTCAAAACAAATGTTGAATAGTAAACCAAAGGTTGTAAGAGGATGCTGCTTGAATGCAAATCCAGCATTACATGCAATTCTGAATTTCTTTACCTTGGCTCATAGAATTTTCCTATTGTCTTGAAATTGTTTCTTTTTAAAATATTCAGGTGAAAAACCTGAGAGATTTTAATATCAAGCTGACAGGTGATAACACCCTCAACAAGCTTTGTCACTGCTTGTAAAGAGCTGTCATTTAGTGGAAACGCTCTTTAAGCTTAAGCTGTTTGTAAACTAAACTTCAATAGTGAGAACACTGTGTAAAACCTTAAGCAGCAAAAAGTTCTCTATTCTGTGAAAAAGAGCTAGGGGAATGTCTGTGACTTTAAGGAAGAAACTTCATTGCAGAGATCCAAATACAGGAATTATGTAGGTCTTGCTAAAATAAGCAAATGGTTTCAACGAGAGAGAGAGCAGCAAACTGTACCAAGAGGGGAGGAAGATGGCTGCTACCTATCCGAAAATGGTGTGGCTTCATTATGGAAGAGCTGTCAATTGCTGCTCCTTGCTTGGGGTTGGAAATTGATGTATATGAGAATACATGAGAGTGGATGAAGGTCTCGTCTGTTAGATTGCATAGAGGATAAAAAGACTAAATGTGGTGACAGTGAGGGCACATCTAAGCACATATGTCTTGTATTTAAAAAAAAAAAAATGTCCAGAAAGAGGGTACTCTTGTAGTTCTGGATGAAA
The DNA here is from genome assembly GCF_929443795.1 of Astur gentilis. Lineage (NCBI taxonomy): Eukaryota > Metazoa > Chordata > Aves > Accipitriformes > Accipitridae > Astur > Astur gentilis. Next base: position 14,185,492 of record NC_064897.1, read on the forward strand.
TAGTTGAAGGGTGTAACTTGGTAAATCCAGTGCTTCTTTTCTTTTCAGTTCCAATGTGAATTACCAGTCAATTGATTCTTGCCTTTGCAAAGTTTGTTCATCTGATTAATGGCTAAAGTGGACTATTCTCTGCTCAGTTATTTAAAATAACAGCCCCTCTTGTAGGGAGGGTTTACTAAATCATGGTGATTTTGTTTTTGTTCTTTCCCCCGGTTAGCATTTTCAAGCTATCTCTCTATGCACTCAGTGAGTGTTACACCTACCTTTCGATGTTCCTTAGAAAACAGCATTTTCACTTTCTTCTAGCCTTTTTAAGATGCAGTGAGTTCCAAATAATCACTTGCACAGATGCTCATAAATGCCTTTTTTTTTTTTTTTTTTTTGAGATACTTGTGCAGTTCCAACACAAGCTCAGGCATGTAGATCCTTCAGAAATGCTCAGAGAGAGTGGCACAATTTAAATTATCTATTGAATGCTGAAACACAAATTGCACATGAAATCCCCAAGCTTCAAGGGTCTCTGGCAGGTCACATCCTACCAGTCACTCAAACATTTAGTCAGTGCTACCCCCATGCACCTATGAAACTGAGGCTGTTTGACACCTCTGAGAATATTTCTCATGTTAGATCTGTTGTAAATGAGCACATGGTCCAGAATAATTAATGGTAACACTTCAGTCCTTTTTTGACAGAGTTGTGTTTCTTATGCAGTTTGCGCTGGTCTGTCTATTTAACTGCAATCAGCCATGCCTGAAAGACAGGAAAGAACAAGACGGACAAGTGTGTCAGTGAGTGAACCTCTTTTCTGTAATTAGAAATGCACAGGGAATAAATTATTCTCTAATTCAAGCTGTCCAGCTCACACTAATAATAACAACCCAAGAAGCAATCTGTTTATAAAAATTAAAACTGAATTTGTGAGACTCCTTAGTGCAAGACAGGATTTACTGTGTAGTCTTGTTCTAGTTTATCATGCTTAAAGGGCTCTATCGAGGCATTATGAGTGTTTCAGGCTGGACTACACAACGATTTCATATATGCAGACAAGATTAGCTAAAACTTAATCAGAGATAACTGTAGCAACTCCAGGCCAAATTCTTCTCTGCTAAATTAATGGCTGATAAGGAACAAATGCCATAGAATATGGCCAATATTCCAGTATGCCAAAGGTATGAGCAAACTTGGCCTAAGCCTTTTTTTTTCTTCTTCTGTGTACACCTTTTAATACTTCTCCATTCAGTTGTCTTCCAGCTTGCGTGCACAAAACCTTTTCTGTGGAGGCACTGGGGAGGACCCTATCAATGGCTCAATAGTTTTTGTTTTGTTTACCCAAGTATAATTCCTATGAGTCTGGTAATTCTTTGTAAACACTAATGGGGCTTAGTTGTATCTCTAATGGCTAAAGATTTAATTTCAATTACTCCATAGTGGGTCTTACAATTTTCAAACCATGATAATATTAAAATTGGAGGAATCGGACTGATTCTGAAGGGTCTATCTTACTATCACAGCCATAAGACTTTACGCTAAACTCTTCTAGGGCAAAGACAGTGGATGGGATATTGATCTTTTGGGCCCCAAAATGTTTGGCTCAAGGGATTTTAACTGTTTCTTGATATTTTTTTTCCTATTATCTTTTCCTAAAATACATAGGCCTTAATTATGGCTAACTTCTAATTGTAGCACCTGATTAAGATGCAAAAAGCTGAGTGCTGGAGAGTGCAGAGCACTCTTACTTTACATCTCCACTTGACTCCAAGCTGAACTCATGTCTTGAGAGTGGAGGAGGGGCCAGAGAACTAGCTTTCAACAACGGGTCTGAAAATGAGAGTGCACAGTCTCCATTTTAAACCTGGGAAAGTAATCAGGTCTTGGGATGTTACTTATCCTTCTTTAGAGCCAAAAGCTATAAAGAAACTGCTCAGAATTTGAACAGCTGTCATAAAGCATCCCTGACATTTTTAAGCAATCTCAGATCTTTGGATGAAGAGTCATGATAGTAACTCTTATTTTTGGAAGGCTGAAACATACACAATGAATTCTCTCTGTCAGACAACATGCTGCAAAAGAGACTGTTGACTATGAGAAGTCAGCCTAACAGGTACCAATTTTTTATTATTATTGTGAAATCTCAGCAAATCACTTTATCCATTTCATTCTTCATACAAAGCATATGTATTATGGTCAGTTGCTGATCTGAAAGTATAGGTGAGATCCAGGGGAGGGAACAAAAACTATCTAGGTTTTCTGGCACATTTGTGTATATATATCACTTTAAACAGAGTAGAACATGCTTGAAGAGTCACTGGCCAGTAACTCGGAGTACCTAATTAATTTAATTGCAAACCATGAAATTCTCAAATTAATTTATTATTCAAATATATTCATGCACTTCCCTCCCCTAGGGCTCTCCCCCTAAAAAAGCTGCCTTTTCCGTGCAGCTCTGTTTTGTGAACATCTGAAATCCGAACAAAAGAATACCCGCAGTGTGTCAGACCAGTCATCCTTCTAACGGTGAGCGAGGGGGGAAAAAAATATAGAACAAAACACAAACCCCTTCTGGTAAACCCTTCCAAGTATCCAGGTTGAAGGAGTTATCCTTAGGTCTGTTTTTCTGTTCATCCCAATAGCTTCTGTAACTAGTCAGAATACTAATAATAACTAAACATAATACTAATTGCCAGTTTAGCATGTTCTAGTGAAATGTGCAATTTAGGTACTTGTTTTCAGTTTATATTTGGTTTTAGTATCTCTCTGCTAGCGCTCATGCTCTTGCAGGGTTTTTATGCCGTGCTTTCTTCAAGTCCAAGGTGAAGTCAGCTGTGGCCCAGACCCTTCACTGCTCAGGCTTCTCCAAGTGGTAGGAAGGGGAGAAAGGATGGAGGAGAGAGAATAAACTCAAATCACCTGCAGAGAGTGAAACTCTTCCAATATTATTTTGTATGAGCAGCTGCTGCCCTTATGTTCCGTAACATCTAACAACAGTGAGCTGCGCTAATAAAAGGAGGTGGGGACAGAGGAGGAATCGGGTGCTTTTTGTGGTGTAACCTCTCGTTACAAGCGTGAAATAAGTCACGAGCTGTCAGAGCTTGAGCTTTCTAAGTCCGCAAAGTAGATGCGTCATTGATTTGAAATTTGCTTTTGAACCTATTAGCAGGAAGTTCCTTCCATTAAAAATTAGGATGAACTCTTTCCTTTTTACCATAGTAAGCAAGGCACTCGGTCCTTCCTTGATGGCAGAATTGGGTCTGGCTTTTTGTCACGTGACAAAAGAAATAAAAATGAAATGATGCTAACACCTCGGCTTCCTACACCCGTACGTGAACTTAAACTCCTCATATGACCTGACATCAAAAGAAGGATGTGTAGTAGTCATCTTCCTGGTATGTTTTGGGGGTTGTTTTTGTTTTCCTTTGCCTTCCCACCAGTGCCCTCAAAGCTTTGATATGAAGAGCACCCCGTGGCATTACAGATCTTCTCTTGTTGTTTCGGCTCTTTTGGACGCTTTTGACTGGCAGCGGCTCCGTGCTCTTTTGCTGGCATCCCTACTCCTGCTCGCCTTTCCTCTCACCTCTTACAGCATGAGGGTCTCTTCCGTTGGCCCCATTGCACACCACGCTCCAATCCAGGCTTCCTGCTCATCCCCTCAGAAGTAATTCTGCTTTCCCAGCTCCCTCCGAGGACCTGTCACCCAGCCTCGCTCGGTGTTGCATTATTGAGCATCGGGTGGGCACCGAGCGGACTCGGTGGAAGCTGCATTCAAAGAGTGCTTCTCTCTCGGCGCGTGGGCTCTGCCGTCCCCCCGCTCTCCGGTTTGCTCCCGCGCTTGTGGGCACGTATCTGCACGCGTTGGGGACTTTGGTTTCTGTAGGACTCATCCGTACTTGTGTCCTTGCACACTCCCTGCTCTTTGTCAGATCTGCTGGTAGATGCTGTCTGTGCTGCATTTGAGGAACAGTGGGGACATCCAGTGGTCACATGGGTTATAATTAATTACTCCCGATCCCGTCAGTAAGATCAAATTTCCAAGCTTTCTTGTTTTCTCAGCGTTCGACTTGTTTTTCATCATAGCTCATTATGCTGTAAAGCGCCTGACAGAAGGCTGGGATGACTTCTTTCTCTCGTCTTTTTCTTTTTCTTCCCCGCTATGTGATGTTGCGTCGTATCTATCAACAACTGAAATCAGGGAATTGAGTCTCTCTCAGAAGCATATCTGGGGATATCTTTTAATTGCTTTTCAAATGGAGAATTTGGAAGAAAGAGTAAGGAAAATATTAGCTATTATTTTGAATGCGTAACGCTGGAATAACTGGTAAATAAAAGTTATTGCTAGAGGGGACAGATTTTTTTCTAAAAGAATTAATGACAAATAATTACAAATTAAACTTTTTATACAACTTTTTCAAATTACTTCATGCATAATTCATGTGTGCCTTGGTTCATCTAGAGTCTGTACTGAGACTGAGAGCAGCCATCTCCCTTCTCTGAATCTGGTGGTTGATCAGATTCAGTCACTGCTCGTCAGGGGAGCAGAGTCTCCCATTTTTCTGACTGAGTGGGCTTTTCTGGAATATTTCTGAGTGGGATACATTTTTAAATAAATGAATAAAAAAAGACCTGTTCTGTGGTTGTCATAATATAGAATAACAATATCAGTGAATTCTAGACCCTTACATCAGAGGACGGAAGATGTTTCTTGCCCTGCCCTGTCTAGTGACTGCTTATTGTATGAGCGTGCAGAAGAGTCAGCTGTCCTTTGCCCACTTAGTAACCCCAGAAATGGCACTAGCTGATCTTCTAGTTAGTAGCGTCAGAACAGCAAAATGTCTATCCACTGTGCATCAGTATAGCCAACTTTGCTCCCTCGTTTTGTTCAGAAATATGAAAAAAGATGATGAGCCCTCCAGGGATCAAGAGAGCACATAAAAATCTAACTTCTTTTTTTTTTCTTTAGGGGAAAAAAATAATTTATGATAATTCTATGTAATATTACTATATTCCTCTTAGTCTATCTGCTACTGCAAACACTGCCTTTTTTAGTTGTCAAACTATGAATTAATTTAAACAATATGATTGTTCCTCTGCTGTTTTGGGTTTTTTTTCCCCTACATTGAGATAAAATTTGTGGAAGCCATGGGAGAAATTCTAGTAAAGGTCACTGGCCTAATCATAAAACATCTTTAAAATTTTTATGATCCTTTAATGGAGTGCTATTGGATAATTCCTCCTGGAAAGGAATCTAGCTCTGTAATAAAGCCTTTTGAAGAAACATTGCAACTTTGGTACGGGTCTCAGCAATTCTGTACCTCACATTTGCATGTGGCACCTTGTTTAAGGCATTTCTACTGGTCACTGCCACCATTTGGAAAAAATACGATGCACAAATGAAGCAAGAGCGAAGTAATGGATTTTAAACATTACCTTGATGAAAGAATATGACAATTTCAACCAAGAAAATTCCTATAAAGGGAAAACATTCATATAAAATGCATTTTTCATCTGAGAAAGTTATACGGAATTATCTCCACTTTATTTGTGAAATAACTGGCTTGTTCCAGTGTATCATGATGATTAAATTTCAATAAATCCTTAAATTTGCCTGGGTGATGGAGATGGTGGGAATGCCAGGCTGGAAAAGCTGTGGTGTTCTCCCATTTTCTGTTCTTTGCTGCTATTTTCCCATGCAAATTCATCTTCAATCCCTGCTTCAAAAATTTGGGTAAACATCATAAGGTAAATAATGGGTGTGACTGAAAATGTCGGAAGTGAGCATTTACTTACTCTAATTTCTAAAACCAAGTTTCTCCTTAGGCCAGCCCTCTGCCTTTTTATTGTCTGGTGGAAATCTTCAAAATATTAAATTCTTCTTACTGATACCAAGCTTTGAAACAAACTAATTTCAAAGGGCTGAATAAAAGTTATGTACATAGATTTTACATGTTGCTGACAACACAGTATTGACCGTTCTTGTTACTTCCTTAAAATAAAATGGAATTCTAGGACATTTGAGGGGGTTGCTCAGGAAAACTCGGGGCTGTACATCCTGTGTAGCAGGTCATTAATCAGCTCAGTAGCAGAGCTGAGACTACACCGCAGCTCACCTGCTTCCTCCTCCACTTCTTTCTGGAGGGAGCTGCTGCTTCTATTTAATGTCTCCAAACAACCTACAGTAATATGCATTTGAAGTTCTGCCAAAGGAAAGCGTAACAGTGTTTGACAGTAGCGGATATTGTGAAGATGGGGGGGGGGGGGGGGTTTGTTTGTTTTTTCATTTCTTGAGATGAGCCTTTCCGTTTTTGCTTGAAGTTTTGCTTGATTAATGCATTCATTAAAGAGGAGTGACGGTAATGATTAAACAAAAACATCTTTAAAATGCAGAGTTCATTTCAACCCATTTGGTTTTGTTACACACAAATTGGATTGGCATTGCATCCTGCACAGCAGGTACTCCACTTGAAATCAAAGACAGATGCTTTTATAGGATTAGAAAGGATATCTTGAGGGGTGGAGGAAGAGATTGAGGGTGGGGGTTTTTGTTGCTTTTTCTTGTACTTTTTACAATAATGGTAAATGAATAATGATAATACTGCTGTTTTGTCTGCCTTGAGTACTAATAATATTGTTTGCTTACAATTAAAGGGAAATAAAAGCTCCATTGTAACTTGAATTGTTAACAAATCAAGAATACTTAATTGAGATTCCTTCCTTCATAAATAGCTAATGACACCTGGGTCTGTTTGAATTTTAATGCTAAATATCTCTGAATGAAAATATTTGACTGCTGAGTCATGTCAGGCAGCCATATTAATTTGGTGGTTTTTTGGGTTTTTTGTTTGGTTTGGTTTTGTTTTTTTTTTTTTTTTTTTTTTTTAATTATCTGGCAGTGTACATGTCTTAGGAGTTTCCCAAACAGCTTAACCTAGTCTCTGCTTAAATGCAAACCTGGCAAGGGAGCTGCAGCTTGCAGGGAATTGTAGTTGGTTACAATAAATAGAGTTGAAGCATGTCCCTTGTACAGGAGATCTCAAAGCCAGAGTTGTGTGCAGAACCGCTGAAGGCGCTGATCTTCCTCAAATGCGCTGCAGCCAGCTGACTAAGGAAGCGAAGAGGGGGACAGGTCTAGGGTCGCTTCTATGACTCCGGCTGTTAAGATGCCCATTTTGGCTGCTCTTTCAGATGTGTGATCTACAGGAGTCCTGAGCACCCTGTGAAAATCCAGTTTGGGTGAAGTATCATCCTGAGCACCCAGATCCCATTTGTCAGCGAACTACAAGCCAGCCTTTCACACAAAACATTTTGAGATTTTTTTTGGCATGACCAATGCTGGCTTTGGGGCTCCTGAGTTGGAGCACCTTCCTAGTAATGTGCTGTGCCTAATCATCCAGTATTTCTGCAACTTATAGCCTTTCTGACAGTGGCTGCTGTAGCTTGCACTGTTCACTACTTTCCATGTAACCATTCCATTCCACATTTATGTCTTATTTAATCTCTTCCTAAAGATATAATGCAAAGAGCTCCTCCTGCCTCTTGACACTATGAAGCACCAAAACCACTGGGTTTTCCCACTGAAAAAAATAATATTTTATTTTGTTCTTTAAATACTGTATTATCTTTAGTCAAATCTTAGCCTGACCTGTACAGAAGAGAGGTGAAGGGAGGAACAGCTTGCTGAGGATATTCACTTTTTTCAGTGTCGCTGTTAATTTCCTTAGTGTGTCCAAAGATTCAGATTACATTCTGGGTTCGCTTCTCAGTATATTGTTCAAATACAACACATGGAGTGTCTCTAACCCCAGGAAATTGTTGGTGCCTTTTGAAACAATAAAGAAAAGAATACTGAGAAACAAAAGAGAAATGTCACATATTCCAAGCAATTAAAAATTTTTTTCAGCTAATGTCTTTTGATAGCATCATTTCATGTGGTTTGAGTTTCACCTCAGCTGTTGGTGAATAACATCAGTTCTACATCACGAGAATCATGACTCCGGTGGACCCTTCCTTTTTCAGGGTTTGATACCTGGTTTCATTTTGCTGCCTGGCTTGACTCGAAGTCTTTTGTGAGGGTCTGGGTGTGGCCAGTAGGGTTTGCATGAATGTGTGGTGTGACCTATGGGATTTTTCAATGGTAAAGTCCTAAAACTGCCATAAGCATTTTGTAAAAAAATCCAGTAACAACAATAAACATTTCCTACATTTTATCTATAATGTATATGGTTTACAGAAGCTAAGAACTACATTCAGATTTTGATTATTATACCATAGTAAGGTGTGGCATTTTGTCATTCATGACTTTACTGCTGCAGAAAAATACTAATGTCCAGGAATCTGCAAATTACAATTATTGCCCCAGACTGTTACCTGACCTTGCTTTCAAAACTGGTCTGTATTGCAGGTTTAACTGTGTATTTTTCTCCTGCTTAAAGCCTTTTCAAGGTTTGCCTAGCACTAAATTTGTCTGTGTTCAATATGAATTTCTAGACTGGTATAGTCAATTTGTGATGGGGTTTGGTTTGGTTTTCAGAATAAAGGATCTTAACCTATATAGTTCATGTAGCCTGGACCAAGGGAATAAATCAATAAGCTTCTGTTGCCCATTTTTTCTTGTCTTACTTAAGAAATAATCTTTGCCATTTAACTAAATGCAGGACAATAACTGTCTCTTTCATAGTGACTCTCTCACTCCAGTCTTAAATCAACCTACAGATTCCAGAGGAAGACATTCATTCCTAAAAACAAATAGACAGATGGAAAGCAAAAACATGGGTCAGGACTTGTAGAGACATTTTTTCTAATCCTAATATTTTTGTGTAAGAGTCAGTTTGCCTTTTTTTCTGCCCCCATTATTAGCATGTAAGCTCTTTAAGTGGCTCAGACTTTCAAGAAGAATTCGGTAATGAATGTTGGCTTTCCATTGAACTTTTGAGAGAGATATTTATGACGCGTTCTTTTAAATTCATGAACAGAAAAACAGTTTGCTTACTCAAGAACAGTATCCCCATTGAAGAAAGATGTGGTGTTTATCATTCAGCAATCAACTTAATTGCTTTCCGTTATGAAATTGGCTTGGATTTTTGGGTTTCCGCCACAACAGTTTTTAATAGCACAAATGAATTTTTCATAGAATGAGAATGAAAATAAGTTCAAAAATTATGAATTCAAAGATACATTTTTCCACTGTGCATTCTTCTGTACTCCTGCTGGAAATCATCAAGTCATATGTTGTTATTGCTTTTCAGAAGACCCATCCAGATGGGAAGTCCTTCTATTTTATATTAGAAGAGGCTGTAGGAAGCCAGAAATAGGGAAGTGGAGACAACCCTGCGATCTTCCAAAACTGAATACAAGAGGCACATGATCAACCTCACATGAGCGCTGGAGAAGTTTTGCTTCTTGACTTCAGTAGGAGCTCAGGTATCTCTATAGAGATACCACCGAGAGCCTCGTCCCTGATCCACAAAATTTCTTAATGCTTATTTTCTCCATCATAGGGGCGAGTATACAACAGGTCAGGCAGTTGCCTTCCCCTCATCTTGGAAACGATGGCCACTTCAGATCCACAACTGAGAAATGACACACTGTGTGTGTGTTGCAGGAACGCAGATAAAGAGATTTGGGGAGTTTCTTTCTCGAGAAAGTCTTTTCCTCCTTTCCCCTCGTTCTTCCTGCTTTCTTCTGCTTGAGAACCATGTGGTGGTTCTTAGGGTGGTGTGAGCCCTTACTAACTGCAAAAATTAACTCTGTGAGGGCAGCAGAAGCAACAGCAGCAGTATGGGGGCTTTCCTAAAGGCACTGCTTAGTGACGTGCTTAGTCACTAAGTATCTGAAAAAAAGCTTCACTTTTCTGAACTTGGAGGGGTATTTGAACAGAAAATGTGTAGCTCTTTCAACCTGTCTGGTACTAAAGCGGTAGGATCCCTTTCCTCATAGGTATAAAGATAACTTCTGCTGATATAGGGGGGTTTGCACATTGGAAGAAAATCTATATTAGTTTATGCCATTTTAACTGTGACCAGTTGATGTCCGATTGTATCATAGCTATTTCATTTTTTAAAAATAATTAAAAAGCACCCCTTAACTTTCTGTGCTAGAAGACAAATTTTGATTAACTGCTGTATTTTGCTATAGGATCTGGTATTCAGAAACAGCCTTTCATTACATATTTCACATACTGTTTTCTCAGTCTTTCTCTGCTCCTGGGGTCTGAACGTTAACATATCACTAAAGTTAATTTTTAGAGAGATTCAGGAGACTTTATAAAAAGAAATATTTTGAGAATGATGTAGGGTTAAAAAAAAACTCAACACAGCTTTGCAGTGCTGCTTCTGCTTTGTGAGCATTGATTTCCTGGCTGGATTTGTTGATTATTTATTATTTTTTTTTAACTAGGTAATTTATTGTGCAATTCTTTTTTAATGCCACAGATTTTCATAGCTATGTTATTGTAAGGTTATTGTGGAGGATGTCTTTCTCTAGGCATTTAAAAACTATTACTTAATTCTAAATAAAATCTTAAATTCCTCATATCTCCCATGTAAAAATGCAGTGATGAAAGCAAATGTTGCTATTGAATTTCATGTTCTCTATTCCAGAAGAAGAGGAAAATAATGAAAGCTTTACTGGGATAAAGTTTTAAGGGTTTTTGCTGGATATTCTTTTTTGGAAAGGGGGAGTTGTCATCAGAAGGAATAAAAGAGATGGAAATATAATTGCATAGAATTAAAAAAAAAAAAAAGTTAAAATAGAACTTTGTAGGTTATGCTGAAAATGATCAGAATCTGTGTTTTTCTAAATTTTGTCTAGAAATTAATTCTGAAGCCAAAGTACTTTAGGAGTCTTATAATCTAGGAAAATCAGACCGGTATCTGACACACATTAGTAAATGCTGACTTCTTCCAGCGGCAACTGCTTGTGTGCTTGTAGCTGTCAGGAGATCATGTGGATGCGTTGTCTGATAATAGCTGTATTTTTTACTTACTTGTCAAATTTGAAAGGCTGTATTGATGGTGTGCATGGTTTAAAAGGGATGGATGTGGATGTCTGACAAGGAAAGTTGGAAAAGTATGAGTTAATTGTATATTGTTTTGTAGTAGGGTAAATTTTTAATCACGTTGCATATGTACTTTTTCGGTGAAGGAAGTAATTGATATTTGGGACACAGAGGAATATAAATATTTAATTCAATCTCCTAAAAATAAAAGGAGTCATGTGGGTTCTTTTCATGAACTTATAAACATATAAGGTTTAAGATGAAGGAATTTATTCATGAATGTCAAGAAGCAAAGATACCATCGACAACAACAGCTGCCTAAATCAGTTGAGACAGTAGTGACTTACATAGTTTTGTTTTAGATCTGCTTTTACTTTTGAGGGAGGAGAGCTTGTAAACACTCGCACCTTTGAAAATAAGTAAAAATCTCTGTAGGTGGTGACATGCCTCCTTTCTCTTTGTTTCCTAAAGCCCATCACCAATTCCTGCGTTCCCATCCCTCTTTGGCACTGTAGGTGCGGTACAGAGTTACCAATATGAGCTGCAAGAAAAGTCTGGATTTTTTGGAAGGGACTTATTTTCTGAGACACTAATTGGTCTTTCCTTGACAGAGCAAAAGTGGCTCAAACCTGCTGCATCGTACGTGGTGTTCTTTTCCTTAAAACAAAACAACATCCACTGAGGTTTTTCATAGACTAAAAAACCTTGTTATGCTGAAACCATGAGTGGAGCTTCTGGACACTAATGTGACAGTAGTGTTATGTACTTAATGTGGCTGTTTGGGGTTTTTTTAAGGCTTTGTATTCAGGTATTCAAAACCAAGAAAACATCAAAATGACACAGTACTATTTTATTGAGTCACGCAGCTGAGAGATGTGCCAAGTTAGATGCAAGTGGTGAGTATTCGTGACACTGCTGCACATTTTACGTCCCAAATCCCCCTCATTTGTATCCCAATTTTTCCTACGAAACTTCCTGTGCCGTTTCCTAAGGCTTCCTTCTCTTTTTTCTTTTTTTTTTTTTTTTTTTTAATGAAAACAGAAATCTGAGGGGAGTATAGGAAGTACAGTTTTTGCCTGTGTTCAGACTGACTGTGTAAACCATGCAGTTAAGCGTTACTGTCACTAGCCCTGCTGTAACGTAACAGGTTACTGAGCAGAGAGCTTTGTACCTGCCACCAGGCTCTGATTTGGGACAGGCTCTGACTGACGGTTGGACTCGATGATCTCAAAGGTCTTTTCCAGCCTAAACGATTCTATGATTCTATGAAATGCTATTAAAGCAAGAAGCTGAAATAGTGTAGCAAAAGAAACGTTTGCTACATTTCTCCCTCTCTTTAAAAAATCAGCTGTTAAAAATCCCCATCTATGGACGTGCAAACACGGTCTGACTCGGGAGCAGGGGCGCGAGGGTGGGAGAGGAGAGGTAGGATGGATGCAGATGTGCTGGGGAGGTGCGAGCATCGTATTGAACGTTGTTAGCAGGGGGTTGTCAGCCCTAACGGAGCCCCTCCTCTGCCCTCAAATCCTGCCTAGTTAAACAGATGATAAATCAAGAGTTGTTTTGGAAAGCTCACCAAAAGCAAGTCTAATAGGGTCACTAAATCTGATCAGCACTTTGCATTGTTCCCTCCCTGTTTATCCAACTTTGATAATGCTATCATGAGTCCCTCGTGAAAATATTTGGCTTAAAATCTGTAGTGTAGCATCAATTGTTTGGTTTTGTGGTGGTTTAGGGGGTTTTTCCCCCCTCTTTTTACTGCTTACTGCCATTTGAGCACAGTATGTTGTTTAAAAAGTCTGTGAAAATATAGATTGGGTGATCTGTCTCTTTTAGACCATTCGGTGATGAAATTTCTACTGTACTACTTTATTGTGACATTACCTGACTAGATAAAGCCATTTTCTGTCTGAGAAGGGAAAGAAGCTGGCGGTGTCTACATAAATCGTGTTACTCATTTCATGCCGAGACAGGGGTTCCCAAAGGGAGATCCTCTGGGACACGTCCCTCCTCAACAGAAAAAACAAACAGAGCCACAGCCTATTTCTGAAGGATGGGGCTGATCAGTTTTATAATGTTGCTGTTATCACAATAAACATTTGTGGTCCAACTATTGCAGTTTAGTTTAGCAGATATCCCAATAGCTATTAAAAAGTAAAGCGTATATGAAAGAAATACACCCTCCTCCTGCTCCCTCCTTTCCCCAAAGCACTTGGCATCACCCTTGGACTCCAATTCCAGGGGAATGATTGGATATCTTATAATAATATAATGCGGGATCGTTCATGCCAAAATCACTCTTTTGTCTGGCCCATTTGAATGCTATTGTCCAACGTTAGCGTGGCAGCTGTCAGATCCATTTGTGAAAGCACCAGTTCTTAATAGCTCTTTATTTTGTGAGCTGTTCACCCATAGACCCTAATGTGCTTCATAAAAAGAAGGTACAATTCTTATCCTTGTTTTGCAGATGGAGGACTGCAGTCTTTAGAGATAGGTAAAGCTGGACAGGATTTCTGGCAAAAACTATTTTTTGTCAGGAAACATTGATTCATTAAAGCTCTTTTGCAGAAGCACACGCTTTGATGAAACTCCCGGCGTGAAGTTCCGAGCCAGCCGGCGAGCCCCAGCGCGGCCCTCGGAGCAGAGCTGTGGGCCAGCCCAGCCAAGGGCCTTATCCGGGGCTGCCTTTCGCCGTCCTCTCCAGGTGCCGCGGCCTGAGACCTCTCTGCGCGGGGGGAGTGGGGAAGGGGACAGTTTTCCAGAGTCTGCTTTGTAAGACCTGTGGTCTGTCCCTCACCCAGAGGCTCTCCGGGGCTTGCTTTGTGCTCTTACGAGGCAAACACCTGGAATAACTTTGGGGACAAAGGCAAAGTGGTGTAAAACAGCGTTAAGCTGTATAGACTGGAGAGCTAGAACTCAGAAGAATTAGTCTGTACTTGGCAGAGAAAACGCTTTGTTCTGTCCTGCTCGTACTTACCGGGAAGCAACTACTGACAGCATCCTAGAAATCAGTAACTCTGTCCATGTGCAGTATTTCTGGTGATGCTGCATGGACATCCTTACTGCTGTTCCGAGCCTCTAGAAAGAGGCTGTTACTCTTCTGGTGGAGTCCTTGATATGCAACGAGCAGCCGCAACTCTCACAGCTGCTCTTTTAGTACCCGCTACACAACTCAGAACTCCTTTACAGAGCCTGCGTGAAACAACCCAATGTGCCCGAGCAGTGGGTAGGATAGTCGGTCCTTTTCTAAGTGGGCGGACTGGAGATCTGAAAGACTAGGTGATGTGCCCGTGGTCACACGGGAGGTCCGTTGCGTACGAGAGACTGAGAACAGAAGTGTCGGTTCCTTCGGCATGCAGAATGCGCTCACCTGTGCTTAGCATTGCACTTCAGGTCTCCTGGTGCTCTGTTCCCTGCCTTGCCCACATTACCACATCCCCACCTAGAGGCTCAGTACTCTAGGAAGAAATTAAAATGTGAAGAAAAAAAAAAAAAAAAAAAAAAGCTACCTTTTATATCATAGCCCGTTTGGGCTTTTTTAAACACAAGGCTTTTTTTTTCTTTTCTTGTGTGTGTGTTTGTGTGTCTGCCCACTTTGTTTTCCAGCTCTATCCAAAATACCCAGGACTATGTAGTCAGCTGATTAGTGTCTTCTGGGGTCTTTTCTCCTTTGATAAAATGCTGCTGGCTGTTCTGTACCTGCTACTTTATATCCTTCCCCCTCTCATATATAGCTACCTATATCATATGGAAAGGATCAAACAGTTTTGATTTTTCCCAATGATACTGAGAAATGCAATATTTATCACAGGTTACTCGCAGAGAAGAAGAAAGGAGAATCTAAGAGTGTTCCCTTCAGCTGTGTTTCTGTCAAGGCACGGTGTATGTCCCAGTCCACCTCTGTTTTGCTCAGTGTGTTAGTTCTGCTCGCTACGAGGTGTAATGCAGCAAGACTGATAAAGTTGGTTGCCCACTGGCCATGCGAAGGAGGAAAAACAACCAAAGCTTGTTGTTAGTTATCCCCACTAAAGTGCTAAACAAATCTCCCAGCAGCTAAACTCCCTTCCCTTTTTATTACTTACTGTACCTTGTAAATCAAATATTTATTAACTGAAAACAGCTTTGCTCGCTGACTGATCTTGCAAACATGGGACAAATTCACCGCAGCTGGCTAGTAGCCAATTGCTTATTCAGGCTGCTAAAGGAAATCAGCCCGGTGGAAAGACAAACTAGGTGATGATTTTTCTCCCCCCCCCCGCCTTACTTCCCAGGAACAACCTGCTAACATCACTACTTTGTCTGCCATATTTACCTTTCAAGAAAACGAACATGTCTGAATGAGGTCACTACTACTCTTTTGAAGACACTTTATTTTTATCGTGCCTGTGTCAAAACCAGAGTTTTAGTGGTTTGAAATCGCATGAGCAGACACAGATATTGTTTCAATTAGCGTATCAGGACCGTCACCTGGTGAAATGAAAAGATCCTTTAAGCGTCTGCTTCTGTGATTGCCGTCTGATCATCTCGTACCGTCTTCTGGCTTCATGTGAATCCACGGGGGTCCTCAACAGTCCGGCTGCAGCAAGCTGAAGCCCTTGGATGTTGAGGGATGACAGGATACGAAAACCAAAACTAAATTCACACTCTTTCTTTCTCTGGAAGTGCTGCCGGTAAACTTGAAAGATCTTTGCATTGTTCGAGGCTTTGCATTTTGTTGCTATAATGAAGGTGATTTGCTGGCCGTTGTCTAATAAATATCCCTGGGGAGCACGGAATGACAGTGCAGTTACACTCATCCACTGAACGGGAAGCAATAGAACAAGCAGGGATCGCAGACATTTAAGAGCGACTCTACGAGGAGTTGCTCGTGGATACTATTTCCCACCCTGCTAACGCCAGAGTCACCTGCTGCAAGCCCACGCGTTGCAATAAATGCACGCAGCAGGCTGGGTAGTGTCAGTGAGCCAGTTCTCGGCGACTCATTTTGTGTCTGAAGATCCGCGCCTCGTGCCCCGACGTTTTGCTCAGCAACTCCGCGCTGATGCTCACGTCAGCCGTGGTTGCGTTGATTTTGCTGGTTATTACCAAAAGGACTTCAAATCTTATTAGTGCTTTGTGTAATTATCTTTGTTCTCTCCTGGGCGTGTGTTTTGTTTGCCCCCAGCGTGCGCGCGTGGGTCGCTCGCCCTCCTCCGCCAGGCGCCGGGGGCTTGGCAAGTCCTGCAGCACAGCGCTTCTGCGGCACTCGGGGCTTTTTGCTCGCCCCCCGAACGTGTACGTCTACGCAGCAAGCCGCGGTCTCGCGAGCGCCCGTTTGCTGGACGGCGGCTCGGAGCTCCTGGGGTGGCGGGGCCAGCGCGGGCAACGGCGCCCGCTCCGTGAGCCGTGGCCGTCGTCGCGCCCTTCGGCCGCGGGTGCGCTTAGAGCGGGGGAGTTCGTTGCCAGAAGAGGACGGGGTCCTTAATACACGTTCCTGAAGTCACAGGTGACCGGGTCTTGTCAGGCTAACGGCGTTTTTTTTCGAAGCCTAAAAATCATGATAACTGGGTCTTCTGACCCATCCCCTTGTGAATTATTGCTAATATTTTCCTTTTTTCATTTTTATACCTTTGGATAGTTGAAGATGGATAACCTCTGTCTTTAATCACTTTGCCAAGCTGGAAATATTTATATATTTAAAAAAATCTACATTTTATATTTGTGACAAGATGCATGAGCATTACTGAGCAAGCAGCAACTGCCAGAACCCACAAATCTCTGTGTTTGTTTTACATCCACCAAGCAGGGACAATATATTTTATAGCGCGCATTAACAAGATGGTCATCTGGGACTACTTATTTCGATAACAAAATAGTCACCAAGTTACTGTTGCTTTTTTTTTAAAAATTCTTTTTTCAATCTGTAATGTCTTGAAAGATCCCTGAATACATAGCAAGAATGGAGTAGGCAAAGGCAAGAAATCCGTAGAAAGCTGCTGTAATATTGTTCTGACCTTTAGTAATTAATGACTTTGTAAAACTATCTGATGTGATACTATCCCTGGCTCCATCACAGGCTTGTCTATCCATGAAAACTAATTTGACTGATGAAGGCACAGATATAAATCACAATAGCCAGTTTGAATTTTCCCAAGTGCAAATGGTCGTCTTTGCTATTAAGAATACTTTCCTACTTAGTTTAATCTAGGAAACGAGGAATTGGAAGAAACTCTTTCCCACCGCGAGCACCCGTGCAGAGGATGCTCTGCAGTTTGACAAGGAGCGTCAACCTTTTTTTGCTAGCAATCATCTGTGTGTTCCTCACAACTTCCCGGTCTTCGCTTCCAGGTAATCCAGGTCTTTCTGTGTACAGCGTGCTGGTTGGAGGACAGCATACCTGGATCTCACCAGTATCTTCATCTGAGGGAGCCGTTACAAATACCCACCATTTACTCAGTTACTGGTTAACTGGGACAGGAAGGATGCAGCCTGCCACTGCTTCCCAGTTCCTGCCCTATCCGCTGAAGGATGTTTGTCTAGCCGCAGGTAAGTGATGAATGAGGATGTGATGGGTGTCGTGTTGTGATAACACAAGCACCAGAGGGTCAAAATGCTAAATTTATTGTGTGCCTTTCCTGGGTGAGAGCTTGTTTATTCCTCTCTGCAATTCTGTGGTTTCAGATCTCTTTCCACTCTGTGCCAAGATATCTGCCAATGACTGAGAAAAAGTTTTGAGGGAAAACTTGGACTCAAAAGTGTCCAGAGCAGTCTTGTGTTTACACCTCTTGGACACTTGCCTAGAAGTGCAGTTTCAAATCTTTGTTTACTTGCTCCAGACTAGATATTTCATTCCAGATAAGTATAGAAATGGGAGCATTCTTACACAAACTTCTGGTTGCCACAAAGTGGTGCTTAGTGCTTCAATTAAACAAACAAACAAACAAACAAAACCCCCCAAAAAACCAAAAAACCAAAAACAAATAAACAAACAAAAAACCAAAACCCCAAACACCAACTCCTTGTATTGTGTATCATATGTTGTAATGAATTTCTTGTTTTCTGGGAACAGGCCCTGGACACCGTTAAGCCAGGTATCACCTCTAGGTTCAATGCACCTCTTACAGGAATGTGTGGTTACTTGCTGTATGCTATTAGTTATTATTGCATTTTATTCTTCTAGGTTTATTTTGTTTGTTTGGTGGTTTTGGTTTTTTAAAATTTGCCTTAAACTGGTCCTGATTTTCCAAATAGTGCTCTCTGACAATAGAAAGCACCAAGTACCAGATCTCCGGGGTCCCTTTTCTTTGTTATTCCTAATGTTTTGGGTAAAAGGATTTAGGCTGAAGCAGAGACAAATTAATTGTTATAGTTAGGATGAAAAAATGAATTGGCCCTTGAATTTTTCAGTTTCAGCCAATCCTTTAGGTACACCACATCA
This sequence comes from Astur gentilis, assembly GCF_929443795.1. Taxonomy (NCBI): domain Eukaryota; kingdom Metazoa; phylum Chordata; class Aves; order Accipitriformes; family Accipitridae; genus Astur; species Astur gentilis. Next base: position 14,203,896 of record NC_064897.1, read on the forward strand.
TAAGACTACACGATTTGTTCTTTCAAACTCTTCTTTTTCTCTGAATATATTTAATAAAAGGCTAAGCTATGTCCAATTTGCACCTGACCGATGCCAGGGAATTAATCTTATTTGCTCTCTGTAAATATGGGGGTGCAGTTTGCCTGGAGGCTGAGGGGAGAGGAGTGGGCAGACGGTGTGATGAGAGGGCTCTCGCTCGTGTAGCACCCTGTAAGTGAGGAGAAACACTTTAGCTGGGTGTCAAAACCAGATCAGAGAAAGCAAACCTTTCTCACTAATTGGTTTCTAAGCGTTATTCATTCCTCTTGTCATCAGATCCACTCGCACCTCTGGGAGCACAGGGCACTGCAGCGCTCCTGAACGTGGCTCCGACGGGTTTCTTCGCACGCTGTCACATCTGCAGTGCGTGGCAGCTGCCGTAACCTTCGGAGCACCGTGCGCCGTAATCTTCGGAGCACCGTACACCCTGAATGCGGTTGCGGGAGGACGCATGCTACGTCTGCGAGGGGACCGGGGCTCCCGGTGGAGCGGGTGGCTGGGGGGACGCTGAGCCTTGCACCCCTGCAGCAGGGCAGGGAGCCAAGCTGGGTCCTCCCGTCCGCTCCCAGCAGCCAGCCCTCTATCAAAGCTCGCCAGTTCTGGTACCTTCGTTGCCAGGAACGGTGGCCGCGGTGACTTGGGCTGCGCGTTCGTGGTCAGCGGCGGCACCGCTGCAGTCACAGCGAGCGGGGCTGACCCTGCACCCTGCGCTGGCACCCTGTGTCTTATGTGGGCGACGCGGTGGGTGAGAGACCCAATCCGGCTGAAAACCAACCTTGGGACATGGTGGGAAATGGCTGTTTTAAAATCAGATCAGCTCCCCGACCCTGGCCAGCTGCACAACCAGGCGAACGGCTGTTACGGGCACGGCACAAGGCAGAATGTGTGGAGTGACCACGCAGCCGTCCTGGGCGGGAGGACTAGCTCGGGAAAACTTCTTGAGCGTCTTTCTCTCTGCATTCGGGAGGCAGCCAGGCTCATGTCCTCCTGGGAGGGGACGGGAAGAGTGACAGATTGGCAAAAGGAGCATTATACCTCTGACAGCTTACGGATGTATGGGAAACGAGGTTGGCAAAAGACAGCATTAGATGTTCCTGCTGCCAGCTAATGGTGTCCAGTCATGTGGGTGAGTCTAACAAAGACAGATAGTAATGGATTAGCTGTACCAGAGCAAACGTTTTATTGGCAAGTAACCGTTTACAACCTACTGTGCTCTTCCACCCAGCATTTTCCTACTGAATTTCCTGACAAACCACTGTCCTAGCACCACCTAGTGTCCAACCTGGCAGTTCAGATGTTGTTAACGTGGCAGTACGGCCAGTTGCGGCGGTGGGGGGGGGAAGGAAAATAAGATTCAGGGGGTTCTGTCTGCTTTCTTAAACTACCATAGACTCCTACCGCACCTTCAGAAAAAAATCTACAGTTGCAACATCTGAAACATTGCTTTTATTTCCAAATCCTGCCATCTTCTTAGCAAGATTGTCTTCTCTTGGACGTCTGAAATCTCTCTGCATAGAAAAGGGTAGCAAGCAGGGACTGCACTTTCTTGGTACGGATGTTGAATTCCTCACTTTTGGTAAGAGTATCTTGGCTGAATGAATGAGGAGCACAGCGGTATCAAGAAGAGACTTCATGAAAAATGCAGGTTCTTAAATGTCAGTGGCAAGGCAAGAGAGTGGTTAAAATTCTGCTGCTTAAGAGTGCTGGATTATTTCCAGAGGATGGAGCAATGGAGAGCAGTGTGCCACAAAGAACGGCAAAATGAGATCGTGGTGTGCCTGGCAGTACAAGCTGGCATGTAAAGCTACAGAAATTACTGCAAAGTGTCCTATTTCTCATGAAGTCAGGTGCACAGCAGGAATGTTGGCACTCCTGATTCCAGTCTCCAAGCGGCATGTATCATCACAGCTTATTGCCAAACATCGAGCTTATTAGCATTATAGAGCTGGGAACGTGCATTTGTATCCCTTCTGTCATATTACATCTATGGGGTTAAGTCTTGCAGTTTGTAAAGCGGAGCAGACTAATTATCATACACAAGAAATTACTAAAATCTGACAGTCACATGTCGCCTGGGAAAGATAGCCCATGAGAACAATGAGGGGAAAAATTGTGTTGGGGAAAACTTTCCCAAATTTTCTATGGTACTTGTCTATGGTGTGCTTTCCCGTAGCGTCTAACACTAGTCCCAGATGGCAGAAATACTTTTGATCAATGCATCTCGAGATCCAGTGTGTGTGTGTGGCTGTCAACACCAACGCTGTCCACTTACGCTCTCAGCTATGGACAGCCCTACTGCTCACACCGTGGTTCGTCAAAGCCGTGAAGACCCTCAGTACGGCCCTGGCCAGTGCTCTGAGGAATTCTCCGTCTCCACTAGAGGACTCTGGCAATGTCCACTTTCACTTCTAAAGGGAAGTCCTGCTTCCTGCTAAAACCTATTAATTCACACCAGTTTGCCCAGAGCTCACCATTCCCCAGTCCTTGTCCTGCAGTGAGAGGGGAACAGGTCGCAGAGACACGAGCATGGTTTGCCAAATGCTTGGAGGCCATGTTTTAAGCGATCACTGCTTTTGAAAGGGAGGAGCAATCAATTATTAGAAGAAGCAGAATTAACTTCTGAAAGGACCCTTCCTTGATAACAATATACTTTTGTGCTGGTTTGGGCTGGGATAGAGTTAATTTTCTGCATAGGAGCTAGTATGGGGCTGTGTTTTGGATTTGTGCTGCAAACAGGGTTGATAACACAGGGATGTTGTCATTACTGCTGAGCAGTGCTCACACTGAGCCAAGGCCTTTTCTGTTCCTCACCCCACCAGCGAGGAGGCTGGGGGGGCACAAGGATTTGGGAGGGGACACAGCCGGGACAGCTGACCCCGACTGACCCGAGGGATAGTCCAGACCACAGGACGTCATGCTCAGCATAGAAAGCTGGGGGAAGAAGAAGGAAGGGGGGGACGTTGGGAGTGATGGCGTTTGTCTTCCCAAGTCCCCGTCAGGCCTGATGGAGCCCTGCTGTCCTGGAGATGGCTGAACTCCTGCCTGCCCATGGGAAGCGGGGAGTGAATTCCTTGTTTTGCTTTGCTTGCGTGCGCGGCTTTTGCTTTACCTGTTAAACTGCCTTTATCTCAGCCCACGAGTTTTCTCACTTTTACCCTTCTCATTCTTTCCCCCATCCCACAGCAAGTGGCTGCATGGGCCTTAGCTGCGGACTGGCGTTAAACCACAACTTTGGAGAGAAAGAGAAAGAGTCACACGAATAATGTATATGTGCCCCTTATGAAGAGATGGGCTTTCTGACGTGGGGTTACCCAAACCTCTGGCAGCTGCTGAACACCCCTGTGCTAGCTGACGTGAAGACACTCCATCTGAAGTTTGTCACTTCACAAGCAAGATGATTGTTAAGGTTTTGGGTGGGGATTGTTCCTAGCAGATGTTTGTCTTCACTTACCATTTGTTTTAATTATTCCTGATGTTTTTGCCTATCAAATCGCAGACTTCTTCAAAGGAAAAGGAATAAGCAGTTGTCATAACAACAAAGCTCTTCATTACCACAGGAACCTTTGACAGCTTTATTTAAAACATTAAAAAAAAATTAAAAGAAAAATCCAACCAATTATTTTTATCAGTCTGATTCATGTTCTTCTTAAACAGATTACAGTGTGTTCTCTAGCAGTTACACTGTGAAAGGTGTATGGCATGAATATTTATTATAATGTAAACTTTGGGAAAAAAATTAAAAGGGGGTTTGTTGTCTTTATAAGCTTCCTGTGGCAATAGCTTGCCTTGACTTTTAATTAGAGAATATGATGTGAAACTTTCAAGGTGGAATTTTTCTTTTTTTCTCACACATGTGAAACAAAATGATCATAGTATGAAATAAAAATACCGAGTTAGCCGTTCATATGTTCTAGACAATTATGTCTTCCATTTTTCGAGCCAAAAAAAGGATATTAGTGTCCTAAAGATAGAGGAGGAGTGATTTGTTTGCCAGGAGATTGAAGCCCTTTGCAACGTTTAGAACCGACTCCCAGTTTTAATTTTCCGTTCGCTGAAGCTGAAGGAGGCGGTGGGGGGAGATGATCAACTATTGCTGTACCACCTTATAGAGGAGAAAGCCGCAGGGAGGTGTTGCTTACTGCCTCCCCACCCCCAAGAAGTAAGCAGTTAACTGGGAGGTGTGACCTGCTGGGGCAGGAGGAGGAGGCTGATCCACGGGCAAAGTTCTGCCTGGCCAAAGGGGAGCAGGAGCCAAAGCTTCCTTGTATTTTTTCACACAAAAGAGGTAAATAGCTCCCACTGCCTCCTGTTTAACTTGCACACTCAAATTTGAAAGATGCTTTTCTTGATTTCCCATTCTAATTTTTAGTATGAAATAAAGGCTAAACGCCTTTCATCTGTTCGAGACATTTATAGTATCCTTAGCAAAAGGATTTTTTTTACAGCAAAGTGAAGGATGATACTGGAATTGTTAAACTCGTATCCCTTAAAATAAGTTACATTTGTCCTCAGTTTGAACAGAGATGTTTCTTGCTGGGCGTAATCAACAACTTAATTCTCTCCCTAAGCCAAGGAAAGAATGAATATCTGCAGCGACCTATCATTCTGTCTTCCATCCATAAAGGAATATAAAAAGAAGCTGTTGCATTTATCTTAAGAAGATGATAGCTGTGAATTGCCTTGTCTCACAGGCATTTCTCCTCCAGATGTCCATAATTCCTCCATCGTGACAATGACCATGAAAAGCAGGGAAAATCCCAAATACGTAAGGCCAGACTCTTCTCCCACGCGAATAGATTACTTACCCTCAGGGATGTGTTGGGACCCTAGTATCCGACAGGTTTTGGGCAGAGATGTTTTTATATACTTTTTAAAAAGGACTAGCCACATACGGAAGGAACTTGTTTAGGAACTTGTTTCATTCCTGAGAGGAGGTGATGGGGTGCTTTGTGTATTAGTTTCCTTACAGCCTACTTCATCTACCCACAAGCTGGGTTTGACGACTTCATTCTGATGGGAAATATGGCTGTGGCTCTCCTGTTACGTGAGCTGGTGTGGGGAGTTATTATTTAATTATGACAACTACACACATACAAGACATTGCATTAGGAAACACACATACACCATCTGCTAGATACCATGATTTAGCTGTAGGCGTACAAGAGCAGAGTCTTATGAGCATTAACTTTATTCTAGGAGACTATAAATGCGGGTCTCCTTGCACAGCACTGCCGAGGGAGGCATTCAGGGGAAGAACATTCCTCGATGATATAGTCATTACTGTTTCAGCAAGACGTTAATTTTTACAATAAATAAGCTTAATCTTTTTATGCAGATCATTTTAGAAAATAAACAGGCCATTTTTATGAGCTACTTAGAACTGGGGCTGGGCTGGGATTTGCAGTGAGATCCTGCATACGCTACAAATTGTAAGCAATTTTTAATTCCTGGGGAACTACTGCAGGTCATTATTTGATGTTGTTTTTTAAATAACTTATAAGTGCAACATTTTTGTGTGTTTCAAAGCATTTAGAAAGCAGAAACATTGCCTGGTGGAACTGAATTGCTGATTACTAAAGAAAGGAGATGACTGTAATCCACACGCTGAGCTTGTAGTTTTAACGCACCACCTTTCTTTGATTGCTTCTGGCGAACTTGTATGGAAAACAGGGCATGCGGGAGCTGGCAGGGGAGAGCCTGACCACTGGCCTTGGAAGCAGGAACTCCCTTGGGCTTCAGACTGGTCTCCTTTGCTAGCCACCTTTGTAACTTCAGCAGAGGTTAGCAAACAGCAGGCAATTCAATTCTGGTATCTTTAACCATTGACCTCACTTGTAGAAAGAACATAATAATGCAATTTTGGACTCCTGAGACTATTCTGCCTTACATGGGCTGTGAATAGTAATGTATAATGAATGTATGATTCTGATGTGAACTGTCGATTAAAGTTTGCTGGAGAAATAACATGGCTGTTATCTTGAGGATAACAGAGATGATGTCTTTTTGACGAACTATTAAAGAAACAATGTTACTAGCCATTGTTAGTCATTTAACGTCTTACAAGCAAACCTTGAGAGGGTACTGATTTTGCCTTCTGGCCAGCCCTGAGATGAATGCATTTACATGACAGTCCCTGTTTTGACACTGGATATGATATCATGTCCTGGCTAGGAGGTTTGACAGGTTTGGTGAGATTCTGTGAAGGAGCTGAACCATTTCAGCCCGAAACAGCCTGGCTTTCGGAAGAGAAGTGTGGCCTGTGGTTTGGGCTGCTACTGTTGGCCTTGTACGACACGGACTCGGTTCACTGCTCTGCCATGTGTTTGCCTGTGAGCCTGGACAAAGCTGTGTAGCCTGAGCCTTTGTTCCTCTCTTGTAAACAAGCTGATCTCATATTCTTAAGAAATCTCATTTTCGCTTCAATGTGAAAACTGTGCTCAGGCACTGTGGAAAAGGGGATCACTTAACTAGGTTAGTTTTGGCTGCATGCAGGCACGCGGTTGTGTCACTCCATCCCAGAAGCATCCTCATTTCAACAGCTACAGGTTTGTGTAAAATGCTTCCGTTCCCTGTGGCGCAGAAGTTGAGTAGGATTGTATTCCTCATCTCGCTGTCCACTGAGCCAAGCAGCTGTGTCTCACAATTACAGAAAGAAAAAAAAATAATATTGAGTCTGGCTTTACTAGTGGAGCCTAAGGGAATTGCTGTGGCTTCTGACCCCCACCTTTCCCCTCCAGCTAATACTCCCTCTGCAAGGTACAGGCTCCCGCGTCACCTCAGGCAGCAGCCCTGATTTACCTCTCCAGCTCTAGATACACCACCACCTAACACAAACACAAACATCAACTGAGGAGCCGTGTTAACAACTCAAGCCATGAAACCAGGGCTTGAATAAACTGGCAGCAAACTGAAGCTGACCCTAGGGACACACCTGGTATGTGCTGAATGAACAGTGCTCCCTCCACACCCTTGGCAGAGTGCCGCTGGGTTCTTTAAAGAAGTGTGCAATTGTCCAAAACACTTACTTATTTTAACGCATTGGCTTTTAAACAAACCAAATTCTAGGCAAAAGAACAAGCACGTGAAAACATCAGTAGTTTTGTTTGGTAAGGTAGGTAGAGAGATTTTGTGGTTGTGTTTTTTTAAAGCGTGTTTTATAATGTAAATATAACCTGGATGAGAAAGAGAAAAATTGTTTTCATCACGAAAGCCACTGTAATTCCCAATGAAACAATGCCTAATAAATGTTGGTATTGTTCAGTCGCCGTTGAGGCTACCACTAATATCGCACAGCGTGTAGGCCCCCAAAGCTCTTGTTTGTTTCCGAAGCGATCAGGTCACACCACTCAGTTCCCCCCAATTTATTTAAATCTGTTACTTTATTTCAAGTGCTAATTATCTCTCACAACAAACAGAGCCTTGTCAGCTGCAATTACTGGCATTACAATAGATTATCAACAGAAAAGTGTGTCTTGAAGCAAGAAGTGTTGCCTTGGTTACCAACCCAAAATGCTCCTGGATTGCATCTGTAACCACAATTTCCTGATAATACCTGAAATATTTCATGAGCGAGACCCCTCTTTTCCTCCTAAATTAGTATAGGGCATCATGAGCCAAATTTTACCCTACAGAATTGTGATTTAAATCAACGGACAGTGCAAGTTTGGAGCTAGTGGTAGATTATCCTAAAGGCAAAAGAAAGGGTTTACATTTTGCATGAATAGAGGGGGATGTATTTTGCTCTTGGAGTTAGCGTACACAGGAGTAATTCCTCTGTCTTCACAAGTGTTATGCCTGACTCGTAAATGAGAATAGGCTCTTGTCCAGTAAACCAAAGCAGGTGTGTTTCATAAGGCCGTTCTTCCTACCCAACACCCTGACGTGTGCGAAGAGCTGGCACCGACTAGGGAGCCTTGGACTGGTTGTAAATGCAGTTTTCAGGATAGTTGTGAGATAGGGTTTTGATTGGACTTGGCAGAAGGAGAAATGTCAGCCGTGAAGGAAGCGTGAGTTCAGGCGAGAAGTTGGGAGGTTGGGTATGTCTCTCATCCTGTGACACGCAGCCAAAAGTTAAATGCCTCTGATTGCCTAAGGAATGTGGGCTAGTCTTTCATTCCATGTACGGTTGCTTAAAATAGGAGGGGATCAAAGCCAGCAGAGATACGGTGCCGAAACTTTGTGACCTTGTCAGTTGAACGAGGTTTCAGGACTGCTCAGGGAGGTGTATCAGCCTCTAAAACCAAAGACAGAAAAAGAACCAGGATGCCTAACTGGTGCTCCCATTAAATGTAGTCAAGTATATCCTAAACTTCAGTCCTACAAAGCAGCATCTATTTGGACCCCCAGCTTGTGACTCATAATCTTTTATGGGTAGTTTTCTCCTTATAGGCTTTCCAAAAAACCTCACGATCAATTTCAGTGCACAGAGAACAGCTTCCCAGTCTTGAAACGGCTGAACAGCTTGTTGCCCACCTTTATGCCTAAGCCTAAGCCTGGTCAAGATCTTCAAACAATATATTCTTACATTTGCTTTTCCCAGAGGAGTCTGAAAATTTTGGGAATGCCTACCAGATTGGGTGAAATGCGGTGGAAGCCTCTGCTTTCATTTAAGTTCTGTCTTAAAATGGAGCTTTTCCGATCCTGTGCAGTAGCTCGGTGTTAGGATGTTTGGCCAGAGAGAAGGAGCCCTGAGTCGGTTACCTGCCCTTCCTCCCATCTCCCTGCGTGTGCCCATATTGCCAGGATGGGGGCTGCACTTTCCAGCCGCGCTGTGGGAGCTGTGCCGTGGTGCGGGAGAGACTCAGCAATTGTTTGGGCCAGAGGGAGGGAAGGAGACCGTAACCAGCTGTCCGGTGTTTAGTTTAAAAGAGGGAGCCCTGAGTTCCAGTCCCAGCTCTTTCTGTATTTTACCCGTGTAATGTCTAATAGACCGCTCTCTAGGAGCGTCCGCTAGGACCAAAGACTCTTGCTCGCGGAGGAAAGCTCTCAACAATAATCTGAAGAGACGTGGTCCCTCTTGCTTAGGCACACTCTTTCACCTCTCTCTCTCTCTCCGGCCCAATTAGTACTGAAGCTCTCTGGATTTTCAGAAGAGGGCTCAAGTGCAAGCTGCCACCTTCACTCACGGCTGCGTTAGGGCACACAGGCGTGCTCCCGCGCGCCTGGACAGGCACGGTGTCACTGCCAGGCTGCTGCCTGGCGCTGAGGGTAGGACGTGGGGATCCGAATCCCCTTACCGTGAGAAAAGACCCACGCCTGGCTGTGCTGGATCTCGGTTAAGCGCGGCAACGCTGCAAACCCTACAGGAGGTGGTGGCAAGCGAGGATGAGCCCCGCTTGCCTCTTTGAGGCCGAAGCAGAGTTAGCAGAGCTCAGCTGTGCACCGCGTGGAGGGCAGTGCTCCCCCGTATTGCTGGTCCTCTGTCCCCTAGCTCTTGGTTAGCTGCTCATCTAGGGCACTGCTGGGTTTTTGTGGCTGGGTACTTTCGTACCTGTCACTCTTCTGGTCGTCTTACAGGGAGGACAGGCATGCAAGCGTCAGGTGGTTGGGGAACTGAGTTACGCAGCCTGCGACACGCTGCGTGAAGCTTCTTGCTCCCACAGTAGCCACGCAAGCCAGGGAGATGAGTCCTGTTTTGCTTAAACCCATTTTTGCTCATGAACCTTCAATTCTTAAGACAGGACTGGCACTGTCTTACATAGCTGATTTCTTCTGTGCTTCTAAGTAAGGTCTCGCCTGCTGAAATGAGTGTTGAAAAATAACCCTTCGTGTTTGTGCTCCACTTGGTACTGCAGCACCCACGCAATTCAAAGAGAGTGACCGTCATTCAGTTCCCCCTCGTGTGCCACCCACGGAAGCCATTTGGGATGCTCCGAGTGTGTTGCACTTGGATGACGGGATTGCAGAGCCACTACTGGGAGCCAGGACGGCTGGCAGGGCTCTGGTGGTCACACGAATGCCTGCGACTGGGACTGGGACTGGGACTGGGACCGGGACTGGGAAGGCAAAGCTCAGCTGCCTGTCCAAGCCAGGTGAGGAGCTGCTGTCATCAAGGAGCTGCTTGTTGGCTCTGGCTAACGTTACAGAAATTATTCGTGCTATCTGGCACTTCCTTTGGTGGTATCAGCAGAAATCAGAGGCTACGTAGAGGGCAAGGCTGTGCAGTTTCACAAGGCCGTCTGGGTCTCTTTTCTCAAACTCCACAGGCTCGGGGGGCTCAGAGAAGGGGTGTGATTACTCAGGAGGGCTGGCTCAGTGGGACTGCTGGGAATAGTAAATCATCACTGATGGAAATACCGCCTTTGAACCAATCAAAAACTACTTTAAGGAACATATTTTTATTTCAGCTTTGGAATCACTAGCTAGGAATAAATAACAGGGTTTGGGGGGGGGTTCTGCAGATCATTGGGGAGCATACTCCAGAGTTCCCTCTTCGCTCATGTTTCTCATCTCCTTGGTTTTTACAGCATAAGCACTGATCTGTACTCATGGCGTGAGTCACTGGTTTCTGTTTATCCAAACCCAAATGTAAATATTTCCATAAAGATAAAATTTTAATGTAGGGCTTTATGACAAAGGCTGTTATTTCCAGGCTGCCATTAACAAATCCATGCTGCTGTGGTTTAAATGGAAAATTTTAGAGCTGATTATAAAATGTTGAAATCAGACACAGCTATGAAGACTTGATAATACCTGAACTGGAGAGAGAAGGTCCTGTCAGGGATAAAAAAGCAGAATGAAGGACTGAAACCCAAATATAAAAGTGTACAGCCAGCGTCCAGCATGGCAGCGCCGTCAGAAGAACATCATTGTCGGTAGCATAATAAGGCTCTCCCCCAGTACATGTTTCTTTGGGTTAGCCCAGGAAATGAATGGGACTGTAATACAGCTCTTTCACAGATACATTTTGGCTGCTTAAAAAATTAATACATCAATTCTAAATAAACAGAAAATTAAATAAAAATAGACTGGTTTAAGATGAAGCAACTAGGATGGACAGGGAGTGCTGGGGAGGAACAGTAGTACAGAGAGAAGCGTGGGCATCCAGAGAGGGACAGGTTTAAGGCTAGTCCATTATGCTTTTACTACAGTTAGATTCTTCCCATTTTTTCCTAACTTGGGCTTTTGCATTGTTTTTGATAACGCCTCCTCTGATACCCTAAATACATGCTTGGGAAGTAATATAGATTAATTTCTACCAGCCCTTGGTATTTTCTGTGCCTGGCAGTGCTCCACACCGCAGAGGAGGAGAGCTGACCTCTGCGTGTGGTTTACAGGACTGCTCGCGGATGAAGTGGGCATAACCAGGTTTGCGCGATTGTTTAGATGTGGTATTTGAGTGGCCTCTAATGCATTTTGTCTGCATGGAGCCAGCCCCGGAATACATCTAAAAGGCTCCCCTGCTAGAGTGCAGCAGGTTTTGACAACCACTGGTGCTCGAAGGAAGAGCAAATGTGTGATTTAGACGATTGTTAGGGACTTTTTTTTTTTTGCAAAGAGAGTTGTCACATTGCAAAATTGTGAAGTTGCATATAATCGGATGGTGACTGTAAAATATGTTACAATCATGCTCTCCTATTATTTAACAATATAACTATGGCTATTTACCAATCCTAGATTGCCAAACCACAGAGAAGCAAAACTACATGAAAAACTTAGCGTGTCTAAACCAAAAATTTCTTCTCTCTGAGGCTATGTTATTATATTTTTAAATTGCATTAAGAAATAAATTTATTGTGCATTGTTTCCCTTAGCGGTGAGTGGTTCTGAAACGCTGTTACTTGTTTCATGTAACCACGCTTCAGTGAATTTTGAAGTTTTAACAAGAGTTAGGGGTCAGTTTCCTTAGGCAAGTTGAAGAAATTTTCTGATGATTTAGTTAGTAGCGGTGGTGTGGTCTTCTTGTAATCATACATCTAGCACCTAGAATGAGTTGGGGAGATTAATCTGTGGTGCACCTTTAAAATAAGTGGATAAACCCCGAAGAAATTAAAAGAAAACCACACCTTTAGACTGATTCTAGAACTGCTTTTGCTTTCTGCCAACAATGGAAGTTTAAATGAAGAAGAGAGAGAGCAAGAGGTGCTACAAAAGTAAATATAACCCTATTCCAATGGATAGTTTTCCTGTCATAGACTAAAATTAACAACATGGCACCGTGCAAGCGCAGAACAAAGGGAGCTACTTTGCCCCATAGCCTTTGCAATAAGAAAAATGCAATTAAAAAATGCAGCCAGGTCCTCTGATTTTCTTACTTTACCACCCTTCTCTGAATGTTCTTTATTTGCAATGCTTGCTTCTGCTTTCCCTACAACCCGCAAATTGCTCAGCTCCAGGATTTGGGGGCACATGAGAGCTGTCAGATCAGGCCTTCGCTCTACTTCCTATGGCATATGCTCCCTCCTCAGATGGGGAGCTCCTCCAGAACAGAAATAACTAATGATAGTGTGACTACTTGAAAGCCACATAGAGGGAGGGAGGAAAGAGATGCTATTCACTTTGGCAGTACAAATAAAGTGAGAGCTTGCTTTCTACAGGCATGTGTGGGAAGGGCAACAACAGAGCAATTACATAGTGGGTGGGAAAGGGGATTTTGTCACTTTGGCAGTGCTGACAGACAGAAATAAACTGCTTCTAGGGGGATAGCAGGGTAAGAACTTGCACATCAAGAGCATAAGCAGAATTAAAATGGGCCCTTAAGGGGATTTATTGAGGGCTGGTGGGTTTTTTTTAAAGTGCCTAAGGCCCCTACTATTTCATTGTGTGCAAGCCAAGAATCAAGAGCAGGGAGAGAGAGTGAGTAAGTTGCATCCAGACTAGTAAGAAACAGTTCTGACTGTGGGAATATCATTGCAACCCTTATGCGGCGGTTACAGATGTGGGGGAATGGCACCTTCAGCATGTAGGGCCAGAGAGGGAAGGAGTCGCGGTCAAGCAGGCAGCACGGAAGAAACCCCCTCCCCTTTTCAAACCAATAATGGAGTCCCTTTCCTCTTTTTTGTGCGTAAAGCACCACCATGTATTGGCCATGGTGTCCAGAGAGGTATAATAATGCCTTAGGGCACGCGACACATTGCCAGCATGAGGCAGTAAATTATTTGAACCAGTCTAAATTTAGGTGCATGGGCACTTGAATTCCCTCTATCTGTGACAGACTTTCAGTGGGTGCGATTGTGCTACTCTTACTTTTCCTTGGTTTCTCTGGACTTCCATATTACTTATATGAAGGCAGAAGGCAAAGTCTGCTCCAGTTCGACTGGAAGAGGGGAATGAAGCATAGCTGTTCTGTATCCACAACTGCAGAGTGCTGTCAGCCTTCTGTGGGAAATAAATGATGTTACTAACATGGGTTACAATAACAATGGAGATGGTTTTGTTTCTTTTTCATGTATTTTCTCTCAAAAAGAAAACAACTAGTGATGTCCACCAATGTAGATGGACATGGAGAGTTGCAATACAATCATTCTGAATAAGAAATAGCAGTTGCTGCAAAAGAAATATAAGAAATATGATATATGGAACACATGGGGATATGTTCATGCACCACAGGTTCATTCCACCCCTCTCTATCCCTTATGCCCATCTCAAGGGGAGCCCTCTGATGTAGCGAATCCAGCAACTTCCCTCTCCCTTTCCAGACGAAGTGATGGAGGGGATGTCCACCTTCTCTTCCAGTGCTGAGTCCCGTGAAGGGCTGGGTAGTGGAGTTTCCCTTCACCCATAAAGCATGTACTGCTATTTCACGGACCCTAGGTTTCACCCAAAATGCCAACAACCAGATTTGAGTGGCTCATCATTTAGCAGTGCCGAGACTGGGCAACTCATTACACTCACTTGGTGCAACGTTGCTTTTAACAACAGGCTGTGCTGCCATGCAGTGCACTCCAGCTAAAAAAGAATAAGCCTGCCTTCAGCAAGACAGCCTAGAGATTTTTTAGATGGCAGATGATTGGTGATGTCACATAAAATTGACAGCTCTTCAGACAAAAGGAAGAAGCTTGACTTAATGAGTGCTATGGGTGGGTGTATAAGCAAAGATTTTCTAAGAATTATCATTACCTAGGAAAGGCAATTTTCAGCTGAATTGACATTCCAGTAATTAAGGGCCAACGTAGAGAATCTTGGTCATTATAACTATTTAAATTTCCAAATTGCTTAGTTTAGAATTGCTTATGGTTGAACTGCTACTGACAGCTCCATCACTTTCTATTCTCAGCCAGCTTGATTGGCAAATTGATGAGGTCTGTACCACGCAGCCACACCTCTACCTTGGTGCCAAAAATCACTACCTGAAGCAGAACAATAAGTAGCAACTACGGTCAGATCAAATCACAATGAATCCAAGTTTTATCTTCACCTCTTGGTAGTGTATATGCATGTTAAAGGGGTCACTGAGTGGCAGATTCTTGAAAACCGTGGTGTAGGGTGTCATCATAGTTTAGTTATTTTGGAATCCACATTGCTGGGCTAATACAGAACTTTTTTCTGGGTTTTCTCCTCTGTGTTGACAGCCTCGGGTGGACAATGCTTTTCACATGGCAACTGCTGTTTTGTGGTCATAGGAACTTTTTTCAGAGCGATGGGTAAAAGAAACATCTGGACCTTCTGAGGAGATTGCATTATGTCTTGAAGCAACTTCCCTAATTTCGAAAGTGAACCATTATATGTTCTATCTGCCAGTTGTTTTAATTCTCTTGTCATACCAAAGTCAAAGAGACTGGGAGAGAGAAACCATATTTGTATTTTAACAATTTAGAAGACTTTGTGCATTATTCTGCAAGAATGGAGGCACTGGATCTCTTTTAGCTTTAGCATGTTGGTCTCCTTTCCCCCCCCTGTAAAAATGTATTAACTTATCATGCACTTTATTCTACTGACTTAAGAGAGAGAAATTTAATTTTTAGTCCCTCTTCCTCTGTACTGTCACTTTTGATTCACAGTTGCTAAGCGTTGCAAAAGCTCACCAGAGGGACACTCTCATAGTGTGATTTGCAAACTTTGAAATAACACCCACCAGCAGAAGCACCATATGCTCCAAAGTTGCACAGCAAACTGACAGCAGTATTTCATTTATAATTTGAATTTCCAAAAATGTCAGCATTTTTCAAATCAACAAATGGCTCTCAGCTTGCAGTGCATGACTCTTTCCTCTGAGTGGACATTAAATTATGTTAATTCTGCTTAAATTTCTACAGACTTCATTAATGAGAGCCACATTAAAATCAATTCATTTTTATTATGGTAACTTGTGCTATTGAGACAAAATAAATCTGTGAATTTTCTGAATGTGTAGCTAAGTCACTGGGCTTATATACTATACAAATGTGTGGGTAGTTTAGGGCATGTGGACTTTGTGGCTCTCTGTAACATTGATAATCCAGTGCACCCTTTTTGATAATAAAATAAAGTACCAAGGAATATTTTTTTAATCAATCAAAGGCAAACTTCACATAAAACACAAGCTGTTCCCTTTGTGGTTAATTTTCATCCAGCTGTACTTAAGTACAACAGAGCCAGCAGAGAAAACTACTTGGCAACACTTCCTAATTAGGGGACGTTAATTACAGCTAAATACTATACATTTTCTGTTACAAGAGTTCATCTAAATCAATGTTATTATGGTACTAAAGGAATTAATAATGATTTCATACTTAGAAGCTGTTGCCAAACTACCCATTAGTTCAGAGTTTAAAATGACTTTACAAAGAAATCTCTAAATCTGCATTACATAAAACACTGGAGCATTCACAGACAATCACACATGGCACTTCTATTGTGTATTAATAACTGCGCCTGATGGCATCCCGTTTTCATGCTGGAGTGTTGATGGGGGGGGTGAGAGAGAGGGAGGAAAAGGCCCCGCGAGACAAGGCACACATCCTTACAAACTGCGAAAGTGAGATCTCTCTCTGAGAACGGAGATCAGTCCGTCCGCTGGGAGATTTGATGCGGATTTCATGGGGTGGGAGACAGGCAGACCCACTTACAAAACCACGGACAATTTGTACACGAGCAATTCGGATTCTAATGCTGAAATACCAAACCAGGGGTGCGTAGGACTGTGCGCTGGGATCACAGGCCCCCAGTTCATTGAGGAACACGGCTGGCTCCCAGGGCACCGTTTCAGACACGGCCCTCCACTTAGGATGGAGAACTTGGTACGAAGCTGATACATACTAAAATGTCCTTCACTGCATCTACTCATATTCTTGTTTTAAATACAACGCAATGATTAAAATCACTTTTTATTGCATCTTGCATTTCTAGCAGCATCTGCCTTGTTAAAATTATGGCTTAGCATTTCTAAATCAATCCAAATTAGGAAAAAAAAAAAAAAGGAGGAACATTAACCTACTATGCAGATGGAGAATTTCTCTCAGGTTATTTCTTACTAAACAGGGATCCACAGGTGCCTATTACTGTCATAGGAGCCACTGCTCAGCAGCCTTGTCAGTAAAATGGGAAGAGAGATCAAGACCAGCCGAGCTGCACGGAGCAAACACCTGGGCTGTACAGAGGCTCTGTACTGAGCTACAAGTCTGCAGTGTCTCGGCACAGGCTTTGCAGGGAGGAAGCCTCAATGGCTTGAAGCCCTCTTTGTGCTCACTCGATCCGAGACAACTCCAGTCCCTCCAGTTTCCCTTAGCACAGTTTGTACAACTTACAGCATTCTCCCAGTGCTGCGAGAGTTCGTTGGTCTTCTCCCCCACCCAGAGTTATTGCTACCCTGGAAAACTCTTAGCTGTACCCTTCATTTCCAGTGCCATGGGGAACTTCTCCCTTAGCGTCCAGCTCCTTTTTGTCTCACGCTGCCCCTTCTGTTCAGCGTGGTGGATGAGGTATGGTACATGCAAAGAGATGCCTGCGTTCGGGAGGGGTCTGCCTTACAACTTCATTGGTTTATTTCTGAGAAACGGACAGAGAAAGATTAGTGTTGTTGCAGGGAAAAGCTGCTCAATTCCTAGATTTTAAAGCAAATCAGGATCAAAGCAGGTTATTGATTTATTAATGACATGTAATTAACTGGCAATCAGTGAACTATACCTCCAGAGTCAATATCAGCAGCACAACAGATAAACCACAATAAAAGATGCTTACAAAATGTAAACCAACACTTGCAAATTCAAGAAAGGCCTTCCATAAGTAATCCCCAAAAGTTTTAACCCCATGCCCTCCCACCACATCCACCCCACGTGAGGGTGAGGAGGGACCCCACAAAGTCACGTGTGCCCGCCGGCGGTGCAGGTCCCCACACGTTGTGCCCCGTACCGTCATCCCCTCACGGCGTCCCTGGGGAGGAGGCACTGCCTAGCCTTGATGGAGGTGGGGATGCGAGAGGGTCTGAGTGAGTGTGGGCCCCCCAAAAAGGGTAAAAGAACCTTGCAGGAGTTTAAAGCCCAGCAAAGGAAAAGTCACGTTCGGCAAACACACGCAGGGTTTTATAAGACAGCTCCCGAGCTGCTGGCTTTGAAGCGCCGACCTCCAACCAAGTTACGAAAGTTGTTTTGCTGCGCTGCCCCAGGATGGGAACATGGGAAGGATCAGTAAATAGATGCAAAATTAACCCCTTCTAAGAAGTCAGCTGCGAGAACACGCAGAGGAAATATTTTTACATCGATACAGGTATCCACAATCACCCAAAGAAGACAGGCAACACTAGGAGATGTGTAAGCCTTTAACTGAAATAATCACCCATGCAGACTGTGTTTTTTAAAGGTTTGTTCCAGCGGTGGACAGAAGCAGTAATGATCAGACAGGCTTGCTAATCCAAATGTTTCCAAACCAGCCGGCCCTGCTGGGTACATGTGCATGGCGCTCCGTGTGGGACACCCCGGTGCCACCCAGAAGAACAAGAGGCACAAGGCCAAGTGCCTGAAGGCATGACCAAAGTCGAAGCCAGGAAGGCAGCAATGCTGCAGGCAGGTTTGTGTCCATGGCCCAGGGTGGCACCGGCTTGGGGCAGGATTAGCTGTCGTGCCCATATCTTGGCTATACGAGATAGCCAGGCTTTCACTCACATCGTCACTGCTATTCTTTAGATAGGCAACAGAGTACTCTGCCTGCAAACCACAATCTTTTGCCTTTCAGTTTATAATGAAAGCACTTTTTGTCTAAGAAAATATAGCTATATTAGTACTGAAATTGTATTTTAGTGAAACATTTAGTAATGTTTACACTAGAAGTACACTAACAGATAGTGCTGCATCTTTTTACGTATGGAGCAAAGGGTTGACTTGCAACAGACTGCTATTTTGATAAGAATACCTTCTGCTTAGGAACTATTCTTAAGTTTATTTTTCAAGCGTTATTCCAAATCCGTGTTATAAAATGTTTATATGTGCACTTAGGAGCGCAGTTATGGTATAGCTGTAAAAGTGAAAAAAACCCCTCGCCCCGCAACTGGTGTCTTTTCGCATACTTCCAATGTCAGAATGGATTTGCAATTCTCTCACCCTCGGGCTGTGCAAAGCTAACCCTCACAACAGGGGGGGTGCTGCTAACGTGCCCACATGCCCCCCCCCACCCAGCGTGCTCCTGCGGTGCTCGCCTCCACACCACACGCAGTCGCAGAGTAGCCCAAGGAATCCGGAGGGAAGCGGAGTGGGTCTGTCACCTTAAGGATGTGAAAGGAGATGTTCCCATGACAATAAAAGCACTCCTAAGTGCACCTCCAATCATAAATCATTTTCAAAATTGCTCGTGGCTTTTTAATTTCTTTCATTTGGAGGATTTATAGTGCGCTGACGTGCCAGAATGTTTATTCCATGGGCTGCCTGTCACGTGGTGCCCCATTGGCAAGGTACCAGGCTCCAGTCCGCGTTAATCTAAACCTCTGCAATGATCATTTGCGGTTTCTAATAAATGACTGATAACTCTGTGTGTAACTCTTGCAGTGATTAAAGTTAACATCGGTACAGAGTGCAGGCTGTTTCAGCCATTTTTTGACGGCTATTTGCCATTCTTCCTTTTTAGTATTGCCATCACTGAAACAAAAAGCTTCTTGTTTGAAAATTATTTATGGAGTGTTGCAGAGCTTTGTAAGATTTTCATACACCATTCTGCGAGCTGGTATCCTTTTGGATTAGAGTGTACTCTCAATTTCAGTCCATGGATGAGAACGACTTGATTTCTTTTCATAGTTTGCAGCTCCAGAAATGTCCATGAATATGTATTGCGTCTTTTGACACTCCTTTGTGCTGGCTTTTGGGGAAGGCTGTGCAGAATCAGAGAAGTTAAAGACGGAGTGGACCCATTAGACCATCCTGCCCGTCTGCCTCCCCACACAGGCTTGCGCTTTCTGAACGTAGCTGTCCCGTATTTGGTCGGGTCCCAGCTGAGGGGCTTCTGCTGCTTCCCCGGTGGGCTGCCAAACGGCCTCGCCTAACTACTTACACAAAGACTTGTTGGTACTCACCCTAAATTTTCCACTTGTTATTTTTTCCTGGTACACCAGATACAAACCCACTATTTGGTATCAAGCCATTCTCCCCCATTGCTGGAATTCACATTTACCTCCATCAACATGCTATTGTAAGGGCACTAGCCAGGAACCACACCACCTTGCAGCAACTGCTGTGTGAAAACAGAACAAAAAAAAATCAATCCCTGCCTCAACGAGTTAATTGCTCAGGTGAATTAAATTTACAATATGCACAACAAGAAACAAGGAATAAAAACTGAGGTCTGGAGGGAGAAGCATTTCAAAGTTACAAAACACTAAGTACCAAGGTTGCCCACGCCACCGTATCTCAACCCGTGTAAATGCCACTGTCGGTGACAATGTTGTTCCCTGGTCCATCCGTCTGTCTCTCTCGCAGCCATTCCCCAAATTAAATTCATGCACGGGAGATTTTCTTTTGGTCTCGGTATTCCTCCTCCCCTGGTGAGGTGCCGTGTTTCTGGCAGGTTCACTCCCACTCTTCCTGCCCAGAGGATCTCACTCCTGCTGTGCAGCTGCCAGTTCTTGCTTCTGGTCTTCCGAGGCATCTCCTCCCAATGCCTTTCCTCCCGCTTTCCCTGCTCACACCGACACTCCCCATTTCCTTTCTTTCTCTAACCGGTGCCAGTGTCTTTCTCTCCATCTAGCCCAGCTTTTGCCTGCCGGTGGAATTACACATCTCCTGCTGGCACCATGTGCCCTACTAACGCCACGAAAGGCAGGTGCCGAGGATCAGGACCATTCTCCCCCCTTGCCACAAGTTCATGCTCTGAAATGTGGGAATTTCAGAGAGCTCAACTGCCAAAGTTTCTAGGTGTGGGCTGAAAACCCCCAGCCCACTCTGTATTTTTATTCAGCTTTATTTTCTGACTCATTTTAGAAGGAAGTTCAGCCGAGGAAGACGTCTACCTAGAAAATTTCAGTCCAAGCAATTAGCTCGCCAACGCCACAATTGGAGCATAATGGAGAATATAACGTTTATGACTCTTATAAGTGTTAGAGATTCTAACTTCTGCCTAGAATAAGCATAGTTTCTAAGGCAGGATTTGAAGCTCTACTTGTGCTTTGCTCATGCACTTCACTACTCTTCTCTGGAAACATACCTTATTGACCAATTACGCTGTGTTCAAACACACAAGCGGCAATTAACTCACTCATCTGCCTCACCTGTCACACGTATATTTAAAAATCTGTCTTAGCATCTCGACATTTCTTAGTCTTGTCAGCAAAACCCAAAGCACTGATGTATTCTGAGACGCTGCACATTTTTTTTTTGTCTCCGTGTGTTGCACCAGTTTTACACCCCATTGAGTTCAGGAGAGCTATACAGCAGGAAATTAGGCCCAAAGTGCATATACAGGTTTAAATCCGTTTCTAAAACACTGTAACACACTGCTCTGCAGCCCTCTAATGGAGAAATGGCAGACACATTCAGCAAAATGAAATGGAATTAACGCTTAACAAAGAAATTTCCCCTGAAGGAGGCAGCTCTGAAAACATGTACTCAATTAAGAGCAGACAGATATTTTCCTGCAGTTGAAGTGACTTTTATTTATGCATTTATTTGTTTCTTCAGAGCAGAAAGTCATGAGTTTTCTTTGTAGGGAGAAGCAGGGGTGGGGGGTGAATGAAATCAGATCAGTGAGAAGAGGGCAGGTGAGACCTCCTGGAGAGCTCAGCCTCCCCACCTTTGCTGGGGAACTCACTGCTACTGGGGACGTCCCTGCTTCTCTGCGGTGTCTCTGAGAGACAGCTGTGGGCAGAGGCGGTGTGTGTCCCGTGAGTGGCCATTAATACCTAGCGATCCTCTCTGAAAATGTTACATGTTGCTAATACCATCTCATTTGACTGCAGCCTAACACAATACGTTGAACAAGTAGTGTACTCTCCCGTGCTGCTAACGTACCCGTTTCACCCCGACTGGCTGCGTGGAGTTGCTTTGGGCTTCGTCTGCTCCCTCCTCTCTGACAAATCCTAAGCCAGAGTAACGCCGAGACGGACCTGCTCATCAGCGATTCTTGTTGGAAGGACTCTGCACTGGGACCTTACCTGGCATTTTCAGGACGAGCTTAAGAAAAGTTTCAGCAATTGTAAAACAGCTTTGCCTTCAGTCTGCTGGGGATACCTTTTAGGATGCCTTTTACTTCTATATCTCAGCTGCCTCCTCCTTAGTTTAAGTGTCTTAAAGAAATAGGAGTTGTGAGAATTCGTTCGAGGTAATGTTAGGGAAAAGTAAAGATATTTTTCTCAAACACTGTAGGCCTATACCCACTCTGGATCGCATTGAGTTGTTTGAGTCCGTTGGACATTCACACTGTTAACGGTAGCCAAAGATATCTGTCATTTCTGACTCTTCCTGTAAGCTGAGGCATTAGTCACAGAGCTGTGCTTTTTTTTTTTTTAAAAAACCTGCATCCCACACTCAGGAATAAAGGAAGAAAACATATAAAGATTATTCTCATTTCCTTAGCTAATCTGAACAAGCCAAATGACCCATGCTGGCTCTCCAAGAAATGTAGTGGTTCCAGTCCAGCCTCAGCATGTCTTCAAGGTGTTTATTTAAAGCTCCTTGAGCTTTAAACAGGTGCAAGGCAGGTCACTTTTCAGACCCTGAATTTTTAGGAGCCGTTCTGAAGCATGTTTAGCAGAAGAGGCCTGGGATGACACTGTTTTACAGGGTGGCACCGGTATTTTTGTGAGTACTTGCCATCCCCAAGGATGGGTGTGGTCTGGCTTCCATGTGGGGAAAAATATGTGTTTGTGTAGATGTTCCTCACTCTGCTGTCATCAAACACTGAAATAGCCCATTTAAAAGTGCTGAAGAAACTAGAATGAAGTCCCTGGTGCTTAGATCTATAGTTAGAGGGGCATTACTGGATGATGTGATCCTACCAGATTGCAGGGTTTATTTTTTTTTTACAACATTAGAGGACTCATCAACCCTGAAGGGACTAAGGGAGGCAGGATGGAGAGGATGAAATCACCTGGATGTGCAGCGCTGGAGGTTTAAAGCTCCAAGTCCCAGGGCTCAGGGCACACACAGTGCATCCGTTTAACATCCTTGCTGCTTCTGGGCTTCACCCTGAGAATTGCTCCAGCACCACGTGCCACAGAGCATCCCCCCTGCACTTGCATTGGGCATCTCTTAAAGTTCAGAGGGAAACAACAGAAGTTTCCCTTTTCCTTTACAGCTCTTTCACTTTCAGCCAAAAGAAGGTGGAATATAAAATGTTGAAGCAGTTTTTCCCCTACAGTAGAATTTCCTTTTCAGTTACTTTTAATCTGACATCTGCTTTAACATGCACTCACACACTACATGTATTTTAATTTTTTCCCTGCCTTGTGTTTTATTATTTACCTCCTGTTCCAAAGAGATCACAAAAGATTACACTTCTGTGAAGCAATAACAGCAGTGGCGATGATCTCTCTTACTTCTCACAACTTCTCTTTTTACCCCTGTCTTTTTCCTTTATCTACAGCTTCCCGTCACTGCCCTCCCAGAGGCCTCGTTACAGTTGCTATCAGATGGGGTGATGGCATTCACGGGTTTTTTTGGAATTGGACAGATTTGTGCTAACTAGAACACAAAGCACTTCTTGTTCAGAGGCCGGATAGTCGTTCTTTGCTCTGGTTCAATTCATGCCTTTAAATAAGTTAGAGCAAGAAATCACGCTCTAGGTCAGCCAGTGCCTGTACTTTGAAGAAAGCCCAAGAGTCTGCTGGAGGCAGCAGAAAGCAGCCAATGCTGAGACGTGCCAGCCTTCAGCCAGACTTCTGACATTTCCCCTGGAAATGAAGATAACATCCTTAATCAACTTACATGTAATTAAATTAAATCATGGAGAATACGCATTCTCCAGCTTCTCCTCAGAAGCTGGTTGCTCAGGTCTGCACATTAGGGTGGAAAAAAAAAGTTCTCAATGGACCAGTAATCACTACGGACGGTTTTAGCACCTTCCACCCCCTGGGCAAGCTCTTAGGCACTAAGAGGAGGGGCTGGTTCGTGTAGCCGGCAGGCATGATGGCAAGCCTTGGCAGGCTCCTCCATCAGCCCACCTGCTCTCCAGGTTGCGACAGTGGCAGGGACCGTAACCTGTGGGATTACCAAACCAGCCTTGTCACTGGCCTCGGCCCAGATGCAGGACGTGAACTTGCTGGCTGGTTCGCTTGTTTGTTACAACTAGTAAATAGGTCAGAGCTCATGTAAGTCTTTGTATAAAAGCAGAGCTTGTGCTATTGATGATCTTGAAAAATCAGCTTATAAAGCCTTCCCTTATTTTTTTGCACAAACCATCATCCGTTTGGGGGTTTGGTTTTATATTACACTGTGCTGTATAGAGATGATGCTAATCTCCACCAGCCGAGCCTGCAAAGATCCTTCCTCTACTCCTCCCATAGAGAAAGCCAGACTTGAAAAAACAAGTGTAGTCAATTCCAGTATGGCTTCCTCAGTTTGTTAACATTCTTTAAAAAATCCTTTGTTTTCATGTCAGCTAAGGAACCAATTCTAAACTGATGCTTTTACAATTCAGTATTTTCAAACACTCTCTGCGATCTCGGAGATCTGAAACGGTTATGCCTCGGGAAAGCTTTGCTTCCAGAAGACAAATTTTCTGCAATTCCCAGGAATTAGGAATCCACAAGATGTCCCCAGTGCTCAAAACAGAGCCACTTAAAATCACTGGACTCTTTAGGAATGGCTAGAGCATCTTGTTGGCACTCCTTCATTGCATCAATGTTAAGTTTCATTAATGGCTATTAAAACAACTTTGTTACACGTTCTCTTGGTAAATGGTTCCTGTACATCCTCACAGAAGGGGAAGGATCTGTAAATTGTCTAGAACAGAGGAGAGGTCCCTACAATATAGCTGGTTGGGACCTGACAGTCACCCATCACTTGCTTAGTCTTGCTTTTAGGGAGTGCAAGGACTGCAACCTTTCTTGATGCTTCTTTCTTTCTAAATCTTACCACTTCTTAATTTAGCACACCTCCAGCTTTCTGGGATTTTAATAAAAGTGGTCAATCAGTAATTTTATCTATGGTGCCTTTGCATATTAAGAATACCCTTATCCTTGGTTGCCCTATTAAATAAGGACTGGCCAGATGGACAATTCTCTATCTTTCTCTCCTGGGCAGGTTACATCTAATTAAAAGCAGCTCCCTCCTTCTACTTCTACTGCACATTATACGTATCATCCAGATGTCAGCAGTGGTAATTTCAGCAAAAGCTCACCAAGATTTGGATAAAACTTGCTGTTGCTGTTTTGTCTTTTTTTCCCCCCAGGGGAAGCAAGGAGCCAAAGTTCCAACTGAGCAAAATAAAATTAAAAGTAGATCAGTTTTTTCTGCCTCAGTAGCATGTGCTATGGTATATAATGTATGTTCCCTGCTTCACAAAGGAAATGAAAGAATGAACTTATACAACTGTTGAAATAAAGATATCAAAGTATTACTTGCCCCAGCTGATATGTACACTTCACATATAATTACTATTTAATATCTTTGTTTCCTACAAACCAGGAAAAAAGCTTACCCTCTCTCCCAATTCCCTCTTCTTGTAAATAAGCTGATGCAGAATCTTCTAGATTTGCTGTTTCTACTTGACTTTCTTCTTGAATTTATTATCTTCTTTGCAAAGTAATGTGGTCTACAAAATGAAGCTATTTAAAATCCTAAATGAATAAGTGTTATAAAAATAATAAATTGGTATACAAGACTGACTTGCACAAAACATATGTTATACTCTGAAATATATTTAGACGGGAGTACATAATTGCCTGTTCCTTTTCTAATGGCCTGAAGCACAGCGCTAAATCTGAACTTTTCCCAAAGTCTATGCAGTGACGGAGCGACACCCCCTCCCTGGTTCCTGCCTGAGTTCAGGTCCCCATTGCCTTCCACGTGCTGTCTGCAGGAGTGACGACCAGCTGCAGCAGCCTCGATAAATCTCGACGGCCCCCTGACCACGGGAACTAAATAGCAGCAAACAGCCATCAGCGAAGGGAAAGATGGAAGAGAGGGCAGCGGAAGTGCCGGTCAGCGCGAAGGGCATTACTGTGAGTGCTTCCAGTTCCCTGTGGGTGGGGGCGTAGGTCCTGCCACACCAGCCTCCGACCGGAGCTCAAACCGCATGTCAGTCCTTGCCTCCCCCGTGTCTGGCTCTCTCATGGGCTCAGTACTGGAGGAAGCCCAGTGATGCTTCTGGCCTTGCCCAGCGATGCTTCTGGCCCTGCCCAGCCTCCCTCCAGCCACAGCAGGGGCCCAGGAGCCCCACTTCAGCTCAGCCTATGCCCCTCAGCACCTGCCTGAGCTATGTCGCAGGAGTGCCGGTCTCCAGCCCTGCCTCCGCCTCCGGGAGGGACCGTGGACCTGCGCTGTTGGTAGCTGTCTCCTGGATGGGCCCCTCGGATGTGCTTTGTTGTAGGTCTCCAGCCCGGTCCCCTGCTGCTCCTGATGGGACCCCCAGCCCAGGGTCACCCCCTCGCTTTGCCTAGGGCTGTCAACAGACCAATACTTGGCTGGTACCAGCAGCTCCTGTAGGAGGATTGAGAGACGAGGCTCTGGGTGGTATTGGGGGTCCACAACCACAGATAATATGAATACAACTCACTTGAGTCACAGAGAAGTTAACAACCAGTCACTCTGTAACACTGAGCCTTCCGCTTGTTCCTCGAAAAACAAAACCCACCCCAAAACCAGAATCACCTTTATTTGAATGTGTTTGCAGATTCTGTTACTTTTACGTTTCTTCTTTTTTTCCCCCTAAAATCACAGGTTTCAACAGAAAAATGTTTAAACTACTTCCCCATCCAGCTTCTCCCAAAACACTGGTTGGCTTGGAGTTGCACAGTATTTCACATTGGTGCGTTCGTAACGTTCATGGAAAAGGGAAGTGGCTATCTTCAACCTTTCAGGAAGCCAAACCTCTCCCTCTGCAAATGGAGCCTGTTCCCTCTGAAGCAAAGTAACCAGCAGCAGCCCATGTGCACATCAAAACTAAGGGGGACCGTCAACAGAAATACACAATTCCTCCTAGCAAGTTCATTAATCAACACGTAGCTCCTGTGGAAACAGTGAGGTAGTTCTCAGAGGTACTCACATTAAATAGTTAGATGGTAAAGTTGGACCTTCATTAATTTTAAGGAACTACACAGAGCCCTTCACCTAAAAACTAAAGCATCTCCAAAAAATAGCTTCTATCTTCGCCCTAAATGTCCAAAAGACAACCAACAACAAAAAAGTGTACTTTGCAAGCGAGGTGAATCTTTGTATTACGAAAGTATTGAAATACACTCTAACATTTATATGGCTAGAGCTAAACAGCAGCAAAATCCAGCGTGCAGTTGCTGGGAAAGCATGGCAGAGGGTCAACCTGGCAAGCACCTGGTGGGAGCTGACTTCATGTAACAGGCTCTGTATTTCTGAAAGTTCAGCAGCAGAAGTTTTGTCTACATATGCAAACAGGCACTGGATTTTTCCTTCAAGAAACTGGCAGTGAAATCGGAAGGAAAACCTGTGCAAAAAAGGCCACTTTCCAGGTAAACAAACGTATGAAAATAAAGTCACAGCTCAGCCTCATTTTCTGTGTTGAGACCTAAACCAGAAAATGGCTGAGAGCCTTGGATGAACTACTTCCTGGGAAACTAAGGCCTATTTTTAGTACTGAGCACTACATATAGGATTTTGCTTTCTGTATATGTTGTTTCTCTGGTTTGGTTTTTTTTTCCCTATTCAGCTTTCCTATCTGTCCAAGGTGTTTTGTAGAGCACTAGTGATTCAGGTGATATAATCAGATAAATAACTGAGTTATTATCTTTATGAAGCACAGATCTTTTTGTAATAAATGTACCTTGTAGTTTGATTTACAGCAAAATCCTCCTCCTCTTACTTCCCTGATGAGACCTACTTAAGTCAGTGAGACAAGTCATGATGATAAGATAATTAAGTTTTTAGTACAACTCTGGTTAGTGAGCAGAATGCAGTTTTGAAGTAATGAATCTACTAGCTCCAGTCTGATATTCAAAAGGTGTTGATGATTTTGGTATTATTCTTAATGTGCTCTGAGAAAAGTACTTTTTACATTAAAGCTGTAAACCCCATATAGGACACATTTCAAATCACCTTTTAAATTAAAGAATTGCTTTTAGAATGGCAAAGTTGAAGTTCAGCCAGCATAGCAGTGACACCTCCAAACTGACAGTCAAACCCCCCTACACTGAAATGGAAAGATTTGCATGAATGTGTTTTAAAATGACAGGAGAGAGGAATGGGAGCTTCTAAGCAAGTTAGACTAAAATTTTAAGAGTAAAATGCCTAAAAATAGGCCCCTGAATGCATAGTTAGGCACCTATATAGAGGCTGCTTGATTTTCAGTTGTTCTGATCACCCAGAGCTCCCATTAACTTCAGGAGAAACTGTGGATACTCAGCTGTTCTAGAAATCAAGCCACCTTTATTCAAGGGTCTAAATATGGATGTCTGTGCCCAAGTTTGGGGGGAAAAAATAAAAAAAAAAAAAGGTTTTTTTGCTACAGAGACATTTTATAAAAGAAAGTAATAGCCAGGTTTCATTTTCTCAGGTTACAATGCTTGAAACTGAATCAACATAACAATTAACAGTGCAACACATCTGTGGCAGAAGATTTTGTCTGAGGTGAATGGAAAGCTATTCCAAGATCTGTAGTTCTTAATTAGCAATCTGAAACATTCCATAGATATTTCATATTCTGCGACTGGAAAGTGTTACCAGGCCACCTAAATCTTTTTCATAGTATTTCAGTGTTGCCATTAATAAGCTTTTCAGGCTGGTCTGAGGAAGACTTTGCAAGATTAACTTTGCAAATCTGTAAGAATTAACTATTTAACTATTTCAGAATTACCATTTTTTCTGCTTTTGGATCAAGTACAACTAGCAGACTTGAGCATATTTTTAAATACTATAAAATATGAAGAAGGGAGAATTAGGCCTTTAATTCTACCATATGCACTTGGTTGTCAGAAGACTTCTGAATGCTGTTGGCTTAAAGATCTCTTTTGTAAAAGTAATCCTGAGTTGATTTTGTGTCTAAGCCATTGCCAGGTCATGCTGAAGTGCATAAGAGCCAGTCACATGATAGAAAATCTGCAAGAAAAAAGAAAATTTATGATGGAATTATATATGAATATAAATCTCACAGTGTCAAGGAAGTAACAAATTAAAGGCATGCCAGATGAAGATGATAGATATTTGTTTGTGCGTGTGTGTGTGTGTGCGCACGCGCACATAAAATATCATGTAATATACCTTTGTATATTTGTTTATAGGATCTGAACTAAGGGCTTTTGCTGCTTTGCTTGAAAAAAAAAGAAAAAAGCAAAGACTCTTGTTGCTTTCAACTAAGCTTTCAAAACCAGCTAGGTGGAAGACAATGATTTACTCTCACTGTAATCTGGTTTTGACAATTTCAGTATTATTTTGTAATATTCAATGTACCCAAAATTGCTTATGCTTTTATAAGGCTCATTTCAAACTATTCTTTTAACTGTACTGTCTCAGGGGTGGGGGAGTGTTCTCCCCATTTTCTATGTTTGTTTGGCTTTTTTTAAATACCTGTTTGTTTTACCGAATATGATTGGGACATTTTATCTTACATGTTTTTAGACGGGACAGTATAGCAGAGCTTTGGTCATGACTGGGGCATTTGTGCAATCCCTGGCAGATAAAAGGATGCCACCCTTAAGAAATCAGAACAAATTGTGCAACACAATCACTGGCTGTGTTGTAAGACTCAGCAGCAATGGCAGTGGCAACAAGAAAGCTCATGCTGCTTTGTCGTAACTAGGGACACGATTTTAGGTCAAGAGTGAGGCAGAGGCAGGCTGGCAATGAAGCAAGCCAATATTATTCTCATTGCAGGAGTGAGCCAGGGGTTTTCAACAGTCACGAATATTCACCTGACATCTCTCAGCTGTTCTATATTTCTTAAGACATGTCAGCATTTCAGTTGCTAGGGAAGGTGGGGAAAGGGAACAGACCAATGCTTTTTTCCTCCCCCAAATCCCCTACATCTCATGTTCTCCCACCAGCAGCAATAGCACAAGGACTCTCAAACTTTTTTCTTGGTTAAAGCTAATATCACCTCAACTCCTGGGTTTAATGAACATGGGAGTGAAGTTCAGCAGCCCCAATGGTTTAGTAGTTCCTATGACAATACACTGTGCTCAACTATGCTGTATCCTTTGGGGCTGATACCCTGTGCCAGTGAGGTAGGTCATGGGTAGACAGGTCAGAATCCTTCTTCCCACCAGGAACTACACATTGCCACTGCACCTCATACACTATTTGTCTGCCAGGAAACACAGCGACCAGCCTGCACAAAAATAAAAGCAATTAGAAAAATGAGGCTTTGTAGGAGGCAATTGCTTTTCTTCCCCAGGAAATAATCAATATGTAAAACCTTCTCTATCAGCAGTACCATATGTAGGATGAGATGTGACTTTCTCCACAGCATGGAAATATATTGTGAACAGTTGCAGCACAGTGACACAAAGGGTCTGTGAGGTATTTTGAGGGCCAGCTGAACTGGCAACATCTAGGAGTTCAGGGGAGTGCACTACCTTGCATTTGCAAAAGACTCCATCCGTATATGTACAAACTGAGCCTCTTTGCTTACTTCATTGCAAACCTGGCCAGGCAATTGCCAGCTGTTGGAATATCAGGGTCTCAGATGTCTGTAATGACAGGCCAAATTTAAAGAAATACTGGGCTGGAAGTGAACCTGACATTAATAATGAATTAGATGTATGTTCTATTATCTTTTAAAGAGCACCAAAAAGCATATTCTGCAAAAACAGTAAGCCAGCACATTTAGGAAGGTTACTTTTTCTCTCCACCAAGCTGAAAACCATTAACAACTAACCTGTTTCTCAATGTCTTCCAGCAAACTACTGGCACCCAGGCGAAAGAGCTCTGGTGTTAGCCATTCCACTCCCAGTTCCTCCTTCACCAGCATAAGCCAAGTAATAGCTTCTTTTGCCGTCCGAATGCCCCCAGCAGGTTTAAATCCAACCTTTATATAGAAAAAAGAAGTGCAATACACATTTTCATTCATCAGCAACCCTAGAAGAGCAATCAGCATTTGTACACCAGCAGTCTCAAAGTGCCTGTGGTGTATGTAACAACTCCACTCAGTAAGTATCTGACTGCAAACAGTAAAGCTCTGGACTAGTGCTGAGAGCTATCAAGCCTCAGTCATCACTGTGAAAGATAACATTTTCATCCCGAGGGACAGCAACTGAGGGAGTAATCATTTTGACCCCATTGCGCTTTCTCAGGAGCTGGGTTGGAGGTCTAATGGGAGCACTTTGCCCATAGCACATACTAGCCCAAGGGATTTAGCCAGGACCTGGGATGTGTGTATATCACCTACTGCCCACGTCACAATCGAATTCCTAATGTGTAACAACAAATATACATGCAATAACATAACACTAAAGATGCTGAAATAAAGCACGTGAGGCAGCTGGCTCATGTGGAGAGCAGTGAGAGATGGCTGTACTTCATAAAAAGCCTGTACACCACAGTTACACGTGATTGGGCTGTACATTCAAACCTATCAGAGGTTTAATTTTCAGTAAAATTTCCCAAATGGGAATTAAATTAGGTCTGTCTTTACCAAAAATTGAAAGTTTTGTGCTTCACAGGAACTGCAAAACTTCTCTCCTAATACATGCTGGATATGCTTTCGGTCACTTGATGCGAGATACATGTTATATTCGGTCAGGTGAACTGCCATGTAGGTAGAGGCACACACGGCAAGAAAAACCTATCTTTGAGGTAAAGCATGTCTTGAATCCCATGATCAACCTGCTGTGCAGAGCCAGCAGTGAGGTGACTTGGCAAGCACCCCTAATCCCAATCGTTTGGTTACATCCCATTTAAACACATCTCATTCTGAGACAGAGCTTGTGACACGCAGCTACCAAATCCCTTGTCAAAAATTTTGTCACTTGCATTAGCCAAAATGTTGGCCTTTAGCAGCTTACTAAACTCTTGAAAAACAAGGTGAATTAGGAAAAAGTGTTTCCACATTAAAAAAAAAAATTAAATCTGAACAATCTGTACAGTAACACACAGTGATTCTTTCTACAATTCCCTCTGCCATAAACCTTTACCTTGGGTACTCCTTCCCATCAGCCTTCTTCTGCAAGAATTATTGTCTTGATTTCTGTGTATATGTTCCTGAAACCTCACTGCATTGAGGATTTCTTTGTACCTTATGGATATAATACTGGAATCAAAAAGTATCTGTTTTTAAATGTGTTTGGTAATTTTTTTTTATAGTGATTTCAGGACAAACACAGAATAAATCCTTCTCTCACACTGAAGCACTGTGATAACAGCATATTTCGAATAAGATTATAAAGAACAATAACAGGAAAAGCTTTACAAATCCAAAACACGAAGACTGTTTTTGTGGATGGATGGGTGGATGGATGCGTGAGTGTATGCATACATCTGTTAATATTAGATTTCCAAAAGGAATTTAAACCACAGCAACTAGAAAAACATCTTCTAGACAATAAATTAAAATTGTGAGAATGTCTTTTCCCTCAGGAAGAAAATTCTAATGAAATTCAAATTTAGATTTTTTCCTAGAACTATCACAGCTCTTTGAGATAATCTGTGGCAAAAACAAGTAAAATAGAGTTAATATGAGAATTAAAAACACCATGTGGAATTCCTTCCCCTTTTAGCAAATTCTGAAAGCTCTTTTCTTTGCAAAAAAGCTGACAAAGACAAGCCTATCCTCTCCTCCCTTTACCAGCTTTCCAAACGGCACATCTGACTGCCATAAAAACGCAAAAAGGAAGGGGGGCTAGGGGTGGAATTTAATTCAAGAGCAGTACAAAGTCCAGCTACCACTTTCCTGCTGTTTCACAGCATTTCATTATTTTGCTTAATAAGTTCATCTCCTCAAGAATTTTCTCTTCACCTTATATTATTAAAAGTAATAAGTTTTTCTGGATTGGAGGTTTTCCCAACAGAAAAACCAATTTATGTATGTCCTTCAATAATGACAGGAAAAGATTATTTCCCATTATATTGCACACTTTTCATATCACCACCACAGCTTATCATTCAATAAATGTTACTCTGCAACTTGTTCCTTTCCTCGAAGAAGTTTAATTTCTGTATTAACCTGTTTTTCCCAGCCAACTCCTTGCTAGAAAGCATCCCTACAGCAGCAAAATTAGTTTGTTAAAGAAACCATTTAGAAATCTCTTGTCATTGATAATATTGTCTTCAGTTAATAAAAACACATAAAGTCAGTTTACATCTAATTCACTGACACACACAGGCACACAGACATAAGCACTCATTCTTAATAACACATTTCATACCATGAATGCATCCTTTTAAAGCAAAAGGTGAATTCAACATTTATATCCAATTATAGGTACAAAGCTCTGCTAATGCAGCAGAGCCCAACCTGGCACACAGCTGCTGCAAGCCACACGGGTGCCAAGGTGAGTCAGCCAGCCCCAGGGATCTGCCTCCGGTTGGCAGCAGTGACAACGCTCCCACAGAAGCAAGGCTGTCAGAGTTGTTGCATGGCAGAGATGCAGTGTGGCGAAGGGAGGAGTGACGGCAGCCCAGGGATCCACGCTGGCCTCATCTAGATGACTACAGAGAGCAGATGGACACACGCCTAACCTGCTGTCACATGCTCCTCAAGCTCCAACAGCCCCTGAAGCCATCTCAGCCCCTATTCCACTGCTCATCCCATGTCCTAACATCACACCTTGAAAGGCCACCTGCAGAAGGCACAGAAGGGTGAGCTGGAGAGGATAGAAAGGTGACCCAGAAATGGGGAGAGGGTCTTAGCTAGAGATATGATTTCCTTCCCTGAGGTCGCAAGCGAGGACAAAGCCCGCTGCTGAACGCCAGCATCAGATCTAACTGGCAGCCCCCGCTTGCCTGTGGATAAAGGAGGTGAGAGGTGGCTTAAGCCTTCCTGGATAAACTCCTCCTTTCTCACTGCTTCAGCGCAAGGATGGATGCACAGATAGTTCATCACTGGGTATGCCACACGCTCCCCCCTGCTCCTTGTCTCCACTGACCTGACTTGACAGTGACCTGACGGATAAATGTTGTGTACCAGGACATAATGTTCTTCTGACCCCTGTCCCTCCCTCCCTCCATCCCAGACAACAGGATCCAACTGGATCTGCCTTCTTGTCCCCTTGGAAAGGCCCTCTGGCAAGGGAGGAAAGAGCAGAATTTATCCCTTGGGCTGGCAGAACAAAGTCAGAAAACACAGTTGTGTACACTGGACAGACTCCTGATGGCTATAAATCTGTATAGCTCCACCGAGGTTTATGGGAGTATGCCAGTCACTGTCAGCTTGAGATTTGCCCTGTTATTAATGGAGATGACCATTTAAATACCTTAAATGGTGAAACAAAACTCAAACCCATGTGCAGCAGGGGATGCATCAAGATTGCATGAGCATTGAGGGAATGAAGTAAGAGTTACTCAAGGGAGGAAAGCCAAAAGTGCTGCCTTTTTTTTTCTAAATATTAGCAAATCAAATGAGGAATACAAGAGAGAAGTCCCATTACCTATTGCTCATATAGTCACGGAAGCTAATGTATGTGGATTTATATGTTCTGTGTTTTGAAACTATTACAGTCTTATGTCTTTCTGAGTGAGCCTGTTTGGTTAATTTTTATAAAGGTAGTGAGAATTACCTTGTTGCCAGTTTGCCAGTAGAATTCTCTAATGGCTCGCATCATGACTATTCCGACTGGAAAGGTTGCGTTTTCTACCTCCTTTCCTGTAGACGTCTTTATAAAATCAGAACCTGAAAGGAAGTAAAAAGCTTTATGGAAGTTTTAGAACAAGAGCCACTCTGCACATACATAGTTCACACTCTCCAAAGATGTCCTCATGCTTCACAGCAATTATGAAGCATTCCTTTACATGCACCCATGGTGTCAGTGCTAACCTTGCTCTGGTCGAGGCTAGAGCAGGAAGATGATACCCATCCAGTTTCAGAGCAAGTCAGACATCCCAGCAGCTAAATGAACATCCCAGCTCTTAATTCTTTGCTCTAGCTATCAGACCAACAATATCTTCAGGACAGTCCAATATAATACATGCTCCTGTACAGACAATATATGAGTATATATACATTAATAGGAATGTGTCTGACTAACCACAAAAATGGAAATTATGTCCTCTGAATAAATTTTGCTTCTAAACCAACATTTTGATATTTCCACAAGGATCTTTCTGAATAGAAACAATTTTCATCATTTCTTTTAATTTAACTTTGCATCTATTTAGTCTCACATATGACAGTCTAGTATCATATCTCCCGCAGCTGTTTAAAGTGAAAGGAAAGAAATCCCACGTGTATTTACGAAACAGCTGTGTAATACTGTAAACAGGAGAAAAAACTCCCTTCTTATGCATTTTGCAATTGTAACGTTGCAAATTACTCTACTTAAATCCACGGTCTGATACAATGCAGTAACAAGGCCAAAACACCTGTGTTATGTAAAGAAGGAGAGTTAGCTTTGGCTTATTTTTTTTCTGGTTTCTCACTTGTGAACAATATTCTCCAATGCCTGTCCTGAACACTTGTGTAGTGTTCTTCTGCATTCTTGCTGCTCTGGGTTGCCTTAAAATGAATCCTGCAGGACAATATAACAAAAAACTAAGAAACTAACCAAAAAATTTGCCTTGCAGTGTATGATCCTGCGCTGACACAATACAATGACAAAACTTCTTTAATTGCATTAGGGCGCACTTCATGCTTGGAAACCTACTTCTTAGAAAAGGTGTACAGTGGGATCATTAATTATCAAAAGTAATCGGGAGAAGAGGAGGGATAATTCAAATATCATGTAGTAGTGCATCATCCACTTCAGTCAATTGGAACTGCATCTGCTTCCACTTCAAATTTGGCTTAGGGTCCATTTTGTCTCTCATTTAAATGATGATGCCTCTACAACATCCCCTAGAGTAAGCAAGGAAAGTTTCACTACTGGCTTAAGCTAGAGCTGCCTAGATTACGTTTTGACGGTGTGCTGTGGCACACTGCAGTGACCTGTCTTCCTGATGACACAGCTGATTGGCACACAGGTAGGTCTCAGCCTGATGGGAAGTTAAGGCAAAGCCAGGCATGTTTCTGTGTCCTGTGATTTAAACATAACCGAAAGGTATCACTAACATTGTGTCTTGTAAGATCATGGTTTTCTCTGTAGGCTTCCTGTCCAGGCACTAACTCAGCCCACTGGTGGTTAAATTGCACCGTCCTATGACAATTCCTGTTCTAAAGAGAAACAGTTATTTGCAAAAAAAGTTGTAAGTCCAGAGAAAGTGCAATGTGCAAAAGAGGCAATTAATAGTTGATTGAGCTTTTCAAAGAATGGAGCACATAGGAGAGACAATTGAGTTACATATTTCAGAACTACTCCCTTCCAGAGAGACACTACGGACATCTGATAGTCACATTAAAACAAGTAACAGTGGAAGTGAAACTTCAACATCGCTAAATTATATTTTTAATTTCCCTTTCGAAATGTAACACTTAAAGTCCTTCAGTGCAATACTTTTCATTTTTTCTAGTATAAGGTAAGTCAAAGCTTTTATAAGTCTTATAATTACAAGTCTCTATGGTACAGTTTCATTAAAAACTTTCATTAAACAACAGCTGCCCTTGTATATGGTCTTCTAATCAATTTGGTCAAACAGAATGACTTCTAATCAGCTGTTGATAAAAATAGAAGATGAAATTTTAATTCTAATAGATTAACCACAAACTCAAGATAGTCTTCAAAATCCATCTAGCTCTATTCTCCAGTGGATTTAACGACTATTCAGCAACTCATTACTAAATAGAACAAGATGAACATTTTCCAGTTCATTAAAGAAATGTACTATGTATTTTTGCATTGTCCTCATGATTCGTTACAGGGAGTCTTAATTACAAGATAATGGATAATGGTTATTAAATGCAGACTCCAGTAATGAAGCTCTATTCATTTGCGAGCCTCAGAGACTGCAAAGAGGGGAAAATAAAATTACTAGCTTCAAAAGATTAACGGATCAAATTATTATTCAATTTTGAAAATCTCATTCAGACTTCATAGAAACAAGAAAAGATTAAAAACTAGTATTAGTACAAAAGTACTGCATTTATATATTTATTTTTAAATAATATCTTAAGGCTATTACCAGAATAATCAGCTTTAGATGTGATTATTAGACAAACATACAGCCAATTTAGTAGCATCCTCTAACAATGAAAACAATACATTTTTATTTCCTGAACAAATTCTATTTATGACACAAGAGCTTGCTAGCAGGATTGCAAGCAGCCTCTCGCAGAAGACAGAAGATGCACACTAGCAGAGAGGGCCACAATGGAAGGTGCTATTAACGTTTAGATTTCAAGAATGAAAAGGGGGATTTAAAAATCAACGACTGCTGTAAAAAGCACCTCATTAAGTAGGCTTTATGCCAACCTTGTAATAATAAGGGAGTTTTCGCCAAGTGTATTTCTTATTCGAGTTTTCAAAAACAAGCCTAAGGAATGAAGTTCAGCAGGAGTTTAATCTGGAAATTTAGATGATTATTTAGAAACTGAGTTTTATCCCCCATCTTCTCATCTTCCTAGGCTAATGTTAAAATACATGCTGGATGGCTTTCCCCTTCCTTAGAGTAGGTTACATGATTCAATGAAACATTAAATCAAAGACTTAAAAAAATGAGTTCTTCAGGGTAGATTTCCCATTCTTTCCATGCCTTCTACTCTTTTCCAACGCGTAACCACAACAGTACATTGCCTTTCAAGGCAGCCGGCCATGTAAGACTCATTGAATCGGTAAAGAGCAGAGACATCAAAGCCTTTTTGAAACACAGCAGCATTACACGACTGTTTCAGGTGGGCTTGCTGCCAGCCTAGCAACCCACCTGTGTGTGGTACATTACAGCACCACAGCCTGGCAAGCACAAACTGCATGAGCTTACTTTAATCAGAGATGGAAATCTGAATAAACCTTAAGAAATATGAACAGTGCGACAGACTCTGTTTGAGAGGCTCTCTCTGGTCAAAAGCATCCCAGCTCTCAGCACCACTGGGAGCCAGACCACTTGGGCTGCAGTCACACGTCTTGTGAAATCAGGTAGAGTATTTTAAGATATTAAATCCCCTCTTCCCTTGCACTCTTACCCCCCATACATACACTACCCTCAGCCACTGCACTCCACCAAAGACCACTCAAAATAAGCCAGCTGAATGTGCACACACTAAAAAGAAAATCACTGTCTTCATAGAGTATTGCCTGAACCCATACCTGGAGGTCAAGATGAAGTCCATTATATTATTTCTATTCCAGATACTCACACAGCCTTATTTTTATGGTAGCACCTGAGCAGAGGTGTAGAGCTGAAGTATATAGAAGCTGAGTGACTTGCCCAAGGCCTCTCAGCAAGCATTTGGCAGGGCAGGGATTGAATGTCCTCGTCTCCCGAAGGCCAGAAGAGCTGCCATGACTGGCCCACTCTACTGCTATCCCCTGCATCATCTTGAAATGCTACAAAGCTTCCCAGTCCGTGTAACATTGAAGCAGACCATGAGACCTGGAGAATCTTATTTAGACGATAGCATCCAGGAAACGCTCTGGTTCCATAGTTAGGCAATAAGGAATAATAAGCAGTAGAGCAATCGTGGAGTAATCACAACCTTTTGGTTGTGAAGTGCTTCAAATGCCCTTAGGGAATGATTATCTCCTGATAACTACAGACTCTGTGTTGTTGCCTTGCTCTTAATAAAGAACAAAGATGCGTCTGGCAGTTTTAAACAATAGTTTAGAGAGAGATGGTTGCAGAGGGACAATTATGCCATGCTACTTTATAAGTATTTGCAATGAGCACAAATATATCTTGGTTGCTGCAACTCAGATATAACAATATGCAGTGACACAGGGCGAACACATACTCTTCCAAGACTTCTAGGACTGGTGGCAAAAAGAGGCATGCTGCTGAGGGGACCTGCAAAAGCCCCTGCTGTTTGTGCTGACAGGGTAGCAATGATAAAATAGTACATTATCAAATGTGCATAAAGTCCCATTAGCAAGTCATCTTTCTATTTTATGAGTACCTAAAATAAGGGTCTTAAGATTCACACACAATTAGTCTGACTAGGGGCGACCAGGTTATCAACCCTCTGAAAATAAGAGGCAGGGCAAGATATAAAAGGCTAATGTAGTAGCTAATTCTTGTCAGTTGAGTCATCGTAATTGTCCACTTACATGTCCTTATCCTACTCCAGTGGCAAGATAAAATACATTCCCTGCTAGCTTAACTTGGCCGTTGAGGACGAGAAGAGAATACAAAGCTGTGACAACTCACTTTAGCAGTAGCTTTAACTCCATCACACATGGCTACACTGTCAGACCGCTTGGTTAGGTGTCTATGCACGTTTTCACACGCCTGTGTCTATGCTACCATTTTGAAAAATGCTAGCTTATAACTTGGTCTTTTGTGAACTGCCTATCTTTTGCAATTCTTTTTGGAAAAGTGTCTGCACGGTGGGAAAAAAAAAATCACATCACAGGGCTCCATGTTTAATGTCTGTTTACAAATAAGACAACCTTTCTAATGACCCATCCTATCATCTCAGCTTGTTTTCAAGACTCAGAATGGATTCTTCCTATCTCGTATACCACCTCCAGTAATAGGCGTTCTGCAGGCCAAATGGTGCCCTTAGGAACACTTAACGCATGCAAGCAAAGGGACAAATTATTAAGTCCATACTTACGCAAAATTCCCTGTAGATGATGTCTGAAAGAATTCAGCATTGCTGAATTATGCATAGCTTGCTAATGCACTATTATAGTGTCTACCACAGGTCTCCATAGAATACTATTACTTAATTAGTATTAGTTTCTTGTGTGTTCATTTAAAATGTGTTTCTTTAGAAGGTTCAGCAGAAAGATCCATACCACCTTCTGTTGCTCAGCTATATAGCATAGGCTCTTTCTATTTTTAGAGCATTCCTTCCAATCCCATCCCTATTTGTTATGGTGAAAGAGAAGATAAATAATTGACATGTGCTCTGGGCTCAAAGACTGCAGCTGGCATTCCTGCCAATGGTGGCTCTTGGCATCACGCTTCAAACCACACTAAAGTGCAAGAGGAAACATGCTCCCAGTCCCCTCCCATATTGCCAGGCAGAAACAGTGTTGAGAGATGCCCTTGTGCAGGAGCAGTTCAGGCAATTACATGCTGCTGGAACAGCCACACCTCTTCGTCTTGAAAAAAGAAGCAGCAGGATATCCTCCCAAGAGTGACTAGTGGCACCACAAGGAAGCTTAAGGAATCCCAGTATTGTTATCTGTTGTTAAATTTCATGTTTCTTTACCAAGATGTCATTTTTCTTCTTTAAAACTGTGTACCATGTATTACGCTCAAGGGCTTTACAGTGTATGACCTATACTAACCTTATTTCATTTTGCAGATGGCATGACTGGAACTGTTTAAGCAGTTTGCCTAATGACACATGACGAGCCAAAGGTAGAAAGAAGAAACAAATCAATGCATCCCAACACCTAATCCTAA
Organism: Astur gentilis; assembly: GCF_929443795.1. NCBI lineage: Eukaryota > Metazoa > Chordata > Aves > Accipitriformes > Accipitridae > Astur > Astur gentilis. The sequence goes on from NC_064897.1 coordinate 14,243,987, forward strand.
CCTTACTATAATAACTGAGAAAAAAATACACCTTTCCTCTCAGCTTATCCACTCACAATGCTGTTTTCCTTTACAGACTATTCTGTGGGCTATTTTTTGCCACATCCCTTCTGATTTTGAGCAAGACAAAAAATACAAGAGACATCAGTGCAAATCTCCTCTCCACTCTAGCATAGGCTCAGCTTGAGAGCACCCCTCAGCGCACCCAGGGCAGGAGGGAGTGCTGGTGGCACAGCTCTGGCCCCAGGTGCCCCAACCCATGGCCTCCTCCGGCACAATACCCGTGACAAAACAGAAGCAGGCAGCCGTGGCACATGTTATCCAGTGGAGGAAAGAGTGAACAGGGTGAAAGGAGTAGCAGAAGTGGTATGTGGAGATAGAAGTGTGTCGGTTACCATTAGCTTTAAGATGTGGCTGTTCCATCAGCTACCAAAATACCTGAAGAGTAAGGGGGAAGGGAGTAGAAGAACCACAAACAACTGAAAAACCCACGGATAGTGTGCTAGTGGTGAGAGTAGCCGCAGCACCTGCATAAAATTTATTGGAAGTGCTCTGCAGCGTGCATGGAGGCACAGAGCAGCAGGCCTGCTCCCTCTCATTGCCACCGCCACCATCTCCACAATTACACAGCAGCTACCTACAAAAAAGGCAGTCATATCTTTCAACACCTCGTTTCGACTCAAAGATAGTGATGGCTGAATTCTACAGCCTTAATGTCCAAAAGTCACATTTGCATAAAAAAAGCTACCGGTTATAAAATAACACATTGTCTCTGTATGGGGATATGGATGTGGCCAGGGGCTAAGAGGGGGACGGTGACTTTCCCTGCTTTGGCAGAGTGTCAGTGTCCCACATACAGCATGCTAGGTGTCTGAGAAGGAACCGCAACGTTCATTTTCATTGCTTTACCAGTCACACACAGGTTGCTCCTAAAATAGGTTATTGCTCCTCTATGGACCAACATAGAGAGGTTGGCCTCTCCTTTCAGATGAGATGCGGGCACTCAGGTTCTCAGCACTGAGCCACATGCTCCTGCTGGGCTGGGTCAAAAAGCAAAATGCTGTGGGAAAAACTAGCCTTGAAAATCTCTCCCGTTAAGCTTCCTTTACCAACACTGAATTGCATTGCATCCTTTACTTGTTCACACTTAAACTAATCTAAACAATGATAAACTATTCTAAACTGTGATATAATTAAAACAGCACTGATCTAGGTCAGGCTTTTTCCCTCTTGGCATTCTTGGTTTTGGATCAATACATCTCAGTCTCTCGAAATGTTGTGCAATACATGACATATTACAGACTGAGGCTAAAACCCTGATATACCTAACAGTAATAGCACTGCAGTTTGGAAGAAAATAACTATGCATGACTGCTTGGAATCACAGCACTACATGGCATACTGCATACCATGTTTTAGCAACCACATTTAGCTTTGTGATTTTAATGTTGATAGCAACTTTGAAACAAATATGTTAACATTAAAGCTCAGGTATGCTTGTCTATTAGCTTGTAACAAAATTACTTAAATTGAAGAAATAGCTGTTTGATATCCGTTTGGAAATACTCCACACCGAACAAAGCAAGTAGAAAATCAGTCTAGTTTATCAGAAGGTGCTATGAATTTTAAAGATTAAAAAAAACCCCACATACATAATATAGCCAAAATCATGACACTTCAATGTCATTTTGAGTGTTTTTCAACACCTCATGATAAAAGCAGTTTAAGATTCTGTTCTGACTCTAACCCAGAGAAAGGCAGGATTGATTTTTGAGATTTAAAAGTCATGTCTTAATGCCACAATCAGAATCTGTAGCACCAGAGCACCCAGCCTCTTTGTCATGCAGAAGACAAATAGCCAGCATCAGCCCCTCTTCCACACTGTTCCCTCCACATAAAAAGGCAGCTGGCAGGGGTGGAGGCTTCAGTACTGAGGGGATTTCCAGTATCAAGGGCATTTCCCAAGAGCACTTCGTGGCCAGTGTCAAGCTTTTGGCTTTGCCTGAAAAAAACATACAAGGTGCCAGATCTCACCAGACTCATCTGGTGCATGGAGCTCCGCCTGGGGATGGATGAGGAGCTGACCAAGAGCTTAGGGGTCAGGATTCAAGGGAGAGCAGGGAGAGGCGACATTATGGGGGGTCTGCTACTGGCCACCCGCCCAGGAAGACCAAGCAGATGAGGCCCTCTATAGACAGGTAGGAGCAGCCTCACGTTCACAAGCCCTGGTCCTCATGGGGGACTTGAACCACCCCGGTATCTGTTGGACGGACAACACAGCAAGGCATAAGCCATCCAGGAGGTCCCTGGAATGCATTGATAATTAATTCCTTCTCCAAGTGATAGAGGAGCCAATGAGGAGAGGTGCTATGCTGGACCTTGTTCTCACCAACAAGGAGGGGCTGGTGGGGAATATGAATCAGAATCACAGAATCATAGAATCATTTAGGTTGGAAAAGACTAAGATCATCGAGTCCAACCATTAACCATGCCCACTAAACCACGTCCTGAAGCACCCTGTCCACTTGCCTTTTGAATATCTCCAGGGATGGTGACTCAACCACTTCCCTGGGCAGCCCGTTCCAATGTTTGACAACCCTCTTAGTAAAAAAACTTTTCCTAATATCTAACCTAAATCTCCCTTGCCTCAACTTGAGGCCATTTCCTCTCGTCCTATCTCCAGCCACCTGACAGAAGAGACCAGCACCCACCTCACTACAATCCCCTTTCAGGTAGTTGTAGAGAGCGATAAGGTCTCCCCTCAGCCTCCTCTTCTCTAGACTAAACAGCCCCAGCTCTTTCAGTTGTTCCTCATCAGACTTGTGCTCCAGGCCCCTCACCAACTTGGTTGCCCTCCTCTGGACACGCTCCAGCACCTCCATGTCTTTCCCGTAGTGAGGGGCCCAAAACTGAACACAGGACTCGAGGTGTGACCTCACCTGCCGAGAACAGGGGACGATCACCTCCCTGCTCCTGCTGGCCACACTATTTCTGATACAGGCCAGGATGCTGTTGGCCCCCTTGGCCATCTGGGCACACTGCCGGCTCATATTCAGCGGGGTGTCAACCAGCAGCACCCCCAGGTCTTTTTCTGCCGGGCAGCTTTCCAGCCACTTTTCCCCAAGCCTGTAGTGCTGCATGGGGTTGCTGTGACTGAAGTGCAGGACCCGGCACTTGGCCTTGTTGAACTTCATACGATTGGCCTCAGCCCATCGATCCAGCCTGCCCAGATCCCTCTGTAGAGCCTCGCTACCCTCAAGCAGATCGACCCTGCCTCCCAACTTGGTGTCATCTGCAAACTTGCTGAGGGTGCACTCGATCCCCTCGTCCAAATCATCGGTAAAGGTATTAAACAGAACGGAGCCTCACACTGAGCCCTGAGGAACGTCACTTGTGACCCGTCGCCACCTGGATTTCACCCCATTCACCACAACCCTCTGGGCCCGGCCAGCCAGGCAGTTTTTCACCCAGTGAAGAGTACACTTATCCAGGCCACGAGGCGCCAGCTTCTCAAGGAGTGTGCCATGAGAGACAGTGTCAAAGGCCTTGCTGAAGTCGAGGTAGACAACATCCACAGCCTTTCCCTCACCCACTAGGCGGGTCACCTGGTCATAGAAGGAGATCAGGCTGGTCAAGCAGGACCTGCCTTTCGTAAACCCATGCTGACTGGGCCTGATCCCCTTCTTATCCTGGACTTGCCATGTGAGCGCTTTCAAGACAAACCATTCCATAATCTTCCCCGGTACCGAGGTCAGGCTGACAGGCCTGTAGTTCCCCGGATCCTCCCTCCGACCCTTCTTATAAATGGGAGTCACATTGGCAAGCCTCCAGTCCTCTGGGACCTCCCCTGTTGACCAGGATCACTGATAGATGATGGACAGTGGCTTGGCAAGGACCTCTGCCACTTCCCTCAGTACTCTTGGATGGATCCCATCAGGTCCCATAGATTTCTGAGTGTCCAGATGGCGTAGCAGGTCCTTAACTAATTCCTCCTGGATTAAGGGGGGTATGTTCTGCTCTTCATCCTTACCTTCCAGCTCAAGGGGTGGAGTACCCTGAGGATGACTGGACTCACTATTAAAGACTGAGGGAAAGAAGGCATTAAGTACCTCGGCCTTTTCCTCACCACTGGTTGCTACGTTCCCCTCTGTATCCATTAAAGGAAAGATATTCTCCTTGGGATTCTTTTTACTGTTAATATTTGTAAAAACATTTTTTGTTGTCCCTTACGATAGTGGCCAGATTTAGTTCTAGCTGAGCTTTTGCCTTTCTAATTTTCTCTCTGTATGATCTAACAAGATCCCTGTACTCCTCCCAAGTTGCCATTAAAATGGCAAGCTATGGTTGTTTTTAAAAGGTACCGAGTTACTCACAGCTCCTGCTTCTTCTAAGTTTTTGCCCGTCAGAGTGTTCCCTTCTTCTTTCCCCATCTTGATAATTTGACATCTGGCAAAACTGCAAAAGCCCACATGTGTAAGCTGCAAGGTGGGTGAGAACTTCAGGTACTGACAGATGTTTTCACCACTGTTTTAGGCTTCTAGCTCTTCGGGTAGCCTGAATACCAAAAGGCCTGCCAGTCCCCTTCAATAAAAAAACAACCAAAACTGCTGACTGTGCAGCCACACTCCAAGCAGGAGGCACCTCTCTGCTGGGGGTCAGGGAAAGACACACCTCTGGTTTTTTAAGAAATCTTTCCCCCCCACACTGTATTATTGATGATGCTTACATGGCAAAACTAACAATTTTATTTCAAAGGGATGCTTTATGAAAGCATGTTGCTGATAAATTCAGTCAGACTTTTCTGGCATAACAATCTACTGAGAACTACTTTAAAAAATGAAGGTAATCAAAAAGACCCTTAAGTGCCATCAGAAATAGGCAGCAATTCATAAAAGGTATTTAATATGCTGGGGCATTGTTTCTCCACCTCCATTTGTCAACAGCCTGCATTCTGATCTGGTCATGGACCGCAATCATGGTGAGCATCTCAAACCAAAACTACCAACAATCTGATTAAACAACAGCCTGGGTTTTGGTTAAAAATAATTAAAACTGATACAGAAATGCACATTTCTTTAGTCCACTGGGAAAATTAAGATGATACTTCAGTCTTCAAATCTACGTGTCATATATAGGGTTTATATTTTTAAAAACCTACACTAAATATCTATGTTATCATTTTGTACTTCGGCATTCCACCATTTTTACTGAAATACTGTGAAGGAAAGAAATTGAGTATCAAAATCTCTTTGTGTTAGATGTATATATATCCTCATAGGTATTTAGTGGCAAGTTATTAAATGTCACTATTCATTGACACAGTACATTTTATATCTTTCTTACAAAAAAAAAAATCTATCTAAAGTTTGTAGCTTTGCATAGCAGTATTTCAGAGCCTCACTTGGGTATCATTGGCTTCTTCATCCACACTTACATGTTGAGAAATAGAAGTAATTAAACAAAACATTACCTGTGTTTTACTGAGTTGCCCCTTGCCAAACTGCAGTGGTAGTGATGGTGTCACCATCACACCAGGAAGCACAAATGCCTGGTGTATACCTTTCCATTTGTAATCCTAAATTCTGCATAAATAGCAAAAAGCTGCAATACTGTCTCTCCATTTGAGCTTGGTCCTAAGCAAGCTCTGTTGAGGTTATAGAGCATAACAGTAAGCAAAGCTACCCAAGGCTGCACCCCAAAGAAACAGATATTTGATATGAACAGACTTTAACCCAATAAAAGTAAAGCCTTGCAAGATCCACACTTTTAACTATGAGTTCTAACAATATCTAAATTGGTATTAATATTTTCTGTGACTCCAATTATTAAGTGTCAGGAGTGGGATCATGAGACATAGTACCATGTTTTGTGTTTCATACATAATCTGAAAGAAAACTAAAAAGTTTAAACACAGTCTGTGGGGTTCTTGCTTTTAATACCAGTCACTTTTAATTAAAGTAAATCTTGATCATGCCATGAGACTAAAAATCAGAAGTTTAAAAACCTGTCACTTGGCTCTTCTCTACCCCATCCCAATAGCAATGCGTACATTTCAATAAAGCAGCTGTTTTTCACAGATACTGAATCACAGCTAAGTTATGAGGAATTATGTATTCAGCATTTCTCTACATCAAATCACATACAAAGGTATCTAATAAGTATTTACATTGGAAAACACTGATCTGGAGTATAGCATTGTTGCATATCCCTTATCTATCAACTAAGCACAGTATTCACTTTGCTTTACATCTTCTCTACAGTGCTTTAAGGCCCCCAGACATTTGCCCAAAGCAAAACCACATTGTCTCCATTTAATTACCTATCTTTTCAAATTTACTGTGATCAAAATGACTGAGTTAAATAAAATGGTTACTAGTAACAGGAGACTGTTGTTAACCAGCAAGCTAAGGTGGGCGTATGTGCATAGAGTTCAGAAGAAAAAGATGTTGCTGCATGCTGTTTGCTTCTCCAATGTGAATTTATAAAGAGCAGCGAAAGTGCAGTATCAAGTGAATTAGCAATAATTAAAAGGATTAAAATCCCAGAAACCAATGAAGCCAAAGAGAAATGGAAAATGGATTCAGCCCTAAAAAGATAAAATTATTTAACAACTTATTAAAACAGTTCATCATTGTAATTAAAATCCAAATGCCTAGAAAAAACTGGCACAAGAAAGGTAATTATTTATGAGGAGGCTTTAAAAAGCCATTTATTGTGAATTTGGGAGAGAATCAGCCTGAAAGAGTTGGTAGTAAAAAGAAATTGTTTGTTTATTCATAAAACTTATTTTGGTCTAGCATACCACTAAGAATCCCTAACATCTGCTCAATGGCAGCTGTAAGTAACATTAGGAACACTCAGCCAATTTATATCTTTCCTTTTTATTAAAAAATAAACAAGTCTTTTTAAATTATTCACTAGTAAATTAACATAAAAATCAGTGCTGTAGCAACTCACATTTTGTGGAAAGGAGTCTGCAAGCTTTGTATGATCATGATGATCTAAACCTTTCTACGTTTCACTGACTACTTGACTCTTTATGTGATGTCCCACCTAATTTAGCAAATGAAAACGCAGAAAAGCTACAAGCCATACCGGAGCCATGGCCGTGAATAATACAGAACGCATCACTGATACCTCAAATGCCATATTAGTTGCCTCCTTCCAGCTTGAACGGATTCTGTTCTTACCTTCCTTTTGCCTTCCACCATTTAAAAATTCCACTCAAATAATCTCAGATCCACTCCTGCCTCTGTCTTTCATGAACCAGACATTAGACAGTAACCTCAACTGGCAGAACCCTTCTCTGAATTATTTCTGAGTAACAAAATGCAGCAGTGTTACTAATTAATAATTATTTGTTCTCATCTGCAGCATTTTCATACATAGATTGCAAAGTGTTATGCATTTTCCTGTATTACCTTCCAAAACTGTGTTCTTAAGACAGTAAAAAAGGCACAGTAATCCTTCAAACCTAAAGGCTACTCTTTACCCCTCACTAACACTTTTTCTTTACTTAATCTGTTGAACATTTCAGCAGAAAAATGTATCACTTTCTTCCTAGGTTTCTCTCCTGCCTTCAGTTCTTACTTCCTAATACAAGCAAGTCCCTGCAAACAAACTCACCAAGAAGTTGCTCAAAAGCACGGAGTAGCTCTGTTTATTTTACTAGGATTTTTTTTTGTTTTACTTCTAAGCAACAAACCAGCATTTCTGCAATACACTCTGGAGACAGTTAGTTTAAAGCTAAGTGAGCTGTAATTCTAACCCAGACACTGGAAATCACTGGAAATGGCATCGTTACAATAGCACAGGGTCCATCCAGCTGAAGTTCCCAGAGAAGCCTGCCTTGAAGCTGCAATCGTGCTGCGACTGGCAACCAAGCAAACTGCTGTGAAGCTAAATTTGCTTACATCCAGAGTACCTGCAAACACTGTACTTGATACAACATAAATGCTGTTGATAGCTAACTGGTTACGTGTACATGGTATCTTCTTACCAGAGCACCACCTGAAAATGCTACCCCTCCTCTTACTGGGGACTAGAAGTCATGAGAAATATGGCACCTCCTTCCATCACACCCCACCAAGCTGCTTTGTCATCCTGGGGCTCGGGTTTTTTTCAAAGCTCTATTTATGCATAGGGCTTTGTGTTTCCTTTGAGCTCTCTACACATCCATTTTCTAGGACCAGTGGGAAGGAGGCTTTTGAAGATATATGATTCATAATTTTGTATTGCATAATTTAATGTGCTGCACAGAATATGGAACATCGTCATCTGTTTCCTTTTTGGTCCATTAGAGATGAGTTAACAAATCTTGATAAACTACAAGACTTCACCTCTGCAATGTTTGGGATAGGCTGGTAAATTGGACATTGGATTGGCAGTGTAATTGCAAAGGTGATGGAAGGAAGACTTTTTGCTTAAGAAAAAGTCCTGGCATCATCAAGGAAGAATCTTTTCTACATCTTAGATTTAGGGAGAATTCAACTTGAGAAATCAGCTGCAGTTGTACACTGCAGGGAAATCACTTCATAGCACAAATGCTAGAGGGGAAGAAACATCAAAGGTGCAAATGACAATCAGATGTCAGATCCCTGTTGGTTTTCCATGAAGGCTATGGACTTTGCTGTCATCTTTGCCTTTGAAAAAAATCTCTCAAAAGCAGGACTATTACAGACAGCTCTGGGAAAGCTATTGTCTCTGGTAACTATAAAGTAAGCATAGTCAGAAACTAGAAATTGTCTTATCTGAGAGATGCTGAAATTAAAAACTACCATTTCAGAAAAGGAATTAAAAAAAACATAAATCAGGAACATTTCCCAGGGGATGAAATTCCAAAGTATAGTATCAAAGAAGGGAATACATTCCATTCTTTTCAACATCTTCCCAACACAGTTGGCACTTCAGCAACACAAACCAAAGTGCAGAAAGCCTGGGAGGCAGGCTCCAAGTAACCCAGCTACCTACCAAGGAAGTTCAAGTCCCTTGTGCAACTCACCAAAAATACTGCAAGCAACCACAGAGGAAAGCTGGAAAAAGCCATGGGGCTCTCCTTCTGAACACCACTGAAATGTGCACATTCCTGAAGAATATTGCTATATCCTATGGTCGTATTCTGATAGACATATTTTCCTTTGAGAAAAGACTGACAAAGTCTATTAAGAAGACCTGTTAAATTCCAGTTAAAAACTTACATTTATATGGAAGAGAAAACTTTAAACACAAGCATAAATGTTTGCATTTGAATAGGCAGTCCTGTTTACCTCAGCGAGGAATATGTTTGCATTATGCAACCCAGCAGTCAGCTTAGGTATTCAGCCTCTTTTTCCACACTCAGTGATGTAACACTTTGAAATACAGCATCACCACCATTAGGGCATGATCTGTTAAAAGTTAGTGGATGTCTTTATATTGATCCCAGTGTGTTTTAACATACAGTTTATTGGTAAGGTACCTATCAATAACCTCCTTATGGCAAACTTCTTGTTTTACATGACTAATTTTTGTCCCACTTTTACATCTCAATATGTATTTCACTTATATTTGTGTCCATCTTTTGTTATGCTTCTCTTTTTTTCACCATATTCCTGTTCCTTATGATTATTTTTTATTTTATTTTTATTTTATTTTGGGTTTATTCAAATGACTCTCCAGGTGTTTTAGAATAACCTATTGATGTTCAGAATCACATATTCCTAGTGTATTTTTCCATGCAACAGCTTTTCCTTTAGAATTCTAATTTCACATTTCTGCTCTCAAGAGCATATACCTTCAAATTAGGTAGGCACGATCACTAAGCATTGCCACCTTAAAAAGTGACAAAAAAAATCCCAGGACCTACAACCCTCGAATCATGCTTAGTTTATTTCCACATCTGTATTAGGTTTCTGTTAAGGGATTGGATTTTCTAACTAGTGTTCCTACTTGCAATCTCTTAAAAGATACTTTAATATTTCATAAGCCAATTTTGTATAATTGATAGATACAGTAAATTAAATATTTATTTCTATTTTTCACTGGTTTAGTAGAATTTAACACCTGCTGCTGACAGAATAAAAAAAACAACCTGAAATATCAGAGAAATAAATAGTACCCTGTACATCTATTGATTTTACATAATATTTCCATGTTTTAAAATTGCATTCTCTCAAACCATTACCTTCAATACCAGAGCTTCACAGATGCAAAGTTTTTTGCTAGGAAGCCGTGTTATTTTGATGGCATGTTTGACTAGAACTATTCACTGTGCAACGATTTCTGAGTCTGAGGCGATATGAAACTTCAGAAGTTTTAACTCAAATTCTAACAAATTATTTAACATAGAAACAAGGTTTCATTCATGGGGAAAATTAATGCAACAGGGGTGCTTTCTCACCTCTCTGCATCAGTTGTTATAAATTGAAAGTATACCATTTAGATATTCCTAATTAACATGCTTTGCAAAGATCTTGAATATCAGGAAAAGAAAAATGCTATTCAGGCATTTAGGATAGTTTGTTAATAGAAGGTTGACCCCTCTCAACAGCATGTTATACTGTCAGTACATGCCTACTCACTGTAACCTGCTATTTTGCATCCAGTTTCAGAGATTGAAGCATAAAGAATAGCCGCTTTCTTACATGTCAAAAAAGAAGCAGAAATCTGCAGATCAGGGTTCCACCCTTCTCTGAGATCCAGTGACAAGTCTTGGGATTTCTGGGGAGTTATCATGCTCCTGCCCCTCTACGATTTCTTGTAGGGGCATACTGCTCATTCCATTTTGCACAGTGCAGGGAGAACACCAAAGCACAGCAAAACAGGCATACAGGAGGCATGGCAAAACTTCTTTCATTTAAAAGAACATTTTGGGTGGAGTGCTATGAAAACAGCTGAAGTGAGGTGACCTCCCTGCTGCTACGGGCAGTGCTGGTCAACCGTGCAGCGCACGATACCATCACCCTGGAGTACCACAGCAACCTGCCAGCTCCCACCTCCACTGTCGCTCCCAGGGTTGGTTGTACTAGTAAATCAGAATCAGCAGCTCCCACCAGAAAATTTCCAGACTTTCTCTTGCTCCATTTCCCAATTTCAGTCGTGACCAAGGGTATTCTATCTTCATGCACAGGCATGGAAAATTTCTGCCTTCTAATGACAGGAACATATTTCTGCTTATATCTTAATTTATTAGACCTCACAGAGGTCCTATAAAATGTGCAATGTTAATTTTACATATGGAAAAACAGAGAAGCTAACAGAGTTGTCAAAGGTGATGAAAAGTTAGGAGTCATTCTGCTACCTCAAACATCCTACCCATTTTCTGGCTTCCTGACTTAACTTGGTATTCTTCTGGTGATAATTGCTTGGAAATAGCACTGTTTCTATTTGTACATGGGAATGGTGGAGAGAGAAAGTCAAGTGGTGGTATGGATAACACAGAATCAAGCAGGTACAGAGCTGACAAATGTCATCTATTTTACATTGGTATTTCTTCTTTTGACTTCAGTAGAGGGAGTATATTGCTATTTTCTGATTACAGTAGAATACCATTAATAGAATAGACCTTTCACAAAATTAGCAAAGTGAGTTGCCAAGCATCGTAGTGTGACAAATATGAATGGCCCCAGATAACTATCTCCCCTCAGATATGGCTGTACAGGCTAGCGCACAGCTCGGTAAGCACATAAATAAATGCATAACAAAATGTGGCATCGCATGCACATCTGGGTTTCTAGCTTAACAAACCACAAACAAATGAGGTTTTACTGTATACACTCTGTCATCCCTTCACAGACTCTTGGTATCTTTTTTTCCCCCAACATCTCTGTTTCTCTTATGTATTACTTCTGTCCTCTACTTACCCATACATGGTTCTGTTGCTCTTTTGGCTCTACTGAAAAGACATCTCATTAGAGTCTGCCCTATTGTTTCTCAACCACTTTCCATTCCTTCACTTTTGATTCCCCGTACATACATTATTGAGTTCCAGACAGATTTTTTAGTCTCATTTTGCATTCCTTCAAGGTCTGCTTTACTCAAGCCCAACATTATTTTTTTTGTTACTTACTACTCTTTGTAGGGACTCTCATCAGTAATTCAAACCTGAGGATATTATGACTGCATTGTTAGAACTTTTCAACTCCAAGCTTATCTATCACACCTACATTATTTCTAGTGATTAGCTACAGTATCACTCTTAAGCTTGTAGGCAATTACTTCATTTAAGGGAGCAGCCTTGTACTGCCTTACTGAACATGCAGCTATCTGCATTTTTGTACTACTGACCTTTTTATTTCCCCCCACTCTGTAGCAGAAAAAATGAAATCACTTGTTCCTGTAGAGACCTCTCTTAGACCAATTGTATTTAAAGATAATCCATCTTTTGACCTAACCCCCAATTCAGAAACTTTTTTATTCTATAATATCATTCAAAATTTTGAGACAGACTGTGTCACTCTGACCTGCTCTGTATCTTGGTTTTCCACAGCCCATTTGGTGCTCATTCCTTGCACTAAACTTTCAGTGATGTTAACCAGAGCTCTGAACATGCAGAACAACCGCAGGCTATGCAGAATGCAGGACATCTGCTGCAGCAAACAGACAGGAAAGTTATCAACTACTAATATAATTCCATAGCGTTAATTACTGTACTGATGAGCCTCTTACAGCAGCCAACTGCAACCACTTCTACATAGTCAAGACAGAAACCTAGGCTATGTTCCCAAAACGACATACAACACTGCATCTGCATGATGCAAAGTGCTAAAGTATTACAAACTCTGCAAGTTTAAATTTATCTAAAAATTCTGAAGGAATGGGCATATCTTTGGACAAATGAGGTACTGTATGCATGCAGGCAGATAGAAGAGAGCTGACATAAACATCATTTTATGCACTCTCAATAAACTGACAGAAATTCAGAAATATGTCCATGCCCATGCTAGATCTAATGTGTACTGCCAGAAGATCACAGCCAAAGAAAATTGGGATTATTCTCTACCATTTGACATTGCAGGTGGGAGAAGTCTCCCTGCACTGTGCTTTGTTCTCTGAAGACAAGCAGTCAGATGCAAGAATACACTGCATTTCAACACCCACTTTCCCCAGCCAGTGAGTGCAGCTCAGCCAAGCTGTAACAGCAAGCAATCTCCATCACACCTTGGACTCACTCCTGCTTGGCTGGAGGGAGAGAGGAAACAGCCACGGCCACCAGACTGTGACCAAGAAAGCCTTAGTCGCCAGTCAGACAGTAAGTCCTCTTCCCACACATTCAAAAGTGTAAGAACTTACTAGTTTGTCCCCAGCCCTATGCTGGATCTCCAGACCAGAGCTTAAGATCATCTGTCACCCTGGAAAGCACTCAGAGACAGTTCACATCTGTAGAAAGGAGCTGCCAATTTTGACCCGGTCTGCTTTTAGAAGATGGCAACCATGCATTGCCCCTGATTTCTGATGGACTTTTTACAGGGTGAAGTGTACCCTTTACAGATAAACTGTAAACTCAACACAGTTGTATTTCAGATGCATAAAACAAGACACAAATTGAAATTTTGTTTTATATGTGTTACCAAGCCTTCTCCCTTGGTTTGCTTTTCATTTGGAAATGCTCTGGGCTCTAATATCTGACTGACTTGGTATCAAATTACAGCTGAAGTTGTAGGCACATAATTAAATCAATACATAATACAAGTCACATGCTATTGAGGGGACCCTCGACTTTTGGGTTGAGCGTGGGATTTAAAGCTAGGAACTCACAACCGATCTCAGCTTGACTTTTGACTTGTCTGTTGTTATCTTTGTGTCATACTTCACAGGGTGATTGTAAAATTTATTCTGCTAATGTCAGTATGTGCTTTGAAGACGTAAAGTGCTATCTAAGTGCCAAGTATTATTACTTATTCAGTAGTCTTGTTTCCTACATTAGTTGCATTTGCGCAAAGCATGCCTACCTTTTCAGTCAAATTTTGCTAGTTTGGTTTCCTTTCTTCTCTTTCATTTTTCATGAAACATTTGCTTGGTAGAAGTTTTGGATCATAGCGGTCCACATTCAGCAGGAGGAAAGTCATCCCTTGCACTTAGACAGCTGCTAGCATGTTTATGGCCACACAACCTAACTCTGCTCACAACAAATCTTTGCAAGACAGGGCTCAAAACAACAACGGCTATTGGTACCTTAGAATTTGTCTTCCCATTATTCATACTAAAAATGGATCCCCACCAATATTAACTACACTATAAAAACCTTATTTAGAGCTGAGCTAAAAGCTTTGTGTAGCCAGGCATTATTTTGTGATGTTCCAAACCACATTTCTTGGACTCTCTCTTCTTATAATCATTAAACTGTTATATCTTTTCTTAATTTAGGACTAGGCTTTTGTGCAGTAGGATGTTCCGGTCTTGAGGATTTTTGAAGAAACATCTTCATGCAGTACTGCCATGTCCTGAATTTTCTTTGGGGGAACCTTGTGGCACTGCTCCCTGCTTTAAGAGACAAAAACTGGCCCTCAGCCAGTCTTTCTCTGGATCCAGCACAAGGCCAGCCTATTTATGCCCTTAAGTTTTGGTAAGGTTTGCTGTGAAAATAAGTGTGTATTAACTGGAATGGCTCCTGTAAAGCAGGATGAAGCCTGGAAGGACTGAAAGTGGGCTCTCCTGAGAACTGCAAGACATAGCTTTTCTTTACCGTTTGGCTATGTTATTTTTGTTCACTTTGGAATGAACAGTATCAAAGTGTCTAAAAAAATTTCTGCTTACACATATAGTGTGTTTTAATTTTCCTCTTCTAGACTATCAGCATCAGAGATCTTATTGCCTCAGAGATCTTATTGCCTCAGTCATCTTCTGCTACTTTTTGCAGGGTTTTTTGTGCTAGAGATTTTAGAAGTTGGTTTGGTTTAGCACTAACTCATTGTATTTCTAAATTCAAGTTTTACGCTAGTCAGTATCTCAACTTATAATTTATTTGACTAACTGCTTAATGACCTATGAAAAAACTGTTTTAAACCCATACATTTAGTAGAGCTGCAGAAGAACCTACATCACTCCTTCGTGATCTTTTCACAGGTACTTTTTTAGATATATGTAATGAAAACAAATATCTTCCACATGTCACTGCTGTGTTTCCCTTGGATATCCAAAGAGTGACGTAAAAGGAGCTTGTACTATCAAGACCAGCTTTCACAGTCAAAATGACACAGACGGAGGTTTCACTTTTAAAGTAAAGTACATTTACTTAATCACTTCCTCCACCTCTCCCCCAGCCTGCATATTCTAATTAACATGAATTGTTACACGGAACAATAAAGATTTTGTATTTAGGTAAAATGGTTAAAATTTGACTTTTCCAAAATAAAAACCTTATATATGACTGAAATATGCAATTAAACATCCACACCTTTACTGAAGCGTTCCTTTCCCACTGCAAGTCATCATCTTTCCCCTCCTTGTCTGGCTTCCTTGGCAGTTTCTGATGTTTGTGTGGAAAAAAAAAAAAGTTAAAAAATGGCCTACCTCTCATAAGAGAACTGTGTAAAAGACCTGGTGTTTTTAAAGGCACCTTGATGAAGAAACATGGAATAGTTACCACTGGTATGGGGGAGCCAGGCACTCCCATTTGTGTTCCTTAGGACTGTTTATTCCAAGAGGCTACAAAGACACAGATTTGAGTGTGTCCTATCGAAGTGGATGTGACTCACACAAGTATACACTAGACAGTGAAAACCACTAATTAGTTTGCTCTACTCATTGTCTGGAAGCTGTCTGCTAGAGTCAAAGATGCAGTTTTCTCTGAGAAGCTCGTGTACTCAAACCACCATCAAGACTTCAACAAGCTCAAGAAATGGCAGTGGACATTATAAACCAATGACCAAATCCTTGATTCAGTGCCAAGATTTTCTCTCAGTCAGCTTTCTGAAAACAATGTGCTCCCTTGGTAGTAACACGGAGCCACTGATGTGCAACCTTACCTGCCATTTTGTCCTCCTTAGCACTGCAAGGATTATTCTTGCTAAGTGAGTCACTGTCCTTAGAGGGCTGTCAGCCTCTTTCACTCAGAAATAGGTTCTTAAATATTCCAGAAGAATTTATTGCAAGTCAGTCAAGTCTGTAAAGGTATAGTTAAAAGAATCTGAGAGAACTGGGTGCCTGCTCCCATTCTGATGTCTTTCTCCTTATGTACTGTGCTAGAGAAGAAAGAAAAGTAGTCATGGTACTTTGGAGATACGATTTCAGACACAGGAGGAGCCAAAAGCCACTGCTTCAAATAAAGGCAAATTATTCTCATACTTCACTGTGAAGCAACACTTTTTTCCCAAGTTCTTGGAGGTGCAAGCATTAACATCTTGTACACAGGCATGTTAGGCAAAGCACCATTTCTACAACTGGCCTCTACCTCCAGTGCACTGCTAAGATCTGCACATCTCACTGGTGTGCAGTGAATGGCTTCTGCTGAGCCCTGCAAGGGCTGTGATTCAGAGTACAGCTGTTTGTCTGCAGAAGCAGCCTACGTCATCTGCTTTGAATATAAAAGTGCACGGGCACACCACCCCTGCCTGAGCACGGCCCTTAGCATTCTTTTAAAATCCCAGCCAATGAGAAGGTGCACATTTTTTGACCTTTTACAATCCCTTTTCAAGTCAGTGATCTGTGCAGTTGGCCTCACGTCCAGTGGCTGAACCCCAACCCGCTAGCTCAATCAGACCAAATGTAACATGCTGTGGTTCCCAGCATACACCAATAATTCCTCAAGCCAGCACAAGGAAGACTGTATAAAACTTTTGGAAAGTTATTTGGGAAAGGAGACATCTGGGTTGTATTCCCTGTTCAGTTAATCGCTTTGTGCAAAGCAGAGCAACTTTATGGGGAGGGACTGAGGTCCTTAACAGCAAATACATGGTAAATTGACCTGTGTGGAAGAAGAACCTCAGTCAGAGAGACCAAGTCCCAGACATCCCAGGCAAGCTTTTTAACCACACAGCTACTGATAAATCAGCATTGTGATACTCTCTCAGCCTTCTGAGTCTCACAAATGAGACACATGGGAAATACCCATATTTTATACACACATTGCAACACAGCTAGTGGCTTTGTGCTTCAGGACCTAGGTGAATGCGTGCGTGCTCAGCAAGGGCAATGTAAACATCTCTAAGTCTAGGATTTTGTGCTCCCTACATGATAGGCTTACATTACGCATAGTGAAGTGAAAACAGTTTAAGGACTGCACGCCAAGTCCTCCGTTGCACTGATGAAATTGTATGCAAGGCAAGGCTGTAAACCAGACTATTGAGGCTGTGACCATTTAAAAGAAAAAACATTTCCAACCAATCACAAAACACACAGCAAACTAGTTAACCCTTTTCTGGGCTAATTTTCAACTGTATTACTTGGAAAACTCAGGTTACAATGCAGCATGATGAGCACTTCTAACAGCACAGCTGAAGCAGCAGCAAATTTTGGTGTAAAGGACAGGAGCAATCGGCCAGAGGCAGCAAAAACTTGTAAAGCCAGTTTTGCAGTTGAATCCACTATACTGTGTAACTAATTTCCCCATATAAAACTAATTACTAGGGTCAAGTTTATCGGAGTTGTTGCTCTATCTTCAGATAAAAGTTGCCAGGGCCTGCCATATCCACAAGATCATCTGCTTGTTTCCCTTCTTTTAAATCATGGCACCAACTGAAAAAAATATATGGATACTAAAGCTAGAATTTGAAACTACTGTGCCGAATTACTTTCTCCTCCAAATGCTACAAATATACAAATCAAACAAAATTCAACGGGAATTTGAGGTTCTCAGCAGTTCTGACAAGTCAAAGTCTGAAAATCTGGCCCTCAATACATGTACGTAGGGCACCAATAAATTCTTATTTTTACACCTACACACAAAGAAAAAGCAAGAGACTGAAATAAGAAAATTACTGCATATATTCAGATGGATAAGTGTTTTGCAAAATGAATAACTATGCAAGGAAAATCATTAACAATAGAGCCATCTGCTGTATTTCAAAAAAACTACACCAGCAAAAAATCTGAAAATGTTAAAATGCTTTACAACCTGAATTTTTCACTACTCCGTGTTACAAAAGTGATCATAATGATTAGTACATAAGTTTAAATGACAGGACATGTGTATTTCTTACACCTCTTCTAATTAAAAGCAGTATTTACTGGCATAATAATGATCCTCTGTATCTAATGATACCAATTGTCATTGTAGCTGAGTATGTAAAAAGCCTGAAATGCTTCCCATTCTATTTGAAGCAGATAAGCATAGTGTTGTGTAAGGAGACAATGAGGTCAGCAGCAAGTTGAATATTTATTTAAATACTGACAAGACACTTGGATGATTTTTTTCTTGCTTTAAAATAAGAAGCAACTCCCGGTCTGAAGAGCTTACAGTAGAAGAAAAAAATCAACACAAAAACGAGGGAAAGTTTAGAAGACAGACTAACCCAAGTGGTTCTTACTATATCTTTACTTCTATCAATTCAAAATGTTCAAAGAACATAGCCTTATCAGCCAATTCCCAGTTCTGCATCTTAAAGATGGCATTAAAACACAGCCCTAAAATTCTGGTTAAACTAGGGAAAATTGTATCAGCACAGACCCAAAGCTGCAGACAGAATATACTGCTGTAAATCTGGGATCAAGTGGGTGATTTGCTACATTCAGTCTGCAATGGCTATAGCTACGCAAAAAAGTAATACCTACAAACTATATGTAGCCCCTGAAAACTCTATCCTGCTCATGTGAATGTGTTTCTTAGCTGAAAGGTTCAGAAAAAGACAGACACACTCCAAACATCAGGTCAGATGTAATTGAGTTTTCAAAGACAGGGAAGACTGAACACCTTTTGAAGTGCCAATTAATTGCTGGTACTGACTGCCAGTGTTTGTGAGTGTGCCAGTTAAAACCAGTTATAATCAAGCCCATCCCAATGCCTGCTGGAGCATGCAGTGTTCTTCGCCTCACTGCATTTCCAGTACAGCTGGTTTCCCAAACAACACTGTCACAGAGGTAGTCAGAAGTGACTGCAAACCAGAAACGAGAGCTGTCAGCATGAATCTTCACAAGGAAGTTTCCCTTGCATTTAAAATAAACTTATGAGCCATCTATCTACACCACATCTGTAGCTCACCACAATTGCCTGGATAATATGTGTATCTGCCCCAAATGTATGTGTCTTTTTTAATTATACCAAAGATCAGATGTTTGACAAGTATTACTTGTTCCTACAAATTTTGTCATTTAGCAGTTTTAAGTGTTATCTAACAGTTCATGCAGTTTTTGTAGGTTATACAAAACAAGTGACACTTCATTACTACACCTGCAACTTCAGTTATTGCTGCATAATAGTTTTTTCTACTATCGGCAAAACTAAACTTTCACAACTAGAATTTTTTAAGCTTCATAAATAATATAGCAAAGACATTCTTAGCTTAAAAAGAAAATCACATATATTTACCTGCCATCATAGCTATCATACTGGCTTTGTAGACATTAGCAAGGGACCCCAGTTCACCTGTTGCCAAGATTGTTTTCATATGAGCTTTTCCACAGGCCTCACGGCACTGACGGATCTCCTCGTAGAGACCTGTGGATAAAAGCATGTGAGAATGATCAAAGTTGCCTGAGAGACATTTTCAAGTATGGCTGTAATTTCCACTTCTGGATTAATTTCCAATCTTATAATTAGTCATAGCACTCAAGAACTTAAGTTTTCTAAGTTCAATAAATTACATGACTGGAGGTAATTAACAATGCCACACAGTTTCAGACTTAACTTAATAGCTATTAATGTCGGTTCTCTCAAAACTAAGAATGTGCACAGTATGCCAAACACTCATGAATACATCATGAGCAAAAAATGCTATGATAGTCAAGATCGATTTTAAAACAGCTTTTTTTTAAAACAGCAATAAATACGGTAGTACATCGAATCAGTACTCAGGGACAGTTATGCTTTCCTGTCCACACCACGTCATCGCCCTCTCTGTCCCCTTCAGCCACATTTGCCAAAGGGCTCAGCCTAAAAGACACCGAAGGTGTGACCAAGTTGTCTAATGACAAACATTAGGGCCGCCTGAGATGCCATGACGTATCTCCCTTGGCTTCCAGCTGCCCCCCCTGGAGGCTCCACATCTCCCTTCAGTTTCCTGATGTTTGCCCTGGTAGCATGGGAGCATCTCGGGAAGTCTGATTATGGGGCTCAATGTCTGCGTTTAGGCATCTGAATCCCACGTTAAACTTCTTGAAAATAAGAATTTCCTGAAAAAATCAATGCGGTCTGCTGACATCCCTGGTGAGGAGAGACCAAGGCCTGGGATCACACCTCAAGGACCAGCAAATCCACACGGATCTGTGTTTACAAACCTCCTCAAGTAGCTGCGTTGCCCACGAGGTTACTAAGGACTTGGACCATCCTGTGCTGTGACCTCAAACGGCCCCAGCAAAGGTGAAGGAAGCACCACGGCAGGAGGGCCAGCAGGACAACATCTGCCTAGCATGCTGTGGAGCTACAGCTCCGAGGGCAGAGCTGGACCCTCGCTTCTGACGCCCCCGCTCGCTGAGGAGGCTGCCTACAGCTCAGGAAGGAGGTTTGTCATGATGCACTGTTACACACACAAGCACTGCCACTGCACTCACGTAGACAGCAGGGCTGACTTACATAAAGCCTTTTAGGTGGGAGATAAAGCAGACCATTATCTCAGTGTCTTCACGCCACTTGGAAAACAAATAGCAAACCCTGCCCTGGAGTTGCCCCTCCCTCCCCACAGAGAGCTCCATCACCTCTTGCTATCAGTCTGTCTTCCCACCCACAGCTCGCCTTAGCTCTCGTCCCCAGGCAGTCAGCATGTCCCTGCGACAAACCGGCACACATCCCACCCGCTCTCCGCTTCTCCATGAACTGCCACCCAACCAGCCGGCCACCGGCTGCAGCCGGGGAGAAGCAGGGACAGGGAGGACAGGCCGGCATTCGGCTCCTCATGGACATCGCCCAGAGCAGACCAACCCCTCACAAACTCCTGCTTTCGGATTTACGAAGCGTCAAGGCCAGAGGCATGCTTAACTTTCTAACAGTTTTATATTTTCACAGACTCAGTAAGGACTGGAATAAACTTGGACATAACCAACTGTAAAAAGGCTGGAGTTTGTAGACCTGGTCAGGAAACGCAACACAGGGAGCACAGGGAAACCCTCCCACTCTTTTTGGTAAAATTCAGCAGTGCTCCCACAAAATTTTAAACATAGGGAGACTAAAAGAGCTAGAAATTATTGAAACATAGCTGTTAGAAGCTGGTCACTTAGAGATGTTTAAGATTCCTCCAGTGTGGAGAGAAAAGCAGCTCTTACAGTGTACAGCCACCATTTCTGGCATTTGAATTAAAAAAAAAAAAAGGCATGAAATAAGCAAACAGGATCCTTTGCAAGAGAGTCCTTTTCACAAATCGTACTAAATCTTCAAAGGCATAATCAAAAAGTTCTTTTATGGAAGGCTAAAATACAGCTTTTAACAAATCTTTCTTGCTAAAACAGTCCACGACATGGCGATGAAGACTAAATTTTTTCATCGATAGTACCTTTCTTTTCCTCTCAGTCCTCAAGCGAGACCCAGAAACATACAGCAGGGTTTGCCAGCTGCTGTGTGGCTGGACCTCCCCTCCACCTGTGATGCTGCTGCATCCTACTGATGCCATCAGCACACCAGGCAGCCAGGGCTGGGATGGCTGGGGTGGTCCTCTGAGACATACTACACACATTAGTAGACAACTGGCTAATGCACTTAGCAAGTCCCTTTATAGACACCAGGCTTCACCTTGTTTCTTACTATGTACCAAAGGTGTGAATTAATCAGTACTAGCATGCAGTCTAACATGTTTTATTGATCAAGTGATGATACTCCAGAAACCTACATCAAATCGAGACTCAAAAAGGAAATACAAAGAACCTGTGCTATTTTCCTGTGCATTTGATAACACTGCTCATGTTAGATCCAAATGCAGTCTTTTTTTGTGGAGTAAGGCTTTCCTGAAGCTTTTGGAAAGCCAGAGAAAGCAGCTTTCATGTTCTTCTAGCTTCGGTAGCAGGAAGAAAAGACTCGAGTTTTCTCTGCCTTTAAGATACACCACCAAAAATGTCACAATAAAATCAATAAAATGTACATTTAGGCTGGATTCCAGGAAAAGAAATTACAGGCTCATAGCTGTTGTTCACTGGAGTTCATATCGCAGCTACAGCATTCTCCCTATTGTTGGAAGGTACTTTTATATGCAATTAGTGCCAAGATCATTTGAACAGTCTCACTATCTGACAGCATGCATCAACCCACGGACAGGAACAACTGAGGATCTTCAATCATCCGTGTCTATCAGGTTAGCTGAGGTGGTGGAAAAGTAGGCATACTTTAATGGGGCAGGTGTGTAGGTAATAAATACTGCTCTTTATTCAGAGACCAATTATTGCAGACAATAGCTGGCATTCATAGGACATTCTCAACCCTACAGTAAAAGCAGAAATAGAAAGGCAACTACCTCTGGGACAGAGAAAATTAACCAGAGCACCCCAGTCCCAGTGCAAGCAGGAACTGCTTTGATACAGAACAAGTACAAAAACTCCTACTCCTTTCAAAAATAAAAAAGAAGTTTCAGTACTCAGTTTTAAATCAAGGTACAAATAACTTGATTATCCTGAAACTTCCTCTGGCAAATGCCTGAAGTATGGGTGGAGTTAATCACACTTGAAAACACACTCAGTGTTTCAAGGGGTCCTGGGCTTCTTCCGGGACAGTCTGTGCTACCAAAAAGTCCATTATTTAACTACTCAGTTCCATCAAGCCAAACAGGAGCAGGAGCAGAGCTGGACACTGCCGTTCTGGGAATATCTGCGACCTGTGCAGAACACCAGTAACTGACGCAGCAGATAGAGCTTCTCTGGTTAGCAGTAGTGGCACAAAGATTTTGGGAAAAACCTCTATCACAGAAAACCCTGCAGTCATATTTTCAACTGTGAGCTAAGACCACCATAAAGAGGTTGCAAGAGATCTCATACTGACTGCTAAAAACGAGGAAAAGAAAATCAAGAGCTCTCAAAGCAAATGGCCAGTACTGTGCAGCATCTTGAACACAGCACCCACACTATCCATTCTGAAATAAGTCTAAGTCTTAAGCCACGGAAAAAAAAAAACCAAGAAGAAAATCAAAAGAAAAAAAAAACACCAACCCCCCCCCCGCCCAAAGCAAGCCAACCTATATAGAATATATTTGGAGCCAGTTGCTCATTGATGTAGTCTGTAGTAGCTCCACTGACTTGGCTGTTAAAATGGATGTGACATAAGAACTCTTCTACTTTGCATCCACTTACTTAAGATACCTTACTGCTTTCATGAACTTTAGATCTGCTTTTATTGGATGCATTAAGAGAAGTCAGAAAATTCAGATTTTATAGGAAAAAAAATATTTTCATAGGTGTGGTTTTAATTTCACTGTTATAAAAGATAAGTGTTGGAAGGTGTCTTTTGTGTAGTTTTCCTAAAATTCTAACTATTCAGTACATTATATTGATTTTTAGCAGCTATTAAATATACCAAAGAAAATGTCCCTCCCCCTACACATTTCTCAAGCAAACATCCCTGACAACTACTGCTAGCTATAACCTGCCCTAGATTGTCTAGATGGTCTTTTGCTTTGGTCTAATATATTTGTCCTATAAATCACAAAATAAATGGGATAACCAATATTTTCTACACAGGAAATGAAAATATTAAGGGGAAAAAAACACAGCTTAAATTTTTATGAAACAGCTCTTCTCCAAAAATGTGGTGATAAAAACACTTTTTCTTTTTTTTTTAAATTCAGCTTATTTGCTGTTTTTACCTAGTCACTCACATTGACTGGTGTTAAGGGTAGAAACTGAGATGAGGGGGGGGAAGATGTTTCGATTTCTGTTAGACCAAAAGATCAAGGTAATCATGATGGGAAACTGGAAAATGAGCTGGAGTCCCTTCTGTCTTGCATGTTAATGGCAGGTTTGTTAACAAAATGACAAGCAAAAGGCTATCAGCACAACACGACTCTTTCAGTTCTGCTCTCAGCCACATATGTGCAACTCCAGGCTTCAGTCATTCACATGAAACTGAAAACAGAGCTTGGCGTCAGGAATCTGAGCTGCTGCTGGCAATATAGGACATAGAAATTGTGCAACTAGACTTCGAGATCCCAAGTTAACCTGCACACCTAGAAAACAGTAAATCCAACTATATTATTTCTGAACATCATCTGGAGTCTTTTCCAAGTCTCTGGAGCAGGAAGTGTATTTTCTCTGCACTGGTTATAAATTATGTAACACAAAAGGGGGCCCGAATCTCTGAACAAAGCCTCTAAACTCACAGTTGAATAATTATTAACAGAATTGAAAGGAAGCTTTCATAATGAGGTTATACCCAATGTATTTCATGGATGCAGCCATGTTCAAACTTCTTAGATTATACTTGGTTTTTTTGCTTTTCTTGCAGGAAAATTCAACTGACAGAGCAAATGATGGGTTAACAATACCTCTGAAGCCGCTGACAGTGTAGTATG
Source organism: Astur gentilis (assembly GCF_929443795.1). Lineage (NCBI taxonomy): Eukaryota > Metazoa > Chordata > Aves > Accipitriformes > Accipitridae > Astur > Astur gentilis. Next base: position 14,268,541 of record NC_064897.1, read on the forward strand.
TCCAGGTGTTTGCTAAAAGCTGTGGAAATAGAAGTAACATTACAGCACCCCAGATAGCTTCAGAAGGTACTGCAACTCCAACATATTCATTGATAACAAGGGGGGGAAAAAGAAAAATAAATAAATACAATTTCTTTCAACAATTTGCTGGTCAACTTCGTCACTCTTTACATACAGGCTCCACATTCTGTGCCTAAAGACAGTATCTAAATTGTGATTTTTAAGCTTAATCCATACTTTGTCAAGTGATAAAAGACAATGGTTGAGTAAACTATTGTAAAGTAGTATTGCTTTAAAAGCTAATAGGTTGTAAAAGGTATCTAAGTTCATAAACTTAAATCTCATTTAATGTTATTTTCGAACATAATTTAGCTGTCCAATAAAGCTTCTTTCATGTTCAGCACTATTAAAAAGATCTTAACAATTACTTCATAAAGATCTAGAATATATATTCTGAGTGTCATAAAGAGCTCCAACAATATTTAAGAACTGCTTTAAAATAACTTGACATAATTGGACATACACTAAAATATTTAATAATTGAACGAGCCTTCGAAACAAATCACAAAGCAACACTATCCTATCATGGTAACCCCAATTATTGCACAGGCTAGAAGAAAAGCTAAAAATATATGAACGGTAAGATAAAGCACTCCACCACATACATATTTTTGTCAATAACTCCTGAAGCTGTGAAGACAGGCAGCATGAGAAAATAACTATAAAAATATATTAGCGTTATAAGCATAAGCAGAGATTCTGTCATAACTGCAAGGCAGCTCTAGTTGATGAAGCACATTGAACACAGGCATAGTTACTGCACTAAACTTTTCAATTTTATGTAATACAGGGATCCATCCTAAAAAAGAGTTCTTCATCCCTTCTTCCAACTTCCTTAAACTTACTTTATACATTGTTTTGTATCATACCTAATCATTAGATAGAGGTGGAAATCTGCATGTTCACACAGTTAACATATCTATTGAAAGCTAAACAGGAAGTCAGAACACTAGATTTTCACCAAAATATTCAGATCACCTACTGAAGTAATTTTTTTGGATGGGCAAGTTAAGTATGGTAATTTTTCACCCTATAGTATCATTATCTGGATGGCAAGTAAATTCTGTTCCTGAGGTAGCTTTTTTCAAGACCATGTAAATATGTGCCATACACAGATTCATGTTCTTGAATAAACTTTCAGAAAACATTTGGAAATCATTTCAATTCTGTCCTGGGTAAAAAAAAGTAAACTAACTATTGCCAAAAAAAGGATGGCTTTCAACCTTGTCATGACTTCAGCTCTGGATAAAAGAATATGCATACCAAATCAAAAGTCATCCCTAATTTACTTATTTAGTAAACTGACAGCTTTATACTACACCCATCATTGTTGTGTCTGTGTAGTCCTCCCCAGTAATTTATGATCACAAAACCCCAATTAATTTCCCCTATAGAAAAACCTAATAATGTACATATGTCCAGTTTATTTAAATCACTGATACAAGCTTCCTCTCTGAATCTAGCCCTGTACTTCTCCTCTGAGTTCTCCTTCACGTAGTCCTGGGCAATATAACCTTGAGCCTGCATTTGCAATTGCCTACATGCACTAACTTTCTGATCTCTGCTCTATGCAACTTGTACATAACAGTGGTTTGTACCATGAAGTCTGAAGCATGGTAACCACAGTTACGTGAGAAATCGCTGCAAGACAGACTTTTTCAGACACAATTGCTCAAGTCCAGTTTAGTGGTCCTTTTTTCTTCTTACTGACACATCACGGACTCGGCTCACTTGTGTCCAAGACCGATACGTGTTCCTAGTGGAGTGCAGCTCCTGGAGAGGGTATCTGCTTTGTAGACCATAGTGTAGACCCTAACAAAGATACAGCGTAGGAAAGTGTGATATAGTCTTACTGCCAGCTGGTACAGAAATTGATCCATCATTCCATCTTATTTAAAACCATTCAATCACCCAGTCTCCATATTCCAGCAATTTCTGAGGCCCATACCTGAACGTAAAATAGCCACTCTGAAAGAAACAAATGTCTGCAACAATGTCCATCCTCAAGAAGTCAAACATTTGCAAAGCTGCATAGGTTTAAGAGCAAAAGGATGGAGATGGTAAATACTACAAAAGGTGTTAAGATGTTACAGCAAGTGGAAACCAGGATATCAGTCCTGAAGACCCAGATGCAGAAACATGTGGGGGTTTTGGTTCAATTTTAACTGTTAATTGAAGGAAGACAAAAATCAGAAAATATGATCTGTTACCATGATGATTGTATTTCCTTAACCAAACTCAGGTACCAGGGGTCCTTTATGAAGTCTTCCAAGAAAACAGGCTATTACCGCGCTGCATTATACAGCTAAATGGAAAATTCATTCCAAGACAATGACGTGTTTACCTTCACATGGAGATTAGTTATAGGAGCATTGTCAGCACTTAAGGCAAACCATCCACAGTACATTAAGAAGGCAATTAGAGCAAAAACCATCTTCAGCATTATTGTTCTTACTAATTAGTAGTAGTCTACAGACACAAGAACATCAATAATATGAATAGTTAATTTGTACCCTCAACTTTCAGGAAAAAGAAAACAACTAAAATACATATTTTTGTCAAGAACTGAAACATGTATATTTAACAAGGTATCATCTACATTAGCAACCCCTTGGGGGTTTTAAAAAACCTGTTCAAATAATTAGGCATTCTCTCCCATTTCACTTGCTATTTTTTTAATCCTGTACACAAAATCCTCTAAAGGCATAGAAGAAATAGACCCGAATTTTCAAAACACAAAGTCATTCTGCATACCCAGCTTGACAGGACTTTTAACAGCATTCTTCTCAAAAAATGCAACCATTTGTCATAAATTATTTAAATAGTTTTCGTTTAGTTCAGTGTCCCAGATTATCAGTTACTTTTAGGGGAGGGACCAAATTCTTCAAGGACTGATGTGGAGGCTTGGGGAAGAGACAAAGACAGAGCCTGCACGTGAACATACAGAGGTTTAGGTTCCTTGCCAAAGGATGGGTACTTACGTTCCCACTGGCCAGTAAGCACCAGACTTCTGCTAATGACAATGTCAATCTCTCTGGCACCATATTCCACAGCTAGCTTTATTTCCGCCAGTTTGGTTTCTAGAGGAGTTTGTCCAGATGGAAACCCAGCAGCCACTAGCAAGAAGGGGGATGCAGGTAGAGGGAAGAAAATGTTTTATAAATTGACCATAAAAATGCAAATACCTCTAATACACCAAAGAGTTTGAAAGTTATTCTTTTTTATCCCTACCATGATTCAAAAAATCTAAAGGCACCTCATCCTACCCTCTCTTCATCCACAAGAAGCATTAGCTCTTCCCTCAAGAACCAATGTCCAGCAAGATACTAAGTGAATCTTGTGATAAGGTCTCTTTCACATACCTTAATTTTTGCCAAAGCAGCCTACATTAGAAAGCACAATATCTATTGCTTCCAGCAGAATTGAGCAAACAAGGACGGAACTCATGTATAAAGCAATACATACATTTTTAATTCTCCCCAGTTCTTTTAAGTAGTATTTCAGGTTAACTCCTAGTAATAAGTTTAACAGCTAAATCACAATATAAGAAAAATTACTTTCAATGAGGTCTACTTAAGATTACGTTTATGATGTTCAAGTACAAAACCCAAAGGTAACTTTGGAAATGGAAAAAAAATAATGGCTTTATCAGAGATCCTCTTTCTCTCTGATATATAAATGCATTTAGTATGTAATTTTTCCCCTACACAACAATGAAACAACAACAAAAAAAAACACTAGAAAACATGGATCTTAGCATTAAACACCTGATCTAACTTCAAAGTTAGCCCCTGCTTTGAGCAGGAGGTTGGACCAGATGACATCCAGAGCTCCCTTCCAACCTGCATAATTCTTTGATTCTACTTCTTTCTTATTGTAGATTCAGGACTTGTCTCCTGTGTGTGGTGAATGGAGAAGAGCTGGCACTATTAGATTTGTAAGTACAAGTCCTGAACCTGCAGGCCGCTCAGCAGGCAATAACCCTTGCCTCTGCACACAGATTCATTGAATTCAGGATTACACTGTTTGTACTGATTGTAGGATTATACTTAAAAGCCAAACAACTGATATGGGAAAAAAACCTTGTATTAGAACTCCTAAAGCTCATATTGCAGTATATTTTTATTTTATTATTATTTTATTATTATTATCATGATCATTATCATTATTATTATTATTATTTACTTAGTGTCTACTGATGCTTTGTCCAGCACACTATGTCAATTTCTTCTATTCGGGTGAGGAAAACTCTGATAAGCACCTCTTTGAAGAGCTTCCAGCAAAACAGACTTGGCACTCCTGATAAGTTTTGAAGTTGAAAAAAACCAAAAGATTATACCAGAAGCAAATCCCCCTTCTATTCCCTTCCTTCCACCTGCTACCTTTTCACCTTACCCTCTGAAACAAAAACAAGTCCAAACTTCTGGATTTTTCTACATATTTTATAGCATCAAAATATTTAATTGGATATTTTTGAATAAAACTTACCTGAAGCTACTGGTATGTTACAACCAGCAGCCTTTAGGGCATTAACAGCATCGGTGACTCTTGCGGGATATACACAAACTGCTCCAACAGTAATACCTGCAAAAGCCACAGTTCACTTTTTCATATATATATTTCCATCTTCTCGAGTGCAATCCATATCATGAGCACGTGTGCATTGTTCTCACCACCCACTTCTGCATTCTCACAAGGATCTTAAGCACCTACACTAGGGATGTCTGTTATATTGCTCAAACTGTTCGGATAATTCTCCATGTTGTTACCTCCCTCATGTTCCTTTACCTAACCCTGGCAACAAGTTTGCATTAGCAGGAGTTAAAGCACCAAGACTTCTGTCAACAGATTCACTCTTTAAGGCCAACACATACAAGTTAATACATGCTTAGTCAGCGAATTACTGTGAGAGAAACCACACTGCCAAGCTCTGTCCTTACTTGTTGAGCCAGACTGAGCCCAGCAGCAACTGAGCACTTTTTATGTTAATGCAGTCCTACTACATTTCTAGTTAAAATGCTGTTCTCTCAAAGTGTCAGATAATTGACCTCATATTTAATGCTTCCACTGTCTGAAGAGTCCATAAATCCAAATTTTTTAAAAAGACTAATCTTTGATATTTTATGTGTATGGCTTAAAACCAGAGGCCTGATTCCCCTTTGGTTCTACATCATATGACTTCAAGCAGTGGACTAATGCCCATGTAAAACTGAAATATTTCAGTAGTAAAAGCATGCCCCAAATGTCATTGGGATTTTCTTTTTGTTAGATCATCATAAGGCCAGCATGACAGGACAAAAGTCAAATGGTATTCACTGACACATCAATGATTACATCTGGAAAAATTCAGAATGCTGCTCAGATATAAAGAGTTTTGTTTTACTGATAGTTATATGACAGTCTCAATTTGCTCTGAAGTTCTATTGTGTTCAGTCTTGTGTGTAACATTGGGACTTCAGATGGAGCCTGCTTGAGTAACGTCAGTGAAAGTTTTACCACTAGTTCTTAAGGGCTGTCTTCAACCCCTTCAACTCTGTTGACTTAGCTGGGAACTCTGTGTATGTGCACGTGTGTGTGTATACATGATACGCACACAACAGCATACACTCACTACAGGACTGACTCCTTGAAGTAGACTGGGCTGCAGAGATGTCTCCTATCTAACTATTGAAACAAGCAGGTAACAGACAGTGCTTTCTGAAGGAACAATAACATGCTTAGGACTGTGGAATGCATCTTTTCTGACAGGGAAAGTGGCAGGCTTGGTAGTTACATACAGAAACAGCACAAAAGCCAAAGGAGTCACATGAACGCTCCCCCCCTTCTCCAATTTACTAGGGACATCAGCAGATTAACAGAATACTCAATTAGTTTCACCTTAGTGCACTGTTATTAAAAGACATACACTGAGGTTATACACTTGTGGTTTCCACATCAAATTTGCTCATTAGGTATCATAACTTACAGTGTCACCCTGACTCCATGCTTCACTTTGGTTGCCAAACTGAGCATGGATTTTTTTTCTCCATGTATTCTAATATTAACTCAAAGGAATAGATATTTTGCAGTTAGGACTTAAGACAGTTGCTTTGAATAAGACCATCTAGAACGTAGTTTCTTCTCTCAGGACTATTAGTTCTGCGGCACTGCCTACCATAACTGCTTCCATTAAAGGAAGAAGAGGTCATTTTTACAACTTCCTGAAAACTGAAAAAATAATGAGGAAATGTGGACATTTTCTCTACAAAATACACACAGTAAAAACTATCATACCTTTCTCATGCATGTCCATGGCTTTCAGCAGATCCTCTCTGATGGGATGCTTTGCTTTAAAACACAGTCTGTGAACATTTGAAGGAGTATCATCTCCTGAAAGAGTGGTAAGGTCTATGCAGGTGACAGCTTTCAGCAGCCAAGCAGCCTACAGAGGGAATGAAGCAAGGAATAAAGTATTTCAGTTTACGCTTCCAAAGCCAAACTGACTTAGAAGATGCAGGAATCAGAAGCCTGGCTCTCACTCTAAGAATGAGGAAATATATAGGATATAACATGGAGGATATGCAAAGAACAGTTTATGACAGACAGGGTTGGCAGATACTTGTTCATGTCTTGAGCAGTATCTAATGGTACAGAAAGGATTTGGAATCAAAAGTCTGCTCTCAGAATCAAAGGATCAAATTCCAATTTTTGATGCAAAAGCTAACTACCAAATGGGACTCTCTAAGAATCAGACAAACATTTTTACCTGGACAAAAAGCATGTTGCTTCGAATTTAATTCTGTAAGACACAGATAAAAGCATCACCTATGTGAGGAACCTCACTGTTATTATATGCTCCATTCTATACAGTATGTCTGTAATTTTAATGCTTGTATGCACAAGAAATTATACACATGCTTCAAGACAGCACAGGTCTGCAATTGCCAATAACCAGATGAGTCTACACATCAGCAATTTGCACACTTGCACGTTTGCATGCTTCTCCTGCTGTGAGACTGAAACATGGAATCAGTGGGGAGTAAGAACCCAGACTTCTTAAAACTTAGGGTCTAGACTCCAGATGTTCCCACTTTCTTTTGTGTGAATTGGGAATAAAAAACATCTGTAATTATTTCATGCAAAAAACAAAAGCAAGAGCTAAGTGACAACGCTAAAGCACTCTTTAGATTAATAAGTCTTTTAAAATTCTGTAGCATTTTCATTGGAGAATGGAACAGATGCACAACTAAAACTGTTTTGAGCTTTCTTGCTGAACAAAAATTGAGCTTAAGACATTATTTTGAAATATTTGTTGAAGCTCTTCCAGCAAATTCTCGTTTACAGTTACGGCTTCACTAAAAGCTGACATCTCTTCATGGGCACTTGTTCAACAAGGGGAGAGTTTGCGATGGCAAAGTCCATAAGGCCTCTCTCTGACTGCTCTGCTCTGTGACAGGATTAGTCAGTATAGGCAGCAAAACTTGTTTCTGCATGGAGGTATTACTCTGCAAATCTTAAGTGGCTGGCCAGCCTACAAACCTTTCACACTTCGCTGATGGGAGTCTCCTTTCTGAACTTGCAGTAAGTGTTACGCTGAAAGCTGCTTTGGGGTGACTGAACAGAGTAATGAACCATTACTGGCCTCTGTTAGTCCAAGCTTAACTGCTTGTTTCTAACCTATTTCTACTTTCACCCTATAATACTTCAAAAGGGGTTTTCACTTTAAATGGTTTTAAGTTTCTTTTACTTGGATTATTTTTACCCTTTGTTCAAGGGAATTTTTGTCTCATCTCTTATGACATGAATCATAAAGTCACCAAGACAGATGTAGTCAGGGAGTTCCAAGAACTGGTATGACCTTCATTTTTGTTAAAGGGTTCTTCAAATGTGTATTTGGGGAAATGAACTTCTAAATTTGAATCTGTGGTGCTACTTATGTTCAAACATGTAAAGGTTCAAAATCACCTCTGTGAAATAAACAGCACATGACTATCCTGCAATGACAGTATTGAAATACGGGGGAGATGCTTCTGGCATTCTTCAAAGTAAAACCTTACTCAAGTAGCTCAGTACCAGTGTTAACAACACAGGAGAGTGAAGAAGTGTTAGTAATAATTAAACATTTGTCCTACAGCCATCTTGAGGAAGAGACACTAAATCCCTTTCTTCCCAATGATTCTTTGTAATCAAAGCCTGTGGCGCTCTCTGTCTTTGTTCTTTATATAGTAACTCTGGTCAAATCAGAAGACTTACTTTTTACATTACTGCACCTGCAGGATCTGAACACAGCCAAGGTTATGGAATACCCTTTGGATTTTCTCACTGACACTATTTCCCAACCCAGCGCCACCAGACTGCTAAACTTGGTATCAAGTGACTTTTTATGCATAAGGAACTCTTGAGAAATGCTGAGCTGGTATCTAACTTTCCTCAGTTTATGTCCATTTTTTATTTAATCGTAACATTCAAAGCACAAACTTTCAGGTTCATGTAACGGGCAGGAAGTTTTTTTCTGTCACCTTCCAGTAGGATCTTACAGCTACATCAAATTATCTCCAAACCGTCATCCGCAAGATCTGTGCTCATTGTGAACGAAGCTTCAGCCACCCCAGAACGGCTGCCTGATGTCCTATGCTGAGGATGCCGACTATTTTGAACAGCTTTTTAAGAATTAAGTGTAATTAAATGATTCTTGCTCTGTTCTATTATGTTGCACTGTTAAGACTGATCCTTCATTGCCTCCTTCCTCCTGCTTCCAGGTTTCCAGTTACTGTTACAAGTAAGTGACTTGTTTGCGCAGAGGGGAGGAATCACACACATTTGCTTGCAGAACAGCTGTTTGGTGACTGAGGACTCGATTTGTCCTTTGGAGGCTGGTTACAACCCCACGGCTGAGAGCTCACTGGGAGCTCCAGGTCTGCAGCATGGCATCGCTCAGACCTTGCCCTTGGCTGAATTCTGCCAAAGCACTTGTGGCATCCTGCAGCCCGCTCTGCTTGCCATTCCCCTCTCAGCGCTTCCCACCCTGCCACTGAGGCAGAAGCCAGCACGTGGCCGTGCCTCACCTGCTCTGCTTTGCAGAATGCATGAGCTTACGTTGCTGACCTGATGGCTTCGCGCTACGATTGTCACATACAAACTGGAGAAACCAAAATGCACACCAGGCCAGTATCTGTCAATTCTGCCAGGAGGGCAGTAACAGCAGAGGTTGAAGGTAACTGCTAAGACACTCTAAACATGTGTGTTCAACGAATACAAATCAGTCTTGAAGAAAAGTTCGTTTGCACCACTGGCTTTAGCGATGGCTTACCTGAACCTACTTTATATTAAGATGGACAATAACCGATCATTTACCTTATCTCAGGAGCTGAGAAGTCAGTCCCCTTAACATTAGTGGGCTCGCTCTTTTTTTTTTTTCCTTCTTTTTTTTTTTAACTTTCTCCCCCCGAGTGCCATAGCCAGTCAGAATTTTTGAGTTTTAGGTAAGAACTAGTTAAGCAAAGAAATCACACATGTTGGGGATGTTTAAGTAAAGAAAAATCATCCAGGTAGGTCAAACGTGACAGGGACCGTGATCATATCTTACAGCTTTAAAATTAAAAAATAAGAAGGCAGCATGCAGAGAAGTCTGTCTGGAAAACAGAATAAATGTGGTGGGATAGTAATATACAATTTAATCCACTCATGAATAAAGATGACTTAAATTCATTTGCGGTTTTGCCACTCATGAGTTATAAGGTTTTTAACTTGTTTGGATAAATGCGTCACCTTATTCCATCCCATCATCATCAAATACAAATTATTAAAATAAGACTTGGACAAGCACATCTTTTAAGTTTACATGTATCTTGAAAAAAATTCAATATTGCAGCCTGGAGAGGGAGAGTGACTGCTTTAAAAATACAGGAACAGAATACATAAAAAGAGCACTTACTTGCCAATTACCTTTCACAGTTCTCCATTTTTTAATTTGTTCTGCATGCCTCACAACTGCAGGTCGATTCACATGCACTTTTGAGATCCAGCCAAGCTCTGGGGTGGGAAAAGAAAAAAAAAAAGCCTCATCTATTTCTGTGTTCTTTTAATATATGGTGCGAGACTTCAGAAGAAAGTTGTAGCTTAGTTTGGAACCTCTGAAGAGCATGTTATGCTTTCATATCCTCTTAAGGGCTTGCGTACTTATCACCAGTCCAAAATACCATAATAGCATTCAATTCTGTTAGGGTATGATCTGTGAACTCGATGGTTCACACAGCATGTTTTGTTTGCCATTACAACTCAAATAACTTACTGCTGCTGAAAGACATTATGTTGCCAGTCCTGGACTATGAAGTTTATTATACATGTAGCATATAAAACCCCACCACAAAACAGCCTTCTGCCACTGCCTGCTGATTTACTTCTTGATTCCAGAATACGGTAACATTTATTCAGTCCTTTGCTTGTCTGCTGGCACCCAAGATACAACAGCATTTTTTGTGTGCGTGAACCTTTGTTTACAGGAACTGTACCCCACACAGCCACCAAAACCACTGCACAGACCCTTGCATAACAAAGCATTTGAGTTGTTATAGTCTAGAGCTAATTTTACTGAATTTGCTGCTAAGGCCTAACTAACTGCAAGTTTCCAAAAGCACTGAATTCCTGGGCAACATACCTGCCTGGAAGCTGCCTCAATGCGTGCCTGCCTGAGAAGTGCTCACCTTGCCAAGCACCCCAGAGGACTCAGGGAAACATCTTCAACATGTAAATTCCTTCAGACACCCACTGCAGACAGCCTGGCTCACAATTTCAATGAGTTTCAGTACCCATAAACAATAACCAGACCCAAAGTAAAGCAGATGCTCAACATTTACTAAAATAATGAAACTAAGAACAGAAGCACGAAAAATTGGACAATGCTTAATGAAGCGTAGCTGACTGATAAAGGAGAATTGAGGGTTCAGGCTCTTGAACCTTGACATTTCTGCTGAGTATGATAAACCAGAAGTGTAATTTTGAATGTTAATAAACACAAGCTGCTCACAGAAATACACAGGAAAAAGAAATCAGAATATCTTTAAAATCTCTCATATCCCAAAACATAAATAATTCTTCTAAATACTAGTCACATAAGCAATCCATGAAAATACTCTGAAAACAACATCAACAATCATTAACCACCATCAGCAAATCACCACCATCAATCATGAACATCATCATCAGTTAAGGTCAGTATACGAGCATGGGCTTAGATATTAAGAGATAATAATTCTGGGTGACTTAATTTATTAAGAGCATCTCATCTCTATGAGTCGTCTTCACTACTGTATTAAACTTGCATTTCCCTTGAGCACGTTGATTAAAAAAGGTTTAAATCTTTTTAAAAAGCTGATAGCCAAAATTACTAATTTTGTACAGAAATCTTACCCTCAATTTTTTTTCTTCCTACTTTATAGTTTTAATAGCCAAAAAAAAAGTGCAGAGCTAAAGTATGTGTAAACACAAGCCTGTTTTCCTAATTAGACTTACAAAAAGCTCTGGAGAAACCAATTTAGGGTAAAGATGACTCAGTGGAAATGCAGGACGAATGCATGAAACACAGCTAAACAAAACCTTGTTCTGAGCACAGTAAGCCACCTTGCTACCACTTCCCTATTACCACATACAAGTAATTAAATGAGTGGTACCCACAAGGTCAAAATGTTGGCCAAAAGCAAAAAAGTAAATCAGAGAAGGAATTTCAAAGGAATCCTAAGGAATTTAAGGATTTCGCATCAGTCTCACTGTATGGTGACAAAGAAATGAGGAACTTGCAAAGTTGCAAACCAGTCAAACAACAAACCCTCATTACTTCTCTCCACTTTCAAAGCCACAGGCTTATTCTCTCTGCCCCAAAAGCAAGAAGCTCAGCTGACATGTAGAAAGCAGGTAAGAAAAGCTATTGCTACAAAACCTATGGCTAGAACTTTCCTTCTTTTTGAATACCAATAAATGCAAACCCTACAAATGCAGACAGCTGAAATATAAGCTAGTGAAACATCTACATCCTCTGCAGTTGCTTTAAGGTCAAGGCTCCTACGTGATCAGCAGAGAGCATACATCACTTCCCACGGGACCACTGTAGGCAATATTTGCCAAAGTCCACAGGGGAGGAAAATACAAATAAATAAATGAAGGAAACACAAACTCTGTATTGTGATTCTCCTACTATGTGCCAAGTGCTTGGGTAGAATCATTTAATCACAGTCCAATTTATCAAGATAACTTTTGAACCCTACTGGGTGCACGGTGACCTTTCAGCCCCTTTAGAAAATGTGATAAAATCAAAAAAAGCAGTTTAGTGAGGAACTCAGCTTCTTGCTCTGTAATAAGGATCCTTTCAGTTACTCTAACCTATTCTTTCTACATTATGAAAGACAATCAAGAAATCCAACTAAATAATTAATTTATAAAACCTACAGCCTTCTATAGAAGAGTTTGGAAGAATTTGAAGACGGTGCCCAGTTTGTTGGATATGGAAAATTCAGGTTTCAGATGAAAATTTAAGTGAAAGAACAGAAATTTCCCCCATGAATAAGTTAACTCTTCATTACTTATTATTTGTAGAGGATTCAGCCTCATTCATCTTGTGCTAGACTTTGGCAGAAACATACATAAAACTATCTTATCTGCCCCTACCTGACTTTTAAGCATAGCTTCTCAGAAGGTCTGAGCAATCTTTTCAGGAAATAGGGCACTGCATGCTAGATTAGCTTAAAGGAAATAGTCAAGTATAATACCATTTGGGGAAAAAAAGAAAAAGAAAAAAGAAAGAGAAAAGTAGATTCATAATCAATGGGAGAAAAGATGGGGAAGAACAGTGGAAGTGAAATAAGCTACTACGTTTGCTTTGCCCAAAGTCACCTGTGAAAGTTACCATATATCAGCTGATCAGCAATAGCTGATTGCATGTTTTTTGCAAATACGATGAAATTCATTGGCTTAAGTCCTTTTCACTGTGTAACACATTTTACCTTTTGTTTTCAATAACCCAAGACTAGTCATGAAGCTAGCCAACATGGCAACTCAGTAAGGTGTAATATCTAATTTTTTTGCCTGAGACGCAAGTTTCCTTGAAAGACCATGGAATTTGGATCTCCAAGTGTTTTTTCAAATGTGGGATATTGAACCACTGTGCACAGCACAGGCAGAAAACTTAAAAAAAAAAAAATCAAAATAATTTAAAAAAAAAACAGAACTCCATCCTGTCTGTAAAACTCAATGTGAAACATTATGCAGTTTACTAAAGGAAATAATATGGTGTAATAAAAAAAATGCACGGTGAGGAAGGACAAAGGTTCTGGTAATATGCAGCAGCAGATGGAGACTTCTATCTAACACAGACCTTTTATTCAAGCCCACTTCTCCATTAATTAAAGCAGTGGGCAAGTGAAAACAAATATGTCTCAGCACAATTGTCTCTAAATAGACTTTCAAAGTTTGCCATGTGAGGTCTCACCAAATCTTTAAATGTAAGTGTCTCTGTTCAGAAAAATCACTCACAATTCCAGCTCTTTTTTTTTTTTTTGCATTAAAAATCAGAATAAAACCATTATTTGAAATAGAACTGACTGCCTTTGGATTCTCCCCTTCCCCCACTCCCCCAAGCTTTATGATTTAGTATCTGGCTAAGGAAAACTATATTTAATTAGGCTCATTAACCTTGCAGTGTGAACATGTCTTTTTTTTTTTTTTTTTTTAAATAAGTCATCTGCTAGTCATCTGCACAGTCATGTGGCTTCAGGGATAAAAGTAATTAAAGCAGTTACACTATAGCTAATTAGCCAATATTCTGTAATCACTCTTCAAGTTTACTTTTTCTCTGAAGACATTTGAAAAAATCATACTCGAAATCTTAACAGGAAATTCATCTCCTCTCTTTGAAGAACATGAATCCAAAAATACCAAGCATTTCCTCAGAAAACAATAAATAAAACCACTTCATTAGTATAATTACATAAATATCTAAGATACCTAACACATTCCTCATAAAACGGACTAAGCTTTTCGGAAGCTTTAAAACCAGTGCATAGATGGCATCCCTTCAGATGGTGAAACAGAAAGCTCAAGAACGCCTGAGGCGGTAGTTTCACAAGCATTTTAAGGCAGCACTGTCCCCAAAAGAAGCTGCCCCCCCAACTGCTTATTTTGTCCTCTGTGCCAGAAAGAGCATGTGTGCTCCTGCTCTTACCATGAACACATGATAAAATGGGAAAGAAAAGTGATGAAAGCTGTTATTTCTGGAGAAGCGAGTGAAACCGTGCCCTGAACCTTTAGTGGAGAAATGAGCTGGACACAGGCTGACCCCAGCTGGCCACACATAGCCAAGCAAAGCCACTGAAGACAGAAAAGGCTTCAGGATCAGGTCTTGTTACAGTTGTCATGGTATGCAAGCTCTTCAAAGGTTTGGGGGTTATTCAGTTTCTTAGAGACAGAAGCTGTAGCTATTTTCCCATAGTGACTCTTGCTATGAACCTATTTTATTTTCAGATGGGTCCTCCTAACATGAGAGAGGTTCAGTCTCCAAGTCATCACCATTCAGATACTCAAAGCAGGACACCAAGGCATGAGCCCTGAACTAGAAATCAGCTCTATTATCTTGTGACATTACTGAAATCACACAACGTTGACCATGGATCACATCAAATGGATCACGGTATCCTCCAAAGCACTTTGAAAACCGCTAACAAGCCTTTCCTCGGAAAGTGAGCTGCAGAACAACAGGAGCTTGGTTCACTGCAGCTCCCAAGTCCTCTGCTGTTCCCTCTCTTCTTCCCTGGCTCCAGAGACCTCTCCTCACCCCAATAACCCAGCTGTCCTGTTACGGTCCATGGAGTAAAACGTGATGTTGTTACATGCATAAAGCCCCCCCAAAAAGATGTAATGAAAAGTCATGTAATTGCTGAGCTGTGCCTGCATTACCCTCAACCGAGGGACTAATTTGGTCATTCCACCCAGGGACTTACTTCTGAGACATCTATCTGTTCTTCAAATGTGATTAAAATTATCCAGCAGATTCAAAAGGCATTAGAAAGGAACAGTGAAGAAACAGAGCCACAGTACAGGCTAAAACCAGCTATTAATATATTAGAACAGAATTATGCCGTCTTGAAAAGGGATGCAACACTTCATTATCTAAATGCCACTTACCAACAGGCTAGCTCTCATGTAAATGGCTCAGAAATACCAACTATAATTAAAAATATCAATTGAAACATAATGAATGTATTTCTGGCCCTTCAGCTAGGGGCTGAGCAACACAGATAGATTACTTTTTTTTTTTTTAGAATCCAAGAACATACTTCGCAAAACAACTGTAACTATTCATTACTCAGAATACATATGGGTGTATATATATACACACATACATAAATACACACAAGTAAAAAAACATATAATTTAAGAATAATTTGGGTTGGATGATCTCTGAAGGCCATTTGTCCAACCTCCTGTGCAAAGTAGGGTCAGCTATCAGCTCAGACCAGGCTAGCAAGGGCTTTATTAAGTTGGGTTTTGAGAGTCCCCAAGGATGGAGACTCCACAGCCTCTCTGGGCAACCTGCCCCACCACCAGACTGTCCTGCATGAAAACGTTTTCCCTATATCCTATATCCGAACTTCTCTGTTTCAAGACAAGCCTGTTGTCTCGCTTCATCCCATCACGCAATGCTATGAAGAGCCTGCCTCCGCTTTCTTCATACACTGCCTGTACGGATGAGCGGGCTGCCGTTAGGACCCCCGGAGCCACCCGCTCTCCAGGCTGAACCGGCCCAGCTCCCTCAGCCTCCCCTCATGGGGCGGCTGCTCCAGCCCCGGACCGTCGTGGC
This sequence comes from Astur gentilis, assembly GCF_929443795.1. Classification (NCBI taxonomy): domain Eukaryota; kingdom Metazoa; phylum Chordata; class Aves; order Accipitriformes; family Accipitridae; genus Astur; species Astur gentilis. Next base: position 14,284,427 of record NC_064897.1, read on the forward strand.
GGCCCTCTGCTGAACTCGCGACAGTTTATCCGTCTGTCTTCTATCGGGGAGCAACAGAATGGGGCACGGTCTTCCAGGCAGGATCTCAGAAGCACTGAGCAGAGGCGACAACCCCTCTCCTCCTGCGAGCGGAGCTGCTGGCCGCATCCCCGTTGGTCCGTTGTCCCGGGAAGCCGCCGGCTGTCTCTGCTGCCAGGGCACTGCAGCTGGTGCCCAGCTGGTCCCCAGGCAGGCAGGCAGGCAGGCCAGTCCCAGCCTGTGTGGCCGCACCGGGCTCCTGTGGACCCATTTCCTCAGCCAGTTTGTGTCCCTTTGTGTCCCTCTGATCTGGCTAATTTAGTGGCATTTGCAAACTTTATGAGCAAGCAGTCCATTGCCTCTTCCAGGTCACTGAAAAAGAATGTTAAACAGGATGGGTCCCAAGCTAGACCCCTTCATTACTGCACTTGGTACCAGCCTCAGAGTATTATCGACTGTGTTATCTGCTGGTTTTAAACATCCTACTTGCCATTTTCTGGGTCTACCCAAGGTTACTGAATGTCTGTCTTTCTGCATGACTTCTGAAGTTGTTGCATCAAAATTCCATCTGCAGGGAGCAGAAAATCCATGTTGTAGATGGGCATCCCCACAGTTAAACCAAAGGAGTATGCTACTAACTTACACTACAAAACAGATACTCATTGATATGCTTTGCTATTTTTTTGTGAAGAGGCATCTGATGCTTTTCTGAAAAGTGACAAAACATGAAGAACCTGGTCCATTATACTCTAGCACCCTTAGGAGCAGAGCAGGAGAGGCAGACTCCTTTCAGCCCCTGCAGTCAGTGTCGTGAACCCTAATACCCAAGAATTACTCTGCAAACAGTCCCAGTGGAATGACAAGCTTGTAAAATTCCTTACCCAACCTTCTTTACACAAGTCTCTGATGGCAAATGTGTCAGTGTATTAGACTAGTGACCCTCTGACTAGTTCATGCAAATCAGTGTCTTTTATCTGTTACATGTACCTGTTTTTTATTCCAAGTAAACACTTTGTTCTTCTACTAAGGAACAGTGATAAGAAGGAAGACAGACAGAATGAATTAAAGGCTTTTACAAAAATGTATTTATTTAAAAAAAAGAAAGAAATCACATGGGAAAGCATTATATGCCCTGATTTGAGAAGAGTTTGGCTTGTCATTGATAAATAAATAGATGCTCTCTAATGGCAGCATCAGAAATTTACTCCTTAAATAATGACATCAGGTAGCAAGCACAGAAATAGGGAAAAAGGACTCGATATATTTTTAAGTAAAATATATTTTACCACTAGGGGTCCCTGTTAGAAAACTGTAATCCTACAGAATGCTCTGTAAAATACAGAGCAAATAATCTGAATTACTGTTAAAGCTGCTGGCACAAGCTGGCAAAACCTTCAAAAGCCAAAGTACCTAAGTCACAGAAGCAGTGTGTACTGCTAGTGACCATGAAAGATAAAGGCAAGGGTTTAACGTCCTTTTTGAGAACTGCTACCAGCTAAGATGCAGCAACTGACTTAAATATGGCTCTTAAAGTATTTCAGATGTGTATTTAGTGGGAAAAAACGGCAGGGACATTCAGTTCTCCCTTTAAAGCAGCCAGCGTAAGGCAGCTGTTAGAAACAGCCACAGCGGGTATGGTGCTGCTTAAACAAATACGGTCATGGCCACACCATTCTCCTACTATGCCTGCCCTGCACAGTTAATCCAGCTCTTTGTGACTGCAGCTGACTTAAACAAAGGTCACTGGGAAAGGATGGCAACAAGTACCTGCAGATAAGCTGAGGGCAGCGGCCCTTCCAGGTAAATCAGTTGCAGCTGGAAGAGGCCACATGGTGCAACCCTGAAGACATCTCTGTGCTCTCCATCACTAGTTTTGAGCATTAGTTGACTCTGCCCCTCTGGCAGAGGAGGGCTACTTATGGGAAGAAAAAGAGTCATAGAAAATATTTGGAACATACTCGAAGATTGTTTCAGTGGGTGCAAAAAAACAATTATTATGTTGTGCTCATCAGCTGCACATTGAATAATTTTCCCTTGACTATGGATGTGCAGCAAGATCCAGCCAAATGTTAGTGAGGTTGCCTGTCTCTTCCAATTATTTGCCACTCAGCAGCATGGCCTTCCTTACACGTAAGCCTGTCTGTCAGACAACAACTAATAGGAACTGAACTGACTTCACATTCAAAAGTTCTGGACTCCCCACACATACTGACAATTAATTGTAAGATTAAATTGACAGTAAGAAAAACCACACACCTCATTTAAAGTAACTGGAGTGCATTTGCAAACTTCCATGCTAGCTTTATTTCTAACAGCCACTCTAGTTTTGCCACTATATTATTAACATGTTTGTTTCAGCAAAAAGATGCTGTTCAGATGGCTACAGTCGAAACTCACCTGTCCCTGTGAGTAGCCTACAGATAAGCACATCAGAGAGCAACCTGAGCACCCAATTTTAGGAGTTACATGTCAGTCATTTCAGAGAATGAGTCAACTTCCAGTTGCCCACAGGCTAATTTAAACTGCACATTAGCTCTGTAAAAATGCCCATACTTGTGCTAGAGACAGGAGCATGGCCTCCTGAACTCTGGTCATGCTAACTTTGAGATCTCCCTGTTCCACACCAGCTGTCCTTTGCTTCCCATCTTCCATGACACCACCCCTGTATTTCCTCCACTTAATTGTCCATCTACTCCTATTGACCTAATTATCACACCTTAGAGGCAGACTGTAGGAAGGCTAATCACCTGAATTCATTCTGCCACTGCAGCTGGGGTCTGCTGGGTGAAGAAGTCAGAAAGCTGTAGCCATTTCCCCATCCCCACCCCCAGCAATCAGCAGAAGAGGAGCTCCGGCTGGGAGGTGACAGAGAAACCCTTTCTTGGCTGCTCTCTGCCTTACCTGAGGCACAGCCACCTTTCAGGCCTGGAGACCACCTGCAAACACCTGGAAAATCCTTATCAGTCTCCAGAGAGCAAGCAACGAGGAGAACGATAAGGAGAGATAAAGTCCTGAGTTTACAAATCAGAATCCAGCTAGTAAAAAATGGTTTGACCCTCTTGGGGAGAAAGGACGGGGGGAGATTTAGAACGGTGCACACGAGGGGACCGGGCCCCGCTCCGTGACAGGACTGGCGCCGCCGGCCTGCGCGCTGTCGCCCTGCTCGGGCCCCCTCACGGTGGGCAAACCCCGACTTGTGTTTAACCCGAGCACCAAAGGCAAAATAAGCCTCCCACAGGCCTCCCGGTTGAAGACAGCCCGAACGATATGTCAGGAGTGTACGCTAAAGGATCTAGAGGAATCGCGAACCTATTCCGGCTTTTCAGAAAAGCACGGTTTTGCAGCGGCCTGGCGCGTACGCACCGCGGCGGCTCAGCCGGGGGTGGGGGAGAGCCGGGCAGGCGGGCGGGAGGCCGGGCTGGAGGGAGGCCGGGAGGCAGCCGGCGCCTCACCCGCCCGGGCGCCCACCGGCACTTTCCCGCCCGTTGCCTCGGCGGGCGGCCCCTGCCCGAGCAGCGCTGCCCGGTTTGCCGCCTCGGGAGCCCCTCACGCCACGGCTCCGCAGCTAGCGGCCCGCCCCGTAGGCCGCCGCCCCTTACCCAGCTCGGTGCCCGGGTTTCGTCCCGCCATGGCCGGCGCCGCCGGCGGCTCGCTGCCCCGTGGCGGCGGCTCGCTGCCCCGGGCCGGCGGGGCGGGCGGACTTCGGCCTCGCCGGTCCCGCCCCGCGCGGCCAGGAAGCGGCGGCGGCGGGCGGGCTCGGCGGGCCTGCTGCGGGCCGCGGCGTTCCGAGCTCGCCGCACCGGAGCCGTCCGTAACGGGGCAGCCGAGGCCTGCCGCCGCCCCTCAGCCCCCGCCCTTCTGCGAGGGGGTGCTAGGAGGGTCTGTTCCTTTCGTCGGAACGACACCGAACCTGCCATCTTGATGATGGCGAGTCCCATTTCTTCGAGTTGAATGTTCAAGTAGAAGCTACCGTCACACGTAGTTTAACGGGCTGCATAAACTTACCGACCTTGTAAAACTTCCTAGTAGCACCTGCAATGGGCAAGTCTGGTAACAAAGCCACTGACAATTGCACAGCCATTACTTTTTTCCTGAGTTACATGGACACAAACTCATAGGAAAAAGGTATTAAACGTTGTTAATATTCTCAGTTAGATGAAACATCTTGCAACTTTAGCCCTATGTGCCCAGTGCTAGCAAAGAAACCACAGCATTGCATACAGCAGCAAAGGGCCACAGCTCTGAAATCTGAGGACACTATGCCAGACATCTCTGTGAGATGCTATACAGCCCACTTGAAATACAGCATGAAGACCACGGCCTGCAAGATGTTTCACCATGGGGTAAGGTGTGCGAGTTTCTTGTTTTAAACTCATACTCCAGCTTGTAAAATGAACAGCTTCTAGGCTGAAGTACTAGATTTGAGCCCTTAAGCCTTAATGGAATTAATGATAAGGCTGAAACAATTAGCTGTAAATCAGAGGGTTGCAACTTGCTTGTTGTTAGAGTAAAATTCAAACAGGTAACTGCAAAACTGATTTTGGAATAAAGTCTGTGAAATCACATATCCTTAACGCCAGTATTGTACTAAGAAACCATGATTCATGGTTACCATTCCTTGTTTTCTTTCTTACTTCCCCACCCCAACAGTTGAAGCTAGAAGGGACTGTCAACCACCTGAGCCCAAGCAGGCTCAGCTACAGCAGGGCCCCTAGGACCACAGCCAGTTGGGTTTTAAGTAACTTCAAGAATGGAGACTTCACAACCTTTCCAGGCTACCTGTTGCAGTGTTTGACTGCCCTTCGCCGTGGAAAAGTATTTTCTTATATTCAGACAGAATTGCCCATGTTTCAATGTATACTCCAGTTTTCAAATGTTAAGCTTCAATTTAAGATGATAGCATTACTGTAATTTTGGGAAAAAAATCCAAAAGGACAGTAAGGATGAATATGAAAAAAGTGTATTGATAACTGTACCTCTGTATAACCTTTCTCCTTTCCATACAGAATGCATTATGTAAACCTTTAAGCATAACATTAAAGGAAATGACAAGTAGAAGAATGGCAACATTTTCTTTAATGAAGAAAATATGATTTGTAACCTTGAAAGAGTAACTTTTTTTATCCAGTCTGGAGCACTAAACCCAAGCTTTATACAGATTCATAGCCAACCTCTGAGATTTTCATGTACAACCAAATATTTCAGGCAGCATATTTAATTTAGTTTTCACGGGTTTTGATTTTAGAGACTCATGGTTACATTCAAAGAGTAAAAAGACACAAAGCTTACAGATCAAAGAACTTGCCACCCTTCCTACCAACACCAAACCATTCTTACTGCTTTCCCTTCTGTATAGTACAAAACCAAGATGCTAGAAAGGATTACGTTATTAACTTGGTTGCTTTTCCATTCCACAAATCCAACGCTGAACAGTAAGATAAGAGTTTTGAGAGGCATTTTATTTAAACAACTGAAAACAGTTAAACATTCAGAAGCAGCGTACAATGAAACAAAACCCGAACCAAATACTGGAAGTACGTAATCCCTTCTTTTGAACTAAAGCCAAATTTTCCAACTTTCAAGAAAAAAAAATGGGTAAAAGCCATTGTATCTCTTCTCCATAATAAAGAAAACACACTACAATGAGTCTAATTGAAATTGGAGAGACTGGATCTTGGCTTGCACACTTCTTTGAAAAGACAGTAGGCAGTTATGCTAAAAGGATAGCAAAACTCTACTAGTCTTTTTTTTTATTATTTGGATGCTCAGTTCTCTTACAGACAACACCTAGCCAGTTCCACCGCATTCTCATCAATTACTGCCCATCTTTGCCTTATGTAGAGAGCACACTCTGGAAGGCTGCTGTTCATCACTGTTCACTTGATTTAGTCTCTTATGTCCACATGTCACGTAACAGTTGCAATAATCAGGCCTTAACTTCAGGAGTTGAGCTGTACACTGAATCTGAGTTTTCAGAGGCAAGATCTTCTGCAATTAAATAAAAAGGGTATTATTTAACTTCACCTGAGATATATAAACCAAAGAAATGTTCCAGGAATTGCTTAAAGACCAGCTCAGTTTGTTTTCCCATTTAACCTGATACAGTTATGCTACCCCATCTGTTCAGTCTGCACAGCTCCAGTCACTAGTCTGACACTTGCCACATGGTCATTTTCAGGAAAATGCATTCAAAGATCTTGAGAAGAGTGAAAACTGCCAGAAGGTGCTTGGGGAAAACTACCTCTTCCATACTAAAGACTGCTACCATCTTGACTAATTTTCTAACACTTAGCTGAGGTGAAGCAGGCACTTCAGTGCATTACCTATTTCTTCCTCTGCAGTTCCTGGAAGGGTGGTCCTTGCTTTTGCTGCTTCTGCATTCTCCTCTTCTGTAGAGAGAAGGGAGAAAAAGACTCAATACCTTCAATTCCCCCACCCACCTTAATCAAAAAAAAAAAAAAATTTTCCACTTAATTGAGGTATATTTCTTGCTTTTCAACATAAAAATACATCAGACTAGTTGCTTAAATATCCACAAATTGTCTATATGCAATAAGCTTACAGGTATAAAGTTAATTGCTTAAATGACAGCTACAAAAGTAAATCCTTAAATCTAACAGATTTGAGTGGATAAAGAAACCCTCAGAAGACAGTACAGTTACTATATGAAATTCGATGATGTTTACCACTTTAGATAGATATTACTTAAAAAGTGCACATGGAGCAGCCAAGTCCCACCAGGAACAAGCACACACTTACCAGGAACTACGCACTTCCAAAGACCATAGGTTTTCCCTACTGTTGTCTGCCACAGCCTTAGTGTACCATCCTCAGAGCCACTTGCATATAACTCTCCATCAGGGCTAAATCTCACACAGTGAATTGGACCAAAGTGTCCTTTGTAAGATTCTATAAGAGAACATATGAAGACCATTAATTTCAAATTTCAGCCAACAACTGAAATTAAGTAAAAACTGATCAGAAGAGGGGGAAAAAAATACAGGGAGCTGGAGGGGCCACTTTCCCAGTACTTAACTTCTGATGCAAAACAAAGCTTCTATTAATTACATCTCAGCAATCTCTAGTTTAGGTAGGATACTAATGTTTTGTTAACTGCAAAGAAAAAGGTGTTTGTTTATTCTAGGCAAAACTACAAAGCAAGCCAGTAGCACAGAGTACACGTGCTCTGTTCCTTCAACCTCTTGCTCCACACACACACACAATTTTAAACAAGGACAGGATCAACGAACAAACTTACAAATACATTTTTTTTAAATACATTTGGCCAACGTTAACAAGAACACAAACATATCACATTTTTCATAAAAACGAGTAGCTGCAACTCATTAGACGTATCTAATAAATGCTATAGTATGACACAAGTTAACATACAGCTTGCTACTGTATTGCAGAATGACAACTTTTTTTTTAAAATAGGTGCAAAGAGCTGTTTGATGGAGGCTTTAATTAGGTCTAGAAGAGTAACATTAGGCATACTGAGTAGGAAAAAAAGCTTAACTGATAATATACCTTTTCATCTTCTTGCATAGCACGCTATGCTAAGACCTTATTTGAGTACAACAGTTTAATTAGTCATTTCATTAATCTAATACCTATTTCAGAACTGATTTTTGATTATAGAAGACAAACATACCTAATTCTTCTCCTGTATTATAGTCATATTTATAGAGTTTAAAATCTTCACCACCTGCAACCAAACATTCTTTCGCAGGGTGAAGTGATGCAGAATTGATTGTAGCAGGTGCTTCAAATGATTTAATCTGCTCTAGACTGAGGAGAAAAGTTTGTTAACAAAGTTCATTTAAAAAAAAAGATCCTGAGAGCAAGGAAACTGTGATTCTACTAATCACAACTGCTTTTAAGATAGAATACACCCACACACAGTTCCCGAAACAAGTTTTAATACTTGCAAATCACACTCATCAAGTTAGAAACTAGTTCAGAATAAGCAAAACAAAAACTCACACATTCAGAAATACTTTCTGGAATATGTTTAAGTGTGTAACTTGCTTTCTTAAGACATCATAGAGATGTCTTATCAGTTCTCTGAAAAGCACTGAACTGAACCCTGGCCGAAACTTATTTAACCACAATTACCATTAGCGTGAAATAAGAAAATGGCACCGAACCTTTACAGTCTAGTATCTTATAGACAGTTAGGGTTCACTATTTTAGAAGAGGGTAGTCATTCCACACTCTGCCTCTGACAAGATGGCAAGCAAAGATGTCCACTAATTCCAGTTCTGACAACTTGGTGATTTTGACTTTGTACAGTCAAGTTTTTACCCACAACCAAGCCCATGAAAATTCTGTCATTTGGACTCACGTTTCTGCACTATGAAAAGCAATAGTCTTCCCATAGGTTATCACAAGTATCTGTCCTTCTGGAACATACTCCATGCTGCTCACTGACATTGCAACGTTTAGTGCCTTCACTTCGGTCATGGTACTTCGGTCCCAGAGGCTTAAGAGGAAACAAAAAGGAAAAAAACCTCTCAAATTACTTCAGCAAATCAAACAATTTTTACCTCCCATCCATGGCAAGCTTTGAATCAAAAAAGCCACCTAAAAAAGAATGTGGTTTGATGCCATAGGTACTTTGGGTTTTCAGTGGCATCCTTGTCTTCATTCTCACCTGGACAAAGTTTTGAGACACACTTACTTTGAAATACTGCTACTTTTGAAGCTTAATGCAACAACATTAAATGGTACACATACCATTTAACTACTCAAGGATTCTCTTAGAGGTTAAAAATCTTGTTGTAAGTCTCCTGAGCAACAGAGCTTTCTAGAAGCAAGGCTTGAAGATTCCATTCTGCCTTTTTACCTCACAAGGCAGAGGTACTAATGCCAATTTATACAAAGAACAGAGATTCATTTAAGATAATAGTGTTTTCCATCTAGGGGTGCAAGAGCTATCTAAACAGAAAAGAAATGAAATTGTTCTGCTATGACAAGTAAGAATCTTCACTCATTAGATGACTGCTACATTTCCATTCCTACAATTCAGAGAAAAACAAACAAGACTAGGCTCTTGCCCATCTTGAACACTAGGAAACTGAAGAGAACTGGAGCTGAAAAGGAGACTACAGGGAAAGTGCACCAGTGACTTTACCCTCCCATCATTCCTTCCACAAAGCAGAGAAGACCATTCTATTTTTCTCTCCTTTGTGCCATAAATATAAGAATGGAGAGACAGCTAGACATGAGATAACACTGGTCATATCAGCCAGAAAGCTGAGGAAGCAGTTAGGCACATCTCTCATCTTTTCTGGATAGCATAGTTTGAAGAAGGGTCTTTGTCAATTTATCTCCCCAGCAGTCATGTTTGTCTACGTTTCAGCACATCTCCTACCAATTGGGCATAAATAAAACAAAACACTTAACTGTGACGGGATGAGCCATGTTATAAAAACACTAAAGCCTACTCAACTGATCAGCATGGCAGAGAAAGAAGGCTATGTCTATCAACAGTGCACTGTTTCCAGAAGTCTTTTAAACCAATGCCTGGCTAGTCCATGCCTTGTGCATCTTTCAAGGCTGGACTGCAGATGACAAGACAGCTATACCTCAGCACAATGTGTATGCACAAGACCTCATCTACAAATTCATCTTCTCTAGGATTACAAAAGGCATAAATTTATTCTACTATGCAGTTCTCAAAGACCACCTCTTCTTATCAGGGAGGACACGTTTATGAGGTAAATTAGAATTATTACAAAAGTTTTGTCTCTAACAGCAGATAAGAACTGTATTAGGCATGCAGCTATAATAATCCAGGATCTAATAACCTGTGTTACTCGTATCTTTTACCAAAAAACGTATCTTCTCATGTAGATTATGACAAAAAATAAAGTGAGCTTCTTGGAAAATTCAAAGTTACTTTTTCTTACCGGACAGTTTTATCATCAGCTGAAAGAATCTGTTTGTCATCACTGCTCCATAAAGCCTTTTTAATGCCGGAAGTATGTCCACTGACAACGTCAGGTTCTTAAAGTAAAGCCAAATATTTTAATACTTGTAAGAAAATGAAATTATGTCATGCAGCAGTTTGGAAGCTTTCTTAAGCTATATGAATTTCCATTTACTAGCAGCTGTAAAGTTACTTCAAGCACTTACAACTTTATTTGTAGATCTTATTCCAGGAACAGGCTGAGTATCTGATTGCCTAAACTTAAAAAGCCTCACTAGTTTAACATAAAGGTTCTCTACCTTCATATCAATCATCAGTAGTCCAGCATCAACATGAATTTAAACACTCTTAAATATGTGTAGTCTCTTTTCTTTCAGATGACTAAATTTTAATTAATTAGACATATTTCTAATGAGTCTGTATTGAACTGAAACATGCTATCTTTCAAGTCCATTATAGATAAACTCCAATTCACTCGTAAAAGGGTAAACTTAAAAACATACAGATAATCTTACTATAGCAAAAGGTTATAGACACTACATTTGTAAAACAATCCTCAACTTCGTCTTTCATGATTCGTAACAGAAAGTAGCTTTTAATTTCAGACCTTTTATTTAACTGCAAGAAACAAGAATCAGTTCTCAAAGCAGACTCACCTGCTTCTGGCTTGCTCAAGTCGTAGATACGCAATAGTTTATCTTGTCCACCTGTTAACAGATAATTGCTATCCTGAAACAGAAGTTATAAAGGGTCAACTCTATTTTGAATCAAAACCAGCCTTCATCTGTGAGTCTTAAAATAACAGTTCTTTCTCTCAGATAGCCTCTAATACGCTTACTACATTTAAGATACAATCTTAAAAACTAGAAGTGGTATGCTAGATTATTTGCCTGTTAAGATACAGATGTAAAAAGTAGAAAAGTAACTAATAGCAAAACATGAACTCAAGAGCTTACTTCCCTAGTGAATAAGATATAACAGTTTTTCATACCTGTGTGAAATCCACACTTTTGACAATGTGTTTGTGAGCCAACGTGATTAGTTCATCACCTGACACAGCATCCCATACTTTGCTAAACAGCAAGAGGAAACATTTTTATTTTAGTAGCACCAGGACAAATCAACCTGACGGTCAGATTATTTTGTAAGCAATCTTTCCTGAAACCATGATAACATTTTATCATAAATGCTACATAACCCAGTTAGTCAGTGAGAACACTTTATATGTTTTTACTAAAGCTTTTTTTGTACCCTCACCATTTTCCTTTATTCTCTTCTTCAGGACAACACAGACTAATTAGCATTTTAGTTTTAAGACAAAGGCAGCTCTTCTCCACAACTTTATTAATAGAGATTGCCCTCTACTAACAGGATTCAACTTGCTGAATATTTAACATATGCTGCAAACAGCACAAACAAACAACAAAAAACATCAAAGAAATAATTCACTAGAATTTTCACAAGAGTTTTCTTGTAAGAAAAAGAGGCTAAGTGCTAGAAGCAAAATAAAAATCACTTTTTCAAGTCTGCTATAACTACAGTGCCAGAGATTAGAGTTGCAAAGAAATGTTATTCTAGCAAACCAGTATGGTAATTTCATATATCTATCAAGAAGCAATCATAGTTTTTCATCATGATGGAATTAACTGTAGCTGCTTTCAAGAACCTAAAAGTCTAGGTTTTAATTTGGCTAGCCATAAGCTAACAATTACCAAAGAAAAACAAATTAATCAGTAACTTACTACAGCTACGTGTCACCAAGGAGCACTATAGAGTAAAATCAAAATATAGACTTCAAAAACAGTTAATCACTTACGCTGTAAAATCTGCTGCTGCTGTAGCTGCTTTAGTGGCATCCGTGTTCAAAGTGGCACCCCAAACAGCACCTTTATGACCTAGAAATGTGCCAATCCAGTCTCCTGTGTCACCCTGACGCAGCATAGGCTTACCATCTTCACAAAAACAAAACCAATATTTAGGTAACATGATTAAAAAAAGGAAGCTGTTTTTAAAAAAGATTCCCTTGCACCAGCACGTGGAAATACTACACGCTGTATGAAGCTATTCTTTGTAAAAGAGTTTAGCTGAAAGGCTTAGATATGCAGCTGTACTTGCTGCATGCATCTAAAACTGTACAGACATTAAAATACCACTCCAAATATAATAAAAGTTTTCTTAAGGTTTGTGTTATGGTAGAAGGGAAATAGAAAGGAGCACTTCATTTAGGTTTTGTTTTTACTGAAATTGTCTTCAGGCAGGACAGGTTTGGTTTTTTTACTTTGGAACAATACTATCAGACTAACAGTACGCAGAAACAAGTCTCGTGTTTGTAATCAGATACGTTTAAAACACACACAGAGATGCTGTAAAAATGAAACAGAAACAGAAAGCCTTTCCTGCGATTATTTTTTCGGGGAGGCCATCCAAAAGTTGTTCACACAAGTTGTAGAGCTGAACTGGAAGCACTCCGAGGCAGAAAAAAAATATCCTTTTAAACTTATGAATAGACACATAAGATTAACATATATGCGTATGAAGGGCAAATGCTATTCACATAATGAAAGAGAGCTCTCACGGGAAAGGAGGCAGACGTCATCATTCTACATCCTGCAAGGCAGCTGCCGTGGTTAAACGGGAGCTCACTTTAAAGTCTACAGCCTATGTGCGCAGACCGTAGAAGTGGGCAGCTGTAGAAATGAATCTTTTCGAGGCTTCCCATCCACGCCCCCCCCCCCCCCCCCCCCCCCGCCTCCCAACAGTTTGGATCCAAACTGGGCGAACGCGGGCTTTGATACTCCCCAGGCTAACCCGGTAATTGAGCACCACAAAACCCAGCTGCCCGCTCCCTTTTTCATTCGGCAACCCCGTAAGCTGCTATTACCCTACAAGCACCAGCGTTTCGCCGGCCGAACGGGCCACCCCGCCCCGGCCAGCACCAGCCGCCCGGCCCAGCAACACCCCCTCAGGAAGGGCGACGCGCGGCCTACGAGCGGCGGTGCGGAGGCGAGGCCCGGTGCGGCCCACCCCTTCCCTCCCCACACACCCACCCCCGGGGGCGGGGGCGTCCCCGCCGGGCAGGCCGAAACAAAGGGGCCGGCGACACGGGGGCCGCCGCCGCCCGTCCCCGCTCACCCTTGCAGGCGCTGATGAGAAAGTAGCCGTAGGGGGTGACGCCGCTGAAGGCCAGGTCCACCACGGGCCGCGTGTGCCCGGAGCACGTCAGCGGGGTCTGCCTCATGGCCATGGCGGCGGCCCCGGAGGCGGCGGGGGGGGGCGGGGGGCCGGAGAGCGGCGGCGGGGGGCGCGGACGGAGCCTGGGAAGGGACACGAGTCCCCTCCGGCCGGGCAGGAAGCAGCGGTGTCTGCGGCGGCGGCGGGGGGGGAAATGACGGCACGGAAACGCTTCGGAGCGGAAGTGGCGTCAGGCGGCGGGGCGCAGCCGGAAGCGCGGCTAGGCGCAGGCGCACGGCGGGACGGTCGCGACCCCTGAGGGGAGGCGGGCCGGTGGGCGCGCCCCGCCCCGCTGCCGAGGCGAGCCTGCGCGCGCTGCGCCCGGCGGCCTGTGGGCCGCTGTCCGTGCGCGGCTCCTCGTCAGGAGTGAGGGGCTCTGCCACCGCCGCCGCTCTCCCCCTCCTCCCGGCTCCCGAAGGAGGAATATTTCACTGACCCCAGGGAAGGGCCCAAGGCTCCTCCGTGCTCCCCGGGTCTGACCAGGAGCTCTCCTCGGGCAGCTCCCGGCGCGCCCCAGCCCCGCTCTTGCCTGTCAGTCGCTGGGGGCTGACATAGACCGGGCTCTGCCCGCCGCCCCGTGCCCAGCGCCTTCCAGTCGCTTCTTGTGCCCCTCTGCTCTCTTCGGGCTCCTGAACCAGCAGCAAAGCAGGCCTGCCAGAAGGAAGCAGTTTCTTCTGGAGGGCCAGCTCCCATCACGGCTCGCTGCAGGGCCCGACGAGCCTTTCCGGGCGGGGAGGGGGTGGGAGGGCAGACTGAAGGGGATCAGGGGACTCGGGGCACATAGCAGCAGCCGCCTGGGCTGGCACGAACGACCAGGGAGCCAAGCTGATGGTGGTGTCGGGACTTGGCCTCGGAAGCATCTGAAGATGCCATTTGAAGATGGGTCGGCAGCCTTACTTAAAAACTAGGGGAGCGGTGTTCCTCTTCTTTCAACAGGCTAAAAAATCAGAACGATTGATGGTTACTCATCTGCTTTTTCAAGTCTTAGGTCTAGGAAAAACGTTTAAGTCATTAACAGACAATTGAAGTTTAAGATAAGTTGAGTCTTCCACAGCTTTTCTTTAAAGGATAGGCACCATATCTCAGTTTCTGACCTGGTATTTCATTTATCACCCCAGAGTTCTCAAAAGTAACTCCTAATGATTTTGTAGTTTAATGACATATTTTCATGCATAATACCGCTCTACCTGGCATTTCCAGTTTTTCCACACGCAGACACAGCCTACCCACATAGACCTTTTCAGCATCCTTGAGGTTTTCTGGATTTTTTCCTAACAGTGATACCAGTCTCTCACCGTGCATTGACACAGGCCTATAGCTGAATCTGTCCAGTCTCGCACAACAGAATATAATAATGGGGGATTCAAATGCATCTCTGAAAGCTTTTATATTAACATTAAAATTCATATTTAAATAGAATTACCAAAACGTGTTTCTCTTGATAAAACTGTTGGTGACTGAGGAATTTTCTGTATTTTATCACACCCTTAGGAATATGTCGAGAGATTAATGTATAGAATGGTTTTATTCAGTAGAGTGGCTAAAACTTCAGAGTGCAAAAGTCAAATGCAGTTTTATTATACTTTATATTACAGCAGTGTTTCCAAAATGTCATGGTATATTAATCTTAGTGTTCTAAGTGTATGTCCTCTATTTGTCCTATTCCTTGTCATTTTTTTTTCTTTGTTCCTAACTGTACGTCTGTTTTGATTCTCAGTAGAGCCATTGCACACCAAAAAGTACATTTATAGGAGTGGGGCAGAAACTAGGGGGAAAGATAGACGGAGATCCCTTATCTAAGCTTATGTTTAGAACAGGACCAAACAAAAGATTTATTACTATTACATTTACATTTTTCAAAACCTAATCTAAACATAGGATTATGTCTCCTGGTTAGAAATGCTGCTTGGGTGTACATTTCAAAAAACTGTTCTGTTAACTGATGTTATCAACCTTTTGAGTGAGAAAAAAACCCCTAAGGGTCAGTAAAGATAAAAACGTAGTATTAAATTTAAATTACCTATTTAAAATTCAGTACTGAGGAAGGGAAGGAAAGGGAAGATTGTGTTTAGGGAAGTTTATTTTTAATGATTTTGTAGCTTTGATTGATTTTGTCTTCTATTAAATTGGAGCATGATTTTCCACCTGCACAAAGCAACAATATGACATTCACTTAGGAAGATGCAAAATGTATAACAGGCAGAGAAAAGCAAAAATATTTCCAATTTGCTAGTAAGTAGCTGAAAATCAGAAAAGTAGAAAAATCATGGAGGTGTGAAACCTGTAAAATCTAGAGATACTAAAAATCCCACTAGGCCCAGCAAAACTATAGGGTAGTATTACAAATTAAGTTTTTGATACGCTGCAGGAACATGAAAATTCTAGTAAGGAACATGATAGGTGTCGCTAAAGCCAGATCCTTATAACGGGACTTTGATACCTACCGTGGGACCTAGGCAGACTTTAGGCATCATGCTGCTAACCGCTGTGTTTCATCCTGAGGAAAATAATTGTACTGGGTAGAAACCTGTGTATTGATTGTTTATCAGCTACTGCCCACTTTTATAGAAGTTATAAATCTGATGGTAGATGGATTTAGTACAAGCATGTAGATGATTACGTGATCCCACACGGTGCCCATATCTGCTTCCAGCAATAGGTACTTGATTGATTCCCAGTTAGAGCCTGACACTTCCCTGCTGGCCCCAGCCACAGCCTCTCTGGCCTCATTTCCCACCCGCTACCTCCCCTGCTCTGTACCAGGCAGGGGCTTCCAGAAACTGATTTTTGCCTTCCACACTGAAGGTGTTTCCATTCCTATGTACAGCAATAGTACAGCCACATGGCTGACAAGAAGTATAGGAAATAGGCCCTTAGAGTCTAGAGTTAAGTGTGATACAGAAGCATATGGCTTCTTAAACAGCAATTCTGCGTTGCAGGGGGGGCCTTTATTATCTTTGGGAAATATGACTAAGGGCATACAGAAATAATACTGAAAATAAAGCTAGCTACATTTTTCCTTAAGTCTTTAATACCAACAGAGACCATAGTAATTGAAAGTCTCTGAAGTTTGTCCTAGGCCTAACTTGGGATATATCGTGTCTAATTCAGTCAGCCAGTTTGTTTAGCAGTAGTCTCAGACTTTTTTCCTGCTACATTCCAGGGTACATTCTGCGTCTCTATCCCAACTCCAACTAGAAATTTCTAATGCAGCATTTCTTAAACGGAGCAGGGGGAGGGGAAATAACCATCGTGAAGCACGTTTGCAGTTGGGGAAGAAGAAGCACTTTGTTGTGGAGCCACTGCAAGTGGAAAGAGCAGTGTGTTCAGGAGGAAGTGTTTCAGACAGAAGCAAGAGCATGGATGACAAGGGAAGGGGCCAAATACACACAGGGCGGGAGCAAAAGGAGATGCTGAACTGGTCCGGCATTGTCGGCGAGCTCTTGCTGAGGAGCAACATCCTAATGTGGTCATTTCTATCAGATGTGCTTCCTCTGCTTGTGTTCAGCGCTGTTGGTTTCTTCTGTTGGAGCCTGACAGCCTTTGGCCCTAGCCATGATTCCTCTGGCATTTTCCCCGCCCTCCTTTTAGCTCCCTAGTAACATCTCTGTTTAAATATGTTTATTCCCCCCAGTTTGAGAATGTTTGATTTAGAAATAGACTAATTCTGTGCACTCAGGCTAGACTACTTTTAGTACAGAGATTGTTAGAGAGGGTAGGAACTGTGAAACAGGCCTCAGTTTTTCAAGAAGTCTATAGAGAAGGTACAAGAAAAAAAAAGGAAGATGGAAAAAGTAGTTACTTACAAATGAAAGCCTAGAAAGCGTAAAATAAAAATACTGAGTTTTAGTGTTTTAGCCAAGGTGATTATGTATCAGATTCTGATAATGCTACAAAGAAAAGAAATGTTATTAAAACCTTTTTATTCAAAGTTTCATATTTGTCTGTTTATTGTCCAAATAACTGTCCTGCAGTGTTAAATAAATATTCGTCAACCCCAGCTTGTCAAGAAGTAATCAAGGCCCTGTAATCATAAAGAGTAATTCAGCCCATTACTGCCTGGAATAACAAGTATGCCAATCATAGGTTATAAAGCATCTGGGCAAGACTCCCTTTTACTTAACATTTATAATTCAGAGTGTCTGCTTGATTAAGCAGCATCTTTCCACAGCCGGTGATTGAATTTTCTCAGAAATGTTGCTGATGATGAATAAAGCTATCCTAGTGAAAGGTCATGATTCTAGTGCTTTGATTAAAATAAATCACGCAGAGATTGAATTAAGTAGAGGGTGTTTAGTATACATATTTACATTTCCAAAGACTCCTTTCTTCTCATGTTATGATACCATAGCTGGAAATACATTCTCTTGCCACTGAGTGGAGCTCCTTACGTATTTATTAGCACATTAACAACCTAGCTAAGAGCTTTCACTCACTGGTGACCTACTGGTGGTTATTTCAGCTTGTACCTGGCAGCTTTATGGACATAGCATTCAAGAAGTTACCAGATGCTTAATTCTCTAAAATGAATTGGCTAAGCAGGTGAATGGAAATCTCCAGGTGCCACAAGAGACAGCAGCAGGGCAGCCCCTTTGTTAGCAGACCCTGAATATGAGTTATTTTAATGTATTGTGAAACATTCAGTGTAATCTATAGGCACATTGATGGTCTCTACCTCTGTTATGTTTTTCTTTGGAGAAATGTCCCCTACTAATTTGTACAGTTAATTTAGGGGGGGAGCGAGGAAGGAATAGCTGTTTGCTGAGGGGTGATGTGTTACAGATGCTCCATGCAGTTATGTGAGAGCAACTGCAGAGCATGTTGCTATGTTTTCGCCAGGGGAATAATTACAACTGAGTGCCAGCCTTGAGCAGTCAGTTATCACTGAGTAACAAGATGAAAGATAAAAGGCAGATGTAATCATATTTCACAAATAATAGAACGGTGTGCTTCAAGTCAAGGAGTCCTTTCTAGATCAGCCTTTCACAGCAGGTGACAGTATTTTTTCCAGTTTCATTCAACATCTTGTAACGTAGAGCTAGGGAATGTGAGTGCTGGACCACGGGCACCCTTCCTGTTGGTGTGCATGGTGGTATAGTTTGTATGTGTGAATAGAGGCCAAGGGGATTGGACTGGGAAATGGGCTGTAGAGAAATAGGGGAGAGTGTGAAGAGGAGTTTGAGGTAGAAGCAAGGAAGAGAAGATAAGTGGTTTAGCAGGATAACTATAACACATGGAAGCTGGATAGGATGGGAAATAGGAGACTTACCTCAGAGTCCAATTGTGTGCCTCACAGTGGGATTTGTACATTTTTTCCTGTCTCTTCAGGTGAGGTCAGATGTAAGATCACTTCTTTAATCACCATCTTAGCATTAGGATCTCCGAAGGATTTACTCTTTTGAGAAGAATATTGTTCCTAACATTGTCTACATTCAGGTTATACCATCAGGAGCCTTTCCATCTGTCTGGAGGGCAGAGATCAGTCACATTCAGAGCATGCACCAACCACAGAGTGATGAAACCAATGAGAAATACTAAATATTGTTTTATCTCTGCTATAATAGCTTCTCTGTTCCTCAGTCTTCAGGTCCCATTATGTCTTTTGAAAGGAAAAAGTTGGTAGTGCTGGCCAGATAGAGAGGAGAGTGATAAGAAAAAGAAGGACAAACTTTAAGTAGCCAGTGTTTTCACTGGAAAGCTGAGCCACTGCAAAACCAAAGGGACGACAGTTGAAGAAATTATTAAAAACAAATCAAAAGAAAAGGAAATGCTTCCCCAGTTTCTACCCAAATGTTCTCAGAATATACTGTTGCTAAAGTTAACCCTCAGAAAATAAAGGAATGTAAAGTAAATATATACATATTCAGGGTTTAGGCTGAAAGATGTAAAGACATATTTGGGGAAGCCCAGACAGGATCAATGTCGGGAACTCACCTGAAGAGGAAAATATAGTGTGCATGTGTTCCAAAATCCTGTCCTAGGACTGTGCTCAGTCAATCCATTTAACAGTACAGAATGTTGCAGTAAACCAATGCATATGGTATGCATTTATAGAAGGAACAAAGGTCAATGAACAGCATTATAGCAGCTCACACAAGGCTTGCTGGGATAGGCGATCTTGCAGTGTTAATAGGGAAAATGGGAAGGGGAAATGGAAAGAGAGATACACAAGTGTGTTCCCATGCTTAGAGTTCTTGTAACAAAGACAAAGCTGCTAAGTTATAGGTATTATGGGTGCTAATTTCTGGCTGAAATAAGCCAATTTTTATTTTCTTTCTCAGCAATGTTGCTCTCTAGACCATGACTGCACTGTAAAGGAGGAGACATAGGTGTAACATAATATTCTTTTCCCACCACTTTTCAAGCCTCATATTGGAACCACTTGATAATTCAGGCTAGCTAAATAAGTATTTACCTCTGCAAAAATAATTTAAATTCATAATAAAAATGAATCCGATTGTAAAAGCTTTGCTAAAAGAGAATTAAAATTGTCTGGCAGTTCACTTGCTTTCCAGGAAACAGTTTAGCAAAATTCTTATTCTCCAAGTATCATCACATCTGTAATACCTCTTTCTGAGATTACTGTACTGCAAGAAACAGTAATGCAAATTTTCAGGAACAAGCTTTAGCTGAGTTAATTCATAATTGTAGGCTGCTTTGATGTTTTCACTTTGAAGATGTTCTTCACAGTGCAAGATGTTTATACTTACTCTTCTAAAAGGCTAAAGTAGTTCAGACATCAGCCTCTGAAAATGAGCCACAGCAGACAGCCTTGGTCCTACTAACCTAGGAGTACTTAAGGTGATTGGACATATACAAGTCCATGGGACCAGACAGAACCCTTCCAAGAGTGCCAAGGGAGCAAGTCAGTGCTGTTGCACGGCTGCTCTCTATCACTTTTAGAAGTCACGGGGATCGGGGCAAGTTCTTCATAACTGGAAAAAGGTAAACACACCCATCTTCAAGAAGGGCAAGAGAAGGATACAAGGAACTGTGGGCCAGTCAGCCTCATCTGTGTTCCTGGGAAAGCTATAGAGCCATTTCCAGACCAATGACAAATTATGCCTGACCAACCATATTGACTTCTAATGTGAGATAGCTGGCTGTGTAGATGAGGGGAGAGCGATGGATGCTACGTACCTTGACTTTAGCAAGGCTTTTGATACAGTCTCTTACAGTATCCTTAGAGCCAAAATGACAGTAACTAAGTAGAAAGGTGGGTGGAAAATTGGCTGGAGTGCTGGGCTCAAGGGATTGTGATCACTAGTACAAGTTGAGCTGGTAACTGGTTACCAGCGGCATCCCTCAGTAATCATTGTTGTGGCCAGTAACATGTAATGTCTTTGTTAACAATCTGGATGATGGGATAGAGTGCACTTTCATCAAATTTGCAAATGATCCTACGTGAAGGATCCCAAGGGGGAGAGCTGAAGGCTGGAGAAATGGGCTGCAGGGAACGTCATGAAGTTCAGCAAAGGCAAGTGCAAAGTCCTGCACTTTGGGTACTGTTTTCATTCAGGCTTAAGAAGATAAAGCAAAGGTGGAGGACCTCATTGTTATGTATATCCTATAAAAGGATGTAAAGAAGACAGGCAGATTATTCTCAGAGGTGCACAGTGAATGGAAGGATGAGAAGCTATGGACACAAGTTGGAATATGGGAAGTTCCAAGTAAATGTAAGCAAAAATAAAAAAAATATTCACCACAACAGTGATCAAATGCTGGAAGAGGTGACCAGAGAGTTGGTGGTGGAATCTCCTGTCTTGGAGATACTCAAAACTTGGCTGTACAAGTCCCTGAGCAACCTGATATAGATTGTCCCTCCTTTGAGTACCAGGTTGGATGTTAACTCTGGAGTTTCCTTTCAGCCTATGTGATTTTATGTGTTTCCTTGAATGATGATTTCTTATGTCTACAGTAATTATATTTGCCCTCAGCCTTTGAAGATGAGTCAGAATAGCTTCCAGAATTGTCGTGTTGTTTAAGGCAAAACATTATGTCTTAAAGGACTGACAGGAGTCACCTATACGTACTTTATATTCAAGCGTTGACATGATTCCTCAGAAGCACTTCTTGCTCCACTGCTATATTTTACAAGTCCTTCACCTTCATGCACAGGATGTCATCTAACATATGCTTCTTATACATTATTGAGTCTATATATCAGAGACACAATGCTGACTGATGCACAATTGCTGTAACTCGGCACCAAATTGGATCATTCAAAAGACTCATACATCTGCTTCCTTTAGTCACCCAACCAGACATGGCAGGGAGAAGATCAGTGATACTCCTTAAATGTCCTCCTTACATTGCAATAATGCCAAGCTAGTGCAGCAAATGCTTCCAGCAATGAAAAGAGCTAGAGCAAACGCAAAGAACGCAGTGAAATTTATTTATATAATCCATGGCAGTTATCTAGACCTCTACAGGGCAGCAGATACAGAATTAAATTTATGTCGGCATGTACTGTATTTTTTTTTCCTTTTTTTCAGAGGTATAAGCTTTGCTGAATTCAACAGTTTGAAAAAAAAGAAGCTAAACTGGGTAACATCAGTCAGGCTTGTTGATAAGCCTTTTCTAATCACTTTTTGAGCAATCATGCAGATTTTCTTCAGATTCTGTTTTTTTAGCAGAAACTTGCAAGTCCAGTTGTTATACCATTAATATTAGTGGTACAGGGTCAGGATGTAAAATGCTGTAATCTCTGGTAAATAAAGCTTACTTTGTAACTTGACTGTAAGCCTCTCTTCACTAGGCAACATGACATTTGCTGGTTTATGAGAGCAAGTTGTGCATTGCAGAGAACTAGAACACAGCAATGTTGTTCTGCTACTACTTGTACAATAAATAAGATTTGAAAAAGCAGAATTTTTTTTAAAATGGAAAGTACTATGTAGTAGACTGTCTTTCCCTTTTAGGACACACCAGAAAAATAGGTGAACTTGAAAATAGAGGGTAGGAGAAAAAGATAAGAGAGACTACTTATATGCAACATATATTTGTGTTATTTAGAAAAATTACTAGATACAATTTCTCTGCATAGGCAGCAATTCATAAGATTATCTCTGCCCTAATGGCATAAAACCACCAACTTTTAAACAAATATTATTACTCTTCTGAGATTAGAGAATATGTTCCATTTCAAAACAACTTTAAGCTACTTTTGTCTCTGGACTGAATCCACTAATGTCATCAGTATTAGATCATGGATTAATTTGACTCATGGTATTATGCTTGGAGTAACTACAGTTGTGGGGTTTTGTTTTTTTGCCAGGATCAAACTTTGAAAGAAATTAATAGCACTGATTGTAGAAGACAGTGACTGTGCTTATACAAGTATGAGACATGACAAGGAGATTTGCAAAGGTTTCCATTCTACTGAGGTTTTGAGGAACAAAGTTCATTGTCCCAAGATGCGTAACAATTATGTAACTCCAAGGAACTGAAAATATGTAGTGATGGAGTCAGTAAAAAAGATAGGAAGTGTGGTCATTATTCCTGAGTAGAAGTTTGCTCACGAGGCTTATTCAAATATTTGGAAATTCATTAGTGCAAGGAAGATACTTGCCAGTTGGGTTTCTGTGAGACTTACACGTTTGGTGCTGCACATCGTGTAATTGTGCCATGTGAAATACAGACTAGGGCTCCAAAAAGTGTCATTATTGTTTCTTTCTTTTTGTTTCTTGATGGTGACACAGGAACAGCTTCCTGAGCTGGAGGGAGCCATTTGTTCATCTCAGTCATGTCCAAGCTAGTCTGTACTAGTAACCAGTCATCTGCAATCACTACAGGATGCTAAAAACAAGAATCTTATTTGCATGTGAATGTCGGTGTGACCCAGGTTTTATATAACATTTAGTGTAGATGTATGGATAGCTTTATAGGAAGGAGCAGTTTAGATTTAGGCTAGAAGTGGCTGGCTGTCAGGCTGGATAAAAATAGAAGGAGAAATAATCTCTAGACACCTGTACTGCGTGATTCCGGGTGAAACCATCATCTTGGTGAAACCATCATCTTTGCTTATACAGTTACAGATTCATCAGCTGACTGAGCATGAACCAGGAAGAAATCACAAGTTCCCAAGATAGCTAGATCCCTTCTCACCCATCAAGAGCCTTTGAAGTTTAACAACAAAGCCTAACTCTAAGGGCATAACTGTAGGACCATGTAAAGAAAAATCATTAACTAGTTAAACTCAGGCCTTATCTGGAAAATACTCTATTTCTATGGAAACTAAGTACTTGGCTCTGAACGCCAGAGCATATCGTAGGAACTCGTTGTAAGAGTATTGAAGCAAAGAGAGGTATCCAGTTATGTGTCAGCTAGAATAGCATTCTCTAGTTGTTCCACTTGTCAATTCCCCCCTGGTTTTGTGCGTAATCCTTTACTTCAGTTTTTGTCCCTGTGTTTTACAGACTTGGATTGCCCCATCTTTGTGGGGGCAGTAAATCCAAAGGCAGCAGTGTATTCAGGCATCTCAGAGACATTCCCTGAGATTACTGGGGCACTCTTGGTTTGCTAAAGTACAGTGGACCAGTGTGGGAATATTATCAAGTGCAGGCTTTTGGGAAGTAATTTTTCTGGCAGACAAAAAAAAAGTCATCTTACAGAACTGGTAACACTCTACAGGTCCTGCAAATCCCTTGGACATTGTGACCACCTAAGAGTTGACAGCTGCAAACAGATTACAGACAAAACCCCGTATCTCAGCAGCATATCTGGTGACTTCAGCTAGTCTATTTACTAAAAATAATTAATGTGAATGTAGTATTATAACCAATAGTATGCATCTAGTATCTCACCTATTCAAGGCATTGAACAAAAAAACATATGTGAAGTAAGAAATGGGAGCAGAATTTGGAAACTAGTAACTGGTAACCTGCAGGAATGATAGGAGTAATTTAACTTACCATGTTACATTGTAGTGTATCAGCCAAAAAAAAAAAAAAAAAAAAAATCTATTAAAAATCTGCCCAGCACCTAGGAATGGGCTGTTACTACAGCTGGCAAGAGCTACAGAGATTTCCATCTGTGGATCATTCATCAAATCTGTCCCAACTTGAAAGACCAAAACCTGCTATCAGTTAGCTTGTCACCTTAAAAAAAAATCAAAAGTAGCAGAAAGCCCTCTTGCTGACAGCATCACGTGAGAGGCCAAAGGCAGTTTAATCCTATCATCTGAACAACTTTCCTTCTTGTGAGAGTTAAAATACATCGGTGGAAAAGTGTAAAGTTGTGCATTAGTACATTCATTTCATTCTACTGAAAAATGGATTTATTCTATATATTCCATTAAAAAACTGTCAGATCACCATCTTATCTGTCAGATCACCAGGACTTATAGGCACTGCTGACTGTGAATTGGTCGCCTGGAAGTGAAATACTTTGTTCACTGTGATAACTGAAGTAAGCCCTACCCTCCTGAAGGCCTTAGGCTTTTGCCCTGTGGCTCCTAACCAGGCTTTGATGCCTCTCTTTGCTTTTTCTGTTACCTGTCTCTTCTGCCTCCTATCATCTCCTCCATTAAAGCCACAGCTAGTTTGCTGGACATTTTTATTCTTATTGCTTTACAAATGTTTTGCTAACTAAATTTATGTATTCCCTTCACTTGTTTTCCACCTCAGAACTTGATGACAATGCAGAAGACTCCAGATGAAAGCTGCTTTTGTGGCTTTCTGTGCAAGCTTTCAATTCACTGTGTGTGAGTCTCTCGGTCTCGGGAGTGCCAGCTGCTGGTTTGATTCCACTTGCAAAACTTGGAATTGAAGTGCTTGAAGGGATGTGAGTTTGGGGGGAAACAAAGTTACTAAGTGTTTATTCAGACCTATAATGTGAATGAGTAGATAAAACCAAACATACCGCTTTCATATACTCTTGATCTGACTGCAAGTACCGTGGAAAACAGTGATAGGAAGCACAAAGGTTTCAGGAATAAAACCTATATTAATTCCGTTGCTGAGAATCTTTATACTTCTAGGAAAAAAGCAATGCTATGCTTTTATCTCAATAGAGGTTACTGAAAATAGCTCAAATTCCACATCCAGATACCACATGACTTGGCATTAAGCTTGTAGTTACAAATTTTTTTGCAAGTAGGTCCCTACTTGTATAATGCCTTAAACCAAAACCCAAACTGCCAACTCTAGACTTTCAAGTCTACATATGGATTGTTTTCACAAAACAAGTTAAATGAGTCTGAAATGACTTTTCAAATATTTTCCAGATAACTAAATTTAGCTTTTAAAAAACATCTTCACTAGCAAATGTAGGTAAAATATTTTTGCTTTGAGATCTGGGTTCATTGAACTCTCCCAAAGTCCTAACACATGCATGAGCCAAAAAAACCCATGAAACAACAGTTCACACAAACTCCTGAGAACCAAATCAGCTGACTCTGGCAGAGCACAAATGTTTTTAAACTCATTTCAGCTTCTTTTATGAAGATAATCCAAGCAGTACCAACTTGCTCATTCCACAAACATCTTTTCTGCTTCTCCCAGGACAAAATGATAACATAGGCGTCAAAGACTTGCAGCGTCGCAGAGTCACGGCCTAGATTTTTTGTACCATGGCAACAAATCTGCAAGAGAGCAAATATTTCCTTTATAATATGGAAAATGATGTTGGAAAATAACATAAATCATCATCTTTTTTAACTAGTCACAGTATTTTAGAGAAGGCTGGAATGCCCTGTCTCTAATGTAAATGTACAGTACTCCATTTAACATACTTCTTTTATTTATTCTGTCTTAGTACTCAGCTGCTGCCTTTGAGAGGATAATAAAATTAGTTTTTATTCCCCCACACAAACATGCACATACAATGTAATGTATTGTGACTGATTTACTTTTTTTAGAGAAGCTAAAAAAGGAGAAATACACAAGAGCACCCTTGTTTGAATAAATACTGGGCTGTCTGTATGGAATAACAATTATATGCTGAAGCTAGAGCAGATGTATGGGTGTGAATCACATAAGGGTAGGTTGGGGAATTATAATCAGCCAAACAGACGTAGGAATCAATCATCAGTGGAAATTTTTCTGTGGTCAAACAGCAGATTTTTCTAAGTACTATGGGGCAAGATAGGGAAAGTGATTTTCAGCCCATGTTCTGCTGCAAGTCTACTGTGGAAGTTCCCAAAGTGTAGGACATGCATTTGTGGTACAGAAACGCAAAATGAAACGAGAGCTGGCACTGCCATTGGCAGCCACCATTAGGACTGCTGAAGAAAGGTTTGAAGACTTCTTATTTAGTACTCTGCAAGAACAACAACTCTGTAGATAAGACTAGAGATGTGAATGCTATTTTTTCCTGGTTTTGCCATACACTCTGACCTAGGTCAGACTTGGACTGATTTGCACCACCACTGAGTATCCAACTGTTACTGTAGTCAGTAGAAGGAGTCAATAAAAGTCACCTTCTTTGAAGGATGAGGTCAGCTTCTGTGTTACAAATCATGCAATATAATGGTACGTCTGCACTGACATTTGTGATGTTCCTCTGATACTTTCATATACAGACTAGTCTCAAAGCACTGTTTAAAACAAATGTCATTTGCCTACTTTTCTTCATCATTTCTGCATTATCATACAAAAAATTTCATTCAATGAGGTCATTCAATGTCTTTCCCAGTGTTTATTACCTACTTACTCTCTTATAAAACAGCTTTACCTGAATCATCAACATAGGCACACTCCCAAAGAGAGTTAACCAGGAAAAGTCATGCTGAAAATTTTGTCTTCTATCGAGTCCTTTCTTCTCTCCTATTTGTTTTGCATTTCACATGGTGTCATGTATCTTGCATTAGACCTTTGGAAATGAACAAAGGCATCTGTAAGCTAAGGGTTCTAAAGCACCCTCTAAAAACCTGCCAGAAGCATCTTCCATCAACTTCAAGTAGTAAGCAAATGGGCTTGTTAACTTCATTCTTTGTTGTTAACCTAAGATACAGATGGTCTAGGAGGACTGAGAAAAAGGGCAGGTAGTAGTGATTACACAACATTACTATTTGACAATTGGGTGGCATTTATTTAGTGAGTCAGCGAGGGTTTTTTGTCCACCTCCCTAAGATGTCTGCTGATTAAGAAAAGTAATTTTAGGTAGGTGCTTTGTGGGCAGTCTCAGCTGAGAGTTAAGACATAAAGGCAAAGGAACAGAAGCAAAGTCATTACTAGGGCACTGCGGGGAATGCGGAGTCTTGCTGTCGCTGCTTTTGCTGCTCTCATACCTGCTCTGAGTGGAGAGATGACAGTAATGTTTGTCATTTCATCACAAATGCATTAATCTACCAAAGGTAAAGGGCTTATATTATATTATACTCAGTTCAGGATTGAAGGAAGTTTCTCCATTATTATCCCTACTACAGAAATTCCATGTGCATCAGCTGCTTCCCGAAAGGCATGGAGCTGGTCCTGGCAGTTAAGTGTTTTCTAGCCCCTGAATTAAAATAATTCAAAATAATTTGGAAAATGTATGATATTCCAGATTTTTAAACAACTTGTAAAAGAAATACGAGTATTTTCCAATAAGCTTGGATATGGTTATGGAACCAGTGACCAAAAAAATCAAGCCTTTCTATTTCTAGTGATAACTGAATTGTGTCCAAAGTTGCTTCCAGTCAAGACAGTGGGCGTTTGTACGATGATTTTAGTGAAAGTAGATTGGGCACTTAATTATTTTTCCACAATCTTTCTCAGGTAGACTAGATTAAACACTGTGTAGAACTTAGTTAATTGAAGAAAAGACGGTGTATTAAAAGCAGAAAACAAACCTACTGATCTATCATTTTGCTTAAAGATGTAAGAAGATTGCCTGTCTGAATATGCCTGAAGTTTGGGTTTGGTTTTTTTGCAGGTGCAAGAAGCCACCATCAGAATATATACCATCCCCTCTATAGACCTTTTTTGCAGAAACTAGCAATCTTTTCTTCCAGAAGCATGAGAAACTCATCTGGTAAATGTATACATGTGGAAATAATTATAAAGTGGCACAGTGGCACACTAGGGAGAAGATGTACGGTAGCTGAATTGATACAAAGAGCATTAAGACAACTGAAGAATTTGAGACAGACTTTTTAGTAGGGCCTGTTGCGATAGGACAAGGGGTAATGGTTTTAAACTAAAAGAGGATAGATTCAGGCTAGCTATGAGGAAGAAATTTTTTATGATGAGGATGGTGAAACACTGGAACAGGTTGCCCAGAGAGGTGGTAGGTGCCCCCTCCCTGGAATCATTCAAGGCCAGGCTGGACGGGGCTCTGAGCAACCTGATCTAGTTGAAGATCTCCCTACTCGTTGCAGGGGGTTGGACTAGATGACCTTTAAAGGTCCCTTCCAACCCAAACCATTCTATGATTCTGTGGTTCTATGATAAGAAGTTACGGTGGATTTATACCACCATGGAATGCATTTTCAGTTTATGTCCAGCTTTTCTTCTTTTGTTAGAAGAAATGAAAGGCACACAGCATCTCTATTTCAAATAACATTTTTTGCAAAGCTAGGTCACCTAGTGCCACTTCTCATTTAAGCAGAGCTCTTAGCTTTTTATCCTGTTGTACTAACCGTGTAATCCAACCACAGTAGTGATATCCGGGGTGACTATCTATCCTATTTTACAGGCAATATCAGCCAAGCAGGAGTGGCACTCCCAGGGGACAGAGGATTCCCACCTCTCTGAGCTAGTTTTACACATACATGAACCTCTCATATTTGAGCTCCAAAACATGACAACCTGCAAAACCAGCCTGGCGTGCCTTCTGCCTGCTGAAGAAACATGTATTTATTAATGGAAATGATGAGCTTCCTTCACAGAAGTAAGACCACCATGAATTTCATGAAAGCAATAGGAGAGTCAGAATAACAATGGATACTGGAAGCCTCCCCATTTATCGCACTATTTCATCCTCCTATTTTTCGACAAAAATCATTGTCAAGAAACAGTAAGGCTTGCAAATGTTCCTGCAGCTGTATTAACGGGATATTAGCAAGATACAGAGAGACTAGCAATGATGCAAAGAAAGGGCAAGACTTTCTTGTGGCACTGGATTGAAACTGTATGTGAATATCCAGTCTTTTGATAGCATTTTCATTGCATGTCTGACCATCAATGCAGAAAACCTGTTTACATCACAAAGTCGAACAGGAATAATGTATGATTTGGCCACTCAGTCATTCCTATCAAAAGCATTGAGAGATCAGTAAGGAGCAAGAAGTCCTTTTCTGCCAAGTTGTCCTAGACAGAAATCCTACTTCAGTAGATATATGATACCACTTGGGAAAATTGAGTGATATCAACCATACATCAGGTATAATCATTTGGATATATAGTTTTCCACAGAAAAATTCAGCATCAAAAATTCCACAGTATTTAATGCTTGAATGAGGAACCAGTTATTCACATTAATGGTGTGGCATGCCAAAATAACAGTAGCTGCCTCCCAGAGCTGACCTATGTAGTTAGAATATATTTTCTCCCTTCCATCCAGATGTTAATGTGATCAGAAACATCAGCCTATTCATTAGCTCATAGGCAGCGTGGCAAAAACTCATCCTTAAACTGGATTCCATCTCCCTGTATCCTGTCAGAAGAGATCCTGACTACAGTAGCCCATCAGCTACAGAGGTTGTCCAAAGGTAAAGACAACACCAGGGCTTCTACTGTTGAAGAATGCAGCTGTCTAATTTTCAGGGGGTTTAAGAGCTGCAGCTACTCCACATCATTCCTCTATGCTGATCTTTGTTAGCTTCAGGTCTGCTCTGGCTGCAAATTTGAGGGTCCGATCCAAATCTTCAAAGTCATCACCAAGTTTTAATCTATTCCTATTGGCAGGGCATCGCTATCTGCACTACAGCTACAGAGCTGCATCCTCCTCAGAAAAGCAGCTCAGAGAGTCCAAGACAAAGTACACTAAGGGTGAATGAAGACAGAGAGTTTGGTAGAGGGTCTTCACTACTGAGTAATCTCCTCAAGGAGGTTACACACTCAGCAGTCCTGAACCATAAAACCACTCCTCATATCCTTTCCAAAGTTACCTGTCTTGTAGAATGTTTCCCTCCTCTTTATGGTACAAAATAATTTGTTTTGTATCAGAAATGCGGAACTGTAAACTAAGATTACTGAGATTTATTTACAATCTAGAATGAACAAACCTACAATCATTGAAAAGTTCTTACACAAAAATAAAAAACAAATTATGCTGCTCATTTTGAGATCCATATGACATCCTGGACCGCAACTTTGGAGTTTGACACTTGGAAAGAGATGCAGTTAGTTCCCAGATTGGAGCGATTTTAGATACACCTCCAGACATTTCTTGCAAAAGACTTTTTTCCAGTAGAACTGAGTTGATTGAAATTATAAAGTAAATCTTTCCTAACAGAGAAAAATTCATGTTACATATTCCACTCCCTTCAGAAATAGCCTTTTCTGCCTTTCCATGTATCCTGATGGGGATAATCCCCTGCAGCTGCTGATTCATGCTGAGATTGCTCAAGCAACGGTTTGATGCAAGATTTACATTTGCAATAGAGTGCCTACCATTGTGTGAAGGGACTGTTGCAGAAAACTAGATTTATCTTTCCTTTATAAGCAATCAGCTGTGTTCCAGGTGGTGAGGCAATGCTAGGAATCAGGTACCAGCTTGAAGATCACCTGGTCTATATGGCAGCCTACAATTTGCTCCAATTTTAGTGAGTAGGAGGAAAAAAAGGGGAAGTGTTAAGAAAAACAATCGACAACCAACCCCCGCAACTAGTGTTGCATTTATTTTGCATTTATTTTTCTGCCTTGTAGTAGGCCAACAAGAGAACTCTGCCTGTTGATATTTGTATGATAGTTTAAGAGAGAAAGCAAAGACTGCCTTTTTTTCCCCAATGGTTTTTGCTTTCATACCCACCTTCCTATTTGGCTAGCAGCAGCAAAATAACACTACTAATTGCTGCAGCTTCATTTTCCAATTTTCAGTATTTCATGTTTTTACTTGATACTTCAGATCTTGAGGAAGCTCAAACTTCACTTCTATAAAGTTATTAGGTCTCACAGAGAAAAAAAATATAATATGAACCCAAGTGCACCTTAAGGGCTCAGAGTTAGAGGGAAACTAAAAATATCTTCATTTTTCACAGCTAGACTCCATAATTTGTGAAGTTTACAACTAGCAATTTTGCCCAAGATTCTGTTCTAGATATCAAATTTTTCTGAGATAACTTTTTATAACTTAAAAATAAAATGGTGTACCCTCAAAGACATTTCAAAGATTCCAGTTTTGTGATTCACTTGTGAAGGGAGTTATTTTCAATCTTTCCCATGATCTCAGTGTCACGGGATTTTTATTCTCTGGGAGCCACGATGACACAAATAACATTAACAACAACAAATGCATTATCCATTTTGAATTTAGGATAAGAAAGAAACTCACACTTCTGATAATTTCTCTGGAGTGGGCAGCAGCTTTTCTTACCTGCTACTGGTACAAACCTGGCTGTCATCTCTTGTGGAAGGCTGCATAGGCTCACCTACACGTCAGTGGAACTGCAGTTTATTTTCACCCTTTTCTTATGTTTTCAATGCAATTTGTCAAATCACATACTCTCTCTGCCTCATATAGCATCTGCAAAATGGGGTTCTTTAGGTTTTCTTCTATTTGACTATAAACAGATTGTTACCGTGGGACAGATTCTGTCATCTTTGCTCTTGTAGCAGAACACTTCGCAAAGGAAAATAGTAGGAGTGAGAATGCATATTGAGTGTTTATCAAAAGGGGACCCTGAATTTGAAGCCTGTAGATGTATTCATTTTTTCTGCATATAGTGAATAAAATTATTAATAAAGTGATAAAACTTTCAAATGGTGTGGAGGCTTATCCAGTGTGCAAATTCTAGATAATGCAGGACAGTCTGATTAGCATACTAGCTGGTAGTTTCTCAATGATTCAATGCATGTAGAAAGAGAAATCCCTATCCCTTCACATTTCCCTCACTTCAGGCAGACTCTGCGTCCATTCTGCTTCTGCTTTGTGGTTAAACTAAGGACATCAGTTTCTTGGAATATCTCATATTAAACTGACATAGTAAAATAAGTAACATTTGAAAAGAACTACGAAGGCAATACCAGCGTGCCTACAAATGTCTGTCCTGTACCTCCTGCACCCTGGGCTCGGTGGGCTCAGTCCAGCCGCTGTAAGAAGATGTTCTGGTGAAGCACGCCCTGCGTGCCACAGCATCGCAGAGTGCCGCAAGGTCGCGTTGAACCTCCGGCTTCTTAATCTGCAACTGAAAATACTGCTTTTGAGTACAAGCTTCTGTTTTAACATTATCTCTTTGGAATTTGATTATCAAACACCTCTGCCTGTTCCAGATAGATCACACCCTGTGTTTGGGAACCACCAGCTTGTGCTACGTGGGGTAAAGTTCTTACTGTATCTCATGAATGGCTCTCCTGTGTTGAAAGAGGAATAACTAAGAAAATGTGGTGATATATATTGCTATTCATACTGTGTTTTGCCAAAGGATGTTACAAATTAATAGTAGAATTAAACCCCCAAATTTATCATAGGAAGTACCTGAAATATAGACACCAGACCCGATATGAATTTTGCATGTGGTCTTTTATTTTTATAGCAGGAATAAATATTTAAGGGATCTTTGATATCTGTCTTTCTATTTCCCACAATGGAATGAGACAGATAATTGCTGTCTCCCAGTAAGTTTTGAATGTAGTTAAATGGTATTTGTAAGACACTGTAAAGTACATCTGTATGAGAACAAATAGGCTTGGTTTAATTTTTTTTTATTATTTTCTGATCTACATTTGTTGCAAATGAATTTGATTTTTGTCTAGCCAAGAGAACACAGCCATGCCTTACCTATATAAGTTATTTTTATTATTTTGATATGTTTTTTCCTGTTTCAAAATGGGTCCAAATGAAGTTTTAATATTCTTGATGGGATCCTTATTTTCCCAGAAACTTTTTAGACTTTGAACAATTCAATTTAAAGAATAAGTTCTAAGGTATCTCTAGATTGGATTTGTGACTTTATTTTGGATGCTGTTCTAGTTCACGCTCAACATGGTCCAGGATAATAAATCCTGATGCAAAAATGTGTGAAGATTCTAATACTGGTTAAGGATATATGTTTGCACTTTGTATTTCAAGAGGGATCTGTTTCAAATCCTTGCATATGAAGAGGAAAAGGACAGCTTTCTTCTAATGTTGTTTTGTTTTTGTTTTCAGTCTGACAGAAATTGGATGCAAAACTGATATCGTCTCTCAGGCATCTGCTGCTTTGCTGCCAAGGTCAGCTCTGCAAGCTAACTTCATATTTTTCACATGGCTGTTCTGTGCTTCAGCTATTTCTCTGGTGTATTAAAACCAAATAGGCTCTTCTCCAGCGTCAAATGTTCATGTCTTCTGTTTATTTCTCTGCCTGCTTTTTAACCCTTACAACTGTTTGAGCCCTAGGAAGGTGCCTCCACCCCTACCCCATCCAGTCCTCAAGCTGCGCGTTCTCCAGCTGCCTGACTGCTGTACTCAGCAAGAGCTGAAGGTCTCTCTGGGGACACAGGGGTTAGGCTGCACTAAGTTGATAAGCAGGAACTGTTAGGGATCACAAAGTGGCAATAACTAAAGTCAAGGATGCAGGCAGATTAGTTCCTCTGCACGGTCATGTGGTTGCAGAATTGGGTAGGAGATGGTGGTGGCAGTTGTAGGAGAGTGCTGGGTTCTGTTTTGTTCTGGACCTGCAGCGGCTTGTCTGCCCTTTTGCAACTACACTAGGTTTTTTCCCTGTCTTAGGCATAG
Source organism: Astur gentilis (assembly GCF_929443795.1). NCBI lineage: Eukaryota > Metazoa > Chordata > Aves > Accipitriformes > Accipitridae > Astur > Astur gentilis. The sequence goes on from NC_064897.1 coordinate 14,318,409, forward strand.
GACACAAATATTGAATATACATTAGGAGGTTTTCAGAATGAACTGGGAAATTGCAATGTACCAGACAATTGCAAAACGCAAAGGTTCTGAACTCACTAGTTAAATCTTTGCTGTTTTGGCTCCTTCATCCTCAGTGCTGTGAGGGTTATGGTCTGGGCTGTGGTCTTGAGTGAGCTCGGGTTTAAGTGTTCATATATTTGAGAAACTGATGTAGTGAACATATCTGTATACTGATCCCCACTGATAGCTAATATGAGTGTCCCTCCTATGCATATAAAGTTCCATAAAAAAACAGCTGGAAAGAGCACTACCACTGAAATATGCCTGTCATTTTTTAAATGGAAAAATAAATCTTGTCTTGTGAGTGCGTAATACTAGTGTCTACGTTTCTTGCTTCTGTATCATATTATCAGGGCTCCCTGCTGCACAGGGTAGTTGTAAGCAGTCAGGAAAACTTTCTGACACTGAAAGGAGTCTGTTACGGAGATGCTGCGCTCACTCTGATCCCCTTCCTTGAAGATGCCCCAAAAACACTTAAAGAGGCTAGAAGAGAGATCCTCCTGTCCAGGAGCTGTAATGCTGTTGCAGATAGATATGACAGGCAACAACACAAGCCTCAGTATAGAGGCCATACAAGTGACTATACAGTATCTATATAGTATTGGAAGTGAAGAAGGTAGCTTTGAAAAATACAAACCAGCTGACCTTCTGTATACGAGAGCATCCTCTGGACTGCTCAATGTCCACATTCCTCTACACTGCATTGTTGTGTGCTTTTAATGCCCTAGACATACAGATGGTATTTTGGTTTAGAAGCTTGATACTTTCTGGCTTTATAACTCTGTAAGCTAAATAAATTCTTTTCTGTTTTATATGTGTAACTTAATGACAAACTTCCTGTTGTAGTAAGTGCAGCTGTGACAACACAGGCCTGGAATCCACGGGATGCTAGAAAACCCTAGGGCAAATGAAGTGTTGGCTGTTGGTAGAAAGAAGAAGGTATCTGCAGGTCTTCGTATGAGTCCAAAAGATGACTCAGTGGTAGAAAAGGCAATTCTAAATTACCCCCTGCCGTGACCTATAAAAACATAGCCGACAGCCAACTTTTTCTGTTTCCAAATATCAATACAGGGCTCCAAACAAAACAAAACAAAACAAACCCAAACCCAAGAATGAGCCCCAACAAGGTGAAATAAAACATACTAAAATTTAGGCAACTTAATGAGAAATCAAGTGCAATTTCTTTGGCATATTCCCACAATTTAAGTTAATGCAAACAGTAATACTATAAGTAGTTAGCTGTTAGAGTTTATTGCTCTCCTCCTGGGACCCAGGGTAGACCTGTACCTCATTTTTATTACTATATGGTCAAAACTGCCTACAAGTGAGAAATAATTTAAAATGCAGGTTAGTAAAAATCACATTCCGCTGGTATAAAATAATAAATCCTCTGAAGAGAAAGGTCTACTGCAATAACTCTAAAGATTTAATATCCTTAAATATCTTGAGAATAGAAATTGATGACTAGAACAAGGATAAGGTCAATATAACGTTGTAAACTCAATGAAATAAATCAATGAGAATGAAAAACATAGCAAATCACTTGCTGACAAATGATGATGGGGGACTGTGAGCTATTTATTTCCAATGTATGGTGAGATCCACAGTCAAAAACTTCAGTCTTGCCATCAATTAATTGAGTTCTCTCTCACTTTACTCCAACCCTTAGCCCATAACGTCTTGTTTAATAACAGAAAATAAAACTTTATGAAAAAATCTTGATAAGAGGAAAGCCTTCCTGTTGAAAAACAGGCCTACTGCTAAAGAGACCTTCATTCTGTTATAGGTGTTACTCAGAAAAATTAATATATTTTCACTAGGACAAACATGCTTTGAACAATATTCTGTTCCTGGGTTGCGCAACAAAAGAATTTTATTCATACCCAGAGAATCAAGTTCATTCTAAACTATGCAATTAATTCCTTCATATTCCAAAAAAAGACAGTAATACTACCATGCCTCCACACAGCAGTCCTGCATTACAATTATGCAGTCTGGCAACATAACCTAACTTGTCAACACAAACTTTTGTGTTTAGTAAGCCAGATTTCATAGCCAGCAGAGTTCAGAAATCTGGTGATTTGAAAAAGAAAAGAGATTTCAAGCCTTGGGATTTGTTTTTGAATGGCAAAAGAAAGTTTGGGTCATAAAGCAGTTGGGATATGAGGAGGGAGAAGTCTGGTGAGAATGGTCAGGGAGAAGGCACCTCAAATCAGTGTTGGTGGTCTTAAAAAGCAGCTTAGGGATGAGGGAGAGAATGGTTGGACATGGGAGTGAATTCACCATATCGGCATTTTACATCAATACGCTAACTATGTCTTGGATGTGTATTTTAAGTAAAGGAGATAGAAGAGCCGGAAGGGTTACAGTTAAATGGACACAACAGTCATTGAAATCCAAGTCCGAAACAGCTTACGTTGATATGAATCCTTTTAGCTCCCAAAGATTTCTATGAACTGGTTTCTTGCACTGCTAGATTCTTTATTAGTATTACAGGGTTACTATATTAATAATAGACTGTGTAGGCAATAATCATAATGTATTACTAACAAGAATATATCATGTATTGTCTTTTTCTTGTTATTTTTCTTTTATTCACTGCCAGATTTTGCAGACATTACCATATTATTACTGTTATTATTTTGTAGAACCGAAATGCTTGAAAGCACTCAAACCAGGGTTACACAGCAGCTAGACTGAAGCGATGGACACACATTGACCCCACTCCAGGTTGCTTAAAATCAAACGTGAAATGCAAAACAACAGCTGAATTTAATGTACAAATGTGGGAAAAACATGACCAAACATGAAATAGCTGTAGGGCTACAGAGCTGGGGACAAAGCTGGTGACTGACTGGGCCAGGGCGCAGCTTTGCCATAAAGGACTTGGGGGTCCTGGTAGACAGCCAGGTTTAAGCATGTATCAGCATTGTGCCCCAGGAAAATGGAGGCTGAGCACATACTACGCGGTAGTAACAAGAAGGTAGCTGAAGATCACGAGAAGCGATTGTGCTTCTCCAGTAGTGCTTGTGAAGCCATGTCTAGGGCAGTGTGTCTGGTTTTGGGCCCCTGAATACAAGAGCAATATCAACAAACTGAAGTGAATCTAGTGAAGGGTTATTAAGACGATTTATTTGGGTGATATGATGTACAAAGAGACTCTGAGAAAGCTGGGTTTCTTCAGCCTGAAGCAGAGAAAGTCTAGGGGAGATCTTATTGCTGTCGGTAGCTACCTAACAAAAGCGTGCGGAGGAGGCAGGGTCAGACGTGGCTCAGAGGTGCACGAAGGATGAGAAGTGATGGGCACTAGTTGGAACACGGGAAATTCCAAGCGGATGAAAGGGAAAAAAAAAATCACCATGAAGTTAGTACACATGGGGACACAACCACAGATAGGTTGTGGAATTTTCATTTCTTGGAGATGATACTCAAAACTCAACTGTACAAGTCCCTGAGCAACCTGAGCTAACTTATAAGTTAGCCTTGCTTTGAGCAGCAGGTTGTACTAGGTGACCTCTAGAAGTCCCTTCCAAAATGAGTTATTATCTGAATCTGTAATTTTCTGGTTCTCATTTATATTAAAGCCTCTTTTACCCCAATTCTTGCAGTTTTCCCGGGCTTGCAAGTAAGTGTAAATAAATAAATAAATAAAATATCCATATAAGTAAATGAAGTGGTTAAACTACACTGCTGTAGCAGAGTAAACAAGAATCAGGTCCACCAAGTCTCAGATTTGGCCATGAGTGGCCATCAGCTAGAGTCACTGTGCTGGGCACACTGCTGTCTGGAGAAAACAGCCCACAGTCTGAACTGGAGATCGTATCTGCTTGAAATGGGAAAATTCACTCAGCCCACGTGCTGGAGTATATGTCAGTGCTGGCCACGTCCCTGTCCAACAGGAGTTAAACCCATATTGAGAAGATTCACTCATAAACACAAATTTTTCTTTAAAGCATTCCGCTTTCTTGGCCCGTAGATCCTCAAGGGAACTGCACAGGGAGTTGCATGAAAACTTCCGTGTCCCCGTTAGGACAACCTGACCTATTGTGTGTGTTCAATTGCGAGTGAATGGAGAGTGCTGACAAGACTGGATAACATAACACGTCTGTCTCTCCACTAAAGAAATAAGCTATCAAACTGTCTCTCCCTGCTTTTCCTGGGAGAAGCACATTGAATGAAGCACACAAGAGAATTTTTTCATTTACCACTAAGCTTTTGGATTCCTTCACAACTGCTCTAGCATCTACCTCGTAAATGAGGAAAGTTAATTGAAAATTGCTCTCAGCACACAGAGCCTGACACTGGGGGAGTATTGTCTCTCCGTGCTATAGTGATTTGATTGGGGCTGCTGTCAGATGTTATATATGTTATGTTCAACTCAGCACTGAAAAACAGTCTTTGCCATTTGCCCTGTTCTCACAGAGAGGGAAGCTCAAGCCATTGTTCCTGATTTGTTTCCAGTTGTTGCAGTCTTCGTGCTGGTAATTTCACAGCCTGTAACTTAGATGAGGATAACAAGAACACGTCTTTGGAATAATACAGAGCAAAGGCACATGAAAGGATAATTAATTCTAGTTTCATAGTACTGTGTGCATCCTGATTTATCTGTTGCAACAGTCATTTACCCTGTAAAGTTCAGTAGTAATTTTGCAATATGTATGGGCCTGCTCCAATGTCCCATAAATTGAAAATATCCTTTTGGCTTCAGCGGACTTTGGATTCAGTTTATCACAATTCTTATCTCAGGATCTCAGAGCGTTTTGTAATTACACCTGAATAAATCTTCACCGTGTCTCACTCCTCTCCACGTAGCAATTCACTTTCTCCAGAGGGCAGGGTAGAATTTGGAGGCAAAGAACAAGAGAAGTGCAAAGCTGGCAGTAGTGCCTCGCTAGGGGAGAGCAGCCTCTCCTGCGGGTGCATGTGCAAAACCAGAGCCTGCCTACTCACACTGCCTTGTGACGGACCTACTCTTTCTTTCAGAACTATAAAAGTCTGGGTTGATTTAAAAAGAAAATAAATCTGAGATATGCTTATTCTTGCCCTTATTCCATTTGGCTATGGCATGCATATCATACACCTTTAGAAAGACAGCTTCTTTTTTAATGCAGATACAGCACCATTTTAAAGTGTCATAGAGCCTCTATTTTGAGGGAACATTAGGAGCGGTGTTACAACACAATTATTGCCATTTCCTGCAGCTTGTACAATGTGTGAATATGCTTAAAAAGAAGGGAGAAAAATAATTTGTACAACTGTTATCAAAACAGATTAGGAATAAGTTTCATTTCGCAATAAAGGCAAAGAGAAAAGGACTAGAAGTTTAAAGAAATAAGAGCACTTAAGCATTTTTATTTTCAAAAGAGTTTTGGGGTCTTAGGGTGGAATTCCCATTGACTATCTCATTTGTGTTGGCTTTGCTTTTGTTTTCAGACTGAGAAAAAGGGATATTCCAGACATCCAAGGTTCACTTTCCTCACCTCCATCAAAAAAAAAATACGCCTCCCAAGTTTTAAGCGCAAGGAAAATACAGTTGTAAACCTGCAATGTTTTTTTCAGGTCCCACAAATCCACAAATACTTTGTGGGTTACAAATCCTTGAAATAGGTTTCTGTTAGACCAGGTAGGGTAGCAATGCCTTGCTGTGTACGTTTCTGGCTTGTATCGCTGCCTTACAGTTGTGAATCTGAAAGCTCTTATGGTCCCTCCAGGGAGTTTCCTAGATTATCTATTCAGTTATTTCCAGTAACTGTTTGTTTACTTTACTTTGGGATTAACTCTATTCCTTCTCTTCATATTTTTCTTATAGTCCAGAAATATCTGTATCACAAGTGTGTTCCCAATCCTTAGTTTGTTCGTTCTAGGGGTTAAGTCATCCGTGTCATGTTATAAGAGTCTCAGTCCTTCTCAGTTTTTCCTTTTGTCTCCATACAGCTGCACCAGCCACAAGCATCGCCTGATCGAGACCATTCAAACCCCCTTTTTTAAATTCAACAGCAGTCCGGGTGTCTCTGCCCTTTGGAGTGGTGAATTCTGCTGGCTGACACCACTCCAAAGAAGAAATTCTTCTCTTGGCCAAGCACTTGCTTATTCTTTTGCCATAGGCTCATGTAAAGAGGAAGGACTGACATTATTTTTGTTATTATTTTGCCTGTTTTGGTAGGATGCAGAGACTTTTCTCAGCATGAAGCCCTGGCTGTGCTAGGCACTGTGTACATATATATGTGAGGACAAGTCGCAGCCTTGAAAATCTCGCCCTTTTAAAAACCGAAACCACAAAAGATGTGAGAAAATGTTTCTGTAAACAAACAGGGTGGTTATCATTGTGTGTAAGCTCGATTTCTTCCTTCAGCTCATTGAAAAGCACCCCCGTGAAGGGTCAGGAGGAAAGGCAGGTCAGGTTTCTCCCACTTTCGGTGGTGGTCAGGTGCAGAGGCAGGGATGGACCATGACGCTAAGCTGCTGCATGGGACCCTTTCTGCTGACGTGCCTGTCACCTGCAGCCTGGCATGCTGGCTTTTCCCCACCCTGTACCCCTTGCCCTCATCAGCCCCTTGTGTCTCTTGTATAGGGTCACGGAAGGAGGGAGAGGCCCCGGTGCTCCCTGGCTCCATAGCGGGATGGGGGGGAGTCAGCTCGGCAAGTCTCACGTTCATGGTGTGCCAGCGACGGGTGTATCGAGGTCAGGGTCTGTCGGTCTTGAATAACACACCTCTGTTTTTTGGACCTCTGGCACCAGAGAGGTCAAATGCCTGGCATCTTACTGCCGCTGGAAAGGACAAAACTGCTTTTGGCCCATCACTGTGTCAGTGGGTGTTGATGAGCGCGCTTACTTATAAAGGGGTGGGAAAAGTGATGGGGCATCACAATAAAAAGGAAAGGAAAAACGGGGGAAGAGGGGAGGACTGATGGAGAGGTTTTTACGTGCAAAATCTTGCTCTTGGCGAAGGGGGAACAGACAAGCCAAGAATTTTTTAGTCTAATTAAAATCTTAACATGCTCACCAATATACAACACACAGTTAATTAGTAGTAGTACAGTTACGATACACAAATGTTCACGGTCCAAATTATCTAATGAATATAAGTGCAATTAATAAAATGGTTAAAAATTGTTATGCAAGGAAACCAGCCTCACAATCTACCCCTCATTCTCCGTTGTTACACTTCTTTCCACTGCCTCTCTGTGTCCCAGGGGCAATGGCACAAGTCTTCCTTACGAGCAAAGCAAGTAGCGGGTTTGCAGCAAGGCACCAGTATCCCATGTGTTATGGCCCTGGGAGCACCACCAGTCCTCACTGTCCCAGCCCATTTTAGGGCCCCGGTTCAGCCCCCCCGGGGCCATCGGTGCCTGCCCCAGAGGTGCCACAGCAGGGCTGGTCTCCGGCTCCCCACAGCCCTGCCCTGCCCAGCCGTAGGTCCCCGCAGCCAGACCCACACATGGGCCTATTTCCTGACCCGTCCGTGTCCCCACAGCCCAGCCTGGCCACCCTGGGGCTGTGTCTGACCCCTGTTCGTTCACTGCAGGTGAATGGTTTATCACCCTGAATTCTCCAGTATCATCCTGTGCCTGTACTTCTCTGGGCTGCATCCCGTGTCCCCACTTTGGAGGCTTCTGCTGTCCTCCTACCTCATTATACTAGGGTTGTAAATATGTCATAATACATAGACTATCAGCTTGTTACTATTATCTGTATAAAAATTATTATGCCATATGGTTATACCATATGATTCTGCCATATTTTTTGCAGCTCTAGAGCTAAGCAAAAGTTAATTAAATTAGGCAATAGCCACCTGAACATTAGAAAATTGCTGTTATGACTAAACAAGATAAAACACCATTCCAGGGGGGCCAAAACAAGTCCAGACAAAGTCTGACACGTCCTGAGGTGTTGCCGGCTTAGTACAAAGCCTGCGGACTGTCCCCAGCCATGGCAGCACTATGCTTCCCGGGCTAGGAGGCTACAGCTGGGTGCACAGGGCTGGGGAGGAGGGAGGGACGGTTCTGGGGGAGCAGAGGGAGAAGGGAGGTTTGGCAAAGGGCCACACAGCGAACGCAAAACATCCCTTGCCTGAAGGCGACGCGATGCCCAAGAGACACAGGGGTGGAGCACGCTGTGGAGTCTTCTCTGACCTGGTGTCGCTTCTTCAGGTACAGCTGAAAAAGGCTGAACAAGCTGATGGTAGGACGGCCGTTACAGGGATGGTGCTCTCAAAGACCCCTCCACCATCCAGGTCTGGTGAGAGGCAGTGACCTCCAGCCGGGAGTTTTCCGTGCTCCAGCTGTTTCTGTTCCATACTTCCTGAGAGGTGTGTCACACAGCTGGCGATGCTACCTCCCAGTTGCTGCACTGGCGAGAGAGGGGTTGCCAAACACTATGAACTTTCGTAAGCCCTTGGCTGAAAAACCACACCTTTGCACTGCTTCTCCCTGGAATAATATGCATACGGTGGATGTTGTCCGAAATCTCTCATCCTCTCTACCAGACAGGATTATTTGGGAGTACAAAAGACCTCTGGAAGGACATCTCTCAGCACTGTCTGAAAACCACACACTGAGCTTTGCTTATTTATTTAGTAAAAGGGGAAAATGTTTGCTTCTGAATACATACATCTGCAGTGAACTTCCCAGGTGAGTAACCCTAAGAGATTTTAATAAGCCAGTGGTGCAAAGTAGCATTTAGAAGAATCAATTTTAAATTAAAAACTCCTCACATGGTGGAGGAAGGAGAATGGCACACAAGAACAGCAATAAGCCGTAAACTGTACAAGATGCTTCCCACTTTGTAGATATATATGCAGTATGTCCCATAGTGTTTGGGATATTTTTTTGGTGAGTTAGAGTGTGGAGTCATTGTCCTCAACTCCTTCAACCTACTTAAAGCTGTCTGGGAAGAAGAAACATCTCACAAGAGGTCTTTGAGGCAAGATCCTAAACAAAGGTGATAAAATCAGGAGTGGGCCGTGGGATAAATGTATGAGGCAATTAAAATAGAATATGATCCCAGGCATCCATAATAAAGGTTCAAAAATTGCTTTAAAAGTGTGTGTTGACTGGCACATCATTTATATTCTGTTCACTCCGTACCTCATCTATTGCTCTGCAGTGACTTCTGTAGTGTGCATAGGGACTGGACAAAATTCAACCAAAGTAATTGAACCCTGCCTTTCTAAAGCACGTTTTTGTTTGGTTGTGTTTATGTTCTCACTTTGCCTCTTATACTATTGCGTAGTGTGCTAGTAAACTGTTAAGAAGCCTTTACGGACCATCTGATGAACTTTGTGGGGTTAATTGCTTTTTCTAGGCAGATTTTTATTCGATAGCCGAAAGTAGCTGTTAGACTGCTTGCTCAGTGTCAGGCTGCATCAGAGGGCCTTCAGCCCTATTTCTGTGCGCTCCAGGAGGGCTGCATAAGGTCTGCTACGGTGGGTGGCTTCTCCTTGCTCCAGCATATCTGAGCAAACAGTCGTGACTGCCTCAGTATGAAATCCAGCACTGGCTGACTAATGATGATAATAAAGGTAGGATTTAGTCTCCCTTTTTATTATTATTATTAGCCTTCCCTGACTTTACTTGTTATAAGCTGAGGGAAGGTCATCTTTTATTTGATAGTATGTGTGCTTCAAATGCTGATATTACCACGGGGCTTGGGGTGCCTTAAGGCAAGTCATAGCTTCGAGTAATGTGGCTGTAGATCTGCCACATCTGCCAGAGACTCGAGCAATTGTGAACTCAGACATTACATATGTTTATCTGAAAACTGTATGGAGTGGAACTATCTCATGGGGACCTTCCTTAGGAAAGAAAAAACTTGTTGAGTCTAGTTGCGTTTGTGACAGTATACACAGCCTTTCGATGATGCCATAACCTCCTCAGTTGTAACTCCCAGGACCGCACCTGTGACTCTCTGTGAAATCAAATGCAGAGATGTTGTCCCATTTTTTGTACAAGGCACCATAATGGTCAGAGCACCGCGCAGGGAGATTGGGTTCCTGGGTCCCACCATAACCCTACTTCCACGGGCACTGGATGCAGCTTCCCAGTGTGACGGAGCCTCTTCAGCTTTGCCAATGTGGTGTGACCAGAAACAACGAGTCACGTTCTTCCACCCCAAACGCATAAGATTCATGTAAAATGCATTTAAAACTATACATGTACGTGCACGCACAGTTATTTTATATGCATTTATTGTTATTTTCATTTCTGATCTCCCAGGGTCAGACGGTACCGTCTTTTAAATTCTATGATTTTAGGCTTTGATAAAAACACTATTTATCCAAGTTTCAGGATATAACTGTGAGGTTTTTCAGTATTAGCTGAGCTTCGGCTGCTCCTTCTGTACAACGAAGTTTGTCTCTCCAGATTCATTAATGCTGGTAGACAATTTTGAGGTCTGTGGCAGGAGCTATGTAGCCAAAAATTGTCATCAGCATTATTAATTACTTCCCTCAGCTAATGAAAGAATTATGCAATCAGAACTAAGCAAGTGTGTGCTGAAATGATGGGGATTTTTTCCCACATAGCAAGTGCAGAATTTCAGATGACCTTAAAAACGGGAACTGGGACTACTGTTTTAAAAACTAAAATTCAGTGCAATTAACAATAAAAATACAGTTTACAAAGTAATTCTGGCCAATCAAGTGATTTTAGAATTGTCATAACGATACTTGATATAGTTCTTAAAAGCTTAATCGGCTATAGTCTATGAATACATCAAATCCTCGTCATTCGTTAGAAGAAGAAAGCCTCTCCCTCTGACATTTCTGCTAGGAAACATGAAATCTACAGACCCCAAACCCAAATAATAACATCAGCATCTTTTTTATCAACACTTCATGATTATTAAAGAAATGTCTTGATTTTAGATTCTTGACTCAAGAATTCTGAAGGCTTGGGATGAGCCATACGGTTAAGATTGTTCCCCCTCCTCCACCAGAGAAGTATAGTTCAAAACCCTAGAAGAAAAAAAGAAAAACCAGAAACTTCTATAAATTCTAGCAAACCAGATGAAATTTTTTTTTCAGTTAAATATTTTTGTTTCTGCCTGCCCTCTTTCTTTTCTTATTAATATGAGATATAAGGAAAATGAAATATCTGAGGTTTAAGGCTCTACCTCTCTCCCAATAAACAGAGAATTGTTATAAAAACCATCTATCAATCTTCCCTATAAAGAGCAGAGCATAGATATAAAAAGATTGATTGTCTGTGTCCTATTTCATTTTTGTTTCCGTAAGATGATAGGAATATGGAGGCATCAAAATGCATAACGTTTGAGTTTGCTTTGTAACCTACAATTTATTTGCTTAAATTCAATTAGAGTCTCGTCCATCAAACACAGTGTACCTCGTGAGGGGATAGATCAAAATCTAGTAATCATGAACATGCAGAGCTTTGCCCACGTGATGTCAGTGGTTCCCATATGGCTTTTCTTATGCCTCAGGTTTCTTCCAGGACAGGGTCCTTGACTCCCAAATCCAAGTGTCAGCCAAGCAGCTCTCAGTGCAGAGATTGAGTAATGCGCAAATTAAGGATTTGGGTCTGATGCTATTCCTTCTGAAATAAATTGCAACACTCCCCATGGCTCCAGAGGGAGAGAGGTCCTCTGCATTACTTCACTAACTGATTGCAATGCATCCACATAGGATGTGCAGAAAGAACTGCCAGATAATTCATTATGTCACAGAGCCCTTGTCTTACTGGAAGGCTTTTTATCATCACGCGTTCAACTTTAATCTTAGCCATAAATTGACGTGGTTTGTAATTGATGCATTAGTAACTGGAACGGTTGGATGGCAAGTTTGTAAGTTATTGATGGGGGCAGCTTCAGGCAGAAGAGTTTTGGGCTGAGGTTAAACAGCTGGTTCATTTATCCTAGTCAGCTCACTCCAATAATCTCCCTCATGGAGGTAGCAATAATTAGGAACAAGGAGCAAAAATCTGATAACCCGTGGCAGCTAAACTAAGGGACAAATAGAGAAGGTGTATATTTACTGATGCAAGCTCCAAATTAAGCAAAACAGAGACCGGAACATCCCAGAGGTGTAACTCCACGTTCTCTGACTTGGGGATGCAGGCTCCACAAGGACCACGAGCAAATGATTGTGCCTTTTTTTTAAGATACCATACTTTTCTGCAGTACAGAGTGCTCCCTCATATAACCTGGGCAAAGTGATTCACGGCAGCTCTTTGAGGCACTCTTATCTGGGAGTCTCCCTGGAGTTCAGTGCCATGGCTGCATTCTGACAGACACCTTGTTCTCGCCTGATATATTCTCTGCCCTATCCTCGAGCTCTTCAGAAGAATCATTTCTTGGGTGGAAATGAGGCTTCTGGGAATCCTTTGTGCTGCTTTGGCTCCGTACCTGGCATAAAGGGTATGAGTCAGCCAGGAGCCATCCAGACATTTTCCCTCTGGTTCAGAACCGAGTCTGGAGTTCGGTTTCTGCAAGGAGAGAGTTACAGACGTGCTGGGTTCCTCCTTCCTTTTCATGTTTAGATCGTGTGTAGCTCTCTGCTCTGCTTTACTTTGTTTGCCTGAACCAACCTTCCCTAGAAAGGTTATTAAAGAAAATGCAAGTAGCTTCTGTAATTTCATATTAATCAACTCTCCGATAAAGAGAATCTCTCCGATAAAGGAATCGACTAACTACTTGACGTTCCAAAGCCTATGGGGAGACAGGAGGTCTTTTAATATTTTTTTTTTATATTCCATTTTTTTGGGGGGGTAGGGGGGAGCAAAACCAATTCCAAACACATTAGAGGGTTTGCCCAAAGCTAGTTTTTGGATAGCAGATCCTAGGCTTGTAATTGATTTAGAAGTTTATAGAATGTCCCCAATATGTTTAGACCAAGTCTATCTCACCAGTTTTGAGGCCATTATGTTATTCATAGAATCACTACTCAGAAAGTAAATCTGAGTTTAGAACAGTTACATTCACTTAGTTTCTACTGAAAATTGTCCAAAAAAAAAAAGTATTTTTATAGCACAAAGGATGACCCATTTAAGCAGAATAATTTAACACTGGACACACCCCAAAGAAACTCCCAATCAGACTACAAATGACTTTGGGACTAGAAGAATCTCTATGCTTATTCTTCAGATCCTCTGGCCTGCATTGTTTTCTAGATAGGACCGTGTTTAGCCTTTATGCAAAATGTTTTTTAAAATTTTACCTAAGCAGCAAATAAATACTTTCCGTATTTGGGATTTCTTTTTTCTCTTTTTCATAGCATAAAGAATGGAGGAGCGTGCACCAGTAGCCAGTCTCTTTTGTTTCTCTCATTTGCTGTGGATTCCTCCTGATTAACCTCACATTTTTATGTTCCTAAATCAGGAAAAAATCTGTTGTTTCTCACTGTAGCTGCATGTGCCTTAAAATCAAGAGAAGAATGAGCCTTGCTTTGTAAATTTTTCTCCCGAAAACTGCATGGATACGGTAGTGTCTGTTTTCAACGAGAGTGGAAATTCCAGTATCAAGCAGTGAATCTTAAATCCCCAGGCTCGCTGCAGCCAATGCTGTACAAATTGAACACTTGCCCACCTAGTTTCAATAGAGCCTGAACAATGATGCTCCCCATCAATCGGCAGGTTGGTTCCCCGCACTGTGCCTTCCATCGCGTGTACACCTGCAAAGGGGGCTGCAACTGGCTAGGACCACGGCGTTTGGCCAAATTCCACGCAGGAAGCAGGGGAGGGGGGAAGCAGGGGCAGCGAACAGACTCTGCTGGGTCTGCCAGACAGTTGTGCAAGTTGCTCGTTGTGTGTAAGTCATTCTGCAGGTTCCCAGCATGGAAAGTATCTTTAGGCTATTTTACAACAGAAGGAAATTCTTTGGCGTATTTCATCTTTTCCCCAAACAGAAAAACATTCGCGAAATGTCTTCTTCGCCCCCTGTGTTACAATGTTCTGGTTTCCTCTCTGCAGCGATATTAGCTTCATAATCATATAAACGAATTTATAAATGCCCATACCTGCTGTACACATCCTGAAGAAAAGTTGATCAAGCACAGAAATAGAATTTATTCTTCCCCAAGTCTTTCTCTCTCCTATTTATTCTTCTCGTTTCCCTTTTCTCATCCTCACATCCCACTTTCTTCCCACATTCCCTTTATCATCTCTGTTCCTTTTAAATATTGTCTTCCCAAATAAAAACAAACAAAAGTATCAACCACAGTGGTCTTCTACATTTGTCTTCTGTCCTTTGTTAAAGGGAATTGGAGCAGGGGGTGGTCTCGGGCTGCTATCCAGAAAAGAAGGGGGAAGAGAGGCACTGTTTATTCCTGCCAAGGACTCAAGCAGTCCCCAACCTTTTCTTTAATAGCATCTATCATATTCCTTTCCACCTCTCATGGGGTAACCATTTTACGTGTAAATTACTATTATTATTTACCTAGGGAGCATGTGCATGGTGACTGGCACGAATAGTTTGGAAACGTCAGTTTAGATGTCAGTGTTCCTGTAAGCATTAATTCACATGAGTGACCTGTGTGACCTCTCCATAATCTGATTCTTTAACGTTTGAAGGTTTGTTGGAGACAAACTTCCTGTTAACAAGATGAGTGTATGGTATCTGTGCAATTCCTTGCTTGTTAGGTACATAGAAGTGGACTCGACGCTCCCCTCCCCCATTATTTCACAAGATTTTTTGCGCTTTCCTGTTTCATGGAGGACCCCTGGCCCAGCAAAAGGAGCAGAGGCAGAACCAGTAGAAGAAGATGCAGCGGGACGAGGGGCTTTGCCAGCTCAGAGCCAGGAAGGGGAAGTTGGCTCAACTGTTTTTCTGTTTCTCTTGGGGTTTCTTTTTTTTTTTTTTTTTTGGAAGCAGGGTTAAGGTGAACTCCTAAGCGATTGTGGAGTGAGGCCCCACCTTTCCCAGCCTGATCTGCAAGCTCGGGTTACTCTCTCCCGTCTGGTTTGCGGGAGCTCGCAGTGAGCCTCACGCCTGCCTGCTGCCCGCTGCCTTCAGCTCTCAACCTGCCGGGGAGCCTGGCAAAATAACACCATTTGCGGAGCTCAGATCTTATTTTCGGTGACATTTGCTGGAAAACACCAGGCCAAGGATGGACTAGCACCACTTGAGATTCAGCAACCGAACCGCTGCAAACAGTAGCCGAGCGATATCTTCCTTTCTTCTTTAAAAAGTGTTTGAGAAAATCCATGTCCTTCCTGGAGAAGCCGTCAGGGGCACGACTCTGGCAGTGATGGCTCTGACTTCACCTGCCTCTGCACATGAGTCACGGAGTGTTATAAAAAGCAAGGACCTGCCAAGTCTCATTTCTTGGAACTGAGTGGAAATTTCAGCAAGCAGCTGCTCTTTCATTAGTTTAGACTTTTCCTCTGTGGGTTTTGTGAAGAGGGCCTGGAATTACAGAAACTTTGTAGCCTGAAGGACCTGTTGCTGCGTTTGGGTAACCGTGGCTCAATCCTGGAAGCGGCTACGTGTTTGGTCTAGTTCTGATTTTGATCTTTGTGACGAATCTTGGCGAAGCCTGGAAGGAGACTCGAGAACACAATAAAGCAGGTTTGTAAGTCTTTCAGGATTGGCAATTCAATCCTATCAAAAATCGGGAGCGGAACCTCAAAAATCAGATTAGCTCTCCTGTATGCTACCTGAAGGGGGGTTCCTTTCTTCTTCCTGTCTGATGCTGTTGAAAGATTTATGTTTTCTAGCTTGTCTCTGGAGTCACAAAAGACAAAAACTTATTTGAAAGTGAAATCGGTGGAAACCGATATTCTCAGGGAACAGCCCGATTTAGGAGTGGAAGTCGCTCATTATAGAAATCGTGACTGTGGCAGCAGCTTAGCGTGAGGACTTTGGCTACCTGTAAGCATGCCAGTAGTATCTGCGCATGGGACTATTCCCCGTGCTGAGTGAAAGCCACGTGTAAGTTGTCAGGGTCAGGAGGAATGTGGTGCCAGATGGAAACAACATAAACAGCTGGGAGATCTCATCCGGGATTTCGAGCGAGGACGGGAGACTTTTGTTCTCGTAGCCCACTCCTTCCGAGCGTGGCTTGGATACACCTACTTCTTCGGGGAAGGATTTTGCTTTGGAGCCTTGGTAGGTGTTGCGAGCGGCTCTTTTTCTTCTCGATGAACGCTTACGATCACTTTAAACGACTCCCGTGTTTCAGCCCGGCTCCGGGGAGCTGCTCCCAGTCCCTCCGCGTTTCGTGAGCGCCCTGTAAACCGCGACCGGGAGCGGGAGGCGAGGCGGCGCCGGCGGCGCGCACGGCCCGCACGGCGCGGGGGGCTCCGCGGGGCTCCGCGCTGCCCGGCCGCGGGCCCGCCCCGGCCGCGGGCTGGGGCTGGGGCTGGGGCTGGGGCTGGGGCGGCGGGGCCGGGGCCGGGGCGGGGCGGCGGGCCGGCAGAGGGAGCTCCGCTCCGCTCCGCTCTCTGCTCCGCTCTGCTCCGCCGCTGCTCCCGGTGGCCGGCGCCCTCCCCGCGCCGCTCCGGCACTTTGTTGGCGGCGCGGAGCGGAGAGCGGAGACCCCGCGCCCGCCCCTGCCCGCGGCCCGGCGGCGGCGGCGGGGAGACCCGGGGCCGTCGCCGCCACCGCCACCGCCGCCACCACCACGCCGGTGCGGGAGCCGCGCGGCGCACCCGCCGGAGGAGGACGCCCGGGAAGGTAAGGGGCTGGCGGGGCGGGTTTTCCCCCGGTCGCCGAGCCCCAACCCCCCGCCCCGCTTTTGTTCCGCCACCCTAAAAAGCCGCCCGGGCGACCGCCCGGCTCTGTAAGGTGGCGAGCTGCGGGGCATCGACCCCAGGCTGCCCCCCCGGTCCCGCTGCCGCCGCCCTCCGCTGGGGCAGGGGCCGCTGGAAAACTCCCTCCCGGCCCCCCCCCGGGCCGTGCGGGGCTCTGCCGCCGCCGCTGGGGACGGCGCTCGCCGCCGCAGCCTTTCCCTGCCGCCGCGGCTTTCCACGGACGTAGCTCCCCGCGTGTATACGTGTGTATGTATAGGTGTACGTATGTTTTTCTCCCCCCACGCCCCCCCTTGCGGTAACGCCACCCGCCGCCACACCTGCTCTGCTCGCCCCTTCCCCGCCGGGCGCCCCCCGGCAGCGAGCCGCGGTCCCGGGGCGGCGGGGCGAGGGTCCCCGGCGCTGCCCGGGAAGGGCAACGTCCGTGCCTGGCCCTCCTCCTCCTCCTCCTCCTCCTCCTCCTGCCTCACCTTCTACCAGGTGACTTGGCTTTCACTCCTTATTGTGGTATTTTTTCCCCCCGCGGTTAAGCTGGCTTTTCCAAAGCTGGCACGTATTGCTGGTAGCTGGCGAAGGGCAGCTTTCGGGTGCCCTAATCCTGTTGCATGCCCGTGTTTCTTGGGTGCTCTGCCCTGCTGTCTTCCTTCTCCTCTGCTGTGCAGCCCTTGCCCTCCAACTGCTAACTTTCCCTGCCGTTCTTCCTCTTTCTGCCCCTCTCGTCGCCATGACGTGCGCTCCCTTACGCATCGTGCACGAGGGGTGACCCGGGCCCACAGCGGAAAACAAGGTTTGTGGCATTTTGTGGCATGATTTAAGGTGCTTCTCCCCACCCTTCCCCCCCGTAACCTCAGTAGGTCTGTGTTGTATCCACGAAGGGCAAGACATTGCAGCTTCCCCTAAACCCCAGGTTCAAGCCAGCTAGTAGCAGGCAATAGAAGGGTGAAACAAGTTCTTCTTAAGGATGCTGTTTGGGAACCGGCCCTCCCACTCAAAACCTGTGCTTTGCCTTGGCTCGTTTGGGGGGCTTGTACCCCCGGAGTTTAAGACATGAAGCAGTATGACCTTTGGCGGAGCCCGCTGTGTGTACTTAAAGCGAAATACTGAAGATAAAAGTATTACTGCTCTGTGTTACATCTATTGGAATATTAACCAAATGATGGATCTCGTACGTCTTTGCAGCGTAGATCCTATTTTAATTGTGCTTCTCCCTCATCATCAAAAATGTGGTCCTCCTCCCTTCCTATTGACCATCTTTCTTCTCGTTTGTGATTGTGCAATGTCTGTACGTCAGCTACAAAAGTTGCTTACATGGGAGAGCGTAAAAATGACCGTTTTTGTTGTTAGCAACTGGAAATACTGAATCAGCACTGTGTGACCGGTCTCCTTTCCATGGAGTACCCATGGAAATGCTGCAACCCTTGCCCTCTGAGAAGCGGTCCTCTCCTAGGCCAGGCTTGAAACGGGTTGGTCGTTTCTTCTCAGTGAGCAGTGGGGACTGCAAAAGGCTTACAGGGTTTCCAAGGTGTAAGGGAGATGCAGCATACCTCATCTTGATTCACAGCTCACAGCGAGCGGAGCATTATTAGCATACGGGTATCGTCAGGTAATGAAATACTGTGCTGGAGGCTCTGTGGAAGCAGGTTGGGGCTGCTGCTTGCTTTTACTGGGGGAGGCTATGGAAATATAAGTGGCTTTGGACTTTAATTGTCCAACTGGTTTGTATTGTCACATACTCATAATGGCTGCAGGATTGAGTTATGCCTTCTCATAGCTCAGAACGAATGTTTCTGATTGTGTGTAATTTTAAAAGCAGCCAAAGCATCCCATTAGATTTAATCGGGAGGGAGGCGACACCCCACAAGCAACAACACCCAATAGTGATGAGGTGCCAGGTTATATATAGCTATAATAGAGAGGGCAAGATTGATCTAAAGATAATTACTTTTGCTGTGAAATGCACAGGCAGAAAAAAATACAGAAGTTTTGCACTTGGCGACAACTAAATTTGTGAAATATGATTGATTTTCTTTCTGTCCATGGTCTAGCTGTAAATGGCGAATCAGTCACATTAACTGCTGCATTTTTTCCCCCTGTGGGTGAAAGCTTATTAAAATCTAAACATCTGAAGTCGAATAATTGGTGCCCTGAGGGTCAAAATAGATTAAATATATAAGAACTTTTCTCTTCAGCTACTGCAGTGAGATAACAGAAGACTTCAAGTCCACACAATGAAGACTGCACTAATAAAGTGCTCGCTAACTTTGATTTCGGTGTCTAGCACTTGTTCCTCTTATACTCCTAATTACAATTCCTGCATCACTCTGTCTCTCAAATGGTGAATGACTGGTCAACGGTATGAGATTTTCTTGAAGACACAGCTTCAGCTGTGCCAGACAGAAAAATGGAGCCCTTTGGTCTGTGACCCATCCAGACTGTTCTCTTTCTGCTGTGGCACTGGTGGCCAGAAAGACAAGACATTTAACACCTCAGGGCTGTGTTGCTTACTGTACAGTGTGCATGGCCCGATCCTAATGTCTCTATTCAGAGAGAATTGGAAAGGGGCTTTGCTTGTGTGTGCATTTTCTGTTTCCCACGTTTCCTTTGAAACGAGGATTTCTTCTTGCTTTCTTACTTAACAGCATCTGGTTCTGTGCCCCCTTTGTCCATAGGGATTCAGAGTTTTCATCATTCTAGTCCTGAGCTGGGTTTGCGAGGAGGCTATCAACAGCTTGCCGTTAGATGGCTTTTAACTGATTTTGAAGCTTCAGTAGTTGTTTTGTGGTGCAGAGAGCAGCATGGTGCCTGAGGTACCATTTTTCCTCGTAGTAGTAGGGCCATACTTACACAATACCCACTAAAACTGTAAGTCACTAAAACCACCATTGATTACTAAACTAACAGTGCAGTTATATATTAAATTTTCACGTTTGGGGAAAAAAAAGAAAAAGACTAAGAGGCTAATTTCTTGGTTTTGGTGCTAGTTCTCTAGTTTTTCCAGTATTAAATGCTTTGCGTTACCAGAAACTAGAACTCCTGCTTTCAGGGAGGGCTGTAACTGCTGTCATTTGATCTCAACTCCAGAGTTAGATTGATTCATCCATCGATTTATTCATCCAACACACTGAATTTCTCATAGTTTTGTACAGATCTTGATTTAACCCTGATACCTAGGAATTTCAGTTTCCCACCCTAGACTGCAAGTTAGATGATCGCTGTCATCTTAATTTTACGTTTTGCTGGGAACTTCAGCTGTTACTGCAGTCCTGAGTGACTGCTGGGTTTTTCCCTGTTGTACCCATAGATGAACTTGGGTATAAAGTCATTAAAGTTTCATCTAAGTCAGTCAGACTATTTGGTGTGTACGTCGAAAAGCATTTGTATAGCTGTTTACAAAACAGAGCTCTTCATTCACTGAAATGGAAAGGTAAGGCAAGGTGTCCTTTATAGCGTTTGATACTCAGAGAACCTATGTAATTTTGCTTGTTGCCTGGCGAGGTTAGTCACAGCCTTCTTGGAAAGACCACGATGATGTGGGAAGAAGCAACCTTTAAATCTGTTTTGTGGGGAGGGATTTT
Organism: Astur gentilis; assembly: GCF_929443795.1. NCBI lineage: Eukaryota > Metazoa > Chordata > Aves > Accipitriformes > Accipitridae > Astur > Astur gentilis. The sequence continues at coordinate 14,338,745 of NC_064897.1, forward strand.
TTCATTTGTTTGTTTTGTTTTTAATTGCATGTCACGGATACTGGGGGGATAAAAAATGAATCAGTCACAATTGGAAACGTTAGCATTAGCTTTTGAGGACCTGTTTTCATTTTGAGCTGTGACCATGAGCCCACACTCACTAACACATGCTTTTGATTTTATTCTGTAATGTCAGTTTCAGTAAAATTTTAAATATTAGCCAACTCAAGGCCTTCAATGCTACTAGTTGAACGCTTCCAGTCCCTTCTTCCCTCCCTTCTCTGTGCCACTGTCTAAGTAATTAAAGTTACTCATGCTGTGAATCTCCACAAGATTAAGATCTAAAGGAGAAACAGCAAATTACAAATTACTCTCTTTGCGTTTATCACCTTTGTGTTTTTCTGAATAGACTTCAGCAGCCTTGTGTGTTCTGGAAAAACAAGGTTAGCAGGCGTCTGTCTCTAGCTTCAAAGGTACAGGGCTAGTACTTTCCATGGAATTTGTACATGTCTCCTTAAGTTATTCATTTCTGTGGGGTTTTCTGTTGTGTAGTTTTCTGACGCATAACAGGCGTCTTCATTACTGATGGTGTGACAGGGGATTCTACTTGCATTTGTTCTTAAAGCTTCACTCAAGTTGGCGTTTTGACCAACGATGGAAATTGCTATGTTCTCTATAAAACTACAAACTAAAACCAAACCTGTATAAAACTCTGGGCTGTGAAATGATGAACTCCTTGTCCTGTAATACTGTGAAAACTTTGTCTATTTCAACAGAATATTTAGAAAAAACTTACCATTTTAAGAATGGTATCTGTTGAGTGAGAGTAGGTGTTACAGGTATTCAGTAACTTAAAGTAGGTTTTGTGCAGATAACTTGTTTTTTTCTTTTTTTTTTTTTCTTTTGAAGAATGCATTGGTGTTACATGAGAGAGAGGATTTATCTTTTAATAATCCAAAATGTTACCACTTAAGGATTTTCTGGATTTTAGAGATTACCACTGCAGGTAAGGGAACATCTGACTTCTTTCAAGCCTCCCATGAGCATAGAGGAGCTGTATTCAGCTGACTTCGTTGTGAAGCTGCCGTAGCTGGTTCTTGGGCCAGGGGGCTGGGATTTGCTGTAGCTGCTGGATGCTTCAGACTTAACCTACTGCAAGAGCATCGCTGTAAGCCTTAATGTCTGTAGCTCAGGACTGTTTGTAACTGGAAAATAAAGGGATGACTCATGGGATTTGTGTGTATTACTTTGATTTCTACTCCTGCATGTAAAAGCATTTTTAACAATTTGACCAAGTAGAAAAGCAGGCACTAGGACTGCTGCTTCTCCCATCAGTGCTCTGTTCTCCTCCCCCTTGCCTTCCAGAAATTGGCTCAAGTGCAAAGAGAAGCTGAAAGTGAGATGTTAGCAGTACCTTTTTGCTGTTCGTTAATATAGGTCCAGACTCATTGGGCAAGGGAAACTATATTTAACATACCCCCCAAATCAGCTGCATAAAACTTGATCTAAAAAATATGAGAACTACATGAGATCACAGAAGTCTGGTTGCTCTTCAGTACTTGCAGATGCCTGGTGAGACACAAGATTATCCCAATTTTATCAACGTTTTAACTTGAGGTAGAATTTGACGTTGCTGCGATTTGTTCACTTAATGCTCCTAGTGATTTGTCTTTCACCTGAAATGTGAACTTTGGTTAATGAGCACTTTCTTTCATTCTGGGGTGGTTGAGAGGGCTTAATGTTAATTCAGCCCTCTGAATGCTCCTTTCATGCAGACTGAGGACTCTGCTCTTCGTTCTGATGTACTCTTCCTTCTTCCGATGCCGCTGCTCGTTTTGCTTGCTTCCACAGTGTGTCTGAGGTGTTGTCTTCTCTATCTCCTGAGTCAAAGAACTCTTTGTTTGCAGTGTAAAATATAATTTGGAGTAATTAGCCATGAGAAAGCTTTCTTTTTCTAATCCGTAAGGGATTTAACACTTGGTGTTTCAGAGAGCTAGGTATCTGGTTGATGCAGGGATTCATTAAAGAGTTCAGTGCCTGTGAGAATCCCAGTGTAGATCATAAAAATATTTTGAATGTGCAGTTCTATTACTCAGAGCATGTCAATGTGAGACCTTTGTGCAAAGAGCGAGACATTCATCTTGTATGTTGAGTTCTTCACTGTAGCTGGGTGCACCTGACAATGATATAGCAAGGACTATGCAATGAAATTGAGTTACATCATGAGGAGTGTGTGATATCAAGTTGTAATAAAATTCAACTTGATGATCTCCCGTGCCATTTTAAAAATGGCACGGAAAAGTCAGCCATTTATAGATGTGCCTCTAACGTAATTTTCAGCTTTGCACAACATGTCTTGAGAAGCCAGTGAGTGCATTATACTGCCTTCAGTTGGAGATATAAATATACATCTATGTTTCACATTCAGAATTGGGTGGCAGGCTGTGCATTTAAATACACATTTTTCTTCTTTCACTTCAGTGTCATCTTAGGCTCAGTTTTCCCAGAGTGGAATTACTTATTCTTTTCTCCACTTCTAGCATTATTTATTGCTTTGCGTTCTTTCCATGCTCTCGCAACCTTAGTGTAATGTTTCATCTCTTCTGTTTCCTTCTCTTCCTGTATTTAAGAGTAAAGAATTGTCTCGGGGTGAGGGCAAAGGGCTGGCAGGTAGGAGGGTGGAGTCTGTTCCTATTTCAGCTGCAGATTTTGTTATGGCTAATAAATCCAGGCTAACGGGTAATTAGCTTCTTATTGCTATCCCACATACAGAGGGCAGAGTGAGGAATCTGGACTTAGTACTTCAGCGTCCATTAGGTAAATTACCCCTGTCTGACCAATGTCCTACCACTGCTGAGAAACAAACACAGGTTCTCCATTGCAGTCACTGTTTCCCTTCTCATGGCTGCTTCTGTGCTAAAAGCACTGCTGCGTTTTGAGCCGAGCCGTCAGCTTTGGTCTCAGTTCTCCCCTGGCTGAAGTTTTCCTTCCTTCTCCACTTGCCTGAGCCATGTTTCTCCACCATCTTCCATATTCTGGCCCCTCCTGCTCTTGAGTCTTGATATAACTTTAGTCTCCTGTTTTTTTTTCCTTTCTGTTTCTTTATTTATCTCCTAAGTTTTCCCTAACCTTTTTGTTTTACTTCACTCTTCAGTTGCACATCCTGCTCTGTGTCCAACTTTGCAGAATGCACTTCACGGCACTTCTTGCAGTAAAGCTTTTTCTTGCTCGCAAACCAACTCTTTTTACCCTTTTGTGTCATTAGTCTTCCAGTGTCTTCTGAAATGCATTTCAGATCCATTGATCTCAGTGGGACACATTGTATGTGAAATTACATGTGTAGTCAAGTCTTTGTGGGATAGGGTTTGAAAAGTCATGTCTTTTCTAAAGGTTTAATGCTGTGCACTTTGTCTAGGCAATAATTTTAAGCTCACGTCAAGCAGTTCTAGAGCTCAAGACCTGAACAGGAGGTGATAGAGTGTGTGTAGGCATTTGTTTTCCCTATGTGAATGCGGTGTCTAATACGCACACGAAAAAGTCTGTTCAATCAACGTCTTACTGAATATGATATTCCTAGAAGTGCCTTCAATACATGGCGGCATTTGTTCTTTTCTACTTAGAGTTTAGAGTTTTTCTCACTTTTTATATTAAAGCTAAATGTTGACATGCAAGGCAAAGACGTGTTCATACATTTCTTAAAAGTGACAGAACAGTATACAGTCCTGGAGGAGAAGCAAGTTGCTGTTGAGGCCCAGTCTTGGTGATGACCAATTGAAGTCACAGTTTTGTGCAGCTTATCAACAGTTTGACTTCTTCAGAGGGGCTCAGACTTCTCGGTTGGGGGTTTGGCAGATGAGATGGTCCTGCTGGCCTATGCAGTACAGCATTTTGTGCTCCACAGTGGCGAGTAGCTTAGAGCAGCTGGCAGCAGTGGACTACGTCTTCCCGGGTGTTGTGGTTTAACCCCGGCCGGCAGCTAAGGCTCACCCAGCCACTCGCTTACTCCCCCCCGGTGGGATGGGGGAGAGAATCGGAAGGGTAAAAGTGAGAAAACTCCTGGGCAGAGATAAGGACAGTTTAGTAGATAAAGCAAAAGCCGCGCACGCAAGCAAAGCAAACCAAGGAATTCACTCCCCACTTCCCATGGGCAGGCAGGAGTTCAGCCATCTCCAGGACAGCAGGGCTCCAGCAGGCCTGACGGGGACTTGGGAAGACAAACGCCATCACTCCCAACGTCCCCTGCTTCTTTCTCCTTCCCCCAGCTTTCTATGCTGAGCATGACGTCCTGTGGTCTGGAATATCCCTCGGGTCAGTCGGGGTCAGCTGTCCTGGCTGTGTCCCCTCCCAAATCCTTGTGCCCCCCCAGCCTCCTCGCTGGTGGGGTGAGGAGCAGAAAAGGCCTTGGCTCGGTGTGAGCACTGCTCAGCAGTAAGGAAAACATCCCTGTGTTATCAACACTGTTTGCAGCACAAATCCAAAACACAGCCCCATACTAGCTACTAGGAAGAAAAATTAACTCTATCCCAGCCAAAACCAGCACACTGGGGAAAGTGTTTGCTGACTTTATTGGAGAGGGGATGGATGCGCAGAGCATGAGAGTTTATGTGCCATCAGATTCTTTGAGTGTTTTAAGCTGTACTTTTATAACTCTGAAAGTTCTTACTGTCCAAAGAGATCTCCATTCCCTTTTTTAAAATCTAAAGATCTTGAAGACAGCTGTTTTGACTCTTTGCCTCAGTTTTCCTATTTATAAACAAAAAATCTATCTGTGTCTCAGGAGTTCTGTGAGGCTTAATTAGCAAATGTTTACATAGCCTTTTGAAGATATAAAGCACCATATAAATGCTAAGTAGTATTATTATTACCACCAGCTGCTTACTTGTAATTGCAGTAATAAAAGTTTCAGTGCTGGTGGTTGTATTATTGTTGTTCTAGATACAGTTTTGGTGAACACCAGAGACATTGGGGTGGTGGTAAAAGTGACGGTGCAGACCATGCTGAGGCACAACGTGTGGGAGAGCTGAGATGAGAGAAGCTGTGCTTCCAGCTATGGAATCTTTGTGAAGGACTTCTTTTAAAAAAAAAAGAAAAAAAAAGATAAAAGTCCGTAACTGGCAAAGAGTAAAACCTCTTCTGCAGTGTGCCAGCGTTTACAAGTCACAGGGCTACTGGGGGGTGGTGCATGCTGTGCAGTGTCTCACCTGGTTAGGAATGAGCTAGCAGCAGTTGCATTCCTGACACTGGCATGTAAAAGAAGGGATCTTTTAGAGATGATTGATAATTGGTAGTATAGGAAAAGAGATGTGGTATAAATCACAATTAGCCTTTAGGATTTTTTTCTTAGGTCTACTTTTGTAAAACATCCATGACTTAATGCTGAGCTATTTTTATTAATGTTCTTGCGCTTATCTCGCATAACCAGCTTGTTAAAAGAGGATATGAACACTTTTTAAGCCTCTGACTTATAAATTGTGAGAAAGAGAAAAGAAGATTGATTCCCACAGGCTTGAAGGTAGATTCATTTCTCTTCTAGTTAGCAAAATGAGAGTGGAGGAAAAATTAAGCTGAAGACTTAGTGGGCCAATCAGTTTTAGCCAGGTAGAAAATCATTAGATTTAGCTCTAATGTACAATTTAATTGTCAAACTTTAACCTAAAAGGAAATAAATACAGGGGAATTCTGTTTGGGTAAATTGATGATAATATCTTCAAGTCATTTATGCCTGAAGTAATAAGGGTAAGAAAAAAAATAATAACAAAGGAACACTGAGGGGGAACAATTATTTTGCTAACGTCTCCTGAGGATCTCAGGGGGTTACTAGGCTGCATTTTAAGGAGAATATTGTGCTGCTGGAATGTTGGAGAAGAATGATAATAATTGCGCTTTGAAGAAAACTTCTCTGTTCTTTTTACTGTAAACAGCTGAGATAAGATGGAAAAGTTTAGAAGAATGCAACACCTTCTGTGAGTTCTTTCAGCATTCTTAATTGCTCATTATGAGATCTCTATTTGAATATTGTTGTTAGATATTTCTGATGATTTTTAGGGGGTTCTAGTTTACTAAGTCGGGCTGTCAAACTGCCTATAACAAGTGATCGGTTTCTAATCACCTTAATATCGAGTATAACACTTATTTAAATTGCTAGGGATGTTTCCTAATAGCTTCTGGATCAGTTCTAATTATGAAGATGTGAATCAGTTAACATGTTGGAGAGATCACACGGATCTGGGTCATGGGCGACATGATTTCATAGTGGCTGCACTGCAAGTACTTCTAGAACAGAAATGATGCAAAGCAGGGAAGGAGGGAACTGATTCAGTCCTTTATGATTATGTGTAAGCAAATTTTCAGACAACTTTGAACATCATTAAACAGCAAGAAGAAAAGGCAGCAGCCTTCTTTTTTTATTTTTTTTTTAATTTTAGGGAAATCCTATTTTAAAAACAACCATGAAGCTTACAACCACAAAGTCTTTCTGCATAGAAACAGAAACAGTTTAAACACACAGAGGTAGGCAATATAACCCTGAGGACCATATGGAGATGTCCCAATTTGGCAGGTTCATAAAATGTTGCTTTAGCTGCTCAAAATATTTTCTGTAGCAAAGTGGAAGACAATTCATATCATTGTATTAAAGCTGTTCTCTCTTTATTGTGTGAGGCTGGTGACACCTCATTTTGAATAAAAGTCTGGGTTTTCTTGAGGGCTGTGGAAAAGAGCAACTGTTTTATGCTCCCTGCATACAGTGGTACAGCAATTTGATAGGAATTTCTTTTTCTGTTATCCTAGACTGCAACATACAGTAGTATAATAGCTATCTTTTGAAGTATGGAAAATCTGCCTAAGGGGCCATAATTTTAAAGTATAATATAAAATGCTGTTTTAATAAGGTTTGCTTCTTGCACGTTTTAAGTGCAAGGAAATGTGCGTGTTAAACCTTGCTAATCCATCATTTGCACAAAGTATTTGGCTCGTTCCCTAACTGTCAAGGAATTAATGGTGTGCTTCAATGAGGTCTTGCATTACTAGACTGTAATTATTTTTATAAGAGATTCTACGCTGTATTTGATGGTGCTTTATGAATTATCATAATAAATAAAATGAAACTGCCATTGTCAAAACATATGAGGAAAGTAATCTGATTCCTATTGTTTGTGTGCTCACCGGCTCACGAAATTGAGTGATTTCCAGTGGACTTCCAGGCTGTTGATACAAGTTGGTGAGGTTTGCTGGGTTGTACTGTTTTGCTGGTTCTTGTGACAAGTTAAACAATGGTGTAGCTGAGAAGAAGCAACTCCATTGACGAGATGACAACACATCTCTTCTGTACTTCCTCCTTTGGCCTTGTGCTTGAAAAGGGAGCAAAAAGGCAACGCATATATTGGTTCACTTAATGAATTCAGGTCCTCATCTGAACCGTGACGGCGTGACCTCTGGCAGTTATTGTATGGTAACAGGCTTTAAATTAAGTTATTCAGAGGAGTGCTTACAGCAGAGATGTCAGGACAGTGCAGGCATACCCAAGCAGATTTTAACTGTACTCCCCCAGTACCAGAAACAGGCTACAGTTGCATGGGACTCCATGCCTCTTGGCAGAGGACAGAGGTCCTTGCTGCCGTGCCTAGGCTGGGTCCAGTACCCAAACCTGGGTATGGTGTCTGCACTGTAGACACATCTTCCATCTGCATGCTTTTCTGGAGGTCTGCACCTAGCTAAAGCAGACTATACAGAAGATAGTACATATCATTTGCTTCTCAGGCAGACAGAGTCAGTGGGATAAAATCTCAGTTTCAGAATATCTACCTAAGATTTTCCCTTTGGTTTATTACAAATGTTGGTATGGTCATAGCTTCTCCAGATGTTGGCCAGTGACTGGAGGCTTGTTGTACTAGGCACTCAATTTCAAGAGAATTTTATTATTTAAACATTGTGTCTATTTTTAAGTCAGATAATCTATAAAACCTGTTTAAAGCCATGAGGGATCATTACATCATCTAGTTTGACCTCCAGAGTGTATGAAGGAGGAGAGCTTCTGCCTTTCTATTTCTGGTAGAAAAATATAAAATAAGATTTCTTGTCCTTCCTCTCTGAGGAAGATAGACACAATAATTTAAAGTACCTGCCTCTGGCAAACATTGGCATATTTCACTAAGTACATTAGTGAATTTTTAGTGGTTCTGTGTTTGGATTGTGTAAATGCCAGTACGTGGTGCTACCCTCTAGATGCTGTTGTTTGTATTTATGTTTTTTTTTTTTTTCTGGCACATAGCAGATGCAATCCAGATTTCCTCCTCTATACATAGACCTTTTCCCCCCAAACCTCATAGGCTAAAAGCAGATGATCCTGGAGTCTGTACTGTTTTCTCTTCATGCTTTGTTGTATGAACTCAGGTCAGTTTCTGAACCGCTGTATATTTTTCTGCATAATCATTTTTTGCTCACATGGCAGACTGAGACACTTGGTTTGCAAAACAGTTTCTAAGAGTTAAAGGCTGTACTACCCTGTGGGAGAAATCCATGGAAGTACTGGGGAGGTTCTTGTATTGGTTCATCTTGATATTTGAGAGACTCAGGGCCTTCTTACCTCCTAGACCATGGAGATGGTGGTGTACAGCGACTGGGATGTCCAGACGCGTGCAGTGCTAGTACTCGCAATAGTGTCAGCAATAACACTTTTTCTCCATGGTCGTGTCTCCCTTACAGCTGCTACTGAACAAGATTCACAGATGTCACTTCAAGCAGTTTTAAATTGAATCCACAAAGACTGTGTGGGAATGTGTCACAAATCCTTCAAGTCCTCCTTGGTCGTAAAATCTCCCTCACAGAGCTTTAGTGCAGTGACTTCTTTAGGATGTAAAGAAAAGTGCATGGTAATTTTACAGATGACCTTACTCTTTATGTGCTCCCTGCATGGGACTCTTTCTTCCAGTAATGAGGAAATGTTCTGAGGCAGTGTTGTTGCCACGATGACATAAAGTAATGGAGACTTCCAGATATTCCCCTGTTCTTACCCGGTGATAGACATGTGCCTTCAGGGATCAACTGACCTTAAAAGTGATGCTGATCTGCAGCTTGGGGGTAATTTTTGTTGTATAGAAAATTTTTTTTTCATAGGCATAGGGATGGTGATGTTGCACTTACTGATTAGAAACCATATATGATTAGCATTCCTGGTCTAAATGTGTACTGTCCACTCTGGACACATATTCCCCCTAGAGCTTCTAGGAATGCACTGAGTTGTTGTTCTAGCAGGAAAAAAAAAAATGCAGGCCTTTTGTCCTCTCTTGCTTTTTCCTTATTTATGCCTTTTAGAGAATACGTGTACGTATTCTGCACAGATAGTTTTTAGTTTCTTTCCAATTTTACAACATCTGTGTATTTTGTTTTCATCTAGATCTAGTGTCTTTCCTAGGAAAACCGCATCTGGTAATGTACGTAATGTCCATACTGCTGTCTTCAGCAGTTGGTGTGTTCCGGATGATGGTAGTTCATGTTCTGTGAATCTGATGGAGCATAGGCTCTGGTGTATAGTGGTACTCCAATGTCTGTGGCTTAGCAGAAAGTCTTCTTCCCCTTCGCTGGATGTAGTGAACAGAAATCTTTTGTTTCAAAACTTACCAGGAATTGCCTAAGACCCACCTTGGCCAGTTTAAAGGTATTCTTTGGCCCTGTTGGAAATGTTCACTGATAAAGCTTGGTGGTGGTGTTTGTGAAGGAGTTGCCCTCAACCACAGGAAGAGGGTTGATTCAGGATCAACATCTCGATCTATAAATACTTACTTGCTCCACCGATATTAATGGAACAACTTGCCTGTCTGCCTGTTGTGTAACTTAAGTGCTTGTAAGATTGAGGCCCAAAATCTCAGATTAAAAAAACAACAATCCTCACAAAAAAAACCGAAACAAGCCCCAAGAAAATTTGGGTGCTTGTTTTATTCATAGAAACTTAGATCATTTGGAAACAATTTAAAAGAATTTGTCCCTATTCTTGTTATTTTTTTATGTCCTCATCTTACTGTGAGACACATCTTTTGTTTGAAGTGTGTACTATTTCAAACAAGTGTTATGTTTTCATGAAAACTCTGCTGGGCAATGTCTAACTCCAGACAGAAAAGCAAATAAACCAAGAAAACCCCTCTGTTTATCTGAGATGAGAGGGCTTTTTTAAAGAAAAAGAGAGAGAGAGAGGATCTAAACCTGCCTAATGATCTCCCTTGTCTCTCTTTAATGTTCCTTCATGTTCTTCTGCAGTCCTCAGGAATTACTCTATCTCGTTGGTGTGTCACTGGGGTGTGAACTACAAAGAAGTCTTAAAATGCTACCTTCTTTAGACTATACAGTGAAGAGAGGCTGAAAGTGCTGCAATACATTGTTTCATATGGGTTGATTCTGATTTTACTCTGTTCAGCTGTAGGTTTCAGATGAGAGGTGGAAATTCAGAGATCGATGTAAGTGCTTAATGACAGATAATGTCTTTTGGGTGCTTTCTGTACCCTGGTGAAGTAAACATAAGGATTAACATCTTTGGTTCGGGGCTGTTCGTTTTATAAATAGCTGAGATCTCTTGCATGCAAGGTTGGCTATTTAGGGTTTCTGAAGCTAGTGAATGACGTACGGCAGCTCATCCTCAATTTTACTACTCGGTATTGCCTCAAACGAAGCTGAGCAAGTTTTACTGTAAACTTGTCTAAGCTCTTCTCTATTGAAATCCCTCACAATTTGCAGTTGCTTGCTATGCTGAAGAGTCAGCTACCGTATTTCAGTATCGGCGTTGTAGAGGTAGGTGTACTAGCTGTGGTAAGTGATGTGAAGATGAGAAAGTGGGGGCTGTTGCCTGGGAATGAGCAGAATGGTAATGTGTGGGGCCTCATTTCGCCTCCATTAAAAACGTCAGTATGTGACTGTTGAGAGTTAAGAGAGCCTTCAGGGTCTCCTGCCGTGAGGCACTTCAATTTGTTGTCACTCAATTCTTTCTCTATCTAGACTTATCCCTGTAAAGGCTAACAGTTAAATGGGAAGCACATCGCTAATTTTCTTGCTTATGAACCCTGTGTTTTTCATAGTATCCGCTGTATGGAGGGAGCAAAAGAAACTGGTTTTGTTTCCATATATTTTTACAGTCTCTAGATCTTTTGCACTGGCTGGAGACCCGTATTGCTAGCTACTAGACAGTGAAAGCCAAAATGACTGCCCCAACGACCCTGGAAAATTAAACCCCCAGCCATGGTATCAGTTGGGGCTATGACAGCAAACAGAGGTCTGGAGCGGGGCATGTCAGTGCTGCCGCTTGGGAAACCAGAGCTTGTAGCTTTTATCCCTCTTTTGCAAAGCCCTGGGATTCTTCTGTTATCTTGAGTTCAGTCTGCTAAGTCTTGTTAAAACAATAAACTGGCTCACCTCCAGGACCACGATTTTATCTTGAATTAATAATAAGTTGTCTTTACTCACAAAGACAAGTACTTTTGTTTGAAACTAAAATTGCTTTATCTTCTTGGGGATTCTAACATGTTAGCTAGCACATTAAATGTGGTGGGTTTTTTTTCCTAATAAACCTTTGCTATCAGGCCCTTTGATCCGTGCTGGATTTTAATGAGTCATTTAAAAACAGATATCTATTTTGGCAATTTGACTGTGATGCTCTCTCTCAAATCAGTTACCATTTTGAGAATGACATCTGAGTCTGCCTATGTTTCTGCATGACTGGAAGCTGTCACTACTCATTTAAACTTATTAGTGCTGGAAATGGATATGCTGGTTCTTCTAACAGGGATGAAACATGAGGCACCAGCATTCAAATTCAAATGTTGTTCCCCAGAGTAAAGGAAGAGGTGACTGTAGTCATGAGAGCTTGGACAATTAGGGGTGAAAGCTGCATTGCAGCTCAAAGAGGTGTTGAGCGCTTTGCTTACAGGTTGCTAAAAGCAGGCTGTGGCATTCTGGGACAGTTCAAGAAAACACTGTGTTTTAAGGTAAAAGTTTAATAGAAGGATACCATGCTTTAGCTGAAGATTATACCATGAAAGACACTAAATTTTGCTCTCAAGAGGAACCTAAGTTGGGAATTCTCATTTTGGGGAGGGAGGATGAGAATGAGAAATTAGACTTGTAAGAGGGCGGACGCAAAGCTCGGACTGAAAGCTAAGCCTCTGTAACAGCTCTTGAGAGTCCACACGTACACTGAAGGTATGCAAAAGGATTCTTCAGAATACAGACCTGGAGAATGAAGGCCACAACCCTCCAGCTATCTTTAAAGGCCCTGAAGCACGCAGGAACACGAGCGCTGCTGGCACACGGTCACTTTTCTCATCAGAAAGGGCTGTGAGCCAAAAGAGCAGAAAGACAAAAGGAGCCCCTGGGTGACTTGAGCTGTAACCGCTCCCTCTGCTCTTCTTACAAGACTGTAGTGTGTGAACCCATATATTTTAATATCTTCACTATTCTTCCACTTTGTTACATCTAAGTATATTTCCAGAACAGAGATTATTTTCCCTTACCTCTTCTCTCACTCCCGTGCCCAAGTACAAGCCCAGAGCTTGCTTGTAATAGAATTATTTTGATTGACGGTACCTTACCATTTGAGACTAGTGGTGTGCTAAAATGAACAACTGGTATTTCAGAAACTGTAAAACTGACCTGACAATGTGTGACTTTCCTTTTTTTTCCTTTTTTTTTTTTTTTTTTCCTTCCCTTCTCTCACCAAGTTGTAGATGTGTCTTAATTTTGATGCTGTTATGCAGTTATGCCACTGGTTAACAACTTCTGCAACCTGTAGAGAACATGCACTTTGAAATACTTACCTGGTCAGCTTGGAAACAGAACTTAAATGATAGTTATAAATGTATCTTGTTATAACCTTTTTCTCTAAATAGAGTTCAGACTGCAGCAGTAATACAGTGATCTTGTCCGAAGCTGATGGCTGATAGAGTACAAAGGTGATTTTCAAGGTGATGGAAATGGTTAGGACAGACTAGATGTTACTAATGGATTTGCGACTTCCGTACTACCTCTCAATAATCCATTAATTTCTCTGTAACAAACTAAGGGTTGTGACCGTCTGCTTGACTACCAGCCTTTTTAAGGTAAACTGACAGTTCTGCCCACCTCCGATGCAACAGTTTAGAGGCTCTTCCTTCTCTTGACAGATAATAATATTGGGAGGAAAAGGAAGTTTTGCAACGCTTAAACTTCCTGAAGAAAAAAAGGCTGTTAAGATTCCTTTAAAAATAAATTAAAAACAAAACCAAAAAAATTCAATGAGTCATAGTTTACAAGAACATCAGCTTTTTTTTCTCTGTGATGATAACCAAGATATAATTTTTTTCCTATTTATCCCAAAGGAAGGCAAACTTTGTCAGCTTTTGGCTGGTGCTACACTTCAGTATTGCAATTGCATTTAAAGGAATAGTATAAAATTTCATCCATTGGTAAAATGAGGATGCCTCTGAACAATTAATAGAATCCCTTCACATCGGGTTTGAACATTGAAGAAAAGGAAATGATGAATCAGTTGAAAAAATGTATGAGGAATTTCTAAAAGGCATAGTATAAATAACCAAGCTGGATATTTGCAGAAATGCTTATAAAAGAAAGCCATTTTCATTGTAGCAAGTAGTCTGCAGCTCAGTGATTTGGAAGAAAACGCCGCTTTGATTAACAAAATCAATTTCTGTAACACAGCGGTGAGACTTTGGCTCAGATGAAAACTGAAATATTCTCTTATTAAAGCACTAATGCTAATTAGTGAATGAAAGACTCTTCCAAGTAAAGTCATGTTTCCTGTGTGAAGTAATGACCTGATCTTAAAGAAAAGTCTTGCCTGATCAGCCTTTGAGGTGTTGCACTAGGCATTACACATTTTTACAACTCTTATGCTAAATAACATTTTGAAAAGATGTGCTTTTATCTAATGGAGGTGTGCTATATGTCAAATTTTCAGCTTATGGGGGACCATCCTGTTCTCCCGGATGACTTTTTTTCACAACTCATTGAGTTCTTGCTTTTAAGTATCTGTTGTGCATAGGGTTTTCTCGTGACCTCCTGGAAAAAAAAAGTGGTTTATGATCTTTAGTGAAATATTATTATTTATTTTGCTTTTTCCCCCCAAGCACTTAAAGTAACAATGTATCAATAGTTATCTTGTCCATTTTGTTCTTGCAGTTGCAGTAGTGTAGAGCATCAGAAATCTGGTTTGTCCCGGACCTTGAAAGGAAAGTTGCTATGGTGACTGGGCACTGTATATCCCATTTGGGACTTGGGTTAGGTGTGCACACTTCATTTAACTTTCTGGTAGTCCTCCTGAGACGTTAAGCCTGTGAACTCCAATAAAACGTCATGGCTGGTGTACCGAGGAAAAGTAATCCCTCCCTCTGTCTCGGCCTCCCTTTGCCGCATCCCGTTTTTCTGTTCGTTCCTTGTCACTCTGTGTTGAGTGAGCAACCGGAGATGCGGCTCTGGAGCTTCCCAGGTGCTGGTGGGCAGCGATGGAGGGGCTGGTCCACGCTGGTGGTCTCTGGTAGTGCGGCTCTGCCTTCGTCAGCGCAGTGGCCGCGGGAAGGGGACGCCGCAGGAGCTGAGCGTGACCCAGCCGCTGGGGTGCAGGGACTGGATGGGCACTGTCTGCACCGCTGGGTTCCTGCTCCTGAAAATCACTTTCTCTTCCCCGCGCTTCAAAAAACAGGCAGACAGAAGCTCTGGCGTGATTGTGGTACCGTAAGTGACGGGCGGCTGGCATCCTGTGTCCCGCCAAGGCATTGCTTCCTTCTGGAGCACCCGAGGTGAGAGCTCACCTTCGGAGTCAGTGCTCTGGAGGCTGGACCTTGTCCAGGGCAGTTCAGGCAGTTCCTTTTCATCGCCCCTTTCCTAAAAAGATAACAGAAGTCAAAGGGGCTGCATATGCACTTAAAGGAAAGGAGGATATCTTGATGGGGATGAACTGGCAGGAGCCATTGTGTAAACATTTTTACATTATCTACTAAGAATAATTCCCGCCTCCGATTTTTATGCTTTTTTTGCCAAGCTCTAATCAAGAGGCTTGTTTTTTAAGGTGCAGGCATCTCCCACATGCAAGAATGTGACGGCTGCTCTCTTTCTTCTTCTGTGTAAGATGTTCTCTCTTATTTTGGGTGATGTTTTACCACTCATTCTGTGGTAGGGCTGTGGCCAACCCTGTCAGTGCCCCCAAGCACTCAACAGAGCAGAGCAGTGGCTGGATCACAGATGATGGGCTGGGTGCCTCTCTGAGCTTGCAGCTGGATTGAATTGTGGTGTTGGGTTTAGGCTTCTTTACAATCTAGCTGAGGGGTTTAGCACCATCTGTGAGCTGTTTGTAGGCAGCAGCGGGTCTCGCGTTCTGGAGTACATTTGGGTGAGAGAGGAGAGAGGTTGGGAGGGACAGCAACCCCTGTTGCTGGTTGTAGGTGTCCTTTACACACATTCGGTCGAGATGCGCCCGGACTAATTGATAATGCCAAAGATTCTTTGTAAGGGCCTTTCTCACAATGGTCAGATCCTGCTAGCTTGCTACATTCAACTTTTGTAGGCTTTTTGCTAGGTATGTTGGGATATCTGTAAATATTTATTCAGTTCCAGCTGGTAGCTTCCTATTGCTTACTTCTCATCATCGGTTTATTTGCAGCATTGAGTGATGGCTCAGGCGGCTATGGGGTAAAAAATAAAGAACAGATGGATCTTTCTTGAGCCCAAACTGCCTTTGGGCCCTGCTCATGGTGGGGTTTCCATGACTTTGTGATAAGTAAGAGCCCATTTTCCTAATTCAAGGGGTGGAAAACTCCATGGCTTCTATTTGCCAGGATATTGTGAGGTGATTCTTCTGTTGGTTTTTTTGGTTTGGTTTTTTTTTTTTTTTTTTTCCTCCCAGAAGCACAGGGGGCAATCTAGTTCCCAACTAATACTGCCAGTTCCTCTTTGCTCTTGGAGAATATTCCTCTACAGATTTTAGGGATTATTTTTCTTTCGTTTTGTTGTGGGTTTGGTTTTTTTGGGGTTTTTTTGGAGCCAGTTTTAGTAAACAAGTTGAACTTGATCAAGGCTAGAGATACAAAGAAATTTAGGGTGGTGACCTGAGGCCTTATGCTGAGGCATGTATGCAGACCAGCTCTGTTACCAACTTGGAAGCCATAGGTAATTTGTTTTCTCTGTAAGTGTCCCTGCAGAGGAGGCAAACGGAAAGTATTTCAAAAAACAAAGCTCATAGTCAGCTTTGTGCCTTTCCTGGAGGTGGAGGAGAGGCAGTTATTGTGCATCTCCACAGTTCTCTCTTTCTTCTTTTTTATGATCTTTGATAGCTGGGAGTGGGGTAATATTTTACATAGTTATAATTAGAAATCTGTTGTTGATGCTTTGCATCTCAGCCCTGACTTGAATGCAAATAACCATTTGGTTAGGTAGAACAGGTATAGCTTATACCCCCAGGACACTGGTTGAGAATAACTATGTAAGGCCACAGGTATTTCCCTTCCCTCATGCAAATTCAGCGGGAAACATTTGCCCAACCCCTTCTTGTTCTGTAGTCTTGCTTAACCTGGAACATAATGGAGTGAAACGTGGGGTTTGTAATAGCTTACAAAATAAGAAGTACAGACTCTTTAATATTAATCTTTTCTTCCTTGTTGGGTGCAAGTTAAGCACTGGGAAGTGCTCAGCTGGGCTTCATGGCTTGGATGAGAAGTTCTCCATTGGGCTGTGACAGAGGAATGTGATTTTCAGCCCTGGTTTTGCAAGGAGGTTCACGGTGAAAATAATACTGGAAACTGTCAAATCACAAAGGATTTGCAGACTTCTAAAAAAACAATGTGCCAAGCTAAAGTTAGATTTTTAGGAACTGTCTAAGCGCTGATACATGGGGAAATGACTGGTTTCTTGCCTGGTGAGAGGACTGCTAGCTTTCATGCTGTCAAGAAGAATCCACATGTAACCTGAATAACACATAATCATGTCTCACTGGAACTTAAAAATATGATTTGCAGGCCTGAGAGGCTCTTTGTTTTATCAGCATTGTATGGTTGTATTGCAAACAAAAAATGGACTTCAAGTACCTAGAAAAGAATTAGGCTGAAAAATATGTCATGTTTTTAATTATGTGAATTGTTATGTCTCTGAGTAAGTCTTGTATGCAAAATATTTTTACTTCCCTCAGGAAGACAGGTGATTAAACATAATATTCTCATTTTCCTGTTGCTGCAGTATTTTTGCAGCTCAGTAATAAGCGTTTCTTTTTGTAATCCATCTGTGCCCACTGGGCTTGGTTTTGCCCACTGAAAGTACTCTTCATTTCTGGCAGTTTCATGTAAATCAGTAGCATTTTGGGGATGAAGTTTTGCCATGCTATTGCTACTCGCTGCAGGACCAGGGAGGAGGTATTTGAATTCCCAGCTGCGTGTTAACAACACTGTGGTCAAAACTTTTTTTTTTCTTGGTTTCCTCAGCAGCCATCCCACCATTGCTGGTATTGGTATAAATAATGAGTAGTTAAAAAAAATGAAGCAAGTGACTTAAACTCCCATTTCTGTAAATATAGCATCTTCCTGCCTAGCATTCCTGAGAGTATTTGGTTTAACGTTGTTTGCTCTACAGACTGTGGAGCATATTAGTCTCACTACTTCCACAAGGGTAGATGGGGGCATCTTGTGAAGTCACTGGCCCAGCATCACTACTAAGCAAATATTTGCCAGGTTAATTTATGAATGCCGTAGATGATAAAACTTAAAGCTATTACAGACAAGTACTTAGGTGTTTTTACATTGCGGGTGGAATGTGTCATGTCTCAGTGGAACAGCTACCTTAGTCTCAAGTAGACAATGATGTGCACAGACTGAATGCTTTATCTTCATTCTGCTGCTATACTCAGAGTCATCCTGCATCTACATTAACTTCCTGTAAGGAAAGATTTAGAACTTTGAAATCCTGGCCTGAACATCATTCTTCTGAAGTAACTTAATAAACTGGCATGTAGCCTTGCCATCTCATGGTTCGTTGAGGTCCTGAGGCAATATTTAGCGTAACAGAATAAGCAGTGCTCCAGTTAACACAATCATCCCTTATGCAGGGAGATGCATTTATGCCTTTCAAGACAAAGAACCTTTTCACTATATGTCCAGCTATTATTTTGTTAATTCTTTGCAGTGAAATGCCACATCTTTGTTTTCCTTTGGGTGGGGAAAGAGTTTAGCATGTTCTCACTGAAGAGCCCAGAGTTTGAAGCCACAACACTTATGTGAGGATTAACTTTTTTAAGGACTTGAGGGTCCCCGTGGAGTTGCCTGAAGCTTGTTAATCAAAGATTGAATTTTCAGCCTAGTGTTTTAGTTATGTTTGTCCAATTCCTAGAGGGCCAGTAAATCAAATTAATCTTAATTAAATTTAAGCCTGTGATAGGAGGGGCAAAAAAAAATATCCTAATACTGTAGAGTTTAAAGCTTGAAAGGATCATTAGACAAGCAGACTGTTACTTTTTCTGGTTAAAATGTAAATACATTTTAAATTCAGATTTCTGTAAATACATTTTAACTTAATAATTTTTAGACTGGAGTTAGACTTTCAGTAATACACTGACTGCTGTGCTTTTGTCTTCATGGGAAGAGTATTTTTCAGACCAATAGGTTGAAAGCTCATTTGATAAGCCTGTCTTGTCATGCTAAGCCTGCAAATTGTTTTGATCGAATTTGCAACTTTAATGGTAATATTAATATTAGAAACAAAATTCCTATAGTGGATGTTTCCATATGCTAGAAAGGGACAAAGCTAAAAGTGATAAAGATGGTAGCCACCCATATATGCGTGGGTTTTGCACGTATTCTTAAGTTGACTTAAATCTTCCATTTAAATCCTGTGCTAGGAATCCTTAGATGTGTGAGACCATGCAGAATTACTTAATCTCCTGAGGATTTCTGCATTTTAATAAAATAGATGTCAGTTTTGCATCTCCAGGTCGATTGATTGTTCCTGACAAAAATTGCTCTTTTGACTTAAATCCAGTAGAAACCTTTTAAAATGCTTGTCTTCATCATGCCAATAATGCCCTCTTTCAAAACAACAAGGCATCTCTCCACTTCTGATTCTGCAGGCCAGATTTAATGTTCTTTCGTATCTCTTCTTTTTAAGTCTCGTAAGAAAATTTGCACGCAAATAGCCATCATCAGCCTATTTTTTTGCATTAAATTAGATTTCAGTGCTCCAGAGCTGTGAAAGACAGTATTAGCTTTGGTATTTCTTCTAGAAACATTCTAGTTACCAGCTGTCATTTACTTCTTCCCTTGGCCCATTTCCTCATTCATCTTGTTTTAAAACGATTCCTAGAAGCTCGTAGGAAGCTTTGAACAGGGTGTGCTTGGTGTAATCCACCAACTTAATTTATACATGACATAGGCCTGTCCCCTAGGTGTGCAGCCTGAAGTAGCTGGTTTAGGTTTGGGGTTTTTTGCATGGCATGACACTGACAGCCGTGGTTTGAGCCCCCTGGGAAATGGAAGTGTTTCCTCTGGAGCACGATCTTGATGCATCAAAAGGTTTCTCTGTCTTTTTTCCCCGTGCAACTCTTGTGTGCATCCTTCCTTTGTTGTAGCAGTCTTTATTTCATCCTGGCAAACAGGGAAACTGTGGATTTATTATTAAACTCTCATAAGGGTGCACAAATTGTTTTGAAGTTAAAGACAAACAACACTGCTTGGGCTATGTAAATAATGCAGTGGGTTACCTGACATACTGGAGAGGCTTCTAGAGTTTCTCACCTCATCACGTCTCCTGCAAACAAGTGGTAAAGGTTGGTTTCCAGTTAGGCTGGTAACTGTTACTTTCTTCATTAGGCTTAAAAAGAGGGTGTCTCTCTTCTCTGGTTCCGGTAATGTTCCAAAGAAATGAAACTTACCGGGAGAGTTCCAAAATGTTCCTCTTTCTTTGCTTTAATGTGTTTTGCCGTAACAAAGGTTGAGAGGTTTGCTGAGCACCCAGCCACTCTCCTGGCTTTTGGTAGGCTTCTGAGCAGGTCACTGAGCCCAGTTCTGTGACTAAGTTATGCTGTGGTTTATTAGACTATCTAAGAAATTGCAATGATACAGATGTTAACAATTAAAATCCCAACATACACAACCATTCTGTATTCACAGGCAATCCTGTGTATTTAGTCAGAGTTTAAGACTGGGCCCTTGCTGGCTTTGTCACAGCTTCATCCACTTCAGCGGAGCTGTGTTCTTGCTTCTACCAGCAGAAAAATCTGGTTTCCTTACTGCCAAACAGGCAGCTTCAGTTTGGGATACATTTGTCCTCTGCAGGTCTTGAAGCTGCAGGATTGTCCTACTCCATGGGATATATTGCCAGATTTCTGCTCTGTGAAAGGAGAGAGATGGTGAGGAAGAGAAGAAATGAGAAATGTTGTGCTTAGGAGCTTCATGGGTTTGCACTAAACCTGCTCTGAACACAGCAAAAGCTTTTGCTTTTGTTCCAAGCCTGGTAACACACGTGTGTAAGATGTGTTTTGTGATACCTGTGTTGTCAGCCTTTCCATTACAACCTTCTGTTTTAAGTTTTGTATTTTGGCCCTGATTTTATTGCTCCTTGCAAAGACATGGCATAACCTCTTTCAGCCTACAGTAAACACTATTTCATCCACGTTTTTCTTGAATTTGTTTACCAATTTGTTGGGTTTTTTTTTTTTTTTTTGATTCAGCACCATAAATGTGATATTTTATGGCCACAATTGCAAGTCTAAAAGTAGCTTTGAATGCATAAAATAACAAGGTGCTGAACATGATTTTTAAATTATTAAAGCAGATTTCTGCTTTTATTTATCTATTTCCCCAGTAGAGTTCTGGTGGTAAAATTAAAATGATGAAACATTAGATTAGGAATTATTTGTTCAGAGGGATTTTATATTTGAGTGTGTTAAGCATTAGTAATGATAATACATGACTATGCCGTGAACAAAACCAAACACAATTAAAATACTTTGTTGATATTGGCAAGACAAAATTTTAGGCATTCTTGGGAGACTTAATGGGCTGGCTTTCCTCTAGCTTTCATGTTTTTTGCTTCTGGAAGGGATGGGATACACAAAAGTCCATTTTGGCTACGTAGATGTTTAATGTTCGTATTTTGGCTGCGTGACTTTGAATTTGTCTAGCCATGTTGCTTAAGGTTATTGTGTTTTGGTCATAAATGCTAGGTAAAAATAGTGTGGAAATAGAAGGAGTATGCAGATAGGTTAATTCAGAGCCAGGAAGAAGTGTCCATATAACCATGGTGTTTTGGGCTTCCCCCCCCCCCCCCCCCCCCCAGTTTGCAGGGATGTTGAGCTTTTTGCATGTTTGTTTTTATGTATGCTCAGTTAGCCCAGGATTAGGGTTTTTTGTTTGTGGTGTAAATCCTGCTCTTGGCCTAAAATTAATGTTAATTACACTTCTGTACTTATATGTGCCATATTGCAGAATCAGCTCCTTATTAGTAAGACAAACATAAGCGCAGATGAGGTGACACAAGAAAGTCAAAAAGAAACTGGGATCAGATCAAGGACAAACACTCTTGTTCCAAAATTATAAAGCACAGGAAAACAGATGCTTAGAAAATTTGGAAGGTATTTCAACACGAGGATTTCCTTTTTATATATCCGTAACTTGTAGAAGGGCATTACTGCAAGACATTACTGAAAACATTACCTTTCAACAGGCTTCAATAAAAAAAACATTAGCAAGAAAGCCTTTCTAGAGATAAGTGGTGGGTTTTGTTGTTCTTTGCTTTAAGAAGTGGAACCTTTTAGAAAGCTAATTCCTAGCTCAGGCTTGGGAGTAGCTGGGTAGAAATTGATTAAAGGAATATTACTTTATAGTTGCCTATTGTAGGGCTCCTTATGAGTACTTGGCCATGATTGGTATCAGTCATCACCTACAGGAAACGTAGCTAACCTTGTCCTACAGCAAAGGAGCCATCATTTTTGTTATTCTTATGTGGAATCTGAGGAGAATATTTAGCCCAAGGTCTCCAGAAATCCTGGCGTTTCAGATTATTTTAAGCTCTGCCTTGGCCAGAGTCCTGCTCCAGACTGGATTGCTCCTGGTGATGTGTACTAGTGCAATGGGAACTAACAATAGAAGAAGTAAAATGCTAGTGCTAAGTACTGTAAAAATATGGTTTGTGTTTGTTTTTTATAGGAATTAGTAGTCATGCTCTATTGGGAGCATTGCAGATCCTTCCGAAAGAATGGAGTGGCCCCAAGAAGACTACCACCTTGTCCTTGTTGCAGGGTAGGCAGACTGTTAGGTTCCTGATTCTTCTTTTGACAAAAAAAGATGCTGGGTTTTTTTGTTAGACCTGATATTTGGCCTGAAAACAGGTTTGCTCTTCTTTTTTTTTTCTTTTTTCTTTTTTTTTTTCCCCAGCTGCATTACCAGACTAATAAAAGCTATTAAATCCCTTGCTTTTCATACTTGCATTGATTTTTTTGGATTATTTAACTTGGAATGTGATACAATGAAGCACATTAAATTCTGATAAACCATTAAATCATGAAGTAGAGATCCTATAGAAAATAGTAATGAGTTCAAAGACTCACGTTGTCAGTACCAATGATGGAGTAAAACAAAAAAGGTCGTTAGCTGCTGAGTTTTGTAACAGGTTGCTTTGAGTTAGAGCAGAAATTTTGTTATCTTCATGGGCAATATCAGAAGAGATTGGAAAAACCACTTACGGTACACTGCTTTGACCCCAGTGGACTAGATAGGCTCCAACAACAGTGATTCTAATTAGGCATAAATGTAAAGGCATAGGTAAGAAATGTGTTTGAGAAAATGGGGAGATGAACTGACATTGTGCCATCCAGATGTCTTGATACTGTGCCTATTTGTGATTCCCAGGGAAAGGATAGCATATGCTGATGAAGAGTATCTGGTTTTATTATTGAGTATAAACAATGTGACTTAATGTGCTTGAGTGGAGAAAAAAATTATATGAGGTTGATATAAGTTTTAGGTGTTTCAGAGGCCATATCTATGGTGTGCTCTATCTTCTTTTGAGATAAAAAATTTGAGAATCCAAGTTTTGATATAGCTTGGAAGCAACTTCTGATTGTGTCATGATGGGGAAACTCCCACTGCTCCTCAGCTACCAAGAACAAATTATTGGTGCTTGTTGTGGTTTAACCCCAGCCAGCAGCTAAGCAAGCACCTCACAGCTGCTCACTCACTTCCCACCACCCAGTGGGATGGGGGAGAGGATCAGGGAGAAAAAAAAGGTAAAAATTGTGGGTTGAGATAAAGTCAGTTTAATAGGACAGAAAGGAAGAAAATAATAATGATAATCATAATAATAAAATGACAATAATAATAATAATAAAAGAATTGGAGTATACAAAACAAGTGATGCATAATGCAGTTGCTCACCACTCACTGACCAATGCCCAGTTAGTCCCAGAGCAGTGATCCGTTCCCCCTGGCCGACTCCCCCCAGTTTATATACGGGGCATGACATCCCATTGTATGGAATACCCCTTTGGCCAGTTTGGGTCAGCTGCCCTGTCTGCGTCCCCTCCGAGTTTCTTGTGCCCCTCCAGCCTTCTTGCTGGCTGGGCATGAGAAGCTGAAAAATCCTTGCCTTAGTACAAACACTACTTAGCAATAACTAAAAACATCAGTGTGTTATCAACATTTTTCTCATACTAAATCCAAGACATAACACTGTACCAGCTACTAGAAAGAAAATTAACTCTATCCCAGATGAAACCAGGACAGTGCTAAAACTGATTACTGCAGGCTGTGCTTACGATAACTTTTATTACCGTAGTAGCCATAATGTGGTGGAATTCTGTAGGTGCATTGATGTGGAAACCTCTCTGCTTCTCTTCGCAGAAGTGATTTCAAGAGGCTGCCAGATTTTTGTGCTTTCCTTGATAAACAGAAAAGATTCAGTATCTTCCTGATGATGCAGTTTTGCAGCGTGGTAACAGAGTTAGGAAGGGTCAGGTTCAAGAAGGACTAATAACTGCATGGCTTTCAATTTATACCAGTCTGAAGCAAATGTTCCATCATTCACCTTTTGGCCGTGAGTTTTCTTAACTATCTAGTTACTGACTGCTCCTTTGCGTTGCTTCCCCAGCCTTCTCCTTGTGAAGGGATTTCCTTTCTTCCAGCTTCCTTCCTCCACGTCTCTAGAAGTCTCACAAGACAAATGAGCTACAATAAATTTACACAAGGCAAGATTAGCAAATTTTCTAAACAAGTTTCTTTATTTGTTAAATTTCAGTATGAACACTGGGCATTTTGTGTAGTGCGCTTTGCCTTTCTGAAAAAATAAGAGGAACCTGACTTTTTCAGGCTACAGTGGGACAGTTGCCTGGATTATCTCAGGTCTCATTTTACAAGAGGGCTAGCAAAGGAAGGACTTGAGAGCAAGTAGCTGGGAAAGTTCATTTTCTTTGCTGCTGAGGACAGCAGACGTTTTGGTGGGCTCTAGTGCTGAGATATGCGAAGGGTGGATGTTGTTTTACCCCAGTCCATGCATACCCTCTTTGCTTCCCTGTTTCTGTGGAATGTCATCTGGGTTTTTTTTCCATTTGCTGAACAGGAAAATTGAGCAAAAAAGATCAGCTAGAAGAACTAACACGGTTACTTTTCATGGTCTAGTTTCTGCTGCTCTGAGCACCTGTGGCAAACAGTGTCCCCTTCGAAGCCAGTAGTAGGATGGAAGAAAATGAAATAAATGCAATGTCTTCGGGTGGTGCAGGGGGAATGCAAACTATCTGCATGGTGAACAGGGATATGATGGGTGTTTTTGCCACAAGGTAGTATCTGGAAATCGGTATTTAAAATGTTCTTCAAGTCACATTGAACGTGGTAAGTCTGGGAATTGAGGGCTGAGGAGCTCTGCTCTGAACACCATTCAGAGCGACTAGAAAGACCCTCCACTGCTCGTGCCCACTGCTCCTTTCCAAAACCCAAATTATTTTTCCTACTGCTTTTTCCAATACCACGTGTGATGCTTCCCACATATCTTTTAAGCTACGTCAGCCCTTGTCAAAGGTCTGAGACTTGACGTAGTTTTTAAGAGAGTTCAGAATCTTACAATCTTCCTTGGCGGGAGTAGGCAGGGAATTATGCTTGAGCCGCTGACATCCATATGTCTGTTCCCCACTGCAGTACCCTCTATGCGCATCCTTTTAAAGTCTGTAACAGTATTTGAAGATAATAATCTAACCTTCCCAACTAATGTGCTGCTCTCAGTTTTGTTTGCTTACCAAATGCCTGTAATCTAAAGAGCCAGATTTGTCTTCTGTAGTGCTAACAAGAAATCCCAGCTCTGTTGAAATGTAAGACCAACTGTCTATTGACTTCAGAAAGGCAGAAACTTAACTGCGTGAGTCTTATTAATAATCTCTCTTTTCTTCAATTTAAAAAAGAATAGAATGCAACCAAGATATGCCTCTGGTAGGGAGATGAAGGGCTTATATATGTATATATATGCAAGTGTAACTCTTATGTGCTCAAGTTTAGAAGTAGATCCAAGTTGAATATATCAAAACAACTTTTATAAAACCTGAGACTAATATAATTTGTTTCCTATTTCAAAATAAAACAAAATAAAAATGTTACTGCTTGGTTTTCAAATGAATAAACCTGATCCTTGCAGAGCTTGAAGCCTAAACATTGTGGCAGGCAGAACCTAAAAGTAAAACAGATTTCATTGTTCACCCTGCGAGAAGTTGAAGCTGAGAAAAAGGCAAGAGTAAACATGGAAACAGTGACAAGTAAATAGCCACTGAAATCACCTTATTAACAGTTTGCTGTTAATAAACCAAGTCTGGCATTAATGTACAGGACTGAGGAAGGTATAAACATTCAAAGGGCAGTAATAGTAATAATAATAAAAAAACCCCTATAGCAATTTTGAACTTCTGTGGCAATGAGATGGACAACTTTTAGACATCTGATTCAGATTTAGGAAACTTTGAATCAGTATAAGTAATATGAAATACATTTTGCAGTTCTATTGTCTTTCCATCAAGTTTCTGTCTTTTTTTTTTTATATCTTTCCCAGTTCTGGGGAGTATTTTATCAGTCTGTTTAGGATTACTCTTCTACACTGGGGTTGTAGTGCAGCATTTTGAAGCGATATTGTTGAATATGATCTTTTAAGAAGTGTCTGACTTGTATACAAGTTGTGTGGAGGGTTCCATCTCTTTTAGCATTCTGCCAGTTTCAGGCAAAATGATGCAGCATCTTAGCCCATGAGACTGTGAGAAGAGACGGGCATTTGTGTGGCAAATATAACAAATATGCCTGTGGTACATTGGTGGGGAAAACTGTACTTCTGGTGGTTCTGGAAGTAGTTTTGCATGGTATGTTTTGTGAAGTGACGATTTCTGTTAGTCAAGAAGATTTCACAAATGTACATATAAACAGAACTGTTGTAGACTTAGACATCAATGTGGTTTGGGGAGGGGGCTCAGTGTCCTCATGTAGGGTATAGGGTGTATATAATTTTTTAAAATTTATTTTAAATCCATTACTATTTCTAAACAGTGTTTGCAAAACCATCACACTAAATGATATGTTGTCTCTTTTAACGTTACTAGTAATGCTTTTCTCTTTGCCTTACAAAGAAGCTTTTTCCCTGTGAACTTAACCTGTGAGCTCCTAAAAGGCAAAAGAAGGTAAAAGCTGAGCTGAAGTTGGGGGGTTTTGTTAGTTTTTTTTGTTGTTGTTTTATTTTTCTTGCTAGAAGACATATATGACTGATTTAGGAACAAAATATTGTGATAAATAAACTGGCATTTGATGACTTCAAGGTTTTTCTTGTGCTGCTTTACCATCTCAATATTCTCAAACCTTGCTGCTGTGCATCAAGAGACTAGCATTGAAAAAAAAAAAAGAGAAAAGAAAAAAAAGTTGATTACAGCTGCTTAGAATGCTATGGAAAAAATGACTTTAAAAAAAATGGTCCAACCCCCCCCCTTTCAAGCTATTATTACTAATTTCACAGAGCAGCAGTGGTTCTAGATCTGTTCAGGTGGGCAGTTCCACTCACTTTGAAGGGTGTGACTGTGCTTTTTTAAGACAAGGCTATGCCAAATGAATTGATATTTTTTTTCTTCTTATTATTAAGTAAGTCTGTCCATGCTGCACTTACTTGGATTAAATACAAGCAAAAAGAAAACTCACATTGATTCAGGAAGTTTGTTTTGTGGTTCTTTGGACGAGAACATTCTGTCCTCTCTGCAAAACCAATACAAACAGCCTCTTGGCACAGACACAGTTCTTTGTAGACACCTTACTTTAAATTATCTCTTGGTTATTTTGCAAGATTAAGTATCGCAGTTCCTATTTCCTGGATAAATTCTGCGTTGTATAATTGTGCTTTCACTTTGTAAGTCACATCTGCAGAGGTAGTTGGGCAGTACGATTAAATCTTCTAAACACTGAGATCTGTTGATGAAAGATACTGAATAACAGAAATTGTGATTATAAATTGTAGGATAGTAAACTCTGTTTATAACATAGCACTTATTCAGAAGCAGTTCTATCTCATTGTAGAAATGGTCATGTAAAAATGGCTTGTGTCATTGTTGGTGTTACTGAAAAAGAGCTGCAGAAGTACAGAGTAGCAGTAAAATATCCAGAACTGTGAGGGATTTTTCTTTATTGGGCAGTTGAGGAATTGTGTGTGAGCTCTGTAGAGAGATGGCCTTTTCCCTTTTGTTTAACTTTTTTTTTTAAAGGATATTATTAAGCTTCTCTGGGCTACTAAGGGAGTACGGAGGACGATGCATTTCATGGGCTTCTATTGGGCATTTCTTACATGTGAGAATCTGGCATGAGCTGCTGGAATTATGAATAAGAGCAGGGAAAGAAACATGCACTGCGCAACCTTAATCAAACAGGGAGCAATCTCTAGTGCCCTCTTTTGATAATATATTCAGTGGAACCAATTAGGGGAGGATCTTAAGTGATGTTGATAGGTTATTGTACTGATTCTTCAAGTGGCTGTAACTCCTACTGGCTTGGGCTCTGAAGGGAAATGGAAGATATCTTGCACCTTGTAGGAGGCAGTCCTACTTGTAGTGAGTAATATTCCCAGAGAATGATAAAAGCAGGACAAATCTCTGCTGTAACAGCTTTGAAGTGAGCTGAAGGTTTGCACACACATTCAGATGTAATTTTTGAGAAAAAGCTAATTTTTTGTTGTAAAAAGAAAACACACTGAAAAACCCCAACCTTGTGAACTTTCCATTTCCATACACTGAAATCCAAAGACTAAAGTGTTTTGATTGTCATGTCTGTCTTATCTTTCTAGCAAAGCCTTTTTCCTATAATTAAAAGGGCATCAATTTTTCTAATTGATGCCAAATCCAATCCAAACCACCCATGCAATTATTTCACCCTTCCCTCCCCCTTCCATCATTATCTGATATTTTGTTTTCACAGTCATTATTCATTAACTGTGTTCATGTCTAGGGCTGCAAACAGTAAAATCACATTAGCGAGGAGGAGCTCTGAGATGCACCAGTGAAATCTGTTTTGTTCCTTTTCTGTTTTACGTTGGCTTTCAGATGAGAATCCCAAAACCTGTCACAGATTTTGGAGAAGCTTGGAAACAATGAATGTGCTAGTGTTTGCTACTTCCTTTTTTTGGCAGAATTCTTTAGTTCTTCCGTACTACTGAGAAGAATTAATTTCTGCGTAAGAAGCTACTGAATTCACCAGTTACTATTGGAAAAGAGGTGTAGTCTGTCCTCTTTTTTACATACATACGAATACGTGTATAGGTGTGCATATGTGTGTGCATGCAGCCAAGCCTATTCCCCTGTCTCAGAGCTTTATAGATGACCCTGTTTTATTTAGAGGTAAATGTTGAGCATGTCCCTTTTTCCTCTTTAGTGTATCCTCAGGTGGCTGTGTCTGCCCCCTTGCCCTTCTGAGGGAGAGAGACCTACGCACAAAGGTCTCACTGTGATTGCTCCCGAAGGCTTTTGGTCTGTTGCTTTTTGAGCGTTTGACCTTGGTTCCTCTGAAATCACTGGCAACCCTCTCACGCTGACCCAGGGTATTGGCAAGCAGTGAACGTGCTACTGACCGTACCTGGCTCTTAGAGTGCTCCACATGACTTGCACTCGTATTTTATTAAGATGACTGTCACCTTTGTCCATGTTTTGCAAGGGAGAAAACGGGCATGGAGGGGTACAGAGTCTTGCCCAAGGCCAGTGAGCTGGGAAAGGCTGAGGCTTGTGGCTGGGAAATGAGGTATGGATGGAAGGCAGCCCGCGCTGCCTTAGCGTGTTGTGGCCGTGTGTTGTCCTTTCTTCAACATGGGTTTCCTGGTCGGCAAACCATTAATTGCCTATCTCCCCTTAAAATATTAGAATTTTAAGTTTTTTGACAGAAGTAGGTGATTAACAGTTAAACCACCACTCTAATCTGATCATATTAGTAAGCAACTTGATAAGATTCAGTACATAAACTAGCTCAATATACTACTTCCTATGCAACTACTGGTTCAATTCAGATTGACTGAATTGACTTATTGCCCCTTGCCCTGTTACTGGATTGACTTGTTACTGCTTCTTCCTAATTCTGTTGCTATATCAAATCGATCTGTACTTTTTAATTATTTTTAATTGGATTTCTTATAAAATAGAAAGCATCACTGCAGGGTTGGCCCTGTAAGGCAGTGGGAATAGAAACTTTCATAGAAGTCACAGAATTGGGATCATGTCAAACTGATGTCCCAAAGAGAGTAACTCAGAAGAAAATTCAACTGTAAACAGGACAGGTTTGGCAAAATTTGGAGGACTGTTCAGTGCCTGGAATGGTGCAGCTGTGAAGCTGGAAGTGACTTGTGTGTGCAACCAGGTTAGAACAAAGTGTCGGATATGACTAAAGAAATGAAACGGAAAAGGACTAAGCTTGTCCGAACTCTTGAATGTCAGATTCAAAACTGAGGGGTGGCAAAAATTTGAGGAGAAAATGGGAGAATACCATAATTGTCACTTTCAAAAACCCCAGGGGCTGCGTGGGCGGCACTTGCTTCCAGATGGCCACAGGGCTGCGAGGTGAGGAAGGGGCTCTGCTCCCACCGCTGCCGCCATCCTTGTGCGCGTCTTAAGATTTTACAAAATGGGTTTACGAATGCGTTGCACTCTTGTTCCCTCTGGGTTTGCAGCCTTCTCAGCTCGGCTGAGCCTGTCAGGTCCATGGCTTTGTAAACTCCTCACCCCCCCCCCTTGAAGAGGGATCCGGCCCCAAACTGTGCTTGAGAGCAGGGGTTAGGGTGGAGGTTGTCCAGGTATCCTGACCATGAGGTTCCCGTTAGCTGTACAGAGGAATTCTTTTTTGTATTTCTGGTATTTAGAAAGTTCACATTTGACAGTAGTGGAGGAACTCTAATCAGAAATGTACTTCTCCCTCTCACGCAGTAAGGGAAATTATGTTTTAAGAAGACAGCGCTCAGCAAGTCTAACTGATTTTATAACGCACAGTGGAATTGCGAAGCTGAACCTGTTTCTTTTCTATTTTTTCAGTGATTTGTCCTGTTGGCCAGCTGCCTTTCGAGTGACTCTGGAGAGATGCCAGCCACTTGAGCTGAATCAAGCAGTGGCAGGGACAGCATCTACCCCAGCTGAAGTTTTAATCCCAGGCACGTGGCATTTGCACAAGTGGTCACTGGTGAGTTGTATGTAAGTGCAGCTTCTCTCTCTCTTTAACAACTTTCACCTTGTTGCAAACTCTTTAAGTTTTTGCGTGCAAAGACTCGCCTGCCTTGCTTGTTTTTCCCAGAAGGTGACTGATCCAGGTTACCAGCTAATCTTAGGAGATCCTTACTATTTGTTTGTAAGTTTATGGATTATTTTTTCCTCTCCCTCCACTGAATCAGTAGCATCCTGGTGAGGCCAAACTTCAAATCCGTAGCGGTTGGTGTGTTGTACTAGACGCTATCACTGTGCCTTTTTAATCAGAGGAGGTTTTGTACCCTCTGCCTTAGCGCTTTGTAGCCTGGAAATACAAGCTGTGGGGCTCTGATAACAGAAGTAGTGACTGGCTGCTGTCAGCGTGAGGATGATTAAAATTGTGTGTGTGTGTGTGTGTGTGTGTATGTGCGTGCTTGTTCACTCCCTTTCCAGCTGAATAGAAAATGAAACTCCCCAAAGCCTTTTATGTAAGTGCATGGGTTTTTTTTGTTTTTTTTTTCTCCTGTTTAAATCTCTGTGTGGCTGTGTGCAGACAAACTTCATTTCCAGCTTTCTTTTGAAGATGCTTTGTAAAGAAAAGTGTGTGCTTGTTTTGACCTCCCAATCATGATCCTGTCTTCAGTTCAACACTAGACATACCCTCTCTGCAAAAGATAATAGCTAGCAATTATTTTTTTTTTGAGGGGAAGGTGGTTTCCAGTCAGTTTCTCCCATCTGTGGTTTTCCTTGATAAAACAATGGCAATCTGCTTCTTCCAGCAGCTGAAATGCTGTGATTCTTTGACAGCAAATGTGTGGAGTTCTGCCTTGCACCTTGTAACACCCTGCTTTATTTAAGACTCTGTCATGCTGGGCTCACTGCTGTCTTCCCAGGAGTGTTGCACCAAGGAATTATTGATGAGATGCAGCCTGGTCTGCAAAGCACACGTTCGTTATTAAAAACAACATATGCGCCCTTAGCAATTGCTAATCATTTAAACATCTCTGTGAAATCTGGGGGAAGTAGCCCCTCTCTACATGGATAGAGTCCATTAAAGCATCGGCACGATACAACTCGGCATCAGATGCTGAATCCTCCTACGAATATCAGAGTTGAAGATCGGTGCTTTAAGCAGAACCACTTGAAGTTATCTTCTGGAGAAGGTAGAAGGAGCCCCCTGTAAGGATGGGTGCAGGAAGGGTAATACGTGTCCTGGGCTCTTGTCTGACTCTTTCAGGTTTTCACCGTGTTGTTAAGAGTGCTCGTTGGAATACTTGGCCAAAAACCTGGAGGTCAGTACTGTACTGAGCTGTATGTGCTAACTTGATTAGCAGTGGAGTTGCAAAATTACTCTGGCCTGAAAAATTATGAGGGTAATTCTGGCTTTATGCTGGAGGAGGCAAAGGCAGAACAAGGAACTCAAGTACATTATTTCAAGGTCCAGTAGTCTATTAAACCAGCCTAAACCAAGTAGGTTTTAATTAATGGAAAGTTTGGAAAAACAAATTTGGTGCTGTTGTCAAGTATCCGTTGTATTTTTGCAAGTTGGAAGATACCTGTCCTTAAGTTCCCCTCATTCTCATTACTGCTGCTCTTCCCACTTCAGTTCAAGCATAACAGCTGCTATCTTGGGAACCGCTAAAGGTAGATGCAGTTCCTTTATACTGCTTGAGAACTCTGAACCTCAGCGCTTAAATAATATAACAACTTTAGCGCTACCTCCAGCAGCTTTGGAGGAGAAAGGTTCTAAAATTGTTGCAGTTGATTTTCTGGGTATGTAGAAATGGAGAAAACAAGGTAGTAATTAAAGCGATATTTTTAATTTAAAATTGTTATTGCTCGAGTAGGTGTACTTTTTTCACGAGTAAGTATTTTCGATTGTTAAAAGTTAAGAGACCACAGATTTTTCTAGAAGCCTAATAATTTCACGTAGGTAAAATTATTCTCTTACAGTGGAAGCATGCCTATGTCTTGGCCAGGAAGGTCCTGAATTTCAGGCTGGCTGCTGTCTGTCATATCTGTGGTCCCAGTCTGACCTACAAGCTTGAATGCCAGCATGGGGGAGAAGGCAAAAAACTTTGCTCCCTTGTAGTGTGGGTGGGAAAGCATGTCCATGTGGAAAGACTTCTTTTGAAACCCAAGATTGTCAGGAAGGTACATTGAATATTCACTGCACAAATAAAGATTGAATCAGCCAACGCCTTATCACGTCAAGTAGTGATTACATCATGACGTAAATCACCTTGTGCTATGAATACATCCAATTTGATGGGCTTGCCTATGGCTGCACTTAAGAAATGTGTGTGAGCTCAAATGCAGGTTTTTTCTGTTTCTGAGAGTGCTGTAGTAATAGAGCATAGAGCTTCAAGTGCAGTGTACGTGGAGAGTGTCCTGCACTTGGATTAGCTGGTGGTTTGCACTTTCCTTTCAATCCCGCTCTATTGCTTTTTGCTACCTGCAAATGCAGTGTGCTCTTTTGAAACTGCAGTCTGAATCTCTATCCGTAACCTGAATTTTCTCATGTTTTTTTTTTTTTGTTTTGATCCTTTTCTCTTTTTTTTTTTTTTTTTCATTTCTAGTTCTTCATTATAGGCATCTTTTGGCGTCAGAGCGGTATTACACCAAAGTGGTTAGCTAATACAAATATTGCAGGATCAGGTAAATTAACCTCCTGTCCCAGATGTTAGTTTATATTGCTGGGATGCTGAAACACACTGACAGAAATTGCAAACCATCATAAGCCTGCAAATGATTAATGGTCAGCTATCAATGATTATTTTGAAACTTAAGAAAAATGTTAGCTTAAGCAGTTGATATAAATCAAACCACTCTTATATTAGTATATATTTTGCTTAGATCCGTGGAATCGCTGAAGCTAGATGGATATTTCTGGTGGTTTCACCACAGCAAAATTTAACTTATTTCTCGAAGGGAGTAAATGGGACTTAACCTTTGAGGCTTTATGTTATCTGCTCCAATCACCCATGTTTTCCATTAAAAAATTAAAATTCCTAGGAACTATTGGGCTTTTTTACTCCTGTATTTCAAAAAACACATGATTACCCTAACTTTTAAATCCTGAAGATAGGGAGGGCAGTCTCACATCAAGACCTGGCTGCTCAGATGGGGGATTCAATTTTGGAGAAATAGAGAAATCTGGGCATTTTGAGTATCGTCATTGCATGTGGTATGGCTGCTGATGCCCATGTGCCCCGCTCTGCAGGCGAAGGATCAGTGTCACGAATGAGAGCCATGTTGCTTGCCGAGTGTTGACAGCCTGTCATTACAGACAGTGTTTTTTCCTCCTGGTTTGTAGTTGGAAAGGTTTAGAAATGATCATAATCTCTTTCCTCAGGTGACTTGGGGAAGCATTGGGATTTGTTCTTTCCAGATTCAGGGAGAAAAGAGACATTTTTCTTTTCGTTTGTGCCGAGTTCACAATTATTTTACTGTCTCAGTCAGATTTTCTTAACGTATCCAGAATTATTAAGCTCCTGCGGAGTGAAAGAGGATGTGAAGAAAAAGGAGCGGCGAGGGGAGAGGAAGGAAGAAATGATAGTTAAACAGGTTGGGGTTTTTCTCGGTGTTAGGTGGGGTGGTTATTTTACAGCAGCTATTCCTGGTATGTAGGGGAGGGTGTGAGGAAGGTGGGGTGACAGTGGGTGCATGTGATGGAGTGTGGTATTTCCTCAGCCGTGTGGCAAGAAGGAATCGTACATCGGCCGGTTCTTCTCTCTCCTTTTAACCGGAGCTATGGGAGAATTTTTTTGTTTAATGTGTAAGTGCGGCCATTCTCTGCTCTGGGCACGCATGCCGGGCTGCTGAAAATTAGATTAGTAAATGCGATCCAATGACATAAAACCAAACCCAAGCAAACAAGCCCCCAGCAGGGTGCAAGCGGAGAGCACCCTTCATCCTCAGTCTTCAGAGGAACAGGGCTGTTGGAACGGGTTTCCACCTTTGTTTTGAGAGGTTGCTGTGGCGATGAATAACCTTTGCGGAGGGCGTGCGAGCAAGAGCGCTCGCGTGCCTTGGCTCTTGCGTATAAAACAATGCTGCCGAGCGCACGGCTCTTCGCCCCCGCAGCGGAGCGTATATCCTGGCAATGGTCACCTGCTCCCCAAAGTGAGTTAAATAACAAAACTGTTGTCTTACAGCTGGTTATTGACGTTGTGTTAATCTACTGCTCAGTTCCTCACGTTGCTATCGTACCGGGTAGCAGGAGACTGGGTGATGGCAAAGCGGTAGCTTTTGTCCACTGCGTGGAACGGGAGCAGCAGGGTAGCTGATGCGTCGTCTTTGCACAAGCTTATGACACCTGATCTTTCTCTTGTCACCTGCGCTTGCGGAAGGACAATAGGTAGAGAAATAGACTGACAAAGGTACACTGTAGAAGGAAAGAGGGGAAATGCTATTATCTGAGAGGGCTTTCTTTTTCTTACCTACCATTGCAAAGATTACGTTTTCTACACTGAGGAAAAAACCTGGGGGACCGTCTGTGGGTTAGTATTGTTTCCTTTTACTCTCCACTTATCAATAAATATTACAATAAGTGATTGTTAAATTTACTGCAGCTCGAAATAGATTAGTATGTTTTTCATACTAAGATACAAAAATCTGATGTGACAGCTACATATTGCTAGAAAAGTGATTGTGTGAAAATTAGAATATATGTATGAATATTCTACACGAGAATTACGTGCTTTCTTCATGAAGTCGCACTGTTACAAGTATAGTTTGATGGTACGGTTGTCTGAAGCTGTTATAACTATCGCTTCTAGGTAAAAAAATTGCCTTCAAGAAGTCTTGGAAACTTTATTTGGTTCCCCCATGCTAGAAAATCCTAACAAGGGTTGGCAAGAATGAATTACCGCCTGAGGTGCCTCACAGAGAATTTTCTTCCCTGAGTATTACCCTTGTTCCCAATGTCTGTGAAGCTGCCCCGTGCGTAACTTGTATGAAGTACTCTGGGAAAAACTGAGTCACTCAGAGATCATCCAGTGGCCATAGCAAATACAGTGAAGTTTAAAATGTCTACTTTTGCTGTGTAATTCCTGAACTTAAAAAAAAAAAAAAAAAAAAAAAAAAAGGTGTGAATTACTCAGTTCTGTGTCAGCTCCCCATCTTTTCAGAGACCATCACAATTGGTGGTTTCATTTGTGAGGTACGTACTTTGAAGATTGTCTGTTCTTGACCGCAGCCATACTGAAGGATCAAAGAGGAAGATGAAAATGTTTAAAAAGCAGTAAGGCCTCTCAGTATTTAAAGTGAAGGTGGCAAAGGCAGAGTGTGTGGCCCCCTTGCACGACTGATGGGACTTCTGGCTGAGTTAGAGCAGTTGGGGAAAACAACCTCCTCTCCCTCCAGCAGTTTTTGAGACTTGTCATCCTGAAGTTCTCCCCAGCACAATTTAAACATGCTGTCAGCTCCCTTTAGGGGCTCACTTAGTTAAAATCACCTTCAGTAAGGAGTATTTAATTATGTCTTCTGATACCTTATTCAGGCTCCCCTCCTGGATTTTTGAGAATTTGGAGAATGCTGCTAATAGAGTGGAGCCAGCATGTACAGGAATAAATTAATAGCAGTACCATAGCTGTGCTTTTTACATCTGACACATTCTCCAAGGCTAACACTGCACCTCTCGTACTTCTTCAAATTCGTTTGTTCTGTTTCAGTTCAGTCTTTTGAAATATTTCATGATGAATGAGTTCACTTTACAAGCCAGTGATCAGCAGCAGCTGTTCATAGTCATGCTTTAAATTGAATCCATCTGTCAGTGGGCTCTTTAAAGTGTGAGTTTCACATTGTCAGGAGACCTGATTACACCAGAGCACTGCCTGGGTGCTGTTTGCCAAAGAGAAAAGAAAAAAATCTAAACAAAGGGTGCTTGGATGGGCTCTGGGGTACCCTCGCAGTCTCATCTGTAGAGCTGTGATTTAGCCTTCTGAGAGGAGAGCCAAGTGGCTACAAGCAGTACTTTTGCACCGATGTGCGGACAGGAGGTGTTCAGACGTAGGTTGAAATTAAGAGGTGACCTGCAGTAAGCTTTGTAGAAACCATATGCAGTGCTTGCTGCTTGGTTTTTAATCCTGAGCCTTTGATAAACCTCGTCACCAGCTCTTTACATTTTTTTGGTTGTAGCATCGGGTCAAATTAATGTTCTTCATAGAATGAGCTGAAAAGACATGGCTTATTCAAATCAGCAAAGGGAGGCAAAACTGCTTTTTTTTACCCCAGTACACATGCATCGTTTCTTATTTTCATTTGTAACAAGGGGAGGGTGAAATGTGTCTGCTGAAGCTGTTCTGCAAACTGCGTTTAAGGGAACATTTGAGAGCAACAAATGATCGTTTGCCGACTGCATTAGTTGTTCTCATAATTTTATGTGAAACTTTGGTCCGTAATGTTCTCTGTAAATTACATGCTGGGTACAGAAACTAGCTGATTCGTGGCCTGCAGTCCATCGATCTTATCCACAGGTAAGTTCTCATGTTTTACTTCTCTCCGGTTTGTTCCTCACCAAGGCTTTGTGGTGTGGACTGGACTTGTGCTGGGATGTGCGTGTAGCTCTATGGAAAAGCATTTTGCACCAGCAAAAGCTTATTCACCAGAGTACTGCAAGTTTACCCAAGTATGTCATTTTCATTATATCATTTCACTTTAGGGAAAAAGCCTTCCTTGGAGGAGGAGAACAGTGGTACGGCCTCCTTTGCTGCTGCAAACCTCTTTTTTTTTTGTAGTACGAAGGCCAGGCTATACGTTATTTCTAGGCTCAGTCGTGGTCTCCAACCGCAGAGACTACCCTTTGTCGGTGGTCAGATAAACGCTGTCTCGGCAGCCCACACCACCCACGGCAGCAGGAGCCCTCAGGCGGTGGGTGAAGTCCGTCCGTGTTTCTCTGCTCTGAGCTTCTCAGTCTCGCTTTTGCTGTTGCAGTCTGCAAGCATCGCCGCTCAACAGTGCGGCTGCATCGCTGCTGCGTTCCTAGTGTAGTGCCAAGCCAGCACTTTAATTAACACTAAATTCAGTGCTGGCAGAAGCATTGGGGGGCAGGACAACAAAACAGAACACCCAGACTGGCTTTGTGAGCTTGTGTATTATGTCAGTCAAAGCTAGTACGGTGTGTTTGAAATGAAGTGTCTGTTGTCCTATGGTAAGAGAAGAACCTTTTAACTTTTTTTTTTTTTTAACATATAGAACGCAGCACTGTGTATACTAGAGCCAGTTATTGCTGTGTACCTGAAATACAGATTTTTTTTTTTTTTTTTCAAATGGAGGCTCATTAACGTGTTCCACACAGAGATGGTGAGAACTGCACATAGAGTGAAGAGATTGATTGATGTTGGCTTGTGTTAAGAAAATATGGCTGACAGAAGGAGTCAATACATGCTCTTTTCTCCTGTAGAGTACATTGGTTTTCCTGCATGCGTTTAACCAGGGAACTTAGCAGGGGAATGCCATCGCTTAATAGCTGACAGTATCCTGTTATCTTCCTTTAAAATACTTAATAGAGTTAAAATACAGTTACTATTAAGATGTGGCACTCGTTTGAATGCCCACGTGGGACTTCAGGTTATAAACACGCGGTATCTGTAAATTAGCTGCAGACACAGAGTAAGTATTTGGTCCTTCACCATTTAAACTAACAAGCAGTAAAAGCCGTGCACCAGTGAGCCCGTGAAAAGCCTTGTTCTGCAGACCCGTAGATGAATGTGTCCCTCCACGCTGGGAGTGCTCAAACCTCTGAAAACTGCTGGGTTCTGATTTCAACTTTTCAAACTTCACAAGTTGGGTCTGAGCGGAGGGATTTGGCAGGAGAGGAAAGTGGAAAGCTCTTCTTTCCCTTCCCATGTAGAGAAATGGAGGTGAGCACGGAGAGGACACTGCAGGGACGGGCGTCCCGCAGCCGGAGGAGCCGTGCGGTGCGACGCCTCCGTGAAGAAGCTCGGAGGGTCTGTGCGCAGCGTCAGCCCGCTCGGCTCCCGCATCCTTCTCCGAGATCGGTGTGAGCAGGCGGGGTATGCCAAGCCCACCGCTGTGTGGGTATTTGAAGAGGCAGCAACTCTACCTAAGGCGATTATGAATGAAATTCTCAATACCTTGTCTAGACTGTACAGATGATTAAGGATGAAATGATTGATTTTTAAAACCAGGTTCTTTTCTTTTGGCTTTTACAACTGTTTGGGAAAAATCAGCTTTTTGGCACCATGGTATGCTTTAAGCAGAAATGCTGATTGGTGTTTGGGTACTCTGCATCTTTAGTTTCTCACCTGAAACTAGATGAATAATATATATTTTGTGAATGTCTGTGAAAACACGTTTAATGTTTATAACGCTGAGATAAATTCATAGCATGAACAGTATGATTAGTGCTGTGTAAAATTTTAAGTTCTCATTTGTATTTTCATGAGTAGTTGTGAGTAATTCTAGTATCTGGTTTAATTTTTATCAGGTGTGCACAGATACCTTGTTTCTAGAAATGCAGAGCTGGGAATGGGGTAAGGAACAGACAGCACTGACTGAAGAGTTTTGTAATCTCTGTTACTTGCTGCAATTCTTGGTGAGGGTCTGAAACTGTAATGGCTCAGCCAATGAGGATGTGATGGGCAGAAAAACATTTTGAAACTGCTAGCAACCCAATTTTCATGTAGTACATCTTAGAAAGTAATCCTGTGTCAGCATTATTACAGCTCCTCAGTTTATATTGTAGCTATTACTACAGAAGCTGAAATACTCTTTGCTGTCATTTGGAGAGGGAAATTTCTTCCATTTTATTATTTATTTAGAAATTCTGTATGAAAGATCTGTGGATGTATAGAAAATGTAAAACTATGAAAATGTTTACTATAATATATTCTTGCCATTATCTTTACCAACAAGATTTCTTAATGCAGCCTAGGTTATAAATGGGAGAGTTTACTTTTTTTGGAATCCCTTTCAGTAAGTGAGGTGGAATACAGCCCGCTGTAAGCCATGCATAATTTCATACTCTTACCTACTGCATCTGGGAAGATTTGTTTGGAGGGAAAGGTGAAAGGCTGCTTTGTGCTAATTATTTGGAGACGGTGTTCTCTGAAAGCACCATATAGTAGTATACTGTGTAACCAAATAGCATCTGTCATAAGTAGTAGTGAGCTAAAGGTTACATTTGTTTCCAAATGTAAGTATCCAATATTAAGTCCATATTGGATACTTAACTACCAAATTTATTTACCTCGAGCGAATTTACTTTCATCTCCTCCATAGTCTAACACTGCTGTGATAAAGTTGTAGCGTGTGAAATTTCACTGGGCGGTATGAAATTTACTTTTTTGGTGGCATGACTGTTTTGGGCGTGCAGAAAAGCCACTGCAGACTGCCACTTCACTGAAATCCTCAACAGCCAGCTAAATATTGAGCGGTAGCTGTTTGTGCTTGTGATGGTGTGTATGTCTTTTTTTAAAAAGACACAAAACTGCGTCCATTTCCCCTATACCTACCATGTGCTTTCTTGCATTTGTGGGCAGTACATCTTGAGTAACTAGGTAGCTGCCTTAGGAATTATCTGTTGTGGTGGGTTGGTTTTGGTTTTGGGGTTTTTTTTTTTTGTTTTATTGTTTTTGTTTTTTTTTTTTTTAAGGAGAGGAACATGTGCTTGTCGTAGCTGGTGTTGTGCCGCTTGCTGTTGTTCTCCTCTTTGCAATTGCCCATTCAAACGCATGTACTAGTCAGTAGCAGAGGGCATGGGTGGCTGAATCATACTCTGCGATTTCAAAGAATAGCCACGTTCCTGCTGGCAAAATTTACATTTCACTCCTCAGTTACCCTACAGTTAGGTCAAGGCAAACCTGCAATGCTGGCTTTTGTGGCACAGCCCACTCTGTTTGAAGCTGCGTATGTGGCAAGGCATCGTACTTATTACCAAGCTCCCAATATCCATCTGATTTCATCCCTGTCGGTGTTCTTTCTGTGACTTAATCAAGAGCCCTTGCTAACATACCATAGCTCTTACACAGGTCTTGCAACGTGTGCCTCGTGTAACACAAGGCTGCATCTATGTTTTGTCTTCTGTGGCTAAATGGCATTTTAAGCAAACAGGAGACTGCTGTGCTTTCTTGGTAGACTTAATTGCTGATAAATGGTGATCTGAGTCAGCTGACAGCTTACACAGTATTGATATGTTTCTATCAGATTGTGTCGAGTAGGGTTATGTGCTCCCCAGAGAGCTTCAGGAACCCGTGAATTTTGGCATATGCCTGTTTAGAGGAAGGTGCTGCTGGTTGCAACTAATAATTCCTATAACAGACGTGAAGTGCAGAAGAATATGCTCTGTATAGCAAATAAGGAAATACAAATTATTTCTGTGAAAAGGAAGAGTAAAGTTCAGGATACTGGCAAGATGTCAATACACCTGTACAGTTTTATCAAGTTGAACTGCAAGCACTAGTTGAAGGTTTCAGTCTTTAAAGAGGAAGGGTATCAGTCTTTCTTCAGTTTTCATGCTGATCCCTCTGCAGGGTGAGGAAGGGACTTTCTCTGTCTAAAATTCTTAGTGAAGGTCACAAAGATCACCTGCTTTATGTTGTGGTCAACCATGGAACACTGGCTGCTAACAGATGCAAAATATTAAAGCAAATGGATCAAACACATGAGTCGCTATGGTTGTGTTTTGCAAAGATGGGCTCATTTTTTCTTATTTCTTGTCCCATTGCTTTTCTCTTTTAAATAAAGCCATTGACTTTTCCTTCTTGAGTAAATGAATTTTTCATATAGTTCTTACAACCCTTTTCTGTATGCTTAAAAAAATTTTTTTTCTTCTACAGCTGCTAAATTGTTTGTCATGTTTCTTACTCTTGTTCGGTGAAGAGAAGGTCTAAAGAAATTCAGAACAGAACTCTTTCTACTTATTATTGTTGCTTGTCTTCTTAAAAACAAAACAAAGCGGGGGAAAAAGTCTTTCTACCATGTGACCATTTAGAAAACTAGTGTCTTATTTGAAACTACTTCATTGCTTAATGGATTGTGTTATCTGGAAAAAAAAAAAATTAGAAAAATCTTCCTCTGTGCTGTCATCGAAGGTGGTTAGAGTGACATTGCTCATCTTCACTCATAAGCATGTATTTTTTTTCCCATCACTTAAACATTTTCAGTTAAACATGCTTTTTAAATTCATTATTGGTATGGAAAATACACTTAGTCAAGCAACTGTAAGCCATAGTCCCCTTTCCCTGCTCCCTTCCCTCAGTTAGTTTCTCCTTTCTGTACTTCTCAGTGCTCCATCTGCAGGGGGTGAGGGGGAATCATTTTCTCTGCTCTCTCTTCACTGAGCTTATTTCCATTCTTTGCTGGCAAAGAAACTCTTATTATCGAACTAGCAAAACCTTTCAGGTGCTGTTTATATCTGATTTCAGAGATTAGGTTTGCTCCCATAGGTGATTGTAAGTGGGAGGAATTCCTGAAATCTGTTGCTACTCCGATGCTCCAGCTTTCGTTTGAACAGCTTCTGTCTGCTATGGGCTTTTCCTCAAAATTATGCAGGTGAACTCACTTCCCGGGTGTTTTTAACTAACCTTCTAGTCTCCTGGCTTGGTACCCAAGACCTGCGTGGCCTGGCAAAGCAAAGCTTTGGGGGTGTGTGTCCTGTGAGTTTCTGTTGTGCCCAGGATACGCGCAGCCTGTCGCTTGGTGTTCTGAATCGTTCCATGCTCAGGTGTTAGGTGCTGCGTTTGCTATTGAAATAACAGAGTGTGACTGTGTGTCGTCAATAGAAAACGTGAGATGAACTCTGTGGTGTATGAAGGGAACCGTGGGAATGGTATCAAATTATATACTGCTTCTGATGCTCGCAAAAAATCTCTGTAGAAAACCCCTTTGATAAGTTTGATAGGGATTGAATAGGTACAGTTGGAATGTTATGGGGTTCTGGCATAATACATGTTAGTGATTTTATGTGCTCGGTTTTTATTATCATCAATGGTGTTCCAAAATATATGAATTGGGATTTTTCAGGGGAGACTGGAAGACATAATCCTGCAAGTAGTATTCATGTCACTAGGAATTCTCACTGTTCTTCATTCTGCTTTGTAAATTTAGATCTCTTTTTTTCTTTATTCTTTCAAGTTGCATGCTTAAAAAATGGCAATAAGTAGGCAAGCGTGCCTTTTAAAACTCCTTATTGTTTGTAGTATCACAGCACAATAAAATTGACTGTGGTCCTAGGGGCTTTGAAAAGACTGCAGTAATTGTCTATATATTTGCCTTGTAAAGCTACCTTCTTTGCATTGAAATACACTGTGATTTAGTGTTTCGTTGATATTAAATTCTTGATTTCTTTAGTTAAACTACTGTGTGTAGCCATACTTTGATTCTCTTCTTCCCTTTTACAATGGCATTCGTTGTTGTGAAATTATAATGCAATGGATAGATGTTGCACAGAAACAAGGTAATCATTTACTTAATAAATAAAAGAATTCTTGGTTAACGCCCTTGGAAAACATAATGAGGAACTTCATACAGTGCTTAACTCATAAAGTTGATGACACCTCTTTGCTGATATGCAAAGTTATTTGTCATTTAGGGAAGAGGTAAAGCAGCATCTTGAGTGTCAGTACTGTCTGGCTGTGTCTTAAATATTTTTTTTTTTTGAGGTGGAGCTTTAAAAGAATGTATTATTAACTATGAAAGAATGTGTTATTTGCTGTTTGA
The DNA here is from genome assembly GCF_929443795.1 of Astur gentilis. NCBI lineage: Eukaryota > Metazoa > Chordata > Aves > Accipitriformes > Accipitridae > Astur > Astur gentilis. The sequence goes on from NC_064897.1 coordinate 14,382,069, forward strand.
GGATTTTAGTGATTTTGGTTGTCATTTGTCAAAGTACATACCTAAATTAGTGCATAGTGTACAACATTGATAAATCTTGGACTGTTGGCCCTTTAAGCATTTATAGATTATCAGCAGGGAAGTACCTTGTAAAAGAAGATTTTTTTGAGAATTTAAAGCATTCATATCACCCATACTTTGTAGACCTTCAGAATCTGATTCCTCTGAGATGATAAAAGTATGATTGTCACAATAATCTTAGGCTTCATTTGAAGTTATTTTCCTGACACCAACTACAAGGTTTACACACTTGTGTCTTATTTTGTTGATAAAATAGTGTCCAGCTCAGGTTGATCTTAGCTGTGAGTACACAGTCTTAATCCTAAGGATTTCCTTTCTAGGTGTTAGGATTTTGTCCCAAAAGTTATGAAGTGTATTGCTTCTAACAACTTTCAGCATATAGTTAAGGCTTAGAGGTAATGTGCAGTCTTGGAAGCAGATACTGCAGTAGATGACTTAAATTTTTGAGTTTTTTATTGAAAGAAAGGACTGGGCTTAAATCTGATCTGGATTTTTTTTTTTTTTTTTTTTTTTTTTTTTTACTGGTGGATATATAATTTGTAGTCAAACTGAAATTGTTTTTGAATAGTGAAGAATGGCTTGTTCTGAGTGCTGTTCCGAAATAAAATAATGTTTCCATGCTAAATTTGACCCTGAATTGTCATAACCATTGAGAGGGGAGCTCCAGTGCCAGCCTGTGGTGACGGCAGGCAGGAACCTGCCTGGTTTTAGACGCTGGGAAAAGGAGTCATTGAGACGTGAATCAGTGAGGGTCCACAGTGAATCCATTTAATGGAGAGAATGAGATGCATCTTTCTTGAGGTGTTATTTTCTTCACAGGAGATAACCTGTTTATGGATGATGTGTGCATGTGGGACTGGGACACCTCCAAGGTGGCAACAAGTAGTAGCGTTACCTCTGGTCCGGGAGAAGTCCTGAAGCGATGCCTGCGCTTCCGTTGAGCTGCTCTCGTGGCGTGCGTGACGCTCGCTGTTGTTGCAGGAGCAGCTTCTGTTTCAGCTCGGAGCAAATCAAGTGTCAGCAGTACTGAGCGGGAGGTGGGAATGTGCAGGGCCTTTCCTCTGAGGGCTCTTCTGTTAGCCTAACAGATTATTCAGATGTTTTCCTGTTGATTTAGTGCAGTCACCGGTTTCAGCTGTAACCTTTAAGTAGGACATAAGTCTGTCAATAGATACTGAAGACAGCTGTGAATTTGGGAGGAGGGAAGAGGAGCTCTTTTTCAGAGGTGAAGAGGAGACATGGCCCTACTGGGACAGGGGAAGGAGGGAGGTAAGAGGACGTGCCCTTTGGAAAGGAGCGTAAGGTCGGTTTAGGTGAGCGTGGGACCGGGGCAGGCGTTGTCATCCCTTGCAGCGCCCGCGGGTCTCTGCCGTGGCTCCGTGCAGCCCTCGTCTCCCCTCATCCACGTCTGCGGGTGTTATTGCACTCACGGCAGAATGCAAATCCTACACAAGGAGTGGGGAGAGAAAGTGTGAGGGAGAACTTTTACTGTAGAAAAAGGAAGGGGAAAAATACACCCCAAATGCTGCCCCTCTCCCCAGAACGGGGGGTGCGGGGGGGTACAGGCATCACGTGCCTGGTATGGGGGCTGGTCTCTCAACCCAAGACCCCAAGTAGTTTTCACTCTTTCCTTCCGTTTCAATGATATTGATAAATAGTTGTGAGCAATGTGGATAATGCCTAGGGAGCTACCTGTTGGTTTTCATTTTGCTGTGTCCGTGACGGTGACAAAGATGACTTTGAGATCAAGAATTTCTTGGCAGCTTAATTAAAGGTCCTGTTGACTTTTACCTTGACTGCCTTTCACCCATCCCTGCGGCAGTACTTGGAAAATGCCCTTTGCCAGCTGGTATCTAAGTTTTTAATTTGAGCTGAGGGAAAAAACAACTCATTTCTCTCACGCTCTTACTTTGAACTGTATAGCACCAGCGACGCAGAGAGTTTTGCGCCTACCCAGGCTTCCTAAATCTCCCACAGGTGAGCGGGGGGTAGCCTGCTCCTCCTGCCTGAGACCCTCCCCTGGGGGGCATGGGTGGGTGGTGATTTGGGTGGCCTGCTGCCGCCCAGGGCTCAGCTGATTGCTTCTGCCTGTTGCTTGTTCCTGGCTCTTAATGACATCAATTGGGAAGAAGATCAAGAACCTAAAAGTAGGAAGAGAGCAGTTGCCTATCCCACAGAGACCAGGAAGGGGCTTCTGGTCCCAGAGCAGGAGATACATTTCAGTGGATCCAGGTACGTTTGCTCTTAATTTACTGTTTGTTGCTTATGTTTCTCCAGTAAGCTTTGCCTTTTTTTTTTTTTTTTCTCTTCGTCCTAAGTGGAAATGGTTGAATTAAAGTACTTATCAATATGTTCTTGAGCAATATGAAAGGCCTAAGGCCAAGGTAACTTATGACACCTTGTTCAGCCTATATCTTGCTGTATTCCAATAATAGAAACTCCAGAATGTATGAAACACTTTGTACTCCGATCTTGTGAACTGCAGACAGGGTTATGGCTGGTCCATTTATCTGTAATCATGCTATCTTTGGCTCAGTCATTTTCATAATGAGAAAGTTGAAAATTGTGGTTTTTTTTTTTTAATTTATTTTATTTTTAAGTTCTCTTGCTGAACTTTGAGGACTGTTTTGTGGTAGTATATAGTGTTTACAGTGGAGGAAACATGGGTGTTAATTTTGTAAAGCTACCAATCATTGCTTTCTTTTCACACAACTAAATTGCCAAAGAGGACAGCAAAAAAAGGGTGCCACAGGATAGGAGAAAATCATACTCGAGTTTTGAGCAATGGTTTGGTTTAGTAGCTGTATGATTGGGCAGCCCAGAGATTGGGGGGTTGAGAGTCCCTTTATGCTCTGTGGTTATTGTCACAGGGCAGTGGCTCACAGATGTAAATCTCAGGCTGCACCTATATTGTCACCAGCTTTGGACCTGCTGGGGATGAAGAGAGGAGCAAGTTGGGACCGAGTGCCAGGCTGTTTGCTCTGAAAGGAGGGCTGGAGGGAGGTGGGACAGAGGGAAGCTCCCAAGTACCTGCTCCACTTTTCCTAGGAGGGAAGGCGGCAAATGGAGCAGGAACCGCTCGCCATCTGGAATCAGCCCGTGAGAAATTAGTGGAGCCACACTGAACTGGACTCCACTGTTTTGGCATTACCTCTTTTAATTGCACTAGATGTTAAATAGGGGGAGGGAGATTTGGTAATATTTTTTTCCCAAGCACAAGATCCTGCCTTTTGACCAGTTTGGCTTCTCAGTTCATTTGCTAGAAGCACTAATTTCATCCTTCAGATGTCAGTGTGCTGTTGGATATTAGTGTTTGACCTTTAGAATTAGTTTTCTAATTAAGGAGTGGGTTGACCACGTAGTCTGTGTTTGACCACATTGCTAAGAAATAACTTTGTAAATACTAATGATGCTAAATACAGACCATTTGAAGTCCTAGTGCTTGCAGAAGCAGCTGCAACTTTTTTGCCCTCCCATGTTCAGCCAGCCCCAGGAATGAATGCTTTGATCAGCATAAGTGGCTTTTTGCTCAAACTGCTTATACCCAAAACCTAGTTGAAACTACACAGGAGAGACTTGAGCCCATTTCCCCCCCCTCCAATTTGTTTCACAGTCTGCTTTTCATGATATGTTGGGTTTTTTTTTTTTAAGAGTTGATGTGACAGAAAATATTGTTATAGAATGATGTGTCTTCAGGGAGATCCTGTATTGGCGTTTAGAGAACATTATTAATGTTTGAATTCTGCATTAAAAACATAGTGATACTGAAGTTGGAGGTTTTAATAGAATAAGTTAAGTTGATATTAATAGGAAATGTTTTAAAGATACAAATCACGCTTTCCACTTCCATTAGGTTAAATCCTAATGTGGCTTATTGTGACCTTATTTTTTTTCTTAAAATTTGTAAATGGCCTGAATGTCCCCCAAAATTTTGGGAAAAAAATTGTGCTTAGTCACCTCCCCTATACTGGTACTTTGGGTTTGTTTTGCACAGTTCAGTATGTTTAATATTGTTGCTTTAATATTTTATCTCACAACATTTGTGTTAAATGGTTTAAAAGAGTATTAATATTTTAAGATATCAGTAAATCTATTAAATTGCAAACAACCCTACTTGATGTTTTTGAGAGGATTTTTAGAAATTTTCTATGTATTTTTAAAATGCTCTGAATCTGTAACAGCTATGTGCTGTGCATACCGAGTCATGTTAAAGGATTCCCAGTTGCAGCTCCCCTGTGTCTGGCTGCCTTTTAACGTGAATTCAGAGTACTAGCTGTGCATAGGCTACAGCAGCTTGGTGAGTAGTGATGACTACTTCAGATATAATACCGATGGCTGTCCTACTTTTGGATTTATCCTATCCCTCAATTTCCTTCTCTGCAGCACCCAGCCTCCCTTCCTCCTTTCCTGAAAAAGGCAATGTCAATTCCTCTATGTTTTTAAAATATTGTGTATCTTCCTTTTGTGCAAAGGAGGAGTACTACTTGGAGTTCATAAGACTTAACTGAAACAACGTTACTTTTTACAGCAGTGTTTTTAATTATTTTGCTTTAGAAAGAGAACTTTGGTTTATTTTAGCGTGTGTATTTATTTACTGTGCACTATTAAAGCTCTCACCCAGCTTCCAAAGAAGTGAACATGAGCTAAGGGGGTGCTTTCAAGTAGCTGAATAGTAATTGGGACCTGAACAAATGGGAAAAACTACGTTCTTGTAATTTTTTTTTCTTTTTTTTTCTCTTTCTGAAAGCTGACTTTTTTTTTTTCCTTCTTGTTACCATGATTTGTGTTCTGGGATTTACATTGATGTATGATATTGAAGAACGCTTGCTTCAAGCTCGTGAAGTTTGAATTCCTTTCAATAAGTAATTAAAGAGAGTGAAGCAGGAAAAACTAGATTTAACAATTTGATCTCTTTTTGGTTTATTTTTCTCTTTTCAATCACAAAACACTGAGAAAGGAAGGCTTTGGGTAATAGCAGCTATGTGTCGGAGAGATTAATATGCTCCTGAAGATGCTTTGGAGTGGCTGTACAGTAGGGATGCTAGTCCATATTTTGCTTTCTCATTATAAACATTTTTGTTTCAAAACTGTTTTTTTAATAAGGATTACAAAAGCACTCCTAGAATAAAAATGCACAAGGAACTAAGATTCACCAGAATAAGTGTTAATGTTTAGATATTCACCAAGAACAAATCAGGTACCGCTTTAGCATCTTAGTGTGTCTTTATAGTTACCTAACGCCTGACGCTACTAGCTAAGTGCTTGTTTTAATAAAAGGGCTGTAATGAGCATTTGTTTACTTTTATTCTGAACTATCTCGCTGTACTATGGCTTCTGATTTATTTTTATTTAAATAAAACACCTTATAACTTTACGATACAAAGATTATTTTACAGTATCCTGCATGGATTTTTGTAGAGATTCGTTGGTTTAATGCTATCTAAAACTGAGTGATTATAGTACATTTAAGCTGGTGCTGCCATCCATCTGCTCCTGCTTAGTCCTTAAAAATTCTGCTCTGTCAAAGGTATCAGCGGTTTCAGCTCTGCCATCAGCAACATCTGCCTGCCTGAGTTTTTCAGGTGGCTTGCATGTATCTAAATCCCTGTAGTTAGTAACTCACAAAGTGTCAAGAGTACATAGCATTGGCTGGAGTCTTAAGCTACAAGTTGATATAAGAAGAGAAAACCAATGGCAAGGGAGACATTTGGTGATTACACTGGCTAAATAACTGAGCGTAGAGATAAATCCTTTGTGATGGGCCCTTAGCACAGTTGGTTTATACTGAAATAGAGGAGGGACGAGAAGAGTAAGGGATGTGTAACAATGAAATGGGGCTCTGCCTCTTCCCCACAAGCCAGCGCTCCCAGCTGGGGCCAGGCTGGACTCTTTCCTTTGGTGGTCATACACCTCACCTTTGCTGTCCTTCAGTTTGTCAGTTCTTCTCCTAATTTAAGGTGCGTGAAGCTGGTGGAAACCATGTGAATGAAAATGCAGGACTACAGGCAAAATGAAGGGCACTGAGGAAGTCTGACTTGTAGCAGCCTCTCTAGGAGAAGGATTGATTAGAGGGTCTTATGAACAAGTTTTCAAACTTAATGGTTTTTTTGTTTGAAATTTTTTTTAATATATATCAGTGTACTAGTTTTCCAGTCACCCGTTCTCTTCTCAGGAAAAACAGGGTATGCAAATTTAAGTTGTGATGAGAGGTGTGGAGAAACAAAACTACATGCACCCTTTCTCCTCAGAGAGCTTCCTTTTTTTTTTCTCCCATCTCTTTTTTCTTTTTTTCTTTGCTTGTAAAAAGAAACAGAAGATCGATCTTCTCTTTAGAAGGAGAGACCTCGTTTCAGCACTGTATCAAAGTGCAGGGGGCTGTTAATCACTTACGCATTTTGAGTTGGAAGAAAAAAATCAGTCCGGTTATTCGCTTCTGTAATCAGTCAAGGAGATAACTCGGAGAACTGCAAGTGGGTTTTTTGTTCCTGATTTTATCCAAATCAGGAGGGAGGGAAAAGTATTATAAGTTGGTGAGAGCTTTAATGCACAGATGTGAATACTTTAGTAACCATCATGTCATAGAAATCCCAGACACCTGTCCAAACATCAGGGTTCGCCTAGAAAAAATACTGTTATTTATTTTGCTACCTGAGTTGTTAGTGTCTACTGAAATCTGTTTGCAGCTGAGCTTAAATGTATTTTAATTCTGTTAGTACAAACAAATGCTTGAAAAAGCCAGAACTATCACACTGCTTATGAATTAGGACACGTAGTTCTTTAACTTTTTAAACAGAAATACAAAATGAGAACATGGTAGCAGATCAGTGGATGTGTTAAATGGAGAAACTGCCTGTCCAGAGCCAAAGCTCTTTGTGAATCTGTTTGCAGCAATGTGGAGTGAGGGGGCCCTGTATACATTCAGCAATCGCTTCTCCAAACCAGTCACTTTTGCAAAAAAGGAATAGAATTTCAAAGCCTGTTGCTGAGACGTTTTCCAATTTCAAGATTGAAAATGCTTACATGAAACCGTTAAACAACCAAGGGCATGGTTTTCTTCCAGGGGGGCAGAGGGAGTTTTAGCTTTGATGCCCATTAGCAGCAGCTCTCGCGCAGTTTGCGTGAGCTGTGTGGTCTATGTGTCCATCCTCTCCCTGCCCCTCTCGGGGCTGCTGTGCCTGCTCAGGAGAAGGCATTTGGGAGACTGCTCCCTGCTGTTATTCCTAGGTGAGGATGGATTGGTGGAACTTCAGGAAAAAAAGGTGGTTTTCAGCAACTTCTGGGTTTTGTTTGTTTTTTTTTTTTTTTCTTCCCCCTTCTACTTCCCTAGGAAAGGATAGGAAAGTACCCAGATTCTTACTGAATAGCTGGGTTGAGCAGCAAATGTTCTAAAGTGTTTTAACAAACACAGAACCCCGTAAAGCTTTATGCACAGTCATTTCAGAAAGCAAAAATCACCTGAGGATTGGAAGTCAGGTGGCAGAACAACTTTTAAAGTCCAGAGAGTGGAATTGTAGGGGTTCTCACTGCATATGCAACACGTTGCTTTTATCACCTGATTCTCCATGGCAAGTGAGTGGTTCAAGCAGGGAAGAAAAAGGTGATGATAGAGGGAGGTGGTACAGAAGATGTGGCCAGGATGTAGAATGGGGTATGGAAACGGAAGTGCTGATGCCCTTAACGTTTCTTAACACATTAGCTCACCTGTGTGCTAGATTTATAGGGTGGTTTGGTTTTTTTGATCTGTGTCTTTTTTTTAGTAAGCTCTTCTGTAGCAAAGGTTTGACACAGTGAGGCACTTGCGCTCTGGTAAGCAGCTGTCCGGTAAGAATCCATCTGCTCCTGCACTGTGTGGTATTTGATTACAGGTTGTTGAAGGTAGCTCCCTTCCAGGGGGGATGCTCTGTTGCCTTTACCAAAACAGTATGTGTAGCTACAGGCTAAGATGTCTAGGCAACACAAGCAGCAGCAATATAGCAGTGTTGGTGTAGTGACACCCAGGTATTGCTGCTTTTAGGACTGGACCAAAAAAATCTTCAGTGTGCTGCTGTGTGGATGGATGCGCTCATGTGAGAGGTCTTTAATGCATTTCTTCATTGTGCCATATGCATGTGATCCAAACCGAGGCCATGTACAAACACAAAAGCTAGTTGTTCAGTAGGTTGGTTTAGCAGGTAAAGAAATGCCAGCACTTGTCAGGTTATGCTTGTCAAGCTCAAACAAGGAAATAAGTCGTGAACTTAAGGTAGCGTCTACTGATACTCTCTGAAAGTTTGCCTCTGTCTTCCACCTGAGTCATAAGAACTGGCAAAACCCCCTCTTCTTGGCAACTCCTTGTGAAACAAGAGAGCGCCATATGCTACTACTAGACTGTCAGACACAAAAGGACATTTTCCCAATACCAGCCTGGCACTTGCCTGCTGACAGAGAGCATGCGCATGCAAAGTCTTGTGTGAGAGAAAGTAAGGCATGGTGGGGAATCATCTACCTCCCGTGGTGGAAGATGTGCTGTGCTTTGTGATTCAGGAGGTGTAAAAGAAGCCAGATGTAAAATGTTTCAGAAAGGTGGAACGTGGCAGCCTGGGCTAACGAAGCTGCAGTTGGTGTGAGGCCTTAGAGGACCAGGGATATTGCCAAACCTGCCCTGGGAGGGATAGATAGAAGTGATTTTCTTACACTCTGAAATAGTGGAATAGTGATACATTTTGCTTCTGTGGCAGTTCCTTACCAAAATATCCATTTATGTTTAACCAAATGTCATGATTTGAGTATCGTGAAAATAAGTTGCTATAACTGTTTCTGGTGTGCAAATGTTTGGAGCATGTACGTATGTGAGCGTATGTTGCACAGGTGCTACCCCTACGTATTTTCCGAGAGGTGTCTAAACCCAGAATTTCTTCCATACCAAAACGGTGCATCCCAGGCCTGCGATCCCATCAAGATGCGTTGGGAGCCCGCAGTCGTACCGCCTGCCTCTTGGCACCTTTCCTGAGAGACGCCCTCGCATCGCACCTCTCTGAGCAGCTCAAACAGCTGCCCTCGTTGCCAGGGTAAAGGAGGACGTAGCAACAGTGATAAATAAGCACAGGAAGGTGATCCGGCGGGAGAAGCCTCCCCTCCTTTCCCCAAAGCTACCTTGGCTTGCAGGTGAGCGCTGGCAGGATTCGGACCTGGAGCAGACACAGCTCGTGTGAGCCCCAGGGCACGGAGGCTGTGGAGCTACTGAACTGATAGCTGTGCTGACGTTCACCTGATAAGGACCCAGCCTTTTACGCCAGGTTAACTTGAACAGCATTTAATTCTTGCAGAAGCTTGGCATAACTAAAAGGCTTGGCAGCTTGAGTCAGAAAGCACCGTGAATTTGAGAGGAGTTGATTTAGTTTAGTTTATTGTGTGCCAAAAACCCTATTTAAAGTGTCTGACCTAAAGATGCAACAAAAAAGAGAGCAAGTTCCTCTAATCTTCTTTGGTACCATTTTAAGACTCTTTCAATGTAAGGAAAATATTTTGTTGATGTCAAACATCCTCTTAAATCTGAAATATGGGAGGAATGAAAAGCCTCTGACTATCAGTAACAACATTAAACTTTTAGCGGAGCTGTTTCTGTTCTCTGCCCTAAGTTTCTGACTTGTTCTTTGGTGACATGAAATGAAATGGATCTGACATATCACAAGCACATACATCATTACTGGCACAAATTAAGTGGTTTTAGTAATGCTTTTTTAGAAGAGATATCGCCTACTAATTCAGTCTCTGTGTCTGTTTTTTTAGTGGGCATGGTTGATGGTTGGGCTTGATGATCTTAAAGGTCTTTTCCAACCTAAAGAATTCTAAGATGAATAGTTCATTGAATAGTTTATTTTTAAGGAAAAGAATGTGGAAAAAAAGAAAACCAGTATGGCAGAACTTCTTAGCTAAAACAGTAAAATACCGCTTGGCTTCTTTATAAGAAATTTCAGGCTTGATATAATTATTCTTGGGTGGACTTTCTGAAAAGAATGGCAGTATGACACACAATAGCAATGCTGACCTTTTACTGGGATGTTAAGAAAGATGCAGGTGCTTCCAGATGGAAATATGATGTATGCTATATTTGATTTAAGAGAAATAACTAGCTTTCAGGAGCTTCAAGAAAAATAATGGTAAGAAAACAATGATGATGTATTTTGTCTGTGAGTCTTGGGAGGCTCTGGAAGCAGGTAGTCTTGTTTTTCTATCTGTTTCTTCTTTCAGAGGCTTCCTTATCTCTCCAACTTCAAGGTTCCAAAGAGCAGGCACTGTTACTAATTATTTATTCCGAGTATTTAGTCTCACTTTCAAGCATATGTTTCCTCTCCTAATGTTTTCTAATAGTTTCTAAAAAGTGGTAGCTTGCCAATTTGAATGCTGAGAACTTGCATGGGCTATTTTATTTTCAATCACTTGGTAACCAGTCCTGTAAAATACAGTGTAGTCATATTCTGGTAGTATCATAAATTAAAATAGTTTTTTCTTGTCTATATTCTTCACGGAGATGATGAGCTGGTATTTATGTATAATACATATATGTTGTATTTTAGTCTATGTACTATACCTGCAGCCTACACATGTGATATTGAACTTTGGCAGTGGAAACTGCTTGTTAAATCTTTTAAACCAATGCACTTGCTTACTGATTTGTGGCTCCAGTTTTCCCCCCTTTAAGATTGCTTGCATCCGTAGCATTTTATGAAGCAAAATTGCAGCCCTTGAATCTGGAAAGTGCTTATTTAAAAGTAGCTTTATGAGGCTGTAATTTCTATTTGGCTCTGGATTAAACATTTCCCAATCTTGTAGACCAAACTCCCTTCTCGAGAGTTTTCACATCATAAAGTTTTTGCAGAGTGAAGCATGCTCTGACATTGTCTTTGTATCCCATTACCTGTTAATAAGTGGTGCGGCAAGAACTGTCCAGATATGTAATTGAAAATTAATGAAGAACTTATCTTTATATAGAAGACAATAGTATTCAGTTTGCTGCACAACAATAGCATTGATATCCTGTTTCAAACAAGCATGAAAGTAGCAGAACCTTATTTATTTCACTAGTCAGCAGTAATCACTCCTGACTGCGCACTGGAGGCAGATCTGTGGAGTGCAAAGGTGCTGGTTTTATGTTGTTATTTATTGGACCAGAACTACTGCCTTTACTCTCAAAGCATTTATTTTATTTATTTTGGAGATTAGTACTCTTACAGAAGAAAAAGTATAAGCCCATTTGAGGAGAAACGGCATTCAGAAAAAGTCCTTCAAACTTGCTTTTAGAAGTTACTTCCTTTATTTTCTCCATTATTTCAATATTTAACAAATAGGTTCAAAGAAACTTTCTGTTTAAGTCATCTGTATGCCACCCTAGAGCTGTTGATAAAATACCTGTGGTAAAATACCCGTCAGCCTGCGTAGAAGTGAAGCAAGCTAGAGTGTAGCCCAAGACTGGCACAGGGTTTTCAGATACTTCATTTATTCCATTTTTTTGGTCATTTTGTCTGTGGCCAGAACTACAAAAATACTGGTACTGTTAGCAAGCACGTGAGAAGGTGCAACTTAGCTGTAAATGAGCAATAAGTTATGAGGGAAAGAGGAAACACAGGGAATTAATAATATTAGAGTAATATTTTGTCCGGGTGCTGTAAGAGGTTTGGGAGTTGATGTTAATTGTTGAAAAGAGTAATTGCTACCAGTTTCTAAATATATGATATTTTAACATGAAGGTAGGGGGTGGGGGCAGAGAGGGGGTGAAATAGGCTCAAGAGTAATTAGGTGAGCTGGGCTGGGCATGGGTTGACGCAGAGGTTCCTGGGAGGCTGCCGCAGCCACGCTGAGTACTGGGCTTGCAGTCCCTAGGGCGGCTGCTCTTTATGTGATTTCATGTATACTCTGCTGTTCCTGGCCCAGCTTCTTATCTTGGCTTTGAGATGTACCCCGAGCCTAGAGGGCACATGTGGCATGCAGTAAATTTTTGCTTAAAATTATATTTGAGATTATTTCGTTTAAGGGTAAAGCAATCAATATAAAGGTAAAGATGCCTGTCTAAAAGAAATAAAAATGGTGAGACCCGACTATCCAAAAGTTTGGAAGTCGCCACTAAAGGATATTGAGAAGCTGTCTGGACTCTGGGAGACCGTGAGAGGCTGGCACAGGGCAAAAATACAAATGAACCAAATCTTAAAAGTGACCTGCAAAAGATTGAATTGATTTATGTCAGTTTTCAATGTACGGGGCAAAGCAAGAGGTATGTGAAGTTAGGAGCAAGTCCCTGTCCCCTGCCCCCGAATCCCTTTCCTTTTGCCTGTTGGTTGGGTTTGTTTGTTTGTTTGCTTTTTTTCTTTTAGTAGTTTGATGGTTTTGAGATTGTTCATGTTATTGCTTCCTTGACTTGCAGGAAGGGATTGTCTGGGGAGGCTCAAATACTTGTTCTTGGGACTCCTGCATCTTTTAGTCGCAAGACTTAAATATTTTTTGTGAATTTAGTACTCAAAAATCATATAATGAAACAGTGTTTTAAAGACTGTTTTCTCATCTGCACTGACCTTCTCCCACCACTAAGGTCATTCAGCTGTACTGCAGAGAGGAAGTGTAGAAGGAAGAATGTTTTCAGTTTGCCAGGAACCGCTACAACCACTAGGGATTTTAAGCAGCGGGTCATTTTAAGCACTGTGATTTGTTAAAGTACCTGGAATTTGCTCAGAACATTCTTGTTGTTGCTGTTGCTGGTGGAGAAGCAGTTATTCAATTTTCCAATACGGTCAAAGTGTGAACATTGTTCCTATCTTCTGGACACACCTTCTAAATGCAGACTGCTTTCAACACTATCCTGAGCAACTATTTTCAAGCTTGTTAGCTTAAAAGGGTTTGTTTCTGCATATGGGAATCATGACAAACTGTACTGTAGGATGGTCGAACCATTAAATAATGTATAGCCTGTTGCACTTGGCATAGCTCCTTATTGTAGCCTCAATGTATATACCAAGTCCAAAGAGGCAAAGCCAAACATAATCGGGGCATATTGAGGTACTAAAATTCTTATCTGAATATATATATATATTTGTCTATGTGTATATATATGAATTATGCTAATCCCAAATGATGATATCAGTTTACAGCCTGACAAATTGTCTGTGCTAGATAGTAAAGGTTCATTCTCTGCTCTACGCTAGAGGACAGAGCTTGTTGTAACTCAATCGCTCTCCTCCCTGTGGCCCCATAGTGAGGCCTCGGTTAAGGGGAGAGTGTATAAACAGCTGGAGCAAGGCTGTTGCCAATACAGATGTCTTCATGAATTGGGATCTCTGGGTCACCGGGGACCACGCAAGCCACACTAAATGGGTTTGCAGGAACCTTTCCATGTGTTAGCCAACTGGGCTGTGCTGCTGTCCTCCACAGAAATGCTCTGTTGACTTTTGCCCACGGTCCTCCCCCCGCCACGCTGTCCATCTTCCTCCTCTGGGCTCCTGCATCTATCTGTCCTTGCTATGCCAACTTCTCCTCAGCCTCTTTGTCCCAACAACAGGTTTCCTGAGAGGCTGTTGAACTGCCTTTGAGTCACAGGTCGGCAGCTGTGCTCTTGCCAAGACCTTTACTTCTGTTCTTGATCCCATTTAGATGTAACAGGATGTAAGCATGGGACCAAAATGGAAGAGTTTATTTTACTGGTGGTCAGGAGCTATTTGTCAATGGCTTGCTGAATATCTGGTGGCTTGAGGAGTTGTGATTATTGTACACAACTTGGAGATCATATCTCCGTCTAACTTCAAAGTTAGCCTTGTTTTTTGTCAGCAGGTTGGGACTAGATGACCTCCAGAGATCACTCTCAGCCTAAATTATTCTGCAGTTTATACTGTGATTTTAAGTGTAGTGCAGTTAAGGAGTAGATGCTACAGGTCAAAGCACTGGTGAGCATAGCACAGAACTGAGGAACAATAGGTGATTCGAGGGCTAGAAGATAGAGGGGAGTTAAACATGTATCTCTCTTTTGCAACTCAATATGTTTGCATAGGCTGGTATTCAAAGGGTCTTGATAAGCCACTAACTGATAGCAATAAAGGTCCATGTATATGTTTGGCACGAATTTTGTTTAAATTTCATATTCCTAATTCTCCTGAAAAGAGAGATAGCCACAAAATGTTTACTGCTAAGGCTAAACAAGTAGAGTGTGTGTGTGTGTGTGTGTGTGTGTGTGGCAGGGGAATCGAGGTATAAAAAAAAGGGTTAACTTGTAGCTTTTTTCACTTCTGATAGGTGATTAACTCACATTCCTTTATGCGCAATTACAACCAACTCAGTAACAACAGGGCGATCCCATTTATGCACCAGAATAAAATGTGCTACAATAATACATTGTCTTAGTGATACATTCGTGTATATTAATTTTGCAGTTGACTTGTTATGTTACTGAATCACTGAACTTTCATTCCTCCTATAACCAAGCATTTGTTTTGCTACTGCTATCATCACAAACGTAACCACCGTTGCTTGGCTATAATGATATGTGCCTTCCTAATACGTTTATTCTACAAATGGTGATTTGTGCTCCAATGTACATTAACTACTAGTGTATAACATGGCATTTTTTTCCTTGAAGTAGAAGAAAAATCATATGCTTTTGAAACTTGAACAATGAATACAAATCTGAAAGGGTACAAATACCTACCTGGAAGTCAAATCAACACGGGGCTGAGTGCATGTTTTATACCTTGTGATATTTGTCTTAGTTTCCTGAAACTACCTTTATCTTCAGAAGGCAGGTACTGTAAATTGTGCCCTTTGGGCTTCTATGATTAATACCTGTATTACAAAGTTACACATACACAAATCACCTGGATTTTTTTCTGGATCCTCTTTGAAAGTTATCCAAGCCACCGTCATGCTCAGGAGCTTGTGAGGGTGCTGGCCCCAGTGATGCAGGCTTTTCATGTAAGCCATGCCATGGAGAGTCCAGATATTGCCCTGACCCATGCCTTAATTTATACTGTGTTCGTCATTGCTCTCATGATAATCCTCTTTTCTTTCTTCTCCTTTCCTTGTCTTTTTTTTTTTTTTTTTTTTTTGCTGACCACAACAAAATGGGGAGAAATAATTGTTCCTATGTGGAGTGGGAGATACCTTTAGGGCCATGATGGTTGCTGCAATAAAGATACAAATACAGAGGTACCTGGGCTGACAGCTTGTCCAAGCCATAGAGTTTAACCACCGGTTTCAGATTCCCTTGTCACTGGGGGACTGTGGCACGTAGGTCCTCCTGCACTACTGGCTGCACACTCCGGCTGCAGCCGAGATCCCTGCTGGTCCTGGGGATCGTTTTGTTGTTTTAAAAGCCGACGCCAGCCAATATCACTGCGCCTGCTCCCAGGTGTATTGCCTTTGAGACCTTTGTATTTGCTTGGCTCACGGGTTGCGTGCTTTTCCTGTTCCTCCCCAGCATGTGCCTGCGTGGAGGAGGGAGCCCGTGCTTGCTGCTCGTGCCGCTCCTGCCTCTCTCTGTCGCGTACCAGCGTCTCCCCGGCACTTGTGCCAGCAAAGGGCACCCGTGCTGGTGCTTCGGCAGAGGATCTGCGGCGGAGGACGGCCGCCTAGGTGGGGTTGGCCACCTGGGTTCGCAGCCGGCGTCATCCGAGCGACAACGCCATCCGTGCGGTGTGGGCAATCCGTGCGCCCTTCCCAACGCCAGCGCGTGGCGTGTTCCCTGGGCACGGGGGTTAGCAGGGGGCTCCGGCTTCCCCGGCATGGGCTGGAGCGTCGCCTCCTGCTGCTCCGGAGAGCTCTCCCTTCCACGGGTCGCTCGGAGCGCTGCTGGCGTGCTCTGAATAACTTCTCTCGTTTGAAGATTCCGTAAAGAGGCTGACAACTTATGTCAGTTCTTGTTTGGGAACATATCTCCTCTTTTTAAGCAGATACGTTTAACCTCTGTCTTTTTTCTTGCTCATAAAGCCCGTCCCATGGTGTTATTTAAGGGTGGATATCTCCTACTCACCTTATAGCTCTTATTGAGTGCTGGTGATTGAACTACAAAAATAGAAACCAGTGATTTATATTCATTCTTGGTAATAAATGACCTTAGGACCTAGTCTCTCAGGAACAAAACTGTAAATAATTAAGCTTTACCTCTGTGGAACCCTCATTCAACCCAGGCATGTTCTAGCTGTAATCTTATAACAGTTAACTTCTGACTAATTCCTTTCCCAGAGACTGTGGTTATGTGAGGTGGTCAAAACAAACAAATAAAAATTAAATGCTATGCACACCTTTTTATGTACACAATATAGTAAGTGCTCTGCGCAGTCAAAAAAACCCAGCTGATATAACTGCAGAACAGCCAGCCATGCATTAGTTCTAATTTGGCCTAGTAATTTAAAACGGGAGCAGGCTCTCGATTGATTGCCATTGATTGGGATTCCCTACTTTATTCTGAAAATCTATCAAGACTATGAAGTTCGGGCATCTGAGTTTTGTTCCTTGACCCACCTGATATTGGTAATGGAGACATTTTTTTTCCTTCGTATCCAAAGAAAAGGGGGTGTGGAGGAAACACGGGAGGGTGCAATTTGCTTTTCTTTTTTTTTCTTTTTTTTTTCTTTTAAAGTTTGGAGGATTCAAATAATGCCGATTGTCTCTCCTGGTTTAGGTTTTTTAATTGGGCAAGGCTAAACAATATTTTGGGCATTCTGAGTAGGCTGATCTGTGAACAGCAATGCTCAAGTTACAGTGTGGGATTTAATCCTGGGAGCATACTGTGGTGAAATAAATAATTTACAGAGGCGTTTGGAAGTGAGTGTCAAAGATGACAAAAACGTCCAGCTGACTGCGCTACTGTGCACACAGATATTACTTATGTCATGTTTTTCTTCTGAGAATCATCTTGGTGCATGCAAGTGCCTTGATTCTCATGAAATTGGAATCTTTTTCAAAATTGGTATTTAAAAGAGACTAATGGAAGCTGGGCAATTGACTGCTCTATGGTTCCTTTGCCCCCTTACCCTAAAACTCTCTGGAAAGGAAAAAATAATTGAAAACTGTAGCTTTTGTTTGGAGAGAGGCTGGTTTGCATTTCATGATGCTGCTCTTCTTTTAGAGTTTTCTTTCACTTCTAACTCATGCTATCCGTTAGCCTATCTCATAGTTGACGTGTAATGGTTATCTGTGCTGAATAACTATTTCAATGTCCAGGCAGTCTCATACTCAGTACACTGTTGTGACTTTATCCCTTGCATCCTGCTTCTAAATAGTTCTTAAATGTCATCTCTGTCTTCTAACAGGGTTCTGTTATTCTTACAAACCCTATGGATATCTTTTTTTTCTGCTTTCATAATTTGATTTTAAGTTTTGAACTGTTGATCTAAATATTTCTTATATTAGCAATCACCTTTCAAGTGTCTGTTTTCTGTGTGCAACAAGATGGGGATTAAAATTTAACAGGGATTAAAGAGAAGAATGAAAAATACTTTATTTTCCCCCTGGCCTTATTTGTAGGCTTGGGAGAGAGCAACACAGCTGACTCAAACTCTGTGGGATGTGTACAGTAGGTAAAATGTATTCTATTGTAGAGATACAGTTCTCTAGATAATTCAAAAATACACAAAAAGTTATTCTGCTGCTTACAATTTCCTTTGTTACTCTAGTGGCTTGAAACGTATCTCAAATTCCTCAAGTTTTGTGCAATCTTTTCCAGAAATCTAGAGCTGTGGATGCTTCCTCCTCCGTCTGCAGCGCTCTGCTCCTGGGGAGGGGAGGTGTCCCAGTGCCATTTCTGAGTAATGAACCATCTCATGTCCCGGCCAACAGCATGAGTCAGGAGTGAGAGGTTTCTTCCGTTCCTTGCCTCTGCTTGGACAGTTTTGGAAATCAGCTCTGGAAAAGCATTTGTGGTCAGTTTGGCATTAGTTTTTGTATTGCGTGTGGCTAGTTTTTGGTCTGCATCTTGTGTATTATCCTCTTGGATAATAACTCCTTGGAGTGCACTAAAACATGAGGAGGAGAGGAACACTAGATAAGAACAGCCTAATATTAGGGAATAATGTCATTATTACATGACATCACATTTTACATATTTCCCTTTCAAGAGCAAGTCCAAGAGACTATCGTCTTGTCCCTCGTTAGAGCCGCCTTACTATCTTACGTACTAAGGACAATTTACGGTGGTTAAAGACTTGTTAGACATTCAAAGCACGTGTCATCTGCTGCAGTCCAGTGTGTTAGACTTTATTACCGGGAATGAGGGCGCTGTGCAATGCCTGCAATTTTGAAGGAGAGCCATTGCTGCCGTGGGTTTTGTGTTCCTGGAGCACTTTGTTCTCGTCATGTGCCAGAGCCGCCTGGTCACGGGCGTTAGGGCTGTGATGCCACTTCTGCTCATGATTAAAAGGAAGGTGGATGCTTAGCACCTTTTGAGCTTCCAGGTTGCACCAAGCCTGAACAAGAGAGTGGGGCCGTGCTGTTGATGGTGCAGGTGCGAAGGGAGCTGGTTGCGAAGCCTGGGAAACCAGTGCCACTGCTCCTAGCTGATGTGAAACTGTTCAGTGCCAGGGAGGGGAAGGCCCTGTGCACGGTGAGAAGTAGCCATCTGCTAAGCAATGCTAAAACTTGGCAGGAGTGAACTGCAGAGGAGCCCCTGGTGCTCGCCAGTTGATCTGGGCAGCAGGAAAAGATGTTAGGACATCTGTTGGGATTTCCCTGTTTGTAGAATTATGGATTGCCTCCCTCACCAGAATCTGTGATCTTCTAATATGTTCTTTGCAGAAGCATACGAATATCCTGGGGAGTTTTTCTAAACCGAGCTATACATGCTCTTCACTGGGAGAAGAGGCAATGAGGAAAATGGGGGCAACAGGGCTCGATATTTCAGAAATGGTAAGGGGTTTTGGGACTATTGGCCGCTAGTGCCCTTACTTGAGCCTAAAAGTGTAAGCTTTCTCCCCATCCCTGGATAATAACTTCTCAGTATTTTCTCCAAATGAGCGTGGGTTTTAGCAAGTCTTAAGGCTGTCAGGTGAAACCTGGTGTGCCTCTCCTTCAGCCGGGTGTAAGAATCCAAACTGAGGGCCCCTCCTAAGGAAGGGACAAGAGAAACTCCTGGGTGACAGGAGCACTGTGCAAGCGTGGCAGGGGTGTGCGGGCAGGAGGGGAAGGGCAGCACGATTGTGCTCGCGGTAGTAACTTTCTGCTGGCAGGACTCTCTTGTCTCGTCTGCGTTTTTTTTTCCTTTGGGTGTAAGATTTTCAAGAGGCGCTGCTCCAATAGTAAAACTGGAAAGCTTATGCCCAGGAGAACAGTCTCACGGCAGGAAAAGGGCTGAATCCAGTGGCTGCCTCCCTTTCTAATTTCTGTGATCTTTGACCTCCCCAGTCTGCTTAGAGCAGCAATCATTCCATTTTTCTAACTTTGTTTAGAGAAAATGGGTGCGTGTATCTCCCATTAACATCACTGAGAGGCTGGCATTTGCTGAGCTTTACATATGCTCGGAGGAACTGAGTCACAAAGCTGAATAATGGCAAAGGAAGCAAATTTTTTTGGTTATGTATTTTGCCTAGGTGTGACCTTCAGTGCTGTGGACTCCAGCTATGCTGTTTTCCCTTTGACAAAGGGCACGAAGGTAGCTGGCTTGGCCAGCTTGGCTAGCTATTTATTGTGCCACGCCTTTGGCTAAGAGTATTGACCTTGTTACGCGTGGGCAGCGAATGATTTGGTGACCTCTCCGTTCCCGCCGTGCAATGCAACTTCTCCGTTAACGGCTTCGCTCCCGCTGGCCCTCCTGCCTGGCTGACGAAGGAAACGGCCGCGATGTCCCCCGGGCGGGTGAGGTGGGTGCCCCGCAGGGTCGTTTCTGGAGAAGGTGGCTCAGTGGGACGAGGAGCCAGGCCCACACCAGGGTGGCTGCCTGGGGGCCTGGGTCTCGTAGCTGTAGCAAGGGAGGTGACGGGGAAAAGCAGCATGGTGCTGAGTGGTGGGGCAGCTCTGCCTTGGGAGAGGGTTTTACGGACCGTTACCAGCTGCTACTTGGGTATTTGCAAAAAGGGCTTTGTAGGGCTGAACAGTGTGCTGAGCGCGATTTCGGGGCAGGTCGCTGGTGACATACCAGCGTGGGGTGTGGCTGAAGGTCTGCCCTCACCCAAGTACTTGCTGCACCTTAGCAGCTGAAGCCCTTGGGGCCATTTTGCTGTGGGGTGGGCGACTGGCATGCAGACCAGGGGACTTGTCTTACTCAAGCAGTAGGCTGCATCTCTCTGACTTGCTTGTGGAAGTAGAGGACAAAACATAGTGTTTCAGGCCAGGCCGGTGGAAATTCGGTAACACCAGATGCTGTTGCTGTGTTGCTGTCTGGCAAATGGTGTCCAGCTGCGGGCTGCAGCAGCAGGAGACGTGGGACCTCTCATGCAAAGGCCTCACTGACTGCAGTCTGTGGAGGTTTCCCATCATGTTGTGGCCTCTTTTTGCAATAAAACTGGGTTGGCATGTCGGTCAAGTAACATATGGATAGCTGGTGTTGGGGTAAAGGCAAGTTTGGAGAGGGCAGATTTAACAAAACATTTAGGTCTGTTTCTTAGAGCATATGAAAGTGGTTGAGGAACACAAGAGTAGGCCCTCGTTCAGCACGCTTTTTGCAAAGTACCAGTTTGGAGTAGGGACTCATAAAAGCTACCTCCTTGGTTTGTGGCATAAATTTTTTAGAACATGAGCCAAGCGTGGGTAACCTGGGGACCCTCTAAGCTGCCCCCAAAGATGGGGCATCTGGCAACCTTCCTGCTGTCCCAGTAAAACTGCCTTACCCCTGTGCCAAATCTTATTTGGGCCATAACCTCAACCCCTGTAAGCTGCAGCTCGCTCTTCTGTGCTAGATTTCAAACTGGCTCCTAGAGAGAAGTTGAGATTCTTGTGTCACGTTTTTGCATCCTTGTAAAGGCAGAAAGAGGGCATAGGCAATTAGAGCAGTAATTGCTTCTGCTGTTTAACCTAAATTTATCTGTGAATGACTCTGAGTTTTCAGAAAGCTTAATGCAATAGGTGGGAAACATAAATTGCCACATCCATTTCCCCCCCCCCCCCCCCCCTTCCCCGCAATGGTTTTGCTACCTCCATTGGGAAAGATAGTATTTACAACTGTCAGTGTTAATTACCTCAGTGGTCATCCAACCCAATCAGAGATGAAGGACAGTCACAATGTGGATGGCAAGCTAAGTCCCTGTCTTAAAGTCTTTGGACAACATCAGGAACTATTTTTGAGGCTGCAGCTGGATTATTTTTTCTTGAATTACTTTGTTTCAGAAAGTCTGCTGCAGATGTGCATGACAAAAGGAAAAGGAGGAGAAAAGCATAAGGCTGAATTAAACAATATGAGGAAAGAGAATAGGTTATACAAAGTTGAAGAGGCAAGGGGATAGGGTTTAGAAAAACAGTGAGATAATGAAAGATAATATATAGATGTAGTAACTGCAATATTGTTTCCCCTGAAACTTGCCTTGTGGGCTCCTATGGGAAAATACAAGTTGACGTCTGCTTGCTTTGGATTGCTTAGCTGGAAAAACATACAAAATGATACGCATGAGATGACGTCCTTGCAGGCCTATTGGAGTGTTGATATGAGTGCTAAGTTGTAAAAGAGAGAGGAGGTAGCAGTAAGCCAACTGTCTTTATCAAACAAGACTGAGGAACAGGATATTTTTATGTAAGCCCATTTTAACACTGATTGGATGCATGTTGTTACATTTGGTTTTTTTTTTCTTTCTTTTTCTAAAATTAAGAACCTAATGTATTTCTTGGGTATGCTCTGGATAGAAACAGTATGAAGTGAATTTAAATTGCAATAAGGATTTACGTTATTTATTGAGAAAAACTTTTTCAGAGTAAGGCTAATGGGCCCCTGGGTTTCCTCAGGCTTGTTTTTCAGCCTCTCTCACTAGTGGCCCAAGGACGAGGTTGGGAAGTACTATCTTTTGGGAAGTACCTTGGCACAGTTTCTCCTGCCTTAAGGATGGAAGATGACTTCTTTCCTTCTCAGCCTCATTTTCTGTGATTGTTTGGGAAACTGTTTAGAAAAACATTGGATTTTGGGGAAGCACACATGCACAGTAAATCCCTCTATGATCAGAATAACTTCCCAAGAATTTTCTCCAGGTTGTTTTATACCCTGGCTCTGCCACAGACCTGCCCTATGTTAAGCAGCAAGCATCTTGATCAGACTCCTGCATGAAAGCATAGGTACCTAAGTATCTATGTCAGTATGTTTCTTAATTCTTTATACCTCTAAAATGTGAATATATTTCAGTCTCTTTTATAATTTTTAATTAGAGTGGAGTTCAAAAGGGTACACGCTTAACATTTTAAACATTGTCTAAAGATAGCTGAAAGCTTTTCTTAAAAAAAGATCTTCTTTAAAAGTTTTCCTTTTGTTCTTCAGTCTTATTTTCCTCTTTTAGTTGGTCCTTACAGTAAT
This sequence comes from Astur gentilis, assembly GCF_929443795.1. Classification (NCBI taxonomy): domain Eukaryota; kingdom Metazoa; phylum Chordata; class Aves; order Accipitriformes; family Accipitridae; genus Astur; species Astur gentilis. The sequence continues at coordinate 14,404,567 of NC_064897.1, forward strand.
GTAAAGACATATGGAATGAAAATAAATAAGTACTGGGAATGATGGGTAGAAAAAGGATAAGTAGAGCAAAAAGAGTTCTGCTTTCTATAGCATTTCAGAAGTCTTTGGGTGCTTGCTAGAAGTGCTGGCTCTAATCCAATGTGCTTTTATTGGCATACATGAACAAATTATCCAGGGCACAGCTATTTTTCTTACTGTAGTAAAAACAGGGACTCTGAATGGAGGCTTTGTGTAGGACAAATATTTTTCCTTTGAAACTGGGTACAAGTTTAAAGTTTATCTAGTGTGCCCTCCAGAGAAGGAAAAAATATCCTTCTCCATTTCATCAAATAGAAAATATGTAACAGTATAGGCAACTCAGAGCTCTATAAACAAAATTGTCATTGGTGAGGAGCTGGTGAAGTTTTATAAGAAACAGGATTTCTTAGTTGCCTACAATGTGGGAGAAAGATCTCTTCATGTAAGCTTTTGTCCTTCAAAAGCTTTCTGTGGATGCCTTCTCTCTAGCATCTCTTGCAGGGCTCTACATGCTTTTTAACCACGTGGATATAACCAGGAGGATAAGGGCTTTATAGAAAATAGTTCTAAAGACAACATTCATTGCTTCAAGGACTGTCTCCATGGGTAATCCTTCTTATTCCAATTGAAGGTGTAACTCAATTTGTGGCAGTATCATTGCTATTTAAAGTTGAGCAGCCTGTGAATTCTGACAGTTCTGTTCAGTATCATGTATTAGAAGTACCAGAGAGGTACAGAGTCATCCAAATAAGCATTTCAGGGAGGGGGGGGGGGGGACGGGACAATAAAGAAAACTCCAACCTGTAGTATCTCCAGTGACTATCATTTGTGCAAGGTCCACATAAAGTAGTGACTCATCTTGAAAGGTAAAGAGATTATTTAATTCTTTCTTAGCTCTGTAGGAGGGTAACCATATCTTTTTCCAAAGATTTTTAGATGAGTATTTTTTACATCATGTTAAGATCACTAGAATCGGCTCTAGAACAATTCTTGAAGTGCATGGAAATGAGCGGTGCACTCTGATTTCCCCAACCTCATCTGTCACTCCTCCAGGCAGGAAAAGATCAAAAAGTATTACCACACGTGGCCTTTTTGGCTCCTTCTGTTTCTTCCCTCCACCTTCTCACCCACGCTTATTTCACACATGCTTATTTCTAATAAAAGAACTGAGTAGAGAACAGTAAATCCATATTCTGGTAGAGTTTTGAAAGTTAGCTTCCTTCAAAACCTGTGGGAACTTAATAAAAAACAGAGTTCCTCTGAGGTTTCCTGGGAGCAGGGTATGTCGGCCTCCTGTCCCAGACGGAGGTTTCCGTTGGGAACCTATTTGATATCAGTTTTACAAATAAATTGACACTGGAAATGCCTCAGCAAAATGTTTTCAATTCAATGAATGCGCAAATTGCCACAAAATACCTGGCTGTAGTATTTCAGAATCTCTTTCTAGTGATAGCTTATTAAATTTGGCTTGGTAACCAGCAGTGACAAATTCCTGGACAAAATTTTCTTGTGATATGTGAAAATTCAAACTCCACAATTAGAGGTAATTGTGGAAACTGGAGCCAGAAACATTTTGCACCAATTATAATTTTTCTTTTATAAAGGTTTCTAATTTTGTCATCTTCAATCACTGGATGTTTGTTGGAAACCTAGTAGTATGTGATTATAAGGGCATTGAAATTTAAAAAATATATACTTTTAGTTCTAAAAGTCAAGCCTGTAATTTGCCAATCCTGGGCATTCACATCAGTGACTGCTTTAGGAAATGTGAATTTGTTAATTGATTTGGAAAAAATTTCACATTTCTGCATTTGATCAGATAATTTTTTTTAAAAAAAAAAACATCGAAAATTTGACATTAGTTGCACATATGTTTTCATTATTGTAATGTATGTAGAGGAAGGGCTTGGCCCAGATTAATGAAGGATAAAATTATATCTGTACAGAGAAACATACATAATTGAAACTAGAAACCAGAGACATGAAACACCAAAAGTTTAAATTAATTTTCTTCTCACAAATTGTGGAATCTGTTATTGTTCAGTCTATTTTCTTCCATGAAACAAATGTTCCATGAACAAATGCTGAGTTACAGAAGTGCACTGTAAATACTGTGGCGGGGTCTGGCTCCATTCAGCTGTGTGACCTCAGTTTAGTAAGTTCTTTTACACTTGAATCGCTTTGTGCTGAATAATGGTAGCCCCAAAGTGGACTGATCAGCTATGCTTAGATGTTTCAGATAGTGCCTTTTGTTTACTCACTGAATTGCAATATAGTCTCTTTGGGTTATGTGCACATTAATGCAAGCAAAAATTGATGCTCAAGATTTTTGGTGACCCAAACAAGCATCTCCAGCTGGTGTTTGGATGCAGGTGAGTTATTGTGTGTCTGAAAGTGCTGAGAACTGCATAGGTTGTGTTCAAGGTCGTGCATCCTACTGTGCAGTCATATGCCTGTTTTTAACCCTAGGTGAGGGGAAGCTGTCCTTGAAGTTTATTGTTTCAAATTCATGGTTCAGAAGGAAAAACATCAGGGAAATGCTGTATGATATAGAGGGATTGGTCATTTGACTTCACAATTCTGTACAAGTGAACAAGTCGCGTGGCTTTTCTCATATCTCTGCATTACTCCACTCTGCTGTGGGGTGGGAAATGATTTTTAGATTACGTGATTGGTGTCAAGGAGGTATTTCAAGTAGAAGGGAAAAAAAGAGAAAGTAATGTTCCCTTGAAAAACGTCTTTTTTTTCCAGTGACAACAAAATCATTGTATTTTTGACAGTATTAAGTTGAATATCTCTGTTAGTTCACTTAGCACCCCAAGTGATGGTGATATGGATTCTTTTTCATAGATGAAAAAAGCAAATAGGGTTTGTAAAAGTCAGTGACTGCCGGTGCTGCGTCTTAAAATAGCTTATAGTGCAACTTATTTTCCAATTCTCTTTAAAAATTAATTTTGTTTTCTTCTGCCTTTTCTCTCCTCTGCCTTATTTTCAGAGTCCCTACGGTTTTGGTTTTGTTATTACCTTACTATGTGGACACTGTATTTAGGCTCCTTCTCCCGATCTCTCCCACTATTAATGAAAAATGCAAGAGGTAGTGAACAGTTGAGTTGACTGGATAGCAACTTAGATACCAACTTTCAGGGCAGCATTTTCCCCCCATAGATTAAAGACAAAGTAATTTTCTTAGGCCCCTGAGTTTGAAAGAAGCAGGATTCCTGCAGGTAACATACAGTTTCTGTTGTCAGTGTCTATAAACCAGCTTCAGAGTCAAACCTCCATGCTGAGGTAGGGCACGGAGGTTTGACTTGCAGGTATTGACAATATTGCTGCTATATACTACATCTTCATAACTACATAGTTTTGAGGACAAATTCTATTTCTTATGTGTTTTATGTGTGCATGACAAGTGAAAACCTGGTCCCTTTTAGGGGACATGCTGACTAGATATGGAATTAATTCACATACTTTCCAGGCATCATGTGTTAATTTAATACTTTCATGTATACATGACATTGAAAGTACATTGACAAATATTAGGGGGGTATTTTGAATTACTTCTGAGAATATAAACACTCTACTAACTTTTCTAGCATTGAAATCTTGTTTAATCCCAAAAACTTGTGATGGTGGTGTTTGTTTCAAATAATGTTGCCTAAAGTCGTGAGTTTTTGCATATCAGCCTCATGAAGCTTCCTTTGCTGCTGCCTTTGCACATTATTTGATTTAGACCTTTCTTAATAGGGATGTTTGAAGAGGTAACAAGCATTATTAGAATAGCATGTGTTCATTTATAAAGTTTTAAAAAGAAAAGTTTTAGTTATGCTATTGAGCTCCACTGTGAGCTTACCTTTCAGCTCAGCATTGCTAATTTGCTGTGGTCTGATCAATAACTTTTAAATCTTACATATTTTTTCACCTTCATTAAACATAGCCTTCTCTGTTTTCATTGAACTGCATGGAAACTGCTTCCCCCCCCCCACACACTTCATAGACAATGTAAATCTTACAGTAAGATAAAGAGTACGACCCCTTCCCATAGAAACGTTTGAGGCTTTTCAGACTTGTGTGAATTGGCCTTTGGAGCACTTTATCGGTGGAAGACATCAAGATTTCATAAATGATGCTGGGTCCATATCATCAAAGGATACCATCAAAGGGTGGTCCACGATAGTATGGAGCTTGTGTGTTTTGTAAGATAATCAGGAAACCAGTAGACGTTGCTCCTACTCAACTTCTTTTTGTCTTGTTTCATTCAAGATTGTAACCTACTACTAACCTAGAAATTGGTGGTTCTGAGTAACTAGCTGATGGATTTTAATGGAAATGGGCCTTTGTCCTGATTTATTCTGTCTGCTGCCATGCTAAGAATAAATTAGCTGTGTGGGGTTTTCGTGTTTGGCTTTTTTTTTTTTTTTTTTTAATATGGCCAGAGTGAAAGTTTAAGTAGGGAGCAATAAGAAAGCCTTGCAATGGGAGTCATCTATTGCCATGTCTGAGAGCATGATAACTGCAGTGTCAGTGTCTGGCTACAAAGCCTACAGGATAAAAGCTAATACAGCAACTTCACCAAAACAGAAGAAAGTTAATTTGTGAAAACAAGAATTAGATCTTGCCACAGTTCTTCTAAACTAAATTAGAGAGGCATTGGTGAGTGTTCCTGTCCTTTTTCCTCCTCCTCCTCCATGTTAATTTTAATGGTCTGGTTGGAGTATGTCATTATATAGTTTCAGTTCAGCTCTTGTTATGGACTCTTACCACACCAACTTTAATAATGTCAGTGTGTCATGACACAGCTATTAAGCTTGCAAGTAGATGTGGGTAGGTGGTTAAGCCAGTTTAATTTGGTCAACTTGCAGCAGCAAGCAGTATTTTAACTATGTTGGGAGTTCCCTTGTTTTTTGGCCAGACTGAGAGGAAAACTTTATCTAAAACAACAGACAACACCTAAAGACATGGTCTTGTTCATTTTTACATACTTACTATACCACTACAGTAAGCGTTATCATTTATTAACATTTTCACAAGCACTTCAGTGCAAGAAACTGTTCAGAAATATTTCATCAGCTATGCTCACAGTCTATTTTCAATGTGAAAGGGAAAACTATTTCCAAATTTCATGATCTTCTTGACGTGTGGTGTCTTCGGGGTGGTGGGAAGCATGCTCCTATGGCATCTGGAAAGAAGTGCCCTTCGCACACTGTTTCTTGCTGAGTTTCCTGCTGGCCCATCTAAACATGCACACTGGTATTATAATATCATTTATAAGTTCTCATTTCTAAAGTGAGATTGATGGCTTGTTGGTTGTACACTGCAAGCTGACTTTCAAATCAGTGTCTGGAGTGCCCTCTTTTGAAATCTAATGATCTTGTTTGAAGTATAATGTAACAAGGAATAGAAGGAAGTAATTAAAAAATAAGAGTCTAAAGAAGAGAAATAAAACTGTGGTACCTGTGTTGAGTCATCTGTATTTCCCAGCCAGTGGTTCCAAGTCAGTTGCTGGTTTTTGTTGGGTTTTTCTTTGCTTAAAAAAAAAAGCAAACAAAAACTCCCAAACAGAACAAATTATTGTACATTTCTGTTCAGGTGGAGATAGAGTGCACTGTTGTAGCCATGTTGGGATTAGGATTTGTGAGTAAAAATAGTATCCTTTGCTAGCTCGCTACTATACTTGGAGGAAAAAAAAAAAGTAGACGCTTTCCAGGCACCTGGGCCTGTCCTCAGGTCTAAAATAAAAACAGTAACCTTCAAAATCAAGTACAAATTGAGAACTACTGCTCTGAATTTCAGTAAATACTAAACTTCAGCAGAATTTTAGTTCTTTGCTTTCTGTCTTGTAACTGTCTTATAGCTGTTCCTTGAACACTGGAAGGGAGAAGTTAGTGACGGTGCTTGTCCTGTGGGAAATGTTTTCCCCAGTGTCCTTTGTGTGAGCGCACATGGGTGCACAGGGATTCCTGGGTGCTGTAGATGAGGTGCCAAAGGAAGCTCTGCTGCAGTATGCCAGTGGCTCTCTAAATCCATGACTTCTTCCATTGGAAGAGTTTCTTCTTTGATCCTCTTCAAATACTTGAGGTAGGCTTACCAGAGACACTGATTTTTATGGTACATTATAATGCTCTTTTTCTACCTCATTCTAGGAATTCCTTCATGTGCCATAGACACCTTCCTCTTTAGACTGTTCTTCTGTGTGTGTTGGAGGGGGTGTTTGGGGGTTTTGGGGGTTGATTTTTTTTTTTTCCTTTCTTTTTTTTTTCTTTTATGCAAGATGCTGGTCTTCCAGCTGTGGTGATACTTTCTGCAAGGTCTGCATAATTATTCTGATCTTGGTAATTAATACTCATCCTGCTTTAGATGAGGTGGTTAATTCTCTAATTAAAAATAGCAGTGAGTGGTGGCTTTAGAGCTTGGCATATTTATTAACGTTCCTTTGTTGCAGTAGGGATTTTAAGTCTTTGAAGCTTTTGTATCTGTAAAGCTGTTTTATTTTCTTTCAATACGGTTCATTATAAATCATGGCCCATACCTTAGTGTAATTAATGGAAATAGGTTGCCATGCCAGAATAAGAACCTGTTTTCAAGCAGGGTCTTTATTAGTGTGGCAGTAATAAGAGCTAAATCTATGAACAGGATCTAGCTGAAGTTGATTCATTCAGTTCTTCCTGTTGGTCTTCATATTTCTCCCCTTTCTCAAAAGATACCTATCTTAATAGTATTGTTAGAATATTTTCTTAACAGTGAATCACTGGAAAATATCATAGTAGGAAAAAGAAGATTGAATGGGCATTTTTTTATCTTATTAGTTTTCCCAACAGAAAGCTTCTCTTTTAGCTAACAATTCTTGCTCTGAAGACTGGTCTTGCATTAACATATGGGGTCTCCTACTTTGATTGGTAATTATGTCACCAAAATTTCTTAATAAATTTATCCTGTCCCTCCTGCTGAAAAGAATACTGCTGGTGAATTTAGTGTACTCCTTCTACTGAAGGACTGAGAAAAAAATATTAGATTTCAGACAGTGTCAATGAAAATCAAAGCACTTTTTGAAACTGGAAAAAGTAGCGTTGATTGAGCTCGTCTGCTGCACTGCTCGGGGAGGTGAACACAGTTGCAGACCCCTCCTCCTCCTGGACAGTGCCCTGTCCCCTGTCGTGTGGTGTTGTCCCCTGTCTGGCCAGAGCTGTATTCGTCTGTCAGTCATTAGTTTCTTGCGATGCTCCTACCCCTTTGCCCCCTTAGACAAACAGGTAAATAATCTGGGTTTAAGTAAAGCTTTCAGTAAGGACTGGCATTCACAGCATAGAGGGGGCACATCCAGTCCTTTCCCTCCCCGCTAGGTTTCTTTAGCAGGAATGCCAGTTAGCTAATGTCGCAGCCAGCAGAATGGTTGTTTGGGGATGCACTAAAATTTAAATACAGGATGCAACTCAGTGCAGATTTGTATAAACTAAGATGCAGTGTAATTAACACTAATGCCCATGCTGGAGAGCTGCTCTGAATCCAGAGAAGACCTGAAAGTAACAGCATTTTCAAAATGATTTCATTGTGGCTATTGTATTAACATATTTGTATTAACATACTGGAGTACCTATTCCTTTCTCAGAAAGCTTCCCCCCGCCCCCCCCCATCATTAATGAAGAGTGGCTTGGAAGAGGCAAAGGGGACAACAGCCAGAGTGGTGGTGAATGAAGTCCAAGTGTTTTGTCTTGAAACTGCATCAATTGTAGGGTCTAGCTTTCAATTTTCTGTGTGATTTTTTTTTTTTTTTTTTTTTTTTCCCTGTCATGCTTTTGACCATCGTTTGGATGCTCCCATACCCTTAATAGAAAATGCAAAACATTACAGTTCAAAGCTGCTGCCAGCCCAACCGGCAGCAGTTTTGTCTTAGAGAAATTCTGATATCAGTGTACCGAGGATGGAAAATCGCCAGTGATCATTTCCGAAGTAATACTTACTCATGCATGCATGTGGATCTTCGTGTTTATCTCGAGGTAGGATGTTGAACAGCCAGCAGAACTCGTGTTTGCTCTTGGTTCTTGTCTGAAGCAAGTCCCGAAGCAGAGGGCAGCAGCAACATTTCACCTGACTCCGTGGGACCCATTTCTATCAGGAGTTTTCCGTTTGTAAAATCTGTGGCTGGAGTGAAGATACAAATAGGAGAGTGTTGGGTCAGAACAAGGTAGACACAAAAGGAGAAGACACCAAAATACAGGAACATAAGGAATAACTAAAGAAACTACCTCAGCATGGAGAAACAAGAGGGTTAAAAGTAATAGCTGTTCAAAAATTTAGCATGAGGAAGGAAAGCGTGTGTGGGTGAAGAGGGTGAGGTTCGAGAAGAAACAAATGAAAAATAGTCACGCAGCAAGTTAAATAGTTTTTCTACATTCTGTAGAACAGCAGTATTGAATGCTATGGAATAGCAATAAGAAGCATTTTTATTGAATGCTTAGTGAGTTACAGTGTAGCATGGATACATCTGATTTTTTTGTTGTTGTTCTTTGTTGTTCCGTAATATTTTTAAAAGGGAAAGGGTGGAGAAATAGTGTCCTTATCTGACATTGCTACAATGTCAGATCCGCTACAGATAAATGTTGCCTTGTAATGGTCCACCCATTTTTGTTTAGGCTAGAGTTACAGTCTGTGCCTCCTAGCTAGCTGGGGAAGAATTCTTGGGGGTTTGGGACATGTGATAACAATGACTTGTTACTAACATTTTTATAATCGGTAGATAATTATTGTTTCAGCCATTATTGGCTTTCCTTTTCCTTCCCCTACATCCTCCTCTCTTTATCCCTTCACCCTCATAATTTCTAAAATATCCATGCCATTAAGCTGTTTCTCTCTTTCTCTTTCTCTCTCTTTTTTTTATTCCCCCCCCCTCCTCCCCATCTGATATTGTGATCTGCTGCTGGGTGGGACTGATTGATTCAGGATGAGTGGAAAAGAGCACCAGTCTCTGGAATATCTCGTTTTCTTTGATGAGATAGCTCTTGCCTTCTGGAAAAGGGATTTTTAAAAATAAATTGAGGGATTTTGTTACCGTCAAACCCCTACTAGGAAATTAAATGGCAGGGTGTGCGAGTTGTCAATGTGTCAGCTTGTAGTTGCACACAGATTGTTTTGCTTTCGTTAGGCTGCTGTGCTACAAGGTGGGGAAGGAGAAGAGTATTTTAGCATTTGGGCGTTTTTTAAAATGAATATTTATGACATGTAATCATGTTGTATGCTGCTATAATACTCCCCATGTTTGGGATTAGACCACCTGTAACTGTTGACTGCTAAAGAACCAAAGTATATCTGACTCGGAAGTGGTTTGTCTGTTATAAAGGTTGGACCCTTGTCATTTCTATTGCTGCTTACTATCAATATGCTAGAGTCCCTTCAAAAATAAAGCTGATGTCAGCGGTGAAGTTGTAGGTAGGTTTCTTTTTGTTCAGTCTCTGACACTGTGCGAAGAGAATTTAGTAATTATTTGTTTTTTAGGAATTCCCTCCCTGTTTATAACTATTTTCTTACTGGTTTTAATATATTGTTTAAGATATTTATCTCAAATATATTACATATTTGTCTTATTATTTCTTATTGTTTTAGCTATTCTTATTATTCTTTTATTCTTAAATTCTTATTTCATTTTCCTGCTTCTACATATTTCTTGTTCAGAGTAAGCATGACGTCTTCTCAAGATCCTAAGAAAGACATGACCATTCTTGGACGTATTCACAAGTAAACTGTTGATACTTGAGGACCTATTAAAGAGGGATCATACAGTTAATTTTGAAGGGTGTTTATCTTAAAGTCTAGGATACCAGTGTATGTTGCTGTGAGCTGCTGGGCTGAGGTGAAAGGGAAGATTAAAGAGGAAGTAGAGTTTATTAATAGACTCCTGGACGACAATGGCTTTGCAGTGTGCACGGGTTGACTTTTGCTACAGGATGGGTTGTAAGAGATGAAAGAGCATTCAAGATGAGAAATACAGCAGAGAAAACTGCATAAGTGAATAATAAATGAAGCTCTGCACATTCTGTTTCCTTTTATGTTTTTTCCCTTCTCTTCATCATTCACTTAAAAAATTTTAAAGTGTTTCCCTAAATTGTTTGGGGTTGTGGGTTTTTTTTAAATATTTAGGTTGAAAGAGATGAAATTGCCTGATAATTTGGGGGAATTAGGAGTAGCTTTTTGATGCTGTTATAAATATTTGGCCTAATTATAAGTAATAACTTTAAGATGTTTGTTTGTATTCATATTCAGGAGCTTTCTTGAACAAAGGGATAGACGCATTGCATAGCCTGTTGAAATTGTCATGTCAAAGTAGTTGTCTTGGCATTTCAAAAGCATTTGATTTTGGTTTTAACAGTGGAAAATTGCATAAGGAACAGGAAATATTTTTGGCTTTACTCAACTATCAAGTAGCAAGTGGTGTTTTGTTTGCATATCAGCTAAAACTCACTAAAAGTTTTGTGCTTGCTTGGCAGAACATGCTGGGTTGTTGGGGTGTTTTTTTTGAAAAACAGACAAAATTTCTGACTTCAGTTTTTCATTTTTACTTGGTTCAAAATACAATTTTAAAGCTTTTTATATTTACTCTAAGTGGTGTTGTGCCTTACAGTGGGCAAGTATTTAGCCATGAGACGTGTTTTCTTCCCCTAATGTGAAAATCTGCTGCTTTAAAACTCAGTGTGTATGCTAACTTCAAAGGCTGAAGCTTTAAGTTGTAATATAGTACATTCCTTTTACTTAAAATATGCTTCACAACTTTCATAAAAGTGGAGTACAAATAACAAATCAAGTATTTGTCAGATTAAGATGCCAGAGGAGTGAAATAATTGTGAGGGAGTCTAAACCCAATTTTTTTTCTAGATCTCACTTTAAAGCAGATAGTTGCAGAATTTGTTATAAAAAGGGCTATGAAAAAATCACAAATGATAAAAGGGTATGGCAAATAGAATTATTAAATAAATGTTAACTTTATAAAAGTGTGTATGGAAAGTAAAGTGGGGGGATACTGAAAAGTGATGGACATAATTTGTGTGAGTTTTTTTGATCTGGTCACTCCTGGGAAGCTAATCACAGGATAAATTGTTAAGCAGGGTAGCAAAATTAAGCAATGATGGCAGATGATAAGAATCAATAGCTGATAGGAAGTGTTGAAGATCTTAATGGCAGTGTGAGCTGTGCACTCTTGAGTAGCTCTGGTCCACACAGTCACTGAAACGAAACAAGGAGTGCACAGTGACCTGGCAGATTCTGCTGAGAAAATGAGTATTTTTATACTTTTAAGTCATAGGACGGTTTCAGGATGCTTCCCAAGGGTTGTAATTGCCAATGAACTGAGCAGCAGTCGGCACAGATAGTAACTTATTGGAGACAGCTGCTAAGTACTGAACTCTATAAAAAGTGGCTTAGAGCAGCCAAACGGGCTACCAGGTTGGATACATGATATATTCTTGGGGGAGTGCAGGAGGAATGGAAGTAAAATGTGGGTATGTCAGTAAACACATTTTGCAAGGAGCAATCAAAGATTTAAAAGAAAATTTTTTAAAAAGAGATACTAAGCAAAATTACCAAGTGTGTGCTCACTAAAGGCAATACCACACTTCTGCATGATTACGTTTCGCACATAATCAATGCAGCTCAGTTCTAGTTAGCTTTGCTAACTGCATCTCAGGTAGGAGATGTCAGGTGTTCCTCAGAAAGGTATAAAAATGACTGTTCTCAGTACAGAAGACCAAAAGCAGCTCATACATCTCTTGAACTGCCAGGAGACTTTAGAGCTGAGAACAGAATTTGATTTTGATTGTATTTTTGCATGAAAGAGGAAAGTAGCAGAACATATGTGGATGCAAAATAGAGTATGTGCTGTAGGTCAATCAGCTGCTGCTGCTTTGTAAAACAGGAAGAGAACAGTTAAAGTGAGGCAGTAAGTTGACTTAGTGATTCAGAAGATAAGCTGGTTGTAAGGTGACTCTAGTACAACAAAGCAGGTTGTGCTTACTTTGGAAATGGAGCTTTTGTTAGGTACATATTTTGTCTGATGTATTTTTGACTATTTTGCAGAGTTACAAGAAATCTTCTTTCTATTTAATGACTGAGATGTAGAGAAATATTCAAATATGTGTTATTCATATATGTATAAATGAAAGAATATTTGCCCATGGTAAATTTGAATAGAGATTTGTTAATTGTTTACAGGCTTATGAAAGTCACTTTCCAGAGTGAATTTTAACTTCAATGGGCCCATTATTAAAGGCAGAAGGCATTCTTTTAACTGTTTCATCATAGCTTTTTCAGTATTGTTGTTATATGAGAGGTTTCGTTTGGCATGCCAAACTTTCAGGATGTTAAATGCTGCTGGTTTAAAAAAAAAAAAAAAAAAAGGCATTTTAGTCCCCAAAATAGCTAACCAAGTTTCTTTTTGTGCTCACAATTGTGTTTTGTTTTGATAATGTCTCTTTCTAACAATTCAGCTGATAAGTTTCATAGAATATGTATCAAAAGGTCATTTCAAAAGTTTCATTTGAAGGAAATGAACAGAGGATTAAAATCAAGCATGCTTGACTATTAAAGTTGCCATTTGGAACATCTTGTTCACTTCTGCAGTAGATGTTGTTCTTAGTTTAGTCAGCCTTTTATTTCTAAAGCTGTTCCTAAAGACCATTGTATCAATAATAATAGCTTTATTCACTAAATTATAAATTATTTGAAGCAATAACTATCAAATTGCAATTGGGAGAAGTTCTATAACGGGTCTTTAAGGCATCACCGTGATGCAGATAATAACAATTGAGCTTGTTGATGCAATTTCTTTCCCATTTCAACCATAATTTTCTCATTAGGTTTGCATTACATCTGTATTAAACCTTCATCCTTTAAGAGACTTTAATTCATATGCTGTTGTTTCTTTTCCCAGATCGTTTCCTTCAGTAAGTGACGATAAGAATGAATGGACATATATCAAACACCCCTCCCGGTGGATATGGAAGTTATTTTCCTCAAATGAAGTAAGGTTATGCCTTTGATTTTCCTTTGATGGAAAAAAATAGTGTTGTATTTTCTTCTTTATGCTTTTATTTCAGATAGAGCTATAATTATTAGATCCCATTGGAATAATACAAAGGCATTTTCTGTAAAAGAATGTGCAGTTTCCAAACCATGTAACCAAACCTCATGTCGGATATCATCTGACTGATTTTTGTATTAGTGTGAGGGTGAAGCTGTATTAGTGAATGGAATCATCTGGAACAGAAAAATAAATTGCTGTAGCCGTAACTTACTTATATTACTCGGAGAGGTCTTTGTATACCTGAGATGTTTAAGGCTAGCTCTGAGTGAATGCATTTTTATGTATAAAAGATGAGGCTGCCCTTTCCATCTGTGAGAAAATACTGTTTCCCAGCAAACAGAACGGAGCAACTGTTACCTGAAAGTGTTACCTTGCCTGGGACGAGAGGATGCTCCCTGTATCAGAAGCATGGCACTAGGCTCATTTGCAGAACTAATGAGATTTGACTTAATCTGATGCCAAAGAACATGTATTCCTGTATGCAGCAGGGCATCTGTGCTGTCATCTGCTTCTCATATTGTTGTTCCTTTGAAGCGAGTTTGTATATGACTCATTCTTGTTGTTACACTAGAAGGAAGTTGCATTGCCTTTTCATTTGTTGTAGGCAATGATAGTCCCTTGATAGTCCTTTTAAGTCTTTTATGAAAAGCAGTTAAAATTGTTAAAAACGATTAACACTTTCGTATGCAGGAAAAATTGGCGTAGTCATTATTATTATTATTATTATTACTACGTGATTTTGATTATTTTCATTATCGGAGTATCTATGTGTATAACACACCCCCATTGTGCGTGACACTGTATTAATGCAACAAAAAAGAGCTCAGAAGGGCTTCCAGCCGAAGTGAAACATGCTGTATTGTATTCATGGTGCTGAACAAATACCCGGTATCATTACCTCTGTTGGTAATGTCGTAGGTATGTGTAGGCCTACATAAGGGGAGGGATTTTTTGAATGCCTGTTTCTGTGTGGCAAATACATCTATACAGAAGTTAATCAGAAGTATTTTCTTCCAGTGGCTATGGCTCCCCAACGTTTGCTCAGGCAGAGAGGGAGCAGAATTCAAGAACAAGTGCAAAAGCTCTTTATGGTAAGACAGCATGAAGTCTCTAAACTTTTATGTTAAAATTGTTGTTTAAATATCAATTGTGATGTCATGGTGGGAATATTTTATGCATATAAATCTGAAAGTGTGTGTACATACATGTGGATATGTATGTCAACAAAACTAAAGAATAAAGTGATTTTATTCCTACTAAAACTAAATAGGCTAGCTAGAAAATGTTTTTATGGTTTACTAAGGAGAGAACTCCCACCTGCTAATTTTTAAGGCAGCAATGTACAAAGCTTTTATCACAAAACTGAGTGAATCTATAGCTAAGTTATGTACCAGGGAGAAGGCATTCAGAGGTCTAGCTGTGCTATGGGTTTGATTCATGACCTGTGTCTCCCCCTGCCTCCCCAACTTTATCCCCTGCTAGCAGAGAAGGAATTTACAATATTATTCTTGTTTGACACATGGATTTCATGGAAATTAGATTTGATGTAACAGATTTGGAGTCTTATTTGGCCTGCCATTTTCAACCGGCTTTGCGACTGTCAAACCTGATGTTACTTACAAATGCCTAACTGGTGTTGCACTTAACCAACTACAAATGCTACTATTTGTCTTGGCTGTATATGCTACTCCGTAGCCCATGGCCAAATCACTGTGGAGGCAGAATGTAGTCATGTTCCTTGCCAGCCAAATCGCACCGTTTCCTAGTCGTCCACGTCTGCTGTGAATACATCCTGCTGATAGCTGTGCTGGTAATGGAAATACAAGCAGCAATGAGGCTGAGAGAGATTCTGCGTGTAAATCTGTGCCTGTTGTTAAATGCTCTTTTGAAAGTCAGTACAACTGACGAGGCTGGAAGAACGAGGTTTGCAGTGAGAACCCGGTCCTGTGCAGGGACCCCCCACACCTCAGCCTGCGCTCCCTTGTTGCATCTACCACTTCTGCAGGTTAACAAACTGGAAAGCTCAAAGAGCGGTGGCTAATAACTGCAACATCCCTAGTAGTAACTAATTTTTTCTCCCCGCTATTGTGGGTGGGCTGATGGCTGGGAGTGACCTCGGAGGTTAGGGGAGCGGTGGCAGGGTGCTTTGTGGCATTAGAACAGCGTTAACTTTGCCCTTGGAAGGATGCCCTACACGCCTTGAGCTTGGTTACTCACCCGTGAGCACACGCGAAGAACTTTGTTCTGTTGGTTGCCTTGTTGGCTTTCAAACTGTTTTGAAATTCATGAGGCTAAAAGCCCACAAAGGAGATGAGGGATCTCCTAGCTTTGTGTCCTCTGACAAGAGGAGTGGTGTGAAAAAGCTGACGTGGTCTGGTGGCAGAAGGCTAGAGTAGTGTGAAGGTCCACTTCTAGAAAAATCAGCAAAGACAGAAGTAAAAACCATTTAAACATTTGTCATTTAAAAATGATGTTGCATGTGAATCATTCAAAGTTTAAATTTATTTTTTTTTAGTGGTATGCTACAAAAGTCAATCACTTGACATAGTATTAAAGGCAGAAACTGCAACTGAGGAAAATTCTGAAGTGATCACTTTGAACAGTGATTTCTGCATCCTGTACGGGTTCATTCAACAAACTGATTGCATGTGTTCACAGAAATAGTAGGTGGTAACAGAAAGCAGCAAGAGACATTGCAAGAAACTCTTAGCAGATTATTTCTTTATGAGATGTTATAAGAGAGTTGCACTTTTCATTTAGTATCACCATCATAATTTTTCAAGAGTATGTGCTTTGAACAGTGTGGCAGTATCAGTAAGTGTCTTAACCATGTCCTTTAATCTTTGTGGGCTTTAAAAATAATTCCTCTCCGAGCTTTTTCATACCAAATGTGATGGGATAGTGATATGTCAGTAGAAGATGGGGACAACAGAGTATATTTGAGGTATTTAATGGTGAACAGCCTTTTACTTCTAAAATACTTAATTGAATTCAGGTACTAATTGAAAATGCTTACCATATAACTGCTGAGTGGTGGTTCCTGTAAAATGAATTGTTGATCTTTGTTCACTTCCACTGCTGGTAGATATATCACAAAACTGTAGTTGCAGTTGCCAGGAACTGAATGAAGTAGAAGACTCAATTATCCTGGAGCTCCAAGGGAAGATACATTGGCACAGGTTTTAGAGAGGAGGTGCACATTTTACTGCTTCTGCTCTGTTTTGTATGCGTAAAGAACTAGGCCGTCTGTATCACCAAATGCATGAACTGGAGCAAACAAGGAAAACGCCTAAAACCTTTCTCAAATTCAGGGCAATTATTTTTTTAATTTTAGCAACTGTGGTACCATTCTGCTGCATCCCACATGTGTCTTTTCTTTCTTTATGATGTTAGGGGTTTTTGTGCATGCTGTCCCAAGGAGGGTGAGAAGCAGTCAAGTGATACTGGAATTGTTAAAATGTGTTAAAAATCCTTATTATAAAATACTTTTTTTCTAATTGATTTATAATTAATAACTAAAGTATTTTATTTGAGCCGTGAGACTGAAAGTCTATAAAGCACGTTGGAGGTGTCTTAGCTTTCTTTCTATATTTTGTATTATGTACATGTATATTAAATGCACATATTTTATTTATGTAAATACATAAAGCTCATGTATTTAATAGATTCACTTACAATATATTGGAAAAAAAAATAATTTTACTGTAAAAGTAAAATGGACCATGTTTTTTGCTTTGATAAAATGTGACAATTGTTAGCAGCAAACTTCGTCCGTGACAAACTTCCTTTTCTTGAAAGACTTTTGAATGTCATTTGGACTAAAGCACCTATCCATGGGTAGCAACAAGTGAAGATAGTACCTGGGTTCCTAAGTGACCACTTGATCTTGAACTCAATTTCGTCCAAGCACAGTAAAGACCAAAAATTTATTAATAATAATAATGTGTATATATACATATATATTATGTATATGTGTGTGTATTTGCACACATGCACATATATATATGTCATGGCATGATGTTTATCTCCTGAGGGGGCAGTGCTGAGGTGATTCATGATTGTTCAGTCATCAGGCAGAAGGTTGGCTACAGTGCCAGTGGGAAAGGAGGCTGGAGTTTTGTTGGCGTTACAGACGGTTCAGTTAAAAACTAGACCGGAGCCATCGCTATCTCTGATGTGGTTATCTGAGAGCAAAAACTTCCTTGCAACTGCCTTTTTTCCTGTTTCAAATAATCCTTTGTTTTCACTCGTTTCCTTCCTGAAATGAACTGTTTTCTATTTGCATGACAAATCTCTCACTGAACTGGGTGGGAAGATGCCCTGTGCACATTCTTATGGGGTTTATTTCATCATTTGCTTCCTGATTTTTCCATCTGAAATGGATTTTGGCTCACACTGTCATCTGTTGTTCTAGCATCGGCTTCTCCATCTGTCTTCTGCAGCTCTGCTTGCAAGGAGATGTGCAGCGTCAGTCGGCGTCGATAGCCAGGGCTGCGCTGGGGGTTTGCCAGAGAGTGACACAGCCCCGTTCCTCAGAAGTAGTAAGCTAATGGTTCATTCCAAATTGTTAGGTGGTTATACAACATCGAATTGAAAGATGTTGCTGAAATTGTCTTCACACCACATCAGAAAAGGCTAGCTGTTTAATACATTGTTTATACTCTCATGGCTGTGATTAGGTGCTAGCAGTGAAATTGCATGTGTATTTTTGCATTGCTCAAATATCTCATTTAGAGCAAGAACTATAGTGTAATAAATTCAAGGAAATCACAAGCAGATCATAGACTAGGTAAACGAGTCCATTAAAAGAAGCCACCCATGTAACATGCTTGTATTATTTGATACTCAAATGAATTAATTGACAATTGAGTCCTAAACAATACACTTTTTTTGATAGCTAGTTCCACATAGCCATCAGGGAGAAGCTTGTGGCATAAATCTCTGAAAGTGATAGTGTTTGCTCCTCTGAAAATGAGATTTATTTTGAGCTCAAGTTTGACCTTTCTCCCCGGATGTGTAGGTCACATATCCTGCACTTTTCTCTCAGTTTCAAGTTGACTTTTTCCAGCTGCTGCGATACGTCCTTAAAGGGATGTCAGCAATCGGTCCAATGCAAACCACTAATATATGGTAGTAAACTAGGTATTGGGCTTTTCTGCTTGATGATGTGTGGTAATAATTTATACTGTCACTCCAGGATTCTTAGGACAGCTTGTGAGGGAGACTTTTAATCCATGTCCACGTGCATTGTCATCAGATTTCGGAGCTTTGTCTCCTTTATACACTGTACAGACATTTTCCAGTTTGGCTATGGAAGGGGGAGATGGGAGCCAGCATTACCCTTCTTTGTGTTATCATAACCATAGAACTGATAACATTTATTACATCTGGCCTATGCAGCTATTTGTAAGGCATTGGTGGAAGTCTAGCCATCGAGATTCCTCACTTCTGTTTTAGGCTTTTAGGAACTGAAAATTTATTGTGTCTGAAGGTATCATAGTCCTAACCAGCACCACCTGTGCTTCAGGTCATCTCTTAAGACCCAGCCTGAGATCTTTTGTTTCTGGTAAGAATTTTCCCTACCTAAAGAAAGAACTAGATTTCTCTTGCTGTGATACATTTTTCTGTGTGGTCTTCTGGACAGTGGCACAGAGCCAGACTATGGTAGACTTTATTAAGCAGCTTTCTAATTTGCCATATTCCTGTACCCTCTTGCAACTGGAAGATGGGTGAGACAGGACTCTGGCTATGTCAGGTTCTGTTCATAGCTCTGCCTCAGTGGACCTTGGGCAAACTTGCTGGTGGTTTTGTCTGGAACTGTGGAATAGTTACCTTTCCAAAGCATGAAATGATCCTTCACAGAAATAATTGGGGAGAGCAGAGAGTTTTTGGTGTAGTGAGGGCAACAAAGAGAATGAGCGAAAGCAATCTTGACTCCTGTTTGTGTCTGTCATATACTGGCTAGTAGTATCTTTGACTTGGCTAAAAGTCTTTGGTCAGTCTTTGTTTTCTGGTGTTTTGGAGGCTTCCAAAAAATGGTATGAAATCAATACCTTTTAACATCTTTTTCTAACCAGAAACATGGTCCATTCCTGATGATTGGTGAGTTCAGTAAGTTCACAAAGACATGAATAGCAGTAGCATCTGTCCACAACAGACAGCGGGAGGAGTATTAGTTTCTGTGGATCGATGTTTCTGTTTCTTTGAAAGGTTTAGTAACTAGTAGATCTTATAGTCAGGACCTATGAGTGAAATGCTGTGCTGCTTTTAAGTTTATTACCCTTGCATTGTGAGAGATTTTATTCTGCTCAGATTCCTCTGGGTTGCATTTGCTATAGATTGCCATTAAGAACTCAAGTGTCTTCTGCCGTGATCTTTTTTTTTTTTTTTCCCTTTATCACAGGGAAAATACTTTATGTAAATTGTGTGCAGCATATCAGCAGGGTTTGAATTAACTGCGATATTAAGGCTGCACTGTATTTTACACGTTGGATGTAAGAGCTGCAGTAAGAGTAAATAGGAAAAACTCAATAGTTTTGATGGTTTTATTCATCCTGTCTGGAAGTCTCTGTTGCAGAATTTCACTTTAGCTTCAATAACTCTCTTCATGCATGAAGGGACCCGTGAGAGGCTGAGATTGATCGGAAGGATTAGGAGAGTGAAATGGAGAATACAAAACTTTTTTTTTTTGTCCTCCAGTGTCTGGGGTTGACCCCAGCCAGCAACTAAGGACCTATGCAGTTGTTTGCTCATTCCCCCTGTCTCCTCCCTGCAGTGGAATAGGGGAGAGAATCAGAAGAGCAAAACCAAGAAAAAACCTAATAGATCAAGATAAAGACAGCTTAATAAGTGAAGGAAAGGAGGGTGAGGAAGAAAACCTGAGTAACGCAAAAGCAATCACTCGCCATCTACCACAAGCAGACCAATGCCCAGACAGTCTCTGAGCAAGGGCTTCTTTGGAAAGACTACCCACTAATTTTATTGCCGAGCATGACGTTCTGTGGTCTGCACTATCCCTTGGGTCAGTTGGGGTCAGCTGTCCCGGCTGTGGTCCCCTCCCAACTCCTTGTGCCCCCCCAGCCTCCTCACTGGGGAAGCAGAGTGAGAAACAGAGAAGGCCTTGACACTGTTCAGCAACAGCTAAAACATCCCTGTGTTATCAACACTGTTTTGGTCACAAATCCAAAACACAGCCTGCTGTGAAGAAAATTAACTCCATCCCAGCCACACCCGGTACATTCAGTAAGTCAACAAATTCTGTTGTTCATTTTCAATAGCAGGGTATGAGTTACTTGCATTTGAAGATCATGTAATAAGTCAAGAGGCATTTTCAGGGTTTCTGTAAAAGCAGTCAGATTAATATTGATGAATATTAATCAGCCACTTTGATATGTGAAAGAGTTGAGGAGATGAAAGCTACAATTCCAGAAGCATGGGAGTGGGCAACTCTGTAGGAAAAGAAGAAAAATAAGGAGCTGTATAAGGATGAAAAAGACTGTGAGTCTTGTGCTCAGATATATGTGACTTGGTAGTGGAAATGTGGAAGTGTTGTAGGAAGACACAGCAGACTTCTGTGCCATCTACTTAGAGAAGGACTCAGAACAGGTTTGCAGGCTTATATCAATTTTGCTAGAAGCTCAAGGCAGAGGAGCATATCAGCGGAAGAGGGTGCAAAAGGCCCTCCTTTCTGAGGGCAAAGTGAGCACTTGCTGGAGGTGTGTAGGTAGAATCTGGCTCATGAGTCAGGCATCAGGAGAAAGCAGATGCCAATATTTAGTTTTGAGCTACTGGCAAAAACCATGGGAAAGGGGATACCTTCTACACACCAGTTTGTTTGTTTTTTTTTTTTTTTTGGGGGGGGGTCCCTTTGTGTTATGTTCATATTCTCATGGGGGGACTTCATTCATTCTTTCTTCAGTGCAATTTATGCCAGGCAGACAAGAAAACCATCTCTCGGGGAGCCTGGGTGATTAGCAGCTGGGTTGACTCTGTATGGGAAAGGAAACCCACTTTCTAGCTATTGAATTGTAAAAGGGTTGAAAAACAAAGGTTGAGGGGACAAAAAACTTCCAGAAGCAATGGAAGAATTTTGCCTGATGCTAGGGTACTTATTAGAAGATGTATTTTGAAGAGTGAATAATTTCAGGAAGGAGCAGTTACCCATAGTATCTACCTCCAGCTCCTCTATAGCAGTGTTGACATCGTTCACAGCTGCTATAGGCTACATCTTAGCTCATCCAAAACTGCGTAAAAGTTACAGCACTGAGCAGTAATTAAGAGCCTGTGAGGTACCCTATCCTTTTTTTGCTTTGGTCTGTAACTATAACAAGACTTGGAAGTCTCCCCAGTTTTAGTTTGCATGCTTCACTGCAGAGTTTAGATTTATTCACTTTCTTGGACTCCTAGAAAAGGGAGTCTCCAAGTCTGCATGAGTGACATACGTTACATGGTGTTTTTTGGTAGAAGGGCACATAGAATAACAAGAAACAGCAGTCAATGCCCCATGCCTGTCAGTGTTTAAGAGGCATTTGGACAATGCCCTTAATAACATGCTTTAACTTTTGGTCAGCGCTCAAGTGGTCAGGCAGTTGGATTAGGTGATTGTTGTAGGTCCCTTCCAACTGCAATATTCTATTCTATATGATAACTTAGACACCTAAGTTGATCATTCTAATAATCATTTTACCTGCATTAAAGAAAGAAATATATAAATAGGAATTGTTGCTGATCTCAGTATGGACTGTGAGTTGTGGTGACCATACTTTTTGTTTATTAACACAACCACGGATTGACTTTTGTTTATTGGAAATCTTACTGAAGTTCTTGTTACTATTGTGTTGTAATTAAGAATGGAGAACTTGAGGGGCTCTCCTTGGCTCTCAAGTGTAGGCAACCACAGATTTTATTAGCATTCAGAAAGCTCTATCTCTTATATAAATGCTATTGTTCTCACCATGACATAGTGTGTTGAAAACCTTACCATCGTGTCTGTTGTGCGTGTTGTGCTGCTCTGTGGAAGAGGATGTGTTAATCACTGCTACAAATAGTTTTGGGTATTCTGTCTTGACACAGGACAAAATTCCTGTGAAGCAGAGCAAGGAATCTCTTGCAAAACTTACTCTCCGCTTTTTAATTCCTTTGGAGCCTTTACATATGCCAGGATTTCTTTGTTTATTTAAAACAACTCCAACTGTTATTGTTTGCAGGATTTTTAAATCTTAGAGTGCATGTAAAATTCCTTATCCTTGTTTAATTTGATATCATTAAAAATAATATTTTTAGTGGCCTAAAGAAGATAACAGTCAAAACTGAATATCTGATGCATTGTTAATTGAAACAAGTGACTTTTTTTAAAGCATCTATTCTTTCTTACTGGACAGCATTTAACTATCATTTGTAGTCCATAACAGAAGACTGTTAACTGATCCCCTTGGAGATGCAAATAATTCTATGGGGTTAAACTAGATACTACTTTTTAATACCCTTGTTTTGTTAGGAACAGATGGACTTTACTTCTTCAGATCATCATCCAAACAAAAAAAGAAAGGTAGCAAATCAGACAGTACTGCTTTACTGACTGTTTTGTGCATGTGTGTGTGTCTACTGTGGTTAAAAAGAAAATGAACAAAAAAAATACTTTAACATGCTGCAAAAGCAGAAATAGTAGTTACAGTTGGAATCAATGTAGATCCTCTGCCCTAGGATTTCAGAATAATGTATAATGAAAGAAAAACATCTATTTTGAAATATTCACCCACCTAGTTAAAAATTCTGATAACACGTGGTGTTCTTGCAGTGCCGATTGCACTGCGCACTTCTTTTGCTAAAGCAAGCCAAGTAGCTGCTGTACAGCAGGATGGCTCTGTTGTACGAGCAGTGTTTGTCGTCACGGGAGGGGGGCTTCAAGCCAGTGAGGTATTTCAGAAACTGTCTTGTCTTTCATGAAAGTCACCGAGAACTGGAGAGGTAATGCTGTGATTATAAAAGGTGACTAATACTTCCACAAGCGGCATCTGAAAATGAGGGCACTGCTGTCTCTGTCAGGACCAGAAATTCCTGTATGAAGGAACCCTGGTCACAGCAGACACTTTTACAGTGTGGCTTTTATGGTGCCCTCAATGCAGATCTCTGTGTGTCACAGATCATGTGCTTGGTAGTAGTTAGCATTCTTTTATTTTGCAAAAAGTAACTGAACTTTTGTGTCAACAGAATCACACACTTTTGTTTTACCTCCAAGTAGGATGAAATGGATGTATTTTGTATGTACACCAGGTACTTTCCTTCCAAACAAAATCAAACTGCTTATTTTACTTGAAGATCAGAAATCAAGTTATTTAATGAAATGGAGAGAAAAGAATTGCCTGCTTGCAGTATTTCCTTGGACCTCTCTCAGCTATGTCATCTAATGACTTTCTTCCTGAGACAAAGCTCCTGGTGTTCCAGGTCAAGCACTTAAGTGGTTATAGTGAAAAAAGAGGAAAACCTTCCAAATGTTGCATTCAATTTTTTTTCCAATAAAGTTGAAAAGTTTTCTTCAGTATTCATCTAAATTTAATTATTTTGTGGTGTGGGTGTCTGTTGTGTCTTCATCTTGCTTTTTCCCTTCCCTCCTCTCCTGGTTTAATATTCATCTATTGTATAGAGTAAAAGGCAAAGGATGTTTCTGATTTTGCAGCATTGTGGTTTGTTAGCTGAAAAATATTTCTGTTTAGATATATTTGGTGTGTATTTCTTTTTTTTTTTTTTAAAGTCCTTTCCATGCTTATTTCTATGTTAGTAATTCATCAAATTGAATACTTTAGGAAGAAAAAAAGGATGAGTCAGGTCTGTTTTGTGTGTGGCTTTGTTGCTTTGCAGATTTAACATGAGAATTATATGTGTATCAGAAAATACTTTTGCTTTCAAGTGCATTCATACAAAGGCAGGAAGCCTGATGCTAGTTATCATATTGCTACCAAAGTGGCAAGCCAGTGATTTTAATAATCAGGCTTCCCAATGAAGCGTTTACAGTCAGAACACTGCTCCCCTCCAGTGTCCTGATGCACTGTAAGGAGATAACTGGCTTTTGTTTGCACCCACCAGCTCTCCGTTAACATCGTTGACGTAAGTATGATCCTTGTGCTGGACTATGTGGTGGTGAAGGTTTTTTCCATTGCAATACAGAAATTAACAGCAGCTCATCTGTTTTCATATATATAACTAGTCTTAAGTACCTCTGAGATATATTCAACAAGCAGGAATAAGAAGTTGAATGAATAATTATTCTTTCTTTTCCTCCCATCTCTAGAACAAAGAAAGAATTATGCACGAGACAGTGCCAGCAGCATATCTGAAACTTCGCAGTATCATGTAGAGGTGAGACGAGGACTGATATACCAATTATAGCTTTCAGTTACATGCAGTTATTTTTGCCTACGTGATTTCTGAGGATACATATGCTTGAAGGCATATACATCTTCCAAAATATCCTGCCAGCCCGAGGTCACTTCAGAATAGATTACACTGAAATGTCTCAAATTCTATAGCTTTGCCATAATGAGCTGAAATTTTGATGTAGAAGAATGTAAGCAAATTTGTGTGTAGTTTGGCAAAGGGACAGGACTTCTCAATGGGATATTAATTCAACGTGTTCAGCTGCCCTGTCTCTGAACCTGGCTTGTTGCAAGGATGAGGCAGAGCTGAAAAACCCTGTGCTGTTGGCAAGGCACACTGGATGATATTTAAAATGAATACTTTGATCAGTTATAATCAGCAGAGGTGACAGAATATTCAGAAAGAGCTGAGCATTAACCCCTAAAAGCCCCAATTAGTCTACCATGTAGTAGTTAAACAAATACAGTCTGCCTGCACAGATTCTTCCCCAGTGTGAAGTGTAAAGTATGGTACTTCCTGCCTTAAGCTGCTTTGCAGAATTACTGCGTGCGGCTGTCATATTTTATCTAGGCGTAGATACATTTAAAATAGTCAGCAGAGTAAGCCTGGGTGCCCATGTGTAGCCTGTTAAAACACTTTTGGATGCAATGCCTCATTCTGTAGTCTTACTTTGGCACAAACTTTCTTCCACTACCATCAGACCACTGTTGTGGGTTAAGCCAAGTCTTGCAAATACCATAGATTCCCAGCTCCTTTTTCCTGGGTTTTAAATTAGCTGTAAATTGTGAGATCATATGCAGAAGAGTCTTAATTTCAAGTGCTTCTATCCTATGATCAGCTTGCAAATGAATACTTGTGTTGCTTCTAATTATCTGTCTATTTTTCTTTGGTTTCTTCATAACGGTTTTGATACTGTACTGGCATAAAAATTAGTACTTGTATTTGGAGTCTAAGGATTTCTGTGTGAGCAGCCAGTAGAGAGTTTGTTTCACTACTTTTAAATACTTTGATTATATGCAGCTTATATCTACTCTCTTGTCTGTCATTACTAGGTGCTCTTATCCTGTAATAGAAGCAAGCACACAATCTTTTTTTTTTTTTTTTTTTTTTAATTATTTAGAAGATAGGTGTGCAGGCATATATTAAAGTTGGTTCAGCTTGAATGAATGTAACCAGGTCTTCAATAAGAATGTGAAGCTGGATTTATGCCTGGATAAAATGAAATAATTTCATGGGTTTTCTTGCATGGTTGGCATGTTGAAGGAGAAATTGTCAAAACCACGATGGTGGGGAAGCTAGTTGAGGTGATGTCTGTGAGGTAGTATTTAATTTCTAGACCATTAACTGAATCTGGAGAATATTCCAAGTTGATGGTGAGCCAAAATAGTATACTATGTCTCTACTGTGATCTGCATGAAAGCCGCGAGTAGCCTGTCCATAAGGTATCCCAGTCAGACGCAAGCCCATCATGGTTGCCATCAGCGTGCTAGCTGGCAGCTCTGGAAGAGGTGAGGACACTCCAGGTCAGGGTGGTGTGGAGGTACGTTGGCAGGGTATTTCTGGGAGGCTTCTCCTGACGCTTCCTGGATTCAGCTTGCCAAGACGGACAGGTTTTCACTCCTCAACAAAGCTAATTAAATACTCAAGGTTTAATTCTCACTTTGATACCTGAAAGATGTCAGAATATGCCTTCAAGTCTAGCTGCTTACAGTAGCGAGGAAATGACAGAGGATGACAAACTGAGTTACAAAAATCAGTTGACTTCAAATGACATTATGGACTAAACAACCTCTCATATGGCTTATGGGATCTGTCATATACAAAGGCACTTTTATTCATGAATAAATTGTATTGCTACTTTCTGGCAATTTGAATACTGATACTGCCGAGCAATAGGAAAAAAGACAATTTTTTTTTTTTTTTAAATGTACATCCCATTCACTAGCACTTGACCACCTTTGTTCTGGACCGAAAAGAAGCAATGATTACAGTAGATGATGGAATAAGGAAGCTGAAATTGCTGGATGCCAAAGGCAAAGTGTGGACTCAAGATATGATTCTTCAAGTGGATGACAAAGCTGTCAGTTTGGTGGACTTGGAATCAAAGGTAAGATTTGTGAGTGGCAGTCTCATTTTCAGAGAGAGAGAGAAAAGGGAACGGGCAGAAAAATGATGTATGTGAGATTTGGTATTCTAATTAGCTTATTATCACATTCCCTTTTTAACTTGTGCAGCTTTTCTGAGATCAGGACTCTGTATAGTAAGGTGGTGTTTGTTTGTGTTTGGTTTTTTTTTCTCTTCCGGCAGAATGAACTGGAGAATTTTCCTTTAAGCACAATTCAGCATTGCCAAGCTGTGATGAATGCATGCAATTACAATTCAATTCTTGCATTAGTATGTAAAGAACCAACCCAAAACAAGCCCGATTTGCATCTTTTCCAATGTGATGAGATTAAGGTAAGATAGTAATGGAGATCTGCTATGAATTATTTGAATAGGGGAAATTTTATGAATTGGCAAGTACAGTGGATAAAATCAAGTGAGCTGATTCATAGAAAAGAATTCTGTTCTTTTATTCTTATAAATATAATTTGAGTTTAACGTACTTATGATACCGACACTACTTATAGTATGTTAGTAAATGTAGTGTAGTATGTCTTGCAAGAGAGTAGTCCAGCATGTAAGCTGAATTCTTAGTGCATGTTCAAGTATGTTGTTACTGTAAATATTGATTCTTGTGCTCTGTAGATGTTGATTTAGGTTTGTAAATGAGTAAAACTCTGGAATATGTATAGGGTTTGCATTCACACTTCTGAAGAAAGTGGTGTAAAATAGTTTGAGTTATCTCAAATTTATTTTGTAATCTGCAAAGAACTCATCCCAGCCCTGAGTCTTAATTTTTCCCCTTTTTCTGCTCTTTTTGTCACTGAACAATTAAACCTTCTCTATGTTCTCACCTGTCTGCATCTCTGCTCAGCTGGAGAGATAATGAAAAGGAAAATATTACTTTCAGGAGGGGCAAAACAAAGAAAGAGATTGTTCACCTCTGATTAAAATATTCCTTTCAAGCATAAATAATTTTTAAAAATGTATTGCACAATACATCTTTATTTCCAGGGTTATAAATTTTAATTTGTTAGTTACTCTATATAATTGCTATTTTTTTAAATTCTGATCGATAATTTCATGGGGATTTTTTAATTCCTTTGTAGTAGTTTATATCATTCTCTTAAAAAAACAGATTGCTAATCACATTGTGCAACCATTTTGAAACTGGTATAGTGAGTGTGATGTGAAGATGACTGGCTAATTGTGTGATTTGTTGCACAGAATTTGCAGTTTCAATGGAAATTGGGATTCTGTGAGAAGTTCAGGTGGCTTTATGTTAAATAATGCAGGGATCCTTTTTGAGGTCTGGTTGGACCCAGCTTCCCAAAGTGTAGAGGCAGTCTCTTTTCTTCAGATTTTCATCTTTTGAAGTTCTTCCTCTGTGTACAAATAAAAATGCAGAGCATGTAAGCATGACTTGGAAGTCCAGGATCCCCCTTTTCTTCTGAGGTATTGTTTGAGTGTGTGACCATACCCTAGGTTTTGTTCCTTACCCATGAGACTTGGCTGTTTTTGAAAGGTTAGGTCTTTCTCCCTTGTCTTTTTCATGCTTTTGATTAGAAGTTACCAGGAACTTCAGAAGCCTCTGCAATAGGAAGTTAGTAAAAAATCAATAATATTTGGGGCATTCAATATTTTGTGAACAAAAAAATTGTTAAATAATAAATATTAAGAGTATGGTTAATGGAATTCTTCTGCACTTAAGTTCCTCAAATTCCCTTAAGGTTTTTTTCTATTAATACTTTAACCTTAATGTATCCCTCGTCTGTATGCTGTAGTGCAATTTATTAAGACAAAGAAGTCCCTTAATTCCCTTGCATCTTAAATTCAACAAAGTCTTCTGGTCCCAGGGGGTACTAAGAAAGATGTGGACCTTGTAGAGTGAGCCAGACACTGACAGATTTGGGCTTTGACAACCTGTGTAGGAAATAAATTTATCAGCTGAAGACATGTAACACAGCATTCTAAATCCTATGAGAAGCTGTGACCTGTTTAACACAAGCTCTATTAAAATAATGCCTTGGACATATATCAAAATTTCACTTTGCCACTGGTGGAGGCAGACTGCATTTCTGGAGAGACAGGAACCTACAGATTAGGAAATGTACTGAAAAATTCATCTTCTGTTACATCAAAGAGAAATTGGAGGCTATCGTTATTTCTTAAAGGAAACTTTATTGCTACAAGTTACTTTCCTAATACTTTATGCTGCTACTGTCTATAGTGGTTTTGCTGCTACTATCTATAGTAGATTTTTTTTTTACAGTATGTCTTCCCCCTAACATACTTGAGAAAAACAAAAATGGTATACACAGAGGGAGAAAATAGCTTATGCAATAATGGTTGACGTGAGACAACTACAGCTGTTCAGACAAACTTGGTATCTAGATGACATGCTCATCTGACGAGCTTGGATGCTTGAGATTGGAACAGTGACAAAAATACCAACTCCCAGACAATAGCATTGTGTGTTTCTTTGTTCTGTTCGTATGTAAAATAGTTTATCCCAGAACTTTTAAATGGGATTTGATAAGGTATTCTGGAATCTACAGATGCCCTGAGAAGGGCATGAGGAGATACTTATTTTGTATACCTGGATAGTCTAACTGATAACCGGTGGTTTCTGCTTCTGCCTCATTAGGCTACCTTCATTCATGAAGATATTGAAAGTGCAATCAGTGACAGTAAAAGTGGGAAACAAAAGAAGAGGCTTGAAACACTGAGGTAAAAACCTAAGTTCTTGGCAGTGTATAGGATCGTCAAATACTGTTACAGCATTCAGGAGCTCTCCAAGTCTGTCTGCCATCTTTTGTTCTTTTTTGCTAGTTGATAATATACTTCCAAAACCACGTGTAGAGGCCTTGCTTTAATAATTATTTCATGCTCTTTCAATTTATAGCGTCACTCTTACCTTTCCCAATTCCACCTTAGTGGTGGGAACAGCTGACATCAATCCCATTTGCCAGAGAATAGCATTGCATGTCTCAGTTCTGCATATGGGTCAAGTAGTTCAGAATTTTAATTTAAAACATAAATGCCCCATAACTCCAAGTAAATAAGATTATGATAAAAGGTTTTGGGATCTAAAGATGTTAAATAAAACAGCACCTGAAGATTGAATAATCTTCCTGCCTGCCTGTTTAATGATGGTGAAGACTCCTTGTTTCCCTGGTAGCAATAACTTCTCTGCCAGCTGGAAAATGTGAGGGAAAAGAGTCTATTGGATTCAGAGAAGATTAATGGAGAAATGAGAGGTAGCCAACAGAGGCGTAGAAACAAGGGCACAGACATATTAGATACTGAATGGTAATGATGGTAGTTTGTTGAAAAGTTAGTATGTAACTGCGTCCTGATAGTATCAATAACACTTAGTTTTGTGGTTCAGATAGAGAAGTCTCTGTTGGACAAAAATCATTAAGTAAAAATGTCACCATTGTATGAATGAGTTTATAACAGTCTTAGCTACCTGTTAAATTCTGATGTGCAACTTAAAAAGTTTTCCTAGAGTAATGGACACTCCTATAAAAACACAACAAAAACTGAACTATGTGACTTTTTCTGTTTAAAATCAAATAAGTAGACTTTACTGTTTGAGGGACTGTAACAAACAGGTATAATTACAAAGAGGCAATCTAGAAGGACTCAGACACATTGGATGTGCTGGGAAACTAATAAGATTTAATTGGGAAGAGACTGTAGGTCAGTAGTCTGGTGGGAAAAGCAATCTGAGATATCAGTCTCCGAGGGCTGAGGCCAAGAGGTCGTGAGTGCGTGACAGCTTAGTGCCAGTTACTCGCTGTCGTATCATGCACATGCTGACATCGGGTCGCGGGGAGAGACCCTCCTGCCCGACATTGCGTTATGGAGTTGCTGCAGTGTTATTGACAAGGAGAAGTGTGGGACATGTGGAGAAGAGTGCCCAGGAGACTGGAGGAAGCAAAGGTGAAGGAAACTTTTTTTTTGTTCAGTGTTCAAAGACCGAATAGCGCTTGACATTTTGTGTTGTTGAATGCCGTGAATGAGATTATAAAGAGATGAATTTAAGGTGAAGGTCTTTTAAATAGGGGCATGGGGAAGTGATGGGATGTGTGTATGACAGGAGTTGTTGAGATTTTTTTTTTTGTCGTCTGTTGGTGGTATCAAGCTTCAGAATGACTTCAAAGACCTCTTTCTTTATGGTATTTAAAATGACACTAAGAACTGGAAAATGGGAAAGCTGGAGGTGGGAACATTGATACATGAGTATCAAGACAGGATGAACAGGCCACTGTTACAAAAAGGAAAATCGGCAAGTAAATTTAAGTGGTTTTGTTGGTAGGGTTTTAAGAAACAGGTGGTTGGCAACCTGTCAAATTTGGGGACTAGATACTCAACTTGTGATGGCTGAAGGGTAACTTCTAATGAGAAATTTCACACAAAATGGAAGCCTAGCCAGTCAACTGCATATGGTGGTAAAAACACCACCTGCCAAACCCAAGCCACTGAATTTACCGGTGTAAACTGGCAGGTCTCTAGACATTACGTTCTGTGGCACTGCTTGGGGATTTCCCATGTGGCCAGGTAACAAAGATTCGCTAACCCCATCACGGAGCGGGTTTCCTACTGCGTTTAACGTATTTGTGCATCGTGGTCTCGGGTGCTGCTTACTTGGCAAGTCCATACATAGCATGCTCACCAGCAGAAGAGGTCCTTGTGAAGCCTCCTCGTCCTCCCTGATTGAGCGCTAGCCAGCAGAACGTTTTTCCTTCAAGTGTCACTTCTGAGCTTTCTCCTCTCCCTCTAGGATGATATCCAAAGCTGACGGGGCCATCCCACCGCCGCCGCGGGCGCCTGCCCCCGTGCCACCGGGGACCATCACCCAAGTGGACGTGAGAAGCCGGGTGGCGGCGTGGTCGGCCTGGGCCGCCGAGCAGGGCGAGCGTGAGTGTCGCTGGGGGCCCGGCGCCACACGGCGCGGCGGCCGACGGTTGCTCTGGGCAGTAGGTCTTGATGGTGCTCGGTAGTAACGGAAGTAATTTGGAAAGACCGCTTTTGTAAGGATTACGGTAACTGAATCCAGATACAGAAACGGCTGTACGAGGTCACCCCTCTGTCCTCGCTGACAGCAGACGGGATTATTCTCCCCGTCTAGTTTGAAATGCCCCAAGCTGCCGTTGCCTGATCTGGGGAATAAGACCCGACTGTCATAATCTGACTTGTCATTTACTTGCAGTTACCCGTTTTCTGAACTGCTGTTCAGAGCCTCTTTTACTTGCGTTTAGCTGGGTGAGGGTGGGGGCTATGGATTTTAACCTGGGCTTTTTTGTGAACGTGGTAATATTCACAGTAATCGGTACTGGCATAACTCCAGTAATTTAACGATGCTCTCTTTAGTAATAGGGAGAGCGTAGGCCGGATATTTTGAGCAATTAAAAGATATAATCATGGATTAAGAGGTGACTAGAGTTCAGCATTATTTACTTATTTTATATTTATCTTCATAATGGCCTGTATGGCTAAACTAGTGTTCTTTTCTGATGCGTTTGGATTTTTTTTGTTTGGGTTTTTTTTTTTTTAATCTCTAACAAATACTTTCATTTTGATCAGATTTCTTTGAAAAAAATATTCTTTGGAAACAATACAGTTCCTTCTGTAAAACAGACTGTATTAAGGGAATAAACTTCGTTAAAGCGAGGCCTTTTTTGGTTTGGGTTTGTTTGATTTGGTTTTTTTTCTTTTAATAACAGATACTAAAATTTTAGAATTAGAAGTCATTAACCATGGAGTCTTTATCATTTTTTGTTTATTTAACTGCATCACTCAACAAAGTACACAACTATGCAAAGAAAACAACTAAAAATGTTCAGAGAAATCTGTAATGTTAAGAATGTTTTCATCTACTAACCTATACTATTACATCTGTCTTGAGTAAATGCTAGTTTATTCCTCTGTTTGACAACATCTCAACTTCAGAAAAGTTTCCTTAGTTTGTCAAGTGGTCTGTCTTCCTAGACCAGTTGTGGACCTGAGTTACTGCAGTTCCTTTTATTCCACTCATATGGAATAAAAATGCATTTATTAAAATCCCAGCTGTTAACAAAAGCAATACCGTATTTAATGTGACTTAAAAATGCAAAACTTATCGTTGCTCAAAATGTTAACCCTTGTTGTTTTAGAATGAAAGTTACTGACACTGTCCATTGCTATTTGGAAATACCTGTTTTCTCACATCATTACCTCCCATTTCTGTGTTGCCAGACTTGGTCTCTCTGTCCAAATGCTTATGTCCCTTTTTTCTCATTACCTTCTACATCAAAATTCTTTGAAGTCATGGCTACACCCTTCCTTCCTGCTTACTTCTGCTGGAGTAGCTTTTAGCATATTTTGCAAAATGGGGTGATTTCACATTATGTTGTATTTATAATCTGCCACTTTTTTGATTTTGACCCTGGTCCCACACTTCTGTGGTTAACTTCATTTATGCAGCTAAGTTGACTGAAAGCATACACCTAGGCTTTTTTGTGAGATGTGGCAGGATCAGGCATTAGGATGCAAGGTTTTCAGATTGTGTGGAGTCCTTGCAAAGTGAACGGTACAAACATTTCCCATCTTTTTCTCACGGCAGTATGGTTTCAAGCATAAGCTGTATAGGAAATGTTGGTTACTAATTCTGTGTATGTAGATGTCGTCTTATCTTCTTCCCTTTTCTGCAGTTGAAAAACATAGACAGTACCATGATCATGAAGAAACAGCAGAGATGATAGCAGCCAGGATTGACAGAGATGTTGTAAGTGAGAAACTACAAGTGATATTGCTTAATGTCTGTGAAATTTTGCAGCTCTACTTTGTGGGAAGGCTTTTTCCACATGGGAAATTAGTTCTGGAGGAAAGTTTTCCAGGCAGCCTTTGTTTGTGTGGTAGACCTTAAAAATGAATAGGTGGTTGTTCTTTTTCTTATTTTTCCCGGGGGGGGGAGAAAAAGAAAATTACAAAGTACTGAATGTTGATGCAAAGTTTTCTGCTCTGAAGAGCTAGAAATATAAATGCTAGTTTTATGTGGTAGACCAAATTAAGCAAACTGTGTAGGGGTAAACTTAAATTCTGTTAATTTAGTGTGACTTAGATATGTGCAGTATCTGGAAAATGAACATAGGGTCATTTCTGATATTGCCTATAAGCAACAACATTGGGCAGGTCTTATGATGTATGCAATATCGAATATTGCCCCATTCGTCAGTTCTACTTTTCTACTCTGATATTGCCCTCAGCAACATCTGAGGGTCTTGAGGAAAGCATGTTGAGGCCTGCTGAATTGGTGTATACATGTTTTCCCCAGGGGCTCCTTCATTCTCCTCCACTTGCTCTGTGAAAACAATTCTTCAAAGAGTACTTCTATAAAACTGCATTCTGCTATTCAACAAAGAGCTTAACACTTTGAATTAAAGGAGATTATGAAGTTATACTGTTTAGGAAAATGCTGTCCTACACAAATAATTAGAAGTTTTTTCATGTGTTGCGAGAGAAAATGTAATGTGTGAATGAATTATGTAATTCCAATCTGAATTTAATAATCTCGATGTTTATATTTTAAAAAACTTCCAGTGGCCCTAAATTTTAAAAAAATCTAAGATTTAAAATACTTTACAGGTGTGTAAAGTTAAGAACAAAATTAATCTAAATAAGCAATATTTGAGCGTGGGTTTTGTCCCGAGGAAGCTGTTGGTGTCTGAGAGTGTAGTCATTTTGATTTCTGGAGTATTTCTGCTAATAGGTTCTGTAGAGAAACTGTTATTTTTCTTTTCTTCCATAGCAAATTCTGAACCATATTTTGGATGACATTGAGTATTTTGTTACCAAACTTCAAAAAGCTGCTGAAGCTTTTGCTGAACTTTCAAAGAGGAAGAAAACTAAGAAAAGTAAAAAGAAAGGACCTGGAGGTAGGAGTTCTTACTGCACACAACTCTGTGTCTCTGAGGATCATTGAAGTAGCTAGCAAATGTGTCTTTCTGTGTTGTTTTTTTCATGAATGTAGTAATTTTGTTTCACTTTGAGCATAAAAAAATCCTACGCAGTGTATTCTTAGAGGGAAACCTATGAAAATCATTTGATTTGAGTCAGTGGGGAGTGACTAGAGCTATGACTGCAGAATACGCTCACTGTTGTGGTTCTAATATTTCTAAAATTTTGTAAGTTGGTAAATTTATTATGTATTTATATGTTTACTATACCTGTAATATTTACAGAAATTATATACCCTATAAATATTGTTTTGTTCACCAGAGGGAGTTCTTACTCTCCGTGCAAAACCACCACCTCCAGATGAATTTGTTGACTGCTTCCAAAAATTCAAGCATGGCTTCAATCTTCTGGTAGGTGACTGCTAGTGGATATGGTGGTGTTAAGGCATGCAGTAAGAGGTTTTTGTTTTGTTTTTTTTTTTTTTGTTTGTTTTTTTTCTTGGGATAGTTGATGTTAAGCATAACGTGATCTATTTTTTCCCTGCTGCTACAAATTAATTTGGGTGTCAGTTTTGCTGCATTGATTTTCCTATGTCTTGCTTCACTAGTATGAAGCAAAGAACTAAAATTGTGGGGAAAGATGAAGAGAAGGAAGAATCAGTAACACGACAGATTTGCTTTGTAGATACTTTTGAGTTTCCTTGGAGGTTCCTGCTATTCTAGTGGTTGTGGATGCTTTCTTGTTGACTCCTCTGAGGGAGTTGCAGGTTATCTTGTCTTTGGGACGTATTAATTCTTCTGCCTTCTGTCTGTAACTTTTGGGGTGCCTTGTCCACATAGAGAAACCTTGTGGGTTTTAAATGGCCTACTTCTGCCAGCTCTGCAGAGATGGTCATGCCATGCAGGCAATAGTGATCCTAGGTCTGTGTTGTCTTGGTCTCCACTGCCCTTTCAGAAAGCGAAAACCCACAAGTATCCTCTTCAAGGATGCCAGTATACCTGGAAATGTGATCTTGTTTGGTCCTTGGCTGACACACAGGAAGATAGCTCAGCTGATACTTGACGGATCTTGGACGTTCACCTTTCCCTTCTGCATCCAAGGCTGAAAGAGACAAGAGCAGAGCTGGCCACCTTTGGCTGAGGTTGGCCTCTGAGGCAGCTTTGGGATGCTGCCTCTCAAGGGCTCTATACACAGTGACTAGATGAGCATATTTCTTTTTCAGCATTGTTGCGTTTCTTCTTTTCCTGGTTCTTTAAAGCCTTTTACTTGGGAAATTTGAGTTTAAATTGGAAAAGAGTTTCTAGGAATGTCTGTTGGGATCATGGTTCTGTTGCATGCTTGCCAACATCACCAGCTGTGGCCCTAATTTAGTTTTATTCAGCTATGCCCATCAGATTCTCTGTGCTTGTTGCCATCATTACATAGGACCTTTCTGGCCTCAGAACATTCCCTCCAACAAATTGCTATCGCTTTATAGGTTCTCAACAAGCGGAGATGCTAATTCAAGAGCCTTCTCCTGGCATCTCCTCTTCTGCAAGTGCTATTAAAGGAAGGCAGCATGTGGGACACCTTCAAAGCATTTTCTTTCAGATACTGACTGTCCCTTCCAATTGCTGGGGAAGCTATGCCAATGGGGAAAATTGTTCTTGCATTCACTGAGTCAAATCAGCTTTTTCTTCCTCTTGGGGCATGAATTCTGATTGCAGTGCTATAGGAGATTTTTAGAAATGTTAAGAATAGGGTTTTTGTTTGTTTGTTTGTCTTTTTAAACCTTATATTGAATGCTGTGATTTTGACCTGTATTGATGGCTGGTTTTGGGGGGATGGATGTCTTAGAACATGATGATCCTTCTCCGTAGCAGAGCTTGTAATGTTAATTTTTTTCCATTCTCACTTCGTAGTGTGTTCTGCATTTAAATTAGTTTTTCACCCAAGAAAAACATGTGCATCTTTGAATCTTTATCTTCCGTACAGGAGAAGAAACACTTATTGTTTTGGTGCTCAGCAGCATCTAGGATGTAGTTTCTAATGTTGCTTTTGAAGAGTTGTGCTGTAACAGTGCTTTACTTAAGCATCATTGCAGGACCCAGAAAAGCCTGAAATTTCACTTCTTGGGGCTTTATGTCAGACATGGAAAACTGTATACATTTAAGAATCTAGTTTAAAAATAAAAGGCATAGCTAGAAGACTAAAGTCCTTGCCAGTAGAATGGAAACTGTTTTAAAATACCACGCTGGAAGCTCCTAGAAAATGCCTACCATCTGTCAAAAAAACATTAGAAAAGATCAAATGAAAGTTGTTATGACTGAAGAACAACGTATAGGAAGTTATTAGAAGTAAAAACACGTCCTCTTCCTTTCTTCATTTGGAGACACACTCTGGAAGGCTAGATGTAAAAGTAGAATGAGGCTAGCCAAAAGCAGTTTGAGGCAGATGGCAAGATGCAATAAAAAAATACTATAACTTTTTAAAACACATTCTGGCATGCTGCTTCTGGAGCCTGCAGGGCCAATGGGTAATCAGTAAATAAAAGAAATCCTCCAAGAACCTGAATCAGAGAAAGTATATGATTTTTTTTTTAATGCATATATTTATTTGGAAAAGCTTGATAGTGGATGGTATGTTCATGAAAATAATTTTTTTTTTATGGGGGGCATAAGAGATTACCTGTTTCCAGTTGAATAACTGTTAATGGGTTAAAGAACAACAAATCAAAATGGCAAGTTACAGGCAGATGAATAGAAGCCCTGTTTGAATGGGCACTGTTCATCCATCTATTCCAAAGACTAAGTCAGCAAACCACATGGTATGGTGTATAACCTCTCTGAAACTGCCTTTCTTCCAGAGGAAGAGAAGTGGTTAAGGTAATGCTGATAATCTTTAATGTCATTCCAGGGATCTGAGGGACTATGACAATCAAGTACTGCTGAGGCTCCCCCCTCATAGGGTACAGTTTGTAGGCAGGTATATTAAATTTAGGAAGAAGCAAACATGCTTGAAGAACAAAATAATGTCTATAAATCCATCAATTCTTTGATTTGTTGTGGGGTTTTTTTATTTATTTCCAAAACACATCTAGCAAGGTTGCACACTCTGAAGTTCTTAAAGAAACTGAGGTCCTGAGAGGTTGAATGCAGCTTCTTAGATTCTTGTTTGGTGACACAGAAACAAATTATAGGACTAAAATGCTGCTTCTCAAAGTGCAGGAAATTTAGCAATGAAGTCCCACACGTGCCTCCGCAGAGGCCTTTCTGTCCAACATATTTACAGGTGTTCTGGCAAATGGTGAGAGTTGAGTATACAAATGTAGAAGTATCTCATGATAGCAGATAAAGTGACAAATGAAATTCAATATTGATAGAGATGATAGAATCATGTACAGGTGGGGAATAATCTCATATATAAAATGAATCAGAACACAATGTTGAGGCAATACAGATTCCTGTGAGAACGTCATCCGCGTTCAATGGTGATCAACCAAGCAAATGTTAAGAAGCATTAGGAAAAAAAAAACCAACAAACAAATGAAGAGCATTAATGTGCCGATATGTTCCCTGACCTTATTTTGTCCCTAGCATAGCAAAATTGAAGAAGTTACAGGAAGGGCAAGAATGCTCAAAGGAATTACTTTAGCTTGGAAAAGACCAAACAGAGGAAGAATATAATAAATCTGTAGATGGTTATGAGCATCTCTGGAAAAAGAGAGTAGGAAAGGACTGTTCAGTTTTCATTTGGAAAAGAACTACAGAATACTAATGAAATGAAGAGGTGGCAAATTTCCAGAGGAGATGCTTCTTTACAAAGCATATAATTCGGTTGCGGAACTTCTTGGTTTGCACAATAGGTGCTAAAGACATACATGGATTCAAAAGCAATTGGATGAACGAGAGCTTGCACTTAGTGTATGTTGCAGACAAAACACTGGGTTTAGGTGGACCTGTGGCCTGAGCAGGGATGGCCATTGATATGTGAAGTATTTATTATCATAAAAGTTAAATGTTTCTTAAAATGTATCATTTTCCCCTTCCTTCAGGCCAAATTAAAGTTCCATATCCAGAATCCTAGTGCAGCTGAACTGGTTCATTTTCTTTTTACCCCACTACATATGGTAAGGTTTTATAATTTTCTCAGTGTTTTCCTTCAAAACTCTTGTATTTATATGCTCTGTAACCTTTAAAAGCATAACAAGATTGAAATGTTGCATCCCTGGACAGTAACTAACGAGAAATGTGTGTATCTCAGGTTGAGGTTCTCTTTAGAAAATAATTCATATCCTTTTCTGTGTATATTCCCATCTATTAAATATATTTATTTAAATCATCTTTAGCACTGTGTTAACAGTTTGCCATTATAATTTTTAATTAACAGAAAAAAAATAGAGATACTTTACATAATGCAGGAGGAGAGTTGAAAGCATAGCTATATGTCTATTTAATGGAAGTATGTGTGGTTTTGATCAGTAGAGCAAAAATAACATTGCCAAAAGTGGGTCTAAATATAAAATGGTTGGTGACCGGAACAGCAGTACTGCAATAAATGGCTTAGTTAATCTGTAGGACATTAAGACACATTGTTAGCTTCTCAGAGTTTTGTTTCCTTTTTTTTTTTTTTTGGTGGGGGGGGAAAGGAGGGAGGAGGAAGGTGACTGATAAATGTTTCCTAGCAGCACTGTGTGTAACTTACATTCACAGTAACTTCCGTACCGACAATGTGTACTGTCTTTGTATTTTTTTTAATGCTTGGATTTAGGTGGTACAGACGACAGGAGGTCCAGAGCTTGCTGGTACAGTACTCAGCCCCCTTTTAACAAAAGATGCTATAGACTTCCTGCGATATACTGTTACCAGTGAGGAAGGGCAGTTGTGGATGTCATTGGGTGACACGTGGACCAAAGCCAGGTGAGAAAAAGCCCTTGCATATTTTACAGATGATCTCTCAACTCAAGTTTATTGACACAATCTTAACCAGGTTATCGACCCCCCCAGTAAACTCAGTATTAATTTGTTAGGCTTTGGACTCTTCAGAACTGTTCTTTGAAGTTTTTGGAAAGGAACTCTTTAGCCTCAGTGGAATTTGGGAGTGGTTTGATTTTAGGGGTCTCAAGGAGGGACAAAATGCAGACAGAAGTTTTTATTTTGTCCATGGCATGAAGAACCTTTTGACATAACCTCTTGCAGTAAATTTTTCTGAGCTGTCCCTTGCATATTTCCAGTTGGTTTTCACCATTATTTTTCCAACCCAGCTATCTGGACTTTGTTAAAATTCAATTTGAAGAAGCTGCAATAAAAAGTGACAAAATATTGAAGAACAGGATACAGATTTCTATTTTCAGTTTCCAACAATTGTCAAGAGCTAAAAATTTACAATGTCTTTACTTCTTCAAAAGCGTCATAATGCTATAAAGAAAATGCTTATAATTTTGAAGCAATGCTTATTAGCTGAACCATGTTACATGTGCATACCCTACACGTTGTGCTTAATGGATTCACTATTATGGTTAGGCTTAGGCAAAAATTAACTACTTTATGCATTTGTTGTTTTTAAGGTAAGTATATGGTTTGAAATTACTTGGGTAACTAGAACATGCAACAGAAAAAGCTTAAATTAGCAAAGTGTGTTTTAGCTTTGTAATATGTGGTAGATAAGTACCTCTGGTAATGGGCAAGTATGGAATCACTTGGGATGGAAATGCCTCACGTATTTTGTGTTTATTCATCCTTGCTCTTAGATTTCCAATTGGAACATAAACATCTACCAAGTGGATTTCTTTAATTGATTGGTTGATTAAAAAGTATTTGAGTGTTTTGCTGGTAAGGAAGGCATGACAAACATCCTCAGAGGAGGGAGAGCAATGTACAGGCCTTTCCCTTCCTCAGTATCACTCTGCTGCAGGACCAGGAATGTCCAAATTCATCCTTTGGGCCTGTCCTTCAGCCTGCTACTACAAAATGAGCTGGAAACAGGAATTGCAGCTCCTCATGACTGCCAGGGAGCTTGCCCCA
The DNA here is from genome assembly GCF_929443795.1 of Astur gentilis. NCBI lineage: Eukaryota > Metazoa > Chordata > Aves > Accipitriformes > Accipitridae > Astur > Astur gentilis. The sequence continues at coordinate 14,445,070 of NC_064897.1, forward strand.
GCAAAGCACCATTCACTTGTCTTCACCTGCTTTGAGCTCTGCTGGCTTCATGGCAGCTTGTGGTGGGACTGGCAGTGGAAATTGCCTCATAGCGTTGGAGGCCCATGCAGGGAAGATGGATCACTGTGTAAAATAATGGGCTCCTTGTCTTGGGAACGACAATCATCACTCGTTTAGTCCATCCTGAAAAAGGTTTAATGGAAAGAGAAGTAGCTGATGTTGGGCAGTGAAGAATGAAGCACTTGGAATACAGTTGGTTGACCTGCGCAGATTAGAACTGATGGTCTGATCTCGGTACACAGAGGTACGCTGTGGTGTGGTATAGCAGGAGATGGGACTGATAAAACTCAAGGGTTACAGGCCTAGCTGAGGCCTGCTAATGGGCTGGTAGTTGCTGGCTGGTCCTGCAACTTGTGTGACTGGCAGCATTCATCCCTTAATTTTTAGCAGTGTCAACAACGAGACTGTTAAAAGACTGTAATGTATATTCCCATTTCTGCTTCCACTGCGAAGATACAGTAATTTATATTGCAGGACAGTATAGTGAAAAGGCAGAGCGTGAAAGTGTTAATTTAGGTATTTTGTATTACAATAGGGAATGCTAATGGAGCTCTCTAATATAGTATTTTTAAGAGACCAATCTGGACTATAAAACAGTGAATGTGATGATAACTCTTGTGTCTTGGAGAATGTAGAGTTGGGGGAGGGTTGTCAGTAAAAGCTATTGTTTAACTTTTTGGTTTAGGTGTAGCTAGGCCCCCTAAGCTTCCATGCTTCATACCTGCTTTCAGACTTTCTTATAAAGCAGGCTGTTTCTTTGAAGTCTTGTCCAGTGCTTTCACCCCATCTAACAGTTTAAACAGAACCTAGATTTGTTTGCGATTGATTCTTCTATTACTCATCCTTTGCTACAAGACAGAAGTTCGTTGTGTTTTACCACTGACGTGTCCTTATGGCAGGAGCAGTTTCTTTCTGTAGAGCACAGAAGGGAGCATAGTTGCGGTCAGTAAATGTTTTTTGCTGATTTTCTCTGTTCTAGCACAATTTCATCTTTACTGTAATCCCAGCCTCTACCCTATGCTAATAAAAATCTAAAGCATTTCAATTTTTAGGAAACCTATTAAACCAATATTTGTGTGGCCCTTGATACAGATCTCTAATTTACTTTTCATGCAGAGCGGACTGGCCCAAAGACCACTTTATTCCACCTTATGTCCCCCGTTTCCGAAATGGTTGGGAGCCTCCTTTGCTGAACTTCATGGGAGCTCCAAAGGAGCAAGAACTCAACCATTTGGCTGAGTCTGTGGCAAATGTTGCAGAGCAACAGCGGAAGCAAGAAATGAAAAGACTGTCAACTGAGGTGAGTTACCTGCGACAGCGTTTTGTAATTTAGCTGAAGGCAACACTAACTGCTTCCTTCATAAAGAAAATATTCCGTGACGTTGTTGGAGCAGCAGTGCTCTGACGCCCGCTACATCAGTGCGAGCTCATTACGCTCACATTAAAGTTACACAGAACCAAATACTTGTTCAGCCACCAAAAATGCAATTAGGAAAAATATGAGGCTTTTGCCTACTGCTCTCCTTGAACCTGGGGCACTTTCCTACCTCAGCTGGGAGGGCAGTCCAAGCCCCTAAGGTTCAGTCTGATTCTTGACCTGTGCTTTCAGATTCCATTGATTTTGGTCATATACGTTTCAGGCAGAATTTGAACCAAAGTATTCTTAAATGTGCAACCATGCACAGGTACACAGACAAAAAGAAAAAAACCACCACTTTTTAGGGAATTTTGGGTTTAAGCTGCTTCTTCACAAATGTGGAATTTAATATTCCTTTCATTAGTTTCTTGATACTTTCACTGTATTGCAAGAAGGTGTTCGGGGGTGCTATCAGAGTGATGCTATGTCAGGTAATTTAGGCTTACTTCTGAAAAACAGCTGCCAGTTAGATGAATTATTGCACAGGAACATTTTCCCATCCTTTTCTCCCAAGAAATGTGGTGAATTTAGCAAAAGTTAGGTTATTCTATTTGGAGAATGGAAACATGCACCACCATCTAAAGCCTTCAGAGAAACCAGAGTGCATTTTCTGACCAACTTTGTAGTCAGTCATTTTGTTTCTCAACAAAGGTTCTACCCCCTACTTTTTTAGTACAGTTGGTCAGAAAACGTACTTTGATTTTTGTGAAAATTTTAAGAATATATGTGGATTTTGTTGTTTTTTAATTCACAACAAACCCTATTGCCATTTTAAACATATAAAAGTTTTAATTTTGAAAGCTTTTCTTCTTTGGGAGGATGTAAGCTTTAATTTAAAAATTTAATTTATTTTTCTATGCTAGTTCAAGTTTAAATCAAGTGTTAGCTAGTCCAAAGTCCCCTGTTAGCAGCTGTGATATGGAAGGGCACCTAAGAATTTTCTAGGTTCAGTCCATAGTCTTCCTCGAGCAATCTACACCAGTACTATATTTGAAGTACATCTTAAGGCAATGATACTGAATTTTATCTTAATTTTATAGTGTATATAAAAAATATATATATATATTTATCTGTTAGTGCACATGGAAGAAGATTCAAGGGAAGTATTATTGGCTGTTATGGGATGGTGTTGTCTTGCAGAGCAATTCTGTTATTGGAGACAGCAAAGTTTCCCCAGCAAAAGTTTATCAAAGCTGCCCATGGAAATCTTGTCACAATAAAACTTTGTTCTAATGAAAATCTCTGTTAGCCAAAAAAAAAAGTCTTCTCAGCTGTAGATACAAACAAATTGGGTAAAAAGTCTGCCAAGCAAAGGAGGATAACATGGTAGGTATTTGATTACTTAAAACACTGCTTGGTTTTATGCCTAACAAGATGTACAGGAATAAATGTGCCAAATACTAAGTTATTGCCAGTGATTCATTTTGAGCAAAAAAGCATTTAGGAAAGTTAATGGACACAATAATGTGAAATGTAGCTGTTGCCATTGCTGTCACCCCCTTCCTGGGTCATCTCCCCAAAAAGTCTCATCAAATGTTGTCTCGGTGTTTCACTGCTGCTCTACATTTCCATGGAGGTTTTTTTGTTTACATTGTGCTCCTTCCAAATTACTAAAAAAAAAACGGGGGGGGAGGGGGGAAAGGACAAAATATTATTGAAAAGAGAGGAGCATTAATTTTTCTCTTCTGATGACTGCAAGAATTTCATTTACTATTTATATATATGAGAAGTTAAAACAAGTTCAGAGGGGGAAAATGCATTGAGGTATTCTGGTTGCTTGTGTTTTAGGGAGTTGATTTCATTCTTTTTCATGGTGGCAATGTTGGTTGGATTGGTAGTTGTGCCAACTTAGCCTCTTTGAGTTAATCTTCAAAAGACAAAAAAAATAACATGTATATCCCAGTTCACTGAAGGTATTTGTGTGCCTGGCACCTGGGATGTCAGGCCTTAGTTTCGTGAGTGTTGCTGATTCCAGCACGGTCTTGGGCAAGTCATTTAACCTTGGTACCTTGGCTCCCTGTGCCGGTGCCACCTCAGCACTTCCCTAGGGGGAAAAGCACTGAGCTGCTTAATAGCTGTGAAATGCTGTAAGTGCTCAGCTGGAAAAAGCCGTGTGAGTGCAAAATGTATTTGTCTGCAGCAGAAGTATCACCCTGGAGTGGGTGATACCAGAATAATTATTTTTTCATAAGTCTGCTCTAGGAGCTTGTTTAATGAAGATTGCTGGAAAAATAAGATGAGAATTTAAGTGTTCATCTTTTGCCACTAATTGGCCTCGTGTCTTGGTGTGACTCTGCTCTCCCGAGGACCAAGGCTGTGTGTCGAGAGCTGTGCCGTGCTGGGAGTGGAGAAGGGGTGCGTGCGGCTGCCTTCCCTGCCGGGCAGGGACTGCGCTGGCATCTGGCAAAGTGCATTGGAGGTTGCTGCTCATAAGAGCCCCTTTTTCTTTTTCCTTTTTTTTCCCCATATTCCTGAATCTTAAGATCTAGTCGCACACACAGCTCCGACTAGAGGGGTTTCAGGGTGGAGTCAGTTCCGCAGTGAGGACTTCAAATGGCAGTGAAACAACGGGGAACTGGTGATAGAGAGTGCAGTGAGGCTAAGGAGATGCACATAATTTGTGCATGAAGTAAAATGAGTTCCTGCTTCCTGGTGTCTTTTGATGTAAGGTATAAGCTAGGTGACACCTCAGATTTTATTTTTTTTTCCCCAAAGATGTCTTAATAATATAGTTTAAAAGAATATTCTATGTGTATGGAGGGGTTTGTGTGCTTTTAATTTATTTTCATAAACCCTTAGTCCCGTAGGCAAGCGTCCCTGGGTGCCAGGTCAGATACTTGGAGATAGAAATTAGGTGAGCGGCTTTTCTGTAGCCACACAGACAGGAAAAAAACAACCCCCAATCCAACCCAAAAAAACCCAATAAACAGGCTTAAAGATTTGGCAATTTCTGATGAATCTCAGCTGTTCTAACTTGTGCAACTGGATGGTAGTATAAAGAAAAGATCTAGAATGATCAATTTCAATATCATAATCTCCAGAAATGAACTGCTTAGCTTGTTTTTGGTTTGGGCAATGGTGGTTAAAATAATTCTTTCTTAGAAGCAGAGTATCATTGCTGAATTTAAGGTGGGTTTTTTTCATTTTTTGTTTTGTTTTTTAAAGCACTGCTGTTTAAAAAGAATTTCCTAAAACCTTGAATAATCTTCTATATGTGCTTGTGATAAATTCTGATTATTTTCCTTGATTAAAATCCTCAATTATACCAACTATCACATTACTTTTTGCATTTCTTCTTTGACTATAGTCATGTTCAGTGAGAGGGTGACACATATGAGCCACTTCATATTATGATCCTGCAATACAGTGATAATTTTACCTGGGAGGTTTTATTTCCTATACAGCATACTGTTAGCTACCTAGAGGTTTCTGGCTTTAAGCGTACACCTAGAACAAAAGCTCAAAGCGGTTTCTCAGTGCAGCTTCTTTTAAAGCCATTCAGCCATTGTTTTTAAGTTGTGTTGCTGTAGTGATACCTGAGAGATGACATGGACCTTGCCCCAGAGAACTGTTTTTTCTAAAGAATATCTGCTGCGATATTAATGCAGTAGGATGACTTAAGATAGAAATTCTTTTATTCTTATCCTTTTGATCTCCCTGTTTATGTATTTGAGATGCAGAAGTTATTAACTTTTCATAGCGGAACCGTGAGCACCTGCAGCTGGGTGAATGCTGACAGGGACCCTAGGGGTGCTGGATTAAGTGAACTAGGCGGTGCTGCTGCTGACACTAATCCACTTTGTGGCTTTGTTTCTTTTTTGTCTTCCAGCCTCCCAGTGTTCCCGACTACCCTCCGTCGGATGGGTATGCATTCAGTAACACAGTTTACAAAAGAGGGCCTCTGCTGGACCAGGGGGCGGCTGTTGCTGCCTTTAAGCAAACTGTTAGCCGACATGTAGATAGGTAACACTGAATCAACGGCGTACGTGGTGCTGTGGATAACTGTCCCGACTTATTGCTACTGGGGTGGTGGTGTCTGTAATTACCTCTGGTAGTGTCTGAAGCAGATCGTTATTTTTATGAGGAAGTGATTCTGGTTAGAAGTGGGGATTCTGCTCTTGCTTCTCTAAGGCACATCATTAAGACTCTCTTAGTATAATTTCTGTGAAACTACCCTGTTTACATATGCTGTGAAATTGATGCTTTTGTCAAAAATCGTATAGTGCAATTCCAACCCAATGGAGAACCCAGAATCCTCCTATTTGGGTTCAAATTTTATTTCTGCTTTGTTTCATGTTTTTAAAAATACTCTTTGCTTTTTTCAGAACTACAAAGAATGACAAGTCCGCTCTGAGATTCATCTGTCCTTGTTCTGAATGATTGTTTGATTTGTCTAGCTGCTCACTTAGTGCTCCGTAGCCTCCTGCTTTTTGTTGTCTGGGCTGGTGCATAAATATCCACTTTCAGAATAGTAACTCCTCGTTTCTTTCATTCTCTTTCCAATGTTACAGAAAATGCTCTGAAATGTTTGCATAGCAACCAGTGTCTTTTTGCGCATCCTCTTTCATCTGCTTCATTTTAGCCTAAATCCAAGTAGCTTGATGAGATCAAATGCAGTGATCCTTGGAGTCTCAGCCTTGTCTGTGGGGAGAATTTATACCAGCACAAGCTGTGGAACTAAATCGGTAAAGCAGTGTTGGAATTGCTCCCCCATGCCAAACTGTATTCCGTATACACCACATGGAACAGTATTTTGGCTTATGTGCCATGTAAGATGTGTAAGCTAAGTTTCTGAGATCAGATTGCTGGTTAAAACAGCATTGATAACAACGCTTTTGATGAAAACCTTTGCATAATCCCTCGTATTGAGCTATGTGCTAAAAGATCCTGTTGTTAATCTGCATGCAAACAAATTCCCATATGGTGTGCAGGTTGAAGACTCAAATCGTTTCCTGAACTTCGGATTTATTCTTCATAACAACAGCAGCAGTAGTAGTCATCTGTTAATTATTTTCTCAAACTTGGTTACTTTCTGAGTTCTAGTCTCAGGACCAGTCAGCTTGAAATCTAGATGATCTGTACTCTAAATTCCTTTCTCTCTTATCTGTAATGTGATAAGACCTGGTTTTGTCCGTTAGGAGTAAGAGTATTCTGTGCAAATGTTGTTGCCTCCATTTCAGGTTTAGAGAATGGGTCTTATTGCATTGAACTATTGATGGTATCGGTGTATCTGGCTGCAACTGAAAGAGTCATCCAAGCCTCCTTTGTGGCGGGTAAAGAGAAATGGGTGTTTCTAAGAAGCAGTTCATGTAAGGTGAAATTAGTCTTTTGAAAGATATGAAATGAGACATGCTGTAGTGGTGCCTGTTTCTTACCTCTGATTGTAGGAGGGAGTCTAGATGGCTGGTACTGATGCAAACATCCACAGTGTGCCCCTATCTTCCAGTTTGTTCAATACGACACAAACTTCTATTTGTTAATTGGCTCTTGAGACATATAATATGTGCCTGGTAGGAGCTCATTACTGGGGGAAAGCTGTTAATATGTATTACCCCAAGTAACTTCCATACAAAACATAAATGTTAAAGCATCTCTGAAGAAGTAGGTGGAGGAGTGGGTTTGGGCGAGGGAGTGAGAAATTCAAGCTGACCCTTTCAGCCATCATTTGCTGGTCCTCGTTCAAAGCTGCCATTCCTAATGAGTGGTCTGAAGGCAGTGACCAAGCCACCCACTACCTTCTGAGGGACAGGTAGGCTACACCTTGTCCAGGGAAATTTTAATCACAGGGAACTTCAGTGAGCCTTAATCCAACGTGCCAGGACCTCCAGTAAGGTGTGCTTTCCTTGAGTGATGTAAACTAAGTGTCAGGATCCTAAACTTTCAGTGTGATATTAGGTATATCAAGGACCCTCTCTGATGCTGAAAGAGCACTGAATAGTTTTGCAGCAAGTTGTGCAGTGTTTCAAAGTAGTATGCTGTGTAGCTTGGTTTTGCAGTCATTTGAAGAAAAGCACCCTGAAAATCTGTGCAATCCACTAGGCTCTTGAGCAGCGTGCACAGGAGAGCAGAGGGCTGTGTGGTTATGGTATACCTGATAGGCAGTAAGAAAACACAGTGGAGGATGGATGGAGGGAAGTGTTGAGAACATTTGTGCCCCGAGTAAACTGTTTGGCTCATTAAGCTGGGCTTGAAGAATTATGGTCTCTTCAGAAGCATACAGCTATTGCCTGGCTCATGTTCTGAGGATGTTGCTGTTGATTGCAACAGAGTAGAATAAAACTGAAACATGAGCATTTTTAAAAATTCTTCCTGATTTATGTTTTTTGAAGGGATCAGGATACTTAGGTGTGGACAAGGTAGGAAGAAAGTTAGTGAAATGAGTTTGGAAAGGCAACCTAAAAGTAAAAGTACTTCAGAGGCGCATTAGTCATATCCCTGAGGTAGTAAGAAAGGAGTTGAAAATTACATGAATTTTGAGTGGGTGGTGGAAAAAATTGGGATTACTCACACACCTTTCAGCCTCATAACAGCTGTTCTGCAGGCTGGGGTTCATCCCATGTTTTTCACTCTTCCTTAAACACTTTTAGTATTTTGTCTGTCTTTGAAAATAATCTTTCAATCTAAATGTGACTCTTCCTTCGTTCTGCTTTTCCGCTCAAGTGAGACAGTTCTCCACAGCCATGCAATAGCTAGGTAACTACTGGATTGCTTAGGCACACCTGGGACCCACAGTTACATAGCACCAACATCAGCAACTGTCTGCATTCGTATCCCTGTGCTGTGATGTTGTATACAGAATTTCAAGCCATTGATTGCTTCATGTTTCCATTATCTGTTTGGATTTATTTATTTATTTATTTTAATTTTACTACCTGGTGTGGATTTAGGTTGTTGGGTGTGATTTGCAATAAGTGAATAATGTTACTGTTTCTTTTGGTCCTGTGTTGAGGGGGCTCTGGGGCTTCTCAAATTGAAGAGATACTATATCAAAGAAATTAGTAGCTTCTTACCTAAAGGCATTCTGAACAGGTCCTTCCTCGTGGAAACAGAAAGACATAGAGTTAAACTGTGGTATGCATTGTTCTACAATGAACCCTGTTTGTAACTGCCAAGAAGTTATTTTTCATTTTTAATTGATACAGTAACTTGAGGTTGTTACGAGTTGATGGTATCTTAGGGTCAGTTAAGAAAACTGATCTACAGTAGGTGAACATTTTTTTAAAGTTTAATTCCACTGGTGTTGATGGCAAAAATTTATTTGTGTATTGTGTATTTGAAACAATTTATGATGAACACTAGAAATAGTTTCATACAAAGCACAAGATACCAATTATATACTAAGTGTAGTCATTTGTTTATATGGCAAACAATTGTTTAACCTGCTGTAGGAAAACAGACTAAGTGTAGTATATGTATTTGTTTTAAAACTATGGCACCTGCTGATCTAAGTTGTTATCATATATCTTGCAAGCAGTGAGCCAGTAAAGATTACCAGTTCTTGAGGTCCATGTAGCTTGACCACCTCTTTCTTTTGTTTCTTTTTTTCTTCGCACTTGAATCAGTGTATTATGAACAGGTAGTTCTACAGCAGCATCATGTTATGGTGGTGGTGGTGGGGGCGTTGTTTAAATGTTTTGCAGGTTGTTGAAAGAGGGCATTTTGTCTCTGTTTTTATTTGCTTGAATGTCTCGCTGAACAATAGTCTGATCTTTGCTTTGCAGAAACTATGAAGCACACAGTAAAGCACAGACCAAGAAATATGCCAAATGCAAATACGAATTTATGGCAAGAAACAACAGTGAGCTTTCTGTCATGAAAGAAGAGATTGTAGAGGTAATATTTTTTGCAAAGAGAAAACACAAATTTCTAGTACTACTCAAATCTGAGTGTACCTTTCCTGTGGACAGTGTGGCTGTCCTTAATGATTACTTCAATGTGTTTGATTTATCTCCCTTAATTTGAAAAGTTCAATTAATTTGTTCTGCATCGTAGACAAGATAAGTGGAGATTCTGCGCTGACTTATGAATTGATGCTGCAGAGATCCATGCTAGAAAAATATATATGTGTTTCTTCCATCTTCTCTGTTGGTGCTTTTAAAAGCCTCGTTTAGTAGTAGTTAAATAACTGGCTCTGGCAAACACTATCTGTGTTCACTAAGGGCATAGTGAAAGACTGTCCTTTCCTGGAGTAGCTGGTACCCTGAAAGCTAGACAGATTTGGAAGGGAGGGAGCAACAGAGAGAGAAAATGTGTATGAGATTGCACGGCAGTTAGTCAGATTTCAGACCTCCTGGCTATCCTGCTTCAGTTCCCTCTTTACTGAGAAGTGTGCTCTCTCCAAATAATTTGTGCTCTCTCCCCAAATTTGTGCTCTTCTAGGACAATGCACTTTTCCCTGGGTTATTGGTAGTTACTTATTCCTTTTGTCAGCAGCATATAGGTTGTAGAGATGCCAGCCTCTCTGCACAAGTTTTTGATTTTTCATTCTGCTGCCTCATCCAGCACGTGTCTGATTTTACACGCTTTTTTTCCATATCCCTTCTTGAGAGCCGCATTTGAAAAGTGCAGTATGACCATGTAGAATTAATGATAGTGATAATCAAGGAAGCCTACAGGGGTTTCTTAGGGACATCTTGTAAGATCTGTTGGCAATTGCAGAACCTGGCAAAGTTATGGTTTTGTTTTGAAATGATGCACAGTCTAAGTACTGGCAGGAGGAATACTCAGAAAAAAAATATGTAATTAATTTACCGAATTATTTCAGATTCTGGATGACAGAAAGCAGTGGTGGAAGGTTCAGAATAAAAGTGGCAGCACAGGCTTTGTGCCAAACAACATTTTGGACCCTCTGAGGAATCAAGAAGGATGTCTAGGATGGTCAGAGCCTGCATATACCCGCACCATCCAGGTACTGCCCACTCAGCAGCAAGACTTTCTTTTGAAGTGTGCATGTGTGCGTGTGGAGCAGGAAAAGATTGACAGCAAGGCTAAAATATCTGCTGTTCCACTGATATGTCAAAAGATTTATAGTTTTGTGCAGGCTGAGGCTGATTTCTGTATTGCATAGAGTCTAACGTGGGAAAAAAGTTGATAGAGATACAGCAAAATGTTTTCCTTTAAGGGTTTTTTTTTCTGCTTAGTTGCTTAGAGGTAGTAATTTCGATCCTAATGGATGTGTATGCATTTATTTTAATTGCAAATATCCTTTGTGGATTGATAGCTGTTGATGCCAAAGAAGGAGTTTGAATTATTTAAGGTAGGTTCATCTTTGTTTCTCCTAGGAGAGTGAATGCTAGCTTTTCTTTTTATTTTCTGTCTCTGTTTGTCTCTATCTTAGTCTTGAATTTATTTAATTATTGTAATTTTGGAGTCATAAAAAATAGGTGTCTTTGCTTTTGAATGCACAGAGCAGGTATTTTTCAATTACTGTGCCTGTGCATTAATAGCACTCTATTCTCCTGACCCAGTTTTGGTTTTCTTTCTTTCATGTTGTGGTGTGGAATTAAGAGTTTATTTGTTATTGTTTCTTTTATATATTGACGAGAATTAGAGGGTTAAAAAAAATAATCTTACATAAGTGCAATTGTCCACCTGGGTAAGGATATACAGGGTAAAGTTGTAATGTGTATTTTTAGACAACATTTAAGTAGGCCGGAGACTCATAAAACAAAAGGATGTATTTTCTAAGACCCGTTTCTTCCCTTTTATTTCTAATGATTTTGAAAAGTTAGGCAAGCAAGTTTGGGTTAAGCAGAAATTCCAGGCCTGCCTCTGAATCAGACTTTTTCAGTCCAAATGCAACCCAAACTTCTGTTGAAACTTGAAGTTAAATTTAATTTAATTTAATCTAATATTCATTCCTTGTGCCTACACACTCCAGCTGATGACTGAAATATGAGAAATGCTATAATGTCACTGTTGACTGTCTCTGCTGTAGACTCATCTTAAAGTCCCACTCGAAGGTGTCGCTGTGCCGGATTCTGCGCGCACAGCTATCGTGAAAGCTACAGCTTTTGCAGTATTTCCAGTTTTGCCATGGATACGGAAATTCTCTTGAGAAAGAGGTCCTATGCTATTTCTGGCGCAATAATGTGGTAGACCTGTCTTGAGCTTGATGGGCTTGAACCAGACCATTTCTGAGTTTTTCCTATCCCTAACTGTTTGCTTATAATGTATGAGCTCATTCTAAATTGATTATGGTATTTGCCTGTCTGAGAAGTTGAAGCATGCATCCCGAGTGCTTTTCAAACCCTGAACTAAAGATCTGACTTTTTTTCCTTTGGGTGCATGTCATTTTGTGTGTTTGGAATTTGTTGAGAAATCCTGAGCAGACTGAGTACAGTTTTGAGTAGAGGTTTTTAAACTATTCTTTGTAATGCACTGCAGGTGTTGAAGTTTTCTGTTTGAAATAATGACGTGACATGGGAAATAATAAGATCATTGTTTTCACAAAGCATTCTTCACAGATCTATGAAAATTAGGGTCAGAGAAAAACATTTCAGATAGTTTTGTTTCTTTGCCCTCTGGCAGGTTGTTCCCTACAGCTTTGTCATATTCAAATGTGACCTTGAAATACTATGAAATTATTTAGGAATATAATGAATTACATGGGCTAAATGGAGTCTTTACCAATACGTGTCAATAATGTCGTTCTTAACTTTATGGTGATTATTATAATTTTACCCCTCCTGAGCTTGCTCATTTGTCTCTTTCCCTGTGATAGATACATGGTTCATTTGGGATCTGTTTGCATAACCCTCTTTATTTTCATAACTGTGCTATGAGACATTGCTGCTATTTCAGAGAGAAACGAGGCATTGAAAGGATGACTGCCTAGCCCAAGGTCAAACAGGAGAACTTGTGGGTAGAGCAGGAAATTGAAGCGGTTCCTATCAGTGCCTTTGCCAGACCCTGAACGCAAGCAGGCACGGCGCCTGGTGCTGTGCAGCTTTTGCCAGTCTCGATGTCGTCTTTGGTTTTGAAAGACTGCTTTCAAAGTAGTCTGCTGCGGTGAGCCGCAGATAAGCGTTGTGTACGAGGTTAGTGTATTTCTTTACAGACTAATGGCCTTCAAAGCACAGCTGACCAAAGGATGTTTCCAGATTATTAGGAGGGATTAAGGATTCCATTGAAAGAGATAAATTTCTTTCAATCATTCTACAGATGGACACCCTTTCTCTGAGAGATGGATGCCTCATTATCACAATTATTCTCAGAGCTGCAAAGTTTATTTTACTCTCACTCTGTTCCCTCTCCTAGTGACCTCTGAGCCCACACACTAGATTAGATCCTGATTTTTCCCTCAATCCCTTTCAGTATCTAGGTCCCAGATAGTTACCTGAAAGCACTGAATTGTCTAAGATGATACTTCCAGGAACATTGCAAGCAATATGCTAGTGATTCCATTGTCTTTGTGAGTCAGAGGCTGTAACGGTGTCTTCTGGTCAGTTGAATTAGTTTCAGGAAAAACATGGGTTTGCTTGTTTGGTACTTTTGTACGTTTAGGAGAGCATTTTGCTGATTATTTATGTTTTCCACTAATGTTAATTATTGTTTATCCGAGTTTCCTGTGGTGTTGATTGTTTAGTCTGCCTTTTTATTGTGAACCAACAGTGATGCTTCACCATCCCATTATGTATGAACATAAACAGTTTCCCAAGCACTCTGATTTCTTCTTTTGTACGAGTATTGCTGGTGAACCTAGAAAGTAATTAATGATAATATTTCCTATTTACTGTGCACTTCATTAACTTTTTTTAATGCTTTTGAAAGAGAAATTTGAGGAACGTAATTGGGATAGAAGGGTGTATCTTGGTGTGCATGTTAATTAATCTCATGACACCCTTTGTGAGGTGAGACAGTTATATTATCAGTGATGTGTATGAAATCCTGAGGCATGGAGAGTGTTAAGCCAAATGTAGTCCTGTAGTCTTATTTTAAAAAAACATGACTGTCCACAGAAGTGTGACCATGTATGTAAGAGACGTGTTTATGGTATGTAAACACCAAGACAAAAGTCTCCACCTCACTTGGGACAAGCGTGCTTTGCATTTCTTGGTGACCTACCATCAAAACCTTTCTTTCAAATCTCTTTGTTTAGCAGCTCACTTGAAATATCTCTGTGGGAAGTTGTTTCCCTTCAAGCACAGCATTTGTGCTCCAAGTTAGTGTCATAGATTCATACTCTTATTTTGCCAACTGGTATCTTTCCTGCAGATCATGAAGTGTTTGATAATAAAGAGATGCAGTTGCCAGGTGTTCATTTGGCAGTGGCCAAAGAGATGTCGTGATTTTTGACCAAGAGCCAGTATCTCTTTTACCTCATTTCATATCAAATGCTCTTTAAAGTTGCCATCAGACCAAGATTTTCTGACAGCTGTAAAAAAAATCACCACAACAACTTGTTTCCTGTCCAATTCAACATTGATCCAATCCCAAATGATGGGATGCCACTTATTACACAAAAATATACTGAACGGTTGTAAAAAGGATTTGATTAATGATAGGCATTGAAAGTCCCCAGTGTGCCCATAATTTTTTTTTTAGAAGTGGGGACTAATCCTAGCTAATATCAATTTGAATAAGTAAATTCTGTCTAAATTTCTCCTTCTTCCATCCTAATGTACTTCTTGATTTTTGGCAAGATTTTAGCAAGGCAGGTTTATAAATCCAATAAAAACATGAATTCCTTATACCCTGCAAAGAGCTAGTGAGGTGACTTGTAATGGGATTTTAATAGGCAGCTGTTTGATTCTGCGTAATATCTGAGCCCACCAAAGGAAACTGGCAAAAGACCTTGCTTGAAATTTGCTCTTCCAGTCTTGGGTACCTCATTGTCCCTTTTGGGTGAAGACAAGTAGTTGGTTCTCTCTTAGCTCTTAAAATGAGTCTCAAGAAAACATCCAAACCACAGTGCTGTTGACAAAACTGAGGCTGAATGTTCTGCAGCCCTCTTGGTTAACTCCTGTCACTGTGCAAACAGGAATGTGGCACTAAAATGTTTGGAAAGAGAGTAAGTAGGAAGCTTTGTGTCTGTGTTAACTTAATGAGAGCACTTCCCAGCACTAACGCTAGTTATGGCTGTGTCCACTGCCTCTTTGATGTCTGTATTTGCTATAGTTTGAATACACATGTTCTCTTTTTTGATGCCAAAATGTATTTGAAAATATGTTGTCCCCAGTGTTTTACAATGATCAAGAATTAGGGTTGATACTGTTAGCACTTTTACTTAAGCTTATTATTTTGCTTGCATTAAAAATAGATCAAATCATAGTGAATCTTGATTTTTGACAACATGCAGTTGTAGTGTGTTGACAAAGAGCTTTGGGGCCGCTATTTTCTTCCTGTAAATACAAAGATTTTCTGGCATAAAATAAGAAAAAAAAAAAATCCAGTCGCAGTAAGCTTTTTTGATATATCCAGATTTTTAATGAGTGTGTATCGTCACTGTTCCAAATAATTTAAAGGATTTGTTCCTATTTACATAAGTTGAGGATCGCAAGTTTACTTTTAAAGGAAAAAAATATGAGGAAGAAGGGAAAACAAAACCCAGAATTGTTCGTTGTTCCTATGGCTGTCAGCAAATGAGCGAGTACACATCTGTCAGCAATGACCTTTACCTTATCTTCTAAGTTAGCCAACATTTCTTAAGAAAAATAAATAAGTTCCTTTTTTATAGTGTGCCGTGACTTAATTCATATTGTTCTACAGTTTCAAGTGTTCTCTACATTCACCTTATGATCTTCAATCCATTGTAAGTTTTTTGTTTGGGTTTTGTTTTTTATTAAACCTCTTTCTAAGTTTCTGTCTGGGTAGGTGCTTTGAAAAGACCTCATTGCTTATATGGTATCACATATGTATGTTTTGTATCCAGCACTCCGCTCATTATTTAAAAGAAAATAACTCACTATGTGAGTTGCTTAGTGATTAAGAAGAGCTAATTATTAGCAGTGTTGTTCCTTTGTTTTAAATTGCTAATGTGTATGAAATTTCAGGATTGATGCGTGAGGCAGTTACTTTTTACCTTTCTAACATTGTTTGATGTGATTTACTCCATTTTCCTCACAGCAATTGCTGGGAGAGCTTTCAGAGGTAACAAAATTACTCTTCTGATATTGAACCTCAAAAAATTACTTTTATGGACTATGTAGTCGCCAAATTCTGTAGTGCATGCTTCTTTGTAGCAATGAATAGAAGTGATGAGATGAATGTGTGTGGATGTCCTCAAAAGATCTGGAGTTAAAAAAAGAAGTGTTAAAAAAAGAAATGTTAAATGTGATTTGAATGTATAATTGGCTTTTGGGCACTCACTGTTCAACAAAATGTGAAGTTATTTCAACGTAGTTTCATCTGTAAATTTAGAATTTGAGTGATGCTTCCAGTTTAATTTTTATTTTCACTCCAGCAAGTCATTTTGATGAGGCTTTTGTGATTGCAGTACAACATGTTTTTGAAGCTACATCAGTAGAATCCATTGAGAGCTACATGTAGTGTTTAGCTATCGCTTTTTCTGGATTATGATTGCCGTGATTTGCAGTTGATGCTTTGGTTTGCAATGAATCCTTTCTACCATAAGAAAAGCCTTGCTTTTTCCTTGCATGTTGTTTAAGAAGGTTGGGGCACACATAAGGGTTCGTTGTGGAGATAACAGTCTAGCAACTGGGTTCTGTGAACAAGGTTAAAAAAAAAAGTGAATATCATTAGAACATCTTAATATCTGTAAAATCTTAAAATTAATTAACAAGATTTTGGATATACCACAGTACACCTATATATCATAAATTAGGGTATATTTACTGTATACCTAGTAGGGCACTCTCTTTCCACCAAAGGACAGGTTTCTTAAATATACGTTATTCTGCTTGTTCTCTTTTATATTATGCATTTCACTTTTCTTGGCATTTGACATTTAAAAAAACACTTATTGTCTTAACATTGAAGTAGTATAATACAGAAAAGTCAATCATATGATTTTTTTTTTTTTTTTTTTTTTGATCTCCCCACAGTGCACTACACAAGGTGGACACAAAATAATTGAGATGAATGCCTTTGAACAACTAAATGCTAAGGGGGGAAAAACCCCCACAAACAAGCAAAAAACCAAAAAGGTTTAATGGGGAATGTATTGTAAGACTATATGTTTGCTTCAGTAGCTGACTATTACAATTTAAGTGAAAAATTGTCTAAGGGAAACAAAAGGCTTATTTCCTAGGCTTAATTGACTTGCCGTAGAAGCCGATGGGATAAATTTTCTGCTGGTATAACTCAGTATAACTTAGCTGTAATTGTCCCAGGTTACATTGACTACAAAATGCCTTGTCCATCAGTTAGACTTACTGAGTTGGGGATTGCTGCGTAAGGGCAGTTGCTGACATTTAATGAAAGTTTGATTGTTGTCAGGGCAGTGATCTGCTGCTCAGATTCTAACATATGGCTCCCACAAATATTTCCTTACTTGATCTGCCATAAACCCTCTGCCTCCAAGGAAATAGGAAAAGGTATTTCAGGAAGGAGCAATGAAGCTGGGGAATGTACTCATCTATTTTCATACCATAGTAAGCAGACTTCTCATGACTAAGAAATGAGGCATCTCTATTGAGCAAACAAACTTCAATATTAAACTTTCAAGCTCTGTTAGTCCAAAATGGTGGAGAGGGAGCAATGTTAAAACGAGATGTGAGATGTGGAGTTTGAAGTGTTTGAAAGAAAAGGGTACATAGGTTGCTTACCTGTCTGTCATTGGGATTGCTTTGGGAAAATACATGCATCTTCCTGTAACTGGTGCCATTCTAAACGCAAAGAAGGAGAAAAGAAATTATTCCCCCAACTTATTCTTGAGACACCCGCTAGTTAGTTATTAGCGGCAAGATAATTTGCATGTTGTTAGAACGTTGCGTAAAGCGGGGGAAAAGAAACAACAGGCCTATTCCAAGAATTGTGGAGTTTGGGGGTTGGGTTTTTTAATTGGATTATTGCATTGAGGTGGCATGTAGTAACCACATAAATAGCTGAAAAGGCACAAGTGAATGGGTAGGAGGAGCAGGAGCCTCTTAAATGGTTTCTGCAGTTCAAGAAACACTGTGTTATCTCAACCCCAGTGACGTTTGTAAGTTAAACCATTAGTCAGGCTTAGGTGTGGCTGGATATGTTCATATTTCACTAGAATATACATTTTTACACTAAGTCCAACAGTTCAAAAATTTTGGAAACTGTTAAAAAATGCCAGTAATGGAAGTTTGGGATTTAAAAACAATTTAATTTATAGAACTCAGCCGTTTGAAAGAAACAGATGTGTTTCTGATGATATCATTGCTGTGAATTTTTGTCCGCCAGAGAAGGAAATTGATGCCAAATCGAGTTTTGGCACATTTTGGAACTATATCTGGCAAATAAGATGTCTTTGTGCAATAAATTAAATCAGTTGGTGCAAAGCATCCCAGCATTTCCTGCAGAAACCCGAGTTTGTCTGATGTCTTGTCCAAGTTTTGCTGTCGAACTGAGCGTCTCTGCATCTTTTCAGAAACAAAGGACGGACTACGTTGCAAAACAACCCGATCCAGTTCCTGCTACTCCTTCACCACCTCCAACACCCGCTCCTGTCCCTGTGGCTGTCCCCCTCCCTCCTAGCGCACCAGCACCTATACCGGTTCCTGTGCCCAAAGCACCAGCAACCATCAGCCGCCAAAGCAGCACATCTAGCGACAGCGGTGGTAGTGTTGCACGAGACGCCCAGAGGCAGAAGCAAGTTCCTGTGGATCGTAAGTTTGCCTAAGAAGCAAGAAAAAAAGTATTTCTCCCGTTCCTGTGTGTTTTGCTTAATCCTTAAATTCCTTAAAACCTTCTGTTTCGGATAAATGTTTATGAAGTATTTAGCTTTAACCCTATGTTTAAAATACACATTTTCTATGTATGTGTGTTCTGACTCTCGCTAATCACAACAGTAAGTAGGGACAAAACACTTCTGCACTTGTCCCAGTCCTAAAGCCTCTCCTTTTATGACTGTCTGGGATCTTCAGTCAGTGGTTTGCAATGCTGTAAATGGCCATGCTGGTATTCTGGCTAATGTATGTTTTCCACTTGAACTCACTGACACGTTGCAATCTAGATTGCTTTTAAAATCAGTTAGGCTGTTTTTATGCTTCCATCCATGGTCATCCATATTTCTAGGGCATTTGCACCGTTCTGAAACACGTATCCAAGGCTTGCAAGAAGACTTACAGGTCTGGCTGATGCATAGAAATCATGCTGTAACAGTGTTGTAGGAGACTCCTCTTATAATCGGGTCCCCTTAGCTTGGTCAAAGCAAGAGCAACTGGCAGGCTGCTGAGCAAACTTTCATGTGCTTGTCTTAGGAGGATGAGAGAATGTACTCCATAGCCCTTTAGCTGGAAAACATGGTAACTTGCATCCAGTAGTGTGTGGGAGTCATGGAAAGTTCTGATTAAGGTCACCTTGTAAATATAAAGTCTAACTGGTGCTGAGGCTCCTACTCTCTATTGACTGAAAGCAAGTTAGGTTCGGAGAACTGTAGTCAATAATTTCTGTCCTAAATGCACTTTAAGCAATGTGATTGCTTGGCTCAAAAATAACTGAAACTTGCAGGCAAGCATTTGCTATAGCTTTGCCCGTTATAGCAGTTAAAACAATGAGGTTTTTGCAGTTTAAGAGTTGATAGCTTTTCCTAAACTCTGCCTCCCTGCCCTATCAGAAAATCCTGCTTCCACCTGAGGTAAAAACTGGCACTGAGTGCAGTCCTTTCTGCAGACGGGCTTCTTTTCCCCCTTGTCCCCAGTGGATGGGAAGCATGCCTGCTTGGATAACCACACTCAGTTGGTGGAGCCTGCTTTGACATTGCCTGGTGGTAGACAAGCTCGTGCCTAAGCTCTGACCTCGGGAAGGCTCTGGGACCTTTTTAACGTTTTCAGCTGGCTCTTCTAGGCTGGCTGGAAATTATAAATGGAGAACAGCCTGGCAGGAGGAACAGGCTTCACTGCTGTTTTGCAAAGAAACAGTAGGGCCAGCTTCTGTCTTTGTGCTATTTGGGGCAGTTTGTTACTTAAATAAAAACAGAAACCCAAGCGCTTATAAAAGATGTGGAAAGTGAGGGTGAATTTCACACACACATATGCACAAAAATGATAATTTTATTTCTATGTAAGAAGGACTTTGCATCCTGTAGCAGGTGTGTTTCCCTGAATCCACAATGGCCTCTATCCGTTATGGATGGAAAACAAGAAGACCATCCTGGCTTCGGGTGGAGGGTGTGAGGTGTGAAGGGTTGCTCTAGACCAAGTGGTTACCAGACATCTGTTGCCCTCTCCGCCTCTGCTAAGGCCCTGGGCCACGCACACGAGCTCCTGTGCCCTCCCGGGAGCTGTCGCTCAAGCCCAGTTGATGGGTTTCGGGTACCTCGCAGAATAGCTGCCTCGGCAAAGGCAGTGGGCAACCCTGCCCCTTCCTGGGCAACCTGCTGCCCAGGTACCCGCCTGAACCCCGCAGAGAGCACGCAACGTGGTTCCTGCTTCACACCAAGGGCATCCTGTTTGTTTATGGTAATGCATCGAACAACAGTAAGAATCTGTTATCTAACAGCTAAATATTTATCTTTTGATATAGTCTTGGTCTAGATAAAACATAAGTCTTTCAAATTCTGTGTAAATAGAAGGAAGATAGCAGTTTTCTTGCTCTCCTCCTGTTTGGGAAAATAACTGGTGCGTGCTTCGATAACACTGCCCAAAGGCTTTACTCGTATATCTCATCTCAGACGTTCACATATCACCGAGCACATGTCGTTTTGGCTTCCGATTCACACTTGGAGGTGGAGTGGGAGCCCAACAAAATAGGGCCTGAATGCCTCGCATATCTTACTAGAGATATTTTGTCCGCTTTCAACCTGGGGCTATTTTGTAAAAGAAAAAAGAAAATGGCTAAACCAAGGATATTTCTTTTTTTTGTTGTGGTGATTAAAAAAGAATAAAGCCTACATAAAGCTTGTTTTCATTTGTCTGATGGGCTAGAGATGTTGATCCTTGCAGAGGTCTGGGGAGAAGATAAAAGGAAAGTAGAGAAAGAAACATTTTTACTGTCTTAGAGTTTTTTTCATGTTGAAGTTGTGTTGCTTTTCTCTGTTGCTGTTGGTGTAATGGGAGAAAAGGAATAGCTTTTGCCATCTGAGTGAATCAGGGGAGGTGCTGCAGTTACTGTTTGTGTATCAAAGTGAGAAGGTTGAGTAAAGATGACTAAAAATATTTCAGCAAGGAGATCCTGAGAATTTTTGAGATCAGTTGAAGTTGTGTGTCAGAGTATTTTTATAGTAATTCCAGAGTTACTGCGTGGAGAGTTTTAACTGTGCTAAATCAGTCGTCTTTGTGCCCAAAAAGTTATGTACACCCTTTTGGATTCCACCTATTTTTGTGAAATTGCACATAAAAAGTTCTATGGATATTTTAAATAATTTTCAGTGTTGTCATAATTGATTTTGTTGAAAAGCATTTCAGTTTGTCACCTGCTAATTACCAGCAACTGAACTAAATGCTTCAGAGAAATGGGTTCTGTGGGATAGCAGATCTGTACAGTTTTGTGTTGGTTTTTTTTTTTTTGGTTGGTTGTTTTTTTTAAAAGTCTTTCCCATTTCCTGTGTGTCTGGTGATGAGAGTAACTACTTTTTTATTTCTTCTTTTTTTAACGCAAAGTGTGACATTGTTTCAGCTAACCAGTCACTCTAGGCTTGGAGTGAATTCAAATTTCTTAAAACCACTTCAAAAATGTGATTACTATAATAGCTTATTAGATATAAGGTGATATGTGTCAGCAGCAGTGAAATCTTTTTGCCTACATTGATTTGCAATAAAAAGTTGAGCTTTCAATTAAAAAATGTTTGTGGAGAGTGTTGCCTTTCCACAGTGTAAGCAATATTATATTATTCCTCATCTATTTTGTTTTCATTTTTAAAACATCATAATTCTATTTGAAGAAATGCAGACTGTGATAATTGAATAACCCTCTGTGACCATTTTGTTCTACAGCTTGGGTGCTGTCAGACTGATCTACACCTCTGTGCAAAATCAAGCTCACCTCCTCTTTCTAGAGTCTCACTTGAATTTTTTTTGAATGTTTTTTTGGCTCTCTTTGTTTTGCAAAGAGAGGAGTGGAAATATTGAAATCTTCCGTGCAGAAAAAGGAAAATAATAATTCCGTCAGATCTAGTGAATGAATCTTTAAAGAAAAAAAAAAAATTAAGATTGGAAGTGTAATGTAAGAAATTACCTGGCTTTGATAAAGCAATCTTGAGAATAACTCCTGTTATATCTCTCTCTAGGCAGGAAATCGCAGATGGAGGAGGTGCAGGATGAACTTGTCCACCGGCTCACCATCGGCCGGAGCGCTGCCCAGAGGAAGTTCCATGTGCCACGACCAAACATCCCGGTAGTTAACATCACTTACGACTCTTCGCCTGAGGATGTGAAAGCGTGGTTGCAGTCCAAAGGATTCAACCCCGTGTAAGTTTGAGTGCAAGTGTAAGAAAACTTTTAAAAATTATTTTCCTGTCAATAATAAGGATGTGGTCTGCCCACTTTTTAAAATCAAGCAGCCTTCTGAAAATCAAGACACATCAGCTGCACCCTTGAAAAAAAGAATTTGTTTTTACATACATATACACATAGATATTTATGTATCTATGTGTCTATATTATATATACACTTATATATCAATGTGGTTAAAGATCTATAGAGATATAGATATATTTAGGAAAAAAAAATTATATATATTGGCTTCCACCAAAAGGCACTTGTAACAGATACTGAATTGACTTCAAGAGTCCTGCTGCATTAAGTCTTGTCTTGATTTAATACCCCTATCTAAGAGAATGTAAGATGAAGCTAACCTGCTTCTTTCCCTTGGTTAGTGTATTTTTGCTTATTTCTTGTTTGTTCCCTTGGTGTGACCCCAGGACTGTCAATAGCCTTGGTGTGCTGACGGGTGCTCAGCTTTTCTCCCTCAATAAAGAGGAACTGAGGACTGTTTGCCCAGAAGGGTCTAGGGTTTACAGCCAAATTACGGTACAGAAATCTGCCTTGGAGGTATGTATAACTCTTCTTACTAACCTAATGCTGTGTCACCATTTTTGAACTTATAGAACTAAATAGCTCTTTCTGTGAGGCACCTAGTTTTTTTCTCAGTTCCCATCACTTGATAAGCATTATTTGTACCTGAATAATTTTGTATTAATCCATTGAAACAGCATCCATCAAACCACCAGGTGGGATCCCTCCACACTTCTAAAGGGGTTCACGAAGCGTTAGAAAAAGTGCAAGGTAGTACTCAAGTTTAAGACATTGTGTGCTGTAATCAGGCTGCAAGAAGACAAAATGAGCCAAAGAGGGCTTTGGGGAAAATAATAGGCGAGAGTAAAATGCCTTTTTTCTTTCTGCTTGCTCTGCCTGGCACTTGGACAAACAGGTACTCCTGGTACTTTTGGTGGTGATGAGTTAGTTTTGCTTTATCTCTGTAGAGGAGATTTGATATGTTAGGTGTAAGTGATAGAGTGAGGTCACTGTTGAATCTCAAGGCCTTTCAGGTCAAATGCTGGGGCATCTGTATTGGTGGGTTCCTAAGTGGGGGAAAACACATTTGACACTGTGCTAGCAGAATTACTGAGCTAAGAATAGAATTATTCTACCTCTGTATTCATTGCTCTGTGGCAGTTTGCTTTAATTACAGTAGTGTTGTTCCTTAAACACCTTAAAAATGGGAATACAGAGTTGTGCTAGGGAGAATGCTAACCAATTTTAAACCAGGAGAATGGCAGGTGCATATACTTTTTATTAAAACTTGCTGTGGCAAGTGGAGAAATGGACTTGATACTGTCTAGAGGTGAGACTAACCCAAAGGAGAAGCTATATTCTTCATATCCTGCTTAAAAAAAATCTTGAAAAAGTTTAAAATGTCTTTCTATCCCCTTATGAAGCTGGGGATGAAGCCTTGCTTAAATGATTTTAAGCTTTAAATACCAGGCTTATTTTCAAAGACAAGTTTATGATGATGCATGTTTTACAATTTACTTGATCAGTTTGGATCACAGCGCAGTGCTTTCTAACACTGTTAAAATTGCTTTATTCCCTTCTTCAAGCCCTGTCTTGTGAGAGGAAGGGAGAAATAT
The DNA here is from genome assembly GCF_929443795.1 of Astur gentilis. Taxonomy (NCBI): domain Eukaryota; kingdom Metazoa; phylum Chordata; class Aves; order Accipitriformes; family Accipitridae; genus Astur; species Astur gentilis. The sequence continues at coordinate 14,468,706 of NC_064897.1, forward strand.
TTCACTTTTATTCTTAGGAATATATGTCACTAAAGTCCAGAGCAATCCATCATTTCCTAGTGAAGATACATGTGTTCTCTTCAACTTTTCTGGAATGTCAACAGTCGTCTTTCAGTTTTGTAAGGCTTCCATGTACTGAGATGGAAGTACCTTTGTGGTAGAAGTTGGTTTGAGAAGCAGAGATGCAGTGGATTGTAGAAGTTTGTCCTTTTTTTCCCCTTCGTGTTGTTACTCTGCTTGCTTCAGTTAGGTCTTGCTCTGCAGGAAACTGAGCAGTCAAAACTTGTCTAATAAACATTCTACAAGTGTTAATAAACAGATACTTGGAGTTTAACAAGGTCATTGGAATTTGTTAGTGAAAAGGTAATTGAAATATTTATTTCTGCCTCCGTCATTTGAGGTTTAACAGATGAATTTCAGAATTTATACAATTTCTGATTGCTTTAGCCCATTGTTTGCTGAATTACCCAAAACATTGTCACATCTTCCTTTCTCTCTGTATAATATTTTAAGTCACAGGGTTTAGGAAGACTGTCCTTGTTTAAGAGACGCTATAGGAAGATGAGCTTGCATGTTGCAAACAGGGCTACGTCCTTGCTGCTCACACTAGAAATGCTTCTAATAACAGAAGCATTTAAGCACACACATACTTGTACCAGTGTCAGGCCTATTTTACAATTGAATGCTTTTTATAAGCAGTTACTGGGTTATGGATTTGACCACTGTAATTGTCCTACGTGATTAATCAGTGATAATTTTCATGAAGTTCTCTGGCATCCTTTATGCAGTACTTGCGGTGTCATATTGCAGTAAATGACCTGGGTGTTCAGTACAAATAGCAATAATAGCCAGAGACAGAGCAAACCCACACACTCCCTAGCATTACAGAACTCCATGCCTTGTCTTTATTTGTTATTTCTACTTGGGATCTTCCACAAGTATTTCTGGATTTCTGCAAGCCAATGAAAGGCTTACCTTTTGGATTTGGGGCTGCATTCCCAAATCCGGACAACCAGATCTTCACCTTTATACAGCTGCAACTTTCTTTTTAGTGTTGTTCTACCTCAGGCAGAGGAATTTGGTATTTTGTAATTGGAATTCCAATTGTTGTTGGAATTTAATAATTTTACCCTTATGATGGAAAAAATGAATAGGTACCACACTTTCAATTGTTTTTCTTCATTTTCATGGTGTGCTGGTTTTGGCTGAGAGAGTGTTAATTTTCTTCATAGTAGCTAGTATGTAGCTACATGTTGGATTTGCGCTGAAAACAGTGTTGATAACACAGGGACGTTTTCGTTACTGCTGAGCAGTGCTCACACAGAGCCAAGGGCTTTTCTGCTCCTCACCCCACCCCACCAGCGAGGAGGCTGGGGGGGGCACAAGGGGTTGGAGGGGACACAGCTGGGACAGCTGACCCCGACTGACCAAAGGGATATTCCAGACCACAGGACGTCATGCTCAGCGTAGAAAGCTGGGGGAAAAAGGAGGAAGTGTAGAGAAGTGTAGAGAGACAATATCCTGAGCACCACCTCTGTCATCTCCAGAAGGGAACACTTCAGGTCCACATTCTCATTGTCGTCCTCGTTGCATCAGTGGGAAACACAGGCATACATGGCTTTAAAATTGGAAATGGTTTATGTCTATGTATCAAATTGCCTGGAAAAATAGCTTATTCTTTGACACCTTGGTGAAAGGAACAACCCAGGCGCAGAGGTGGGATTGAACAGTAGAGTTTACTGATACCTCATGATCTGGTTAGAGACTAAGCTGGGTAAATCACTAAGGCCGAGGTCTAGCAGTCTGTTCCAAAAATTGTATTCCTAAAGCCAGCCCTAGGCTACTGAGCTACGCTGTACCCCACCTCTGAGTAGGATGTGCCTGTTGTGCTAAGTCGCAGGATGTATTGCAGTTGGTTTAGTTGAGCAGCATTTCAAGCTCATCAGTCACGTTACTGATGTTATCGGGAAGGTAAACTGTTTCAGCCTCAGCTGCTCAGTCATTTTTCAGAAAAATATTTCTACGTGACCTCTGATAAAGCACGTTGTTGGGTATCTGTTGATGTTTTTCATGCGTGACTTCAGTAATGGGTGATTCTGCACTTGCTCTGTATCTGAAACCAAGTGGGCAAGGACAAGATGAATTAAGACAAAACTGCACTCTCACCTTCAGAGAGTCAATTATAAGTCCCCTGCTTTGCCTTTCCACTCTGGGAGAAGAAACCAATGGTAATTTACCTAGGAGAAGCATCCTAGCCTCTCTCCCTGTGGTCACCTAACCTGTCTGCCAGGTAATGGCATCAGATAATGTATTGTAATAGATGTAATGGGATAAATCTAAATTAAATTTTATGTAATGGGATAAATTTTCAGAGTTCAGAATCAGTGGAAGGATTTTTCTCTTAACAGTCCTGAAATTTGTTTTACGAATTTCAAAAACAGTTTCTGCTTCCTTATTCAGAGGCTGTTTGTGAAGCTAGTTTTGAAGCTTGGAAGGTCATGTCATAGGCAAATAACACAGTGGCGGATATGGCTCTTACTTTATAATCCTCTAGTTTTATTCAAAGTCATGCACGCTTTGGAAAGTTCTGCTCTAGTGGATATGTGTCCTGGCCTTGCTAATAACTTCATTTACGTTGTCAAAGCAATCTGTTTGCAGCTAGCTCAGCAGACCTATTTTTCAACCTAAAAGGTGAAATAAAGCCTTGTCCTCACAATACTTCACTGTTGCTAATATAGTAATATGATTCAATTCTTATTACTGTGCTCAAAGTTTGAAACCTGTGTCTCTGAACAGCAAATGCATGACGGTGTATTGTGTAATGTGAGATACTGAGACCGAATCCTTACTTGGGCCTTGGCTGTGCAAACACATGTGCGTGCATGAATTTTGTGTTTACATAAATCTAAAACCACCAAGGGTTTATATGCTTTCATTTCTAGATACGATTGCCCTGATTTTTAAGTACTCAAGGGTGGAATCCTGACAAACTTGTTGAGCTTTAACCCGGCTTTTACTGAAGCCATATTTCACCCCATGTTCCCATAAATGCACAACACTTCCAGGGGCTTGCATGAGAATTAAAGATGAGAAGCAGTGCTGAAAGTCAAGCTGATGCTTTTAACGCTCTGGAGGTTCTTTTCTGGTCCATATTTACACTAGTGAATACTTTCCTATTCCAAAAGTTATTTAACCAGATTCTTAGTGCATTTTTAGTTCTGGAGCTGCAAGGTGGGTTTAAGTTGTTCAAACACCTATCTTAATAAAATGCTGGCAGAGGAACTTCATGGCATGTCAAACCCACAAGTAAACTCTTTTTCTTTTTTATTTGTTTGTAGGCTAACAGTGGTAGTTCAGAACTGCAAGAAATTATGAGAAGACGACAAGAAAAAATCAGTGCAGCTGCCACAGATTCAGGTGTGGAGTCCTTTGATGAAGGAAGCAGCCACTGAATGTGTTCCCTCTTTTCTTTAATTCTATTGTCCATAGCATTATACCATCCAGCTTTGCTTTAGGAAGCAGTGAAGGTGAATGTCATACTATATTGTAAATGTAACTAGCCATCATAAAGAAAATTTACAGTAGTCTCCACAGAAGTACCTGCTGCTGGCTTCTCACCATTAAAAATGTACAGATGAGAAATTCAATGGAAGTTCCTGACAAGTGAAAATATTGGCACATGATTCATTTACACCCAAAGATGAGTCCTGAGTTTATGGAATTAACATGACAGGTAAACTGGAACATGTCTTTGTGATTCATCCAAGGGGAGCTGAGCCAGCAATAAAAAAGCATTTGAACCTTTCAGTAATAACAAGATTCTGAATCCCATCTCTTGCTGTAGTGTGCAATTATGTCTCTTTGGCTCAGTCTGTCTTGTCATGCATTGGGCTGCAGGATGTTTACTGAAGTCATTGATGCCAGCAATCAGAGAGGAACCGTTTAGAGCGTGAACAGCAGCCCAACATAGACTGAATCCTTCTTGCATCACTCCCAAGATGCTTTATTACTAATGATGCTGTTTATAGCAAAATAATACTCTGTACATTGATTTTATCAATGCTTCACTCGTAATGAACCTATAATATTGCACAAGAAGGAATAACTAGAAAATATTAACACAACTCGGCTCAAAGGGGTGATCAGATCTGCTGTAGGTAGCCTTGAAACAATTCGCAGTACTTTTTTTTTTAATATACTTGCAGTTTTTTGTCTGTAACTTAACCCATCAAAAGAACAGTGTATAATCTAGACTTCTCTGTGTGTTGATCCCAGATGTGAGTTTTTCCTTATCTAAAAAGCTATTGTTCCTTTATAAATGTAATCTTTTGGAAAAGTGGATTCCTGGAGGCAAAAGGGGGAGAAAAGGAAACATCCCTTCCAGCAAATATTTTTGAAGATGCAATGATTTTTGTCACAAAATGTTCTGTTATTTCACATGGTTGTGTGATTTTATATATGATATATGTATTATATATAATATATAATATCACTTAATTTAGACAAATTTAATCACCTAGTTTGATTAAGTTTCATAGTGCCTTTTTCACATGAATCAGCTTAAAGTCTGCAATAAACAGTATTTCTTGTCTGTTAAATAGTTGTATCTTTGTGGCTACAAAGATGGTATTGAAATAAGAAAGTGTTCTTGATTTTTGCCATTAGTTTGCTCTTCCTCTGCGTACAAGGGAAAAAAGAATCCTATTCGTTTTTCATAAAAAAAAAAAAAAAATTAAAAACTTAATAAAAGTGTTTAGTGCCATTTATTGTAAATGTCCTTACAAATACATCTTCTGTGCATTGGTTATGTGTCCATGTATATTTTTACATTTCATGTATATTCTCTATGCCTGTGAAAAGTATGTAGGTTCTACACTTGTCATTTAAATGTAGTCTTATCCAGAAATGGGTCAAGAAGTGACAAATCCCAAACTGAAGACTCCAGCTGCCATAGCTATCACTAAGAAGTGGATTCTTGTCTTACCCAGTTGAAAGAAACGATGATTTTTGATTGCTTTCTCCCTATAGGAAGCATTTGAACCAGCACACATGCATGGTAACTGTATCCATTCAACCTGTATACATAGCTTGAGGGGGGAAAATGGTCTGTCTCACTGCCTGTCCTCTCATTGAAGGTCAAGCCCAGACCTCCAAAGGCTTGATGTATTCGCTGATCCACGTTTACAATGTCTTCTTCCCCACCCTCTCTAGTAAGTGTCCATACCTAGCCTGAAGAGCGTTCACTGTACAGCAAACTCCCCTACGCTGCGTGGTGAATGAGTAAGAAAAGAAAGGAAGATCTGAAGCTACTCTTACATAGATGCTTCGTTACTTGTAAGTACCAGGAGCAGGAAATTTCTAAAAAGGTCTTTGAAACTCATATTTAAAAATAAGGGTCGCTGTCTTTTCTCATGGAAAGTGTGTCCGATTCCATAAAAGGCCTTGTGGTGGTTACCTGCACCTCTATTTCCCCGTTTGTTACCGAAATATCAAGCTGATATTCATGCTCTCTGCAAGCTTGTTCTAGCATTCAGCATAGGGTTTGCTTTTGCCCAGGAGGAGGCATCAGCTCTGAGACTTTTCGGACTTTGTGGAGTTTGGCATGCGGAGGTCTTGGAGGAAGCACCCGTGTTTCATCTCCGAGAGAAAAGAGGTGCTTTCACAACTGTTTTTTGGAAGCTGGCTTTCTGTGTAGTTGTTAAGTTATATAGAAAGAGCCAGACAAGTTTGAATGTGGTCAGTGTGCTCAGAGGCATCTTTGGAGACGGGAGGAAAACAGAAGACCCCTTCCAGATACTTGAGGGATAAGCAGAATAATTTGGGGGTTTGGTTGATTGGTTTGTTTCTGTGTTTTTTCATAGTTTTTAAATTAACTACTTATGACTTAATACAGTACAACTCAAGTTGTATTTTAGCCTTTAACTTTGCTGAACTAGACTTTATGATTTCTGTGTTACAGTCTGTGAAATCTGAATGCTGTTAAGGCAGATATTTCTCTTTTTTGCTGGAATTTCCTTGATGGTTTAAAGCACTGCAGGGAGCTTCACTCCTCTGCTGCGCAGTTTTTGAATTTTAAGCTTGTTGGCAGTTATGAGAAATCAAAAGGGGATCTCATTTGGCATTCCTCAAATGAAAATAAAATGTTTTCTTTGAAATTTTCAGTGTCTTAAATGAAAACAGTGGTAAAATGTGATGTTTCTTTCAATGTTTGCTTTAGGATTATGAGCTGTGAGGATTATTTTTTTTTTTTTTTTACACTAATATTTTAGAAAGATGTGATAAGTGAAAAGTGCCATTGAAAGGGAAACAAAACAGGTTTTTTTAAATGTCAGAAAAGTGCCTTATGTCGAAAAAGGAGTCGTGTTTGATAACATAGGAATTACTTTGCTATTTTGCTGCCATTGAGTACCTTTTTAACTGGGTGTAGGAAGTTTTAGCAGCCTATGTTCACTCAGCAGTTTTATGCTTACTAAGCGCATACCTTTTTACATCAGCAAGGCACTTCTTCCCACTCCTTTAGTCTGCTTGTTCCCTTGGGGATGCCATGGGGAGAGAAAACCACTGTGAAACCTCACATTTAATTCAGAAAGAACACTTCTAACCAATATTGATGCATGGAACAGTTTACTTACCGTCTAGCAATTCAAATGTTAAACAGTGCTTTGCTCTGACAAATTGTGATCTATAAGTGAGATTTTTATACATACTTTTATTGCTCAAAGCATTGTGCTATATAAAAGTTTGTGTTTTGAGTGGGGCTGGGAAATAAGTGCGGACTTCCACATTATGGATGTGTGCAGAAATCAATGGTTTATGGGGGAGCAGATATCCAAAATGATACGATATTCTGAAATGTGCAGAGCTCCCAGTGACTTTGTATTCACCAGTGTTTATGAAACTCTAAAAGTGTCCTTGGAAGTGCTTTGCTGGACAGTAACATCAGTACTTTGCTAATTTAGAAATCCATGAATAACTGTATGATGTGGATTAAGTCCTTCTAATTAGGAAACATGTAACTATCAGAATTTTTATTTTTATTATGGGAAGTGAAGACATTTTGAGTTTTCAGGTTTTTTGGACACACACAGAAGCAAGCTATACCTTGAACACCAGATCCTTGTTCAAGCATGTATCTCCACTCGTTTTCCTGGGCTGCATATCATGCATAAGGGAAACAGGATTATGAATGGGAGCCCATGTTTCTGGCCAAGCTACCATTTTATAGGAGCCCAGTTTTTCTATGATGTTTTTTACTGAACTGTGGAGTCTGTGTAGTGTCTAAAACATGAAACAAACATCCCTGTCTAAGGATTGAGTCTGACAGATCAAGAGTATTTGAGGGAATATTTCTGTGCTCAGCCTCCTACTTTTGCATACAAGCAACAGTGTTATGTACGGGAAGTGCAAAATGAGGGAACTTTGTAAGTGTGCATTGGGTTTTGTGTTTAAATATTTCACAAACATGTTGGATTTTTACTGTGGCCTTATTTTTGCTGGCAACTGTCTATTTAACTGCCTTTGGCTCTCCAGTATCTTTTTTTCAGTTTCTCTGTAGTTACATGCTTAGGTTGTGACTTTGGCCTTTTACTACTTCTTCAACACCCAGACCAAAACCAGTATCGGGATATTAGTCTGTGCTTCTACTTCTTGGCAATACTTGTAGAATAAAAGAGGAGATGAAGGAAAAGAGGGAGACTTCCCAGATGCTTCCTAGCCACCACTGCTGCCCATCACAGCAGCAGCAAAGCTCAAAGCCCCCTGCTCCCATCCATGTCAACAGCACTGACAGTGTCATCCTCTCACAAGAAATGGCTAAAAGCAACAGCTTTTGCCTGCCTGAATGAAACTATTGTTTTCCCTCAAGCCCTTTAAAAAGTTAGAAGTGGGAGGGAGGCGGTGTGACTCTGTGGTTAATGCACTAAGGGAAGGAAAAGCCATTTTGGTGCCTAAGATTATGATGATGAATATTTGACAAGGGGCAACTTTGTTGTCTTTTAGGCACAGGAAAAAACCCTGTAAAATGAAGTAAAGCACAAGTAAGGTTTCTCAACCTGTTCTTAATCCTTGTGTGAGGATGGAAGGAAACGGTTCTGAAGAGCCAAGTGTGTCAGGGCTCACTCCACATGGCATGCTAGGAGAGACAATGTTTTCACACATGGATCTAAAAACTTCCTAGGTCTTCTAAAACATGTCTTTAGGCTTACTTGTTCCTTCCGTGGCAGCATGCACAGCATGAGGCAACAAGGAGAAAACCTGCCCTGGTTTCAGTTAATGGTCGCTCACTGTGCAGAGCTGCTTTTACATACATCTGGGTCAGTAGATGCTGTAAGAGCAGCAGATGAATATAGAGCATCTATGGTGTCAGCAGAACTATAGGCATGAAACCCATAATTCAAAAAACCTATTACAAAACCTGAATCTTCAGACAGCTTTGCAGCTGCAATGACTTGAGAGTTTTACTTTGACAGATGCTGGAAACCATATCAACATGCAGCACGAGTCCCAAAACATTGCTCTTTTGGACTTGCTTTCAAGGAGCGTGACAAGGTAAAACCGAAAATGTGACATGTCGATTCAGGCTAAAAGGCCCTGCAGGAGTCTTTTGAGCCACAGTGTCTCCCAGACTATTTCCTTGCTTTACTTGTGTCTTGAACTCTGGGAGAGATGGTTTCCACTGCCATTCCAACGCACCCACCTATGCAGTTTTGCATACTATATGGGGTAGGAAAAGGTATTTTTCTGAAGGAGTTTTCATTGTAATTGATTTTGTGATTAAGTAGCTATTAAAAGAAAAAACCCACCTGTTACTGTGCAAATGGAATGATTTTTTGACATGCATTCAAAAACTGTCTAGTAAATTCAGGCTATTCAGGCAGTATTGTTTGCAACAATGTGATTTTGGCATCTTTGCAGCAATCTTGTACCCTGTCACATTCAGCCAAGCTTCTGTTACAGCCAGCTCACACTGTGATATTTTGTGTGCATGTGAATGTTTTAAAAGTAACCTGCTTGCTCTGGTCTATGATACAGAATAAATGTAGACTTGATGGGAAATGGCCAGCAGGAGGGAGGAGGCAGTAGATGAGAAAGCAAGAACAGTTGTGGTTTGTTGTTTTGTTGGGTTTTTTTCCCCCTGGCTAGTGCTGTAGAGGGATGTGAATATATTTTCTGAGTAAACATATAATGAAACTCTGAAACCTTTTTTTAAAAAAGCATGAAGACAAGGTCTGAATGGTCAAATGCTCATTTATAATTCTGTCTTCTGTTCAAATTAGGCCAGACAAATCTTTGCTGTTCCTACTGAAATGGCAAGCCCTCCAGCTGAGGCGCATTGGTGAAATGAGAGAGAAGTGTCTACCATTGAAGCCTTTCTTGTTAGCAATCTCCTCCCTGAAAGCAGGGCTTGCTGCCCTTTTGCACTGACCTCTGTGCATCTTATTGAGAGAAATAGCACCTCTGCTTTAAGACTGGGCTTAGCAGAAACAGTGTTAATCCATGGAAAGAGGAGGGGTGTGCAATTCATGTCATACCCATTTAATAATCAGAGGTAAAGTCTAGTTTCTTCAGTACCCTTCACGAGGACCTCTTTTATTTGGGGGATTATGTTAAGTCTATGCAGTTTTGCATAATATAGATGGGATACTTTGAAGGGAGTTTTCCATTGTAACCAATATGATGATGAAGTAGATATTAAAGGAATATACACCTATTTACCTGCTAGTGGAATAACACCTTGGAAGAAGAAAATCAAATATCCTCTGAAGGAGGTTACCAGGCTCCTGGAAGTAGCTGAGCTACCAAACTACACCCTGGTACCCTGACAGGCGATAGCAGGCCGCGGAGTGAGTAGAAAGGATATGTGGGTGCGTTTGCTGTTTTGCTGATAGTGACTTCTTCACAGGTAAGCAATCCAGTGTGTTTACTTTCAGTTCAAGTTTGTTTTGTTTACATTGAGTACCATTGCTGCTAACTTCCAATGAGGTGACACAAAGCAACAGGTTACAAAAATGCCGTCAACATCCCTTCTGATAGCATCCATGTCACAATACACAATGATGTACCAGAATTATACAAAGACAAAAAAATAATATATATATAGCTAATTACTCTGACTAGAACTGAAACTGACAGCAAAAAAGAAAAGACCCCCCAGCCCTGACCCCGAAGCCCCTGCAGGAATCCATACCAATGCTTTGGCAGCCTTGTAGCAATAAAGCAATAACCAGCCCTTCACATGCCAAAACCTTGGGTTTGTAACATTGTGAATTCCTGGCTTGGAGAAATAGTTACATCTGTTAAAGCACTTTTTTTTTTTTTTTTTTTTTTTTTTTTTTTAATCCTTCTGCCCCATGCCCCCCTCCCCCCCAACCTGAATCAGCTTCATGTTTTTACATGGGGTTAATACTTATTAAAAATAATAAACAAATGAGGGGTATAGGCACCATAGACTGCTCGGACAGTTAAATGCGATAGTAATGGAGTCTAAGATATCCCAGCTTGAAATTCAGCTGCCCTTTGATTAGATTAGTCTAAAACAGGAGCCTGATCAGTGGCTTTATTGAAAAGGTTGGCAAAAAGAGCAATCCTCTGCTTAATTAGTAGTAGCACAGTTAAGAACCAAAACCACCTTATCTGTCAGTGTTGGCTGCCTGCTTCAGCTTTAGGCTTCATGGTTTGGATTTCTGCTTGTCAGTCCGTTCCTCGGGTCTTGTGCTCCCCCCAGACCCCACGTACATCAGTGCTGTAGGAAACAGTCAAATCCATGTACCCAGCAAACCCCTCTACCCTCCCACCCCCTTTTCTCTCACAATCTCCGGATTTCTTCATGTATGTTCATGCCTCGCTATTTACTAATGAGGTATTATTAGATACTAACAATGCCTGCTCTCCTATAGACATTAGCACAGACCAGTGACACATGAAGAAAGCTCTTCAGTCAACCATTAAAAAAATATTGCACTTACTTTAACCTTAAGCCCAACCTGCACAGAAAACAAAAAATAATTTAAAAAAATTAACCAAAAGTACCGAACAAAAACTCATCACTCTGGAGCAATCTATTTTATGCACGTATAGTGTCTTTTCCTTCATGTTGTTTAGTTGAATTTGGTCCAGTATTCTAAAAAAATGTCCAGAAATTAAACAGTTCAAAAGACACCGCAGGCTCGTTAAGGCTTTGTCTCCCCAGTGCTTCAGAAAGTTAAAAGTTTCTTTCTTTCATTGTCCGTGTACTGCAAAGCAGCGGTCTCTCGTGGCAGAACAACTGGCCATTCAAACCATCAAAAGAAAAAAAAAAATCAGAAGCAAGGGAAGATGGGTGTGCTTCATGGTCTCACCTGAAACCAAAACACAGAATGATTTAGAAATAAATAAGGAAATAAATACAGTTCTTAGCATTTATTTTTGCCAGCTATGGATACAGGCTGGGACTGCAGCCCACCAGTAGAAGCAGCTGGGCTCTGGGACTCCGATGAAACAGTAAACTACTCAAACATTAGGAAAAGTGAGGCAAATTGGAGTTCATTTTACAGGCAGAGGAATGATGTACGCAGAAGCTAATAAAGGCGCATGTGCAACGCCACAGACACTCAGCAGAGACGGCTGGTGTTGGTGCCCACAGCCCAGCTCTCCAGCAGTTATTTGCAAGCCAGTTTGTGTTGAAAGGCTGTAGTGTCCTGCTTCACCCAAAAGCAAATATTAAGGTTATGGCTGGGTTATTACTGCCACCTAATGAATTAAAGCTCATTAGCTTAAACAGCATTGATGTACATCCTCATAGCTTGTCCCCATCAACAAACCTCTTGGTAGGTGTCCTGGTTTTGTCTGGGATAGAGTTAATTTTCTTTCTAGTAGCTGGTGTAGTGTTATTTTCTGGGTTCAGTATGAGAATAATGTTGATAACACTCTGATGTTTTCAGTTGTTACTAAGTAGTGTTTGTTTGAAGTCAAGGATGTTTCAGTTTCTCAAGCCCAGCCAGCACGAAGGCTGGAGGGGCACAAGAAGTTGGGAGGGGACACAGCCAGGGCAGCTGACCCAAACTGGCCAAAGGGGTATTCCATACCAGGTGATGTCATGTCCAGTATATAAACTGGGGGGAGTTGGCCTGGGGGGAATTGCTGCTTGGGAACTAACTGGGCACTGGTCAGCCGGTGGTGAGCAATTGCACTGTGCATCACTTGTTTTGTATATTCCAATCCTTTTTTATTGTCATTTTATTATTGTTATTATTATCATTATTAGTTTCTTCCTTTCTGTTTTGATAAACTCATGTTATAATCCATGAGTTTTACTTTTTTCTGATTCTCTCCCCCATCCCCCTGGGGGGTTGGGGAGTGAGTGAGCGGCTGTGTGGTGCTGAGTTGCCAGCTGGGATTAAATCATGCCAGTAGGTCAGAGCCATGTGTTTTACTCTGTAGCTGGGGACTGGGCTGGGCCGGTTGCATACAACAATTCAGGCACTGGGGCTCAGGGGAAAGGCAAGATGGTTGCTTCGGTTATGCTAATGGTAGTACCGGTTTGAGACACCCTTCTTGTTCCCTGGCTCTAGATTTATGAAAAAAATTCTCCAGTGTTTCACATCAGATCTTTTTGGTTTCCATCTTGCCCTCCAGCAGGATCTGCTGCTCCAACAACAGTGTTGGCAGAGCATCCCCAAAACTCTGCTGGCCTTGGTGACCTGGGAGTTGGTAAGTGACTTGAGAATGACTTTCATATCTTCAAGTCCTCCCATCCTTTAAGCTTTATAGGGCGTGTTAGGACAAGTGGCAGGGAATAGTTAGATGGCTCTCTCAAGAGTTCCCAATTCTCTTTTTCTTGGAACAATGAGTGAGCCAATATACTCTTACAGTGCTGTGGAAAGCATAGCGGATTATTTACTGCAAGAGGTTAGAGGGATTTTCCTTGCGCTTTTCACATGAACATCAGCTCAGCGGGGGATGAGGCCTGGAAAGCTCCAAACTGCCAGCAAAGCTCCTGGAGCAAACACCCATGATGCTGGTTGCTGCTGCACAGCTGCTGGGACGCAAGGCTGTGGGCATGGCGCAGGGCTGGGCTTGCCTGACTTACCACCTGTGACTCTGAACTAGGACTTGCTGACGTTCTCATATATGACATCACTGATGCAGAACTGCTGCTTCTTCTTTTGCCACATCAGTTGCACACACTGGTGAATAAAAATGTATTGTTCCTGGAAGAAAGACCAAATGAGTGGGTGTTTTTGTACCTCAGAAAGCATGACAAAAATCCAAACAGTGAAACAGTTTGATAGTTCACATTAACAGCCTGCACAGCTTCTCTGTCTCTCCCTCTTCAGATCCACTCAATGCATGGTGAGCTGTCAGCTGCCAAAATAATAGCCCACAATTGTTACAGATAAATAGCAGCTGGCAAGGCATGAAATCCACCTGAGCTCCCCCAGAATCACAGTCACTTAGTAGTAGTAACCTGAGTGCTGACAATAGAATAGAATACCACAGCATACAACAGAATGGGATGGAGTAGAATACAAAAATATGACAATACAACAGAATAGAAAAGAACGAACTAGAATAGAATGGAATACAACAGAACAGATTACAACAGAATAGAATGGAATACCATAGAACAGAATAGAATACCATCCAACAGAACGTAATAGAATACAACAGAATAGAATAGAATGGACTACAACAGAACAGAATACAACAGAATACAATGGAATGGAATGGAATAGAATACCATCCAACAGAATGTAATAGAATACAACAGAATAGAATAGAATGGACTACAACAGAACAGAATACAACAGAATACAATGGAATGGAACGGAATACCACCCAACAGAATCCAACAGAATGTAATAGAATACAACAGAATAGAATAGAATGGACTACAACAGAACAGAATACAATGGAATGGAACGGAATACCACCCAACAGAATCCAACAGAATGTAATAGAATACAACAGAATAGAATAGAATGGACTACAACAGAACAGAATACAATGGAATGGAATAGAATACCACCCAACAGAATCCAACAGAATGTAATAGAATACAACACAACAGCACACAATAGAAAAGAATGGAATACAATGAAATAGAACACAACAGAATAAAATACAATGGAATGGAATACAACAGAATAGAATGGAATAGAATACAACAGAATAGAATAAAATAGAATTGAATACATCACAACAGAATAGAATACAATGGAATACAGCAGAATAGAAAGGAATAGAATACAACAGAACACAACAGAATGGAATAGAATAGAATACCACAGAACAGAAGACAATAGAATAGCATAGCATAGAACAGAATGGAACAGAACACCATGGAACAGAATAGAATGGAATGGAATACAACGGAATGAAATAGAATACCACAGAACAGAAGACAATAGAATAGCATAGCATACAACAGAATGGAATGGAATAGAAAACAAAAGAATGGAGCAGAATGGAATAAAACAGAATAGAATACAACACAACAGAATGGAACAGAATACAATAGAATACAACAGAATGGAAAGGAATAGAATAGAGTACAACAGAATAGAAAAGAAGGGAAAAGAAAAAGGAAGAGAGAAGAATGGAATACTACAGACCGGAGTAGAGTACAATACAACAATACAACAGAATGGAATAGTTCAGTTGGATCTGAGCCTAAGTGGGTCTACTTTATATTGCCTGAAAATTAATTAATTCCCAGAAAGGTACCTGATTGCTGTATGTGCAACAAATTGCATCCGTGCCCCATATGCACCTGAAATCTTTTAATGAGCATCCTGTTCCTTTGTGCTTGACTTCTTTACCAATGAAAAGCTGAAACCTGATTTTGTTCACAGAGCAGTTGTTAATCATTTGGGAATTTATCAACCTCTGTGCAACTGACACTGTAAGTCAGTCAGGTCAATCACATGCACTATATTTGTGGACAGGTTTTTCTGCAACAAGACTGTGGTTATCTTCTTTGGTTTTGGTTATGGACTGGATTTTCCAAGCATTATTATCATACAGATTAAACACTGTAATTCAATTTGGAATAACCTTAACTGATGACTGACTGACTTCTAGATGTCAAAGAGGGAGAAGGCAAATCCTGATAACTCCTTACACTAAGCTTTATGTGCACTAGGCATGGGAGCAAGTGGATCTCAAGCAAAAACAACTGTCCCAAAACCCAAGTCTGGCTTTCAGCCCCAGTCTCCAGGGGTCTGCTGATGCTGGCAGAGATCAATACTCTGAAGCATGGTTCAGACCACAGAAATGTCTGGATTTCCTCACACCCACGAATTTGGAGCAACTGGTTTCAGTTCAGGATACTCTCCAGTCTAAGCCCCTTTTTGGGCCTGTGCCATTTGGTTTTCTAAGCTGCTTAGTGAGACACTGCCAAGTTTCCAGTGTACGAGGCAACGTGAACCCAGGTGAGCTGTGTGTGGTTTCAGGTTTTGTAAGGAAAGCCTCTTCTGTGCCCGAGTGCCATTGCCACCTAGTGACCTCTGTGGCCAGGCTTGGCCACTGCCTGGAGCAGCAGGAGCTCAGTGACAGCCAAAGCCCAGCCCTTGACATCAGCCCTGGCAGGCAATGATTTTGTACATTAAAATAAATAAATAAAAACCATATCACCTCTGAGGGGTAACATAGTTGCAGCTGAAATCAACCACCACTATTTGTTTCTCTGGTGTTTACATAAAGATCTGCCTTTGCATTAATATAGTGAATTGTAATGAAAAGTGGCAGTTTGATAGGATTGATCGAGAATGGTCTGAGAATAATGAGCTTTTTTCATTTCTAGATGCTAGCTGTCATCACTGCAGGTTTTCCTTCTCCTCTGCTATCCCTGCTAAGTGTTCTTTGCTTTGCTCTGGGTTCAGCAATCCTTGGCAACAAATTATCTGCCAGACCTATCCTGCAAACGGGGATGGTGGCACTTCCAACTGTATGGAGGTTGTCAGTTTATACTGTGTCTAACCAGTGAAGAGTACAACAGTCATGAAATCTTTCCATCACTAGTAGAGGACCTTGGAAGGTTTCAGATGCATAGAAGCTTCTGCTTTGGAGTTTGTGATTTTTTTTTTTTTTTTTCCCATTATATGTTCTGACAATAGGAGTGTTCTCCTGACATTTGCCTTAAAAACAGAAAAAGAAAAGTAGATATTTGGGCAGGGAGAGGGGCAAGGAGGGTGTCTGGCAGACTCACAATCCTTTTGTCTGTTTTGCTTGTTATTTACATTACCATTGCATAACTGAGTTCCTGTGCTTGGCCAGATGATACCCTCTTGAACAAGCGTGACTGGCTGTCTGATACTGATATCATTTCATGAGCCATTAATCCCCTCAGCAAGCCCAATTCTTTTCAAAATGGTTTGAAAATTTCATATGTTAATCTCTTCTAATGCAGTTTTTGCATATTAATTTTACAGAAGGTGAGAATAACTCATCACCTCTAGACGATATCAGTGAGCTTGTAGATATATTATCAGACCCACCTATGCAGCAGATTAATAACATGACAATATTACAATGAAGATGAAAACCTAATTGTATCTATTCATAGCTATTTTGTCAAGTGTTCAGGGGGAACAACAGTCATTGGAGATGAACATGCTACAGAGACATATGAAATGCACATACATGTACATGCAATGATGATACAGTCACAATGATGAAGGGAACAGATCCTACCTCTGTCTGCACCATGGACATTCTGTAGGACCGCATGTCAGACACCAGGCCCAATATGTCTACGAACTCGTGATCACGGATGTGCTGTAAGAGCCGATCCAGGGCTATGAAGGTTCCTGTTCGTCCCACTCCAGCACTGCAACACATACAGACATGCATCATGTATCAGGCTTTTCTGATGGGGACACACAGGAAAATCAGTGGCGCTGCAAAAGCAGGTGTCCTGCAGCTTGCGATAATCAGATGTAGCCAATCTGAGGTCAGAGAGGCTGGTTAATCTGTAGGATTTAATGCCATGCAACTCTTCATCCATTGTTTAGGCAGAAGGTATGGAGTGGATGGCTCTGCAATTATTTCACCTTCCTATACTCCTTTTCATGTACTCACATGCAGAATGTGCATGCACACCCTCAGCCACCCATAGCTGTCTCTCTTCCTACTTATGTGCATATGATTCTTTGCATTGTGATTTCACATATAACATTTAAGTCTGATTTCATTATGAGTGTGGCTTTAGAGTTTTTACAGTTTCATAGAGCATCCCAATACCATACCTACTACTAAGGATAGAGTTTGTGTCTTAGCAAAAGTTTTTTTCTGCTATCTTGTCATATTTTTCAAAAAAGCCTTGAAAGTACTTGCAACAAAGTTTAACAGTTCATCTCAATACAGTTCAATATAACTGTCATGAAATGGGGTGAGGGGTTGTGCTCGTGTTTAACTAAAGTGTCAATATCTCAAACAAGACACATACACCGGAACTTCTGACCTATTTAATTCATTCTGTGCCTTCCTTAATGTTTGAGAACAATGGCTGTAGGAACTGATCAATACATTCTTTCTCTCCCCCCTTCCACTAATTTCATAGCATTGCTACTTTTAATCTGTGGTCTAAGACAGATGTACAGTATACTCTAAAAATACTATATGAAAATATCTCTCTCTGCTGCTAGAAGCATCCTAATTAAAAAGAAAATACTACAGTTGTTACCCAGCTCTCTGATACTGGCTTGTCTTCCTTCCCGGAACAATTAAATGGTATATAAGGCTTTTGATTTCACAACACTACATATAAATCTCTTCCCTGGCTTACTAGCACCTTTCCTGATATTAGGACTCCCAGAACAATATCCCCTATGCACTTCTCCATTAAGTTACAGGGGAGGGCCGCCGTTGTTGTTATGCATTCCAGTAGAACATTAAGTGCCATACCTGGAAACCAGAAATTATATTGCTATAAAAGACTGTTTTCTGGGAAGTAGGTCTCAAAAGTGTGCAAAGTGGTGGCAAGAGACAGTGCTGCCCATCACATCAGAAGCAGGAAAGACAGCGCTGGAGGGTGCTGACGCCTTGTGCAGCATTGTAACTGCTGCCTCTGGGATGGGTGATGTAGGGTTGGCTGAGATTAATCTTAGCAAGACTTGACTTCCATTAGGAGTATGTCACTGTAAAGTATGTGTATTCATCCATTGCAAACTATCTATTTACGTATTTCTGAGAAATCTGTTGTGAGCAGCTCTCACACCAGGAGCCACAAAGAGGTTTGAAGTCAGTTGGGAGAGTTGCGTGAGGAATGAATCTGGTATGATATCATCACTAACACGGCAGCTGCCCCCAGAGAGGCCAAGTAAATGAGCATCTTAATAAAAGGCCAGATGATGCACAATAGATAAATCTGACAGTATATAAAACAACCTTCCTCCAAAAATAAAAGAAAAAACACATATAACTGTTAGCATGGGATACTGGTATTACTGCTAGCACACGATAGCGCTCTTCACATCACCTCCTGAATGTACCAAAAGGCAAATGACCAGAGGAGAAGGATCTGCACAGAGACACATGTCTGCAGGGGAGCAGCAAGCTGCAGCAGGCTGCTGGCTGGACCTCACCATCTGTATCACAAAGGTGTGGAAATAAGAGAGCAGGGGCAGGCTCTGAGCTGGTGTAAATCAGGATCCCCTGCTGCACCTCCTGAACGTTTGTTGATAACATCCAAAAAGATGACTCTCCTCTAGAAAGAAATGCCTCGGTGTCCATGGCTCCAGACTGAAATCCCAGCCCCACTGTAGTCAAAGCAGGGGACTAATCCTTTACGCTTAACGCTAGAGAGAACCATCTCCAGCTAGCAGATGAGCAAAATGCCAAAATCTCTTTTTTCAGCTGTTTCCCAACTCATTTAGTGTTACATCCTTCAGTTCTCGATTTCCTGGAAGCATTTACCTGCAGTGTATGATCATGGGGCCTTTACTCTTTGCTGTTTTCTGCCTGACCATCTGTACAAACTGGAGGATACTTTCGGCAGCGTTGGTCGTGGGGACACCGTGATCTGGCCAGGCAGTGTAGTTAAAATGCATCACGTCTTGCACCTCATCAGCCTAATGAGAGAAGCAGAACAGCAGCATGTTCACAGGAGTTTTAATAGTGCAGTCACGCTCAGTCAGACTGAGGGGTTTTTGTTGTTTTGTGGTGGGTTTTTTTCTTTTTTTTTTTCCTCCTAAATACAACTTAAGTAAAAAAGTCAAACAAAAAAGTGGCAAAGAATTTACATGCTATTTGCTTGAAAAGGGGAGGGGGTATCAGGCCATCATTATCAAAAGGGCATGAACTCTTGTTTCTGGGTTTGAGATTTGTTTTTTGCTTCCCCCCCCCCCATGGTAGTTTGATTTGATTTTGCTTTTAAATCAATAATTGTTGATTTTTCAGGTTTAGGCTTTCTTCCTCTTTCTACTCCATTCCCTATCCTTTTCTTGCTTTGCCACAGATAAAGAATAACACTGTTGGCAAACAATCAACACTGGAGTCTAAAGAGTTTTTCTTTTCAAGTTTCAAAGGAAAAAAAAAATACCAAAAGGGAAGAAAAAAAATCAATACATGGGCAAAAGAAATATTTAGAAAAATACCCGTTATTATAAAAAAGGTTTACAATGCTAAAAACTCTGGTGACTTTAGGTGAAATGAGATCATCAACACAATTCATTTTGTCTTTGAGATGTAAAGGAATTCAAAACATGGAGAGAGGTGGGAGGTGTCATCACCAAAGCCCATGGCAAGCAATGCTTTTAGTTTTGCCATTCTGGGTCAGGCTAAGTAACTCGTCTCCAGTCACAGGCAACAGCAGATCCTTAGGCAAAGGATATTAAAAAAGGAGATCAGTACAAAAGACCCTGAAGTAACTGCCCTGGGTTTGGTAAAGGACAGTTTTACCTGAACTGCAAACTGCAGTCTTGTCCTTATTTTCAATGGATGCCAACAGCCCAACACATCGTGTTTTATGCATTTGCACTCCTAGCCTGCACCCTGTGCACGCTTTGTAATGCAGCAAGGCATGGCTGAGCAGGACTAAGGTCCTGGGCCAATGTCAACGTGCCGGCAGATAGCTTTTTTCACATCCCCTCCATATCTCTAACCTTTCCTTCGCGAGCTGGTGCAGGAAACAAAGCTGGAAAGAAATGCCCGAAAATCTGAAGAGCTTTAATTTGGAAATCGCATGCTCTCGCATGTGTTTCAATGCTTTGCAGGAATATATGAATATTGCAGAATTGCCCTTTTGAAAAATATTTTCAATTTCTACATTGGTATTTTCAACTTTGGAATGACTTATAGTAAGAAGATATGAAGAAAAGAAGTTTACACATTTGTTGTCACTAATTATCGGCACCACAAAAACATCCAGAACTCTAGTACTAGTTTTGTTTCAGTCTTGCACTTTGCTGATGAATTCACAGCGACAACAATTTTAGGGGAAAGTTTTGTGATTTAGCCATTTGCCTGTGTGGAGTGAGGGTAAGGCTATCGATCTTTCTCTAAGCCATTTTCCACTGAATGCCATAAATGGACAAAAGTTAAAGAACAGGCTGGACCAAAATTACTCCCACTCTTTTAGTAGGGCCATGAAAAATATTTCACTTACATAGCTAATTCGGAAATTCCTATAAACCCAGTCTGTGTGCTCCTCCTCGGACAGCATCTCTACCGTGATGTCCCCATATGCAACAGGGTCCTCTGTAAAAGGCCAGTAATGATCACATTTCACCTGAAAGGGAAATAAATACATACATATTTGTATTTTTTTATATATATATATATATATATCCGTCTATAAAAAAAGCACAAAAGTATACTGAACCTTAGTTTTAGAAATGTCTACAGCACTATTTCCTTGATGCTACAATAAGAGGTAATATATCCTGCAGTGACTTTCAGCCTGATCGTTCCTACTTGTGTAACTACGGACATAAGCTATACATTGGTTTTCTGAAGGGTAGCATGAGTATAGTGAAAAATGAAAATACATAGCGTCTTTGTAGATTGTTACTTTTCCTAATAGAATAGGTCTAAAAGGAACAAAACATAGGGAACAAGAACATATGTATATAAAAATAAAATTGTATTCCAAATATTTCTATCATAATGCCAAGGAAAATGTGAAGCATAACACTTTTGTTACTATTTAAACTTAAGCACAGAATCACAGAATGGTTGAGGCTGGAAGAGACCTGCAGAGGTCATCTTGTCCAACAACCCTGCTCAAGCAGGGCCACCTAGAGCAGCCTGCTCAGGACCATGTCCAGATAGATGGCTTTTGAATATCTCCAAGGATGGAGACTCCACAACCTCTGGGCAATGTGCGCCAGTGCTCAGTCACCCTGACAGTAAAAAAGTGCTTCCTGACGTTCAGATGGAATTTAATGTGTTTTAATTTGTGCCCATTGCCTCTTATCCTGTCACTGGGCACCACTGAGGGGTGCCTTGTCTCCATTCCCACCCCTCAGATATTTATACACAGTGACAAGATCCCCCTGAGCCTTCTCTTTTCCAGGCTGAAGAGTCCCAGCACCCTCAACCTCTCCTCGTGTGAAAAATGTTCCAGTCCCTTAAGCATCCTGAAAGGCCTGCCATATGTGAATGAAGTGCCATTCCAGTCCCGGTTATGATGCTGCCTCATGGTCAGAACACAATGCAAAGGAATTCACCCACCAGAAAAGAAATATGTTTTCAGAGTAGTTTCTTTATACTATGTGCAAGATTTTGTTACATACCCTTCTTTTCTCATTACATTGAGTGAGCATAACAATAATTTGAGATTTTTGCTGGAGAACCATCTTCCAAAAATCATTCCTAGTTTCTGGCAGTGGCCCTTGGGTTGCAATGTATTCCTGGGGTGAATTATAACCCTAAGAAACAAAGAGACAGGTGCTATTTACCAACATGATTAATGCTTCAGAACACATATTTTCCTCTGGCATACGTATTTTTTTAGCTTGCTTTGTACTTCTTAAAGTGGTTTCTAATATGAAGAAACTACTCCATGCCTTTTTTTATTTATTTTGAGGAGATTACAATTTCTGCCAGTTTTTAATGCTCCCAAAGTATAAGCAATCAGAATGAAAGACAGAAGATGAATATGTTATTATATAAATCCTTTATCCTGAAAACAGGAAAGGCAACATTAAAAAAACAGGTAATGAGAATCCTAAATCAAAGTTCCAGCTTCTTCCAGATTTCATAATCTAAGAGTTTGTTTAGTTACAGACATAAAAAACAATTATAGACGCTTAGCCTGCTCATCCCAAGCAGTGCCTGCGGTGATTTTCAGTTGCTGATGTAAATGGAAGGTAGTAATGAGCAGGATTATGTGCACGTGTTTATGTCATAAGGACTTAAATTAGTAAAATATTAATTAGAATTCTACTTAAAATAACAAAGAACTTGCTGAGTTAACACCCTTAACAGATTATCATTGCTGTCTTATTGAAGCTCAGGTGCTTTATATCCATGTATTCCTTCTCCCGTCTCTATCAACATGCTTTTAGTTGGAAAGACTCCTTCCCCTCTGCAAAACCAAAAGACCGTTGTAAAGACTATAACAAAAGATCCACAGAATGGACATTTTGGCATTTGCTATAACCATATTTGCTGAGCCATCATCATCAAAACTGCATTTGGAAAGCTATATGATATTCTTAATAAGAGCAAAAGATACATCCAACACACAGCATGATCCCGTGCCACCACAGTATGCGGATTGTAAAAATATTTGTGATTTGGGAGCACTTTTCATAAATGCCTTCCTCCAGACTTCTCTAGAAGTCAGCTCAACCTGAGTTTTTGCACTACACAGAATTTGCTGTTTGTTTGTCTGCATGGGCTATGTCTGACCTAAGTGTCAAATCTGTTACTACAGAGACACAGATCACCACTGGTATCTGTGTTTGGAGGCAGGTACTCAGTGGAGAAGCAATTGTCAGGAAAAGCCAGGCATTAAGACTGTCCCAGTTTCTATGGTCAGCATTATGCTCTAAGTAGAACTAAAGAGGTGTAAACTATACAAAGCAGAATTGAGCAATCCCAATCCCAAGGACTGCTACAGGAAATCCTATTATCCATAATCCCACGTCACAGAAGTTTCCTGGTTTGCGAATGATGCTTTTGAACGCTGGAACAATTTTCTTTCTTGATTCAGTGCGAGCTCAGGCACTTGCAGCTTGAGTGTTCATGTTCATGCTCCTGACACGTAGAAACTAGGTGGAGGCAACTTGCTCAGTAGTACATGAACGGGCGATGCCACAGTGACAAAGAAAGAAGTGGTTTCACTGACTCATCCGAGGGCTCCTCCCTTTGCCGTAGCGCTGACTCAGCTCTCTCCAGCACAGCCAGGACCAGCTCCGTCTTCTGTTCACGGCCAGGGTGCAGAAATGCTCCCCTGCCTATGGTCCCCAAGTGCAAGGTCTTTTTCTAAATGGGTGGGGTAGCGCCCTGCCTCCTCTCCATGCAGAGTGACCCACTGGTGGTTGCTCTCCCCCGAACACAGCTGGCACCGAGCCACGGGTGGGTCACGGAGGGGAAAACCCTTGCGGCAGCGGCAGGAAAAAGCCTCCCTGACTGCACGAGCTCCGGCCAGAGTGGAAAGAGCTGACGAGGCTTTAGCCCACCCCCAGTGTCAAACGGGTTGACGACAGCTCTGTGTATACTTTCATTATCCCAAACCCCCGGGTGCTACTCCCTGGTAAATGGCGTCTCGATGCCAGGCGGCGGGAGGCGCGCCGGGAGCACCGGGGACGAGGCAGAAAGCAGAAGCTCCCTCCACGCACCATCTGGGCTGTGGGCCTTTTGTCAGTTGTGGCGTGTCTGGCTTAATCCTTTTTCCGCATGCTGTAGAAACCTAGAAAAGTTTCTCATTTACATGTTTTCGATTTTCCTAGCTGTCTTAAAAAGCCACTGAATCACTTAACATTTCCTCCCCATTTCCCTACCAGTCCAACCTAGGTTTTGCAAACATTCACAGCTCACCCAGCGCCACTGTGGCAAAATTTACCAAAACTCTTTCCCCTCCGCCTTTTTTTTGTTGGTGGCTGGTGGAAAGCACAGTTCCCTATAGGCAAAATAGTGGAAGCCGAAGGAGATGCTGAGAATGTGACTGAGCTTCCAGGAGATACTGTGCTATTTGCAGGTGACATGTGCTAGCTGCTGTGCAGGACACTGTGCTTTACACTGACCGAGCCTCTGTACTCACAGGAATGTAGTTGGCGTTAATGTAGTCAGATCCCTCTTCTTCATTCATTGAAACTAATCGGACACGACTAAAATCATCTGTAAAAGGAAAAAAAATAAAAATAATTTGTCTCTCAAACATGGCACTCAGCTCCAACTAGGCAATATTAAAATCAATCCTATAAAAACTGAAAAAAATCTATTAAAAAAATAGAAAATGCTTATATTTACCAACAGTGAGCAATGTTTGCTTCAGTAAACACTACATGGATGCACCATCATTACTGTTCCGCAAAATGCACCCTCCAACTGCTGTCCCTTTGGGCTCCCTTAGGTTTCATTAAAATCGCAAGAGAAATAAAGTAACACTACTCAGTAGTAGAAACGACCTTGTGTTTCTCACTTCAAAACTCCTGTCTGGATAAACGTCCCCAGAAAGCTATGTGCCTTCAAAGCTAACAAAACCCATCTATCGCCCGGTTCTTTCTAAGGGCAGGTTTTAGAAAAGGCTTTTATCAGTCAGAAAATTTGCCCTGATTCTCCAATTCTCTTATTAAAACTCTTCTTTCCCTCTCAAGAGACTTTAGCAGGAGCCTGTATGTATTGTACTTACATGGCAGGATATTTGTGTAGCGATTTTTACAGCGATTCATGGGAAGATCAGCGGCAAAGTGGGGTATGTCAAGCCCAATCAGTTTTAGCTCCTGGGGTAATAGAAAGAAAAACGCCAAGGTCAAACTCACAAACACTCAAAAAATAACTCTTTGTGAAGTGATTACTTGTGGCAGGTACCAGACTGAAAATGCTCATAAATCACTTTGTAAACTGACAGCAGGATTACACTGACTTTCCTTATCTGATGCCTCTGAGTTTGGCTCCTGACAACCAGAGAGCAATGATGTGGGCTCTCCTGCTGATCCTGCCAACGCACTGCTGCCATCCAAGGCTGCGACTGCCGACTGCTCCTCTCTAGCCGCACTTAATTAGCCAAAAGAGTGGCAAACCAGGGGGTTGATAAGTTATTTCTGTGGTGGTCATCCCCCCCACTTAAAGGGTTTTCTTCAAGTCCTCAAGCGGCTTTTGATCTCGATACTGGGGAAGGCCTGGAAGATCGTTTTAGTCATTACCTTCAGCACCTACATCTAATTTATGATGCACCAGAGGACTTTTCACTGGCAGGAAGGGAACAGGTCAGCCACCCAGAACAGTGGTAACACCCTGACAGTCCTCCCCACCTCCTTTCCATGTTTAAATCTTTCGGAGCTAGCCCTAGGATAACAGCTTTTTAGCTTTATACTACTAAACTGACTTTAAATTCTGGGTAATTAAGACAACATACCTGAACTGGTCTTAGAGAGACCTCCTTGCTCTTAAAGAGATTTTTCATGTTACCTTCTCATTCCAATGCTTCCCCTCAAATTAAGGGCATTAAATAAATAAAAGACAGACGTTAAAATCCTGAATTTGATTCAGGCTGCCAGCACCTCCTAAACTCAAAGGAAGTGTGTCGGTCTGACAATTATCTTGACTCGAATGTGGTGAGCTACTCAAATCAGCTTACTAAATGCGGTCTTTAATGACACCAAGGTCCACTTTTAAATTCTGCAGAACTGGAAGCAAAGCTGACCCACCTAGCAACAGTGCATATTAAACAACACAGAGCACAGGAACACATCATGCAAACCTAACAACTGGAAAAAGCTGATCTAGGCATGGCAGCTAGGAGAGGACAGTGTCTCCACAGATTTACCTCAAATTGCAGGGAGAATTTATAATCTGAATCTTTGGCCATATCCTTGATGTAGCCATCAAAATCATCCAACTGGACAGGGCTTTAAAAGAAAAACACACAGAAATTAAGGAAAAAAACCCCAACCTTTTTTAGTACATTTTATTTCTATTTTCCCCCAGAATACTATCAAGTCATGAATATGTATTTGCAACTGTTAATGCTAGAAAGCAACAATAAAGAGGAAAAAAAAAAGAAAAAACCTGTGGTTCAGTGCCACCAAATGGTGGGCATATTGCTCATTACCTGCACCATACCATAACAGCACCAGAAAGAGAGGCTGAGAGAGGGGTGAGCTCAATGCTGCAGCTGCTGGTGCTGATGATACTGAGCATCCTGGTTTGAGGAGGAGGAGAGAGTTGTCCTACCCAAGGGAAACCATTGGTCTGAGGTGCGGGCGATGGCCCATGCACCCTTCCTACAACTCCGGGGCCCCTGCACAGCTTTTGCAGGTGGGTATGTCCCCAAGGCACAGGTGGCACTGCGACAAGCGGTGATCCAGCCCCCCGCCGCAGACCCACTCTCAGTACCATCCCAGCAGCATCAGCTGCTGCTTCATTTAAGTTGCCTCTCGTGCCACGTAAAATGTTGCTTTCAGATATTTTCACGTCTGTCGGAGACACTTTTAAAACTCATCTGAGCTTTGCTCACAGAGAAAAATGGATTTCATATTTAGGTTTTGATTTTTTTAGAAGGCCCACCAAAAAAAAAATCCTGTAAACCAGCATTTTGGATGCCACTGCTGTGACTGCTTTCTCTGCTGGCTTTAAGAACTACGCACATCTGTCATTAGAGGTCAAATTCTCCTCCGAGAGAGATGGTGGCTAAAAAAAAGGTGGCATACAAAGCCATGCAGAGCTTCAGCAGGTATAAATTAGCCTTGATTTAGTGACAACCATCATTCTACACACTTTTTCACCAGGTGAGGGTCTATCTGTTAGTACAGGCACAGCCTCTGAACATGACGGAGAAATAATTAGGCTAACACTTTGAATAACGAAACACAGGTAAACAGCTTCCCTCACCTAATTATCATGCTCTAATTTACAAGCTACTGAAGCGTGTACACAGTAATCTTTTCATTTACTTTGAGGCAATATGCCCAAAGGAACCTGTCTTATCACCACTTAATTACTCCTGTTTACCCGTTAGCATTAATGATCTAATGTTCTAGCAACAACCGTAGTGAGAGCCTCACGTCAAGAGGGAAATATCACTAGAAACAAATGCCTCCCAGTTTTTCACCATTTGTCATTTTTAACTAAGGATAAGCTCTGTTGGAATCACTAAGTTGGATAATTGATCTTTTCCCTGATGACTAATTTTCTGTCAGTAAGGACCTGTTTTACCACAACCTATCTCTTCCTTTGTCCAATTATTGGTTGTTTTCTGTCTTCAGATCTCTCTCTCAGGATGTATTTATCAAGAAGTTTTCTCTATCTGTAACTGCAATGTCATTATACCATGTACTCCATAATGCATGTTTAGTCTAAGACGATACATTTGTTTCTTTAACTATTATAGAAGTTACATACTTGGTCAGCTTTCTCTTCTTTAATCCATTTTTACTCCTGTAAAAAAGAAAAAAAAAAAAGTGTTTTTCATTCATTGAACTATTGTATAGTCTTTATTCAAAGTTAGTACTGATTTAAGAACATATGTCTTCTGGTCACCATCATACTCAGGATGAGATTGGAGACAATATCTTGGATATTTTTAAGCTGATAGCAAAATTTCCATTGACACCAATGAGAAGCATTTTCCATTCTGTGGCTCTGAGAACAACCTGCTTGTGAAAGCGAAAACCTGTGCCCAACAGAAGCCATGGGTCCTCTACAAATCCCGACCCAACAGCATCACTGGCTTCAGGTGGGCTGGGGCTGACTCCCCGGGGCCTGAACCCAGCCGAGCCTGGCAGGGGGCTGTGCTGCTGCAGGGGATGGGGCACCGCCGTGACCCCGGGGCTGCTCCGCTCCGGCTCTACCGGGCTGGGAAACTGGATGCCAGCACTAGCGAGCGAGCAACCGGGAACAAGAAGCATCTGTTGGCTAAAGGGGGAAGACCACCATTTGCAAATTCAAGGAAGGGTGAAGGAAAAAGGGCCTGAACGCTATTTCTCACCCATTTCATAACCTGCTTATGATGATCAATGAAGACAATGGCCAATATCCTACTGACTTCAGTGGGACTCAAGTTTAAACCTTAGATAATTTTAATTGACTTTTAACAGCTAGAAATAATCATGCCAGTCATGTAATACACTGCCTTCGCATGATTTATAAGTGATATAATTCACTAGCGACAGTTGCGAGCAAGCTTAAGAATGTGTTAAGCAGTATAACCTCTAAGATACGGACTTAAGAACTGCACTACACTAACTACCACCATGTGTTTTTTTGGAGGGGGTGTGTACGTTCATTTTGTTGTTGCCATAAAAAAATTAAGCAATCAATCAGATTAAACGCATAAAGTGAGCACGCTGGAATAATTTGGCTAGAAGTCTGAAAACACTGATCCCCTCTGTTAAACCAGCCACTGAGCACAAAGAGATTCTTGCTTACTCAGAAGGGATTTTAGTAGTGTCATTCTTTTTTTTCCTGGGCATTGAACAATATCTGTTCATTCATCACATTATAATGATGCTATTTTTAATTTCATGATGATATTAAAATGATTTCTAGATCACTTGGATCATAGCTTCAATCAGTAATTGAAAGGTAAAGACTTTTAATTTTCAAACAATGAAAATATACAGAAAGAAATATTAAAAAGTGGAGTATTTTTAGTTTTCTACCCTGCTAATTTTAGAAGTGAAATAAAAAAAACCCCAAACCCTATTCATTTCCAGAATTAAGTTTTACAAAATGTTCCGTTTTTGAAGCAGCCACAACCTGTAGTAATTTTGTTCCTGTCAGGGTACATTTCCATTTAGGTGTGGAGCATTGCCTGCAGAGTTAACAAGAGCTATAGCAATACCAGCTTTACACTAATGTGGAGATTTACTTTGCAAATATTATAAACCTTTTCAGCCTACCGTGTTTTCTATACAGATATTATCTGTATAGTATCTGTACATTCATGTGTACTATACACATAGCCTAGTAGTATTTATTCTACATCTTCAAAGATTTTTTCCAGAGAAAACTTAAAATTAATTTCTCTAAATTAGTCAACACATTTCTATCCCCTGTGACTGTGGTAAACCCTTTAATGTCAGGCACATTGGAATTCATTTAAAAAGAAAAAGATATCTAAATGCTGTTTATGATGGGAATGCTTCTAAGAATGCTTCTCCAAGGAATGCTTCAAGAGGCAATAAAACAAATGACTGACATCCATTTCTCAGCAACAATTTCTTGTGCTTTGGTAGTCTCTAGAGGCCTTTGTTTCTTAGCATTGCAATTGTTTCCTGAATGTTTGTAAATGTTTTAAGCCACCTTGTGTGCAAAACAAAGACATTTGAAACATGAGCTGGTGTTTCATCTGTTCTTTCATTTACCCTACAGATTAAAATACAAAGAGAGGGATTAATCTAATCTCATTCAACTTCAGCTCCTTTAAACTTGGTCATCTAAACTAGGTAGTGTGATCGAAGAGGAAACCTCTGAAGAGAAACACACTCTGGAAAGGCGAGTTAATGCATATTAGTGCATATTAAACAAAAAGAGGCAAAGGAGCAAAAGAAGATGACGACTCTTTTTGCAGCAGTGCCATTGACAGCAGCCACCTTGGGCTTCTTGACCATTAGAGAGTTAAGAGAGATCAGTGTGACCTCCACAAAAATAAACTGCTTGCCTGATCCTCCATCACTGTGCAGCTCTGACACTTGGTGGAGTTTACATCAGACAAGTTACAAGTCAATATAATATTAGCCTTGGAGAGATGTGGAAGAATTCCATCTGCTCTTCAGCTGGGTGCATGTGCAGAGCATGCTTTTCCTTTCATTGGAGAAGAAATGGACCTTTCTTTAGTTACATAAAACCACACATTTCTCTGCTAACCGAAAATTTAGATGGGATTTTCTACAGACCCAGTGTGACCCAAGGAAAACCAGTCTCGGAAATCCCTGTGCTGAAGGTGTCGATGACTGCCTGCCAGGGCTTTGGTGTCGTATAGTAACACCAGGGAAGACGTTTGTTCATAAGTTAATCTTAACTTCGGTACCAAGTTTTTGTAAATCACTATACTTTGGACCAAAGACCATCAGGAACTTAAGTTTCTTTTATATAAATTAAGCATTTTTAGATCACAGTCAATTATAATTATTTGTTAAACAGTTTGTAAAACAGTTCTGGTTCTAAACAGATCCTGTGGCTTTGTTGGTTAAGTATTTAAAAAAAACCCAATCAGTCCCTTACTAAGTCTTCATAAATTATTTACAGATTCAGCTATGAAATATACACACATACACACAGAGACGCGCACACAGTGACCCAATTGTTACACTTTGGGACTGCTAGTTTGCATTGATTCTCAGTGAACTGCTGTTTCCAAAAGCAAAAAACTTGTACTGATGTCAGGAGAACATAACTGCACCTTTAAAAGCTAAGGTATTCGACATCACACACCAAACAGGTGGAGCACGATCAAGCAATTTTAGTAATAGAAAAGCAGCAGCAGCAGGAGGCAATGCCAGGCAATGAACAGATGAATAACTGGGACAGAAGAAGCCAGGACTTATAATGAAGTGGCAAAAATCGCAAAGAGAGCAATGAGATGAATATGACAACCAGCATAAGATTAGCTTTTTAATACCAAAATAGGTTGGAGCATAAACAGACAAACTAGATGAAGCAGGGTAGCAAATACTTTGATACCCACATCCTCTCCAATCCATGTTCTAGTACAAGAAAATTATACCTTCAAAAGCTTTGACCCGTTTGAAAACAAAGGTATCACACATTTTTCATGTAATAGAAATTAACATTGTTTATACATTGCACATGGAAAAACAAGTAAATCACTTACCAAGGATTAATATAAAATGCCAAAAGATAATCAGTCCAAAGGCATGAGGGTAGCAGAGTTAGGAAAGCAAATACACTTCTACGCCTGTGAGCATTAATAAATAACATACATAAAGATGAAAAAGTGAGGAGAGTTAGTAAGACAAACAGAAATCAGGAGATCAGCAAATTCTATTTTAAAAATCGGCTAAACCCATAAAGGCTTTTTCTTACTTACTTCATAAGAATATTATTAGCATCCATAGAATTTTTATTCCTCAACCTGACACCCTATGCAGGATTTTCAGCTATCCAACATAAAATTCTATATGATCAAAATAAATGTGGTTTATGGTATTGATTCAGGTGTGTTATTCTAAATCAATGTTAATTGATAAACTGGCAGATTTTCAGAGGGTAAAATGTGTTTGAAAATTTCATCCACAGGTTTATGACCATTACAGAGGTGGTGCTAAGTCTATTTACTGATGTTTTGAGGTATTTCAGGACAGACGTAGTTTGTTTTTACCATGTACAACTATGATAATCTCCTGTGTTCACTTCTGCAAGTGATCCTGTGGCTATCGGAACATCTGTATCAGAGATAAATTCAGATCATTCCCCTATCTTTTAATACCCTCTATTGAGTCATATTTCTGAAAACATCCATGTAACATTTTGCAGAGTCCCATTTTTAAGTGCTTTAAATTCTCTCCTAGGTTTTCAGCAAAACATCATTTGAACTTTTTCTAACTGTAGTTTCTATGACTAACTCTTCATAGCAGGTTTCACTGTGGCTAAAGGAAATTTGAGTACAAAATCATTCTAAACTTCTGCATTTGCAACCTGTTTACCAGATTCTGCTATGCATTAATGCAGGAAACCCACTCAGGCCTGTTCTACCTACTGGTGGAGTGGGTACAGGTACTTTGCAAGTGTGAAAAACTCATGAAACTTCAAACAAAAATTGCCCCAGGAGCAGGATTTTTTGCCAAATACACCCTCAGCGTGTTTTTTCCCCATCAGAAAATCTGCTGTCCTAAATGCAATACCATCCTTCTACAACTGTTCTAAAGAGGAACCACAAAGTGAAAATTCCTTTTTCAGTACTCTTGGCTCTTATGAAGTAAGCAGATACCGTGTTTTCCCTGATGAGCAAATCATGTCAAATGTAATCATCTCATCTCTAATCTTAATCTTCCAACCGGTGGTGGAAAACTTCTGCTCACACAGTAAAAATTCCAAGTTATACTTTAATGAGCTTTGCTGCCAACAAGAAAATGGGCAGTGCAGTTTCTACAGGGCACC
The DNA here is from genome assembly GCF_929443795.1 of Astur gentilis. Taxonomy (NCBI): domain Eukaryota; kingdom Metazoa; phylum Chordata; class Aves; order Accipitriformes; family Accipitridae; genus Astur; species Astur gentilis. The sequence continues at coordinate 14,500,914 of NC_064897.1, forward strand.
TTCCCAAGGCGTTGGCAGGGACTGTGTGGGTCAGCCAGAAGCGAGAGCCCTTTCTTGTTAATCATATGCCATAGTGGTTGCAGCATCAGGGCCTTAGAACTTATGTGTTTGTTAGGGTTTCTATGGGACGGGACTGAGGATGAAATCTGGTTTTCCATAAGCAGATCTCTGGTGCCACAGAGAGGTTTTCATTAGGCTTAGAAGAGAGAAGTGATGATGTTGCCAGAATACTCCTCTTTCCTCTGGGAAACTCCAAGTAAGATTTTTACTTCCTCTTGCCTACAGAGGCAGAAGGAATTATTCAAGACTGGGTCTTCCTTCATTGTCAGATCACCATGAGAAATTTTCACACTTTATCAAATCACAGGCTAGCGTGATTTGATATTTTATTCAACGTATTTCATTTCAATGCATGAAAAATATGTAATTGCCCCCAAAATACAATATTGTTTTCCTGGAATTATATAGTCTTTCACCTACTGCTCAGGTGTACTGAACAATTTTATTTAATTAAAAGAAAGTGACTCAGAGATTGCTCAAATCCTGAAACCTGCTGAGCTGAGATTTCCTTAGGAATCGGTGGATATGTTCATAGCTCCCTTACTAGATCCCTGAACGACCCCAAGCAAAATGGGTTTCTTTATCCTTCTACTTGCCTTTAGGGCCCTATTTCCCATTTGGCTGCCTGGATGGATAGTGAATCTGGTCTTGACATCAGACAACAGAGGCACACAAAACAAGATTATCTTTACTAACTCTCAGAAAAGTCAGGACCATAAGATAATGGCACACTGCCTTCAGTTAGCAAAAATTTGTGGAGATATTAAGCAGGAATATTTTCCCCAATTTATATTTTTATGACATGATTTATGTGTGTATACATATATGCTTATATACACACATACATACATACACATAGACTAAATCAAGCAACAGGAATGTTCACTTTCACATCCAAACCTATTAATTAATTCCCCTTCCCATAAAAAAGCCTTTTATGGTTTTAATAACATCTGTCGCTAGTGTAATCATTTGATTCAAGCCTGGATATTTAATTAACACAAGTGTTTGATCTTCTGCCTTCTTTGCCATTAATATAGTCCAAGCAAGAGAAGCTAAAAGAGAGATTAGTTTGTACTGCATACAGCTGGCTGCTATTAAAGCTAAACCAAGCAAGTGAAGCTTGTTTAATATCCAGTTAATTAGCAGCACAGTGAGGTATTGACAAGATTTGCTGGGCTTGTTAGTTCAGTTTGCACGCTTATTAGCAAAAGGCTTGTTGTGGTGCAGTGTCAATCCATTTAATCCTGTCCTTGCTGGCAGGCTGGGTCCTATGAGATCATGGAAGCAGTTCCCCACGCACCAACTCCTCTTTCCTACTCCCTGGCTGTCAACAAAGCTGACCATGGGCGTAAAACCAAAGAGCATATTTTCTTCTTCCTATGTACGGGAATGGGGCTGACAGCATGCTTTAAATATCTGTGTTCGGACTTGCCTTGAAAGATAAGAGGTTTTTGCAGAAATTGCTAATAACAAAACAGGAAACCTTGGATCAGTCATTAGCACCCATTTGGTTATCAAAATAGGAATGGAAATGACCACACTGGCGCCAGTCAGGTAGCTCTCAGAGCCCTTTTGCTTCTATAAAAGCTAATCCTACAGACTTTCTTTGTTCAAATACTTCTCTTTGGCTGATGGTGTCAGTGACAGTTTGGAGTCCATAGTCAGTGCCTGCAACTCTTGTAGGTGGTTTTCTAGACCAGCAAGAACATGGGGGGTTTTTTGAGTCTTTTCAACAGCACTGAACATTAAGTTACAGTAAATATTTGAGTTGGCTTTCCTTGTCTTGCACTGCAAGGAAAATTTAATTAATGGTACTGCATGAAGACAGCTGCTAATTGGTCATCTACAGTCAAGCTTACTCCTGGATGCAAATATATCTGTGGCAGTGCTAATGGATTTATAGATCAAGTTTCTACACTTGTGTTATTTTAGAAAATACGTCTGTAAGAGAAAGGAAAAAAAATATCCTCCCAAAACACATCTATGTGACTTGGTTGGCATGTATAAACATAATTGCCTACTAAAAATAGCAGGTAACAGAATACATGGTCTCGAGTCATCACTCAAGAAGTAAAATAATAAACTAACAGGTAAAGTAGTTTTATCTTGAAGAGGGACAGTGATGACATAAAAAACAAGCACTCAAGATTAAGGATCATATTTGCCAAAAAGCAGAGATGGGGAAAAACATAGTTAAAATCTTTGCTTCAAACACTCACCAATTATAGGGAAGCTTTCCATCTCTCTCTAAAGATGCAAAATTGACAAAGGTTCCAGCCCCACACTCCCTGTTTCAGGAACAACATTGGGTACAAAGTTACCATTTTTGGATTCACAACGCTTGCAATGACATCGACTTAACAAAGAACTCTGAGTTGTGGAGAAGTGCCGAACGCTCACATCTGTGACTAGTTCTGAGATAATCCATGATAAACGTAACTGAAATCCCTTAACGTAGTCATCCAAACCCAATAAATGTTCAACACCACCCGAGACTGGGGTTCCTAATAATGCTTAAAAAGTGTGAAACATGGGAGAAGTTGCTAATAAAGATCTCCAATAGACCCCATCTTCTGGGCAGATTTGAGTTTTCTGTAGTCTGGCACTAGTACTAGCTGCTGGCCTCAGTACACTTGCTAAATATTTACCTTTCTATACTAAATAGAGTCCCAACTCTGAGGAGAAGATGTATAATTGTCTCCATTTGACAGGATCATGGTAATTTTGAGTTCACAAAATAATTGTGGAAAAAAATTGAATTTTCTGAATAACATCCCAGTGAATTTATCACAAGTCCATTATTTTCAGCTACAAATGATAAACTGACCACATGATGTTCCCTGAAAGATAGCCTGCAAAATATGTGTGATGTGGTCATCCATTGCATGGAATAGATAGCCAAGACATGACAAAATGCAGCGTGTCTGCTAGGTAGCCAAGTGCAAGGTTCTTCACGTAAGTTTTTTTACATGAAGTCATTTCTTTTCTTGATGCAGTAAATTAATGTAAAATACATTACATAGATTATAAAAGGATGAAGACTCTAGGACACTTCCAAAACCAGGAGGTGGACCACATATCAAGGGTGTGGAGAAACTTCCACAGTTTCCTCAGGCCGTAATGTAACCCACATTAAAGTGAACTGTTACAGATAAGACAGCAGGAAAAGGAAACTGAATTTCAATATTCAGGTGCAAATGATTGGTGCAGGTAGCTGAAGGAACCACAGATTTTGTAAAAAAAAGGTTTATGCCTACAAGATAATTTTTCCCTTCATCTGTATGACACATCAGATTGGGATTATTAATGTTACAGATGAACAGCAGGACCTGAGATCCCTTCTGGATTTGTGGGTCTTAGTGTATATTTGGCTGCATCCTGACTGTGTAGAAAGACAAGGTCTAGGTGAGCCCATACACTCTTTCTGATGCTGCAGTTCCCATAGGAATGAAGCCCATTAGAGTGCAGAATTTGGACAACTGGAAGACCAGGATTTGGAGGCTCTGAGGGCCCTTGGCACATCCTTCCTCATCCCAGGGGTTTGGCTGCCAGGCCTCTGAAATGCAGCATCCTGGACCTGATGGACAAACCATCTTATCTGTTGATATGGAAAATCTGTTCCAAACAATATAAAAGATTTGCAAAGCATCTTGGTGTCCTGCTCGTGCCCAGTTGCCTCAGATCCTAGTTATCCTTTAGGTTCCTGACACAAGCCTTTTATAATAAGTGACTGCACTTCTTTTAGACTCAATCTTGCAAAGCTCAAAATGAGACAAAGGTTGAGGCTTTTAACTCAGGCCAAGAATGAAAGTAGATAGAGGGAGAAGACACGCTACTCCTAAACAGCAGCAAGACAATTATTTTGAAGGTATCGTGTTCACAAGCATCTCAAGCAGCACCCATGCACACAAGCGTCCTCAATTGTAACTACTGTCACGAAGTGTTTATTATTGTCTGAAATTTTTGGAATTAGCATAGATTTGGACTTACCTGGCCATTTGTAGATGTTTCCTCCTGAGTACAACAAGAGTCACCAGCAGCAGTCCAATCAGAAGGATACTTAGGATGGCTAACACAGAGATTACCACTACGTTGGGATTCATCTCAGTGACTGTACATACAAACAAGGACTCTTGGTTATTCAATTCAGAAGCGCTGACAGTTTAGGGTTTTTTCTTTCCCTGAATGTTGACAGTGTTATTTTTCTGAACTGATCTCATTCAGCTTGGAGTGTTACAGAGAGAAAAATCTGCCACTAGGGAGAAAGGGAGGTTTTGACTAGTTATTGCTCTTACAAGATTTCTGTGGGGAAATGACTTCACTCTGGCATTTTGTTAAACTCTGTCATGTTCTCTTTTTTTTTTTTTTTTTTTTTTTTTTTTATGTTTTTAACTGACATTCATAACTCAAGAGAAAAGGGTGAAGGAAATATGAAATACAGATATTCATCATCATCTATGTCTCCAAAGCACATTTCAACTCTGAATTTGTTCTTCAACAGTAATCAATACCTTTTCTGACCCAAAAGCAAAATAACAGGCTGAGTCTCTGTAATATACTGGGCTGAAGTTGATTGAATTACTTTGGCAAATAAATTTTAAAAAAATATTCTGTTTTAAACAAGAGCTGGAATCAACCCTCAATAACAAAACCGTGATTGATTTTAGTCCACATTACATGCTTATTGACTGTACTATGAGACCCGATACCTTGCTCTACTCACTATGTAAGAAACCCTCTCTACTTTGCTTGCTCAGAATAACTTTACATCCACAGTTGTCTAAAGAAGCATTTTTTAGATTAAAAATCATGGAGATATTTAAGCTAAGTATCAGACACTGAACTCCAGCGTGGAGTGGTGTATGATGAACAGGACTAGTGACTAAAGCTACAAAACTCCCTAACTAAGCAGAAATGACACTGATCATTCTGAAGGGGAGATTTTAAAGAAAAGTCCAGTGTTCTGGGCAGTTCAACACCGATATTCTTTCTTCAGAGTCAGCAGAGAGCCAGGCCCACAACAGGCCTGGGAAGCCTCCATCAGGAGCTATCCCTTTAGGGTGTGACTGCTCAAGATCCTGCAGTGGCCCTTCTCCTTCTCTCTCACCCTATCTCCCCTTCTTTACCAAAAGCAGAAAATGATTTTTTGCCTTAGCAGCTTATAAATGTGATCTACCTCTTGTTTGGGCTTGGCTGAGAAGACATTTTTCTCCGTATATGTCATCAAGCAGTACCTGGGTGTTCAGCCTTGACACCAAAAACTAGGTCCCTGATTTCTAAAACCTAGTAGAGAATGACCCTCTGGTTCATATTTTTCCAAGTCAGTCCCCCAGCAGGGATTTTCCTACGGAATTTTAAAGCCACTTCCCCATCCCATCCACTTCTGGCAGCCTTTCCACGATACAAACATCCCCTGGGGCCAGCATTACCGAGAGCAGCTTTGGAAAGCAAAGAGAAACAGATGTTGTAAGTGGAGGAGGAAGAACAAAGCAGGGAAGTGCTGCTTACCCATGGTGGAAACCGCAATGAAAGTGGGGACGCTGGGGCTGTTGTGGCTGAAGGTGGTCACGCTGCAGTTGTAGGAAGTGGCAGGCGTTAGGCTGGAAATGGTCACCACGTGTGAAGAGACAGTGACAGGTTCCTGCAGAGATGGGGAAAAACACACACAGAGAAGCCTGTCTCTCCTGTAAATGCAAGAGCACAAATCAGTGCTCCCCCCTCCGCCCATATATACATTTTGACCAGGTAAAGGCAGATGTGGTGAAGGCAACCCAGCACTGCGAAACCCAGGGAAGGCAGCCAGGGCCTGCTCTTGAAAATAGGCAGTCTGGCAGAAGAAGGGAGAGGAACAGGGGTGAAAACAGCAGGCGGAACAGCCCAGAGCCCCCCAGGAAGCCCCAGGCCCCCTCGGGGAGGGCAGGAGGGTGCCTCGCAGGGGCTTGGTCAGGCACACACTTGAGGGGGGAAAGCGCTGCAACCTGTGGGACATCCCCAGAGATGGGCAGAGCTCGTGAGCTCTGCTTACTAAGCCATACAGGTAGGAGGAAAACAGAGTCATTTTTATTCAAAGCACAGCCAAAGCAGCCACAGTCTCCGCACCCTCGTACGAATATGTGTCATCTCTGCCTCTGAGGCAGTTCGTCTGGATGCGAAGAGCTGCGAGTCGTTTGAGTGGCCAAGGTGAAACACAAAACTCGAGCAAAGCCTTTGGGTAATAACTACGATCAGACATCCTACACCTCAGTGTTTCTAGCTAGTAGAAACTCTTTACGTAACATATTTATACAATGTTTTAATTACTATGTCCCTGGTAAACACTTGTGTTTTTTAAATGCTGGTACGGCAAAAGAAAACAAACGGAACACATGCATTGACTTAACGATAGATCCCCTTAAGGTTCTCAGAGGCTTTTCTGTACTCTCCAGCAGAACCAAGGGTGGGTTGTAGATGCGAAAATAGAGACACTGAGCCAGTGGTTTAGAAAGGGAACAAGGAGAGGTTTCATGAATGAACTCACTCCAGATGGGGAGTGCGAGACGCTGCAACAAGTCCCGAGCACTGGATTTTTGCAGTGGCCTGCTGTCAGTCACGGGCTCCTAGGCAAGCAAGGGTTCCTGTTGCGGTGCAATTCTGAGTTATGTTACGCAGATGAAATCACATGTACGTGAGTGTAAGGGAGGAGACTTTTATTCCCTGAGCTAGAAGGAGGGGCCGCAGTTTGGCAATTGGACTTGGTTGGATGTTTTCCATTTTCCCCTCTGGGAAACTTAAATTAGTCAAACAAAACCCAAGATGTTCAAACTCGGAAAGCTGTTGCTGTTCATTTTGCTGATTTGAAAATAGAGGAAAGGGACTAAAGTGTTCCTGTAATTAGCATGGAAAATCACAAACAATGAATTTTCACCAGTCTAATGGGAAAGCATCCCTTTTTACAGTTCAAAAAGGAGCCCTTCCCCTTTTTCCATAGAGACAGAAAAGAGAGTGATGAATCTAATGACAAGTGAGCTGACAATCTCTGTTCATTTCCCAGTGCCAGATGTTCATGTCAACAAATGAGACACCCACTAAAGCTGCTGCCAAATGGAGCAGTCTTTTCCTGATGTTCTTAGAACAGATCTGCTATGCACTAAAGCTGCAAATCCTGTGGTACCTCCCTTGCCTGATCACATCATTATTTTGAATCTCTGCTAAGTGGATAATGACTTCACGATCTTTAGCTATTCACTGTGAAAAAGCAGGAAATCTAGATGTGGAATGCAAACTATCTAAAAGATTAAAGTGCATTTAAACATTATTTTTTTCCCCTTAGTCAGTGCCTTTCTTGATTTAAAAAGAATATTAAATAATTCAGACTGGTCTTCCATAGGATTAAAGAGTGTGTATGTCTCTTCTGTGAGTGGTTAATATTTTACTTTTGTCTGAATGATTTCACATTATGTGTGACAGTACACATGACAGAATGTTTTTTCATGGCATGTAGTCACAGTGATTCACCACTACCATCACCGTTACCATCAGCTAAACCTCAAAGAAAGCCTCATAAGTTGCATGGCATTGAATCTCAAGGAATTAAAACTACTACTGCTCTGTTCTTCACTGAATGACGTTACCAATCTAAACACTCAGATATTCAGGTGCACGTTGAGCACAGGTACCTAACTGGACAGAGAGAAAAGGAGGTTCATTTGTGAGGCTGAGAAGGTGAGTCTTGAAGGAAATACCCTAAGAGACAAAATGCATGAGGAGCAGCTGCATTTGCAGCATAAAGTTACACTTTGAATAGCAGTGAAGGTCCTACTGTACTTCAGTTAACAGTTCTCAAAGCCAGGAATAAAGTAAGCCAGAAATAATTAAATGCAGCATAAAAGATCTCATGGCACCTAAGTATGTCTATTTTTCACATTACTTATCAAGCTCCCTGACCATTTTTCCCTTCCTGCCCATTGACATTCCTTTAGTTTTGTGGCCTTTTAGGTTTTGCATGGTATATTAGAGCCATTTTCATGAGTAGCCAAAGACTGACGCTCTGTTGAATATACATAGCTTCTGCCCAACTAGTTATAATTTTGTCAATAAGACAGAAGCCAATTGTAATATTGCAAAATAATTAAATATTTTAGTATTTTAAATGCTTTAGTCATTTAGCCTTTAAAGGTTTAACTCTGAACCACCTTACCACATTCGGTTTAATGACCTAACCTGTGCACTGAGCATAAAATGTCATTGGGCTTTACACACAAACGCTAAGCAGCGGACAGCAAACCAGAAGGATGCAAGGACCAGTCTCAGTTTTAGAGATGAAGAGCAGAAACCAAAGAAGAGAAGCTTACATACCTGGACTTTTGTTTCCTGACCAGATCCAGCCTGCTGGCAGTAGACTTCAAAGAAATCGGCCACTCCTTCTTCCACCCACAGCAGAGTCACAGAGGTCTGAGTCTTGTTGACAGCAAACAGTGATTTTGGAGGGGCTGGTTCTGGTTAAGAGAAAATCTGCTTTTATTAAGCTTATCTTTAAGTTTCCAGACAACTGAGAAGCAGCAGCCTTGAACAAAAATAAAAGCAATGCCTGATGTCTTTCTACCTTTCATTTCCTTCAGATAAAGCCTGTCAATGTAAAGCCCTACCTCTCATGATGATAAACTACCACTGTAAAATGGGAAGATGATGAAGTGTCTTGGTTTTTCTTCTCTATTTAAACTGTTCTCTATTTGGACAGTTGGATAATTACTTCACTTCCCTTTTCAGCAAAGCCCTTGTTTGAGAATGATCAGTGTATTCTATTAATAGAATGATGTTAGCAGAAATTCTTTTGGGAGAAGATGACTGTCCACCTGTAAGCAACACATTTGGCCTGAGAAAGCTTTTCTTCACAAGGCCTACCCCAGGAGATGATAAAGAAGCAGCTTCCCACAAGCGAAGGCCATCTAGGTTCATTTAACTGTAGCAGAGGAAATATTTAGTCAATTATCAGTTTAAAAAAAAGCTTGCAGTCTTTTTTTTTTTTTTTTTTTTTTAAGGCTAACATTTAAGGGCCATTGGATCTGTGTTCGTTTCAGTTAGCTGCAGGAATTTTCTTTCTTCACTGGATGCAGAAGTCCACATCTCAGGGGTCTTCAATTTATTGCTTTGATTTTCGTCGCTGCTGTGCCGGATGAACGGACAATGGGCAAACACATACACGGGCCTGGCAAGGAGGAGGCAGCCCCGTGACAGGAGGGGTACGGAGGCTCTCCTGGGAGTGATGGTATCAGAGATACTGTGAAACACGGCTGGGGGTCTGCACCCAGCGCCCCTGGCCCCACGTGGGGTGGCAGCAGCTGCCGCCTCCAGGGCCACCTTGGCACCCATGGATCCCCGTGGCTGGGCTCTGACCTCCGGCGAAGGCCACCCTCCTCTGCAACCTCACCTGAACAAACCTGGAGTACAGAAAGCACAGGAGAACAGGGGGGGAAACCTTGAGGAGCAGAGGGAGGGGCAAACAGCCTAGGTAATGTGTTAAGGCGAGATACGTTTTTTTTCCCCAAGATTATTTAACGACCAAGGCTTGATCCTGATTTTCATCCTGATGACTTCACACGACAGGTACTGGCAATCCCTACCTTTCAACGCCTCAGGCATCCTGGGCTCCTTTGGTTTGCCTTCAGAGAGTGCAAAGTTTGGGTTGTACATTTCCGAGCTGTTCTCCACAGTGTTCAGATTTCCTCATCTATGGATGTTTAATGAAAGCTGTCATTCTCCAACAATGACCCGATTCCAGGATCCTGACACGCTATATACAATGTGCTATGTACAACAACATTTTCTCGTATTTTTTCCCTTCACAAATAATTTGTTATTCCCATGCAGTGAGATGCTGTCACAGGAGCCTGGACGTGATATGTAAGATCTGCCACAAAAAACTTGGCACAAAGCAGTTGCTCAAGTGGTTATAGACATTTTGGAGACGTATCTGATCCTCAGACAATCAGATCAGTGTTCTAGGGTTCAAGGTTGCCAAGATTATATTGGCATTAGGGAGAGAGTTGGGTAGGAACTGAGGCACATTCACGTGGCTTCTTCTGTGTCACAGGGATTGCAGTGTACATGTTGTCCTAGAACTACATAGGAAAGCGTCCCTCTCTCTTAATTACACCCATATATCTGCTCTTGGATTCAGAAACACATTCCACCCCTCACTCCAGGTAAAAAATGGCCTCAATTAAAATATGAGTTTTGCATTTGGGCATCATCCCAAGCAAATCCTCCTTTTGCCTCCAGCAAATGGCTTGATTTTTCTGCAAGTGGAAAGTTGCCAGGATGAAGCAAACATCATGGAGGGAAGAACATTTGGCAAGAGTGCTTAAGTGACTGCCAAGTGCTGAGTCGTCTATCACTTAGAGTCAGTTCCCACTACTGCTAATTACAACTCCCATTGCTCCCTGAGAAACAGAGAGAAGGAAAACCTCTGGTAAAATATCCTTACTATTGTCTATTCAAAGTGCAAACAGCATAAAGAAAAATAAACAAAACCAAAACCAACAAAAAGCCACACCCAGAAGTCGAGAAGTGATTTATTGAAAAAGAATTCATTCCACCTTCTCTTTGTTGTCAATGAAAGAGTAAGAGCACAATAACTATACCAGTTCGATAAGAGACTGCCTGTCCATAAGCAAAGAAGAGGAAGATACAGCTAGGCTGCAGGGTGTACAACACGAATAGTACGTGGCACTTGTGGACCTGTCTGAAAGATAAAGCTAGCTGATATTTTGAAATACTCCCCTGAAATATTTGGACAATGGTAGTGGGGAGATACACTCACCCTCACACATCCACCCACCCAGTCCTGGGAATGAAGAGCTACGCGCCTGTAACTTTGTGCACAGACAAAAGGCATGGGGAAAACAGTGGGTAGGACTTACACAGGGAAGAGAAAAATCCACGGAATTTGTCTACATCTTTCAAGTATTCCCTTTGGTGAAAAGACCTGGAAGAACTTGAGATTCTTATGGTTGTACTGCTTGCTCCAGCACTGTTTAAGAGATCTGAGTAAGAGCTACTGAGAAAGATGAATAGACAATGATTGCTTCAAGACCTCTAATTCAATTAGAAGTTACAGAGCCCTTTAAATTCACTTTTTCACTGTCACTCAGGAAAAGTTTATCATGCGTATAGAGAAGATAATCCAGTTCAAAATTACTAACTCTTCCCTACCCTCCTTCACAGTGGAGTTAATGCCTGTGAAAGCAGTTAGGCACGCTTCAAAATTTCACAGTTTCGGGTACCTAGGGCTCAACAATTCTATGTACGTGCAAAAGCAAAGTAAAATCTTTTAAGGTATAATGGTGTAGTGTCCAGCCTTCCTCATAGGTAAAGGAAGATGTTAGGCATAAAGTTATATTTTAAAGTCCTACATAAAGGATGAAGTTCTTAAGTCTTTTCTTGTTTCTTTGAGTAGATTACACATATTTCTCTTAGAATGATGCTGGGTTCCACAGCCATGAATCTGATTAGTTTTTTTTAAAGAGTACTGTCACTGATTTGTATTTAAAGATACATTTTTCATGTTGGAAGACTATGGATATGTCCAGGGAGAGAGGAGGGGAGATAGGAAAGCAGACCAGGTAGCAGAGTGCAGACCCAGATGTAGGCTTGTCAGAAACAGGGAAGATTCTGCTTTGTATTGAAGGGTTCATCTATAAAGCCTGAGTCGCAGTTCCCAAAACCTGCCTGTGTTCAAGACCTTAGGGGAGCAACTATGAAGCAGAGTTGTTCTCCCAGCGAGGCATTAAGCGATTTCCACTCTCCTACTTCCACTTACAGTCAAATTCTGCCACTCTTGCTCCTCTTGAGCAATACTATTTCAGGAGAGTAGCTTCACATACAGGAATGAGACAATCTTCATAGCAAGGTGAGGTGAAAGTTACAGCTTTGCAAAAGAAACGCAGTCACAGGTACATGACTGAAATAAGGAAGATGCTGAATCTGCTGACAGAGTTACATTTACAGTCAAATGAGAAAAAGAGTGAGTTTATAATTTACAAACAAGCATTTCTTACCCAATTTCACAAGCTGGGGCAGGGAAGTATTGCTGCCTCTTTCAGTACAAGCAGTCACCGAAAGGTTGTAAATGTCCCCCGGTGGCAAGCTCAACACTGCAGTCATCACATTGCGTGTTACCTACAATAATTATAGACACCAACTGTTAAATATGACACAAACCATACCTCCTTCTTGTAAAACTAATCTGGTCACTTAATATACTACAAAGTAAGTTCTGTGCATCACAGCAGGAGTCTTCTGCATACTCTAGACTTGTTACATGAACAAGTTCGCACTTACACTGGCTGTGGAAAGCTGTAACACTTGGCAGAATATCACAATGCAAAAAGAAGACAGTATTAGGCTGTATTTTCTATACGACCAGTGAAAATGTAAGGAAGAAAGAAAATCTGCCCCACACCAATGAAAGTACTCTTGCATCTAGATTTTTCAAGTTGTGCAAAACACTAAACAAGCCATGGATTTGAGTCCACTGCAATTTTAGAGGAGTTTAAATCAGGTCAGATATCTCTAAGCAGAGTACACAAGACACATATAGGCAAGCCTTCATATATCCTAAGAACCTGCAAATTAAATCCAGCTGGGCAAGTCTAACACCTACCTGGAGACCTGTTGACTTGACAATAGATCTCAGGGGCTAACTTCAGTCATCTGCAAGTTTGAAACCAGATATGATCCAAAACTAAGCTGAGATTCATAAGATTATGGAGAACTTCTTCCTGTTACTTTAGGGGTGAATAAGCTCCCCATTTCTCCAGGGTCATGGAGAACTCAGATATGCAACAGACTATTTTCAGAGCACTTGTAGACTATCTACAAAGGGCACATGCAGGCATCTCATGCTGGTTTTCATAGTCACTTAGTTTTCAGGTTGAAGCTTCAGTTCCAAGAGAACCAGACAGTTCTGAATAAAGACTAACAGAACTATGCACATTATTTTCATCACTTCTTTAAAAACTGACCAACTTCTACAGAGTCTTGGGAAGTAACCAAATAGCAGGAACAAAAAGTGAACACTGCCTGCTAGTGTTACCTATTTATTTTAATAACCCCACAAGAAAAACAACCATAATAGCAATCTTAATAATCTTAATAAACCAGATAAAAATATTACAATATAGTATGATTTTTGAAGGAAATAATTTCTGAAAGTGACTAACAGAGCTTAGGAGAAGAAGTACTCCCTGATGCCTGCAAGCGTATATCCATATTTACAAATACGAGCAGGACAATAAAAGTTAGCTATAGAAAGGTTGTTGCAGGAACTTCCTAAAGAATACTTTCTAGGTTCCCTTGTCCTGAAAATAACATAAAGACAAACATTTCTAAAGACATTCCTAAAGCTCTTGAGTTTTATTTGTAGCTATGCTCTGTTGTAGATACGCTTTATTTTTAATGTTTTATTTAATCTAAAATTACGTATTCAGTATTCTTTTTAATTTAATTTCATATTCAATATTTATTTTATATTTATTTAATCTTAAGATTTTCATATTCAATGAAGTTGAATGGCACAGAAATCAGATTTTTTCCTGGAAGAATAATAACCTTACAGAGAACATGACTTTTGGAAGGAAGAGAGGAGAGGGATATCACAGCACAATTTTTTTAGAATTTAATTGTTAGAATATTTTCTTTGTAGGAAAAAAAATAAAATTTTGAGTTTTCTTCATCATTTGAAACAAAGATCCAAATATTGGAAGTTCCTGCTGTTCAGAAATGTCATGTTTTTGAACAGTTCTACTAATCATGTAATTAGATTCATGCTGCAACAAGCTCCAGATGGGTTGCACTCTTGCAGCCACTAGGCATCCAATGAAAGCGGGGAGGTCCCTATAAATCCAAGCAAAAATTGCTGACGAATTTCCACTTAAGCTGAAAATCCACTTCCAATTCAGCTGAGTCTTCAGCTGTAGAAGGGAAACCTTTCCCTTGAAAAAGACCAGGCACTTTCTCCCTGTCAATGATTAAAAGATCAATAGCGGTGTAGAAGGCAGTCACAGACCACAGGCTGTATGAAGCTACGCTGCTGGCTGTACGCCTTCCTGCGCTGCAGCGCTCCACCGCTCCTTCAAACACTTCTCACTGTACGTCCAGGGGCTGCTCTTTTGCTTCAGGTTAAACAGGCATCTCAGCACCTTACAGCAGCGTGACTTTATTCCATAATTGGAAACCCTGGATTTCTTTCTCTAAGTGATTTTTAAATACGCTCAAAGAGTTCAAGAGAATCTGCCAAGAACACATCTTAACATCTGGCAAGTTTTCTAAGAAGTGCACACATTCTGGGTAACCCACCAGTTAGCGGAACTTGTATTCAAACAGAAAATGAAAAACATAATTTATAAAGATGTCTGTCTGATAAAGTCAGAACATGGGAAGTGATAGTACCTGGCCTGAATGAACTAAAAAGACTCAGCTGGTAGTGTAGTCTGGTTATTCATAAATAGAAACTGAAAAGACCATATCTGTTTGCTAAAAAATACTTTTTATGTTTTACTGTCTGGAGCTCAGAAGTTTATAAGCTATTTTTAAATTCTTACCTAAATTATCAACACTTGCACCGGATCACCATAGAACCATTTTGTCCACTGGCTGTTTTGAGAGCTTGAGTCTTTGGAAGTGCGTGCTAACACTGTGAAATAACTTTAACTGATCAGGCTTCTACAAATCTTAATCAACTTGCTTAAACTTTATAATAGAAAATTATCAAGTCAGCAAAAAAAATACAGAGAAATGAGCAACACCTTCCCCCCTCATACTCACACTCTTCTTGATTTTTTTCTTTCCTTCTGCAATGACCATCCAATGCAGCATCCTGGAATGAGAAAGGTCAGTACCATCTCCTCCATAGGTCCAGGTGACGTACAAAAGGTGGTTGTAATATTCTATAGAGGTAATCTCAGGTGCCACTGGTGCTGAAGGAAGAAGGCAAGTGTATTACAGACAGGGTCTAGCATAGCTGATTATCAAATACAGTAATAAACTTCTGCCAAAGGATACTATTGGGAAGAGAGTATCACAAAGATAGCAAAAAAATATTAGTAAAAGCATCTGCACCCAAGCACTAGCTGAAACAAACAAAAATCAGCATTTAACCTGGGAGATATTTGGACCACAAATACATTTCTGTTTGCAATCTTTCAGTTAAAAAAAGTAAAATATCAAATCATGAAGCTACTGGCTGATACAAACCATTTTTTTGAGTCAACATTTAGAAATGGAATTCAAAGTCAAGTTAAAAGCTTCAGATGTTGCTTCACTGTGTTATAGCACTGAAACAAAATGACAATCAGTGAGAAATAAAGAAGAATTGTCACACCGAGTAATTTGGATAGCTTTTCCACAGGAAAAAAATATCTTCTCTTTATTGAGCTTGCATCTTCCTAGGAGGAAAAGCCCCGAACCTGCAGTTTTCCAAATAACATCTTTTTGCACAACAAGTTATGGCCACATTTGATCCCCAGGAGGAATTCCCACCGTCACAGAAGGCAGCCGCCAGGTGACAGCCATCTAAGCACCAAGTGTCTGGTCTCCAGGCATATGGTAGCTACATTATTAGGTGAAGCAGCTGTTGTCCCTCCTCTTCCTCCACACACCCAGCTCCTGCCCAGCTGTCCCTTGCGCTGCGCAGCTCCAACTGCCCCACCGCAGCCCCATCAGCCTGTTTGACGGCTTGATGCTGCCAGCAAGGCCTTGGCTCCCTGTGCAGCCCAAGAAGAAAGATAGCAACCTCCAGAGCAACGCATCTCCTCCTAAAATAGGTATTTAAGGTGAGAATTACCTCCTGGAAGTGTTCTCAATTAATACGCATAATATGATTGAAATAACCAGGGACCTGCTAAAGTCCTGTGTACAGACCCCCCCCATCAGTTAATATGTAAAGTAAGGAAACAATAACTAGACATGATTTAGGGTTTAGGGATAAACTATTAGACAATGGGGCTTTGTAGATAGGTAGAATGCTTATGTCAGAAAAGATAATGGATTGTGGTCTGATCAACAAACCTTGAAGAACCACTTGGAACTGCCAAGACAGAGTAAGAAGTAGGTAAAAGGTAATTCCTACAGGGGGAGAGCACAACCACCGATTCACTGACCACCTACTCAACTGATACCACCTGCTCAAAAGAAGACAACGAGGGAAGAATAGATAGAGTCTGCACACTAATTTACATGAGAGGCGAAGAAGAACGAAGCAACCGTTTAGAAAAATAATAATGAATAAGTATTACTTAAGCATATGAATGTGGGAATTTTTGAGACAAGGGTGTGCTGTCTTGAGACAGGCACCCATTCATGCGCATCAGTGAAATTAATCTGAAAATACCTCGACTCTGTGTGGCACTGGCTTGCACACAGGGTAAACGAATCCGCTTTTAGGACGACAGAGGTGCCTCTCTATTAATTGCAGAGGGACTGTAGGCGGCCAGCTCACCTCGATCGCCTACCGACTGTGTGCTTGGCAGATTCTTTAGGAGCACCGTAGGGAAAACGATGGGGCCGGTTGAGCCTCCCCTGCACAGGTCCCGCCGAGGCCGGCGAGTCTGGGCAAAGGCGGCTCGGGTGGGGGGTGGCAGTGCCCGGGTGGGGGGTCCTGCCCTCTGGTCCCCCCCCAGAGCCCCGGGTGAGGAAGGGCAGGACGGCCTCGGGAGCTGGGGTCTCCTGGAAGGGGCCACAAGATGTCACTGCTGCTCTCAGGAAGGGTTCTGTGACTGGCACCCAGACGTTCCTCGGGGAACCGGCTGACTGAAGCGATGGCTGAGGAGGGCAGCAAACACAACGCGCGGGCCATTTAGAGTCGTTTAGAAACGTTTAGCAAGACTATTCTCTCCAATTAATCTCGAAAATGGCCTTTTATGCTGTTGCAACGAAGCTACCTTATTTAGTGTGAAATCTTTACAGTAACGCTTCTCTTAATCTCTAGAGTTCCGGGTCCATCCCTACACAAGGCTTCCTTACAAATGAAGGTCACGACTGGCATGATTCTTACATGCCGATAATAATTTCCTCCTATACCTAAACATCGATGACATGCCTTCCCTCTTAACGTTCACACAGCTGTTTGCTTTAGGTATCTGGCACCGAACATCGAGGAGACGTGAAAGGAGACTCGGGGCCAGGCCTTGCGTGACCCACTCCCCTCGCACCGCGTTCCCCTGGGCACTGAGTAGCACCCGGGGGCTGCACGTCCCCCTGCTGACCTGGCCTAAAGCGAGAGCCAAAAGCATCCACGGGTCCAACAGGTAGCAGACATGGTGGTACTCACCGACACCAAGAGTTCGCCTTTCTTACTCTTTTTTGCTTCTCCCAAGCTAAAAGCGTTCTCACGGTAAAAGAAAATGTTGGTGGTCTAAAGAGCCCTCGCTTAGGATTGCTTTAAATCCAGCTGTTTACAGCAGGTGGCATTAAAAACTCATTAGTCACCACAGCAACACTGGCAGCACCACAATCTCTCCCTGCGCTAAAACAACAGCGTGCAGCCGTCGCGGCAGGAGCCTGGCAGAACAAATGCCGGTTTTGATAAGTCTCTGGGATCCCCCAGTCTCCCCCACTCTCCTGGGGATGTCTGACCACTTGTTGTGGGAGAGAGCTATATATCATCTGGTCTCCTGTAATACCCTTTTCATTCCAGGTACTGCAGGTCACCAAGGCCCCAGCCTCGCCATAGACTCCACGCGAGCGGTGGGATCCTGCATTAAGGGAAATGCTTTGCCTGCTCTGAGCTTTCAGCACGGTGTGGTCCCAAACTGCCAGATGACCCTTCTGCTTGGTTTTAAAAGAATCAAGCTTACGTTCCAGGTGCAGAGGTTAGCTTTCCAGTTATACAGGGAAGAACTGACAGATGGTGTACTGTCAGGAAGACTACAAAACCTTCATTCTAGTATTTTAAAATCCAGGGCTTTTTGGTTGTTTTTTTGTTTGTTTGTTTTAATTCCTGGCAACCTGTGCAGGGGAGGTAGTGTTGTTCAGAATGATGTGGAAAGGGACCAAGTGCTCCATAAAACCATCTGTTCCCTCTCTGGAAAGAGAGGCTGAGGGTGATAAAGAACTATGCGGTCCCCTGGTAACTTGAATGAGTGAAAAGGCAGCACCTACTGGGGACAAACATTTCAAACCTGCAGACGTGAAAAATTGGCATGCCATTTTCTTGCAAGTTAGCCTGACAGCAGGCCCTGGACAAAGCTGAAGAGATTGCAGGTAGTAAGGCAATCGGAGGACAGGTGTCTATTTAATGGTGACCATCTATTGATAAGGATTTATAATTTGATCAAATCAGATTTCTCTGTTAGGACTCTTAAAATTCCCTTAAAATGCTGTGATCTGGCTCCCTGCTATTCAACATTTTCATCAATAGCCTGGAAGTAAAAGCACTGCTGATGAACCATGCAAGTAACATGGCAAATGGCAGAGGAGTGGAGGATTTAGACAGGGCTGTGATTTGAATTATTGGCCCCTACGCTGGGCCTGTTCAAACAAAATGTATTTCAAGGTGCCAGGTGCAAAATTGAGTCTTTAGGAAAAAGACATGCAGACAACACTTCCCAAATGACAAATTCTGGAAAGCAGCTACCATAGGAAGGAGTCAGAAACCACAGAATAGTGGCAAATCAACACAGACCTCCAGCATGATGCCACAGCAAATGCAGTCATCTAGATGCACAAACAGGAGAGAATTGAATAGGGAGCTGATTTTGCCTCTGTAGGAGTATTCAGCAGGCTGGTATTACACTTTCAGTTTTCACATACTTTGTTAAAGACAGCAAAAATTAGAGAGGCAGAGCAGGGAAAAAAGTAACATGAGAAATTGCCTTACTGTGAGAGCACCTGAAGAGTTCAATGAGAGCAATTTATCAACAGAAAAGAGTGAAACTAAATTCTGTATAGAGAGGAGGGAAAAACTTTGTGTCTCTTCAATTAATAAGAGAAAAGTGTAACAAGAATTATGGACTGGGTATTAAAACTAGACAAATTAGATCAGAAGCAAAGTATGAACCTTTGATAATAAGAGGAATTAAGCATTGGTACAACTTTCCAGTTGGATATTTCACTGAAGACCAGTTGACCTTTTCGAAAAGAGGTTTTGCCAGCCACAAGTGGATGACATCATTTAAGAGATTCATCCGTTTCTGGTTTTGTCTACATCTGCTAGTTAAGGAGTTGATTGATGTTACATCTAATAGCAGTAACAGCCTTTACTTTCTCCATACAGAGATCCAGACTGATCCTAATGATGGCTTATATTTTGGAATAACCTTAATCTCCCTGATTCCTGATGCAGATATTCGGAGACACAATATTGAAGTGTGAAGGCACCACTGGAACATCTCCACTCTAAAATGCTGAACTTGGTACCCAAATCAGTTGGAAAAGACATTTCTCCCCTCCTCATACAGCAACAAACCAGCTAGAAAATTGCTTCCTTATAGTGCTACGGAAAAGCTGATTGATGCCAAAGGACAATGAATATCCCTGGAGACCTTTCACAGGGCCCTGGTGGGTGGTATGAATTTCTGATACACTGGAGAAGCGCCAGAGTTTGTCGGCAGTGCAGCTTGGGATCAGATATCTCAGAATGAGAGGGTTTCTGAAGACTTCAGTGAAGCTAGGTCTTAACCCGCTAATAATTTTCTGTTGTCGCGCTGTCGAGCACAGGCACTATATTAATCATAATTGCAAATGGGTCTTGTTCAGTTCCTTCCTCAGTTCCATCCTCTTAGCCTCTCACTGAAAAGAATATCTGGGACTAGGCTAGTATTTGTTTTGGAGAGAGTGGCTGGGACCTTGTAGGCTGATTTTCCTCATAATTTGATTTCTACAGCTAGAAGAGCAATGCATACTTTATTTCCTTTCACGATGCATCTGAATTATTTACTGCTTTCAATCACCTTCTGCAGGGTGAACTAAACAGTGGTACCTAAAAGCAAAATGATTCAATAGGGAACTTTGACTTAGCCAGCCTGGATGCTAGGAATGCACATGGCAAGGCACTAACAGGAGCTCTTGTATGCTCTTCCCTCTCCAGCTGATCTGTCTGACATATTGAAGATTTGAACCCGAAGTATCTGATAAGAGACAACGGAGTGTGTTAAATGCAAGGCCAGTCCCAACTGGAAGAGGGTGATCCATGTGGTTATATCAATTTACTGCAGCTGAGAATTCAGATTACAAATGACTTGCTGGCACCACACAGTTTCCCAAGGCCAATTTAGCCAGTGTGGGTGCAATGCTTTGATCACAGGAGCACCCTTGTCTCCCTACTGTGAGCAAGCAAAAAAAACCCAGCAGAAAAGACAAAGCTGGAGGACAAGAATAACGTGCTACCAAACTTACTACTTGCCTCGGTCTGCCTAAGAGCGCATAGCTCTGCTCCATGTTAGTTAAGGTATCTGAGCTGTGGATTACTGGAGGAGGGAAAGAGGAGGAAAAGGCAGTTGGAAACACTGCAAATATATGGAAAAAATGTTTCGTAATATTAGCAAACAGAAGAATTCAGATTACTTATATACCCATTAACTTTTCAATGTGTAAAACATACGATGTCATAAAAGGTGAGCAGGATCGCTGGCCCTCACTGGAGCCATGCATTGAGCCGACGGAGGACTGGAACAGAGTAATCAAGCACTATGCTTTACATAGGAAATTAATATATATTCATTTAAAGCAGTCCTCAGAGCTTCCCTTAAAAAAAATTAAAAAATTAAAAACCCCAAAACCCCCAAAACAACCCCACGTAGCTGTTAAATATCCTAACTTGCAAGTATCTGCAGGTGAGACAGAACACCCAAGACGGACTTTCTCAACAATTCTGCTCCTGGGAGCATTTCCACAGACTTTTCAGACAGCTGCTTACCTGTTATGAAGCTGATGGTGGAGCTGTCACAGCAGCTCAGCTCTGGGTCCCCCCAAGTCACCATAGTGACCCGGAAATTGTAATACCAAGCAGGCAGCAGGTTAGCTATTTTCTGTGAAGTGACAAAAGACAAACAGCACCTTAGGAGAAAACTCACCATCATGAGGTGTGACTTATAAAATACAGCAATATTTATAAATCCAGTGCCCACACTCATTTTACTGAGCTCCCATTCCTTACTCCGGTAGAAATCTATGCAATTTGGTGTTTGAATTTATTCAAAAATCTGTGCAGTGGGAGCAAACACAGTTGTGACGGCTCTGCTGCTTCTCCACATGCACATGGTCCCAGGTCCTACCTTCCACGGGAACTTCTCATTGATTTCCAGGGTGGTGAGAACAATTCCCGCAGAGCAACCTTCCATCACAAAATTCTGAGTTGATGAAGGCAGAATATTTAACTGGCAAAAGTAGGCTTTTCTATTTTGATTAAATAGCATGTGAGGATAAATTAAAAACAATGTTTTGACTCAGATATTGTCACTTCAAAAGACTTTTTCCAATTTTCAAAGTGTATTTCACTTCATATTATCATTTATTATAAATGAAATATGAATGAAACATAAATGACTTATGAGACAAATTTTATATATATATAAATACAAATGAGATAAATGAAGTATAAAATGCAATATATTTTATACTATCATATGTAATATTTAAGTTAAAATTCAAATACTTCCACTGACAGCACAAAACACTTCAAATATTTAATTTTATGTTAAAATGAAAAGCCTTATATTTTTAAAATTCATAACAAAAGCAAATTGGAAATAATGAAAATTTTCAACAAATCAGAAATTGCTATTTTTCACAGATCTCTGCTGTTTGCAGTGGCCTTTTCTCCCCAGATACTACAAGGCAATCCAAATATAGGCTTTGTGGACTATTCTTTTTATGCTTTTTAGAAAAAGTTGTATCCAATTAACACCAAAACCTTGAAGATGCTTGGACTTCTTCTGACATGCCCCTGGTAATATGGAAAACATTGCTTTGACAATTTTAAAATAAGATACAGAGCACAAAATGAACAAAGCAACTAAATAGAGTGAAAGGGCAAATTCAGTTCCAAAGGTTCTTTCTCACTAAGTGATAACGTTTCAGGAAACAATTTTTGACCTAAGCTGTCAGATAGCTTGATTTTTGATTCCCCTGCCTTCTCACTGGGCTTACACTGTTGCTCCAGTACACATGACTCTGAGATGTCAGTAGATCATAGGGAAATTTGTGGGACGCGCTGGGATTCTGGAGTGCCTCTGGAGAACTCAAAACAAAAGTTCACCAATACCTACCCATATGTTAAATTCCATAAGAGAAGAACAGGAAGAGACTCTTTTTCTAATTCAGGATTACCCCTTAAAATTATTCTTTAAGAAATGCCAACTTTGGCTGTGATATACACTGTCACACTTCAGACTGAAATTCAGACAAAGGAGTTCCAACTTGGCTTCTTTGAACAGGATTTGCAACAGTAAGGGACAATATCATCTCATTTTCTAATGAGCCACATTGACTCTGGAAGATGGCATTACTTCCAAGATGACTCGGATCACTCAGGTGTTAATCTAATTGTGCTGAGTCATGATTACAAGATATTAATTACTCATTTGGTAAGTTATTTTTGTTTTTAATATCCCTGGAGATTTATGTGCTAAATTTTCAGTCACATACCCAATTACAGTTAAGCCGCTGTAGCCAAAATGACTCCACAAATGGTATTATGCAAATAATTATGGTAAATCACTGTGGCTTTCACAAGCAGCAAAAGTTATTGCTATCCTTTTTGCATACTCATAACTTTCTGAACAACTAATTTCAGCTAAAATTGCTTGCTGTCTTGTGCTACAGTGAAGTCTGAATAAAATCTGTTCACGTCCTCTAGGAAATAATGGAAAAGAAGAAGAAGATTTCACTTCATTTCTGCAAAGATGCCCTTGTATATATGTGTATGCATGTTCTTCTAGAGATCAATTTCCACCTAGTTGAAATCCTGGCATAAGTCTTTGTAGCTTCAGAAACATGAAGGCTATTTTCACAAGAGCATCCCTGTAGCTAAGCCTTCCAGATGGCACACTATAAGACTAGCCCGCAAGCCCCAAATCCATATTATCAATATTAATTAAGTAGATAAGGGTTTGGACTACTCCCCCCAAGGAGATGATGGAATTTTTAAAGCCTTGACTGACAAACTGACCCACAAACTGAAGCTGCCTCCGGACTTGCTGAACATGCCCATTTGTCAACAAAAAAGAGGCTCGTCTCCTATCTCATCGCTCTGCTTAAAATTTAGCATGGTTCAGCTGGCATTCCCTTACTTTAGAACAGAAAATGCCTCTAGCATCCTGGCCATTTTCTCTGCTCTGCCTGGAAAAATGTGCCAGGCTTAAAGGCATATATACATAATCATGGGGGAAAGGCAAAGAAATGTCACAAGGTGCCAGGGCCACACAGGCATGGGAAAGCAATAGTCAGTAATGGTCACTTTACCACGGAGGCAGTTAAGGAGACGGTGGCTGCAATTTCGTAGTAGGTTGTCCACTCAGAAGTCATCGTCGATGGGTTGAAGTAAAACATTTCTACAACATATTTCCTGAACACCCCAAGGAAAGGTCTGTTCCAGCTCAAAACCACAGCAGTAGGTCCCAAAGGGTAAAGCGTCAGATCCTTTATTCCAGTGGGCACTATAAACCAGAAATTGTGGTTAGTGACGTTTGCATTGTCAGTTACACTTTACTTTAAAACAATACGTTTCCTTAACCAAGGTCTACCTATTTCTGGTTTGTTCCTGACATTAATTTCCAAGAGCTTCCTTATCACAATCAGTCAAATACCATTTTTCATCATTCGTTCTCCAGTTTGTTATGTCTTTTTTTTTTCAGAAATGACTACAGGGTACTTGGTGTTGGCTGCTTAGCCTGAGGTAAAGCACAGGGCTTGCTTTTTCATAAACAGAGGGCTCCATTCTACTTTGAAAATCAGGATGTTCAGGAGAAATTTCAAGTTGCTCAAAACCAAAAGCTTCGAAAGCCATAACACTTTGGAAGATGAAGACTATGAGAAAGAACAGGTTTTCTGTCTAGCCCTCCTTCCCTGGGGAACCTAAAGGTGCTGCCATGTATTGCTATTCTTGCCTCACAGATGATGACACTGAGAAAGAGGAGTCAAGTGATTTGAAGAATGTCACATAAGGGTCAACTTCTGCAACCCTTACTTGTCTGGAAAGCAATTATTCTTCATGACTTAACTGAGACTACTTAAATAAGTACTTTGCTAACATTTGCAAGGGTTGCAGAGCCCCAGCTATTGTATGCCAGGTCAGAGCGGAGATCAGCACCCAGATTACTTCAGCCCATGTGAGGACGTGATTGCCTTTCCCTTCATAAATCATTTACCACATCTTTTCTTTGCTTTCTCTAAAGTGTTAATACTCAGCCAGTGAAAGTGAGGCTTAGGAAAAACGTGGGGAGAATTGAATACATTTTAAAGTGTATTTTATCTTATTTTAGTTTCATTCGTCATTAACCACCACTGATAATTTCACAGAACAATTTATTTTGCGGTTCTACTATTTTAATATCAAATTCAATATCCTGTTATGAAATTAAAACTCATACAACTGTTGTTTTACTGCATAAAAACATCCCCTTTATAATAAGAAACCTATGAGATGTTTTGTATAGAAACTGATTACCATTTTGAATTTAGTAAGAACCTTTTATGGTTGTGAGGCCACACAAAAGTGGAGAAAATGAAGGAACTTATTTACTTTGGGAATATATGATTTTACTTTCTCAAGTGCAAATAGAATTTTGCAGATTTCTGAAGTAACTACAGTGCGAAAGAAAATCAAAAGCATTTGTAAAAATTGTCCAGTGATAGAGATTTTAATAAGAAAATATATATATTTTTAACTTACTATTTTTTCCTTTACTGAAATATACCATACTCTCTTTTCAAAGTTTTATTCAAACCCAATTT
Source organism: Astur gentilis (assembly GCF_929443795.1). Taxonomy (NCBI): domain Eukaryota; kingdom Metazoa; phylum Chordata; class Aves; order Accipitriformes; family Accipitridae; genus Astur; species Astur gentilis. The sequence continues at coordinate 14,525,904 of NC_064897.1, forward strand.
ATGAAAATATATAAGAAGATTGCCTAGAATGAAAAGGGTCTCACTATATTCACTAGTCCACGTATTTCCTTTCATTTAAGGATTCAATTCTTAAGAAGTTAACTTTGGGTTTTTTGTTTCACTTTCTTCCCTACATCACAGAGAAGCAGCAGAATGAAAAATACTGAAGATCTCTAACTTTCAGCCACCTGCTTTCCCACAAGGCAAACTATTTGTCAAAATGAGAAGCTGGGTGACTCAGGTTAAATATTTCTCTGCAAATGTAACTGTATATACACCGAATCTCTTTTCTCTTTGCCCTTTCTCTTAATACATTTTGTTAAAGTGGTAACCTTAACAAAATAAATGATACTGAAACTAAAAGATACTGAATTCTATCCTAAGTGACTACTTCGGAGCCTGGTGGAATACCAAATTACAGGCATGGGGCAGTAGCTCTGCCTGTTGGCATAAAACCACATTCTTGAAAATGTTGCGCTCGGTCTCAGAGGGTTCTTCTTATCTTCAAATTTCAAAGCAGAGAACATCAAGATCCACTGTTAAACTCAAGAAAATGAAGGCATACACAACTGAAGTTGGTGATGGTCATGTAGTACTGTAGGAGATAAGCCAGCTCTCCTGACCCTTATCGTTCTGGCTTTCAGACTGGGCCACATTACATCCTTCATAAAGCATATTTGCAACAAATGCCTTAACAGCAGTCCCACACACTTCATGAGACAGTGGGAATGCATAACGTCTAGAAGTGCCCACATCTCTCCATGCACCACAGACCACCTGCAGCTCAGGCTGGCTACACCTAGGTGAGGTGACTCCAACACTAAATGACAGAGGCCATCCATGAGCACTGCTAGAGACAAACATATATTCAGGTGTCCAAGAGTGAAGATGGTTCTTTCCACAGGGTGCTCTGTGTGTGAATCCTGGCCATAACTGCTCTGTAGTTAGGTTTGGTAATAACTTAACATTTAAATGTGAAATATCTATCTTCCACTGAAGGAGTGTTTTCCCTACAATGGGCTAGACAATACAAGAAAAGTATTCTCAAGGAGTGTTCACTACATTTGAAATCACCAACATGACAATTTTGTACTCCTTCATGGGCTCTAGGACCTAGTGAATATACTACACATATTTAAAAACAAAACAAAAGAAACACATTTCAAACAGTAGATGCAGGCGTTACCAATGGAAAATGTAACAGGATCAGAAGGCGGTCCAACCAATGGTCCTTTCCGTAGGTAAACCACCACTTGGTACTGAGCACCAGGAACAAGATTTTCAATGAGGCTGCTGCTTGAGTTCACCTAATAGGAGGGGAACACATCAGATATGAAGTTTTTACTTGGTTAAGTAAAAGAATATTGAGACTATACTTGAACTACTCCAGTTACAACACACATTATTCTGAACACACTGGCATCAGTGGCTAAAACTCCATTCATTAAGACCCAAATGCCTAAACTGTGAAAATGGTCAGGACTGACTTGACAAATGATCTGACACAAAGAATCACACTTGCCTTGCTGCATAAGGTCAGCTGTCACACTGCAGGCCCACTCTCTCCTACTGTGAAAATTTATTGAAATATTCAGGCTACATTATTCATAGAATCACAGAATCATAGAACAGTTTGGGTTGGAAGGGATCTTAAAAATCATCTAGTTCCAACCGCCCTGCAATGGGCAAGGACACCTTCCACTAGACCAGGTTGCTCAAAGCCCCATCCAGCCTGGCCTTGAACACTGCCAGGGATGGGGCACCCACAACTTCTCTGGGCAACCTGTTCCAGTGCCTCACCACCCCCACAGTGAAGAACTTCTTCCTTACATCTAACCTAAACCTGCTCTCTTTCAGTTTAAAACATCCTCATGCTATCACTACACTCCCTGTTAAAGAGTCCCTCCCCATCTTTCCTGTAGGCCCCCTTTAAGTACTGACAGGCCACTATAAGGTCTCTCCAGAGCCTTCTCTTCTCCAGGCTGAACAACCTCAACTCTCTTAGTCTGTCCTCACAGGGGAAGTGCTCCAGCTCTCTGATCATCTTCATGGCCCTTCTTTGGACCTGCTCAAGCAGGTCCATATCTTTCTTATGCTGGGGGCCCCAGACCTGAACACAGTACTCCAGGTGGGGTTTCACGAAAGCGGAGCAGAGGGGGAGAACCACCTCTCTTGACCTGCTGGTCACACTTGTTTTGATGCAGCCCAGGGTGAGATCGGCTTTCGGGGCTGTAAGTGCACACTGCTGGCTCATATTCAGTTTTTTATCCACTAATAACCCCAAGTCCTTCTCTTCAGGGCTGCGCTCAATCCATTCTCCACCCAGCCTGTATTTGTGCTTGGAATTGACCCGACCCGTGTGCAGGACCTTGCACTTGGCCTTGCTGAACTTCATGAGGTTCGCAGAGGCCCACCTCTCCAGCCTGTCAAGGTCCCTCTGGACGGCATCCCTTCCCTCTAGCTTGTCGACCGCACCACACGGCTTGGTGTCATCGACAAACTTGCCGAGGGTGCACTCATTCCGGCTGTCCACGTTGCCGGCAAAGATGTTAAACAGCACTGGTCCCAGTACTGACCCCTGAGGAACGCCACTCATCGCCACTTGGACATCGAGCCATTGACTGCAACTCTTTGAGTACGATCACCCAGCCAATTCCTTATCCACTGAGCGGTCCATCCATCAAATCCATGACTCTCCATTTTAGAGACAAGGATGTCACGCGCGACAGTGTCAAACGCTATGCACAAGTCCAGGTAGTCTTGTCATATTCAGGTGATATTATTCAGGCTGGAGTATTTAGGCCATGTGTTTTCAATAAAAACCTGAGGCTTTTCATCAGTCATCCAATTCATCTGCAGCTCTGTGAGCTGAAGGCAGCATTATGAGAAAGCTTTCTTCTGAACGGATGTGTTAAGTGACTGCATGGTGAAATCAGAAATTACTCTCTTTCACCTCCGCTGCACAGCACTACAAAAACCTGACTGAGGGACACTATGATTTTTCTTTTCAGTTTGAAACATCACCATTAAAATTTCTGCTGTGCCACACTAGGTTTCAGTCAGAGCTGGAGGCAGAATGCCTGACCAAGTGATTCCTGGTCTGATACAATATGAAAAGTCTTCTCTCCTGAAGAACCAGCTAACAGCAAATGCACAGAACAGCTTTGAGGAAAGGACTTCATGCACCCTTTCTAGAACTGCGGTCTGGTATTTCCTACTAACATTTTCTTCACAACCTTTCCAAAGTCTGTATCACAGCCACCTTTGCACTGGTGGTTTACTGCAACGCACATGAATATATCAGTACCAGCACAGATTTAGTAAGGAACAGAATTTGTCTTTAACAGCTGCTTTGGAAAGCTAAATCACTTTTAACTCCTGCACAATGTTAGAAATGGATAGAACTCTGCATTGAATTTTGCCCTTTTCAGCTCACCAAGGAGAATTCAAACTAACAGCCATTAATAATTCCAGGTACAATAAGCTGATAAAATTTGATTAGTGGTGGTACGAATATTTGTAATGACAGAAAGAAACAACTGTATTCAGACCTTACTTGCAATAAACATGCAGTTACTTTTACAGATATCTTGTTTATCCATGGATTAGCTTTAGGTACTTGTTTTTGAGTTTGTAGATGAATCCTGTGGTATTTACTGTAATCATATATGTATATACTTGAGACCTGTGGTTTATAATCACCTACTGTATTGTTTTGCTTCCTGATTAAATGACTGCACTTTTAATAAATGGAAGGAAAATAACTCAATGAGATTACAGGCTGATTCTGGAAAACAATTCTCAAATTATCATGAAAAGACACTTCCAAACATTTAAGTTCACAGCCATTGGAATAAACCTCAAAACATTTTGACAAAGATTCATTTTAAGAGACACTTTTAAAGGATGCAGACTCTCTGTATGAATTAACTTGGAGGGCTAACCGCAAAGTTGAAGGAGATAAAGATTTACTGGAAGTGTCTCTTTCCACTCCCATAGAATCATCTAGGTTGGAAAAGACCTTCAAGATCATCGAGTCCAGCCATTAACCCAACACTGCCAAGTCCACCACTAAAACCATGTCCCTAAGTGCCACATCTACAAGCTGAGGGTGCAGCAGGGCAGCACTGCAGTCCTTTGCAGACTCCTCCATCATACACATTTAGGGAGCCAGACAGAAGTTGTGGCATGACTCGCAATATGGCCTTATCAGCATCTTGGTAAGGTAACTGAGATGTGGGCTAAACCCTCTTTCTCATTGAAGCCACATGCCACTGATCCATCATAGCCACAGTATCTGACATGGGGTTGCACACACTAAGGGTTTCAAGTAACAGAAAACTGCGATATTTTGGGGTTCATGATTCTTGATCATTATAAATACATCCCATGAGGCAACTGTAAAGAGCTGTTGTCCATCCAAATCACAGGTGGTCTGAATTACTATTTACTTCCCAGTGCTGACATCTTTTTTTTTATAGATGAAAAGAAAAGCTGACTTCTGATCACCACTAAACTTCCAGGAAGTTTAGAATCAGGTTCTGTATTCATACGTAGGTTATCTAAGAAAGAATTTATGTTAGTTTGATGATAATCATGCATGTGAGCACTTTGCTTAATACAAACGGATTACAGCATATGTCTAAGTGTTATTATGATATGGCACCATTTTGCCTACTGCCACAAAAACGTCTCAAAGCGTACAACATAACTCAAGTTTGAAGAAAGGATTGGCCACAGTCGGTCCAAAAGAAATACAATTTTAAAAGTACTATAGTTTACTGCACACTCTCATTCCTGAATGCTGTGCTCTCCCCTCCACTCTGCATCATCCGTGTCCCTTTAGATTGCAGAAGGGAGCACCTACTGCTGTGCTCTGCAGCCCTGAGCCTGATAGGGCCCTGAGGCATGACAATCCCAGACAGCAGGATGATGAGCAATTTTTTCCTGTATTTGTAAAGGCTCCAGCTTCCGCCCCTTACCTCAGTGCAGTAGTGTTTTTCAAGCCTTTGACTTTCCTTTTGCTTCTGACAGGTCAGGGAGACCACAGACACGATGGTGCCGTTGCCGCCACTCTCGTGTGACGCTGTCCAGGATGTCAGGGCAGTAGTGGAGCTTAGCACCGTCACGGCCACATGCTGGGGCTTTTCCGTGAGCTCTTCTATCCATTCACCTGCGGGGCCTGGGACAAGTCCCAAAAGCACACGTGAGCAGGCCACTCTATGCATTTGAGGCATACATGTTAAAACATCCTTCTTTCACGGGATCATTTACTACTAGTGAAAGAGGCTGGACTGACAGTTGTCCATCTCCACAGCCCTCAGGCAGTGAAGATGGCAGCCCCTGGGAAACAGCCTGTGGCTGGTGCTATTTCACCTGCAGCAGAGCAGATGATGAGAGAAACGTCCCCGTTTGAAAATTCGGATTGCAGTAGTCTCTATCGCTTACCAGAAACCACCCAGCAATATCAGATTTGCTCCAAGGGAATGTTTAAAAGCAGTGCTATCCAATCATGGGCAGATAACTGACAAATATTAAAGGATAAGCATATAAAATTTTTTGCTTCTCCACATACTAACATACCCTCCAAATGTACTACAGCCTTGAAGCGTGAAAATTGAGTTCACAGAGGTTACCACCGTGAAGAATCTCATTCTCCATTAGACTTTTTGAAGGACTTACTAGAGAACACAGGTTTAAATGTAGATAAAATAACAATTTGGAAAATAAGTTCAGCTAGACTTGGTCAAAATTTCAGATTTCATGAAAATCGTCAGCTTTTCTTGTTACTTTTAAGTGACGTTTGTGACAGCTCTCTGACATTCCTTCCTCCATGAAATTCTAATGGTACTTTATTTTTATTGAGAAAATAAAGCAAATGCCAGAGCAAGAATTTGGTGTAAGATCAGCCTATAAGATTTGACAATCCATACTGATATCTGGGTGCAACAAAAATTTATGTAATACAAGCCAGTAATTTGACAAGATGATTCACTGACTGAGTGCTACAAGGATAAGATAAGGCTGAAGCTCTGAGCAAAATTTATTCACGACAACAGACTCACACCTACACAGGTAAAAGGAGGAATTCGGTCATTAGCTTAGTCTCTGGAGCCAGTGGATGTATCTGTAGCTCTTACTATTCAGAAATTGTTTCAGCATCAGCATTAAGGGAACTGAGCTACCTCATGTCACAGCCCAAAGTTGAAGTCCCCACACAAAAAACCTACTTGATCAGACTCATAAAGAGGAATGGAAAAGCAATTTCACCTGAAGAGTACTTGTGCTCTCAGATTTGGCATACTACCAGAAATACATACAAAAATCTTTCTAAAATACTAAGGATCTTGTGTTTGACAAAATGAATAAGACAATTGCCAAGAATCCTCACCTGGTTCTAAAAGCCTGCAAAACTAACAGACAAAACCACAAAAACCAAATGTTCTCATGTGTTACATAAAAAATGAAAATATTTGTTACATTCCTGTAACACCTTAATACTTTATACTGAATGAGATTCAAGTTCATCCTTAATCTAGCAATCCATACACCTATACTTTGGATTAATATTGTCTCATTTCTCTCGGGTCTCTCTCACCAGTTAGTAGACTTCATGGAAGACATTGTATTACATATTGCTTAATGGAAATAAGTCACATCTTGTAAAATGGAATAATATTTGGTACTAATAGCAATGCTACATAATTTATTTGATATACTTGTGTGCTTATACATACTTTAATGATTTCCATATAATGAAGCTGCCTAAGAACTATTCCTAAAGAAAACCAGAAGACAGTGAAATTACAACAGCAGAGACCCTTTCACTCATGTGCTGTTTCCTCTTTTTTCTTTGTTTTCCAAGTACTGTTTCTTTCAACTATGAAGTTGAAAACATAGGAGCAATAGGGGAATTGAGTTACATGCAGCCAAACTTTATGATGAATTTAAGCCTAAATAGCTAGCATTTGTAAATGTTATGAGCTACTAAAGACACAGTTTTTATTAGTAATGTACTTAAGTACATTTCATTTTAATATGAATAGTTCTGCCAGCCTTAGCTACCCTGTCTTGTTGCAGCATTCATGATTCAGGGGAGACACTGTCCTCCCACATGTAAAGTTGTGTAGTGCTGCAAGTGTTCCCCTGTTCTCATTGTATGGGCAATTTGTAGGCTATATCTATTTGCTTTCATAGAAAAAGGTACAAAGGTGACCACAGCCATCACAAGGATAATAATCTGAATTCACCAACAGCTGTCTCACTTGCTGATCTAATTGTCAGTCATGATATTAGTTTACACAGTAGTGTATTACTACTTTCTCTTTTACCAAGTCTTCAGTTAAGAAACCCTGGGATTCTACAGGGAAATAATAAATTACTTTTCCTTCTCTGAATTTAGCAGGCTGAACTATTTCATCTACTGTAATTTGCCCCATGTTCTCTCAGAGACCATGCAATTTCAGAGTTCAGTGTTTAATTGTGCAATTCCCACACTGTCAGCCTGAGATGCCCTTCATCCCTAACCTGGTACATACAGCCTCCAGGAGTAAGGAAGTTAAGTATTTTCAAGAATTTCTATAACCACCGATTTAATTATTGGAATTAAATCCTCTCTGAAAGATGCAAGAGGGGAACCTGTTTCAGTGAGCCATTTCTGAACACTGGACAACGACTCTCTCAAATACGTCACCTGCTTTCAGTTCTTAGCTCTGCCAAGACAGCATGAGGGAGGCCCATCCAGGCAGGATATAATATATAACACACTTTCACCATATTTCCTTCTCTGCTGCAGGGAATTCCAGAAGACCAAACTCTTCTGATCCTGCAGCAGATGCCAGAGCTGCCACAGTGGTCAAACTCTGTACATTAAAGTTATATTGGTCTGGGAGAAAAAGAGATTTGTTGAGATACTTACTGATGTAAAAGCTAAGTGTTTTTGCTGATTGACTTCCCCGAACTTCACAAGAGCCAGAGGAGCTAAATGTTGTTACAGACAACTTATATTTTCCTGGTTCTTTCAGTTCAGCAACAAATTTGTGAGTGTCCTCACTTACTGTCAAAAATTCCGTGGAGTTCTCTAAATCAGGGGGGGAAAAAAAGTGTGGATTAATTGAAATTTGAAAGGTTCCAGCCACTGCGGAAATGATTTATATCAGAAATGCTAATACTGTTTCTGCTGTGGGATTAAAAGGTATCCAAAAGGACTGGATTTATGTGGGTAGTTTTATTTCTTGCCATCAGTACAAGAGTAATTAATGACCAAGGTTGCAGGGTAGGTGTAGAGGAACAATAAACCCAGGCTAAATTTTCATTCTGTAGAAGGGATGATAAAATAGGGTTTCCATGACTGTGCAAGTGAAAAATAGCATGGCATGGAAGAAAAGGAGCTTCCAATTTTCTATCTATTGCATTTTTATTCTGGGGAAAAAAAAAAAAAAAAAAAAAAAAAAAAGTATTTGCCCTTAGTGTGGGAAGGCTTACAAAACCTGCTTGTCAGGAAATAAAATTCATTTGGATAGAATAGGTTTTTAAAACAGAAAATCTTTAAGCAACATGGTGACTTTCTTGTAGCTCCATCACTTGAAAAGTCTCCCCGTTCTTCACCACAGCCTCCTTGTGGCCTAAGGAATATATTTGGTAGCTGTCCTCTGAGACAACTGTTAATCTGAATCTAGACTATCTTTTCTGTATGCCCTGTCCAGTCAAGGTCCCCCTGAGAACCTTTCTCAGTGGCAGACAAAACTACAAGGTATAATGTGCCTTCTTTGTCTCAAATTTCAAAAATCAGTTCATTTGTCCTTTCTCCGATACCGGAATGGATTTATGATAACTGCAGTGTAAACAGTGCAGCAATATATACAAGAGTATAAATCTTGTTTAACAGAAGAGAATTGCAAACTGCGATTTACCCCTCCTCCCTTACTTTTATGATGCTCAACCAAAACTAGATGCTATTCAATGCAAGAAACTTCTCAAGAAATACAGGAGATGTAACAAAGTCCTATGAAGCACAGTACTAGCTAATTAATAATTTGCAGAGGAGACAACCCAGCAATGGAATTACAGAAAAGAGGTACAAAAAGGGTGTGAGGCTCTGTTTTACCTTCCCTTTCAACATTGATATGGAAACCATCAAACGCAGTAGGTGGCTTTGGTGGTAACCAGGTCAGCACCATTTGCACAGGAAGGAAGGAGGGGGGCTCTGGCGTGAGTTTTCCCGATGTGTTGACATCATTGGCCTCGTAATCACTGGCAACTGCATTGACAAACTCCTCTTCACCCTCGGATGACTCAGCTTCGTTAGACCACCAGTACGGCTGTGATGTGGTTTCATACTCAGTGCTGTTATAGCGGTAGTCCGGCCAGGCTGCAGATGTGTTCGCTGCTGGACTTTCAGGTGGGTTGTCAGAAAAATGGCTAAGTTTTTCTTTTCTTATGATTTCTTGTGGTCCCATGAATGATTCTTCTGCAAAATTCCCACTGTGCTCTTCCCAGTTGTTTCTGTTGATTGGTACAATCTGAACAGAAATGTTTCGAGGTGGGTAAGGAACTAAAAGAGAAGCAAGGGTTAGTCTTTTAATAGCTATGTTCTGTACGCCTTTACGATGTGTTAATTCCCCAGAGAAATATTGTTTGCAAGAAAACAATGCATCTAGGGATATTCTGAAATAACTAGTTCTTATTAAGATTCTTCCTTCTCTTATATATACTTATAGTAGAAGTGATTCTAGTGGGATCAAGATGAGTGTAAATTCACAGAAGAATCATGATTCAAGAATCAGCTGGGATAGAGTTAATTTCTTCTTAGTAGCTGGTAGAGTGTGTTTTGGATTTAGTGTGAGAATAATGTTGATAACACACTGATGTTTTAGCTGTTGCTAAGTAGTGCTGATCCCAAATCAAGGACTTTTCAGTTTCCCATGCTCTGCCAGCAAGCAGGTGCACAAGAAGGTGGGAAGGAGCACGGCCAGGACAGCTGACCTGAACTAGCCAAAGGAATTCCATACCATAGAACGTCATGCTCAGTATACAAACTGGGGGGAGTCAGTTGGGAGGGGTGGATTGCTGCTTGGGCATTGGTGATGTGCACGGGTCACGAGCAATCGCATTGTGTATCACTTGTCTTCTCTTGGGTTTTATTTATTTATTTATTTATGTTATTATATTGTATTCCTTTTCATTACTACTATTACTATTACTACTATTGTTAGTATTACATTTTATTTTACTTTCGTTATTAAACTGTTCTTATCTTAACCTATGAGTTTTACTTTTTTTTCCGATTTTCCTCTGCATCCCATTGGGAAGGGGCAGTGAGTGAGCAGCTGTGTGGTGCCTAGCTGCTGGCTGGGCTTAAACCATGACAGCCAGGAAGAAAAGTAGATGTGAAGTCACAGTAAATCAGACTTCAGTGCTATTAAAGCAGCAAGGCTACTCCAGTGTGAATTTGTAAGAGTAGATCTTCATTTATTCTATTGTGTCTTCCAGAAAGACCTTGATCATGGAAAAAAATACTTCTGTAGACAGGAATTGAAAAACATATGCAAAACTAATATATGGCATAGCTCACATTTAAAAAGTATGACCTTCACGTTGCTGTAGGGCTTTTCATATGCTTTTAGCAGCCACCTTTTCACAAGCATTAAACATCAGTTTAAATTTTAATATTTGTGAAAGCTTGATCTTAAGATTTGGGTCTCCAGAAGACAAGATTCTGGCATGAGAAGAAGTTATGCCAGAAGGTGAACACACACCATTTTGTCTGCCTCACTGTAATTGCTTGTCTGTCTGCCCTTACACACGGTAAGTGTGAGTAGCCTCTGCAAACAATTTTGACTGGCATTTAAGCTGGCATCTTACAAGACACTAATTTGTTCACCTCCCCTGTCCCAGCCACGGCCACTAATACAAAACCAGACACTACAATCTCGTTGCAGTTTGTGCGAAGAATGGGGGATGGGAGGGCAGCAGGAAATAAAAATGAGATCCTGTTGGTTGTATTCTTATGGTTCAGTATCTCAATAACTATATTTAGGATCCTCAGGACAGAACTCAGCTGGCATCAGTTGGCTTTGCTCTGCCCAAGGCAATGGACCAACATCAGTGTATTCATCTGAAGATTTGGCCTTTTGACTTTACCACTGGTTCGTTTCACTTTGGACCCTGGAAAATGTCTGTGGTCCAACAGATGAACAGAAAAGTTTTGGGCACCATCCCAGGACCAAATTAAATTAGTTCTGGACCCTGAACAAATGCAATTTTCAGCCTTTGCAACATTGCTGTCTTGGAGATTAAAAGTTCATGCTTCAGGGCATAAAGTGGCCACCAAGTGGGGTGACTATGACATTCTTTGTGACAGAAGACAGCACAATGAGGAAGGCCTTCTCCAACAGTTTAGCTATGATTCACTGTGCAAGCAGACAGACCAATACAGATAGATCAATAGTATGCTCAGCGTGGCTATTCCTGTGGCTTAAAAATTAATTCCTAGCACAAGGCCTAGGATATCTCATGTGAAGCAGAATTTATTTTCTAAGAAGCAAGCTTTATAACAGAAACACTCAGGCCAATTTCCCTTTGCACTGTATTGTACACATATCCCTAGCCACAGCATCCTCCTCCCATGCTCCTGGCCAGGAGCAGCGGCCAGGACTGCTCCCACACAGACCCTCCTCTCTGTGGGATCCATCCCCTCCCCACAGCAGAAAGGAAAGCAGCCATACAGACTTGGAGCAAGAGGTACATAATAATTTTTTTCACCTGTTCTGTGCCGTTTGGGCTCATGCTGGACCCCGCTGTATTCCACTAGCGTGCTTTTGTTGAAGGTCGCTTCTGATACCAACTGAAACGTGATGTTACTGTAGCATATGCCTGGTAGCCAGTGATTGAAAACCGTTTTACCTTTAAAGAAGTCTGCCCAAGGTTTAAAAAGAAAAGAAGAAAGGAAAAAAAGAGGAAAATGCATCAAATGTTCACTTTCTGATAATGCAACTGCACATGCTGAACTGGCAGCGTTTCAGATGTTTAAACATTGCACAGCCTGGTCTGAGACACGAAATTCTAATAATTTAGTTTGCCAACATTTTTCCTGGCTGTCAAAGGCACTTTGCTAAAGAAAAGAAAAAAAAAAAAAAAAGCAGCCCAGCACAAGAAACATGAACTACTTTTCACAGGAAAGGGAACCGAACCTGGCAACCTGTTCCACGTGACACTGAATATCTCAAAGAGTATCTGACAGTTTCTTCAGACCTTTAACTGCTGCACGCAAAAGCCTCCTTGGTCTTTTGCTGACTGAGGCATAATGTCCGGGGTAGATGCTGAAAGGGCCATCCACCACGCAGCTGAGTGCAAGCCGCGGTACCGAGAGCTGAGCTCACGTCCACCGTCGGTACACGTGGGGGCTGAAGAGAAGTTGCTTAGGGCTATTTGGCTATGGGAAGGAGTGTGCAAGCTGAGTAGCGAATCTCTTAACTCGGTTTGACTTTTTTATTTATCAGCAGCTGCAGCTGCACACAGCCCCTGGAAACATGTATTAGCTGTAGAAAACAAAAATTACTGCTGGTACCCCTTTTGTTCCCTGGAAAGAGGTCACCTATATTTTGTGCTATGATTCAGAACTACCGTCCTAACTTCTGGCACTTCACAGCCTTGAAAATGTGATTTCTAGCCCCACTGTATTGAAGCAAAGAGACTCCAAAATTTTCTGACCTCTTTCTGGAGGTGCGTATCTCCCTCTGCTGACTTCAGAGAGAGCTTACAGTGACCAGACTTCTACATTGGGACCCTTAGTTCGGCGCCTAAAATCCAGCACCTACTGGATTGCTCAAAGGCATTTTACTGCCACTATGCAATGTTAAACCATTGGGGTTTCAGGGCCCGCAGAGTATGCAGGTGCCTTTCTCATCTCTTACGATGTTTTCCAGAGCACAGTCCCATTTACATCTCTGAGATAGACGCTATGCTTAAGCTATATGGCAGGGCAAAAGGGAGTTGTTATAAGCAAATAAAAAAGAAAGCAGAATTTGCTCTTATTAGATTGTTTAGATGGTTAGATTGGTTGTTTAAATTGTTTAAACTGACTGTCTAGATTGTTAGATTGATTGCCCTTGATTAGATTATTTTACGAAAATTGACATTTATAATATGCAGCAGGGTTTATTAGCTCAGGGACAATACTGAATGCTACAATAATATACAGTACTATACAGCATAGTACTATCAGCACTGTGTCACTGTGCGGTGATGCAGAACTACCAGGTTTAAATCCTGCACCAGGAATCAGGTATATTGAACGGGTTTCCCAGCTCTAGGGTATCCCAGAGCTCTCCTATCAGCTGTTCACCAACGACAAAACCTTGGCCAGAGGGAAGAAACTGGTAAGTTTTTTAATGCTTTCAACTGACACAGAATGTCATCCAGGGATTTCAACAAGCATATCTAGAAAGCAAAAAACACATCTCTGTCCTTCCTACTGAGTTTGGGGCTTCTTTCCTTTTTCTTTTTCTTTTTTTTTTTTGGATTGTACATCAGCAGGGAAGATAAAAAAAATGGTGGAACATTTTGGGGATTTTAGTGTACATGTTTATTTGGAAGCACCAGAAATTGGGCATCCCTTCCCAAGTTGATAGCAGAACTGATGAAAAAAATCCAGACCACCCAGTCTTCCTCTAAAATCCAGAAGAAAGGAAGCATCACTAGAACTAGGATGGGAAGCAGGTTTAAATCCAATGTGAACCACCAGCTCAATTCAAGGGCCCATCCCTTACTTCATGATATAAAAGTTATTATACGAACAGACACATTACCAGAAATAGAAATTATTATGTCCAATACATGTCAAAAACACACCTAAGACCACTGTTTAAAATGTTTCCAGCAGAGTTAGCATTAAGTTTTAGTGGAATAGTTTCCTCCTACCTTTGTACAGCATTGTTCGGTAGTCTTTTCCTTCCCAGTAGCTTATATTTACCCTGGTAAAAACATTGTACTTCTCTGGGTACTGAATTTCAAACAACACTCCTGTTTCTGGTGATGGTTTGTAATCATAGATAGAAACATTGCTCACAGGAAGGGGTTCTAAAGGATATGCAAATAAAAGGAAAAAAAGGAAGAAAGAAGCAGGTTAATAGGCAAACTGAGCTCTTCACACATATGCACGACCAATGAAACAAATGGTTTTGCTAGGTATTGCTAGGTTTTGCTAGGCACTCTTAAATCTACCAGGTGATATTTGGAGCTTCACAGAGGTCTAGGGAAAAGCTACTTGGGATGTTGTCAGAGCCAATATTTGTGTGTTCCCCCACAAAACAATTTAAGTTCTTGATGTTTACACTTTAACATAAAATTTCCTTATTTGCTATAAAAAATAAGATTGAAATAGCAGTTACTATTTAAGCACTCAGTCATGACCCCAGAAAGATTTTAGTCTTTAATGCTTGCCAATCATGTAAAAGTGCCCAGATAAAAACAACAAAACACTTGAAATTGCTCATAACTGTGGCATAAATGTGAACTTTTAAGATTAGCTGAGAAGCTTATCAGTGTAACAGCAAAAAGAAGCTACCTGAATGCAGATTTTCTATTTTGATATGTATTCATTCCTTTATTTCATGGGTCCCCATTCCTACCATATCTGAGACGGCCACCATCTTCAATATATTTATCCACACCAAACTTCTATAAAATATAGCAGTACCATTACCATTATTTTACAGATGAAGAACTGAGGTACAGAAAAGTAGTTTACTGGAGGGCACAGGGGATCTGCTGATCTAATGCTCTGAACTCTGAGCCAGGTGGGCTACAAAAAGTAAGAAAAATACCCTGTGTCTTGTGATATGGCATCTAGACCCATGTAGCTCCATCGACTAAGGAAAGCTGTGTCAATTCAGTGCAGCTGGAAACCTGGATTGTTGCTAACAATAAGAGAGTCACAGTTTTATTCAGCCTCCTTTATCCACAAAAAAAAATTATAAATAATTACCCTTTTGCTTGATGCTCTTCTCAGGGGAAAAAAAAAAAAAAAAAAAAAAAAGGCAACCGAAATATACATTGGTTAAGAGGGCCAAGCAGATATTTAAAACAAGGTTATAGCGTTCATTGAAGTTTGTCATACTAACATATTTTAATAGAGGTAGTTAATGCACAACACCCTCAGTAATTATGCCTACAACCTTATAAGTATTATTGTGTTGATTTAGTTCCTGCACACTGTAGGGAAAAGATTGAAAAATTCAGGCTGTTGATTAGCATAGCCTTAGAGGACACATTTGTGTTCAAAGTTCTGCTGCGGTAGGCCCTGGAGAAAAACACAAAATATTTTTCCCTTAGAGCATAGAGTCACAACGGCCAAGAGAAAGAGTAGATGAAAGGGAAGACCAGTGTCAGTTTCAAAAGTGGAATTATGCCACAGAAGGTGGAACAGATTAATCAAAGATGGAAAAGCAAGACTGTAGTGGAAGCGAAAATTAAATCCCAATTACCAGCACAGGATTTTCACCACAGCACTAAGTTTCCAGATGTGATGAGAAGTGGAGAAGAGAAAACAACTAAGAACAAAAGCCACAGATGCAAACAGAATCTTTCCCCAAGTCTTAAGAAGAAGTTGTGGAATCATTTTCAACTTTGTCAGAGCATGGGAATGCAATCGTGTGGGATTATTAAACTATTTCTCATGGCAAAGACGCTTCATTAGCTTCAGGTAAATATCAGTATATTTGTGTGTTAACCACTTAAAAACAGAAACTCCCAATCTCACAAATACCAACAGGCACTTCAGTGATGGGATCTGTGAAAATTTTGCTGACATTTTGTGATAAGCCTAGAAATAAACAGGAGCAAAGCATATCATGGGAAACAACAAAGCCTACCCTCTTCTTTCTGCTGAGGCTTTTCCCATTGCTTATTCTGAAATAAATAGTTGATCTGACTATCCACATGACCAGAGGGTTTATATCACAGCTCACACAGCACACGATAGTAGTTTAAATGTCAATAACAATCTCTAAATAGCACAACGCTTATGTGCAGTCATCTTTCATGTTATCGGGTGTGCCCTGGGCTTTCTTCTGCTATCTCATTCACATCTGATGTCTCCTTATTTCTGAAAGAATTACTGAAACTTTCTTATGTCAGTGATTAAATTACCCCATTTATTCCTTCCTACAACAAATCAAATAAAAGATGGAAGTTATATTCATTTTTAATCCAAATGATTTTTCCTCCTGATGCTTTGATTTAATTAACCAATAATTGAATTAAGCGGTAATCACCACAGACTCTCTCTCTTGTTGTTATCTTCCGCTTACTATCCTCTCGTTGCTCATGGCTGATGTTAGCAGAGTAGCATGAGTGATATAATGCAATTTAAAGATTCTTCCATTATCTTACTTCCTTCGGCACCAAATCTTCACATCAAAAGCTATTTGCACACTGTGAAATTAAAAAGACACTCAGCAGATAAAAATCATGTTCTGTTTTTCACTTACTAACTGCTCCTAGGGTTATTAAACTTAAAGAATATGTAAAATGTCACCCTTCACTATGTATATTTATAATTCAGAGCATAAACAGTCTGGTCTTTTTAATTTTACAATTTTCAGTATTTAGGATCCAGCTTTTCAAAGATTTCAGTGGTTCTCAAGAAGTAGCCTAAATAAAGTGTAATATAATACTTCAGAAATCTTAGAGCTTTATAAATGCTCTGCACTACATTGACATGTGAAGTCATATTACAGAAGGACTTAGAGGATTTCAGTGTCCCTCTAATAGCATGTTTAAGGCACTTCTTCACGTACAATCTCTTTATTTTTAGACTTGCAGATTATATTAAATGCACATAGACAAGCTTGCAGGATCAAGACCTAAATTTGCCTTTTTTCTTAGTGTCTCAGAATCTGCTGCTCCTATAGCAACTGTTTTCCCATTATATCTGTTTATGGGAAATTTAACTTCTGTGTTTCTCCTGGACTCTACAGCATTTTGCATTTAGCACATAGCTCACATTATACAAACATCAGGATAGCATAGTAAATACGGCTAATGTCTTCCTCAAATGCCCTGGAAAATTCTGGATGCTACATTCTCCATTAATGCATTCAATTTGTGCCAGACACATTAACATTTGCAATTCGGGGTGGGGGGGTGGGGAAAGTACATTGAAAATAAGTACTATATTCCATTGTAGATTAGGTCACTCTTCAGATTGAATTAATGATTGATTACTGTGGTAGGTTAGATGTAGTATTACACGTGGGTGGTTGAAATGGGACTGAGATCAACTCTCTTGCTTCTCACACTCAAACCCAAATTAATCATGATTCACCTTCATATCATGACTTTTATAAAAAGGAAGCCCCATTAATGGAGTGACCTAACTCCCACAGGTAATGCCCTTTATTCATATGAAGAAGTTGTGAATTATGCCATTTTCTACTCAGGATGACACTATTTATGTTGCCTATATAGTTACTGGGAGTTAAGTCATAGCCAGGATAAAGCTTCCCTTATGCTATAAACTTTAGGGATCATTTTATCTCTTGCTAAAAAGCAACCATTTCTGAGATTAAAAAGCTGCTGTTTAATACTTCAGGAACATAATGTTCAAGTTTATCATAGCTAATAGAGATGCCATGTGCTATTGCTTATGAAAGGGGAATGTAAGTGAAAGTAGCATCTGAGCAATGATGGTATATACTGCAATTTCTAGATGCCCACATGACAAAAAGATGATACAAACTAAAAAATAATGTCTTCACAAGAACAAAGGCATATCTGTTGTTCTTAAACAGATTTAGGCCAATACTTCAGATCTGCCCTCCAATGGAAATTATGGCAGGAAATCATATGGTTGCAGTTCTTTTTGTTTCTTTGATTCTGATGGAAAACTTTTTTCACCTTAAAAGGGTGACAACATGATTTGTTTGCTGGGTAAAGCTGAGCACTAACGGACCTAGATGTTCTGAGTTACATTTCAAAATTAGGGCTGCCATGGATAACCTGCCTTTTTAAAGACATGCCATGTCATCCTTTAAGAAAGAAAAACACAAAGAGCTTAAGTTTTACATTTCATTGGAAAAAACCCCCAACTCTGAAGCTCCTACTTCAATGCTCTGATCCATTAACGAGCCAGAGGAAAGGATTGGACCTGCTGAATCACTTCCTGCAGCATCTGGCACAATGACAACCGAGCATTAACTAGGTCTAATGCCAATTACTTTCTGAGAGCTGAAGAGATCAGACTCCCAGGCAGCAGGCCTGATGGTCTCTTGAGGAGAGTACTTTTTGTACAAGATACAGAGGCAGAACTCTCCCTAAAGGGAATATATTTTACAGTGATTTATGAAAGGAATCATCTGCTTTCGAAACAATGAGACATTTACCACTCAAAACTCCTAATCATGAGCCAAAATAAAAGTCAGGCAGAGCTGCTCTTAATTACCCTCAGAGGTCCTGAGATCCTGATTTCTCTAATTCCCACTAGAGATACATTTTTCCTACAGCACACGATAGCTTTGCAATGTACTGCTTTCCTGATTCCTTCGAATATACAAACATTTTTTCCTTCACAATGAATAGAAAAATTGACAGTGAATTTGGAAAAAAAAAAGGCTATATGGGTATGAGTCACCCTGAGAAAAATAAAATAAGGCTTCAAGCTGGGAAAATGGAGGATGAGTGAGAATTTCAGTCACTGATTTTACATTCGTGCTCTTTATTCTCTCATAAACTACTTTAAACCCAATTAGTAATAAGGTGGAACTTTCTTTCAAATATTGCAAAACACTAAATTAATTATATAAATTCTGCAGTTACTTCACTCCCATTGAAAAGCCAAAACTCCAAGAGCAGAAGAAAGCAGACTTGAAATAATTGCATTAGATACCAGAACTAATTCTAACCTTGTCCAGACTGAAAACTGGGAGGAAGGTCATTTTGATAGGCACAACACAACTGCACTCACAGGAATCTGGCCAGAACAGCAAGATTCACACACCTGTCCTTGTGAAAACCATCACAGGGATCTTTAATAAGAAGTGGTCAGGGTTTCAGTTTTTCTCCTTCAGTGAAGTACTGGGTCTAATTTGCTGAACACAGCTTTGCTATAGAATCCAAAGAAGCAGTGCTATTTTACGCTCAAATTCTATTTTACAGGTTTCCTATCTAAGGGTTGAATGCACCCAGTTCATCTCGTCCTCCCTAACGTCCCAGCTCAGGAAGCAATGCAAGGATGCAGGCTGTGCTCAAGCTGACAAAACCCTTGGGCTCTGAGAAGAAATATTGCAGCAAATAGCTCATACTTTGCATTACAACAATCTGGACTACAGAACCTAAACAAGTAAACTCTATAGTTTGTGGTGTTTTGATTAACATAAGAAAACCCTGAAATTATCCCAGTCAGAGACAAGCAGAAAATAAACTGTTCAGTCTTGTAGAGAAGGCCCAAATTAACAATAGAAGCTCAAATGGTAGCGTGCATACATGTATATTCATATAATGTTAAGATATTTTATATTTTTATACGTACATATTTATGCACACGTATATTTATATGTATTTCTATTTACACATACAATTCTATATGCATATATATAATGTATAAAATACATGTTTGGTTAGCTTTTAAATCATCTTTCTTTGGAGGAATCTTTTTTTTTTTTCTGGACAGAAACCTTAGAGGGGTAAACCAAAAGTCTTCTCTGACTTAAATGGGATGAAGTTTCAACCTGTGAAGAGACCTACCTTTTTCTTGCCAACATGCTGAGAAGCAGCACATCGCTGAGGGATGTGAACAGGAGAAAGGAAATGTCATCAAGATATACCATTGGAAAGCAGAGGTCTTTCATGACTCTCACTGAATTTCTAAGTAGGCAATCTCTTTGAAGGACCTTACTCTCGTTTTGACAGGCATAATTCGGATACGCACTGCTCTGTGTGAAACTCAGATCTCCAGCATATGGCCAAGCTGAAAGACTGCATCTCCCCGCACGGAGTCCTTTGCAGACATCAGGAGATCCCAGAAAGCTATTGGGAAATATCAAAGTACAGACTTGGGAATAACCACATTGGCATCACTGGCTATCCTGCTTGATTTATCTTGTGGCAGCCTAATGAATGGGGCCAATCTGCCACTGCTAAAGCTCTCCTGATACCAGTGAAATTAGCACAGGAATTAATTTGGTCCTGGAAGCTGGTTGCAATGTGCTATTTTTTCATGCGTAAGATATAGATGGAAGAAATTAGATAGTTATATGTCTATGCGCGGTTAAAATAAACTAAGAATGTTAAACAGGCAGAGAGAGCATATGGCACGAAGAAAAATATGAATCTATCCTAATTATTGCCTGCCAAAAAAATCAAGTTAATTAATAGTCAGAAAATGATGTAAACCAGGCAGTGGACAATACCAATAAAAGGGAAAATAAAAAAGAAAAGGAAACCCGACTATCAACTCATGCCGTTGTGTAGGAGAAGCCAGTGGTCACTACATGAGTTTTAAGATCTCTTCTCGAAAGCACTGTACTGAAACATACCTTAAAAAGTCCAGCCTGCCACGCTGCCTTTTCATTCCAAGTTTACTTTCATTCCTGTAGCCTTGTGCTCCAAAAGACGAGCTACGTTAGTAGCTGAGGCTGCCCCGTGAGAGCTAGCACTCATCAGTCTGCCTGACAGAAACCACTCGGAAGGAGATGGGGCCCTTTCCCTGGCCAAGCTTGCGATGTCCAGCGTACTTTTCCTGCTCAGTACGGCATCCTTCAGCGCCGCCCGCAGGAGCGCCCTTTCTTTTCCATGAAGCTGGTTGTCTTTGTGTTGAGACAAAACCAGTGACATTCGCCGTTCCCTTTTTTGTTACACGAGTTCCCCCAGCAGCGCTGGCCGACGGCCAAAATCACGGGTCCTTCCGAGGTCTGGGTGAGCAGCAGAGGGCACGGCAGGAAACCCCGAGGTGCTGCCAGCCCACCCGCGTGGGACAGGCGGTGGGAAGGGGTGGGCTCCTTTCCCTTGGAAAGGACACCGTCAGGCCTTGGAGGAGGGGGAGTGACATGAGATACGCCCCCTGGAGCCGTCAGCCTCCCGCTCTTTCGGGAACACCTTGCGGAAACCCCCTGAGCCAGAAATGGGCAGTGTGGGGCTGGCTTTGATGGGCTGAGCGACACTGGCTCCCTTCTGCCTTCAGAGATCCCTTGCACGGGAGCGTGTGCTCCATCTGCCACCCTGGATCACACCTTCCCCTGCTACCAGTGACCCTCGTGGGCTCTGGAAATCAAACCGCGATGAGCCCTGCTGCACAACCGCAAGTGCAGCATTCAAAACCCCCTGGAAATGGAGAGTGAGGCATCTTTTTTCAGTTGTGTATGACACCTGATGCTTCCATCATTTTCTTTTAAGAAAACAAACAAACCAACCATAAAATAGGAAATTGGGTTAGGATTACTACTTTGTCTGCAGGGTTAAAGCAGTCAAAGAAAAGGAAATTCAGGCTGCCTATGAATCCTTAAATTGCTTGCTACACATAGATGTTCTTGCACATATGCCTTATGAAAGACTTGCATTACACAACAACATGATACTTTCCCCACGGGACCCTTCGTGATTGTGCTCATCAGGGCACCACTTGAGCACACAAGGGAAGGCTGAAGAATGTATAGATGATGCAAAAATCTGGTTACTCTTAAATTTCAAGCACCTCACTCAGTAACAGGTGAGGCTACTGTAATATCCTTTGAATGTTATTACAGTGGATGGCATTTCCTCATTGACAGAATAATATAAGTACACAAAATCATAACCATTCCTCATCTGCAAGCCAACTAAAACTGTCCGTAGATTCCAAGTGCCATTTAGCAAAAAAAAAAATAAAAATAAAAAATCTGGAAACTGGGTTTGCTCCATCCAAATAATATTTTTGTCTGTCTTTTCTTGAATCTGTCTTCCAGATGAAGAAATCATTTTATATTCTACAAATTGTTTTTTGGTTGGCACATGGAAACCATTCCGGAGCAACAGCACAGCCAAAAATATGGCAGGAATCACACAGAAGTCTGTGGTGCTTCACATGATGACAGAGAAAACAAAATCGCTCCTCTCCCCCAGGATCAATGCACCTGGAGGTAGTAAGAGACAGACTCCTACAAATATGGTCTCCATCACAAAAACCTTCAGCTGTACTGGCAGAAACACATGATTTTAGTGACTATTATCTGCTTCCCAAGTTTAGTACTGCTTCAATATATTAGCAATCAAAGAACATTGTTACAGCATTTAAAACAGAACATACCTCACCATGTAACAGGAGTGCTTATGCTGAAATGTCAGTCAACACTTTTTATGCCTTTTACTAGATCTTTAGAACTCCTGGTTCAAAGGATTTAGGATAAACATCTGGAAAGGTGGTTCATCCATCACACTTATTTCAGTATGTTAAACCTCTCCAGTCAGCGTTCAGGAAGGGTCAGCCGGGGGAAACCCACAGCTTCTTGCCCAGACCTTGTGAATTTTCACTCACAAGCCTTCTCAACACACCTTCCCTGCTGTTCTCACACAAGGAGTCATCCTACGCGCAAGCAGGACCTATTGAAAACAAAAAGCCCCACCCAACCTTCTCCACAAGAACTTTGGGGGGGGAAAAACCACACACAAAGGGAAGAAACAGAAGGAAAAAAAAAAAGAATAAGGTATTACTTACTGGTTAACACAGTGATTGATCTTGCTGACTTGGAAACCATATTTGAGTTCACTACCAACAGAGTCACTATGTAATATAGGCCGTGGTATTTGGCATTAAAAACCACAGGGGCAGGTAAAGTGCTATTGAATTCTTCGAACTGGAAAAAGTAGTTCTTGGATTCTCCAGCTATCTTCACAACATATACAGAGGATGAGCTCACCACATCAGACGCTTCCAGGGAGACAATGATACAATTGTCTTCTCGGACAGTAACTTGGAAAGGTTCTGCATTCTACAAGACAAGAATAAAGACTTTGCTGAAGTAAAATCTATTATTTCACTTTTACTTATTTCCCTTGGTATTGTTGGATACTCATGTTATATTTGTGATAACATTACATTTCGTATTCTGCAAGAGAGTTGACATCCAACTGTAGCAATTATTTCAGAACACAATTCACAGTCAGCCAAAGTCCACAGGCATCTGATTATCAGGACAGTCTCTGCAGCGGAGGCTGGTTCCTGCCGTGTGCTTTCTGATGCTCTGGCTACTCCATCCCTTACATCCCGAGGAACAAAGCCTCCACCATTCTTTCCTGACGGAAGGTGGAGTAGAGCAGAAGAAGGATGAGATTAAAAAGGCTATCAGGGGCAAGAGGATTTCTGATAAAGCCACAAAGGGTAAGTCATTTAAATCCCCCAAAAGAGATTAATTAATCAAGACTCCTTTATCTTGCAGAAACAGGATCATATATTCTTCATTGCAATATATTCTGAAAGCCTGCAACTGAAGAATAATTTTTGGCACTGACTAAGCTTTTCCAAATATGCCCGTTGTAGCAAGTACCAGGTGATAAGCAGCTCTCAGCACTATGTCCATGGCTTTGGTTGGCACTTTTCATTTCCTAAGCTACGCCATTTCATTTTCAATATTTCTTCTATTAGTAGTAGAGAGAAAGGAGCAATTTAACCTTGTTTTCATATATCATGAGCATGTTAAGTCATTGCCAGCTGAAAACACTTTCCATTTTATTAATTGCAAACCAGCTGTCAGCAAGAAGCACTTGTTCTCTACAGGAATTTCAAAACAGATTCATGGTAATTAATGAGATGGAAAAGTTCAAGCTTACATCAAGAGTTGCCTTTTTGTTTATTAGGCCACACTGCCACTTAAAATTTTTTTCCCCTACCCCCAGTGAAAACTGTAATACCTGATATTTTCAGTTCCCAACTCCACAGTATCTTTTTCTCCCTCATATTTCACAGGCTGAGAGCTCTGTTTGGAGGGCAGGGTGGGCAGGTGGGCAACCATGGCTAGTTTGCAACTTATTCAGTCAGGTTGTTCCTGTACCAAAGAGCTAGACACCTTCTTCAGAGATTAATTCTAACAGCTTGCCTACCTCCTGTTCTGTAGTTTTCTTTCGTGGGGATTGTTTCATGAGAGTAATCTTTTTTGGATTTGTGCTGCAGGAGCCAGGCTCCCTATTTGGAATTCACACATATGGTGTTGCCAACTCCTAGCATTAAAAAAAAACAACCAAAAACAAACCCCAAAAAAACAAAACCCCAAAAAAACCCAAAAATCCCAAGAACAAAGAATTGTTTCTAGGACTGTAAGATTTTAAATAATGGTAGTTTGCATTTACATATATATATATGCTTTTATCACTGAGATTTCACAGTGTACTTAAGGTCATATCACCCTATAGGCAAAACTATAGGCTTGAGAAGAAAGGACCTAAGCAAACCCACTCATCTGACTCAACATGAGAACAGGTAACAGGCATACAGTAGGTCCAGCACAAATAGGATAACCAGTCTAGACAGCTTCAAGCCTGAGACCAAAAATAGAGGCAATGCTACTTCAGCTGCTGATTTGAGGTTTGCTTTCATCAGTCCTTTTAAAAATGACTTTTAAGTTGCTAAAATGATATAAGCCAATGTTATCAATGGACGAATACTTTGGTGTGGAAGTCTGGGTAATTTGTCACAGATGGCAGAGCGATTGCTCCAAAAGGTTTACAATGTAAGACTACAATTACGCAAAAGCTTCCATGTGTTTTCCTTAACCTCATCTGAATTCTACAGGCTTACCCTTGAGTAGATCAAAATACCACATTTCAAGTGTTTGTATTTTGCCTCAAATCCTGATCCAGCATTTGGATCCACACAGAATCAAACCTTTAACTAGGGATTATGTTTAGATCTGGTCAAAAACAAGTAGAGGTTCTCTTATCCTTCTTTCTCCCCATTCTCCCCACACTAAGCAAATGTGGAATGATTCCTACTCCAGCTCTCCTGATGTGGCAAGACAGGAGAAAGAAGGTACCCCCAGACTGGCTTTCCAGAAGCATGTGCATTATTGTATCACAGAGAGTATGGTAGTCTTCCAAGACCGAGCAAGGAAAGACACACCTGATTCAGCAAGGTTATTTCTACATATTAAGCTTGAAGTGCATGTATAATCCTACAGAAGTCAGTGGGTTTTGACCTTCTACAGACTTGCATTTCAATGCTCCACTAGAGGAAAGAGAACAGTGTAATCTCTAAAATTACTCTAGTCTTCCCTTGGCTTTGCCGCTTTATTGCATGGTACTAACTCAATGTGCCTACCTTGCTATGAAGAGACAGACAAAAGAACCCAGCAAATTTAAACATGCCAACAAATGGTTCAAAGCAAGCTCCTTGTGTTTGGTGGTATTATAAATCATCTGTGATGTTAATCAAGTACAGCTGGAAATTAAGCATATAATTGCAGTGTTATAGACATTCCTAGGATATAATTAGATGCTTTCAGCGAGTGCTCATATGGGGTGTGATTCTATTCTTCGATTCTTCCATGAGTATTGTATTAAACGTGTTGAAGACCATACTTTCATTTTTCCCCTCGCAATGTTTTCTTGAATTCACAGCAAGTACCGTTCAGCAGATGACCCACTAACCTTCTTCAATAG
The DNA here is from genome assembly GCF_929443795.1 of Astur gentilis. NCBI lineage: Eukaryota > Metazoa > Chordata > Aves > Accipitriformes > Accipitridae > Astur > Astur gentilis. Next base: position 14,551,527 of record NC_064897.1, read on the forward strand.
TTCTCACAAAATTAGCATAACATGCTTCTGCTATCTAAACACATAGAAACCTCTCAGCCATATGCTAGTGTTACTTATGACAACACCTAACTGGGGAAAATAACTTTTTCTGAGTCCTTGATCTCCTAAGCCGGTAAGGATTGTGAAATGATAGCCTCCCTCTTTCATGTGCCTGTGTCCAGATGCTTTTGAACCACTGCTGCCATGATGCACAGCCATTTTCTGAGTGACCTCTCTTTAGTAGCTGTGTGGCTCATCCATCCCATGCCTGCACCCACCTGCATAATGCATCCCTCTCTTGAGTGGCATGTAGTCTTTTCAGGGATTATGTGGCCCTCTTCCACACACCTGTACGTGTCCAGGTTTTTAAACTGCTGCATGCATGGGACACATGGTTTGTGGGAGGCATCTGTTGTTTATTATCCATTGGCTCTTGAAATAATTTTTATCCTTTCATTTCAGCTGTAAGGTTTGGTTTATAGAATGAAGTGCCAGACAAGGGATGAATAAAAAGGCTTGGCAATTAACATGTCATAAGATGAGATCACTTATCTCCTTTGGGATATGGATTTCATGTTGGCAGTGTTTTAAAAGAACAGACCATTCTGGGCATCCTGTTCTCCATGTTGTCTGAGGGGAGGGTTACCAGCCAGCACTGGGCTTATGATTTTGAGGAGAAGGCTAGGGAAAAACCTGAGTATTTTTTCTAAGCACTGCTGGAAGTGACAAACATGCCCCACTTAACTAGATTGTAAAGCCAGTGTGTCTTAGGACTGACAGCATCAGTATGGTAAATACACATTTCATTACTTCTGGTCAGCTACCTCCAGGATTTAATTTGCTGGTGTCACAGCTTGAGCGGCTGTTTCATGCCTGTGGGGAAATTTGGCAGGGCTTGTGCATTCAGAACCAAATGATTAGCTCCAACTTCCTTCCTAGTTTATTATTACAAGCTCGTGCCACGATAAAGCACTTAGTAAAAAAAAAAAAAAAAAAAAAAAAAAAAAAAAAAAAAAAACCAGAGGGGGAAGTAAATCCCACAATGTGATGCCTGTTCACAGTCATTTCCAGTGCAGGGATGAGTCATGCTAGTGGAATTTCCAGCCAATAACCAGGTCCCAATTAAAATGAAAAGGAGGGGGAGGCAAGGAGATATACAACATGTCAAATAAACAATATTCAAAGAGTAATAGGAAAATAAATGGTGTGCAGCAGAGCTCAGAGTTCTCTTTTTCAGAAGTCTATATCCTCAGTTTATTTCCTTATAACAGTATGAGTTTTACACATGAGGAAGAGATCAAAGTTGCAAAACAGCTACTAATTTTATGTACTTCACCTTTTGAACCTCTCACTCTGAAATATATTGGGCCAGAACCCAATTATCAGAAGTGCAAATAGTTACATGTTCTGCTGACTTTAAGAGGAGCTGTGGGTGCTCATCAGCTCTGTAAAATTAAAGTGCTGGTAACTGCATCACGTTATCTAACGCTAGACAAGTGGAATTAAGACCTTGAACAAATCTGACTTCTGTCAGCACTTACAGAGTAAATCCTGAAGTATCACAGAGTTTTCTAAGTGGGCATCTGAAATCCCAAAGCAGGAATAAATTTCAAAGTTATGAGGATCTACTACTTGGCAAAAGTACCATTATGATCACCTACTGTATAATGGTGGTCAGAAGTAACATCAATGCAAGTATTACAAGACAATATTGAACGCTATATCCAGAACTCTTGGATGAAACACTGGCTATTTTTGTGAGTGATTCTACTACAATCAGATGTAATCTGTTGCAGTGGCCAATAATGCTAATTTAATTCTTAGTCACAAGGTCTCGTTCTCACCAAGATTCATTTTACTCAATCTTAGGTACTTAAATGGAATGACTGAGATCCAGGATCAGCTCTTTAGACAGAGTACCTGTGGATTCATCTGAGATCTGAATTACTTTTGAAAGTGCACTGAACAAGCAAAGGGTCTGTGCTCCTGGCTCAGAAAAATTCTTTCCGTCCTCTGTCACTGGGTGCAGTGAGTCCAAGCCTTACAAAGGCAGGACTGAGATCCAGATTTCAGGATCTTGGCCTCTGCTAAAGTCTTGCAGTGGTACCTCCACAGACAGCACATAAGAAATATCATAAAATAAACAGTATTGCAAAACATGCAAAAAAGTCACATGACAGTAGTTTTGTAGCAGCTTCCTAAAGTATGTTTTTCCTCTGATGGTGACAAATGATACTGAACAACAATTACAATAAAAATGGTACACATTCATTTTGTTCAGAAATTGGAATCTTACCTCCAATAAATCTACTATGCACTTGTTGGAAATTTGTTTCATATGACTCACTGTGGCTCATATGGGAACAGAGTCAAATTCTGGCCTATTTAAACTGGTTTAGTAATTTACTCTATTTTAGAAAATTCTCTCTCTCTCTCTCTGCAGGCTAGAAACGTCACAGTTTGGGGATGATCCCAGCCACCTTCCAATCCTTTATAGCTAGAAAAAAGAGGGGTCCCTGAAACTCACTTCTGGTGCAATGTAAAGTCACCATCCAGAACAGGCAACAGACTCTGGTTTCACACAATTTATCGGTGTTTTAAAGTATGAATTAATACTTAAATCTTCACTTTAGATGACCGTTCAGGTTCCCACCTTGCGTCCATCTTTACTGTATCACCTGGCTCAGCCCAATACTTATCTTTCTTATTTTCACAGCGCTCTGCTCGTACTATTCACAAAGTATTTTCTTCTAAATGTTGCAACATCAAACCTTACACTGCTTATGTCCACATCCAGTCTCTTTATTCTTAAAGTTTCAAAGGCTCTCAATAACAAAATATTTTGTATAACTGAAACTGATGTGGTTTCACAAAAAGATACAAGCAGTCTCAGAAAAAGCAGTTGTTAACAGCCATGACCTGAGAAAGATCCTCTCTGAGCACAAGGGGTGGAAGGTGTAAGGACCGGGTGGAAATTGCCCCGCACCGAGGCTTCTTTGGAATTGCTAGCTCTCATTATTAGATCCTGTAGTTTTAACAAAAAGGAAAAAAAGGCAAAGTCGGACTTACAGAATCTGGGGAAGAAAGTACATCCTAAGCTTTCCATGTGTCCCAGTGAATTCTAGAGCAGGCACAGACTTGAGTGTTCACCGCAAGAGGAAAGGATTGTTTGAAATGGTCTTCAAGAGTGTGAACAGAAATGTTACAGGCTTGTAAGAAAAATGTAAAGACTTCTTGCAAATACGGATATTTATTCTTGTGGCTTTTGTTTTTATCTACACTTCCCCACAGGTTGTGCAGAGAACTTCCGTTAGTAAATACTCTTTGGAAGAAATACTCCATGGGAGAAATGGAGACCCTTATCTTAAAGATTCTCCATGCAAAAATGAATACTTTAAGAAGTGAAAAGATAGCAAAAGCAGCAGTTCTCAATAATTTATGATGTTTGATTCAGGTTAACACACCATTTCTGGCATTCTGCTCCATGAATAGTGTCCTCAGCACTGTTGCTATTCTCAGTCTCAAAAAGCCAGTAATAACAATCTGCTTGGTCATATTTTATAAATGAGCTTCAACATTTCTTTGCTCTGGGAGACAGTTTTAAAGGGACAGGTATTTTTTCCCCTCTCTGCACATGAATGCAGAATGTGAGAGTGGGGGTTTTTAAGCAAATGTCAATATGGTATGTACAGTCCACCACGTTTTGCTACCATTCTGAAGTTAATAATCTGGAAGGAAATCTTTCTTGACACTATCAACTGCTATTATGATAGCATTAAGTAAATGCCAGAATGCTAAGTATGTGAAAAAGAAATGTTTGCATTCAGTAAGGTTAATATCTTTTATGTATCACCTTGTTAGCATATCCAATATTTAATAAATTATTGCTAAATATATACTTCTACCCCATCTTTCTAGTGCAAACTGGAGAGGGCAAAACCCAAGCATAGTGATCCAGAGACCTTGATGTTGACAAAGTTTGAAACTAGGTTAGTACTTCACAGATGGCATTTCTCCCTATTATTGATCCTGACTGCACATACACACCCCAAATATGACAGGAATTCACACTCAGGCAGATATAGTTTGGTTTGTCTTCACTCTAGATTTTTTACTTCTCTCTAGTACTAAAACCGTGTCAAAAAGGATAATTCTTCTGAAGGAAAATATGAATATGGTTCCCTTCCCCAACTCAGACCTTTATGGAGCCTCTGCAATTAAAGTTTAGCCATCCCTTGTGGATATACTCAAACACATACACATGCCAGATGAACCATGTGCTTTAATTAAAATGCATCTTCCCTCTTGAGCCTGCATGTGAATAACGGGAAACAAAAAAGGGCACAAGAAACATAATACATCGCCTCATCAGTTCCCTTAGTTCTACCAAACTGGTCCTTGTAGTGATCTTCTCCAGTCAATACTTGTTCTCTGTCTTTGAGAGAACAGTGAAAGCAAATTTCTACCTGAACAGATGTAAAATGATCAGAGCTGTACATAGGCTAGGTGGGAAGACAAGGTCATGTTACGTGGCTTCTCTTTTAAATTCTGAAAAGGAGAAGTTAGGGGGAAAGGAAAAGAAAGATTACTTTCTAGGAACAGGAGTTAATTGAACAGTATGCTCCACATATATGTTAACCTAAGAATGTACGCATTCTCTATCAATTGAGAGTAAGTGGTTCCACAGCACAGTATCTACAGGTCAAAACACATCCAACTATACTTCAGTTCCCTCTCCATCACAGAGGAAAGGAGGAACAGATCTCCCCTGGAAAATGCTGAAGGAGAAGGCAGAGTGAGAAATTAATGTGGATTTTTAAGAACTTGGTTTATTAGAAAGAAATCTCTCTTTCCATGGTGTCAAACGATCTCTGAGGTGTCTTACATTTCAAAGTGCCCTATGGGAGGTGAGAAGCAATACTGAAGGAGATGTGTTTTCTGAATGATGGAAGGAGAAATCATTCACGCTCTTCAGTGCTTCAGCTCCAAAACTGTGGATTCACCTGTGCGAATGATGGAAGTCTGTAATATAAACCCCTGTAATATAAGCTTCTGATGCTGAAGCAGCTTCTGAACAGCTATTGATACTGAAAGGTGACATTAGAAAGTCACACAGAAAATTCCTGATGTTCAACAGAATACGAAAACTGTTGTTGCACCATGAGAAAACTGCGACCATGATGTGCTCCATCACTCTGTGCAGCTGAGAGGAACTGGCCTGAACTGGTGTGAGCTGAACTTCGTCTCACAGGCTCTGGCAGAGAGTATGATGGAGGACTAGGGACTGACCCTTATGGGTACTACAAAAGTGAAAATGCCTTCATTTTTAATTGATAGGGTGTATATATACCCGTTGTATGTGCACAAGTGAACTAGTTCTTAAAGACAGAATAGAATTCTTTGCTATTTGCATTATCTACAAAGAGCACAGCAGGGAGGAAGTTAAGAGTTTTCATTTATGTGAGAAACTGGAGACCCAGGCAGTTATACAATTCATTTGAAATCATAAAGCAACTTAATGAAAAATGATGGAAGACAACATGATTTTCTGTTTCCCCCATGTTAATCTTTAATAAGAGAACAGAATAGATGCAATGAATAAACTTATAGTTAGGGGCTATTCCAGGAGCCTAAGCCCTTGTTCCATAACTCCAAGTGATTTTAAAGAGACCTGGGCACCAAAATGCTCTTAAGTATTTTAAAAAACTCTGTTTTTTCAAATATGTTCTGAGACTACTAGAGAGGTTTGGAAATTTGAAATAAGGAGCCATTAATAGAAAAAAAAGAATAGTTTTCTGTTTCAAATCAGTTTTTCTGACACAAAGAAGAATTCAGAAGCAGATGTGAGGTTTTGTCCCTATCTAAGCTGCTGACTTCAGTTTGGTCTGGAGTTGACCTTAAACAAGTGGTCTGCCTTACTTCTGCTCATTTTTCTATCACCCCCTGCCCCTCAATCCCCATAGAAAAAAAAGCCCCAAACACCCACTACCCTTTCTTCAAAGGTCACAGGAGCCATTGCATGGTCAGGAAAAAAAATGTCTAAATCCTGATCACCAGTCTTCCTATTCTGTGCTTTAAAATACTTACCACTTTTCTGCCCCAAGCCATAACCATAATGTAGCTATGGCTATCCCCTGAAAGATTGCTTACTCAGGTTCAAGCACAGGTTTATTTTGTTTTGAGGTACAAGTGGAAGCTGATATTTTGCCCTTTGTTTACCCTGTTGTTTTCATATGTTCTCTAAATTGGCAAGAGCTGACCACGTAACCTGCTGAAATTTTCTCACGTTATTTATACATAGTTCCTGTGGCTGAATGTTTGGGGTTTTTTTCCTAAAGTAGTTGCTGTGCAGGTTTTGGGGGAGTTGGTTGTTTCATTTGGTGGTTTGGGTTGGGTTTTTTTTTTGCTTTTTCCCAACCTGTCCTCAAAGAGAGGCAAGCAGCCAGTGCCATTTCCCCGATTACTAGCAAGATATGAGCTCTGTAATTCTCTATACAGCAGAGGGTCAACTGAAAATCCACACAGAACATTTCAGTTGTTGCTACAGCCTGATTTTCAATTCATTTCTAGTGTGGCTCTAGGCTCAGCTCAGCCATTTGTACTGATTTGATAAATTCCTACTCACAGAAGGCTTGTCCATCACGCTACTGCTGGCAACGTGCTGCTCAGTAGTCCTGAGCGCTACCAAACTCTCTAATGCCACAAAACCTCATAGCTTGTCACTGCCACCTTCCCCTGCAGGGACAGCTCCAGCAGGATTTACTTCGTCGTAGCGTATCAACCATTTAGTTTTTAGTACAGTTGCCACATGTTGACTTCAAGGAAGTGAATGAGAGGAGTGAATACAAAGAGCTTAGGAAATGGAGTCAGGATCCTCAGCTGTGGGGTAAAGTCCTTTCAGATGTAACACGTGCCACCCCACCTGCCCAGAAGAAGAGACTGTCCAGGGGAGAATGACTGCTGTGATCTATCAGAGGGATGACAGTCCAGGTTACTGAGTGTTATACGGCTGTCATGAAAGATATAATTCTGCTACACTGTCCTCTGCTAGCAGCTTAATGGCTTCAACTTGCAAAGCAGAATCTTCTGCAACTGTGTTTACCAGATCAGGAAAATAATTATGCCTTCTACTCTAATACACAGCCACCACATTTATCCTTCATTGGGATCCACTTGTGTGCCATCACAAGAACTTGCTTAAATATTCTGCACACTTCTGTGTATATAACTGAAATACTGAATACCCTGTTACCTTCAAAGGGAGGAGACTTTAATGACATGTTGGTCAGAACTTTTATGCTGAGACTTCCATACTTGGTGTGGGATTCATCTGGCTTCATTTTATCAAACTAAAAATTGGGCATATGGTCAAATCTCATCATCTAGGCTTCCTCTGTACTCTGTAGGGAGAGATGAATCTGAAGAATTTAATTTATCCACTTAAGATGAAACAAACTGCCTTCTGCAGATGCTTTTCTCTTTCTGTGCACCTTCCTTTTAAACATCACAAGTCAGATGAGACCAGAAACATCAGCTATGTATGGTATGATGACAGCTGTGACTCAGATTTGTATTGCCACTTTTATGTATTATGGCTCCTAATCTTTTTTTGTCTAAATTGATATTATAAGGTTTAAATTTTGTTTAGCTATTCTTTTTTTCAGCAGTGAAAAAGTACATGATGGCCATGACTGAGCAAGGCATATAGCTTTAAGCATTCAAAAGGTCCTACTCAGCAAAAGATGTAAGAACGTTCATAAATCCTTTGCCTATGTGACAAAGGTTGGCCCTGCGTACAAGAATCATTCAGGAGATCAAGGTCTCTCTTCCTGAGTTGCCAAAGAATAATAAACCCCTGAAACTTCCTTCTAATTTGTTTTGTGTCTTTTATGAAGTGAGGTTGCTAAAAAGTCATTCAAAGGATAATAAAAGTCTTGGTTCATTAGGTGACACCAAGAACCCTGTTCTGCAGGTTTGGTGTTCTCTTCACAGAAATTATTACGCCTTGCTGCTGTCGTGTGGTTTTTCCACTTGGCAGTTATTCAGAGGCCAACAGGGATGCAGACAAACCTTTATAAATACATTCCTCAGACTAGTATCTTAGGCTGAGGTAGTTCAGCAGTAACAATATGGAGAGCATACAGATTAAATCTCTAGCTGGTTTAGCAGTTACAAACCCTTTGAATACAGAATTTATAGAATTAAACTTTAGCCATTAGCTTTCTTTTAGATGTTTCTCTTTTAATACCTGACAGAGCTTTTCCCGAGGCATGACAATGGCTGAATACACCAAGAGATGAAAGTCAGCTGAGAAAAGGGTGTGTGGAAATCATCAATGGGAAATCTGTTCCCTAAAGTAGAACTGACTGTAAAACAAAAATATATGATTTTAGAAAAATGTTTCCTCATTTTAACTCAGGATGATAATCCTTTATTGTCTCTTCTGAAAAGGATGATTTTATAAACAGCATGACCTTAAATGAGTCAACATGGCCTTTCCCAGACACACCCCACAGTAAATATTTACTGAGCTTTATTTCATAGGCATTATCTCATTGGTAACATAGAAAGCTTTCAGGTCACTAGACAATGCAATGTGTAATATTATCACTGTGACATAGAAAAATATGCACAGTTTAAAAGTGATAAATATTTTCTTTCCTAGTTAACTTCTAGATATGAGTTCACCATGTATTGGTTTATGTCTTTGTTTTCTTTTTCCATTTTATGAAGTATTTTTGTTGCCAGTGAAAGGGAAGGATGGAGATGATGACGTGGTTTTTTTCCTTTTCTTTAATTTACAGCAAGTGGTGCTTCCATACATAAGCACTGGTCATTTTACATTACACTAATCCAGGCAAAAAATATATCAGTCTAGTCGGCTGGCTGCCATTTGCCAGTTTCAGTATGGTCGTTTCTCAATAACTGCAATGCAAATATATACATCTCTCTTATCAATTCCCTCACCCAAAATTCAAGCCACAAATATATTGCCTAAGCTCTTGCCCAACTCTTTGACTGAACCAAAGCATTTTTTCACTATCCTCCTGTAAGCATGTCTGCCTGTACTTCAGAATACCAAAATCCAGGTTCTTCTTTTTCCACATGTGACCATGAAAAGTCACTACGATCAGTTTTGTAAATGTACATATGTATCTTACGATGCAGATAAGTATCTACAAGATCTTTAAAAAAAATCAGAGCTGGGCACTTAGACTTTTTTTTTTAACTGTCAAGTGTGCACCTTTAAATCTCTCCACTTGCAGAGCATGGTCATTTATGTACGTGTACATACAGAACCTACCCATCAGAAAGATGCAAGAACATGCACACTGGCAGAACTGAGCCCCCATGGCAATGGGAGCTGTTTGGTAACCAATCCAAATGAGTGGTTTCTTTTAGTTATTTACAGCTTTTTAAAATTTTAAATACATTCTTGACTTATTCTCCACCAGGTCCTTACAGACATCATTCAGTTTTTCCTCTACTTCCATGACAGGGTGCTCATGCAGCAATGAAACCCCTTTACTGTCAACATTAGACTACAGTGTTGTTTCTCCACTCAGGTTTATTCCTGATCTAATTTTTGCTACTTAACTCAGGTGCCAGGAGAGTCAATAGACTCTCAACCAAGCTGTTTCCCATCAGCCTTTAGAAATATAAAGCCGCAGAAAAGGGAGAATATTCGGTGTTTGGTTGGGGGGTTTTTGTAGCTAACTCACAATAGGTTATATTAAGTATTGCAGCTCCAGGCATGTTCTTGTGATGATTTCTCAAGTGATACCAAGAGCGCTGAGAGCACACAGAAGAAAGTTATGGCTCAGTGTTGCCATCATGTTTCCTGCCCACCTCCCAGACTTCAGAGGAGAAACTCATCACCCAACAGCCCTGTGAGCTCCCTACATCTCACAGCACCAAAAGCCATTTGCAGCCAACTCCTTCTCCACAGCTTAATGAAACACCAGCAGTAACAGACTGGGTGCATACTCTGAGTTCACTTCAAGCACCAGGTAAAAAATGTTTGGCTTAAATTACCCCAAAGATTTGGATCATAAACACAATCAGTTACCACAGCTCAGGCTGTAAGCAAAAACATATTTATCTACGGAAACAAAATTAGCCATGCTCTGCTTATCTCTGCTGTTGCAAATACATCTCCTAGTATGTATGTGAAAGTGAACATTCGTACTTGCATTAAGTATTTTCATGTGTATGAATAAACTATAATCCATTTGACAGTATTCTCCTTTCTCATCTTATTAGCCCTGTAAGCTCTTCATTCAGTTCTCAGCCTTTGCATACCAAAAAGACAGAAAAACATCAACATCCTTATAAAGTTGCACACAAGTGCAGAAGGTATGCATAAATAAGAAAGACGAGACCCAAACACTAGAGATGATGCTCCAAAGAGCAGGAACTGGGCCACAGTAGTACTGGCCACACTAAAAACAAAAGATGGAGAAATCTTGGATTTTTCCCATTTGTCTCTACTTGAAAGGGTGTCCTGGTCTCAGCTGGGATAGAGTTAATTTTCTTCTTAGTAGCTGGTACAGTGTGTTTTAGATTTAGTGTGACAATAACATTGATAACACACTGATGTTTTAGTTGTTGCTAAGTAGCACTTATCCTAAGATAAGGATTTTTCAGTTTCCCATGCTCTGCCAGCGAGCAGGTGCACCAGAAGCTGAGAGGGAGCATGGCTGGCACAGCTGACCCAAACTAGCCAAAGGGATATTCCATACCATAGAACGGCATGCTCAGTATACAAACTGGGGGGAGTTGGCTGGGAGGGGTGGATTGCTGCTTGGGCATCGGTCAGGGGGTGGTGAGCAATTGCATTGTGCATCACTTGTTTTCCCTTGGGTATTATTTCTCTCTTTTTTTTTTTTCTATATTCCTTTTCATTACTATTCTTAATTTTTATTATTGTTGTTATTATATTTTATTTTACTTTAGTTATTAAACCATTCTTACCTCAACCCATGAGTTTTACTTTTTTTTTTTTTTTTTATTCTCCTCCCCATCACACTGGGAGGCAGGAGTGAGCAAGTGGCTGCATGGTTCTTAGTTGCTGGCTGGGGTTAGACCGTGACAAAGGGGGGGGAAAAAGACATGCATGAGTGATGTGTAATGGAAGACCTATCTGTGTCCAATTCACTGGAGAAACAGTACAAGGACATATCATCCTTGTGAAATAATTTGTCCTGTATTCCTTGAGCCAGATGAAAGTCCCATTATGTACAAAGTAACGTGCAGATGAATACAGATTTGGGAGTTCTATTATTCTCTCAATACACTGCCTCAGTGTAACTCGTCTTCACCTCTGTCATAAAAACAGGCTTCTTTCTGAGTGTTTCATACTATCATAACGTGTGACTTTTTTGACTAACCTAGAATAGATTTGAAAGTGCACAGCAGCAACAAGGCGTCATTCACGATTAGGGCTCTTGCTGTGAAACAAAACTGACACATGCTCCTGAAACATATAGCAATTAGCAAGTGTGAAATCAAAAAATCACACCACACCAATTGTTAGCAAGGCACACAGAAGCAAAAATAAAATGAAAGCGCTACATCTGTATAGACCCAGACAGCTCTACAATTCAGAGAGATCTTTATGAGGATGTAACAATTTCATTCCCTAAGATGAGGCTCTGTGCCTCATGCTGACACACCTGAGCTCCTCAAAATTCTCCTCTTCACACTGCTATGAGACACAACATACTATTAACCCAGACTGTCTCCCCATTGCTACTTCCCTAACCTGACAAGAAGTTTGTGGAGGAACAGAAGATTTTAAGATCTAAAGAAAGATTCAAGATTATACCAGTTTCACCTAACAATCAAAGTTTTCTCCTTTTGCAGCTCTAAGAAAAAACCCAAACAACTAGGTCCAGTATCGTGCCTGGTACAGCACAGCACATTGGAGCCTATTCAGCCCATAAACCTTTGTGTTACTTGTAAGTTTTAAGGGCTACAGAGCAACTCCTTCTTCCATATCAACTTAAATAATAACAAAAGAAAAAATTGTGCTTCCTACAATGAGACTCCATTCTTGGTTGAAATCTCCTGCTACAAGCACATTACAAATAATTCCAAACAACACAAAAACATGTCTCTGCCAGCAAAAAGCAGTCTGCATCTACACATGGTAAGACAGAATTTGGAAAGTAAAGACCATGCTGTTTTATTAAGCTGTCCTAGAAAAGCCAGTAGCTATCACTCATTTGCAGGTCAGAAAAAACCAGTCATCCAATCTGGCATGAATGTAGCTTGAAATCATATGCCTACAACTCTCATCATCACCTGCTACGGCACAGTTTGATAACTGCAGATGTGAGGATGGAAACAAAGCTACCTTCTCCATTCAAATGTGAATCCAGTCTGTTCTCCTTGGGTCCCAGTCCGCCAGGTTAATGGCAAGATCATCCTTCCTTATTTCACCCCAGGGAAGCTGTGATCTCAACAAGTGCTCTCAGAATTGTGCCATCCCTCGCTGTGGCTAATCCCAACATTACTCTGACTTGGCCTCATGGGTAAGCAAAGTAGCGGCAGAGGTTTTTCCAGCAGGTGAAAAGCACTCTGAGTTTTTTAAAGGTGTTTACAGATCCAGTATACAAATTTTTGCTTTTGAAAATCCCACTGGCACCAATTTGTACCTTCATAGATCTAAAAATCTGGCCTTTATAACTTCCATACCTTGGGCCAAAGCATGATTCGTGCAGTCCTAGGCTAACTCACTGATGCTAGCATTGATTTATGTTTAAGAGAACTCAAGTATTTTACCTGACGCTGAAAATCTTGTACGTTATTTCATTTAAACTTACGTTTTGAAAAAATTATTGAGAACATACTTGACATCCACATCTTACATGGTGGGGTTTTCTTTTGTTTCATATCAAGTATTTCATGTCAGCTATTACAAGAAATTCCAGCGCGCTTTTGCAAAAGCAGCTCAGAGTGAGGATCTAGGGAGAAAAACCAAGAGCGCAGATAGAATAATGATTATAATTCAAACAAAACTCCTCAAAGGGCAGAAGAAGTTACAACTGTGATAACTAATTGATTCTACATACACAAAAAATGTTAAGAAGGATTTTGCCCTGGTAAGACAGATATTTTTTTTTTTTTTAAGAGGGATTTAATTGAATACCTCTCAGATCTTTTTCTTTCTTTGAGATTTTAACTGTCAGGCAGCATATCCAAAAGAAAAACGATACCATCCGGGAAGTAATTATCTGCATTATGTGTGCTGTTTGACTTCTTTCCTGCTACAGTGATCTCTGGTAGAAGGAGGAAGCAAGGAAGTTGGGGGAGGAGGAAAAAAAAATTCACTCAGTAATTTGAGAAGTTAAAAGACATTTCTCTGTGTCTCAATTAACAGAAGGAGGGCTTGTTCTGCTGTGGGAGCAGCACAAGGTTCATAAAAGGAAGGACTATTTTAGTGACTATGTGTCATGCTAGAAACTGGAGAAACATAAGGGGCTTGACACAGCATTATTTGCTCTGAATAATAACCCCCTCGAGCCACTGCTAGTCAGAACTGTTATTACACATTGGGCGATCAAATTCAGGGGCTCCATCCACACAGCGCAGTCAGCTCTGGGTATGGGCAGATGTTGAAGCTCTCATGATCTTGGCTTTGCTTTTCCCTGGTTCGGCTGGCTGCCCTGGGCGGCCGCACAAGGACAGATCCACGGCGCAAGTCGTTCAGGCTCTTTCCTTCTCTGCTGGCTCCAGTTCAAGACTACGCCTATTCACTAGAGAAATTTGTTTATAAGTTTTCAAGGTGGATGTGTTGCTCATATTCTTAGAACCCTGTTTATAAATGTTTCATTACACCTGTCTTTGGTTTATCCCAGCTTCTGTTATCCTAGATAAATGAGAGTTGAATTGAACACTTAATATTTAAAATATGTTTCCTGTGTGTTTTGATGATATCAGCTAACTTATTGAATCCCCCCACTGGTTATCCTGCACAGACCCGAAGACTTTTGCAACCATTATTTGATGCTAGTCTTTCCACGTTGTTACCCGCCTTCTGTTCTGCCAGCAACAGGAGACACAAGTACCTATTTCTGCTTCTTTCCTTAATGCTCCCTGCACATGACACTGCCTTGCCATAAATAAGGAAGAATGCTCCTTTTTATAGAGGTTTGTAATAAATCTCAACAGCCTCTGTCAATTTACTTCAGGTACATATTCAGAAAATACATAACTAGGAAACAAATTTCATGTAAAATTTGCATGTGGTTTGCTCCCATGTTCCTCACCTTTAAAATAAATTTTAAAACCCAGTAGATTAGAAACACAAGTGTTTTGTATCTCTGACTGATTTAACTGCATGTTGCATTCTACAGGCTCTCTCTCTTTCTTCTGCATCTTTTTTTTTTTCTTGCTCCTGACTGTTGTGGATAGATGCTGCTCCTTTGGAGACCAAGCTGGTTACCTCATCCAGTGGTGATGGCAACCAGCCCAATAGGTTTCCTGTGCTACCAGGAGTTCTCACTGCTCCTTCAGTCTGCATTGCAGCCATTGAGCACAGCTATGGGATAATGAAAATATTTTAGTTTCCATTTCTTTGCTCCCCAGGAGGAAAAGGGGTTTGCATGTCCTCTGTTCTGTGCAGAAGGACATCATTCTTAACACACAGAGACCCTGACCTGAAGTAACATGAGAATCCCACAAATAATTTTGTTTGAAAAGCTTTCAGTTGGGAACTACTTTCTAATGTCAGCCATGGCGGCCCAGAAGATCCTTCTGCTAAGTCTCCACTTACTCTGTACACAGAAACTGTGCTTTTTGACAAGACACCAAGAAAAGTCAGCCTGAAATAATCATATATTCTTCTGTGCGTGATCGCTGCAGTGACTAATCCCAATTTGCTCCCTTAACTCCCTGCTTCTGCCTCCCTCCCTTTCAGAAGGCAGCAAGGCCACCCAGTACTGAGAACAAATGAGAGTGGAGGAGAAAAGGCAATTTGTACTCATGTTCTCTCCCCCACCATGCTTCCTCCCACTCAAAATTCAGTAGCAGAGGAGTATGTTTTGGTTGACTATCTGAGCCTAAATTCCCAGCTATTATGTTAACAAATAGTAATGAAAGAATATTTTTGGTTAATTATGTGGCTCTACTGCCGATATTGCAGCCGAGTGGGAAAGACTAGAGAAAATCTGTATGGTTTACGGTACAAATGTAATGTAAAAAGTGCCCAAGCCACAGACTTCTTGGATGGTCACTTAGTTTTCCAAGAAGTCTGGGAGCACTTCAGTCTCGTAACCTTCTTGCCACCCTGAGGAAGACGATCCCAAAGTGAAGTTCAGATCGAGTCAATTTATATTGAAGAGCTGATTAAAGCTGATATCAAGATTGGAAAATGCTCTGTATTTCTGTGATATGGTATCTTTCACTAGAGAATTTCAAAGCACTTTTCTAATACACGTTAATGAGACCTCACAAGAATGCTATAAATACAGCATCATGTGTCTATGACTCATGCGGCTTATTAATTTTACATCACCTACACCGCTGTTTGAACAAGAGTGACAGAGCAGCATTCAGGCAAATTCCTCTGTGCGAACTTAGCCAAAATAGCAATACTTGTGTCTTCAGGGGTCAATCTGCCTGAAGGCTGACTCCAGTTAGAGAGACTGAGGCTGAGATATGTTTCCTGCTTACTACAACCCTCGCATTGCATAATTGCCTTGCAAAGCAACAACAGTACAGTTCTCTTGCCAAAAATGCAGACCATTCTTCTAACAAGGAAACAAACTCTAAAGCAATGTATAGTAGCTCCTATGCTAAACAAACCCTACTATGCCTATGGTCTATGGCAGGGTGTAAGGAAGAGAAGGAACTTTGCTGGGGGATGGGTATGGATGCAAAAGGTACAGATCCTCTGTGGGACTTGATTTGAATTATAAAGCAGAAGAAAAGGCAATATATAATCTCTTAAACTTACCTATGCCCTTAACTAAAAAACATTTTTACTTAGCTTAATTAACTATTAATACTGAATTTCTGAAAAGCCCTTAGTAATTTCAAAGCGTTCACTCTACTCCCATGGAAATTATCAGTTTAAGAGGTTCTACAGACAGAGTAATAACGAAGATGTGTGAAGGATTTGTTTGCGTGGTACTTTACAGGAACTGTGAGCCAGACAGGTGCTACTTAATTGAGATAAATAAGATGCTACGGTCATACACGTTAATGAGAGGTCAAGTATATTAGCATGGAGTTAGCACTAGCTAGCGTAGCTTCCTGCTAGCTTAGAGGATGGCTAGGTGAGCTAATGCCTGTCTGTAAACTATCATAAGCTAAATGAATGGTTAAAGGCGCCACAGAGGGGAAATAATAGAGACGAAACCATAGTAACTAGATTTCTTTAGCCCAGTCTCAGTGGAATTGAGAAAGTTGGATCAAGCCACCCATTTCATAGCGATTTCTTTCTTTCCTGCATACAGGATGATTGATGTGGTGGAGTTCAGCCAAAACAAGGAAGGCATATTTTGCTGCAACATTCACAGAAGTGGGAGCACTGAGACAGGGTTGGAAGGAAAGGAGAAATCCCTGGTAACTGCACTGATCTCCCAAAGCAAAGAAAGGAGGAGGAGGGGAAGATGCTTCCTATTCTCCAAAGGGGAGGAAGGACAGAGAGCAGCTTTCTAGGCTTCAGCTGAACCCCAGGAGTTTCAGCTCCTAACTAGATATCAGTAACATAAGAATACAAAATTGTAAATGAATTGTTCCCCTTTTATGTTTTGGGGGCTCCATGCTGTTAATACTAATTAAAGCTTTCTAATCTATGAAATGAGTAGATAATAGAGATCAGTGAGAATGTGTATTGAGTCTGGCTGAGATGGAGTTAATTTTCCCCATAGCAGCCCTCGTAGTGCTGTGCTCTGCATTGGTAGCTAGAAAGGTGTTGATAACACACCAGTGTTTTGGCTAGTGCTGAGCAGTGCTGGCACAGCATCAAGGCTGGCTCTCCAACATTTTTGCCCCCTCCCCTCAATGGCAGGCTGGGGCAGGGCAAGACCTTGGGAGGGGACATAACCAGGACAGCTGACCCAAACTAACCAAATGGATATTCCATACCATATGACATCAGCTCAGATATAAAAGATAAGTAAAGGGACCTGGAAGGGGGGCATTTTGGTCTTCTGGAGCAATCACTACACGTACTGAAGCCATGCTTCCCGGGAAGTGGCCAGACATCACCTGCTGATGGGAAGCAGAGAATAACATAATTCGTTTTTCTTTGCTTTCACTTTATTAAACTGTCCTCATCTTGACCCACGAGCCTTCTGCTATATTTTCTCCCCCCCTGCCCAGCTGAGGAGGGGGAGTGATAGAGCGGCTTTGGTGGGCAGCTGGTGCCCAGCCAGGGTCAAACCACCACAGAACGCCACTCCTCCCACACTGAAACCCATACTTGCCTCTTGTCTTTGTGAATGGCTCCTCTCTAAACCTGAATCTAAACAACTCCAAACATCTCAATATTCAAATCCGAGAGCAGATTCTATAGCTAGAATCTACCTCTGAACTCTAAGCCATCCGTAATCACTACAGGTTTTGTTCTGTAAGTTGCTATGATTGCTAAGAATTCAAGTATGCAAATTCTGATTTAAATGGAAAAATGTCTATTCTGTGTCTTTGACAATTCAAAAAACACACTGAAGCTTAAACCAAGTTGACTGATGCATTTAAGCTTTTCCTGTAGTAATTAAAGACTTAATTAAGCACTTTACCATTTAAAATGTTCCTATCTTAGTCTGGTCTGCTCTACTGAAAATGCTCTCCATGGATGCATTCTGTTTCTTTGTCAGTACAAAAACATTCTGACATCCTCAAAAATTTCAGCTGAAACAGTGGGGAAACATCAGAAGATTCAAGTGCATCTGTTTGCTTGTTGCAGCAACACAGCACAGCCCTTGCCCTATTAGCCATTGACTTGCTAAGGATGATTAATCCATGAAAAGCTAAGAAAAAAATTGATGACAAAGCATGTGCAATCACCAAGAGACAACCTGAGAGTAACCGCTGTGCACTGGGATCGGTCAATCATGGACTGTCTGGGAGACGGCTGCTTCTACAGGCTGAAAGGGCTCCTGCAAGGATTTATTGCTATTTGTAGTAGGGTAAAATTTGGAAAAAGCAGTGTTCTTTCAAAACACCTGATGGAGTTAAAATTGAAATGGCCCCTATTCTCAAGAGTTAATAACTTTCTGGGGGAAGAAATTACCTTAGGACCCTCCTGTATTTTACAGGGGGAAAGAAAAAGACATTTTGGGGTTAAGGAGACAGGGAAAGAAGGTGGAAAATCTTACGTGGTGGGCACAGTAACTTATTCCTCTGACCTGCAGAAGGTTGGGTGAAGCTGTGCAGTGGTTTGCCAAACGAGCCTAGCAGTTTCCGAACTTAAGACCAGAGGCTCCAAATTTAGTACTTTCACTAATGATATCTGCAAGGGAGTTGTAATATTTATATGTATTTTAAATTAGCTGGTGACCTGAGCTATATCTATTACAGTCCAAATGCAGTTTGCATATCATTCATTATATAAATGAGGTTTGAAATGAACATAACTGTTTACTCAGAAGACATCCATTTAGTGAGTTGGCATTTCTTCATTACCCAAAATATACGATAATTGTCCATGTAATTCCTTCAGCAAGTTAATTGCACCCAGTCCTGCTCCTCGATGGAAATTATCTGTCAACCTCACATAATTATTATGCACCACTCTCGGTTAATATTCATTCATTCATGCTATTGCATACATAAGACTGCATTGAAATTGGGCTCAATTTATAGTAAGGTGAGCACCTTTTTAAAAAAACTACAACAGTGAGGTTTTTACAACAAAACTGAAAACACGACTCCTGGTTCAAAGAACGAAGTGCCACCACGATACGTGATGGGTACTCGGCACGTAGGAGGGAGGAAAACCCTTGGAGCAGGGAGCCCTGAGACAACAGCTCCCTACGAAGAAGCACACAGCTTTCCCCAGGTGTCGGGCACCAGCAAGGCTTGTCTCCCACCTCTGGACCACTCAAAGCTGAAATAGCCCCTTTCTGTCATGGAAATGAGGGTTGCTGCAGGGTGAGGTGCCAGCCCCGGCCAAGCTGGGAGCAGACGGCCGCCTGGGGAGCCCCGCGGTGCCTGGGCGATGCCCGGGCGATGCCCGCTGCCATGCTCCTCGCCTTGGGCTGCTCCCCACTCTCTGCGCGGGCAGGCGCACCCCAGCTGGCTTTCAAGTGCCTGAGGACAGAGCTAACTCCTACAGTGTCTTCACAGCTTCCCAGAGGGTTTTAGCATGCTCGAGGCTGCTAGCAGCACCCGAGGCAGTTGCTTATAGGTGCCTGAAGTGTAGTCTAATATTTCAGAAAGCCTGAGAATCTTACCTGCCTGTAGGTCAATACACCGCAATGTATTTCACCTATATTCATTTCACCACGAATGGTGGTCTGAGACATTACGGTAATAAAAACATGATATTTGAGCCCTGTGGTTCCCTAATGTCCTGCACATTAAAGACGCAATAGTCCCCCCGCAGTTCTGCAATGACCCGCAGTAATTATTAAGACATATCAAGAGGCCTCATAAGATCACAAAAAGTCTGAACCTTTTGCTGTTCCTTGTACCTGTTTCTTCATTTTCCATCTCATTCAGGCATTTGTACCACCCAAAAAGAGTGAGCAAAAGGTGTATGCTGATACATCAGAATAGATACAGCTACATCCCTTTTGCACACATGTGATAATTACAGGGCGAAAGGTAATGGTAGATCAGGGTAGTAATATTCACTCCTGCAAGGAGAGGTTCCCTTTGCAGGAGGGATGGGAGGATGCATTTCTGCAACTGGAAGTATATTTTTCATTTTGCACTAAACTAATTAAATTTATTCTACTTTCACTGGAAACAGACTTTCATTTCTAATGGAGTTTTCTCCAAGTGTATCTGTAGAGTTTTACTGTGCAAAGGGATTTAGCTGTGACAGCATCTTCTACCCCTGCCACATCTGAGGCTGTGGTACAGATCTTGAGGGAAATCCTTGAAGGGTGGAATCGACATTGCCCTCAGATCAGATACAAGATACTACGTCAGGCACATTGTTTACTGTCATCTCCAATTTATCCTATGTGACATGGCACAAAACAATGCGTACCACAAAGGAAAAAGAAAAGTATGAAATAAAGCACATGACAGAACCTAGCAAATCTGTCAAGAACATCATATATACGTATGAGTATATTCACAACCCAAAAAAGCCACAAAAAGCATTCAGAAGACTAGTTCAAAATAAATGCAAATCCCCAAGCCCCCAAAAATCTGACAGAAGACGGTCTTACCCGCTAAAAATGTAAGTTTTGTGACTAAAAAGGGTAAACTGACAATCTAGGTCAGGTTTTGCCACCCATTGCTGACAGCTCTCAGCCTTTCTGAACCCTTTCGTTCCTGATCCTTACATATCCTCATGTTATAACTTTAAAAAAACCTCAGAGTGACTCTAGAACCTATACATTTTGGTTAACTAAATAAGGGGCTTTGCCAGCCAAGGCTTTATAATACTCTATTTTTTATTAGACATTTATAGAGGAAAATACTCTGCAGTGTAGTCTGTATTCAGAAGGTAACATAAATCCGCAGAATACAGACCCAACCCAGTCAAACCCTTTATGAACATGAAGGCATCCAAAAAAGATACAGAATATGAAGTAACTCGAACAAGAGTGTATTATACAGATTAAAGGCACTAACTGCAATGCACTTGACTGCAGAGGCTATAGCATTTTATACTCTGTGCAGGGAATAAATAGGAAGATCTAAATGAAGTGACTGTATTGAGGTTAGCATAAATCACTGCTTCTAGGGACTGCTGTGTTCTTGTCATACTCCTCAGAGGATTACAAGGAACACCTCCCTACCAATTTCACGTCCTCTTGTAGGCACCATATTTCTGTAACCATCATGGAGAACAGATACCACCTGGTCACAGCAAATGTAGTCCAGTATTTCTCTTTCTACTGGATAAGAAAAAATTTGTTTAATAAGAAAGCTCAGCACCAAAGTGAATCAGTCATAGGTCTGTAGTGCCCCCATGGGTCTGTTAGAGACCAGCATTAACTGAGACCTCAAAATCCAGCTCCTTTCTCACAGGGAGTCAACAAGTTACAAAAGAAGGTTTCAAAGATGAAAAATTAATACAGAGAAATTGTTACATCTCCAAAAACTGAACAAAAGACTGCCTGTTCCCTCAGTACCTTACCAGCCCTCAAGCAGGAGGAAGGAGGAATGTAGGTTTCCATTTTATGTTTCATATTTCACATAGGTGGGGAACATTGCTTCTCATCCATTGCACCTCCCTATCAAGATGCAAAGTCAACAGGCAGCAAAAGTGTGCTGGTTTTGGCTGGGATAGAGTTAATTTTTCTTCCTAGTAGCTAGTATGGGGCTGTGTTTTGGATTTGTGCTGAAAACAGTGTTGATAACACAGGGATGTTTTCCTTACTGCTGAGCAGTGCTCACACCGAGCCAAGGCCTTTTCTGCTCCTCACCCCACCAGCGAGGAGGCTGGGGGGGGCACAAGGATTTGGGAGGGGACACAGCCGGGACAGCTGACCCCGACTGACCCGAGGGATGGTCCAGACCACAGGACGTCATGCTCAGCATAGAAAGCTGGGGGAAGGAGAAAGAAGCAGGGGACGTTGGGAGTGATGGCGTTTGTCTTCCCAAGTCCCCGTTAGGCCTGATGGAGCCCTGCTGTCCTGGAGATGGCTGAACTCCTGCCTGCCCATGGGAAGCGGGGAGTAAATTCCTTGGTTTGCTTTGCTTGCGTGCGTGGCTTTTGCTTTGCCTGTTAAACTGCCTTTATTTCAGCCTACAAGTTTTCTCACTTTTACTCTTCCGATTCTCTCCCCCATCACACTGTGAGGGAGGCGAGTGAGGGGCTGCGTGGGCCTTAGCTGCCGGCTGGGCTTAAACCACAACAAAAAGGAAGTTTGCAGCATCAGTGCAGTATTAAAGTGTTTTATGCCCCCAAAGTAGGAAACTTTAGAATAAACTTTCTCTAGATGATCATAAAACTCTCTGCTTCAAACCCAGGTCCCTGTGTCAGCTTTCTATACAGACCCTCAAGAGATTAAGTTTATTTTGGTGGGAATATCTGACCATGTACAAAAATCAGACAGAATTTTCTATTGAGTACACGTAGCTCTGTGTGTCTCAGAGTGGATGTCAATGCACCTGTAAGGGCCAAGGGTGGTACCTAAAGCTGTCAGAGATATGCTAGTAGCTCTCCTGCTGTTTTCCTACTACGCCTACTAAAGGCAGAACCTTAGTGTTTAAGCTGACTTCAGAAAGGCTTATGTTCCTTAGACTCTGGTGAGGGGAGAAACTTTGTCAATCTGTTAACATTTTTAATATCCATAAAACAGGGACTTAGATGCACAGCTCAAGATGATTCAGGAAGGCAAATTTTAATGTTAAAAAAAATCTGATTTTTTATGACAAGATCACAATAAAAGCCTAGAGCCTACCTCACTCCCAGTTCAGGAAAGGAAATGCATCAGTCATATTTAAATGTGCCATATATACGTATGACAATCACTTAAAGATTCAGTCTATTTAAACACATTTCTGCACATCTCAGTAGGCTGAGGATCAATAGCCATGTTCAAATTCATGCCATTTTGAACTTATGGTGGTGAATAACGAATCTTCAGCTGGTGCTCTGAGATACGTTTTCTGCTATTGTAGATCTTCATCTAAATTTCCTGTTGCATTTCTGGTGCTTCCCCTTCCTGTCCGTAATGGAGAACAGGCATGGAAAACAACATATTCAAAAAATTCAGTGGCTGGGAAAAGTTCAGGTTTAATATGGAGCCAAGGTTTATTTGCAGGACTAAAGAGGAAATTCTTAATTTTTTGAGACTGCTTAGCTCAGCCCTAGTTATGGGACCTCAGAAAGAATATAATGACAGGACAGCACTAAAATATCAGCTGCCACATAATAATAATTCTCTATGGTCTCTAAGCAAGTTCAAGGAAACACCTAATGTGTTTTTGCACACTAACTCAGCATCCTATTTCATTATAGAATTTCTTTAAAGTGTTCTAATTATACTTTACAGGAAATACATAATTTTCAATTTTTTCTTCATGGCCCAGGAGACAGTTCCCTGAAGAGAAAGAACTGAAATCTTCAGCTTTTTATATCATCTCTAATTATATGAAA
Source organism: Astur gentilis (assembly GCF_929443795.1). Taxonomy (NCBI): domain Eukaryota; kingdom Metazoa; phylum Chordata; class Aves; order Accipitriformes; family Accipitridae; genus Astur; species Astur gentilis. Next base: position 14,574,766 of record NC_064897.1, read on the forward strand.
TAGAGATCTGTCACCTGAGTAGGAGATGTCCAAAAGAACAAGCGCATGGAAAAATTTTGGTATTTTTTGCAGTTTGAATTAAAGAAATAAAACATCTGGAAGGAAATTAGTTAGATGAGGTGTTAGATTAGATTGATGAAGTGTCTGTTTGATGCCCACTGAAAAAAGAATACCACTTTCTTGTCAGCAATATCTTACACATTTCAGCCAATATAACCACACAATAATTAGCTTTCCATGGTCACTCAATAAAAATAGAAAACAAAGTAACACAGCTTCAGAAGATAGTTGCTGAATACTGTCATTCAACCTTTTCTGTCTTTTAACACAAATGAAAACCAGTTTTTCACACCTCGGGGGGAAAAAGTTTTGCTTTTAAAGGTAAACCACATAATTTATGATTTTACAAAAAAAAGTCTTTAAAAATACAAAAGTTGTAGGTTTCTAAGGCTATTTAACTAAAGCTGATTGATGAAAATTGAAAAGTTATCAATTGTTGAACTACTTTCTCATAAACATATTTGTAGAAAATGTAAAAGTAAACACAAAAGTAGTTTGCAAATTTCAGCGAAAAGTAGGTGGTACACCTCAACTCCCGGAGACACCAAGAATACAAAAACCTTGTTTCTTCAATAGTTTGCTTTTGCAACTATGTGCATATTATTCCTTTAAAAATCTATCTATAGCACGTGCCAAACCACAGATTTTATGCAAAAAACTCTACAGCGGAGCGAATAATGAAAACAGCATCGGCCAAATTATTTAATGCCATCTGCTCTTTTTGCATTGCTCCAACTGGGCAAAGAGCACGGCAAATTGCCGAATTTTCCTAGCTCGCGCAGAGCCAACCCGGGCAGCTTCCTCTGCCCTTCCCGCAGCTGCCAGCACGGCCCGGCGGAGCCGGCCGGCACAGGGGGCACGGCAACGTGGTAGCCCAGGGTGGCTGTCTCGGAATGCTATGGGTGGAAAATGTAGGTTGGAGCCATCCTAACTCCCCGGTTAAGGACAGCTGTGCTGTACGGACTCAGGGAACTCATTTTAGGGCACGTTTCCACACGCTGTCTCCCCATTAAGCACCACCTGAAATGCTTGCTTGAAAATTTGGCCCTGTAGTTTTGGCAAGCCATCAGAGGCCCAAGACAGCGGGTACGGGACAGGGTCTGGAGCGAGCGCTCCTTGGAGAACAGACGGACTAACTCATACCTTGCTTTTCTGACCAAGCTCCTTTTCCTACGTGAGAAGAAAGCGAGCCTTTCCATAATTCCTTTTCTATCCTATTATCACATCCTGCTGGTGAGCCCACAATAGCAGGTGACAGATTGTAGAGAGGGCTTTTAGAGATACTGTAGATGCCTTTTAGAGATATTGTAGATGCTTATCTGCTGTAAATCACAGCTTCATTACCTCCAGTGGAATATGCTGAGCTATATCAGCTGAGGGTCTGGCTGCATGCTACACTTTAGAGCTGCGGTGTTGTCACCATCTTTGCAGAGAAGCTACCGATTTTCGATTTGTAATTTAAATTAATGAGAATGAATGTTATTATTTCTGCCACAGAAAAGAAGCTCCCCATACAGCAAGAAAAAATAATGATTCCAAGCTTTCTCTTCAGCTGTAATTCTTGAATGGTTTTACAAAGAAATAAAGTAGCATTATCCTGTTCCACAAATTAAGACACAAAAAGGCACATGTAACCAGCAGAGCTAGTGGCAAACCCAGGGACAGGCACTCACAAAAGGAGGGGAAAAAAGAAGTAAAAAAAAAAAAAAAAAAAAAAAGGTATCCACAAGGATTTAGCACAGATTAGAAACCCAGAAAAAAACGTTTTGGAAAACTCAAGAACTGGATGCCTTATATCCAAATAAAGCAAAGTGATCAGAATGATCTGATGGCAAAAAGAGGGAAGCGTTTACACATTTAGAAATGTATTCCAGTGGAGCTGAGGTGTCTTTTACTGTGGGCTAACATCTTCCCTGCATTTGCCAATCTGGATTCAACTGAAACTGAATAAACTAGCCTTGCTTTTGACAAGGCAGCCCAGGACAAAAAGAAAAACACACATGAAATTAGCTCTATTACCCTATTTCAGAAAATGAGTAAAGTGTAGCAGTCAAGAGCCAGCAGCACAGTGCCAGCATGCATATTTGTTCCAAGGCTGGATAAAGACCCATAAAAAGACCCCTAATGTAATCGCTGCAAAGATTTACAACAGGTAGGGCCACTTCCAGCTTGGCACAACTTCAGGGCAGACACCTCAGCTCCGAACTTGACCCACCGTTTCCATTCTGATGCACATTGCCAAACTCTCTATTCCAGTCCACTGGGCAAGATGCAGAAGGCCAGCGAAGCTGCGGAGGTCCCATGCAGCTGCACTTTCCCTGGATCGGCTGCGCTCAGGGCCCTTAGCTCCTCTGAACATCCCATCCTGAGACAAGTCACGGCCAATTCAGAATTTCCCAGATGTCTCAAAAAAAGCCCTCAATAATCTCTCATTTAATGGTCACGTGAGGTCTTGGCACACTACATACAGGTAAATAATAGGGGTTTAAATTTTAGGATTTTGTATACTTTTTTCCTAACCTGAAAGGAAGCCATTTGGATTAAAATCTTCTGGCTGTAGCTGCCAATGAAACGTAATTAGCATTATTAAAGCGTGACAGGTAGTCCCTGCAGATTTAGCCCTTTCCAGTGATGAATGACAACATGTGTGTTTATGACCGCAAAAGAATTCTGCATAAAACTTCCATCATTTAACTGTCCAGTTATTAAGACAATCTATATGACCAAGATGAGGAATTTTATCCCGTTTAAAAAATGAAGACCGAACCAAAAACCAGAAAGTATGTTGGTATAATGCTTAAAATGGCAATATGAGAGTCTGTATTTGGTTTGTTAATAAATATTTTTATGACACTGCTTATTACTTTATCTCATAATCACTAGAGTGCAATGATTTACTAAAGTCTTTAAAATAATACCATATTTCTTATTTTGGGGGCTACATTACTGCACAAGTTCATACAGGGAGTTCATCTAGGAAGTTCCTAGCAGAGTCGGGAAGAGACTCTAGATATCCTAGTTTCTCATCCTATGCTTAAACCTACCAGTTTGTCTAAACTTTTATGCACAAACCCTAGTCCAATCAATTCTCCAGCTCAATCTTCTAAAAGCTTAAATAGTCTTTATGTTAGACGCATCCAGAAATCAAGTGTTTTCAAACAGCTGTCCTCACATATTCACAGTAATGTGTAGGCACCAAAACACCCAAAAGCATACCAACCGTCACTGGCTGGATTACAGCTTCACCACATGTCAACTGGAAGCTGGCCCTTTGCACTTCACCTGACACAGTTTCGAGTAAAAAACCTCATTTCTCTCCTTCTTCTCAGTTTCAGTCTGTCACTTCTGCTTTATGTTTTAGCCAAGCCTCCAAAATAGAGCATTGAAGCCATCCACGTCCCCATTACCTGACTATATATATACACCTATCAGTGCATTTGAACTGGGAATCTGAGCACTGCTTTGGCCCAATAAAACACACATCTCTTGAAGTCTCAAACAGGAATTGTTTTTAAAAACGTGAGGACTCCAAACGCCAGAGTATTTATCCATCTCTAATTGCAGCTCACCCTCCAGCGCACTGCACAAACAGAGATTTGCTAATTATCTTTTGGAGGTGAGCTTGGCTACTCCAGCTTTGATGCTCTGCTTTGCAATTAAATGTATTCCAGCAGCCACATGGGGGAGAAGGAAAAAAAATACAGCTTCCAGTTCTGCAATGACCTACTTACAGCATTAAAGCACTGAGGGGGAGGGTTGGGGGGGAGAGGAGAGGTCTAACTACAGTTTAATGCAAGCTGACACTTATCTGCTTCAGACTACACAGCAATCAATATCAGATATGACTTCACATCCTACAGAAAATATTGGTAAGACAAGGAAAGTTAATGACAGGAAGAAATTAATGCAAGACCTTGGTTCTCAAAATCTGCAGTAGTGTTAATATCCCAGTCCTTTTCTGCCTACTTTGCCATGCCCCATACCACAGTACTCCTAAAGCTTGTGTTAAATTCACGATATTAATCAAGCTAGGGGAACCACTGTACCGAGCACTGTACAGTCACAGGCTGTCGCAGACAGCATAACTTATAACTCGGTAAGTACAGAGATTCTCATTCCTTCCTCCAATGAATAAAGCAAGGCAAAGGAAGAGAATCTGATTTATTCAGCATCACTAAGCTTAAGCCAATGCCTGAGCCACAGATTGACTCTAGATCTTCTTGTTCATTTTTTAAGCACCCCCCCCCCCCGCCCCCCCCGATTGTCTTTAAGCTTTAAGGCAATTAACCAGAATTATTAGAGAAAGGTGTTGATCATGGGAACATTTCCGCATTCTGTCAGGGATCCCAGAATGCACTGGATTTTTAAGCACAGGATGTGTTTTGGGGTATGGTTTCTCTTTTCAATATTCCACTATCCTGGTTTATGGCACAGACAGTTTAATTCCTGGACTTCACACTAACCATAGTGCTTACTGGTGAGGTAGTCAAATGGAAGGCATGCTTAACAGTGCTTTAGCTGGACTCTTCCAAAATGCCATATACTTGCAGCATGCGAAATGCCTATCATTTAAATATCACAGCAAATGTTTTGAAAGCTTAATTGCAAGAGTTGAGCCAAACACATCAGTAAGCACTCAAAAATCTGGTCATTCATTTGTAGCTTTTTGTATAATGTAATATGAAGCAAAGGAAACCCCTTTAGCTTATGCTAGAGTAAATTCAGACTAACAGTTAGAGGACAATCATCCACTTTTTTTTTTTATTATTATTCTCTTTTTTTGCTGGTATTAGATGAAGTCTCAACCTTCAGTCCTGTTTCCAAAACTCACAAATATATTGGAAATATCAAATATAAATATACAATGACTACCCTTAACTACAACAGCTAAGGAAGGAAGGAAGGAAGGAGAGAAAAGGAGAATATGTTTTTTCATCCTTTCAGCCTCCACTCGGATAAGGAGCAGCATCCAGCAGCACTGTTTGTCCCAGCCAGCGGAGTTTCAGGCTGAATTATTAGCCTCCTTCAGTATTCTCTAGCTCAGTAGCTGCATTGCTTGAAGGAATCATTCACATCTGTGGACTTTACTAATCCTCTTCTACAGTCATCACAGAAATTGGCTGTTCTCCATTTCCCCAACTATTTCTGAGCCACACTACCTAAGGCTGTGAGCTTGTCATATCTGCTAACTGAGACAGGGTCAGACACGGTCAGTACTTTAACAAGAGGCAGCCAGAAAGAGGTGAGATGCTATGGAGACGATGCCAGTTAATCAATGGGCAGCAAATTACACTTTGCATGATTCTACAGAGACCATCGTTCCTTCAGTACGGTCAGTTGTGATATAATTGCCATGGAGCTGGAAATGAAGAGAAATATTGTTTCTACTTGAAATGACAGTCAGAATATAATAATTTAATGAACAGCTCTAAGTTAGTCAAAATCCCTATGATGTATTGCAATAGATAAATTCCTGAACTACTGTCTTGCAAGAGAGTTGGCAAAAAAAAAAAAATCTCCATTCAAATCACTGCTAAAATCCCATGGCTCAGTCAGAGGTTTCATTTAGCATCATGTCCAGTATCACTGCATTGTCACAGAGATGGAGGAGCTCTAATCTCAAATTTACTTAGCCTGCAGCATGGCATCGGATAAACAGGGACTTGCTAGGGTTAGCCAATTGCACCAATTTATAAATCTTTGTGCGACCAAAATCCAGGCATTAAAATGAGCAAGCAATTAAGAACATGGGGCAAAAGGTGTTTGTTTTCTGGTTTCCTGAAGTATCTCTGCCTTCTAGTAGCCCTCTGTAAATGTTAATACCACTGCTTTTCTACAGTCAGAGTTTGGAGAGGAGGAAGCATGCCCTGCAGAGGAGGAATAGAATTTCCTTGTTTCCTTGCTGTGCGCCCAAGATCCTGTCACAGGCTGTCTTACAACACAAGGGTGTCTCACTTTATCCATCAGTACTGTAAATAACGTACTCTGCCTTGCAGTGGCATTAAGCCTCAACAGTTGTAAAAACTTTGCAACGCTTGGATGAAAAACATCATCTAAAGTACACTGTATAATTAATGTGACTGCACAGCCTTTTCCTTCTTTTTAAGCAGCTTCTTCAAAAGCATTCTGAGCATCTAACTCCTTTTTTCTTTTCATATCAAGATGATTGATTGCATATTTAACAGTATTAATTGGTTCTATGGTAAATTTTTTTAAAAACCCTTAAAGCTGCAAGATAGCAGGGAGAAACGTTGTAATTGCTCAAATAACTTAAAACACTTATACATTTTCACCGGTCCTTAATACATTCACAACAAAGAGACCATTATAGGCGAGCTCTATGGTATTTATTTAGAAAAGGCTGCTTGTAAGTAATGGACTAATAATAACTAACTTGTAGAACATTGTGCACGAACTATAAAGAGCATTCAGAACACTGATCTCATTCCTGGGTTTAATTATTCAGTTCTTTTTAGGCTGGAGCTACGTGTCTGGTATATTTGCTTCAGATCTCGAGAGGGTATTGACCAGGTTTTCTGAAGTCTTCTGCATTATTTATCTCTTCCTACCATAAGGGGTCTGATAGGCATACTGTTTCAATAATTAAATGTCAACAATTCATGCTGTTGGCCAAAACCCAGAGGACCTTCATAAATAAATAATAACATCTTGCATTTTTATAGCTTCTTTCATTCAAGAGTCTCAAAGTGCTCTGCGAATATTCATTAAGACCCCCCAAAAGCCTTGTAAGGTAATTCAGAATTATTCTGCTCTCGGTTCTTCACAACCGGGAAGACCGGCACAGGGAGATGGATCGGCTAGTCCAAGGTCACGGCTGAAGGCAGCAGCCGCGGCGGGGGAAGAGCCCGTACCCACAGCCCCTTCTGCCGGCTCTCCTCGGCAGGCTCTGCGCGGGCGGCAGCTGGACCCAGATGTGACTGCGGGGACCTCGCTGAAGTCAGAGCCATATACAAGCCATGAAGATGAAGCAGGGCGAGGGGAAAACAGCATCTGCCCTACTCCTGATTTTCGTTTTAAACAGGTTTTATTGCGACGTTGCCAAATGAGATGAGGGAAAACAATGCTGCGTGGTCCACCCGCCTGACCCAGTGTTGCCATTTCTCTGTGACTAATTGGGGCACTGCAGCCAGCAGTGATTTCAGTCAGAGCAAGGAAGTATTTGATGTCTTGTTTCCCATCTAATCCGTCAACGTGTTCATTAGAAGTCATATATCTATGTTTTATTCACCTTTCTCCAGTCATTTTTGTTAGCATCATTCTCCATGACCCCTTTTTCACTCCATACTGAGGAAAACAAGAATGATAATGATGTTACATTTCCGTAGAGGCTTTCATCCCACTGACATGTTGAGAGCAATGATGAGCACAGAAATAATATAAGAAGCTTTTCAGGCAGCCTTTTCTGGAATTTGAACCGAGTTTCTGAGGAGAGAAAGGCTGAATCTAAAAGCTGAGTGCACACCACTTGCTCTGCTCACTCAGGTAGTTTTCAGCCATTAATTCTACTCCTCCAAAGAGATGAGAAGATCCACACAGAGATGATCCCAACAAGCAAAGCAAACCTCCCATTAAGATTCTCGCAACGAATACCAAGTTCAAAAAGCTCCGTTACACTGTGGTCTGTTGCAGTTCATTTCTGGTTTGAATGCAATGCCTAGATAAATGCAATGCCAGAACACTATATATTTTTAGAGAAAGAAAACAATATCCAAAAGTGCTTTCACTCAGAAACGACACTTTAAGATCCCTGACTCTCCATTGATTTCAGAGGAATGCTCATGTTTTTGACCCCTCACCAAAACTGTCACTGTATACATACATACACCTGTATATAGCATATGTACATATTGTGTATGCACACACACACAAAGTACAGGCTCAGGTTTGTAAGGTGTTTTAGACTGACTAAGTTTGAGCACAAGTTATCCTTTACCTTTTCACTAATTAACACCATTTGTCAGATGTATGAATGCATATACCTGTTCCTGATGTGCCTTCCTAAAATTCTGCACCTGAACTTATGGCTGTTATTACAGCCAGGAATATTTACCAATTTTCAAGAGCTAATATAGGGTGGTTAACACAGCTATAGACTTCACATCTATTTATTAAGACACAAAGAATCAATGCCTTTTTGTGTGTGTGTATGATTTCCAAATAAATGGACCAATTTGCTATGTTGATGATGAAGGTTAGGGGCTCTGATGAGAAAGAGTTGACAAGAAGCAGCATTCACAGAGATTATCATGAGTCAAAATACACACATCATCCTATCTGAACTTGACCAATGCTCATTGCCAGTAAGAAAAAGATAAAAGACTATTGAAATTTAAAGATATAAGGATGTATTTAAGACTATATTTAAGTATTTAAGGATATATCATTGGATCAACAAAAATTAAATCAATTTTATAGATTGTGAAAATCAGTAAAAAATTAATTAAAAATAGGATATATGATGCTTTAATAACAGTAATTCACCCCCTTCTCCTGCAGGTTGTTTTCTCCATGCCTGTGCTATTTCTCTCCTTCTTGAATCTCCTTTTCACCAAGCTTCATGTCTGCTTTCAGTTCCCTTTACCCTGCAGAGCTATAAATTTGGAGCAATTTAGGGAAAGTGTATGTTCTTTTAATTACCATATTTCTGTATCTACTGCATAGTTTCTAAGTCATCCTTCCCCACATTTTTCTCATTAAGTCATCCGACCTGGAAATTAACCTTATTGGTAGTTTTGGCTTCAGCTATGTGAGATGCTGAGTTGTGGAATACAGTTATGAAAAGACAGGAGATGATAAGGTGTCACTTGTTTGGCAGCAATGGTGGCAACATGGTGGATGCCTAAAGACCTTTTTACCATTTGTGCAACAACCAGTTGATTTATAAACTCATCGAACCTATTTCACTGACATGCATACATACCATTTGTGAGTGCCCTCTAACTGAATTTAGATTCAAGCATGTGATCGTGTGCCGGAATAACACCTGTTCTGTTGACCAGCTACAATTGTTTCTCAATTTTCTATATAGCTTGATTAAATAGTCCCATCACAGCCCTTACAACCTAGTATAAGACTAGCCCAAAGGGCAAAATGTTGATGTGGGTTGAAGTGATCATGAAAACAAGAGGGGACATATTTTGAAATTAATATCACTAACTAAATTTGGATTCATAAAGGACTTTTGAACATATTCTCTAAAAGCCTAAGCACATTTGGTCAAGGTCCCACATTTTACTGTTTATACAAGATACTACTTCACTGAGCATCTTCTCCTTAAAAGACTACTTCACAGCGTCCTTAAAAATATGGAGTACAGTTGAGTTCCACCATGATCAAGGCAGATAGGTACATACGCTTTATTGGACTGTTACCTGAGATAGTTTCACATCACTTTATGCCTTCATGGAAACCTGTATGTGAGTGTGTGTGCACGTGTGAGTGTGCATGTGTGTCTAGCAAACATGTAAATGATTCATTTAGATAGACTTAAGCCTGTCTTGGAAGATTAGAATATTGTTTCAAGACAGCAAACTCCTTAATGCTGGATGCTTCAATACTACTGAAACACATTTTTATTCATTCTTTACATTACTCTGAATACAGTCTGCTTGCTTTCTCATCTCCAAGATCCAGCAAGCAGTACAAGACAAATCTAGTTAATTTTCAAAGCAGGCACTATTGATCCCATGTCACTGCTCTATTAAAATGACATTTTGCGCTATGCAGAATGACTGATGCACAAGTTATTTAATCTGATGGATGCTAGAGCAAGAAGGCAATAGTTGCTCACTGCATCGTTATTCAACAGATAACAATTTAGCTGGCTTTGGAAAGGACACTCGCATAGAAGGGGTGCTACTGAACTAACTAACACTTCATTATACTTTCAGAATACATCATCCACCTTTAACATTCCCTCCCTCCCAGTAAAACTATCTTAAATACAGTCAAAGCAATAGTGACTGAAATACTGCTAAATTCTATTCTTTGACTCAGATCAAGCTACTAAACTGGGTCCAACAGTATCCAGATTCTACAATCTGTTTTCTAAGTTCCCCTCTCAGTTTCTTTACTATAGACCTTTTTAAAAAAAAAACCAGAACAAACCAAAAAAACACTGAACACCCACAAACCCTGTATATGAAGTGAGCAAAATTCTCAAATTTGACTCTTAAGATTTTTGCCTTTTGTGTGCAAAAAACCCCATGTCTAGACGAGCCAAAAGTTTGTAGTTTGAGTCTACAGGTATTGCCTGATCCACTCAGGGAGATTCCACACAGACTGAGTAAGCAGAAGTCATCAGCTATTAAAGCTGAGAAGACTCTCATTCCAGCTCTTAGCAAATTCAGATCTCTGTCTGTTGCCCCATTCATTCCTCCCAATGCATAATCTGGAAACTCCTAGAAGAGCTAAATAAAAATCCTAAATTAGGAGAAAAGACTCATCAAACTTTGAGCCTTACACCACACAAATCACGTCAGTGATGGCAATGGCATTATTTGCATGAATGAGGACTACTTACATAGAGCTTTTACTTCCTGCGCTGTACTCCAAGAAGCGTCTACACAGGGACGAAGCAGGGCACTTGGGGAACGCAGCAGTACAGCCACATTAGAGCAGTGCTTTGCAGAGCCTCATTAGTGCTGCTGAGAAGCAGTTTATTCATATCTATTTCGGGTATCTCCCAGGTACTGCATATGGACATGCCTTCAACCACAGCCAAAGCCCACTGAAATAAAGAGCTAATTGCTAATCCCAATTATTTTTTTTAATTGAAAGAGCTTGACTCACTCGGGGTATGTCCACAGAGGTTTTTTGCAGACAGATGGGAAACCGGTTTGCCCGGGCTTTGGGCTGCCTGCGTGTAGCCTAGCTTCATCCAAGAGCCACAGAGATACAATTAACGTGACCCTGTGCTTAAGCTAATCAAGCTCTGCCAAGAACTTTCCTCGTGCAACGTGTTATCAGCCTGCATGGAGACTGATGGTTTCGCGTCTGCTGTTTTCTTCTGCTCTAGGAAGAAGTAAAAAAGAGCAGAGAAACTGGATTCTAGCAGCACACGAACTTTTCTAAGTTGATCTTCGTCTTCCCTCGGACAAGAGCATAGGCAGACCAGGTAAACAAACACAGGCAGAGAGTGAAGGGTAAAGAAAGCACAAGTGGCAACGCTGCTGCACGGATGGCTGATGTACACACAGGTGTAAGCAGGCAGACTGTTTTGTCGCACTCTGGCAAGCAGAGGCCCCAGCTGCGGCATGCTGCTGGAAAGTCTCTCCCTCCTGCCATCAGCAGAGAAGACTGTTCCCTCTTTTTGTCTGCCATGCAAGAAACAGACGGAGTTTGTAAAAAAGATTTGTACGATAAAGTCATGGAAAACTCTTGTCTCTGGCAGAGCATGGAAAACAAGCTGTCAGTGACAGGGTATTTCAGTTTATTTAGCTCATTTATAGGAGAGCTTCTCACCTGCTGACTGCTTTACAAGGAGAGATGGGTCATCCGTGCTAGGCCACTGATCCCTGACAGCCCTACTGCTGGAGCCAATTTTTTTACTTGCCAGTATAAATTTGATGAGGTAGGTAGCATGGGGACTGCTATTTGTACCTGGGTGCAGAGAAGGAGCGATACTAAGCATAAGAAGCAGAGGTTTACAGTCAGCAGTGTGGCTTTACTGGCTTTTTTGATAGCAAGTCAAACAGACCAGATGAATCTTCCAAGGGACCCGAACAGTACCAGCAAAATATTTCTAACGCGAACGACTGCGTATTAATAGCCACTCTATGGTGAGGATCCCATGTGATAAATACACCCACGGGAATGCAAGGCTCATGCTGGTAATCTTAAAAGTTCCCAGAGGTCTGATTATTTTGCAGCAATGTTGCAAGCCTTGTCAAGACTCATTGCTTAATCAATCTCTGCAGAATCATCAGGCTAACCTGCCTTTCACTGACAGGATAACCGGCACCAGTCTGTGAGCTTTACTTCTGCACAACTGTCATATATTAACAGAGCCAATAAAGTATAATTGGCCATTATCAGTTCAATACCAACACTCATTCAAATTGACAAGGTTTGCTAAGACAGAAGGAAACAAGACAGGGAATCTATCTCCCCAGGAAAATCCTCGATTTCATCATTTCTCTCCTAATGTACATGTTTACTACATGTTTCTTTGCTTACTAGCACCCCTTGATTCATAACAGCCTATTTTACTAACTGATCATATTCTCAGATTTATTTTTGCAAGGTAAGAAGGCAGCATTCTGGTTGTCTATTCTGACATTTCACATAACCCAGGCCAGAGAACACCAACCAATTTCTCTTAAGTTAAGCCTAAAACAGCTGCTTGAGCCATAACATGTTTTTACACAGATTTCCAGTCTTGGCTGTATCAATTTTTCTTTCCCTTATAATATATTAAAGAAAAACATGTATAAAAGAGGTAGGTACTACTGAATTATAAAGACTTACAAGTAAGGAAGAATCCACTGCTTCCCTAAGTTGCCACACAGATTAGTTACCCATAATGTAATTTTTTTTTCATATTAAATTCAGCATCAAATCTTCTGATCTAACAGAATAAAAAATATGGAAATGAAAATGCTATGCAGTATCAGAAGTCTCTTGTCCATGTTGGTTCTCCTAGACCACAATCAATTTGACTCCTTCCCTTCCCATGGATAAACTAACCAGACCGTGCTGCTTTAATCTCCCACTATAAGGCATGTTTCCCAAGCCTCGCATCACTCTCATACCTTTTTTCCTAAGCCTTTTCCAAATTTGTGGCAGTGTTTTTAAAGAGATATAAAAAACATAGCTTAGAAACAGCCTGCAGAGTCATAAGACCAGGCAGTTGGATGTCATTATAAGATCCAGCAGAAGCTGGTTTTTATCAGCCCAGAGCTAAAATTATTGGTGAAATTGCATTTGTTTGTAACAAAGGAACCCTACAACCTTTAATGGAGATCTCTGATAGAAATGAACCTAAACTATCCAGAGACAGCAGAAAGATTTAGGAAGAACTAGAGATATTACAAAAATAAAGTTTGTTTTGTGTAATCTCTTTTTTCCACATTTTCTGAAGGGTGAAAAATCCATCTCTGGAGAGATTCAGAATTATCAAGGACCATTTTGTTTAAACCACATACCAGCTCTTACTGGGGAGTGGAAATTGCCTCTTTCTATACTGTCTTTGGTGAGGAATCCTCATTCTTTTGTACACAACTGTTAAACATGAACGTGTCACAGGAAAGATTCAAGGCTGCTTGGCTGGAAGTATGTAATAAGGAGCAGGAAATCCTAATTTGATCTCTTTCTGTTCTCCCTCAGTCCACATAAGAAAGCCATGGGAAAGCTCCTGGAATTAATTTCATTGGGGAAAATCAGCTACAATTTAAGGGAAAGTGAAAGTTGTGTGCTCAGACATGAGTACCAATGGGGTCATCATAAAATGTGGCCAGTGCGCGACATGAGCCTGACCTGTCTTGCCACCCTGTCCCCAAGGTCCAGGTCTGCAAAGTCACGCCGAGCACTGGTACTTCAGTGGGCTTGACACAAGGAAGGAGCTAGCATGCTGAAAAACGTGCAATCAAGCAAATGTCTCACCCTTAGCTTTTCCCCAGGCTGCACGCGTTTAACATGATATCAGACCCTGGTGACCCTCATGTCCTGGACGGCGGCAAACAGGATTTAAAGAGCCATGGCTCAGAATGGTAGTAACCAAGGCTCTAGTTACATCATGATAGCGACAAGAAGGCAAAGGATAAAAAACAAAGGCACCCGGTAATTTTTCATTATAACAACTGCTTAAAATTCTGTGTCTTTTCACCCTCCAAATCCTCTGAACTAAATCTGCTGATGGACTATGGCAAGCTGTTACAGCCCAGGACACACAACGTCAGCTACCACTGTATAACCATGCTAAATGTTAAACTTTTGCTAAAAAGAGAGAGAAAAAAAAATTATAAACTCTTATGGTCAGGAAATAGCTGAGAATGTGTCTAGAGAAAAAAAATCAATGCAATGCAAGCTACCTGAGTCTGCAGAGACCCTGAAATGACAAATCTCATGGCAATATTTAAGCCAGGACCTACTGATCTGCAGGAATTTCATCAGCAACATCTTGTTCCCTCCTGTCTAATAAAAGCACTCCCTATCCCTACAACACTGTTACCCTTACTGGATGACAACAGAACTCTCAGGATGCTGTAGGAAGCATATTGTTATCCTGCATTAAACGTTTTGGGTAGTTTTCAGATAACTATGCCCAATACAGTAAATAACATCAACATGAGCCTTACATCATGCAATGCAGAAATGCATTATTGTTTTATCAGCAATGACTCCTCCATTACTAAGACGTGAAGTCTACGGTGATAACTACAGATATAATCTTAGTTATTCTGCTGCAAGCACTTTGCTCTATTAAGAATCCAATTTCCAGTATTCTTGCTTTTGGACAACAGTGTATCTGAGCATGTGCAAGTTGGATTCCACATTAGAGACAATGCAGAAGTACGAAAGGGGCTTCCTATATCAAAAGAGCCATGGAACTACTATGTAACTGCTTTGTAACTAAGAAAATACAACTGGGAGTGGCTTATTAGTGCTAGTTCTAAAAATCTCCAGGGTTTTGAGGGTTTTTTTTCTGTAAGGGGGTGGGGTGGGGTGGGGTGGAGGGAAGAACATGAAACAAACAGGTTTTTCAGGCGGCAGAGCAAACCTGCCTGCCCTAAGAGCTCAGAAATAATATTACAATTTTAAAATGGCAGGAGGAGCTAGATTAATAATTTAGGATGTGAAGCACAAGCAGACTTCCCTTATTCTCAGTGCCACCTTCTCAGAATGCAGTTCAGGGCTCCTCGCTCAGGCAGGATGCTCACTGCCACGACTACAGCAGCAGACTCACAATTTGGACCGTCAGTAAAAAGATGACCTCATTTGCATTCACTGTTACTCTTGTTTTGCTAATGACAGAGCAGTGCTTTGCCTTAGGTGGAAATTACTCTCCCTGAGGTTTGTGTATCAACAACAGATTATTATATTTACTTCTTTGCGATGTATTTGACTACACAGAAAAGAATCTTATTTTACACTTATATCTGTATTGTGAAAACATTTTGCATATTTTTATGTTGCAGCATGCCACTCAGCAGTATTTTCTTTAAGGCTATAAAATTTCAGTGTTGGCTTTTAGGTTTCTGGGGAAGTTTGATGGATACCACCAAGTGAGCATTTCACTAGTCCAGTATTTTTCTCTGCACATAAGTGTGTACTGTATATGGAAAGAAATTCCTTACTAAGGCATCATACTAGTATTTGCTGTTCTCCCTGCATACATGGAGAAAAAAATCTTCAGCAGCTTTTCAGATACAGAAGTAGGATGTTGGCATCTCCATTTTTTGCTCATATTCGAGGTGATAACTTCACCCTTCATTCCTCTAGGAATTTCTCCCCTGTCAGGTGTGGTGTCTTCGAAGCCTAACTCTCTCTTTCACCTTTACACACCTATATGACAGAAGAGGATGAACAATATCAATTGTGATCTCTAGGGTCTAATGCCCTCAACTTATCTACAGAAGGCAACTACAAATTCATTTTCTATGTATTCTACCTAGAAGTGTTTTGCTGTGTGGTGTCTTGCAAGGCTAATTTGGTCTACCCAGGTATGGATGAAGCACCTGTCATGATACCACAGCATTATCATCACTTTCCCTTTTTGTTTAGATGCAGTCACTCCTGATTAGCTCTGTATGTACGCTGAGAGCTTGGGCAAACTGCAGGGGACGTTTCTCCATCCCCCTTCCTGCTCAGAGACGCAGCACGTGCTCCCTGGGGTGGGGAGAGAGACCAGCGCCTGGCGTCCTGCAGGCACCCCTTTGCCAGCAGTTGGGCTACTTTAACAGTGTTTAACCTGCTGAATTTATATGTTTCTAATGCAAAACATCAAGGAGGTAGCTTCAGGTCAGTGATCACAGCTGGTGAGAAAACCCAGCCCAGAGCTCCTCACCTTTCTACATGGTCTGAGAGGCTACACCACTCTCCTCTGCAAGAAAATGAATACACGTTGAACACTCTCACAAATGCCATGAATTTCTGCATTAAACCAATCTCTGGCTTGATTGTTCCCACAGTTTAAAGACCAGAGGGATAGGCTACGTATAAGCAGCCAAACTGGAGGGAAGCAGGGTGACAGCGTGGCACGGCAGCCCAATGCCCTGGCCCAGGACTCACTGCACCAGGAGGTGAGCTGTCAGACCGCCACTGAGCCGCCTCGCTGCCAGCAGCCACGTAGGACCGCAGCAAAGGGGTCCTGTCAATGGGAACTTCCAAATTAATCTTCATAGGAAATGACTGTCCTTGCTGACACAGATGGCCTTTCCTCTCAGCTGTGCCAGCAGCTCCACACGGGCCACGATGCCCCACATATAAATGATCTTGGAGATGAAGAGAGCTTCTGTCACGTTCCTGACCCTTTCAAGACATGGGGATGGAAAGGAGGCGAGGAGAAAAAGAGAATCGCCCCTCCTGTCAGCTGGAGCAGAGCTGTCCAAGTACAGGCAAAGGGAGAAGGGCTGGGGAGGGGGCTGCTGTCACACAGAAGCTGGGGATGCGACAGAGAGGAAGACATCAGATAGCACATAGCAAATGATAAAGGAAGATCTAGTGCAAACTTAAACGGACTAAACGCCAAAACCAGAATGCCGCAAGAGAGACAAGAGTGCTTCTGGTGACTAACACCACCCATCACTGAACTGCTGGAGTTTCCCTGTCTCGCCCGCGGGAGAAGTCTGCGGCAGAGGCAGCTCGAAGAGGTGGTGCAGCCAGCGGGCAGCGGACACCCACTTCTGCGCCATTTTGCTGTTGCAGCTCGAAGAACTAACGCAGTGGCTACCGGTGCCCCAGCCTGGCTCCATAGAGACGGCCCCTGCACAGCGGACAACCCCACATGGAAATAAATACTGACGCCCTTCTGAGACTCCTTCGTATACTGCCGTTCTGCTGTGTTATTAGTAGTGGTAAAGCAAGGGCAGAACATAACAGCACAGACATAAACAAACTCATTTCTTTCAGAAATTCATCTCTCTGGTTCTCTTTCCATTCCTTACTCCCCCTCTCAGGAGTAAGCGAGCATTTGTTAAGTCTGGCTTTGAACATTGGTTTGTAATAGCCCTCCTAATCTGCTTTTCTTGGCAAGCACCCTGTGCCAGCCATCCCCAGCTCTGTTGTTAGGGGATAACTATGAAGTTAAGAAAACACACATACACAAAGTCTTCAGTAATTATACGTGCAGTACCTGCTTTTTAATACACTGTAGTGTAATTACCTTTTTGTCAGCTCAACTTCATTCCACGCAGAACAGCTGAAATCCCCAATTACCAACTGCAGCAGCAAAAGTCTCCATTTTACTCCCGAGGAAGCAGTATCATTAACCCAACTCATTATGTGCTGCTTGTCGGGTGAGGGCTATGGAAATTTCACCTGCATTTATAGGTTTCCTTCGACGGAAGAGTAAACACCACAGTTTGGATAAAATACTGTAAAAAAAAAACAAACAACACTCTGCAATGGCAAAGCTCAACAAGCTGACCCAGGCAAGAATCTCGCCAAAGCCAAACTGGGCATGAAAGACTTGCCAACAGATTTCGGGAGAAGTGCCATTTTCTTTATCAGCAAGGGTCAGAGTTTGGAATATTGCATGTATCGGATGGGGCACCCAAAGCATCAGACCCATTTGGGGCATAATTTGAGCTTTGGCCCAAACTGTAGCATCGTGCTATGCAGTTCAAAGGTGGGTCCCACGAGTTGCAGGAGTGCCCTGAGCAGAGAACCTGCTGGTGGTCAAAAAGCATGCAACTTTCCATAGCCAGCTGGGTGCCTGGAGCAAAACCTCACCCAGATTGCAACTTATATTCTGTCCAATGAATACCCTCTGCAAGAAGCTGAGGAAAGAAAATACATGCAATATAAACTAACTGCTGTAACAACTCAACTGACAGCTAAGGTTTAAAACTAGCTCATTGCTATCTGCTCGGAGCTATGCTACTTTGTGTTTCTCTGTGCTTTCCTTCTCTATTTATCTTCCTAAGAAAAGGACAGTTCTCAGAGCATATTTGCACGGGGTCCTGTGTGTTGGATACTTCCATAAAACAAATAATGTGTCATTAACAATTGCTTTGCTGTAGCTAACATCAAATTTTCAAGAGAAAGAAATTAGGATGATTGCTCACCAAAGTAATGGGTGAATTTCAGAGGGACAAATATCCTACAATTTTTCCCAGGGGGTATTTAGTTGAGGGGTGGGAGGGGGGAAGTGCTTTAAATGTCACTGTAGCTATTCTGTATTTCAGCAAATATCTAAAGTTTCTGAGAATGTAGCCTGCAGAATAATGATTTTTAGTCAATGCAAGAAAATACTTTGAAGAAAGCAATTTTTGAATGAAAGTATCTGAATCACAAAAATTGATTAAAAGATGTGTAGAGCTTTTCAGATAGAACATGGGTAGGAACTCATAATACAGGTAACTAATAGGACTTCACTGATTAAAAATTAGGCGTTAAGACACACGTGGACTGTAGGTGTCAACCCTAGAGTACAGCTAGCTATATTTATTTGGGTACGATCACAAATTTGTCTCTCTAGAAGTCCATGTGTACTTTTTGGATCGGTGAGTCACAGATCCATGGATTTCCCTTACAAACAGTAGGAAATATATCACTAAAATAGCCAGGAATTAGGTTCATGTTCTTTAGTCTTTACAGTCTTGCTTCATGCTGTTGAATAGCAAGTGCATTTCAGAAGTCAGCACATGGATTCAGATGACACACGCAGATGCTGAGCATTCAAAGAATTCCTGAATTTACTGTGCAGAAGTTCTAAGCAAACTTAAGCCTTTGTGAGTCAACCATTTCTCTGCCAGGAAGTCTACTGTAACGTCAGCCTGTTAGACATCTGCGGAAGGTGATACTAATAAATTAATTTTTATGTGAACATACCCACTTTTTCCCCTCTTTCCAGAAACTAAATGGCGAGATAAAGCAAATGACAAAATTTTAGCAACTTCTGAACAGATTTAATTAAGGAAACTCCATTTTATTGCAGACAGACTGTCCTATTTAATCTCCCACTCACAGTTTTCCTTCTCACTGCATTTTTGTGCAATTAAAAAAAGACAAACTGGAATGCCAATTAAATGCCTTTTGAAACGACAGCCACCCTTTCTGACACCTGTTAAAAAAATGCATGAACTGACACATTTGCAAACTAATCTCAGTGTTTCTGCAGTGGCCCCGATTGCCTTGCATTCTAGGCTGCTGCATTTTATACCTCAGGAAAGCGGAAAACATCAACCGCTCTCATAACCTCTGTGTCGCAGTCCTGCGAGGCAGGAGGAAGGAGAGGGGCTTCCTAAAGGATGCCCTGAGGCAAGATGGATCTGTGGACTTTAGGTTTTCAGTGGCTTGGAAAGAGAGAGAAGAGACAGTCTCTGTCTCCTGACGTTTCAGGGGCCTTATATGTTACTCATTTGCGTTGATCCACCCCAGGTAGAAACTTCTTAGGAACCATGAATCCAGCTGCCCTCTGCCGACCCTCTCACTGCTCTCATCATCCTCAGACCCAAAGAAGGCCTCCCAGTCTTCCTCCTCCCCATGTAGCACCCCTTCTGCACTGAGCCGTCTCCTTGGAGAAGAGGAACTTTAAGCCACATGGTAGCGGGAAAGATGATGAGTTTCCTCTCTGAATAGTCAGTTACTGGATGTATCTGAGGTTTCTGAGGGTAAGAGAAACCCAAGATAAAGCCAGATGCTCCTGGAAACAATCCTAATATTCTTCTCTGAGGAAATGTTCAGTTAATGGGCTCCACAAGCTTACAAGAAGAATTCTGAAGTTTGAGCCGGGTGGTAGTTCTAGGGATGTATTATTCAGCCACTTAGGGAAGGACAGAGATTGGATATAAGGAGGCCCTTTCTCTTGTGGCACAAATTACAATTATATCAGCAACAAGGATAAACAAGGAGAGACCGTGCCGTGGCCTGGGGGCACAGTACTGGCACATCACATTGCATCACTCGGAGTGGTTATTTCCAACTTGAAACTCTCCCCCCATCTCCCCCTCTGCGTAGCCACACAAACGAAGGCACGGGCAGAGGACAGCCTGGGGCTGCAGGCAGGAATGAGCAGGCGGAGGGTACAGCGGGGGACAAAAAGGGGCTGCTTTCCTGGCACGGCTCTCGCCAGCACCAAAGGAAAAGCTGTGAAACTGCCAACTTCTACAAAGCAGGCAGTGGAGAAGCTCCAAGGCCATGGTGCAACGATCGGGGTGTTCCTGCAGCACAGTTACTCCTTGCTGCCTTCCACCCCACAGTCCTGCCACAGCAAACCGCTCTGAACCCAACCATTAAATGGGTCCGGGTGAAAGGAAAAACGCACAGGGAAGGAGAAGGAAAACCCTTGGGAGGGAAGGGTAACCGGCATCGTGATGCTGTTCAAAGCAAAGGCTGGCAAGCAGCAGGGCCAGGTCTTACTGCGGCACCGGGGTGGGAAGGAAAGGGAGGTGGGGGAAACCCAAAGCCTGCGCGGCTGCCAAAGCCCCTGCTTTGCAGACAGAGTCTGCTCGATTAATCATCCCTTGAACTATCCAAATCTTGCCAGCCAATTTAAAATAAAGTGTTAAAAGTTTGCTGACTTAATAATTCACTCTTTCTGCAATTCTGTTCCCTGTTCCCCAGCACCCGTGTCATGCTTTTCGCCCACCTCTGCTGATGGAGGCTTTGTGCAGCCGCTTCCAGCTCTGCAAAGCTAGTGGAAGCCTTAATAAGTCATCAGGAAGGAATCAGACTTGGTACAAAGAAAGCACTGCTTCTTCTGTAGTAATCACTCACAAACCAGGCCGTACACCAGCTTAATTATGCCAGCACTGACACTGCTAAAAGGCATAATCATATCTTCCTTTCTAACAGGCTATTTTTCTTCTGTGCTCTTTTTCTTCCCTTATGATCTGTTTTCTCTCCACTCTTACTAAAATTGCTGGATCTTTTCATAAGAATCACACCAAGAATTATTTTATTTCCTTGCATTTTTCATCCACAAGTGTTAGGAAAAAAATTCTCACCTTTCTAAGCATTGCTTGGCAGCATTCAAAGATTATTGCATCTAGTGGGAGTACCAATTACAATCTGTTTTGCTTTCTAAATACGCAGGTTCTTTAGTTTTTGGCTGACTTGAACATCAGTAAAAGTGATGGGACATTGTTCTTTCATCTTGCAGAAAGGAAATGAGATTAATTTTTTTCCCTGTTCTTCACCAAGATGAAACGGAACTTGTAACATTTTCCATGGAAGACAAGAAACACAAGGTGGGAGGAAGGGAAGAGGGCAGCAGGGAAAGGAGGAGAAAACAGATTAAAAGAAAGGGAAGGAGGTGGGAAGTTTAGACATTCCCATTTGACAAGTTTTGTTGACTTTAACTGCAGTTAAACTTTTTATTTTGCGGTAGGTTTTGTATGTTTCATCTGCTAGAGACATCACTTTCTGTGAATATACACGGTAACAGGGTCTAAAAGAAATTTAGTTTATAGTCAAAAGAATAGAAACGAGTAGTAGAAAATTAGAGTTCAGGTCCCTCTGCTCACAGCATCCCACACAAGGGGCTTGATTCCCAGGCTACAAATTCAGTCACTCTTAGGTTGGAGCAATGCACATTATAAACACTGATTGTGGCAGCTCCAACCTGAAAGGCCGAGAGCACCATCATGAAACCATCAATAATTTAGGGCGTTTGCTTGTAAAGTGGCATCCTGCTGAAACAGGATGAGGACCTGAGGGTTGCACATCTCAGATAAACACTCAGGTCCTTAAAACACTACCTCTTCCAGAATCAGTCGCTCTTTAAAACAAGGGATTTCATTTTGCATCCAGTAAATTTTTTCAGTGAATGTTTCCTTGAAATTGATACATGCCTCAGTAGAGTTCTGATGAAAGAGCAAAAAACTAGCCCAAGAAATTATTCTTAAAATAAAGCTAAATTTGAGGCACATATACACACAGCTGTTTGCATAGGAAGATGAAGCATTGTGCCATGTCTTTGAATCTGAACAAAAAAAAAGAAAAAAACAACCCCAACAAAACTCACACTCACATAGTGGTTCTCTGTATTCTTTGCTTCTGTATGTTTTATTTTTTGCTAGCCATTCTTGCTGCCAATCAGATTTTCTGAAAATAGGTATTTCCATTAGTGGCAGATGCTGCTCTCCCCCTGCATCCAGTAGTTAAGCTATGCTGCACATCTGCTTACTCCTGTCGGCTCATATCACAGCATCACTGCATCTTCAACCACCTGCAGCTGCAGTACTGCTGATCAAGCAGCCTGGCTTTGTCTTTTCTAGGTAGACCTCTGAGGCAGAACTGGCCTCTGCATTTGTGTTTGAACAGCACCCAGCACAAGTTCACCCACTTAAGTCCCCAAACTGCATGCATGTAAAAAACTCCCCAAATCTGAAAGTATGAAACACAAAGAGATTCCACGTGATTTTTTTAAAATTAGGAACTCAATACCTATTTTTCCTGCTGTAGGCAGAGCCTTAAAAGATCTAACCCTAGCTACAGTTCACATACTGACCTGTGTGCTAGACACTAGTCCAAAGCAGAAGTCATTTCAGAGAACAGAAATAATACTGTACCAAAACAAAAGCTCATATACAGTTCTTGACATACTACATTAATGATCCATGCTAGTGAAAACCAACCAAAATAGTTCACAGTGCTTGACTGTAAGCCTTCAGCCTGCACTGATTGCTAGGATTGTTTAAAAGGTCATTTGCAAACCCTTTGACATTGTCAGTTTATTCTGTAAACCTTTGATGCACAGGACACGTCAACCCAGTAAACAGGCCAGTTTAACTTCAGGTTGTAAGGGTGACCCCACAGGTCCCCGATAACTCGATTTCTGCCAAGTTTGGAACGTACTTGCTGACGCACAGGCAGACCTGCAGCATCAGTGCTATGACTCCTCGTTGCACTTAGGGGCCTTGACATGCCTTTCCCTCTCCAGGAGGGAAGACAAGCCTAGAACAAGAGACCTGTGGTCCACAGAGCAATCTGTAGAGGAGCCCCTACTTTGCAAAGGAACCAGGTCAGTAGCTGACGAAAATTGCAACTACAAGAGCTTGCTTATTAAAAAAGCTTGTTTGAACCTGTACGTGTTTAAAGGGAGCTTTACCTCAGCCTGGCAAGCTGTCTGTAGTCGTCTGGGTGCATATTTTTCATTTAAGTGTTCAACATAGGTAGGTATCCAAAATGCTGTACACGTGCTTTTGTACTTAACACCACCACAACACAGTAATGAACCTCTGATGGGTAGCAGACAAGCAGCTAAGAGCAGACTGAGGCAAATACAACCATTATTGAAGCAAACAAAATAACATACACTTGTTTCCATAAGATGCGTCTTGGGGTCATTATTCACTACGATGATTAACATTCATTTTCTTTCACGTACAAGAGACAGCAGTGACTAATTTGTTACCAAAGTTCATTGCTTCAGGAAATAATATTTTATGATTGATGCTGGACATCCTGTACTACAGTCATGTCACAGAAAATTAGTATCTAGCATCCGTACAAAAGACCTGTCTGCAGGTGGTGGTGTCACCTTTTTTTGAAGAGTATTGTTACTACAACCATGATCAAGATTCAAATGCACTAGATGTTGTACAGAGTGACAACTAGTCCTTTCCCTAAAGGAGTTTGATTATTACAAACGATAGACAAAATGCAGGAAAGGGAAGCATTAGGTCAGCAAAGTAGCAAACACAGTATAAAAGAACCTAGAAAATAAAGTATCTTTAGGTCTTTTACTATAAACAACATGACTGAGATTATTGAAAGAAACCTAAGGCAGAGAAGAAAAGTTAATGCACATCTTCAAAGTTCCATTTCTGTTTTTTAACCAGAAGTTCATTATTTCTACAAAATTTCTATAAAATTCCCATCAGAGATCCCTTCCTGTTCTAATTATTCCATCATGCTGTAACTCCATTGATAACTAATGAGGGATCTCCCCATCAATCAAGAATAAAAGTAACTTTAGAGAAAAATAGAAAAGAAAATTATTTCACACCATCTCTGGTCTCAGGGATTGTTTTTGAACAGTGTACCTAACCATAAAAAAAAAAAAAAAAAGATATGGCCATATCCTTAACGTCTTTCCTACAGCACTCTGAAAGAATATAAAGCAAGCATGACAAAGGACAGAAAAGCAGCACTTAATTCTCCACCAAAATCACGTAGGCAGATGGACAACAGAGAGTTAGCAGAATACATACATCCAAAACCAGCCTGCAACTTTACGATGCTCTCCACGTTAAAGTACCATTTCGCAGGAATAATCTTTGGTAAAAGGGACTCCAGTTTCAGTCTGGGCAATCCTGAACACCTCAGCGCTAAGGCTGCACAGATCGATCGTTTTAGAGGCGCTCTGACCACCTCAGCCGACCTCCTGTACCACGCAGGCCACAAGTTTCAACCAACCCGGTTTTGGACCTGGCCCCACGACCTGCAGTTGTGTCACCCAGGGTGCCAGCCGGCACTTCTCAGCAGCGGGGAGGGCAGGCTACACCTTGCAGGATCAGCCCTTTTTGAGGCCAAAGCCATAAGGCGCGTTTAATTCCAGCAGCAGGAAGTGCAACACAGCTGTGCCATGTAAAATACCAGCATGATTAAACGATGTGGAGGAGAGGTAATTACTCACTGCTGGGTCACTGGAGGAGGATGGCTTATATACTCGTGAGGAGCACAGGGAGAGAAGGATGCCTACGTAAGCAGGCTGACAAAAATGTACTGACATTTCATAGACACAAACCTGGATCCGCTTGGACTTCCACCTTCCCTCCACCAACAAAACGCAATCTAGATGCGAAGGAAAAATTACTCTCCCTCCCACCTCGCCAGTAGCTTTATTATACCTACAGCAGCACTTATCCTGCACGTTCAGTCTCATTAGCTTCAGTAGGGCTCTTCTTACTGCAAGATCAAAGGAGCCTTTTCCTGGAGGGTTTGTGCCATTGATAATTTGGATATCTGCAGTAAACTTAATCTATCTGTGCTACACCATAGAGATTTGAGGCAGGGGAAGATTAAAGTGATTTGCCTAAGACAACAGACGCAGCTTGAAGAAATTGAATGCGGGTTTCCGCAAAGCCTAGGCTTAAAAAGAAGTCTCTTCACATATTAAAAGCCTCCAAATACACATTTGGAGAATTAGGATTTTGCTATCACTATATCGGATATCTAAAGGGCAGGGATTTGGAAATAGGCTTACCTTTGTCTTTTTGCCGCTTTTTTACCCTTTTCTTCTCTCCTAGTGTATCTTAATTTCAGCTATGAAAGGCCCAATCAAATAGGTCACACAAGTCTTTTGCATACATATCTTATCAGCAGACAACAGCTCTGGGAGAACGCTTTTCCTACGTGCTTGGCCCTGCTAAAAATACTGAATAAACTCTTGCTGCTTTTTACAGTTATTTCAGAGTACGCCACTCCAAGAAGAGGTTCGGACGGCCGTCGCCTTCCGTCGCGGTGCCGCTCTGGCTGTGAGCAGAGACACCAGCTCCTCTGCAAAATGAGAGGGGCCACCGAGCAGGCAGAGGTGGCCGTGAAGGATGGCATTGGGAAAGGCACGCAGCACGCACCTCGGGTGCGGGGATAAATAATGAGGTTCCTCTGGAAAGCACTTCTACGTGTTCCATTTCTTCAAAAGGTTTGAGAGAGAGAGAAAGGTGTGACAGCGAACATTGCTTTGGCTTTGATAATGACATTATGCACAGCTAGCCTGTTCTTTGGCTTGTTAAATTCAAAAGTTTCCTGTGGGCAAGAAAGGAACATTACTTTGTCACTGTTTTAAGGGCTTTCTGCCATGTTAATCTGATTATCTATGACAGTTTCTGTCAGTTTGTTAGCAAAGATCCAATTATTCTGCTTGGCTTTTAAGTTCTCACATATTTCTGGCTAGGGGCCTGATTCTGAGTTCTTCTTTGTCTCATGCCTTCAGTAAAAATTTTAATGTAAAAAAAACACACAGGATCAGAACTGATACCCTAGTGTTTTATACCGCATTCTTAGAAAATAGATGTATTCTTCATCCCTAGTAAGCATAAACAAAAAACTGCAAAACTGACAGCTGAAGGAAATAAATGGCCCTGCACTTGATCTGCCTACACTTCTGTAATTGGAATTTACAGTGTTAGTAAAGAAGGGAGGTGGGGTTTTTCCCTTCCTTAAACTCTTGTTTAGAGCTTGGGCTTCCTTCTGTGTCAAAAAAAAGAAGAAAAATACAGTATAGTTCTACAAGTAAATATGACACATTTTCAACACAGAAATAAAAATAGAATCAGGTGGATCCATTTCCAAGGCATTTGACATAAGAGACAGCATATTCAGTCTGTTATTTTCTCTCTTGCACATAGCTTTTCTCAGATACAAGTTTGCGTGGGATAGACCGGTATGACTGGAAAATGGCTAGCATGTAGTAAGCTATAAACAGACAGAAAAATAGATGTCCACATCATTATAAGGTGTTTGGTGCCTAATCCTTGCATGTCGCCAGCTTTTAACTCATCTCTGTTTATGGATCAAAAATTAATTTGCCCAAAGTCAGTTATCACTTCTTAATGTCTTTGTCAATAAAACCAGTAATACATGGGCTTCATGAATTCCTGCTGGCAAACTTAGTACCTTTCTCCTTCTAGTCTGTTCCTAATATAATTTTTTTTCAATTATGCCTGTAAATAGTGTATGTCTATACAAGAGCTTTTTATGAAAAAGACTGCCTACCATTGCCTACAATGGTATAGCTCCACTGACAACAGCATCAGCAGGAGCTTGTCACGACAGTCTCCTGTAGGTACTTAATATAATTATTTAAAGCTCTATGAAGCAACTATAAAGGCAAAGGTGCTGGAAGATTATGGTCTTTTTTGCTTGGGCTCCATGTCTCTATTACTGCTACTAATCAAGATTAGTAATACCTGCAGTAGTTGGCATTTCCCCCTCAAAATCCGAAAAGAAAAGAAAAGAAAAGAAAAGAAAAGAAAAGAAAAGAAAAGAAAAGAAAAGAAAAGAAAAGAAAAGAAAAGAAAAGAAAAGAAAAGAAAAGAAAAGAAAAGAAAAGAAAAGAAAAGAAAAGAAAAGAAAAGAAAAGAAAAGAAAAGAAAAGAAAAGAAAAGAAAAGAAAAGAAAAGAAAAGAAAAGAAAAGAAAAGAAAAGAAAAGAAAAGAAAAGAAAAGAAAAGAAAAGAAAAGAAAAGAAAAGAAAAGAAAAGAAAAGAAAAGAAAAGAAAAGAAAAGAAAAGAAAAGAAAAGAAAAGAAAAGAAAAGAAAAGAAAAGAAAAGAAAAGAAAAGAAAAGAAAAGAAAAGAAAAGAAAAGAAAAGAAAAGAAAAGAAAAGAAAAGAAAAGAAAAGAAAAGAAAAGAAAAGAAAAGAAAGTATTTATTTGGCAGAGTTGCATGCTTATACATCAACACAAAAGTTAGCGGAAGAAGTCATGACACCCTGGCACCCACAAACTTTAGTGCCAAACTCCTGAGGATTTCCTCACAAGCAGCATTTCATCAACAAACAAAAGCTGTCATTCAGTCCTGGCAATTCTCTCCTCCATCACTGCCTGGCATTTCCACTCACTGCAAGATACTGGCAGTGAAAGACATCCCCCAGGAAGGGTGTGCTTCTTCATAGAAGGAATTCCTATTAATGCATAGTTCTGGTCTATAGCAAATCCTTGCAGTAAGGGCTTTACAGTCAGCACGTTGGGAGCAGACACTGCACTCTTCTTTTTTTTTTTTTTTTTCTTTCTCCTTTTTTTGGGGGGTGATATGGGTTAACTGTCCCTTGGGGCCATGTATAGCTCGATCAGCTGCAATAAGCATGATACCAATGTCTTCTATTTACAATCCCAGTATAAAATCCCACCAACTAAATCAGGAACTTAAGGTAGCAGCCACCAGAATTAATTTAATAATATTTTTCTTAAACTTTATAAAGTGCATATAAGTTTCCATCATACCAGATGTCATACTCAGCAAGAACACTGAAAACCAAGCCAAACTCCATTGCTAAATATTAGGTGCAACATTATGTATCATCACCAACTCCGATATCTCACTCCATGATAATTTGTTTGCACAGTTCCTTCCAAAATGAGCCTGATCATATTGGGTGTAACTTGGCAGAGACTCTTCAAAGTCAGTGAAGTACTGCCAGCCGCTACCAGGCAAGTTCCATTTCTGCACATCTTAAAAACGATAAACGAAAAGAGAAGGCAATAAAAACCCCCAGTATTTTCTTCTCTAGGGAATTTTAAAGCTTGAAAAAGCCTTCTCTTTCAAGTGCAAGCATAAAATATATGCTTGGATAACAGCAAGATTGGGACTCAGATGTTAAGAAGGAAAGATATTCTGTGCTACTGCTGCCCCTTCATCCTCACTGCCCCTCTCCGAGCCACTTATGCCTAAGAGAATCAGGGGAAAAGCCAGTGGGCGTGCTAGGTACATGAAGCCGGCGGGGTAAACCCAAGGTAATCAAATCTCACAGCTTCAAAGCCTAAACCTATCACTAGCAAGGGTTAGAAAGAAATCCTACAAACTCTCCTACTCTGCCTGCTATGGTATCAAACCAACCTGTGCTCTGGGGGGTTTTATACCATCTCAGACCGCATGGCTGCTGCTTCAGCCAGCCTGCTGATCTACATGAGCCAATTACCTATACCAACAGCTCGGCAGGTGTACTAGGAAACTTTGTTGTACTAATTCGACCTGCTGATGATCACCAATACTCAGGTTTCATAAGAGAAGAACCTTGCAAGGTCTGTCAAGCTGCGTAGACTAAATTTGGCTTTCTATTGCATCTCTCCAGCCGCCCTGGAAGTGAGTATGTTCTGAGGAAAGAGTGGAAACAGAATGTAGCCCACACTCCTGAGTCTGGGAGATAAGATTATAGAAATTATTAGCTGGCTGCTAGCAAGTCTCCAGAGCACTGTATCAAACAGAAGTATATAAGCTTAGAGCACAATCAAATGAGTGGGGAATGACAGGCGGACTGCTCACTGCACATCTCGAGCCAGGTAAATTAAAAACGTAAGTCTAGCTCACTGCATTATCTGGGGTTTTCTGAAAAGCATTCTAGAGGGAAGGGGGGAGGGAACAAACAAACAAACAGACAAAAACAAAAAAAGCAAAGGCTTCAAAGTTTTAGTGGCAACAGGGACCAGCGTGGGAGCAGAAAGGTAAAGACAGTACCCAGGTGTTGGACTCTTACTGCACATCTCCCACAGAGGAGGTGCCTCTGCTAATGCGCTAACTTCCTTCCTACGTACAACAGTTGGCTAATTTTCTCTAGTAAAATATCTAAAACTTTCACCACTGGATTAGTCGGAAGAATGCTACCTCTTTAGTTAAAGTAAGGAACAGGGGAGAGAAAAAAAAAAACAAACAAAAAACCCACCCCTCTCTGTTTTATTTCACCTTTAGGCTTTCCGAACCCCAAAGCTTGTGAAGGAAAGGAAAGCGCTTCAGTCTTCAAGAAATTTAAGATCAGCCCTCACAGCTGCCTTGAACTTGAATGCAGCAGCACATAGCTCTCCAGGGGATATTTGGCAGCCTGGCATCATCTGCCACCTTGGTCTGTCACCTTTCCTAGCTGTCACAGGGGCACAGCACCGCTCAGATACTCCACGCACATAAAATGCCCCACTCTCCTTTAAGCCAAGGGTTATTGCTGTAAGCCACAGAGTCAGCAGCTACAGCCTGCAGCTCGAACAGAGAGAATATTGTGATAATTCTTCCATATTCGCTCAGAGAGGCAAGAGCAGCTTAATTCAGTCTTAACTTGTATATAGCTCTTGAAGATCCTTAAATGAAAGGTGCAAAACAGCCTGGAAGAGTAACTATGTTTAAGCCATTTGATAATTAGCAGTGTAGTATAAAAAGAATAAGTCAAAACAGTAAACTCGGGGAGAACATGACATTATCTGAGGCTTGATCTATTATTAAATACAGTAGCATATTAGATGCAGTGCTTGTATAGCTATATTGCTGGGAGCGACACACAGGAATACCTACATATCTGCAAGACAAATGGGAGGAAAAAACTTTTTCTTTATATGATTGTTATTTTCTGTATAGGCCACTCCTTTTCTTCAGGAATCACACAAATGGAAGGGATGAAAATCAGGCAGGTAAGAAGGAAATACATCTGCATAAAGTCACCACCAAGTATAGGTGAATTTACAGCCAGGTAAAGAATTTGAAATACCTGTAAATATTTAAATTTGCATCGGTACATTTTAAAACTAAAGTTTGCTCCCTTGTACGTAGCCTTTCTTGCCAAGATGCATGGGCAGTATACGGCCAAGACACTGAAGATGCTTGGAGCTATTTCCATAGCAACAGACTGCGGTGAGGTAATACACCTGAGATACTAATGACCTCAGCGTGGAGTCTGGATCCTCACAGATAAATGAAATGAGATGGCTGAAAATTTTCACATTTCAGTGGGTTTTTTAATGAGCGGGAGAATGAACCCATAACAAAAATTTCCAGATAAAATACTTTTGTCTTTGTATCACCCCTAGGGCATATATTCTTGTTAAAGGGAAAAGAAAAAAGAGGAAAAAAAAACACCAAAGCAAAAGCCATACGTGTATCTTCAGGAAGAGCAAAGCTGACACAAGCAGATTGCTCACCTCTTTTTGTGCTTCTGCATGTACAAATGCACTTACACTTCCTGGCTGAACATATTTAAGTCCATAGAGAGCTCTTATTTACTTCAGCACGTTTTAGCTTAGGACTAGCATGAAGATCCAGTTTCCCTCCTGGCCCACCTTTCCTGTGTCATTCCCCCTAAGAAATTCCCAAGTTAGTTTTTGCCAATGGGGACAAGAACTACAGGAGTATCTTTAAATTTCTAACAGTGATCTGTGAGGGCATGGAAGACAGCAGGCAAAATTTAAATTTAACATATTAAAAATCCTACTATTTGGAACCGGAGAACTGTCTGCCAGATCTTGCCATGGCTCTGAAGACAGGTCTCCCAGCTCGCTGCAGTATCTCTGACTTCCCTGTCTGGCAAAGGAAGACGGGGACCAACTGAGGACAAGAAGGGGAAAAGCAAGGTCCCCTTTCACATAGGCCAGGGGGTGCGAACCTGGGATTCAGAAAATGCCTCCTTTGCAAGGCAGTGCTTGTCCTCGCTTGCACCTTTACTCATGGGCCAGTTTGCCCATACTGTGTAGGAGAAAGCTGTAGCTCAAGCTGTGGCACGGGACGGCTCTGACTCCGCGTTCAGTCGGCACAGGAGCTCAGCCCCGGCCCCTCCTAACTTTGTGCTTCTGCATAAGCAAATAAACAGGGTGAACCAAGTTGGACTTTAAAACAGACTTGCACCTGTACTTGACAAATAAGGTAGACACGGACAGCCCTATAAAATGTAAAAAAAGAATCAAACACGCTGATAATGCCAAAGTTGCCCTATTTTCATGTGTATCCAAGAATAATTTTCTCTCAGCCCTTCCCTCTTGTAGGTCAAACCTCTTGCTGATTTCATCAAGATGTAGTGACTGCCAAGAAATAAAAAATGTTTCTTGTTTGTAGATCATCTTATGATCGTCAGCTAAATCACCAGTTGCTAAAGCTGCCCCTACCTCCAAGGCTCTATACAAGTTACTGCTGAAAGCCAGGATCTAACAGAGAGCAAGTCATTTTAACAACCCACCCTACAAACAGTGAGGATATGAATTTAAATCCTGACTGCACCAAGCCGGTGGTTACATTACTGATGATTTATAGGACGGAAGTTCACCCTGGCTTCCCACTGAATTCCATAGTGAAATTGTAAAATTACAGCGTTCCCCCCTCACCAATTCAGTGCTAACGCCAGGGCAGTGGGCGGCAGGGATGTGGCCTGGCTCGTGTGATTTGCCGGGCTGCAGAATAACTGGGCAGCTGGGAAGTAGGTTGAAGACACCTGAGGAGATCCCACATCTGGGAAAAAAGATCCAAAAGCTTGCAGACAGGTTTGGCAGCAGGGGGTTATCAGAAGAGGATCACTTGTAAGCAGCAGTGGCCACACTTTGCAGAGGTGGGCATGATTAGACAAGAGCTTCTCTTCCTAATCACTTGGCTTCTCCTTTTTTTCTGATGAATTAAAATTAATACCAGGCAGCCAATACTTTGTCTTCCCCTATAGCTGTCCTTGAAAATGTTTTTCATCAAGATATAGAAAAAGCTCTGATAAGTTGCAAGCAGATCTTTTTAAACAGATGAATTTGCAAGTTATTAAACACTATTAAGCCCCTTTTCATCACCTC
The DNA here is from genome assembly GCF_929443795.1 of Astur gentilis. Taxonomy (NCBI): domain Eukaryota; kingdom Metazoa; phylum Chordata; class Aves; order Accipitriformes; family Accipitridae; genus Astur; species Astur gentilis. The sequence continues at coordinate 14,607,200 of NC_064897.1, forward strand.
TTTGAAAGGGGGAAGGTACCCTCTCACTACAAGGAAACAATTATATTCAACATGGTCAAAACCACCAACACAGCTCCAATTTCTCAGTGAGTACCCCTCAGTAAAACTATCACACTTTCCATTTTGAAAAGGTCATTAACATGTAACATAGTATTGATCAGAGGAAGCCAAGGTGGCAACAAAATTTGCACTTTGGTATTTCTGAGCATACAGCTGCAATGGGATCCCACTCCACGTGCTCCGTGGAAGTAGGTGACCCAGTCATTTGCGTCCAGGTTGTTATATCTGCATCTGAGGTTGTCTACCTTCAAAAGAGAAAAATACAACCATGTAGCATAATCCCTGCAATGAGGTGCTGCCTACAGGGGTCATTGGTTGGCTAATTGCTGTGTTAAGTGAGCGCTGACCCTCTGGGCAGATGTTAAGTGAACAGGGCTGAAGGGAACAGAGCAACCAACAGACTTTTGGACCAGTCCTTCTTAGCAATGATTTAGCAGTCGATTCTCCTTGCCTATCTCATAACCCAGGCCTGGCATATAGATGCTAATTTTCAGCTGCCTGCTTACACTTCATTTGAAACTCCACCAAGCTTTGTTTTGGCTTTATGCAGGAGAAATCAGTCTGTGAAGCAGCAGATAAGGACTGGTGATGCTAAGAAATAAGTCAGTCTAAAGGTAAATGTATGTGGCAGAGAAGCAGGAGAAAAAAAAAAAAAATCACTTTGCAAGTGGCTTGAAAATTAAAGTATACAAAAAATACTAGCTCATTCTGATCACATAAGGAGCAGAGCACAGGCTTGCCCTGCCTCAGACATATCGCTCACTCCGCAGGGGAACGAGATTTTCACAATGAGAGAACTGGGTCAGTGGAACTGGAGTCCAGGCTTGTCACTTCAGCAGTTTAAACACAAGTTAGTGTTTAAACCCCAGGCTCTTTCTCAAGGAATATGAACAGACACCATACTTGGACAAATCACTGATAAAATCATTTTTGCCATTTGTTTTGTTTGTTTGTTTTGGGTTTGGGGGGGGTTTATGTTTGGTTGGTTTGGGGTTTTTTTTGTAATCTAACTTTACCTGAAATTCCCCAGTTTGGTCCAAAATCCAACAAAACAACCCAGTTTTAGTATGTGTCACAGAATCTAAGCTTTTCCTCATGAATATTTATAAACTGTAAATTATAGTCGTTTGCATTGTTCACTTCATGCCAAAAACAGCAAGTGCCACGTTCCTTTCACTTAACTTACTTGATATTTCTATTGATGTTTATAGGTCTACCTGGCTTTGAATGCAAACAGGATTTGGCTTCCATAGGCATATGATTTCAGATAAGACTTATACTGATAGGGCTCAATATTATAGTTTCACTCCAGACAGACTCATGCTAAATATAGAGGACAGGATAATACAACCTTTACTGTAATTAAAAGTGCTCAATAATGTTAATGATCCTTTCCTCTTAGCAGCTGCTCCAAGATTTAATGCTAATAAAAAAAAGCATATTTTGGAACAATGGTATTTATTGCAATCCTTTTCCTATTCCTGACCTTCACAAGAAGCTGAAGGCCATTTAGTAGACTGAAAAAGGACAAATGGGTGTAACTCAACAGAAGAGCCAGCTGCAGTGCAAAGAGAATGGGAGTACTCAGTCCCAGAAGTACGAGAGCCAAGGTCTAATCCACCAAAAAAGGCAATTCATAAACTTTGCTTCTGAATATTGAATAAATTCTGATCTACATCATAGGACTATGGTTTGAAGATACCTCATTCACCACATTTTTTAATTACTTCGTGAATCATTTCATCTGAAGCCACTTTACACCTATCCTGTGCCAACTTCTAAGGGAAAAATCAGAGTAGAGTCCCAGGAGACCATTCTCATCTCCTTGAGATTTCCAATGCTTCTTTGTCACAGTGAAATCAGAAATATACTGAGAGTATTTTGTGGCTTGAGGCATTTGGTATTTTAATTTCTGGGATGAGAGATTTATGCAAATTCATATACAATAACAGAGGACTGTGAAGCTTCTAACATGTCCTTTCACTGCCGAAGGGTTGATGGGAATTTAGCATTTTCATTCAGTAGTTTTCCCTTTCCTGTGTAAAAAATTATTTTGTCTCGCAAAATTTTGTTTTGTGGAAATTACTATTAAAATCACAGTGTTAAATGATAATAAAGCCTGTAGTCACATCCTTGTTGGTACTGTCAGTTTAAACCACAGCTGCTCTTAGGGTGAACTTCTGAGCATGGAGCGCAGCATGCTGAACACAGCGCTGTTACCTGAGGGATGTTGCTTTTGGCCCTCTGTGGCTGTGTACTTCATATAAAATGAGATTTGCAGAAGAGGAAATTAGACAGCTAGCTCCAATCAAATTGCAATGAGATTTGAGGACCTAGTTCCCACAAACCCTGAAAGCTGTAGGCAGGATCATGCAGGTAAACGAGAAATGCTATTCTGACTGCTTCTTGCTATCCGGTGGTGTGCAAATGTGCTGGTTTGCTGCAGTCTCACAGCATTCTCCTCACCCTGGAAGGCTAACCATTTCACTTCTGGGGGTTTTTTTTCACCCAAGTTTTTTCTAAGCTGAACTGACAAACCTCTTCATGGTTAAAAATGGCTTCGGGCAATTGGTTACTGAATTAGGCTGCTTTTCTTTAGCCTATTTCTATTCTGTAAAGTGTTTCTTCTACTTCATTTACTTCTTCCCTTTCAAGCAACATTCAGATTTGTAGGTTTGTCTTTTTTGTTGTTATTGTTGTTTGGGTTTTTTTGGCATGTGTAATATTTGCAATAATACTGAAATAATCAGCCAGGGAAAATTTCTTCAAACTCAAAGCCACAGAAACCTCCATAGTTTCTGTACACTTATGTCAATATCCAGTTTATGTGAAGAGAAAGAGCTAGAAAACTGGTAACGGTGGGGTGGAGAAGCTGGCTTTAACTAAACTTTAACTTTAACTAGAAGCTGGTTGGTGCTGACAGAGCCTGCTCTGCAGAGCCATACTTGTGCTGTAACCAGTGGATAATCAGGCAGACCAACCGAACTAGTTGGAGGGATGCACAACATCAGTCTTTCAGTTTTGGAGACCATCTCCAACAGGGTTTAGTCCTCTGCAGTACAGCTGAGGTATCAGGGAAATGGGAAAGCTATTGCCAAAGACAACATGTAGCACGCAGTTCCCATATGGATAGCCTTATCCTACTGTATATTATCTACCATGTATTCATTCAAGAGTACAGATCAAACTCCACTCCTCTCCCCTCTCCCTCCCTGGGCTGCTTTTCAGTTTCTGGTGGGATCTTCCAGAGAATTTTTGGCATCCTTATATTAAATTCAAAAGAGTGCTTTTGCCTGGTAGGAGACCACCAGACTGCTTACTAAGCTGAACAGCAGACCAGAGCTAGCCAGCTTCCCTGCAATAGGTTACTGACCTGCAAAAATTAACTGGAAAGAGGAAGGGAAATCCCACAATTAAATTATCTGAGCGATTCAGGCGGATAAAATGCTGAACCAGTGCCCCTCTCTAATGAGGTGTTAAAGAAGATGCAAAGGGTAAAAAGATAAGAAGTCAGTGCCTCTCTCTGTCAGCCAAAAGTGGAAGATGGTTGTGCTTGGATGGCAAGAAATGTGCATTTGATATCGGTAAGATGGTCAGTGAATGTCCTTCCTTTATAAATGAAAACCAAAACGACAATTCCAGTAAAGAGCCAGTCTGACTCTTCACAAGATGTTTTAGATGAAGCCCAACTGATCAAAATGGAAACACTCTAAACGGTGAACTTCATTCCTAAAAAAATAGCATTTTCAGATCACTGTGTACTATTAACATGTTAAGTGTCTTTCTATATTCTATCAAGAAAAGCCCCAAATCTCTCAATATCTATTAGAAGTACAATCTTGTTTCCAGTGCCTGGAGAAGCAGTAGGTAATTACAAAACAGACAGAATAGCTAGAGGAAGATAAGAAAAATCATTATGTCACACAACCTTGAATTAGGTTGATTGCATACTAAAAAGCTACAGTGTAAATAAAGTCTTACCTCTAGTGAAGTCAATGGCAATGTTCCCACCAACTTCACTTGGGAAAAGTTTTATACAAAGGTTTACTTATTGAATGTTTGGGTCATCCTAAAGCATTTATAAAGGTTACAGTATTTATTAATGAGGTGTCTAATTAAGGTTTCTACAGTCTCCGTATGACCACTTCTAATTTATAGTACTATAGGAGAAAATGAGTCAAAATTATGATTATTATTTTTCCCCAAAACAAAGTCGGGGGGGGGGGATACTTTTGTATCTATTCATGCATTAGATCTTTGTTTTGAAATTTTGAAAACGCACAAAATTTCAAGGCAAATCCATGACAATGACAAAGCAAAAGGTTAATTAGTCCCTTCCCTCCTTTTGTCTTTTGCAAATGTCTTAATGCTTCTCCTGCATCACTTTTTGGAGGAATTTTCTCACTAGCTACATTTTTGTCACTTACAGTTTTATGCCTAAAATATTTTTTTTTTTTTTTTTTTAGGACTTCGGGAAGCAGGAAGGGACCAAAATCAGGGAACCAAAAAGACAGGCTGCAGTTCTACTACTATTAGAGAAGAAAATTAAATTTGCTGGTGGTTCATATATACACCATGAATGAGCCATGCAGTGACATGATGCAGTCCCTGACCCTGAGAATACTCATTTCCCAATAGTAATAGCAGGAGTAAGCAGAGGATCTTGTGATGGACACAAAGTACTTGATTCACCCCCAGAAAGTGCCCGCTGTGAAAGAGCTGCAGCATGTGGAGTTGGCATTATTTTCAGTGGCATCTTCAGTGTGGATAGGCATGAGGATTTTGTCTCCAGAACTATGAATTTGGCAGCTTTCTTATGCAGCAAATTTAGTTAAGAGTAAAGAATTTGCCATATGTTGATTCACCCAGGCAAGAGAAAATGAGCCAGCTGCAGTTGTAAGAGCTGGTGTCTCCTAAATTCTCCTTTCTTTGTGTGGGGTCTTCAGCAAAATCTAGCTATCAGGTAGGAAAGGATGTACAAATAACTGAATGCAAAACTCATGTTCATCTTCCAGGTGGTCTCCAGATAACCCTGCAGTAATTTACGATCAGGTAAATAATAGACTCCTGGGGGGAGAGAACTTATATGCAACTTGTCATGTAAGTAGAGAATAATTAATTACACTCTTATTTACAGTTTGTCTGATAAAGGCATTAAACGGCAAGTAAGTAGAAGAATTCCAAGGTGCTGAAATGTTTGCTCTCACCCACTCAACATGTAAACACAAGAGGAAAGAAATTAATTTGGCACTGACTTACACTATGGTCCCTCACAGTGATGGGACTTGGCTTTTGCAAAACAGCAGTCACAGATGCCTCTGTCCTGAAGCTGAAATCAAATTTTGTTGGTGCTCCACAAGGCAATAAAATGTTCTCAATACATCAGCAGTCTTAAAAGTTACGAAACTCCAATTATCTACTCTGAGGTCCTATAGGAGCCCCATATATTACTCAGATTATGATCCCAGATATGTCCTTGATTTTTCTGAATTTTCTCAGTTCAGCCAATGTTACTAGCCCCTGGCTCCGCTTGTATTTACAAACCTCAGTACCTATATCTGGAGTAAATCAGGAGCTTCAGACAGTAACTTGCCTGGCTAACGACAAAACCACTGATTTCCGAAGGAAGCGAGAAAAGAACATTAAGGGGAAGACAAAAAAAAAAAAGAAAAAAAAAGAAAAAAAGAAGGGGCATAAACCAGGCAAAAACCAGCGACAATATCCATGCCATATTCACTTGCACCCTGTTTAAAATTTCATTCTGGTAGAACCAGGACATCTGTCACAGGTCTCTTAATACCTCTCTGACAAGGTGAAGATATAGTCACATTAAGACCTCAGCACTTGCCAGTGAAACATGTAAGCTGTTCTTACGCTTAGTAAAAATGAGGGCCTAAAATTTCAAATTGCAGTCATAAAAGGGAAATAAAAATCAGAAAGGCAGAAAAAAAAAGAGAAGGAGGCTGCTTTTATTTGAACCATGAAAAAGTGATTCCCTGGGATTAGCATACTTTATTTCCTTTGCATATTCTTTTCTGAATTAATTTCACTGCATTTTGATAATGATCTTAACTCATCGAGTGAAAATAAGTTGATGCCAAAAAAGTTAACGCTAATAGGAATAAATGGCTTTAAGGGACTGGGAAGTGGATATACGGGCTCTTTTATAGGTCACTACTTAATCCAGCTCCAAGGGCATTGGAGAGCAAACGTTGCTGCCTTCCTGCGGCAGTAGATAAGCCTGTCCATGAGGCTCATCCCTCAAAACCAGGGGCTGCAACATGAGCAGCAGCCTCGGCGGAGGTGAAGGGGGGACTGTCAGGGGAAGCGTTTCACCTGCACGTGCTAAGGAAAAGTCCAGCTTTCACTAGTCCGGTAATTAACTACAGCTATGTCTGCGCAGAGGTGTAACGATGGTCCAGGGCAGAGGACCAAGGCAGGAAGGAAATTCTGCCTTTCCACAGAAAGGAGGCTTTGGTGTTGGTTACCCAGATCTTGATTTATTTTTTTTTTTATGTTAACAAAGGGAAGAGTAACACGAGTGAGAAGGATTCCCATGGGCTAAATTACTATCAAGTAATTTGAGTGACGGCTCTAGAAATTATAACCATCTGTAAGGTATGTATGTGTTACAGCAAACCCCCTCTTATAAACCCAACAAGAAAAGCTACTTATTCTTTCCTGTAAAGTAGTGTGAGATTGGCAGGTGAAATGGAAATATTCACAAGGGTATTATCTATCATCATTTACTGCTGCTATTACTTAGTTTTGGAGAGAAAAAAACCTTTCCTAGCCACCCAGTTTATTGAAGAAATATTTGTTTAAAATCATATTACCATAGGATTCAGGCATTACTTCGGGAAATTTCACAGCTTACTGGTCTTGACATAAGTTTAATTATCAGGCAGTGCGTGAGATTTTTTCTTCTACCCACAGTATTTTTATGTATACTTCTTATGCCATGCTATGCGTAATAGAAATACATACAGTAAGTACAACTTGTAATAAAAGCAACGTATTATTCCAATTTGAAAAGGAATAAGACACCTGAACCAATAATCTAGAAAATAAAATTGCCTGTAACAAAAAGAGATAGAAGAAATACAAATCTGTCCCATCCCCAAAACCAAAGCAGCCAAACGATCCTATCCACGTATTTTATCCACTGGCACAGTCTGCTGACCCACTTCCTTGGGACCCAGGCACCAGAAATGGATTGCATCCAGGAAGATTGCTGCGAACCACATCTCCGGCCTTGTTTGTTTCAAAAAGCTGTCAAGTCCATATCACACTGCACTTCAAAGACTAATTTCAGCCTTTCAAAGGGTACCTACCAATTTGAGTTTCAAAACTGTGTTTTGTAAAACAATAGCAACAACAACAAAGTCAGAGAATTGGAAAAAAATTATGTAGCCTGATGTGAACACAAATATTTTAGGAATGCTTATTATGTTTAAAGAACACATAATAAACATGAACAAAACCCAAAGAATAAAAAAAAAAATTAAAAAAATGTACCCAAACAACCAAAGAAACCCCCCAACCCCCCACCTTTTTTCTCCTGTATAAAGGAGCCACCACAATGCCATGTTAGGCCATGACAATCAAGTAATAAAAAAATAAAAAATAAATAAAGCTATTAAATGGAACCCACCAAGGAATATGAAGTGAAACAATGTAGTTTCACTGTGTACTAGAAGAAGCATCTAAGTAAATACATGGATGAAAAAGAAAGCACTGTAAAGCCGATTTTACTTCTGGTGTTAATATTTCAACTTCTGAGAAGCAAAGAGGATGCTTTACAAATGAATCTCATATGAGGTAGAGACATTTTTAATAAGCAGATTAAGCACAGAAGGAACCGATGCTATTGTTTCTCCTCCAGCTTAACACAAGATCTCTGTGCCACTTTCTGCAGCACCTTTCATGGATTGGAAAATACCAATTAAAAGATTTCAGAGTCCAAAAGCTGGAGGATGGAGTAAATTATCTTATGATTGTACTCCAAGCCTTATGCATTTGTCTTGTGATATTGAGAATCCAACGCGGGTTATGTTTTCTGTAGTCAGAGCTGACTAATCACATGGCTTTGTATGCTCTCTAAAAATCAAGTCAGACTTTTTTAAAACATGCAATTAAAGATCTCAATGGTTTTGGAGAGAAGAAGGGAACTGAGTGTTTGACAAGAAGCCTCCTGTTTACTTCTAGATGAATAATGCAACACAGTTTGAACAGGTACATTATAACACATACCAGATACGGGTCGTCAGCCTTGTTTTCTTCTGCATAAGAAAGCCTTGCTTTTGGATGCATGAGATTAAAAACTGGTGATATAAAATGGACCATCTTTTTAACAGGTTAGATGAGCAACTCAAAGTTTGTATGCCTGTTTAGATTTTGTGGACATGCGGTTTTACATGATTCCAGGCAATTTCTGCTAGTAGCCAGTGAACTGTTTCTCTCATGCTTTTTCAGTATTTCTACATCTATTTAGAGAAGAAGTGCTCGTTGGAATGGAAACACAAACAAAAAATGCTAGTCAGCCTCTTCCCTGCCTCCAAAAAAAAATGAAGTGGAAAGCCACTAATAGGTATTTCTTTATTTCATCCAGGCTTTCTTGGTTTAACCTGTAATATGTAGAAGGGAAAGAGGACTGACTAGGTTTCAGCCATCATCACTAAGACTTCAGGGTGAAATCCTAACTCTACAAAGGCAGCAGAAGTCAATTCTGGATTTAAAACACAGGGTTGATGCTTTAATATTCGCCTACCATTAATGTTCTTTAAATCTCTTCCAGAGCTTTGAAAACCTTAGTCCAAATGACTTCATTCAAAACTGCTGAAATTACCCAGAAGCTTTCATGACCAAGAGATACTGAAATTCCTCTGCTTTTTGCAGCATATAATCGTATGCAGCCCGAAAGGTGCATTTAAGAGATATGAACTTCAGTTACAACATCCAACGAGTCTAATGGGAGCTTCAAAATTATAGTGGAACCAGAGGCCAGGCAGGTTTCACCGTGATGCCTAATAAATATTACAGATAGAGCTTCTAATATCAGCTCTGAACTTTGTACAAATCCTATGTCAGGTTTTGGCAATGCTGTAGGCTGATACAGAACACAATCTTGTATTTCCCCTTGTATTAAAGGGGGAAAAAACAAAAACACCACCCAAGAAAATCTGGCACTGAGAAAATACTAACAACCCTTCTCCCCAGTAGCTGAAAGTTTTTTCGTGAATAATGAGGGGAAAATGAATGTGCAATGTTTCCAGACATCTATCCTTCCAGCACCATATACCAAATGCCTAGGAGCATTTGTGCTATTAATAAAGTGTAAAGTTGTCAGTTCACAAAACGTCATGGTCTTTTGAAGCACAAAAAAAATTCAGAAGACCTTGCCATGCACTGCTAGAATGTACTGCACGAGTGCACCCCTCATTTTTTCACATAATTTGCAGAAAGTTTTTAAATGAAATTTCATTTGAATCTCAGTATTCGAGGATGCCAGGAAATTTCCAGCCCTGTGCTTTATTTGCTATCTGTTGCCCCCAAATCCCTCTGCCTGTGCTGTCACGTGGGCAAGAAAAGCCAGCACAGGACAACCCAAGCCATAAGGGAAGGAGTGCTGGGGGCTGGCTGGACCCCAGGGCAGCACAGAGCTGCTGCCAGAAAGCATCGACTTTCCTCACTGGAGTCATCTCAACCTCAGCTGAAACTACCTAAAATGGGGGCATCTGGTCTGAGCAAGTTGGATTCATGCTGTCTGGACAGAGATGACCGGGTCTGAAGAGTAAGTTATCACACCTTAGCACCGACGTGAAACATCTGGGATGTATAATCCACTCCCCTCCACTGAGCACGCAGCAAAACCTACAGCCCAGGCCCAGGCTATGCACATCTTTCTAATGGCAACGTGAGGCAAACCAAATCTCACCACAGACACAAGCCTCAGCTGCAACGGACGAGTCCCAGAAAGCAGATTCTCCTTCTGTGAGGGGAGGACCCTACGCCAGCACAGGCTGGTTATCCATTGCTCCCAGGCGTTCCTATTGCAAATGCAGCTGCACTCCGCTGCCAAGCAATTTTCATTCGGTTATGCTGCACAGTCCAATTCTGCTGCTCTTCCCTCATGGAAGCGGTCCCACTGAGTTTAACAGGATTACACACGTGGAAGGCAGTTTGGCCTCATGCCCGCTAGCTACGGAGCCATGGAAACACCGGTTTCGGTGCAGGCTGCACCTTGGCTGCGTACTCGGCGGCTGAAGCCCACACCACCGCGGCTCTGCTGCTAACGGTAGCTGACCCGACTGGATTAAAACCAGTTTAGGCACAAGTACCCGAGATGTAATCCCACATCCCGACTGCACTGCAGACCCAACTAGCCAAAGGGCCGGTGAGTAATCGCTACCAGCACTAGGGGATCAGTCCCAGATCTCTTCTCCTTGCTTGAGCGTGCTCTGTTCACGGTGTCAGCAGTGCACTGGGTCAGGCTGATGCTGACTCTCTACGGACACTACTTCTACAGCACAGAAATTCCCAAAAAGCGTGCTGCAGAAGCTGCTCAACCAGGGGGAAGTCTGATCTGAGCCCACTGGTGCCTACGGGAGCCTCCTCTTGAAATGAACAACTGGAAATGAATCCAGAGGAATTTCAATCCGAAGCTATGCTTCTTGTGCTGCATGTGTAAGAGAGCAGTTTCTTCTCTTTGTCTTTCAGTTTGTACAATCGGTATGGATTAAATAATGCAAAAGCATGATCTTGAGGATGTTAGGCTGGTCACTAATTTAGGGGACTACTCAAGCAAGGAAGGATTATTTTATCTAATTAAGACAGAGCACAGTATTTAAGACAGAGCATTTGCATTAAAACAGACAATTCAGAATTACAAATACTGTTGGGTCTGAAATTATGATTGTTAATCTCTCCTCGCATAACAATGTTCTACTGACACACATTATAAATCACTTCCTTTTGCTTGCAGTAGATGAAGCCATCACTCAAAATGCTCAATTATAATCTGAATATAATTTAAAAGGTGAACTTACTTTAGTTTTACTAAGGGCAGAAGGGCAATGCTGATGGTGTAATACCAATGTTAATGCATTACTTATGACTGAAATTTGGTTTGTATTCACTAATTCACTCATTCCTGTGATCAGAACAGGCAGCGGTTCACTCTCCTGAATCCTATTTCCCTCTCTGCAAGCGCATTATGTGTGCCACGGACAGGTTACCCAGCTCACCCAGCGTGTATTTTTGAAGACACAAAGAGCAGCTTGGTCCCAAATTCTCCATGAACATTCTCCTTGTAGGGGCCCTCTTACACATCTATAAAATGTGTACATTAATCTGAGAATGACTTTTAGCAATTACCAATAAGCTGTTTTAAAAGGACATGGTAATCCATAGTAAAAAATAACCAGAAAATAAACCCCAGTATCTTCATTTGTGTATTAATGACAGGAAGATAAGATTTGTGGTTTACAAACTGCAGTTAAACATGGGTATGGAATCATTAAAATATAAAATACTGCATCATTAATTTTCATTTTCTTATGGAGATGAGATAGACATTAGCAAGTACATGAACACCAGTGCTAATACTCTCTACCCTTCTCAGCATCTTTAGGTGCCAGGATTTAATTATCCTTTGTCTCATGTTAATCTGCAGAGATACTTCCACTTCAGCAGAATCACCTGTCTCTGTTGAAGTAAAAACCTAAAAATAACCATTTCCAGTGAAGAACTGTAGTTTACCAAAATGCAGCCAAGCAAGGTTTTACAGTAGTAATTAGGTTTGCTGACCAAATGAATGCTTTCAATTCAGGTCACTTTATTTACTTAATAATGGCAGATATTTTAAATGTATTTCATCTCCAGACTCTTTTTCAACTGACAGCTGACATCTATCTAGAACACTCTTACTTAACGATAAATTATTTCTAGAAATGACCAGAGGGTAAAAGAACTGCCATGGGTAAAATTGGCCTGGTCTTCATCAAAATTTCAGCCATCCTTTACTGGCTGTCCTTATTCCCCATTCACAAAGCCCATCTAGGAAATCTGTTACAGAATGAAAGGCAGAGTCCCAGCACAATCCCTTTACAAATTTCAGGACAGGACTGTAACATCCTACATTGATGCAGAACCCATTTTTCCCAATAGTTTTCCTCACATTTCCCAAAAACAATTACATAAGACACACTGAAGTATTTGCAAGATGAAATCTACCTGAAACTTCTATTTATATTAAAAAACGTGTTTACACCTGCCTCCTATTCATTTGAGCCAGGGGAGTCTCTCCATTTGCTCTTTTTTTTGTCTTTTTCCTCTTTTCTCTTCCCCGCTTCCCCCTCTTTTTTTTACTAGCACTGCTAATGATGCACACATGACTCACAGCAGTCTTCTGGGACAGAACAACCTTGGGCCAGCGTACAGTGAGACTCGCTAGCACCAGGTCCACTGGCAAGGCCTTTGTGCATAGCTGAAAACACAAACAATATCTGATCGACCCGACTGAATTTCATGAAGACTCCAAGTACAGTTCCTACTCTTCTTGAAAAGAAACTCAGGAAAATTTCCTTCCTAGTGAACTGCTTGTTCCAGGTGGGTTCCTGCTCAAGCACCGCTTGGGTTTGCTCCTATTTCTAGAAGTGAAGAGACATGAGATAGTTTGTGCGGCCCCAACAGCCTGCTGTTAGCAGAGGAAGGAGGAATTGCTCCTTGTTTCCCCCATCCCCTCCCAGCCATCCGCTCCCACTGCCTGCTGGACCACTCATGAAGGCTGAACCTACTAACGCTCCACAAAACTACCTCAGCTGAAGCAGTGAGCAGGGCTGGTTCCAAAAAAAGGGTCTGATGAGTAGCAGAGGTGGTGCAAGAGAGGGGCCAGTGGCTTTGCACAGAGCAGGACTGGAGCCAAAAGGAGTGAAACCTCCCGGCACCAGCAAACCCTTAGGATGAAGCAACATGAGCCGGGTGAACCTAAGATCTGACACCACTGTATTAATTGCTGCCACTAAACACAAGGTACCGTCATCACAGACATTGTACTTTGGAAGACGCTATATCTCTCCTCATTACATAGCCACATTTTGCAGTCTGTACTCAAGATGGCCCCGAGGCCCGCAAAACAGCCTGAAGTCAATGTGATCATTGACGAGAGTGAATTCTCCAGCCCCAGTTCAGCCGGGTGGTTAAGGACATCCCCAGGCTCAGGCTGTGGGTCACTTTGTCGAAGCCGTGTGTTCCAGGCTAGGCGCAGCCTTACGGGCTTTGCTCAGAGAAGGTCTATGCTCGCAAGTAGGTATTGCAAGGAAAAAGCCCTTACTTGTGGCCAGTGCCACCACCTTCATAGGTGGAAATATAGTAGAGAGACCGACATCGATTTCAGTGGAAGCCAGATACAGCCTTGCTGGCCCACCTGTAATTACATTAGCATGCAGGATTAAGGAAAGTCTACTGCTGGACTTGTACAGAAACACACGTGCAGATGCTTTTGAAGGCATTTGCAGTGCTTCCTAATGTATTCAGAAGCATGAAGGCATCACTTTCCTCTTTACTCTGTAAGGTATCCCGCACGTGCGCAGCAAATCTCAGCTCACTGGGGAAGTTGGACCTACTGGTTATACAAGTCTCCACAGCCTGGTAGCTCCTACAAGCAGCTCCTTCAACCTGTTCTGGCTATCAGACATGCAGAAACCACGAAAGATTTGCAAAGTCACGTAAGTGTGGCTGGACAAAATTTCTGGAAGGAAAAAGAGGAAATACTGGCAAAGCCACATGACTCTCAGCACGGCCACCTGATGCTTGCTTGTTTGTCCCTATCGTTTTGTTCCTGCTTCCCCTCTGCAGCTACGTGACCCACGTACCCCTCAACACTCTTGCAGAGCCACCAGTCCAGCCGCACAACCTGTTCAGGAAGGCCACACACCACCGAACCCACAAAGTTGTACTGTCAGCGAGACACCTCTGTTGAAGGGGACCCCCACCAACCCCAGCTGCAGCTTACAGCTGTTGTTCAATTCCTTTTATATCAGAGCCTGTACCTAGCCACCAGGTCTCAATCCACAGATTAGGGGCCTCCAGTGAAACCCTTTGAAGATAACCTTCACAAAACATGCTTTTGTGGTTTTAGTTCATTATTTATCTGCTTTCACAAATTGGCGGAGTGGTTGGTTTTCTAGCAAGATTATAAGAACTTAAAACTGCGATATTCAAAAGGTCATATACCTTCTAGGGAAAGCATTACCGTTTGTTAATAATGTGACCAATTAAATCCCAGTGTGTTTTGTGGGAGCACCACTGTTGTTAGTAATTGTGAGTTTACAACTTAGGGAGGGCCTTCGTGTAAATCACATAGCCATAGCTATAGCCCTGGAAAATCTATTTTATGGGCCATCAACCTGTCCTGGTGTAGGGGAGGACCAATTTATCTACCAGAAAGCTTGGAGTATGATTAATGGAAGGAATATATGTAATTCAGACAGACAAAAATACCCAAACAGGCTTGCATTAAGTGCTTTCCAAGAAAAGGTGATGAGAGGGAGACAAGAATAAAAATCAATTTTAAGCTCTTCACAAAGATTTTTGGAACCCCCATCCTTCTAAGATTACAGCACAATATTTTTAAGACAACTACCTATTTTTGAGGTGTAAAGAAATTTTAGGTTAAAAAAAACCCAGTTAGTCTATTTACATTTTACAGTAGGATATCTACATCAAGGGTCCACTATGTGTTGATCCTGTGCTAGTATCCCAGGGCCAGCTGGTGGTGGTATGTTGCCCAAAGAGGTTGTGGAGATACATGCTTATTTGCTATTCAAAAGCTGTCTGCACACAGTCCTGGGCAACTGGCTCTAGGTGGCCCTGCTTGAACTTGGTTGTTGGACCAGATGACCCCCAGAGGTCCCTTCCAACCTCAACCATCTTGTGATTCTATGAACTGTAATCAGGACAAGGTTATGAAACCCTAGCATAGTTACAGCCAGCTGAGCTCAAAGTCACAGGGACCGATGTTGATTTTAGTTACATTTGGTAAAAATCAGTGTAATGCCATTGCTTGAGATGAAGTTCATTTGAATTCACAGTGTAGGTGACTAAGCACAGTAATTGGCCCTTTTTTTTCCCTGAGAAATATGATCTCTATTTGAATAGCAGCTATTTTCACTAAAATAGTCTTTTCATGTAATCAGTCTTTTTGTGACTATTTAGCATTCCACTGGAAGTTAACTATTGAGCTGGGCTAAATGGCTGCAAATGGTGTGTGCAAAGAAGCCTTTTCTTTGACTGTTATAAAATGCAATCCAGAATGTTTACTGGAGAAATACGACTTCACATAGGAGTGAAAAGCAAAATACTCCAGAAATGAGGTTACACAGTTTAGGTGAGGACAATGTGTTAGAGGCTGGGTGTGAGCCGAAAGGACTTGAGCCGGGTTATGTGCGGGTGGAGGAGAATCAGGGCTGAGCAGGGCAGGAGGAGATGACAGGTTAAACAGAAGGGGAAGAAGTGGGCTGGAGAGGAAAGGGGTTGAGGAAACAATAGCGAGAGGACAAACACTAGAAAGGATAAATGTGAGAAATGAGCTAATATTTTATTCTTGGAAAAATGCAGATCTCGGACACTGAATACCTGCAAAGGTTGTTGAAGCTGCTGAATTTTCCTTGACTGACTCTCCCTGCCTCCGTTTTTCTTTAAAGAGGTCTGAAAGCTTAGGATTTAAATGTTCTTTCTGGAGAATCAAAATATTTGCTGGGAAGACTCTTAGTCTTCTCTGTCATAGCAAGAACTACAAAATAATTTTTGTCGGTTAATCCAAATTATTATTTTGCCTTTCAAACCTTCTGAGTACCCAACCTCTACAATATTTCTTGCACAGCATTAATAAATAAAACATCCACACACTCTGCCCATTACTGTAAAAAAAAAAAAAAAATCTTCTAGTATTTAATTCATGAGGGAAAGGAAGAGGAAAAGATTCTTTGTCTTTGTACTTTCCTAGAAACGTCTTTCAACTCTCCAACAAGATGCTGCCTCAGAGGTGCTCCTTCTCTCCCCCTCAAGTACTAAGCCTAGTTTCACAACCTGAAAACCAGATCAGCCTGCAGCTTATCCACGGATAAGCTCCCCACCAGCATTTTAGGTGCCAGTCAGCACTCTGTTATGACAATGTGAGAATGTGAATGGTAACATAAGCCCTCAGAAAACATCAGAGCTGAGGTACCACAGCAATCCCTCTGTGGCTTGTACCAGTTGTTTATCAGAGAGGGATGCACTAGCACAATCCAGTCGCACTGTAGAGGAGGACACAGCGTCTGCTTCCTCCCTTTCAGGATACAAACGAACTCAAAGGGAAAGGACCAGCTGAAAGCATGGTGTTGCCACCTTCTCCCCAGCTAGCAATGCTGCCTTTCTCTGAAAATGAGAAGACAACAGCACCCTTCTCCAGCGCAGAGCTGCAGGGATGGAGGAGCACCATCAGCAAGGCAATGTTAGCAAGCCTGGCCGGCCACCTGCTTCCACGAGCCCTGGCACGACTGCCAGGCGGGCAAGGCCATGAGGTAAGAGCAGCTGGACCCTCCCCAAATGCCTGGGCAGGTCCCGGCCACCAGCCTCCCACGTCCCGCCACGAAGCGACCCTTGCGCTGCAGCCAACAGCCACCATCAGTGGCAACTCCTGACACATCCTGCGGGGAGCTACAAAGCCAGGTGAGATATTCTGCCCCCTCTTCTCCTGCCTGACCTGTTGCAATAGGGCCAGGACAGGATAGACATCGGTAGGTCGAGTCCTGCAGGAACCGCTTCTGGTCTCCCAGTGAAACCCGGCTGGCTGAAGCGGGGGGAAACAACCCAGGCCCCACTACACCACTGCCATCCTCTTTTCCACAGTCCCCATGCTACAGGCTACCAAAATCTGACCGCTCCTGTAACAAACAGCATCCACAGAGACTCTTCCATCAATGCCACAAAACTGATTGTTGGGGTTTTTTAATTAAAAAACATATTTATTTAACCCCTCACAGTCAGAATAGCAATATTTAAATTTATGAGGTAGTGCTGGTCAGGGGACACAAACATTCAGGGAGTATCTTTATCTTGCCTCTCACCAGAAAAGATTTATAGTTTGATCTGACTGGTTACTTTGACATAGCTCCTTTAACCATAACATCTTTCCATTCCTCTAGTAGCAGAGATTTAGCATTTCAGGCTGAGTACATATGTTGGCTAAGAACATAATCCTCAGCTCTGGGCACAGGAGTTCATGGTAAGAGGATGGCTCTGCATACAAATTGAAAGCACTGAAATGCAGAAAAGAAAAATACACTAAACCCTAATATGCATATTGTGAAGGCCTTCTGGCATCAGAAGAAATCATCAGTTATTTAATTTGACATCTTTAGAAGCAGAGGGACTAGAGGGAAAAAAAACGAGAGAGAGAGAGGGAAAAAAAATGGATATGACCTTTAGTCCGACACTTCAAGTAAAGACTTTGGATAAATACTTGCAGAGAAGGAATATGCCAATATGCAAAGAGGAAAAGATATAAATGAGACTAGACCATTTCAGTAGAGAAAAATCCCAGAGCTCCCATTCTACAGCCATTTCTGACAGCACAGAGATGGATTTATCAGGGGGCAGAAGGGGACATTCCCCTTCACCTCTATTAGCCTTCTTCACGTAGCACGTGCGTTCCTGAATGCAGGATCCAGACACATCTCTGCAGTCCATCTGCTTCCCCTCATTCAGAGGGGAATGAAAAAAATTCAAAAGTTCACAAAAATTCACAAATTCAAAAATTCACAGCGGCCATCCAGCAATTACCAGTCATCCATCACATAGAACTGTAGGAATAAGGGGTAGTGTTTCTGGACAAAAACATAAAGGATCAATATCCCAGGCACCACCTGACACCACTAGACTCTGTTCTTTAAACTTGTAAAAGACACAAATCAAAAAAAAAAACACTGTGGAAAACCAGAGTATATGTGAAACTCCTGCATCCACGACATGCAACTGTCAGATAATTCCTGTTTTAATAATTTATGAGCCTTCCAAATTATTAATATCAACTGAAATCATGCATTTAAATTGCATTGCAGGCAAGGGGCTCTGTGGCAGAGCCATTTCCGTCTGGAGCCCCTTTCCCACGTGCCCTGCAGCTCTCCTGGGCACAGTGGCGTGTGAAGCAAACCTCAAGGTCTCCTCCACACCACCCTCCCTGCACAGTGGAGGCCAGAGATTTCAGCACAGCTAAATCTAGCTTTGAAAAGAGCTGGATTGGAGAACCAAACTTTCTGAACCCACAGACTGAGCACAGCTGATCTGCCCTAGGCCATGCATAGCATCTCAAAATCCCTTCTATCCATTTATTTTATGCTAAATATATAGGGGTGCAGAGGTTTTTCCTTTTACTATAAACTCGTCTCGTTCTGTGTAAGCTCTGTTCTCCAGGATATCTTCACACTCTCTGCTGACACCTTTCACTTCACAAGTGGTAAGCACATTCCACAGTATAGTCTTTCTTTCTTCCCAAAATAAATTAAATCTGGCATTGTAGGGTCTTCAGGGAAAAAGCATCATTTTGTTTCTCTAACAGATGACATTATGAGATGATTTTCTTTTTTTTTTTTTTTTTTTTTTTTTTTTTGAGAACTGCAAAACATGCTTTTGTGTTATTCGCTGGAAGATCTGACTCTTTAAAGCAGAAGGCTTTTTTATGGTGATATTGTTTGGAAATCAGGATTCATGGAACAGAACTGGAGGAAGTAAGGACCACAGGAACAGCAACCATTTTATAGACTCTTTAATCTTGGGGGGAGGTGGGAGGTGGGTTTTGTTGTTTGGGGGTGTTTGGGACGGGGGGGGGGGGGAACGGGGGAGGAGTTTGGGGTTTTTTTGTTGTGTTTGTGGTTTTTTTTTTATTCTGTGTCCTGTAGTTAAAAAAAAGAAATCTGTATTTTAGCAAGGAAAAGTAAACATCTGAAAGTATGAGCTAACATAGTTTAAAAGCAAAAATCTGTGAAAAAAGCTAATGAATCACTGAACTTACCCTCCCCTCTGACATTATAAATCATTAGTAATAAAATGCTAGCAAGATGCAGAGTCAGGCAGCAGAAGCTGTAATCACAGCCCAAAGTAACTGTTCCTTTGGAGCTCATTAAGTGTATCGAGTCCCGGTAATCTTCTATTGATTTCAGGAGCAGTGGTTCAGTTATCAATACAAAAAGTGTAAGGGAAATTTCCAGAAAGGATTCCACATATTTCTTTGAGATAAGAATTTTCAACCTTGATTTTTACAAGTTTCTCAAACAGGATGCAGTGATGAGCAGCTCCTCTGCTCCAGCACTAAGCCAGCTAGGACAGAGGCCAGCCATGCCCCAACAGCTTTTAATTCACATTGCTCACGAGTACCCCTGCAGTGAAGCTTTAATGGTTTCCTGCATGCCTAAGACCTGAGCTTGTAAAATATATAAAGACATGGTACTCCTCCCAGAAGTGTAAGTCAGAAGTGGGGGGGGGAACCCACCTCTCAATCAAAAAGCCTTCTTGAGAAATGTGATCGTGTGAAATGAATGGGCAACGATGGCAAATACCTGCCTGATTCTTTAGGAAGTTTAAGTGATAATTAAGGCACAGCCTAACAATGGCAGCTCTAAGAATTTTCTCCTTGATGTTATATTTAAATCTCCAGCACCAAGGAGATGCTGAATGCAAGAAAAGCAGCAGACTTCAGCAAAAACCTTGTGACTGTAACCCAGAGTTTTAAATTCTACAAAGAAAGATAGACTAAATTTATTTTTTAAATGAATTTGAAAAAAAAAGGGTCAAGTTAATAAGACAGTTTCGTGCTTTTTGAGTCCCAATTCATGACTTTTAAAAAGGTCTAATTGACTGTCATTCCTTTACTGCAGGGCCCTAAGAAGTTGTCCAGAGAGGTGGTGGAATCTCCATCCTTGCAGTTACTCAAAACCTATCTGGACACGGCCCTTAGCTCCTGACCTACTTGGCCCTGCTCTGAGCCAAGGCTCTGACCAGATGGTCTCCAGACATCCCTTCCAGCCTAAATTACTGCACGACTCTCAACAGTTACGCATTTCCCTGTATCCTGAGAGACGCACAGAGTCCCCGCTCTATACTATAGCATTTGCCGTTTTGTTGACAACCAGGGGACAATTCTGAATCACCTGCTTTGTCAACTGGCCCATTGCAGTCTCTTGTTCCCCCCTTTCCCCACGTGCCGCAATTGAGCGGTGTGCCCTGTACACCCTCCCAGCTATGCAGTGGAGCGAGGAGTTATCAGCATTACTGTCAGCCTAAAGCCAGCTAGAAGGATAAATAAGAAGATACCTATGATAGTCCAAAAAGCGGGCAGCAAAACATAAAGCTGTCCAGTGATATCCAACCAGACCATATTCAGCTTATAATACCCTTGTGACTTTCGCCTCACCATTTTTGGAAAGAATCATTCCTTGCTTTTGACTTGCAGCCTTACGGCTGCACCTCCAGGCAGTCCCAACGCAGCAGCCCTTGGCTTTCCTCGCTCTAGACAAGATAGCTTGCTGCGAGCCCAGTTCTGCTGTGTTGTTGAACCTCAGTGCAATAAGTTACTACACTGGGAAGTAAGCATGAGAAAATTTGACTCTTCCTTTCTAAGCACCGTATGGGACCCATACACCTTACGGGACAGCAGACAAATGCAGACATGGTAAACTATCAGCTTAGAAAACCAAATCATATTATTCTAAACAGTTCAATGGCAAGATTGATTCTTCCAGTTAAAACTAATGCTAATTCAGGTATCTGCTAGCTCTCATATGCTTTAATAATATAACCAGCACTCAAAAGGGCAACAAATTCCTACCTCAAGAAAAAATAAAATTAAAAAATCTTTCAAATAAAAATGAAAATACCCTGATCAGTAGATGAGATTCCCCCACAGTGTGCATTGACAATGAACAGTTGATTCTCTACAACCATTACAAGCTACCATTACGAAAAGCCAATCTCCAAACAGGTCCCTTCTTTATTAAAAGTTAGCTACAGAAAAGGGATGCAGAATTAACCATGTACGTAACTGGAACAGATGAAGCCTGCAAGATACACTCTGGCACGTTCCAAAATACTTCTGTTTCTTTTCCATTTTGTCTCCTAACCTCATAACGTTCACAAACAACTATTCCAGTCACACCAGTCCTTCTGGTGAGGCCACAGGGAAGGCATTCTGGCTCTGCTCCAAGCCGAATGCTCATGCACCATATAACAGACATTTCAGAATTTGTTTCCTCCACTTGGACACTTACCAATATCCTGACTTGCTACTGTCCATCACCTGGTGCAGTAATGCCTACCAGGAAAAACTGGTATCTGATAGCTAGGCTGTTATGCCACCACATAAAAACCCCTTCGTCCCAGCATCAAGCACGATGTCTGCCATAGCCAACTGGTCTCTGGCATGTTGCTTTGCAAAAAGGCTCCTGCAAATTTCAGGTCATCGATGGCAAAATATTAAAAGGAAAAACTATATATCTTCTTTTTAAAGAATATTTACAATATGCAGCAGATACGGATACAGACCCCATTTAAAGTTGTTGCTATTGTTAACTTCTTTTGACCATTCACCCCTCTTTAATTCTCAAGTTTTAAACCAAACTATGTCCACAGAGAAACAGACAGAACTCAGTTAATCTCCACAATGGCTCTGGGTGCGTATCTAAGAACACATCCAGTTTTCTCCTCTTCATGGAAGGAATTCAGAGGATTTAACCCCACCATGAGTTCCTCCAAGCAAGAGCAGCCGAGCTACTCAATATGTAACTTGAACACATTGCCAGCTCTTAATTTGACTGTGCATTTGCCCTTTAGAGAAAAATTATTTTCCAGATACCTATCTTAAATTACTTTTCAGATTCTGGTTCCTTTCTGCATTTCAGATAAGCACGTGAATGTATTTTGAACTGGTATTTCCATTTGTGTCATCAGATAGGAAAGTCTACTGCTCTGTAGTTAACTGGAAGCGTATAAGTGGAAGAGTCTGGGAAATAATGGCTGTGTTCAGGTCGCACCCGAGCAGAGCGGGATAAGAGTCTATGTTCTCAAACTGAAAGGCCCCAGATCATCATTGGGTTTTGGTATCGCTTTTGACTCAGCTAGCCTATTAAAGAGGCAGGGACCACCTGTATTGTTCAGATCCATATATAAGTGTGTATCTGGTATTGATGCAGAATTTGGTTTCCATCCATCCACGTATCTGTGTTAACGCTGCAATGTCAGCAAAAGTAGCTGTAGGTTAAAACGTACTTAAACCCAAACTCTTACTCGAACAGTCCCCGAAATATTTAGAGGAAGAAAAAGAGGGGACTGATGGCTCTGCCTTGAGAAAACCACCCTATTTTTTGCCTAGCACTAGTTACATAACTTAAGTTTCCTGCAAAGAAGCTTCTCTCGTAAGAGCAGAAACATTCAAGTGTTCTCCTGTCACACTGGCTCCGGCAGCGGATTACAACACACCAATTCTTGCCAATACAGCTACTCCCTAAGCAAGAAGGTTGCTCAAGATTTATCTGATGGGGAGTTTCTTTAAGCTATCAGACTCTCAGCTTCCAAAAATCAAAACCATCCCGTGGCCTCCCGTTTGCGCTACCGACACCGCGGCGAGCGAGCCCAAGGTCACCAGCACGTCGCGGTTAACTCGATGCTGCACGTCAAACTTCACGGCATCACCCAGCTGAGATCGCAGGTCTTCCTGCTGCAGATTGGTCCAAAGCCCATTTAAAGCAACATAAAGACTTCTATTGACTTTCTTTGGAGTTTGGACCCATTCCCAGAAGCACAGTAGACTCTCTGATAGCTCCCAGCATCCTAAGAATTAGAGGCAACCCGGCAGTTTTGGTTCCAGCTAACAGAAATCAGTGTTTCACATAAACAACAGGTGAGACCACAAAATTATTATCCATATTCATGGAGTGCTTCCGTTTCAGTTAAATGCCAGTGACATCATATGGTGTCACCATTCTGTAGTTTGCATGCCTTCCCACAATGCTGCTGAGGAAACCTGATGGGCTTCGAAGCCTGTGGAGTCCTGAGTTAGCTTTCAAGAAAGATTTAAAAATTAAAAAAAGTATTTTGTGCTTAACACATTACTTTGTAACCCACTGAGAAGGAATTTTATACCAGAGATCATTTTGAAATACAGTTAAGTATTCACTATGTATTCATTTATCTTTCAGAAAATGTCATAATTTTTCTTGTATTTAATAACTGCTAGTTAATTATGTAAAATCCCATCCCATCTGCTTATTCCTTCCCACAGCGAAATTAGAGGGCTTGATTCTAAAGTCATTACTCACAGAAGGAGAGGCATTGATTTAATGGACTTCCCTGAAAAGGGATTACAGTATAGGATCCTCTGATATTGATTTTGTGACATCATAATCTTTTCCTCAGAAGCAGACACTGATGACTCAAGATAATATCAGTGCAAGGTTAGGCAGGGGCAGCCTAGTTAGAGAAAGAAAGTTATTTAAAAAAACAGCCCTCCTAGTTTAAGGTAAGCAGATTACAATAAAATATTGACTATGTTCTCTGTTTTGAATAAAAGTTCTCTTTAAAAAAAAAAAAAAACAACTGAGTTATGTTTCTCTCTTTCATCTCTTGCCCTGCTTACAGTTACTTTCATGAAACTATTGTGAGCTAGAGCATTTTTTGTAGGTTAATAGGTTCTCTTTGAAGGGATTAAAGTCACATTGATTATTAATTATTTTTTGATGTTTTAAATTGATGTAAATGTCCAGAAGCTCTGATGAGCAACATCCTCTAGAAATCAATACCAAATAAAAATGAAAGCAGCAAACAACAACAACAAAAAAAACCCCTCTGCTCAGCTCTTGGGGGAAGCGATTGTGACTTATTTCTGCTTGGAAGATATACCGCCCCTTGGAGAATACCAGCAACTGGCATATATGATAATAATTTCTCAGTTATCTAGAGCATCTTTATTTTGATGTGTCTATCTTTCAGACTTCAGGCAGAGTCTGCAGATATTTTGCATACAGAACAAAGCTAGGCACAGCAGTGCTAAGCAAATAATAAATAAATTAATTTCATTGCTGTTAGAAAATGCTAATTTTTTTCTTAAATCCGCCTTGGAGTACTTTGGGAAAACACTAATTAGCATTCTTTCTGTGGAATTTTTTTCCACCAATTGTCTCTACTGTTCTTCACCACATTTTAATAGGGTGTTGGGGTTTTGGTTTGGTTTTTTTTTTTTCTTACTCAAGCTTAAACTTTCTTTGCTGTTTGTAAGTGGAATGAGAACTAGACCCTTCCTTCTCATTTGATAGGTGAATGAGGAGTAAAGATTCTCCATGTTAAAATGAATTCCATATGAACAATGAGGAAATGATCCTGAAAAGCTGTGGTGCAGATGAGACATGTGCCAAACAGCAGGTTACACAAAGGTAACAAGGCAACTGGGATAGTCTGTGGTCTGCTCTGGAGACTCCTCTCGGCCTAGAAGAACAGCCCCTTCTTGGTTGATTCCAGGGATGTGTCTAGCCCAAGAGGAAATGATTGAAAGCTCTTAAAATTGAAGGAGTTTCTGATCTGATCAACAACCTAGAGACTGGGTCCTACCTCTCTTACCCCAAAGATTTGGCCTTTGCACTACATAGTTGGAAGTCAACATAACTAAATTGGGGACTTCCAGGTTTACAGCACACAAAGAAGCTACAGTTGTTCAATCCTTCTGACACAACTAGAAGACCCGTGTCTCAGCCTCCCAAAGAGCACTGAGGCCCAATCATTTCAGAATCACAGCTGTTACATTGACAGGCAATATTATCTGTTTTTCCCAAAGTACTTAAAAAGGAATTTAGATTTTTATCCTCCAGGAGGTTCGTATCTACCAAACAGCTACCTCGTGTTAAATCTCTGGCTGACATAATAGCACAGAGTTGTTGACTTTTGTTATCTCCATTCAGCTCCTCTGAAGTGCTCAATCCCTGTGCTTAAATGTCCCACTTGAATTTTTCCATCCCCGACATTATGCTTTCTAACCATTCACAGTGCCCATCCCACATATTCTCTTCTTGTTGCCATGCTGCCACCTCAAGACCAGCATACTGAAAGCTGAGTCTATTAATTCCCTTAAAAACATATCTCCCGATAGCTCTCCTCCCTGTTACTATCAGCTGTGTCACCAACTTTCCCATCACCGATGCTTACTGTAAAGCATTTCTTCTCTAAATACACGCATATAACAGAAAAGAAAGTGCAAAGATAACCATAGTAATTTGAGCACAGCACATACTACTTTTGCTCTGGTACAATGTGCTATCTTTATGGCGAGCCAGACATGATGCATATAATTTTATTTCTGGAACTCCTTCATTCTTATGCTAGGAAATTACAGTGGCTTTTAAATGAAGGAGTTCCAGAAATAAAATGCATCACGTTTGGCTTACCGTAAAGACAGCAGACTTCTTCCTTAGGAGTTGCTCCCTTCACTGGTTGTATTCATTCAAGATTACACAGTGCTATGAAAAGCAAGGTAAACTTTGTGTTTCAAGTATCTCCCATTCTCTATTCACCTGTTACACATTGTGCACGTGGCAGCTGGAGTGTATTGCCACATTTCTTTCATAAAGATTTTCCTCTTTTCAAATATACACTGATAGAAGCTTAATAAAAAAAAAGTTATAATAGCTTTTGTGTGCAGAACATATTTAATAAGCCATTCTCTTCATTTTCCTGGTAGACTCCTAGGTACTAAGCTCTGTGTCAAGGTTTTCATTTTAAAATATTTTTAACAATTATCAAAGTTTGATTTTTTTCTTTACATTGCAGTCAATTACATTTTGCTACAGGAATAGAATCTTTGAAATCTTGAGTAACCAAAATGTAATCACTAATTTACTAGAAGATAACAGCGCTCAGGATGATAAAAAGGATACGTACTTCTCCAACGGAAAAGGCAAATAATTTTAAAGAACACTTAAAACCAAAGTAAACTACGAGCCTTTAAAGTTGTTCAGCAAAAAGACCTGTTTTCAAAGCTTTATTTTTTGACAGTTATTGTCCTGACCCATATGCCTAAGTAAAAAAAGCTCTCTTCTCCAGAGCTGAGACTGACCAGTAAAATAAGTCTCAAGACAGATTTACACAAGACTTTGTTCAGTTTAACATTCATTCTGAAGCTCTGCAGGGTCATTTCATGATCTGCCTGGATTGCTCTGTATGGTGACATCAGAAATGCAGAGATTAGTGGGCTTCTCAAGTTCAGTTGGCACACTGTCTGTGAGCCCATCAATGAATTGCCATGGGATCACCACAGGTAAGTCTTTATTCATCATGGTCCCTGCCTTAACCCGAATGAGGGATCACCCTTGCGTGCAGCTTCTGACTGAGGGGATACAACCTAGAAATTGCCTTATTGACCTCGTGCAGTTTGAGTCTGGGGCTCATAACTCCTGCAGAGATGAAAGAACTTTTCTTGATCACCCACTATCATTTCACCACAACAAAATCAGAAATTTGCCAAAGAGTAATAGCAGACCCTTATTCCACTAGCAGAGAGGGTTTTGCAAGTGCCTACTACAGTTCCGTAAACATGAGTTGGCATCCAAGCATCCTCTTCATCAGCTTTGCCCTCTAGAATCACCCTGGTCTAGAAATAATCCATGAAAATAATGAAGTGAGAGAGAACATGACTTACAGAAGTTCTGGGCTAAGGATGACCATTCATAACAAGCTTTTTGCAAAAGAAAAGCTTATGCTTTTGCTGGGAGAATGCCTTTCTTTCTTTCCCATATGGCCTGGATAGTCTCAAACTAGTGGTAGGCAGAAAAGTTCAGACTGTTTTACTTCAGTTGCTCCTCTGAGCCTGTCCAGCCATGAGGAAACCTTACGTTAGTTTTGCAAACAAAGATGAACTGGTAAGATGGAGGGGAGGGGGGGCGTGTGTGTGTGTGTGTGTGTATTTTGGTACTAGTAGGACATGGTCATGAGGAAAAAAACCCAATCAAACTTGTTTTCTCAATAAGAACTTCAATCAGCATCTCTTAGAGAAAGAAGAGATGCTAAAAGGACTCCATAGGAAAATTCACATTAAGTGTCCTTTGGGGTTTTGGTTTGTTTGGGTTTTTTTGGTTGGTTGGTTGGGTTTTTTTGCAGCCAGGAGGAAACAGTGGTGAAGCACTGGGGCTTCTAGCTGTGAAATCAACCTTTCTCTTAAAAAGGTTTCTCCCACAGAAAGAGGCAGTGTCCTGATGGTATGGCTTTTGCTTCAAATTACTGACATTATATGCAGATATTCTTGCAAATTACACCAATAGAAATATACTTCCTTTGTTGGGTAGGGTTGTGCTGAGTAAAGTCTTACAGAACCTAAATCTTTTTGAATGCCTTGGTCCACGTAAACCTGTATTTAGACTTCACTATGACACCAAACTCCATAAACTGATGTAGTAGTGGACAAAAGTCTACCCTGCTAGACACAAAAAGTTGCCCTTGCTAAGAGAAAGAAAGAGGGTGTTGTCGGTTTATATGCAGAGCCTGAAGAGCATATATAAATGACTGATATAGAAAGACTTCAGTCTCCTGGAAATAAGAGATGCATTTTCTTTTATTTGCATTTGTAGACAATTTTCCTGAAAAGTGTCATCCCTCCTATTTAGTCCATAGATGGAACTACTGTGACAACCATTTTTCTCATTGTTTTCCTACTGAGAGCATTGGTCAGAGCCTCTTGGAGGTGTAACAGATTGTAAATGATGTCCCAGCATCAGGTTTGGCACATTTAAGATGCTTTGTCCTCTACTTAAGCTCTACCTTATCCCACACAAATAACACAGCAAAGAAGCATAAAATCACCCAGCTGCAAGCTACTAACAGCATGGGACATCTGACTTATCGGTCACATAATCCAGGGCAGAACTTCAACTGGTGGAAGCTCAGTGTAGACGTGACTAAGGAAAGGTTGCTGGATTGCAGTTAGAAAAGATGGGAAAGATAACATCAGTCACTGGGATCAGGGAACGTGTCTACTTTTTATTGTTCTTTATTTAGCTGAAGTACAGATTTTCCTTTTGGCTATGATCAGCCATGTCTTTGCCACACCAAAATGAGACCATTACGAAGCATGCTGCTAAACACTGCACCTTCCAGCCCTTGAGACTGAAACACCAGAGAACGCAGACCCATTGTGAAATGGCAATATATTAAGAGATTCCTACAGCAGAATAGTTGGAGGCTTTCATCTGAAGCAAGACACAGCCCTGTTCTTCTCCCAAGTACTGTAAATCCATACTAATATCTAAGCTCGCCCACAATGCCTTTCTTCTGCTAGTTCCTAAGCTAGCCATCAGATAAGAAAACCACTGAAGAAAGAAAATGATAAAGGTTTAAGATCACATTGGTGTATTTCCAAAAAAGATTATAGTATTACCCTGGAGCACAGAAAGCGTTCACATCACACTGTAAGAGAAGGAACTAATTACTAGCCCATGGGCAACAATACCAGGCACGTGACATGCGGCGGGCAATATCCCTCCCTGTTTGATCTCCTTTTGTCACCGACTGTAGCAGCAACCTGAGACAACGTCAGGACTTGGAACAAGTTGGCACTATTACTTTATGCTGTGAAATATGGCAACTGGAAGAGAAGAGAAAATGTGCTTTGAGCAGTTTTATCACTGTGCAAAGCCTGCTGATAATTTCACAAACTGCCAGATGGGCATCAAGGCCACATCAAGCGGATACAGCTTAGCAAGTGACATTTGGGCTGCTAACGCTGAAATAGCAAGCACACAGACATCAGTTTTGCCCATCTTCAGATTCATCAGTTCAATGCCGCTGCTTCTTCAATAAGATTAACTTCCAGGTGAAACATCAATTTAATAATTCGAGGCTGGATAATTTTAGTATTGCTTCAACAAGTTGGCAGAACTAAATAGCGTAAAACTAGGGAAATGCCTTGTTTTGAAATTAGCTGTTTTCAATTATTTATCACTGCAAAAAATATGCAGACATTAAAGAAAAGGCAGCGAATTTCAGGCTCAGGAAAATGGTCCTATTCCAGTGATCTGAAACAAGCACCACTCTTGCTTCCCCAACTTCCTTCCCGTAACCATGTTTACTCTTAAGCAGCCTCTGAAGCCTCAGTTCTCCTCCTATTGTAGTGTCTAATAACAACACACAAGATAACTAATTACAGTAGACTTGCTATCCAACCAAAGTCATAATCCAGTCACACATGACGTTACTGATGCACCTTTATCTTGAGCTACAGCTTTCCCTTCTCTTACACTGCAAAGTTCTGCTAAGGCTCATCAGCTTTCTTTGTCATTGCAGTCCTGGGTTTGTCCGAGTTTTATCTGGCTCAGAAGTGATGGTTACTTACCAACAGAATGAAAACCTGAGGCCTTGGCTACCTTCAAATCTTACCAAATTTCTTGAGATTTATTATTTACTTTACAAGTATAGTATTTTACAAAATTAAACTACCTGTCTTGCTTTACCACAGTAATTTTTGTCACAGTAGTGCTAGTAAAAAAAAACCCAACACCTTGATTTTATTCTTTTTTTAAAGCCAGGATTCAGAGTAATATGAACTCTGTGACTGTGGGTTAAAGCAGCTACTTAAAACCGTGTGCATTTCTATATAAGGGAACAAACTAGAACCTTCATTTTTCTGCTGGGCCATAAGATCCACGGCCTTACTTTCTTGAAAATAAAGGCTAAAAAAAAAAAAAAAAAAATCACCCAATTCCAAGGAACAAAATTCTGCCTGTATATTAACATTCTATCTTGCATAAATGTATGTTTCAGCAGTTATGAAAATGAGACAGCTGACAGTTGACTACTATATGTGAACAGATGCTGCGAAAGCTTCCCTTTAAATAGTTCTGTCAATGCAATGTCAATTTTAGAAGTGACACCACTGCTGTTCTAGGACACGATCCTGCAAACTCTTATTCACACAGGGAGTCCTGCTGATTTCCATAGAACATTTACATTTATGAGACTCTCAAAGGTCAGGTCCTTAGTCGCAGAGCTCTCCTTAGCACTGACTGACAAATAGACAACAAAGTTTCCAGTAGTGCTGAACACTGTACTTCAGGGCAGTGACATTTATAGGCAGCTGTATTCGCCTAGACGACGGGTACATTTTCTTTCGGAAGTTACACGGAGCATCTTAAACACGCTCGAGAAACCATTAAAGGAGCGAAAGCGTAAAGATAAAAACCGTCATGTGAAACCAAGCTTGCAGTATTAAGCAGAACTTTGAAAAATTAATCTGCCAAGAAGACAGGCTGAGCCTGAGCAGAGCGCGGTGCTGATCAGAAAGCAGCGTTAGATTCTGCCACGGCAAAACCGACACGATCCGCCGCCCGCCCCTTTGTCAGCTCCGCTTCCACAGCGGTTCTCTCGGCGGGAGGAGGCGAGAGCCCTTTGCCGGGGGCCTTTCCCCGCAGCCAGCGCCGGGGCCGGGCCGGTGGGTGCTGAAGGACAGCGCTGGGCAACCCCCCCCCCCCCCAAACCCGGCACCCCCCGCCGGGCAACTTCGGAGGCGGCCGAGATCGGCGCTTTCGGCGGGGACGCGGGAGAGGGGGGCGCGTCTCGGCCCGGCGGAGCGGGCTGCCCGCCGGGCGGATCGCGCCCCCCCCCCCCCAAAAAAGCCGCCCCGCTCCCAAACCCGCCCGCGGGAGCACAAAGCGGGGAGAGCCGGGGCTGAGCGCCTGCCTCCGCCGCAGGTCCCGGCGAGGCACACAAAGGCGGCGCGGAGGGGGCTCGGTGCCCGCGATGGGGGGGGGGGAGGGGGGGGGGGAAGCGACACACGGCACCCGCACCCCTCCCCCGGCACTTACCTTCAGCAACACAAAGAGCCAGAGGAGGCAGGAGCGGGCCCCCGGGGCCCCTCGCCGGCGGCGGCCGGGCATCGGGGGGGACGACGGCCGCGGCCCGCGGGGGCGGCCGGGCGGGGGGGGCTGCTGCTCCTCTGCCCCCTGGCCCCCCGCCTCCGCGCCTCGCCTCCCTCCGCCCGGCTCCGAGCCGTGCCCGGCAATGGCGAATTGCGGCAGCATCAGGCGGCCGGCGGCGGCGCCGACCTCCCCGCCGAGCGGCGCATCCTGCCGCCCCCCGCCCCTTTTATTTGGGGTTTGCGACGGGGGGGGGGGGGGGGGGGGGTGGGGGGGAGAGGAGGAGAAGGAGGAGGAGGAAGGGGAGGAGAGGCGGCGGCGGGGGGTGTCTCTCCTCCCCGGAGTTGGGGCGATCGCGCAGGGGTGGGGGGAGCCGCCCGGCGGCTCCGGGAGCTCCGGCTCCTCGGCGGGAGCGGCCCCAGCCCCCGGCGGCCGCCGCCCTACGCCGCCCCCCCCGCTGTCTCTCTCCCTCTCGCCACAGCATCTCCTCTCCGCCGGCAGGGACAGCCGGGCGGCAGAGCAAATCCCGCATCCCCGCCACAGGCCCTTCCCAGTGTCATTTTCCCTGCCTCGCCCCGCCGCGATCCCCCGAGGCGGGGGGCGGCGGAGAAGGGACCCGGCCCCGCACGGGGCTTTGGGCTTCTGCGGGAGGCGGCTGCTCAGCGGCGGCCGTGCTGGAGCTACGGCGGCCGGTACCCAGGGACCAGCAGGAGACACGGCGTTTGGAAACGGGGCGGACTGCCCTACGGCTGCTCTCAGGAGGTAGAACAAGCGTGAGGAGAGCTCCTCGGGGGCTCCAGGTACAGGTCTAAGCCTGCAAAGGGGGGAGAAGAACTCACCCTGTCCCATGAGATCCTCCTGCCCAGTGATTAGAGGGGCACACGGAAAAACCTGAGGTCACGGCTCCTGTTGTGTCTTCCCCCCCACACACACATCCCACCCTGAAATCCTGCAAGTTGATCAGGGCCATCTCCAAACTTAAGGATAGGCAAAATATTCATCTTTTCAAGAGTCTTGCTTAAGATGATGTCCCCAGGAAAAAAAAAGGGGGGGGGGGGGGAAGAGCAAAACAAAACCAAACCAAACCCAAAGCCACCTATGCATGCCCCCCTCATTCAACCACTATGATGAAAATAGTCTTTCCAAAACAGGAATACATCAGAATCTGGTTTGTCACCAACCACACTCTCACTCACACCAGTATAAATTAGGGTGCATCCATCGGAGCTATGACCAATGTCTATCTGAACAAAATAAGGTCGTAAGTGTAATAAGGCTGTTTCTAGGGCATTAAACTTCAGAGCAATTTTGGATCTAGGTGTGGCGTCCATCGCTTATAGTAATGGGCCACAACCTCACTTTTCCTTAGAAAACTAAAATAGTGGCTGAAAGTAGCTTCAGGGTTTGTTACCAAATTTTTCAAGTCATTTAGGCAAGATGAACTCTATTGACATTCTTGTGGGAATGTCCTTTAAACTGATCAATTACAAAGTTGTTTTCTACCAGCGTTACTAAATTAGACAATAAAGAACCTGCATTTCAGAGCCCTGCCCGGCTTATACGTGGCGTATTTTTGATTTTCATACAATTTGGGCCTTCAGTCAACAAAAGCTTGATTTCAAAGTGGCCAAAGCCACAGAGGGATGTGCTTATTTTGTACTGAAACGGGCCCTGAAGCACTGATTTGCCACACTTGATGGGGATTAATCCAGAAAATGAAGGAGAAAGTCAGGTCCTGTGTAGATGCTGGCACAAAGCCCAAATTTAGAGCTCCAGAAGGCAAATGCTATTCATGTCTTCATTTATAAGAAGCTGGGGACAGAAAAGACCTACTCAATGCTACCAGTGAAGGACACAGGCCTCTCTTGGGTACTCATCACTCTGTTGGTGTTTGGAGAATTATCTGAAATTGGTATGCAAGGAGTTAACCGTAGCTAAATTTCCTTCAGTACACAGGTTTAAGATGAAGAGAGAGGTTATCTGAAAGACAGAGCAGTGAATTTCTTTAGGAAATTAAGATTGTCATCAGTACTTGAGAGCTGTGGCTTTAATTTTAGGCTAGGAAATTCTCGTTTACTGAATAAATTAAATTGTAATAGCCAGTGATTTTTGACATTAAGATTGTACTTTGTGCAGTCTTTCTTCTCCAATATTCCACTCATTTACAATGTTTAGAGGTTAAAATGATGATGGCACAAACAAGACTAAAAGACACCTAAAAAGCAAAAAAATTAAATATAAATTTCTAGTAGCATTTTAGCCTCAGAACAACACTATTTGAATCAAAGAGTTGAAGTGAACAATAGCTGAAAGAAATGAGAAGCGTTCCTGGAATGACACCTGCAGTGAAAAACTAAGACATTAAAACATTCTGGTCTGGCTGTTGCAACAAAGAAAAATGCAGCCAAGAGAATGCAAGAATAGCATCCTTTTTAAATTGGGGGGGGGGGGGGGGGTGTCTAGTGATACTGAACCTTTTAAAAAAGTGCCAGTGCTTTGGGAGGTTCCAATCTGCCAATAGAATAGAATCCCTTAGGAAATTATCATTAAGTTTGGGGTTGGTTTTTTTTTTTTTAATTAAAAAAAGTTAAAAGGTGTTTTCTAGCAACTATTTGGGATTGTGTTAGACACAGGCAGTAGACCAGTTCCCGCCAAGAAAAGCCTACACCAGCTTAGAGAAAAAAGGTATAATGTGAGCAAAGCTATCAAGCAAAGATTGTCATACTGGAGAGGTTGTGCTCCAGGCTTTTTCAATGGGTGAAGCCTGGAAAGTCATACAAAGCATTTCATAAGAATGCAAGAAGGTAGGACGTGAAGGAGGAGCAAAAGAAATTTCTTCTTTTCTGATAGGAGGTGTGAAAAGCAAGTGCAGACTACAGAGAAAAAAAAAAAGGAACCATGAAAACAATGGCAGCCTTACTTGTTTACAGCATCTAAACAATAAAAACCATGAGTCTACTAATAAACCAGCAAAGCTTTAAAAATAACAAGGCAATGAGATATCTTCCTTTTACTCAGGGAAAAAGAAACAGGGCAATTTGTAAGTGTTTGAAAGTGGGCAGTTAGTGAAAGGTACTGATACAAGGGTATTCCAGAAGCTCCAGAAAGTCCTTCAAGCCCCTATCCACCGCTCAAAGGTACACCGACCGTCAGAAGGCTTCCAAAGGGCTCGATAGCCCACTACATCGGTCCAGGAGGAAACAAAGGAAGTATTCAGCAGCACGCCTCACAAATTAATGTGGAATTTGGTTTCTTTGAATGTAAAAGAGGCAAACGTTTGAGAAAAAAATAAAAAATAAAAATCAGCATAAAAGTGCTCAAATGGGGAACCCACTCTGGAATAAAACATGGCTTTTTTCTGCATCAGATACTGTGGGTTTGGTGATTTGACCTAAAACTTCCCCCGCCCCCCATTGCATTCCAGAATTCTGAAAAACCCCTTCTTGGCACAGTGCGAGCTGAAACATATTCCCAGTTACCGAGAAGGCCCTGTAGCAAGGACTAAGTCAAAGCCCCGACCTTTGCATTTCTGTAGCTCCTGCAGTACACAGCAGCTGACTGAACGGGGAGTCCTTCACTCCATCAGGAAGGTCCCTTGGCTCACATTAGACTGACACTCGTGAATCCCTGCCATCTTTTCCCAGAATTTATTGAAGGTCATATGTGGCATTATGGCATGGATATATGGTCAGAGCGTGTTGTATTATGAGCATTTCTCATTTTTCCCTAGGAATCTGTTCTAAGCATATACTTGGAAGGCATCCTTAATTTTTCTTGGGCTATGATGTACGCTGGGCTGCAGTGGTATCAGAGCAAGTTTAAGGGACTTTGGTTCTCTCTACATCCACCTGGCAGAATTATGGTGAAGCAGAGAATTTGGAGCAGAGGGACCTGCCAGTGAGGTGCGCAACAGGGTATTATGATACCGACAAAATTCCCAGAGACCTGTCTGTGCTCACTAGATTTACTGTAAAATCTGGGGATGAATTATTTTGTGATGTGTAGTATGCAGGAACACGATAAAGATATTTCAAGGTATTATAGGACACAGATCACTAGGAGACAAAAAACGTTAAAAGAAAATCCTCTTGCATTTTACGAGCACCACGTACAAGCAGGACTCCACATCAAACACACTTTGTCAAGAGCTTCTTGGGTAGCTCATCAACTGCTTGAAGGCTGTGCTAGTGACAATGTTAGAGCTTTACCTTTAATTTAATGACCTAATGAATTAAAACAATCGTGGTTGCTTGTAATCAGTGATTTAATGAATGTGACATCCTAACTGAACGAGCATTAATTACCATATCCCACCCTAGATTACTAGAGAAAAGTAAAAGTCAAGATGGTTTCTGGTTTCAAAAGTTGATAAAAGTGTTCCTGCTTGTAGCCTACATGGACTTAATTTCAGGTTTACAGTAAATTCTTCCCTTGCCCCTGAAAACCCCAAAGCAACACAGTCAGATCTACCAAGTTTGCCTGGCCTAGGGGGAAAAGCTGTAAATTACCATTTATTCTTAGCTGCAGTATAAGCCCAGATTTATATGAAGCTTTACAGGCCTCAGCAAGTCTGGATAAATATGGCATGAAATGAGGGTTATAAAAAAAAAAACCAACCCCAAAACCCTGTAAGCAGAAGAAGTCCTACTCCTTGAAGTTTTTGAAGCAAAAAACATTTGTGGCTGAAAAATAGCTTATGAAAAAAAAAAGCATGAATCCTTCTTAAATATATTCTAACCTAAAATTCTGTCATTTCAATGACAGGAACGGATAAAACAATAACAAAAACAAGTGCAAAGGGTGGCTGGAATAACGTGCATGGGTTGCCACTTATGCGTTCAAGTGCAAATTTATCTTAGCTTTCTTTTTGATAAGTACAGGCCCTGTGACTTTTAAAAGCATGTCCCACAGCCCCCCTAACAAACAATTTGACAGGTTTTTTTTTTTTTTAAGATCTGTCTTTTCATAACAAGAATGATTGACACACTTCAGATGTACAACCTGACCAGCTTCCAGATGCCTATTAGTCTTTCAGTGCAAGAGAAGCAGTGAACTATACCATGAAAGGTCATTTCCCTTTAAAAAATTGTCTTTGACATTGAATTTTCTCCCCTATAAATAAGTCTATGAAAGATTTTGTCTGATATTTCTTTCCTTTAACACTGTGCAGTGTTCACTGAAATTATGTATGGAGAGGAACTGGGATGTTTTGGGGTTTTTTTTGCAGAATGTAAGAAGCAACTTTTATTTCTCTCTCCTAGGGTGTCTGGGTGCTACAGGATGCCTGAGAAACAGAGCAAGTTCTGTGAGTGGAGTTTTATATCAAGAAAAATATTCATATATGTTTACCTTTCTTGTGAGCTAACAATATTTGGTCAGTGCTGCCTAGTATCAGGAACCATCTCTTTTACTCTATAGTTCTCCTTCAAATTTCAGCAGATACAGTCAATTAAAATAATTGCTGTAGTTTCTAACTGTGCTTATTTTGTATTGTAGCCTGTATGTTTCCTTCCAGATGCAGCTCGTTTCTCCATTTTTGTCTATGATCTGAACAGGTCAAAGGCACATTCACTCTGGAAAACGAAGGAGTTTAGGCATTTCTGACTGTCTTTAGCACCTTCCCCAGCCATATAAGATGATAAAAAAAAAAAAAAAAACCAAACAACAAAACAAGTGATCTTTTCTGCTTAAGATGGGTACATCTTTCCAGGGGTAATTCTCAGTATTCAAACGTACTTTACATGGCAGAACAGTCCAGGCTCTTTATCCCCCCCAAAATCTGAAAGGAAAAACATTCAGAAGAAAGCCTGGGTTCTGGCTCGCTCCAGTCAGCCACAGACTTTAGTACCTTTCACCTCTAAAATATATTGACTTCCTCTGACCCTCAGAGGCTCTATTGATTCACAGAAATCTGAGTCATACTTACAGGAAACATTTCTCTCCCCAGAAATTTACAATAGGAGCTGCAATTTTGCACAGATAACATCCTTCTTTTCTTCCCCTGCACGTACACAAAATTTTTTTTCTTTCTTCATGGTATGGGGTTACCATATCCCAGTATAAATGTGCATGCCTTAAATCAGTGCCTTTTCACTCCCATTTCCTAAACGGCCTCAATAAACAGCCTTTTTGCATTAGCAATATTTCTTTCCTACAGAAAGATAATAATATTAGCTTCTGCGTACTACTTCCCAACCACAGGTATCAAAGCATTTCTCAAAGGAACAAGAATAGCTGTCCCCTGGCTCTGCAGGTGAGGGAAGTATATAGCTCATATACTGTATAGTAGCAGAAGGCCATGAACAGAAGCACCTCAGAGTCAAAGTTTCACCTTGAAACTGAAGAAAAATAAAGCCCTTGTGAAGTCTGCAGTCAGATTTGTTATCTCTTCTCAGCAGAAGTTACCCACGGGTGGACAGCAGCGTGAAATCCAAACTAAGACAAAAGAACCATTTCACGCATTTGGTTGTAGTGCCCCGTTATTTTATCTGCTCCCTGCCTGTACTCCCACAGCAGCATCCGTGATGCCGACCTCCTGTCCTGGGGTACCCGTGGGTGGGGTAAGCAGCCCTGACCCACCCTAGTGGGATGCTGCTGCCAGCCCTGGCCACCTTCCCACCGTGCTCTTCCTCACCCCTTTGAAATAAGATGCTCTGCTTAAAGAAAGGACACTCAGCATCTTCCCTCTGCTTCACGAAAATCCCAGCCAATCAATCAGGCGACAACACGCTACTAAAGCAGTCGGTCACATCGTTTGATTAATCGTGCCAATTACCGGGTACTCAGAGTAAACAATTTCAAAAGCAACCCAGAGTGGAAAATGGGCCTGCAGCTATGTAAGAATGGGTCAAATCACTTGAAATCATAAACATATTCATAAAAATCCCATTTCATTCACAATTTACTTCCTAGGGGTGAGTTTCATTCAGAGAAGAGAGAAAAGACAAGATTCAGCAAATATATTATTGGCACCATCAGGTGTTCTAATTTCAGCTGCAGAAATCACTAAGGAAATCAGGTTAGCAGGATTTAAGAGAATTTTACGTATTATGTGGGAATAGGAAGAAAATCTGTAGTTTTATCAGGTAAGGCAACAATGTTCTCTTTTTAAATTCAGTCTTTAACATTCCAAGATCTCAGGGGTCAGAAAGAGTGTTAAACACAAAGGACAGGATGATGCAGGATTTTTCTTTTTTTCATTTTTGCCTGTCTGTACGTTATACGTGGGCTCATTCCAGAGTATTTGGAAAAAATGTCCAACAGTAGGACAGGAAACAAAAGCTTTTTCAAATACATAACTGTTAGAACATCTCTACAGAATCTCCCCCCCATTTTTCAGACCCACTACACACCTACTTGCAAAATCTTAATTAAAAATAGTCTGCTTTCCTTTTTCTTGATCATCTCTCAAGGAACACATACAGTCTATCCCATTTACATAAATTAGCAGATTAATACGTCAAATGCATCATTTATGAACTTAACACACTCTCAGACTAATGGGAGTTACATTATTGACTTCAGCAGACATAGGTTGCCTCCCTTATTTTTTGGAAAGTTATTTAATAGAGATTGATATGATGAGTCAGCAAGCTTTTTTCTAAGATGACTTTCACCTCTAGGAATACTCCTTCACAGTTCATATAGCATATTTTCACACCCAGCTCTTTCTAATGCCGTGATTTGCTGTCCCTACCGTGACACCTTCAACAATCCCTTAAATCAGAAGAAGGCTAGCAGACCTGAGCAAGTCAGTCAGGTAGCCATGCTGTCCGAGTGAATTAGGAGAAGCAGAGCCCTTAGTTGCTGCCTCCAGCTGACATCAGCACCGATGCTCTTTCTCTGGCAGAGCAGGTGAAGTCTCACATGGGATGAGCACGAGTCCCCTGAGCACATCTGCAACCTTCCTTGGGCCAGCAGCGCCTGCCTGTACGGGTGCTTGCTCTCCACCCAGCCCCACCAGGCAGCTTCGCCTTCACCATCGGCCCTTGAGCAACGCCAAGGGGGCGACTCCACAGGCAACAGCTCTGCCTGGGCTCTTAGTTGCTTCACCACGGCCAAAACCAGTATGTGTTTTCAATCAGCCTATTTGACTAATGCTGGAGGAGGGCAGAGGATGAGAGCTCATTGCAATGACACTGACCTAGGTTAGATAGGGAAAGTTGAGGGAGAGGCCAAGTGCCTGTCCTCTCCCCACAAAGCACGCTCCTGCATGTGTCCTTACCCAGTCTCGGTGGTACCACACCAAAAGCTATGCCCACCCAGTGCTCAAGGTAGGCTAATACGTATGAGGACACATATTGCCCAAATTGAGCACAGGTATCAACCTAGTAAATTCTGTGTGTGTGTGTGTCCCATTATGGAGTTCCTGTGAGATAAAAGAAATCATCTGATGTTCGGAGTCTACTACAAGGCAGAAAGCTTTTTATAAGGAAAACCTCCCACAGTTTCTGAAAAGGCCAAAGTTTGAGCTAACTTACATATTGTCTCCTGCCCTGACCCACAAAGTCCTTACAGGATAGTGTTGAAGTCTACTGAAGTAGCGTGGGGCAAGCTTGTGCTTCAGAGGCATTTCAGAGCCTAGAGACTGTCAGTCTCCAATGGGAGTGGCAGAAAAAAAACAAACCAAAAAACCCCCAAAAAACCCCCAAAAACCAAAACCCCCAAACAAACCAGCACTGCTAGCACTCTGCAGAAGAGTCCCTGCGTTAGCTTAGCCAAGGTTATCAAATCCGTGACAAATATGGGGTTCACTTTCTTATGCTTCCAGACAACCCACAAATCTCAAAGTGCCACACGAACTAAATTGCTATGAAATTAGAGTCATACAAAGCTACATGCAACAATAAAACCCAGAACAATCTTCATTTCCATGGCATTTTTGTCATAATTAAAAATATTCATAGAGCTTTACAAAGCATGAAATTACCTTGGCATTTCCATATCATAGAGTAGAACCTTGGCATCAGCTCGGGGTAAAACTCTGGAGCCCCGGGAGACTGCACGCTACACATCAAACAGGCATCTATAGAGCTGTTCAAGTACACACCGAACGCCTTGTAAAACCGGAGGCAGCTATGAAATGGCTGGAGTGGTCCGACGCTTTTGGACAAGACAGCTCTGACATTTTCTGTCAGCTTAGGAAAGCCGCACAAAGCGAGAGGTAGATCAATAGCATAGAAAACATCAAAATGACATTATGGGGACTTTGACAGAGGTAAAGTGTTTACAAGCATAATAGCTTCAGCTGCAATAATTAAATGTGGAGCTTTACTGAGGCTGTGCATGGAAACAGCCCCTCTGAAGCAGACTGCTAGCTGACATGACCCAAATACATGCACGGGGCTAAAAACCAGTGAAAACAAAGACACCTTGGTACAGTAATTCTCAGAACCTGAGTGTAACCAGAAGCAACTAATAAAGGGTGATGCTCATGAGACCTGATACACCTTATGTCTTCTATTCAGCAAAGGAAGTGAAAATGTAGAACTCTCCATTTGAAATGTATGA
Source organism: Astur gentilis (assembly GCF_929443795.1). Lineage (NCBI taxonomy): Eukaryota > Metazoa > Chordata > Aves > Accipitriformes > Accipitridae > Astur > Astur gentilis. Next base: position 14,647,690 of record NC_064897.1, read on the forward strand.
AGTGCCGTGAGTGCTTTCTGACAACAGCTTACTCTGTTAGAGCATTGCGTTCTGTGACAAACATCTACGCAAGTCAACGGAACAGTTTATAGGAGGAAATACCATTTATTCAGTGTAAAAGGCTTAAGAATTCACAAGGTCAGGCTGAAAATAATTCACATATGTGCCAAGAATACTTCAGCTTTGGGGTTCATGCCTGTTTTCAACCCATCCTGTCTTGGGCAGAACAACACGTCCCCCTCCAAGTCTAATTAGATATTTGCTCCCAGGAATTTCATTCAGGCCTGCTTCTAACTTGGGGAGCTTGTTGACCGTGGACAGCTTGAAATTAAAAGGACTCCATTATTGCAGTAGCACACATAAATGGTTGGTGGAAAGGTACAGATACATGCTGGGGTTCAGAATAGCAAGACGCAAATTTAAGTAAGCCTTGTTGCAAATGTTTGACCACGAAAACCCTTGTGAAAGGATGCATATTAAAAAACCAAACAACTCTTCAGCTTCTGTCCGGTCACTGAGTGAAAGAAGTAATGTGCTAATATCAAGGTGGATTTGAATGCACTGCCGTCAAAGTAATTACATTTGACAGAGATGAGAAATGGGATCCTGTTATATATGGCAACTCATTTTATTGGAAAAATCTGACTGTGCCAGCAAACACATACCGAGGTCAACTGAAATTCCTGAGGAAAAGAGGATGAAACTAAGACGACAGACAATACCCAGATGAAAATACAGATTTTCAGGATAATTTTCAGTGCATTGTAAGACTCGGAGATTTATCTGCAAGACTTCTGTCAATCATCCTCACAGCACTGATCCATCCAACATGAATCAAGGTATTTTATCATTTTAAGGTGCAATATTGATTCAAGCGGTCAGCACGACAGGAGTCAGCAATGAGAAGATGGTTACTGTGCTGGCAACAAGTTCATTGTTGCAATGATAGCGAAAAAACCCACTGGACTGTGTAGCCCCAAAGGCTCGACTGAGCCTGAAAATGCTTGTTTTCTTCCAAGAGTCTCACAAGCAAGTAGACATTGAAGAAGCTCAAGATAGCGGTGTTCTTTTCACTGGAATGGCATTAATAATGTTGGAAAGTATTTTTAAGAAAGGAGATCAAACAGTAATGGAAGTGAATTGATAACTGCTAAGATCATTATCCATGCAGAATACACACAGGTGGACATTTAAGTTGTTGCTTACTATTAGAAAGTCCTCGTCCAACAAAACGTGATCAAGCAAGAGTCTGGCCCATAGCCTGAGGAGTAAGCAAAACCCTTGACTGGTAGCAACACATCCAAGTCCTCCAGATTTCAAACGAGGCACAGGCGTTGCAATAGCCTGATGTGGCACCAGGCGTAGAGCAGAAGCATAGCAGTTTGAGGTCCTGGGATCAATCACCATCAGCTGATGAAGTACTTTTGCCGCTTCTCCCCATATACAGTGCTGTAGGAATCTAACACATATGTCTTAGACACCCTCTTTTGCCAGACTGTCTGCTTTTCATTAACAGTACTTCTCTTTCGTGGTTACCAGTGCATTACCTGGGCACAGCTGTACAAATATTGCTGTCTTTTATGGATTTCAGGCCTTCTACCCATTTGTACCCCTGTTTTAGCCTTATTTTTATTCCCTGTTCTTCAAGTAAGCTGACCTACTTAATCACTTTATTCTGCAGCTCTACTGAGTACCACTTATTAGTGTCTGTTAATGTCAAAACATCCTGAATTTTTTTATTTTTCTGGCACTTTCTCTCCACTTGTAAGGCAAAATAAAATCATCAAATGAGAACAGCATTGGTAACCAGCTATTCTTAGTGTTTTACATGCAAGTATGTAAACTATTACGACACTCATTTTTAGTACAAGCTCTCCAATAACCCTGAAGCATTTGAATGTTAGCATCAGTGCAATCAAATTATTTTAATTGTCAGTAAAAATGCATAAAATTAAAGCACTATCAGATTACACTTTGTTTTCATACACTTTAACCTATGCCAAGCAATATTTTGACTTTCATATGAGTATGGCAAAGAGCTCCACAATATTAATTAATTAAGCCTTAAAATCTCTCTCCATAACAGGAAAATATTACTATCTCCATTAAACAGCTAGGTAAGCTGGAGTCAAACTGTGTTTAATGACTTGCCTGACTCAATGACAAATCCAGGAATAGAGCCAAGAAGTTCACTTTCCCAATTCCTTCTGCTTTATCACTGAAAAACATTCTCCGACTCTGGGTAAGTGTTGCTCTGGGTAAGCACGCATGAACTGCCTCAATGAGTGTTGTTGGTTAGGCACATAAGCAAAATTCACTACATTTCCCTTTTGGTCACATATAAGAAAGACTCCATCAAGGCATGTTCTAATTAATATAGGAAGATGGTCAATATAATATGTTGACATCAAAGCTCACATTTGCTGATAATGTATACCGTCTCATTAAATGGAGAGAATTAATTATAACAGTTTATCAATGTCAAGTTCTGAACTAGAGGCTCCCAAAGCAACAAATGCATCATTGCACCTTGTTTGATTTAATTTTCCTTTGCTGACAAAGTCAAATATGAATGTGCCAATGTTTATGAACTATAAAGCTTTTCCAAATCCATGCATTATTGTCTGACTGTATTTTGTAAAGTAAAAATCAATACAAGTGCAGCACATTAAATTAGACTAGCTGTAAGTGATACAGCGTGTGTGTAATATCAGTGGTAGCCTTCTGAATAAATTAGTGTCTTGCAGCAGAATTAATTAAATTGGTATCAAAGATAACTCTATTGCTCAATATTCTACAGAAAGGAAAACCCTTCAATGAATTTAAGATCGCCTCAGGAATAGGAATGTCATTGGAAACTAACAGATGCTAAAGTATGTCTGTGCAAACTTGGTAAGATTTAAAAAGAGTATCATTGAATTGGTGGGACAGATCTATTAATTCCTATTGCTCAGGTTAGTCTGTGGGTTGGGAGGGACATTCAAAGATATGCCTCTGAAATCGGAAGGATGGGGCAAGAATGTACACTAGCCTACTTGATACAGATGGAACAAAAATAGACCAGTGTACGAACGTACAACCCACTCACCAAGTGCTACAAAAATTGACAATGACAGTATAAATCTTCTCACAGCTGTAGCCATAACGTCCCTCTGGACCTTGTTTGTGGGTGAAAATAAACCTAAGCATTGAGCATAATCTTTCACACCGCTGAAAACAAGTCTGAAGCTCTCTTAATCCTTTATTCCCTTATTTATTAGGGCAAAGAAGCGGAGGAATATGGCTGGCAAAAAGCTTCAGTTCAGTTCTCCTGAACTTTGTTTTTACTTCTTTTATTGGCAGAAGCACTGCAGCAGCCTCTCAGCAGCACTTGTTAATGCCATACCTCGCCCGCTCCTTTCTTCGCCTGTGTTACTCCACAGCAGTTCTGCAGGGGACAAAATGTGTAAGCGACTACTCCTGAATGCATAGACACGTTCAGCACCTTCACACTTTATTAATCTCTCCTTAGGACTCAATTTCATATCCGACAAATTGCTTAGTTATCCCAGGGTCCTACCCAGTATGTATTGAGTACCTTTACCTGATGGAGAGAGTCAGGCCAGGGCAGGCATGTTTGCAGAGCCTGAGGGCTCCACCTCAACTTTAGGCAAAAAGAGGAAGGAAAAAGGACCAGACCCAGGGAAAAGGAAAGGCCACCTTTGATTTTATAGATCCACAGCTGTATGTCATTTCATGGGGCAGCAGTGTGTACTGATCAGTAACAACTTTTCCATAAGCCTGGAATTCCAACTCCTTTATATTCACCAATATACAACTGACATTCAACAATTACATGGCATAAAGTCAAAACATAATCCCAGGGATTAGCAAAATCCAACTCATTAATTTTATTTTTCAACTTACTATTTAAACCACAGAATAATTCTGTAAAGGAATCTGGATGCTGAGGAAATGCAGAGATGGCTGCCTGAGTTGCAAGACTATGACTATGCTTGAAGCTAGCTGGATCCAGGGTTTTGGCTGCATCCTACTTCTTGTCTTTGTCAAATATGGCAAATTTGAGAAATTATATTGGCATTTATTCCTGCACAGACACTTATTTCTTCACAGGCACCTATCAGAGTAAAGCTTCAAACAGGCATAAGTCTCCAGTGCATTGAGAGGTTAAGACAGTACCTGTGTGAACATAGATTACTTTGCTTACTTAGACATAGACTACAATGTTGGAAGATGCTCGTGTGAGAGAAATAAATAAATATGCCATTCTGCCCATTGTTCAGCTTCAAAAATCACAGTTCTGATTTTCCCTACGTAAAATAAATACATCGAGTAGGACGGGGTGGGGTGGGGGGAATCCCCTAAATCCTAAATATCAGTAAGAGAACATGAAGAGCTCAGAGAGCAGCAATGCTGGTTTCTCCCATCCCATTTAAAGAGATTATGAGGATTTTAAAAAATATAATTAAATCCCTCTACACTATCCTCACCGCCAACCACAACAATTCTCTGCCCCAGCATCTTAGTGGATTCCTCCTGCGTCTTGACACGGGTGTTTGTCCCCACCGCACTGCCACACTGATTTACGCACAGTACAGAGAGGGTTACAGGGAAACCCCCCACCATCAGCCCGCTGCTGGAGTTCAACAATATCGTCAGCAGACTTGCATAAAATTTTCTGAAACATTGCCACCATGTGGCAATCGGAAGTATAACAGGTATCATTTTCTCTAGCTGTATAATCTGCTTTTAACTTTTGTGGCACATGATGTTAAAAAGAGAAAGATTTCTGGCAAAAAAAAAAAAAAAAGCTTCAATTAAGATATAGTAAAAAAACCCGAACAAACACACCCTGAAACCACAGTGGTCTTCATACATTGCAGTACCTTCACTGAGACCAGTTACAGTGGAATTTTAAAAAGAAGCATTACACAAGTGTGTCCAATATTACACAAATATTACATTATCAGAACTTATACTTTCTAAGTTGCTTAAAAATGGCAATTCATAAGTCCCAAAGATGAAATGCCCATTTTGCACTGTTTCTCGAGGGCAAACAAGGCAGATTTTTAAAAATTATTATTCATGTGACTTTTGCCATAGCACATTCAAAGGTAAGGCAGGCAAACGGAGTTTACCGACACCTCGTTGGGGACAGCAGCGTGTTACCACATGTCTTACTGCAGGACATCAGACAGCCATTTATCTTTCATTTTTTTAGTAATTTATCATAGGCTCACCAGTTTTTAGTAAGCTGTCACGGGGACTTCAGCTGGAGCAGCCTCTCTCGTGGGGCAGGCGCCCTACAGACAGCACAGAGCCCTTCCAGCCCCTTCAGCCCCAAGGCTGTGATTCTTCCCCTACTAACCACCAAGGGCAAGCTTCACTGCCAAGGAAAGTTTATCCACATGTCTATTCTCAGCAGGAGACATGCTAAGAAGAGAGACTATTTTTTAAATTTTACTGAAATACTGATGAAGATTTTAGTGAACGTTTTAAATTTGCTAGAAAGGTTTTAGCAGCTCCTCCTACCAATGCTATACCAAATCCACAAGTAATTGGTTAGTAAGCTGTGAAGCCCCCAGTTTCTAAAGCACCATTGGGTTTTGGAACTGAAATCACTAAAATCAACAACTTTCTAAAAATCAGAAGAAAGGAGGTTTGAGGTTCTTTTTTTGTTTTGTTGTGGTTTTTTTTTGTTTGTTTGTTTTTTAAATTCCGTTTAAGTTCAGATAGTAGTGCTGATGCAAATGGAGTTGCTCCTGTTTTAAATCTAAGGTCATGATCAGGCTCAGAGAAGAGCGATTAACTATTTCTCATCACAATAGTGTGCCTTACAAGCACACACAGGAAAAAAAAAAAAAGAAAAAAATCACTATTTAGCTTTTTTTCAGAAGTAAAATAAACCCCACTCCCTGCCTTTGGTAATATGCAAAATGGATGATTTTTCTTCTTAGGCTACTCATATAACAAAAATGAGCCTCTTATCCATGAATGCCACCAAGGATAAAAATGTCATTTCCCACAGCAAACACCGTAAAACTTCGCATGCGTTAAGAATATAAATGTGTTCCATCTTGAGGAAAATCCCAGAATATTCATACATTTATCTAAGATTGCAAATGCAGCATTTATTCAGAGAAATGTTTTGCTGATTTCCCAGGAGTAAGAAAAAGTATTTTAATCTCTGAGGTACTAGAGAAACCATGGTCCTCCTCTTCACAGAGACATAAAATCCAACCCCACGTATGCCATGCAAGCAGTGGATTTCATGCTGTTTGGCATGACAGGTACCAAAGTAAACAGGAAAAGCTGTAGCAGTGTGACAATAATTTAGTTAACATTCAGAAGTTGGAAACAGGAGAACTAAAGCCACTATAAAGCCTTTGAAAATACTTTGCTATTATAAAGACAAGTAAAGAGGGATACTTGCAGATTACTTAGTTGCTTTCAAGTTATGTGCTTTGTTGAAGTATATAGAACTGGTCACACTTTTTATACAAAAAAAAAAAAAAAAGAAGGAGAGGCATTACTTTAAACGTAAGTTACCCATCAAGATGTTTCCATTTTTTCACACTGGAAGTTAAAAAGGTATTTTTTTCCTGTGTGAGCAGAGAAATTTTCTCCAGAAAACAGTTGACATTTTTAACCTAGCCTTGTATATGACCTGCTTAAATCTAAGCTTATAAGAAAAAAATGAAGTCTTCCATTCAGAGACAAATGTGTGTTAGAGCACATAGTTGGACTGTGCCACTGACTCTGTTAATTAGCAAATACTCAATGGTTTAAAAAAAAGTACTGAATGTGAAAAGAAATGAGTTCAGCACCATTCTTAGCCACTTGTAATATTTCAAATGTCATTTGTGGTCCTCATCCTGCAAGATACATCATCCAGTATAAGTACTGCAAAAACCCCAAACAACATCCACAATACTTACTGGGTTGAGGCACTTAGTCACATAGAAGTTACGAGACATTTAGAAATCTACATAACACCTAAGCCATCAATTTCCTTCCTACTAGCAAAGGTAACCCAGTAGTTAACGTGCATTTCTCCAGAATAAACAAAGTAGCATATTACCAGCCCGCGTCAGACTCGCTGGGATGAGCCCATGGGATGGAGCGAGGCCATCTTGCCTTGCAGCACGGACAAACTCTGTAGGACTGTAGACGGGCAGCGGTGCTCCTGGATGGGTTCTTGCCCATCGCCCCCTTCTCAGAACAGGGGAAGGTAGAAGGTGGCAGGAGAAGGCTTATCTCTGCTTCCCACAGTAAACCCGTCAGCGTAACTAGGCCACGCAAAGGGACAGAGCTTCCTGCTGTTAGCCCAGTCTCAGGAAAGCAAAAGAGAAGAAAGGCCAGGTCTCTGAACGGCATTTTGGCTAAAATGCCATTGAGCCACACACAGGTTGAAGCAGTTGAAGCATCAGCTTCTGCTGACCCATCCCTTACTCAGCTGCTGCCTCTCATACAGCAGAGGAGAAATCTCCCCCACACCACTTTGGAGGGTCTGAAAAATTAACTGCAATTATTCAAGGTGCTAGGGAGCTGATTGATTTGCAGAGGCAAAATAGAAATGCTTTCCTATCAGGCTGTGTAGAAGACTAGCCAGGGAGAAGCAGCATTAAGTCAGTGTACACAGCTTTAACTTCAGCAGTTCTTGATTTCATCCTGCACCTGTACTCGGTCTTAATATTATCATAATGTAATGCTTTCTATGGGATAGGAGAAAGGAACCATGGCTATGGAAAGGAACCTCACGAGATTTCAAGTGATGAGGATGATGAGATCCTCTCTCAGCCCTTCCCAGCAAACAGCAATGCTTTTCCACGCTTCAAAAAAATAAGTGCAGTTGAACATTAAGCAGCTTCGGAGAAACCCACAGAAAGTGAAACAATCTGGTGCCTGTAATCAGCAATAAATGCGGGAAGCCTGAGGCAGGTTGCTTTTGCAAATCTGACAGTGGAAGCTTACGGTGCATCGTTGCTAAAACTGGGGCTGCCACCACTGCCCAGGCCAGCAGCTGCCCCCAGCAGTAGAGGGGCTATTGTTTCTTTCTGCTTCGCCTGCCACCTTTTTTGGACCACTTGTAGTCCCTTCCACTTCACTGCAGCTCTAGATACTTCTGGCAGGGGCTGGCTTTGTGCAATGTGTTTTGGGGCTGAGGCTTTCTCAGGGCACATGGGAGCCTTCGATGCGGTGAGGACCACGTGGCTCAACCCAGGCAGCTGCCTATGGGGGGCTGCTCCTGGGACTGACCTTCAGGGACAGAAGCATACACAGGTCCGACAGCAGTTTCTCGCTCCCAAACACCACAAAGCACAACGTGTCATAACACCCACTCAGACCCTCCTCCATGGAAGACCAGCATCTAGAAATCCCCACCACGTCCAGCAAATGATTCTTGTTTGGAACTGCTGTCTCAATACAGTTGCAATCAGGATAATAAATACAAGTGATGCGCAGAAGGGCTGTGTTATCCGAGTGTCCAATTAAATCTCTGCTTGGGATTTAGCAACCACCTTCAAGTAAGCCATCTGCAGCCATGCTGGCAATAATTCTGCAGCTTGCTCAGCAGAAAAATTGTGGGCATGAAAAGGATCCTGAGCAGGTGCTCCCAAGAAAGTGAGAAAACCTACAGTGAACACAACTGATTCAGTCATGCACTGGCAGGTACCCACATCTTCCTTCCTGTTTCTTTTTTTAAAAACTTCTTCTGGACAAGACATAAAACCAGATTCCTAACTACTCACACAGTTATTTAGGATCCCACAGCCCTTCCTATGAGATTAGGGGTGCTAAATGCACCATCATAGCCAAATTCTAGTCTGAACAATTATGATCTAACTCTTCTAAAGCTCTTTCCTGTGTCAGTTGGATGAGATACTTCTTTACTTCCCCTCCTTTAATGGATTAGCTGCCATTAACAACTGCTGAAAGTGACCCTCTCCATTACTTTTAATTGTAATTAGCTGATTGTGGAAGTGGAAGGGAGGTTTTAAAGAGACATGATGCAAAACGTGCCTTGAAAGGAGAGATTTAGATCTTTTCAGTGAACCCAGGCTTAAGCACAGTCAAAATGGAGAGTGAGGGGGATGCACTTGTTTTGAGTGAAGTGATCATTATTTCAGTTTACCAGCCAGCACTGCTGGACTAGGCACCCACACATGGCTGTAAAGGGCTGTCTCAGCAGTGCCTGGGTATGGTCCGTCTCTGCCTCAGAGGGGCTCCCAGCCCCAGCGAGGCCGGCGCTCCTCTTCTGGTTGTGTGCAGAGAAGCATCCTGCTGCCGAAGAACAAGGGGAGCGCAAGGTTGTCAGAAGAGCAGGCAAAGCATGAAATACTTTTGCCACACACAAACTCCGTACGTGTCCCTCTTTTTAGCTGGATCATTTGGTTGTGCCGCTTCTATATACACGTAAAAGGAGACAGCTGTCATGGTTTAACCCCAGCCGGCAACTAAGGCCCACACAGCCTCTCCCTCACCTCCCTCACAGTGGGATGGGGGAGAGAATTGAAGGGTAAAAGTGAGAAAACTCATGGGCTGAAATAAAGGCAGTTTAACAGGTAAAGCAAAAGCCGCACACACAAGCAAAGCAAACCAAGGAATTCACTCCCCACTTCCCATGGGCGGGCAGGAGTTCAGCCATGTCCAGGACAGCAGGGCTCCAGCGCGTGTAACAGGGACTTGGGGAGACAAACACCGTCACTCTGAATGTCCCCCCCTTCCTCCTTCTTCCCCCACCTTTCTATGCTGAGCACGACGTCCTATGGTCTGGAATGTCCCTCTGGTCAGTCGGGGTCAGCTGTCCCGGCTGTGTCCCCCCCAACCCCTTGTGCCCCCCCAGCCTCCTCGCTGGTGGGGTGAGGAGCAGAAAAGGCCTTGGCTCTGGGTGAGCACTGCTCAGCAGTAATGACAACATCTCTGTGTTATCAACACTGTTTGCAGCACAAATCCAAAATATAGTCCCTTACCAGATACTATGAAGAAAATTAACTCTATCCCAGCCCAAATCAGCACAACAGCAAAAAGTGAAGTGACTTGGAAACATCACAGGAGATTCAGTTAAAATATTTCACCAAAAGTACACATTTTTATCAGCTGATGTGATTCACAAATTTGTAGTAAATTCATGCAGTTATTTTCCTGAAAAAAACCTCAGATGATTGAAAATTTTTTACTATTTCAAATTTCTTTTTATTTGTCGTCTTAAATTTATGGTTTTGGAAGCAAGCCTAAACCTAAAACAGCAAGCAATCCAACAAAGATTACTGCTAAGTAGAAACATTTTGATCCCTCCCCTTCTGCCTTTTGGGGATCTTGTCTTATGGAACTGACAATTTTATTTGCTTAAGGTCCTACAAACACTCGCACTCCTGACCACACAACTACTTTCCTGACAGCCTCGGCATTTAATCTCATATTCTCAAAAAATTTCTAAAGGGGATGGGGAAAAATAAAGCCTTATTTTAAAACATATGCCACAGCTTTCCTGTCTGATGCTCAACAAAAGCACATTCTCAGAACAAAAAGCCAAAGTCTTCTAACATTTCAGGGTGTAACGTCACTTATTTATTGGTATCCAATATTTATTTCATACAAAGACTGTAATAGCTGACTTCCACGTTATTCTGAAATCAGCACTTCTCTGTTCTCAACATTTCATTTTCAAAACTAGTGAGTGCTGCTGTTACTAAAAAATCCAACTGGCGCAGTGTCACCCTTCAGAAAACCTATCACAGATCTGGTTCACTTTATGAATCTGTCCCCTTGTGTATCTGCAGGACCACAGCCAAAGACTTTTCTGGGGCAGATTTATTAGTCTGAGCACCATACTTCACAAAAAAATGGCTGGGCTGCATTCAGAGCCACACTGGAAATCCACACTGGCTGGGATCTCTGCTAGCTTGGATATCTTTATACCAGCCTCCAGCTCACCCGGTAGGTATGCCTGGGGTTAGTGAGTCCTCCCTCAGGTAGTAAGGCTGTGGGGCTGCAGATGTTCATCCTCAGGGATAGAGCTGTGGGTCTATGTTGGTGTCTATCATCTGCAACAAATAAGCCAGACCATGGAACTTTAATTACGTGGCACAAACACTCTCATTTAACGAGTAACAGTCTATTTGCTGACAAAACTGTGTTTGTGCAAAGCACTTCTGTGCATAAGGCAAACACAAATTAGCTTCACTTCACTTGCTGTAACTCTGGATTTCAAAGAACTTCTTTATTCTAACGGAAGACATTGCGGACAAAACTCTATTACACGAAGAATTCCTGCTGGGGAAACTCTCCAGATATAATGGATTTCTCTGAAGTGTTTTGAAACATCAGGGAGATCCTGGAAAGGTTTTATAATTCTGTTTTGATTCCACTGGCTCCTATAAACAATACATTTCCTGTATACTTGACACTTGTCACTAAAGAATCCCCATTCTTCCTGAGTTTGCGTTACAATTAATCCTCTTTTAAGCAAATCACCACAGGCCAGATGTCCTCAGCAAAGCTTAAAAGCATTAAAATGCATCCTACCCTTCCTTTCCCTTCTATGATCTGCAGTCATTCTGACAAGACTGGGGATTTATGGCCAACAGAGATTTACATATCACAATTCACAGGATGCAGCAGAAGTAAAACTCAAAAGCAGAGGCTGAAGCAACAGCGTGGCCCCGTTTGCTTCTCCTTGGCCAACGGTGGTGTAACTAGGCTTTGCATCTCTTCATCTCACGAGAACAACCACGCTATTCCAAGGAAGAAGAGAGAGAGAAATGAACAGAGTTAAGACATTTCAGGAGCACAACTCCAAAAACACCCCTATAGTCTAATAGGAACATAACAACATACCCCTGCATATGACACAGCCAACATCCATCTGATGTCTTTGCTCTGAAATTAGGCAAGAAATATTTCAAGTCCCACTGAGAATCTCAAGACACAAATGTCATGACTGTGAAACAAAACAGAAAGCATAGAAAAAAGAGGATTAAATAATTCTGAGGCCCTCAAATATTTTAGGAGGTTTTTCATCCTTATTTTGCCCCACACGCTTACATTCCAAAATGAATAAATGAAGTACATGTTTTTCACAATACATCGCAACAGATAGTTTAGGCACAGTAGTTTGAAATAGCATAACACACAACCTCTATGTTCTATGAGCAATAATGTGTTCAAAAAAGACTTCAAGCTTCTGAAGGTGGAGAAATCCAGTATTACAATCAGATTAAAATATAGTGTTGGAAGTCTGCTTCAGTTCCTCTTGCACAGCAGACCCTCTTTTTCCCATCCCCATCTGCATCTGAAAGAATAGAAAAAAATAAGTCCACTCCTAATTAGTATTTCTCAAAGCCATAATGTATATAAAAAGAATTCATCCATTTCCTTCAGAAATATTTTTTCACAGCTGGAAGAGGCACAGCAAATAATCTTTTGAAAGGCCTATAGGAGAACAATTCCTCCTGCTCAATTTTCAAAGAGTAAAAATAAGTTTTTGGAGATTGTTTTTTTGATCACATTGTGAGCTGCATGTAACCTTTACATGCAGAAACCGTTTGCAGTACCTGGCAGGAATAGCTTACCTGTCCTATGGTCATATTTATATAATCCTCAGGACCTCCCCGTACTTATTATTTTATTATGAAGATAATTATTTTACATAGCAGCTTTGTAATACTTTTTAATTCACAATACAGCACTATGAGAGATAATATAGCCTAACAATAGCATTAATAACAATTTGCACATATGTTTTGCTGTTTCATCCATAAATTATAAAAGACTTTAGGGTCATCTGCTAAGCAGGGGATAACAGTGAGTATCTGGGTGTGGATCAAATTATATCGTCTTCTAATCTTTGTTATCTCACCATCAGCTCAAGAAGAAATGAAAGTCACTTTAAATGGAGATGAGAGGGCAGATAAAGGAAAGGAAGAATTATGTGGCATCCCACCTATAAAGTATGTCATCTTCTGTGAGAAGCAAACCTGGTTCTCCCCAAAGCAGGGGCAGCTGGTGTAACCAGTGCAGCTTCCACCCTTTGCATTCTGGTTCTCTCTAATCTGGCAGGTCACAGGCACAACTGGCCCAGAAAGGGAGCCAGCAGTTGGACAAGTCAGCTGAGGAGAGATATAAGTAGTAGTCGGAAGCATGAGAACAACCCTCTTCTACCCCTCCTCAGACTACATAGCAGGTGCCTTATCACCCATAGAGCAGAACATGACAAATTTCTACTTTAATTTTTCCCAGAAAAGCAACTGCAAGATCTTTTTAGGGTTGTCTTCATAGCGCTTGCTGACAGAGATGGCATCGGCTACCTTTCCACCTCAACTTTTCTCACAGCAGCAGCTCTCCTGCTGCAGCTGACCACTCGTCATTCTGTACCCAGGCAACACACTCTGCAAGCTTTCCATCTGCTTCCTTTGTTCTTTCCAGAAGAAAAACCTGGTCAACAAAACACTGGCCAAGCAATACGGATTTTTATGTCAGATTCCAGACCTTCAGCTGAAAGAAGTCAGCATAGACCCAGTGAAATCAACATATTACATGTATTTATTAATTTCTCTGCACACCCCATGGAGGGAAGATAGCGTCCTGAAAAGTAGTAGGATACTATCCGTTGCATCTTCTACAGTGACCCTCTCAAGTGACCCCCAGCCAACTGTGGTGCACCTGCACAAATGGAACCCAAGCTAATTCAATGCTGCCCATTTATTGAATTTGGAGTGTTTAAATGCATCATCATCCTCTTACTTTGTCTTCTTTGTAGGCATGAACACATACATAACAGGTCTAATATATATATATAGTGTTTGTATATCAGTGGAACATTTTATTTTGTTTTATAATTATTCTACTTCACTGTTCGTTCTTGTATTTCATTCATAAGAATGAAGGTGTGGAAATAATGTATATACGACAATCAGAATGTATGATTAGTGTATGAAACTATGAAGAAACGGAAATATTTAATTAAAAATCTGCATTTAAACACAATACCATTGAATAAACAGATATATCGGCGAAATTCACGCTTCGCTGAAAGATGGGTTACCTTTGAGTATAATTTTTAACTACGGTCAGCGACAGCACTCAACCAGAGACCTGCCAGTAACTGGCAAACTGTCTTCTGGTGTAACTCACCTGAAGCCAAAATTCCCTGCAGGTATAACCCAGGGAAGTCAACGGAGCTGCTGAGAATCCGACATCGCAAACGAGAGTGGCGTGTGGCTCCAAATACTCAGTTAAAACCACAAAGAGACATTCAGCCGGATCACCGATACCGGTACCTGATCTAAGGAAGGAACTGAAGATTAACGATTCCCCTCTCTTAAATCAGCAAACCCGCTCTTTTACAACGGGTGGAGAGTTTGAGTCACCAGCCTCTCAGGCCAGCATCACACGTTGTGCCTGATGAACCGGACGACGCCCCCGCGGTGGACAAAGCCCTGCCCGGAGGCTGCCCCCCCCCCCGCTGGCGGTGGCAGACAGACAGACAGACAGACAGACAGCCCGACAGCCCCCCACGGCTCGGCCTTGTGCCCGGCCCCCCCCGGGCAGAGCTGCCCTGGGCCCTCCAGCTCCGCATCGCAGCGACCCGCAGGTGGCAATGTTGGATCGGGTTTTGAGGGTTTCGTGACACACCGTGGCCTGAGATGGTGTCACGCAGTGTCTTCCCGTTGCTCCTGTTGACTATTTCTTAGATCACTTCTGGCTTAGTTTTCTCTTACACCGGGCACCCACCGTAAGAGCCATTCCAGTGCTGAATTCCCTTCCGATTTGCTAAAACTTGTGCTTTTTCTATCTCATTTTCCCTCATTTATGGGCTTTCCCGAACGTGTTTTCTGCAGCGATAAAGTTTTTGGCGTATGGAAGAATTAGACTTCATTATATTCTCTGCCTGATGCTGCCTATACTTGGCCGACCTTGGCAGGCCCAAAGGAGATGTAAATTACCGCTCCAGGTTCAATATGTTTAAGACTCCTTCAGGCCAAGGATTTATTCCAGAAGCCTCGATATTTTAAGTACTGCTACAAGGAAGAGATAGTATTCATAATTTCTCTTCCTTTTATTTCTCCGTAGATGTGCAGCTGGTGGATATTAAGTCCCCCTAGACCTCATTATCAACACATAACGTGGCGCTGATCTCTGTTGAACTGCATATGGGTTTAGCCTTCTATATCGTCATGTCAATCAAAGGTACAGAAATTAAATTCCTATCGCAGCAGCGCGGCTGTGGTGTCTGTGTGCGCACCTGCTCATCCCCCCCAGGGAGCACAGAGCCTTTCGGCCCCACAGGCTGGGGCGGAGGAAGCACTAAGGTCAGCTTAGCTGGGGTACTCCTGCTTCTCCCTCCAAACCACGCAAAAAAATACAGTTAAGACAGTAACTGGGAAGTACAAGGCAGCTGCCCTTCTATGGCTTGAGGCTCTGGTGTGGCAGGGACGGGTATAGGGTGGTGTGTGTACGTGGCTCGAAGGGCTGGGAAGGTGGGAAGGTGGGCACAGGCACCTCAGCCATGCCCATGGCTGGGACTTGATCGCTGAAGGAGCATGCAAGAAGGTGGAAAGGCAGCGCTTCTTCCTCTAAAAGTCTCTAGGTGGGACAGCAGCAAGGGAAGATGAGAACGTTGTGCATTCCTGCAGAAATTTTGGCAATGTATAGTAATGAGGAGTATACAGCTGGGAGGTGGAAAGGAGCTTCTGCTCAGCTGTAACACCTCCACTGGAAGCCGCAAAGATCGCACACATCTCGGGACCCCAGTTGTCTCACTCAGCTAGATGAGAGAAGGAAATCTCCACCTTCTTCAGTGGAAGCACTGGAGAGAAACCAGCACTCACAGCTTGTCATTAACTATCACAGGGAACAAAAGATTGTTTTAAAATCTCTTAAACCCTTCTAAAATTCTCTTAAACCTAGTATTACATGTGCAGCGAAGAGCAGCAGCTTACAAATATTGCTCAGTTACCATGCATATGTTGTGGGACTGGTAAGAGGATACAGTGCATCTTTTGCATTTTGGTTACTTTGAATCTATTTCAAACTGTCTGAAAGATAATATTTCTTGATAGTCTCCCAGTGGCTTACCAGTGTACCCCTGCAAGGTCCATATCCAGTTCCAAACAGGGTGGGGGGGGAAATCACAGTTATATTTCCATCAAAGATTTCAGAGCTTTTGAGGAACAGAAGTTAAGCCCCAGAAAGTGCTAGCAGTTGGGAGGGGAATAACTAATCACTTCCATATTTAAGTATCAAATTTAAGAATCTACTTACAGTAGGATTCTTGTATTGTCAATAGAGAAAACTAGCATTTTTGGAGGAAATTCAGATGTTAAACTTATTACAGAGACTGTGTCAGAGCTGAACAATGACTATGCTTCTACCTCAGGCACCTGAGGCAGCAGGAATTCCCGCTTCCTCAATTTTTGATACCTTGTTTTCATAGAAAAGCAATCACATAGCTTGTATGATATTTTTTCCCCCTACATTAATTTGCATAAGCTTGAGAAAAAGCAGTACAGAAGCACTAATAACTAGACTAGTAACCACAGACTGTGCTTCTTCTGGGTGCACTACAGATCACAGATCAGAAAATCATCGTGTAGCTAATTTCAGATATGGAAATTATAAACTGTGACTATTGCTATCCCATAGAAGAACATGCCAACATTTGAACTTCTGTTTCACACACTCTATTAGCAGCAGGACTGTGATCAGAAAAAACCCCAAACTTAACAGTAATCCCACCCTCAGAAATCCTCTGGAGAACTCGCTGGTGAGAAACTCCATCCTGAGGTCTGCCAGAAGCTCTAATCAGCTAATATATCAGAGCTCTAGTGTAGCCTGTCTACTCCCCCGATCTCAGCAAGAGATAAAAATAATTCTCATGGGTCAAACTACAAATCTAAGAATAAGCAAGAAAATATGCATTACTACACTCTGCAAGACTGTGAATGGATGAAGACAATGCTTTGATGCTGCTTCCAGTACATTCTTACATACATTTCAAATTCTGTGTTTCTTGAATTTAGCATCGGCACAGTAAGCCAGAGGTGAATGGAGGCATGTTGCTTACTTCCATGCTTCATGCCAGGCAGACATGTCACATATTTTACCTTTGTTGGGATTCAAACTGCGTAAATGGTCACTGTAAAGAAACCAGCTAATTTGTCATAGACGGAAATGTCAAACTAGATTTTTAGAGTCAGGAGACATTTCTTCTTCTTTCCATCACAAGCCTTTAAAAGGCTGTACCAAGCCAAGGAGTCACTATCAGCGTCAGGCTTAAGGAGTGCATGTGACTGTTGCCGTACAGCTCCTTCTCACCGGTTTTACACAGTTTCTCAGATGTGGAGATGAACTATACCTCTAATTACACTTTCATCTTCATAAGTCCATCTAAGAGCAAAAAAACCCCCAACAGGATTGCTTCCTGTGATGACACCTTTCTTTTTAGTGTCTTGTGCAGAAAATGAATAGCAATTTCAAACCTCAACACCCAAAAGGCAACTAGTTTTCCATAATCCCAGTTTGCCGAAAGCTATCAGAGTACTGGGAAGCAGCCACTTCTGGAGCATTTGTACTCAAGTACTTGCCTGAGAATCCTCTCCCATCCTGAGCAAGTAACAGGTAGAAGTTGTAGGATGGTTTATATGAGTCCTTCAGTCCTCTTCAGCACTATAAAACCCCACAGATTTTCAGATAATTGCAGGTTCCCTTCTTTAGGAATGCTGCTCATATATGGGTTAATTTTTATTTTTTATTTTTTTTTTTAACCAGCTGCAGAATTTCCCTGGCAAGTGTTTTCATCAAGAAAGCAGCATTAGCCCAAGTTGGACTGTTGTACTTTTACACAGTAAACACAACATTCCTAAACAGGTAGCCCACCCTACAAGTTTCACTGGGGTTACTTTTAAAAAATATTACTGCTCAATTGAGCTAAAGCAACCCTGGGATACCCTGTGTGAGCAAGTGGGACTGCACGAGGCTATAGGTCAATAACCTTGGATGTATTTTACACAACAGATCAAATAGCTGTATATTGTCCCTGAGTTGGGCAAGATTAAGTCAGATAAGAGCAATGGCTGTGGTCATGCAGAGCTTCAAGATTCTGTTCCAAGTCCAGGCCTTTTGGAAGCCAGTGATTAAACACTGGAAAAAATGTGAAATGTTTCCGATAATTAGAACCATTTATTCAGTGGGAAAGGGCATGAACTGCATTTTCTTAAAGAAAAGCAAATGTAGAAGGACTACTACCAGCTTGGTTGGACTCCAAAAGCACATCTTCCCTATTAAGGTTAGATGATTCCCATGTGGGGTAGTAGACAAAGGGACTCTTGTTGGTTGTTTGCTTTCTACGCTTATTTACCACATATAATGAAGTGTGGCATAAATGAAAATGAAGTGGTACGCTGCAGAAATTTTCTTAGTAGGTATTTGGGTGGTCAAAGTCTCGTGGGGGGCTTGCAGTAAAAGTTAATTCTGGGGCAACCTTTGCTTTGCATAATGAGCGCCTAAACAGCTGGAGGTCTATCTGAAATCTGGATGTAGCACTCCAGCAGCTTGAGGACCATCTGCAGTTACTTTCATTCATGTCTTCCTCTTAATCATCTTAATGATTAGCTAGTATATCATCTAGTGGAAATGCTAAAATACCATAAGCCATAGATTCTGAATTAGCAATTCCTGCATCACATCAGTAATTTATATTTAGTTTATAGCAGTGCTTTTAAAAACATCTTTTTAGAAAGATGTCCAGTTTAGATTAAGACATAATGAGGCAGTCTGTTTAAATAACTTGAAAATTATTTCAAATCTCTGTCCAAATACAAATGAAACTGAACATGAACACTTCTGGATCACTGAGGAATTTAGTCACCTTCTTTACACCCTGTTTCTCTTCCTCTACATGTGCTTATAAGTGGAGACAGCTCAGATTAAATCTAGATTTAAACTCTATGTCTGGATCTGAATATCCTGTCTCAAATGGTACAAACCACAGTCCCAGATCCAAACATCCAAGAAAAAAAAAAATTGGATCCTAATGCAAATCCTGGGAAGCTTGAGGAGTCCTAAACCAGCTCGTGAGCCAGCAAGTGTGAGCTGAACTCTGACCCACATACGAGCTCTGGATTCCTGGGTTATTTGCACAAATCACTCCTTATAAAGTAAATTTTTATCACATCTGGTTTGGAAAGAAGCATGCAGAACCCAAAATGCAGCAGTCCCAGAGCGAGCACCAGGCATAACTGGCCCTGCAGGACACAAAACCTCTCAAAGCCCAGCTATGGGAGGAGGCAGCATGGTCAGTCTCCCACGCCAAAAGCCAGCCCCTGCCTGCCCCAGGGCTGGGAGAGCCAGCAGATCCAGTCCCTTGGCTGAAACACAGCCTGCCCTTACAGGGGGGAGACCGCAGGCAGACCCGGCCACCCCTCTGCAAATCCAGCTTCCCCCAAATCAGCGTCCTCGGTGTCACCTCCTGAGGCAGGCTGGCTGGCTTCAGGATGGCTCCAAGGGCTCTGGGCTGTTCTCCCACCTGGCTTAGCATTGAACGGTCTTACCTAACCTACATTCAGTGCCAAGCAGTTATCCACAACCTATTTCCATCTCCGCAGACGTTGCCACAGGCATGCTTGCCTTATGAAAAGAATTCACCATTCAGACACTGCCTTTTTCCTCCACAGCCAAAATACGTCTCTCTTGTCTACCTGAAAAGGTGACTAACCGCAGAACAATCATCATTTTAAAGGGTTCAATAAAGATTTCAGCTCGAGGAACAGCAATCTGCAAGGAAACGGGTATGATATAGCTTGCATCAGTATGCTGATGAAAAATAATTAAGAATATATTACATATATCATTTATATACATGTACCATTAAACTGACTGTGCATCTTCAAAGCCATGCAAACAGAAGAGTTGTATATATCACTCAAATAACTAGACAAACAGCAGAGGTATTTATTTGAGAAGAAAGCCAAGCAATAACTTCTATCCAGAGAGCAAACGTGGAGGCATTCTCATATGCTTCAATTCTGGTTCTAACTTCTGACCTGACAAATTTGGATGGAAAGTTTGAGGGCAAAAAAGGAATTTTGCCACAACAAAAATTTTCAGTTCTCAAAAACATTGTGATGTTTCAAAACTGTGGTGGGTTGACCCTGGCTGGACGCCAGGTGCCCACCCAAGCCACTCTGTCACTCCCCCTCCTCAGCTGGACAGGGGAGAGAAAATATAACAAAAGGCTCCTGGGTCAAGATAAGGACAGGGAGAGATCACTCAACCAATTACTGTCATGGGCAAAACAGACTCAACTTGGGGAAAATTAACTTAATTTGTGGCCAATCAAACAAGAGTAGGGTAATGAGAAATAAAACCAAATCTTAAAACACCTTTTCTCCACCCCTCCCTTCTTCCCGGGCACAGCTTCACTCCCGGATTCTCTGCCTAGCCCTGACAGCAGGACAGGGGGACGGGGAATGGGGGTTGGGGTCAGTTCATCACACGTTGTTTCAGCCACTCCTTCCTCCTCAAGGGCGGGACTCCTCACACTCTTCCCCTGCTCCAGCGTGAGGTCCTTCCACGGGCTGCAGTCCTTCAGGCACAGACTGCTCCAGCGTGGGTCCCCCATGGGGTCACAAGTCCTGCCAGCAAACCTGCTCCAGCGTGGGCTCCTCTCTCCATGGGGCCACAGGTCCTGCCAGGAGCCTGCTCCAGCGCAGGCTTCCCACGGGGTCACAGCCTCCTTTGGGCACCCACCTGCTCTGGCATGGGACCCTTCCCAGGCTGCAGGTGGAGATCTGCTCCCCCGTGGAGCTCCCTGGGCTGCAGGGGGACAGCCTGCCTCACCAGGGGCTTCCCCACGGGCTGCAGGGGAATCTCTGCTCTGGCACCTGGAGCACCTCCTGCCCTCCTTCACTGACCTGGGGATCTGCAGGGCTGTTTCTCTTACATGTTCTCACACTTCTCTCTGGCTGCACTTTCTGTGCCACGGCAACTTTCCCCCCCCCTTCTTAAATCTGTTCTCCCAGAGGTACTACCACCATTGCTGATGGGCTCAGCCTTGGCCAGTGACGGGTCCGTCTTGTAGCCGGCTGGCATTGGCTCTGTCGGACATGGGGGAAGCTTCCAGCAGCTTCTCACAGAAGCCACCCCTGTAACCCCCCCTGCTACCAAAACCTTGCCATGCAAACCCAATACAAAAAACTATTTAGAAATTATTTTAATTGGAAAGAAAAAGTTGAAAATGTTTAATAGCAAACCTATTTTCTTTCTGTAGGTTTTGCTACAACTTTCCTACAAATCCTCACTCGACTTCAGCAACCCATTGATATATCCACAGCCAGCACCTTCTATTTCGCTTGCAAGTTCAACTCATTACCAGTCCTTATCACTTGACCAAGATAATTCCTTTGAGAGTTCAGTCCTGCAAATTACTGATATTCTGTCCCCAGTCTACAAAGCACTTGGGCAGACATTTGGCTTTAGTGAAGCTACCATGGCTTTAGTGAAACTGCTGATGGAGTTAGAGTTAAGACTTGAGCACTGTTTTGGATCAGGGCCAGAGCAGGTTTTTCTTTGCAGGATTAAGTCCTAAATCTCCCTCCATAAGTGATTCAGTTCCAGTTCTTTACCGATTGTTTTGTTCTCTAAATTTCTTAATTTGCTTTTATCTTTTGGATGAAAATCAAGGCCTAAGGCCTGATTCACTCATATATTGTTGCTTTTTTTACATGAGCATAACAACTTCAATGAAGTGTCTTAAATCAAATCTGGGAAAATTATTATCTGGGTGAATGGATGTGTTTATGCACTGCTAGTTTCAAACAGCTGGTCACTAGGAAAAAAAGTCTTTCCCATTGTAGATCCTGCTGTACAGTTGCATAAAACGATACCAAAGTATAATTTTTCTCCTCTGTGATGAAAGAAGGAAAAAAAGCACAGGTACTTTGGCAACAAGATAAGCACAGGCTCTTCCTGACAACAACCATAAACCAAGAGGGCTTAAACAAAAAAGAGGGCAAAGGAATGCAAATCCATTAACATATTCCAATAAGCTTTAGAGGCCTGCATGATTATGGCAGATGATAATCTTTTAGATGCAACAAGCCTTTCAAAAACATAAATTCACAATATTTCTGGCAAAAATCACTGGGGCACAAATCTGTGGTACGCTAGGGAATATATTCTCATTCAAGTGTGAGGTGCTGGAAAATTTTTTTCTTTTACTCTAGTTGAATTCAAAACATATCGAAGTCAGCCTTTCACATTGCTCTAGAATTCAACTCCCACGCAATTTTGCCATTTTCTCAGTTTAAAATTATTTGACAAAGTTTTCTGAGTAATATCTTATAATTTCCACAGGCTACTATACTTGACACCATCTTATTCCACAGTGATGGGCAAAATCTGCTCTTTCTCTGCCTCCTCGAAAGGATGCAGAATAAGAGAAACAATCTTTTGACTTCCATGGAGTCTCTCTCCATAGCTCTGAATAGCTCAGTCTGAACTTTGTCATGTGAATGAATTTGCAGCTCACAGCAATTTTTGCAGTTAAATAGAGCAGTAGAAAGTAATCGCATCTCATTGCAAAACTGGTCAAAGCTCGTCTCAGAAAGGCTGTGTAATAGAAAAACTACATAAGAAGCAAAGCAAATCCCTTCAGAGTCAATCACGATTTAGGGAAAGTCCATCATCTGGCAAAACCTCCATTCTTTATTTATCAGCTGAAATACATCTTGCCTAATCCAGTAAACAACAAACCCAGCTCAAGTTAACTTTAAGACAAATGGCCCTAAAAAGATTGTTCCCATTTTCATCTCAATAGCAGTGCTAGAATTTTAAATATTTGGTATTTTTACTATAAATACAAATTGCTTCTAATGTAGTAAATAATGCTTTAACACTGCCTTGCTTTAATATGTTGGGCACTTAGTTGCTCTTTTTCAAAGTGTTATTACTTGACTATCCTACAAAAAACAGGTGGTTGCTGTGCAAGTGTATCTAGGCACATATTTCTTGGAGGAAAGAATGCTTCTGGCTAAAGTCAATGTAATTAAGGACTTTCACACATGATCCCTCAGACAAAATCTGCTTCGGTGGAAGTTAATGCTAGGATGCATGTTAATTCTTTACGGTCAATATTGTTCATATTGTTCCTTCAGGGTGTGTTTTAACAAAAACGTGCAGTGACGCAACCTTCAGCAAGGAAAGGAAGCTGAGCTGGCCACGTAATAGGTGTATCTTAAGAGTTAGTGAAATACGTCTCATTGCAGATCAGTGGTATCCTGAATATTTCAGTTGGTTCCACTGTCAGCACAAGTCCCTGACTTTTGGAACAAGGAGGCTACGGCCTGAATGCAGAGAAGCTGCGTATTAGCTACATTTATACTCATTTGCCGAGATATTAGAGGATACACTTCGTGTTGCTGCCAGATGGCTCCCAGCTGCCTTTTGGTGGAACCGAGGCAGGCTGTGACTGCTGGTGCATGCCGGGGGCTCTCCTTGACTTGCGTCAAAATACATCTGGACATGCACTCAGCCTGGAAGCCTAAAAACTATTCCCAGGTTCTGGAGTCGGGGTGTAGCCTAATTTAAGCAGAAAGTAAAGAATGGATCCAAAAATTTATTTGGAAGTCTGAATTTCTATTCATGTTCTTTTAAGAGCTGTAACTAAATATCTGATTGTCTTCATGTCCCTTCTTACGGGAAGATGTTACAGAACATTGCTGTGTCACCTTTACCAGGTGCAACTCCTATAAAGCAAGCTGCTGCCCTTCATAGCAGCCACAGTTCCCAAACTGATTTAAATCATCTCTCTGTTTAGAACGTATTGTATTATTACAGTCTTTTCTGTACAGATTCAGATCAAATATGTTTTGCGTGCTGTTTAAATACATTATATAAAAAAACCCCCAAGAACAAACCCACAACAAAAAGAACTCACAGTATGAAATGCCAGAATTAATCTATCCAAAAGCCTTCCTAATTCAGCTTCACTGGGTGTATACTCAGTGATACATTTCTTAATTATATGATGTAAACCATTATTTTGCCCTTGGAACCCAGCCTTTCCCACCAAGCCTTGCCCTGAAGGACTTTGCCATTGTTGCAGATAATCCACCTAACCAGCACATTCCTCCCAACAACATGTTCCTGAAGCCATTAAGACTAATTAATTCTATAAGTAACCAACCAAACATGCCTACTGGCAGAGATCACTGCTTCAGGACTAGATTTCGTAGTCCCTGCAAAAGTGAGCTCTAACTGAAGGGCACCACTAAGGAGCAGTGCAGCTGCAAAATACTTACATCAAGGTCGAAATTCAGCCCTCTGTCTTCAGAGCCAGCCTGCCTGCATGGTCACACACCTTCCCTTTCCCAGCTGGGCTGAGGTGGTACAGCGGGACCCTCTCCCTTATTTCTGTCCCTTTTACGAGCTGCACCGGAGGTAGTGGGGGCCGGCGACAACCACTTTCCCCAGTGTGTTTGTTTGCACAAGACTTGTAGCTTGTGCAGGGAAAAATCTCCACACAGCAAGAACTCCTAGGCCCACGCCAGAATCCCATAGTGAGAAAAATACCACGTACCCGTGTTTCCATTTACCAATATGAAGTAAAGTTAGAAATCCGACGAGCTATGAAGCAGTAGAACTAAAAGAACTACTAGCTTTTGACACTTCCCTTCAGAGAACCAGTTTCCAGTACATTTTTTCTCCAGTCCATCCAGACCTGGTTATAGAAGGAAAATAGTTTTATGCTGTTTCACTTAAGGTAGAAATGAGCATTAGATACAATGAAGGGACATTGCCCATGTCCTACTGCTAGACTGCTGTAGCATGCACCCACCCAGTGTTGGCCCTTAGGAACACAGAACTCATCCAATAATAATCCATATACAGCCCTTGGCCAAGCCTTAACCTTCCAGAAACTTAAAAAATTTCCTTAAAAAGTCGAGATTTTTCATAGAGGAATAAATGGAGTTGATTAATTTTTGTGACTGAAGTTGATTTTACTTAGTAAAAGTTAAACCAGGAAATACTGGAGAGGTAATTTATATCACTGAATAACATTGCTTTCCATTTTTTTTCCATTTTGCCATGATGTACATTTAGAGCAAGATTATATTATGAATTTATCAGCAATTTTTCTTTATCTCAATAAATGTATTATTTCAAGCTTCAACATGCATCAAATCTATCTTTGCAATAGTATTAAAAATACTTCACAAATATGCATTTATATTCAGTCACTGAAAGAGTCTCTCCATTATTACTTTGTTCCTGAAGAATTTCAAAACTGCAACAGACAATCCTTTATGTAATGTATGAAAGTATATTGTTCAAATATTTAGAAAACATCAAACTTTTCACATTTTCAGACCCTTCAACACTGCCATCCAGGTCTTCAGAATAACCAAGGGGACAATGGATTAGTCCTTTCTCAACAATGGAGAAATGGACGACTTTGGACACATTTGAGTATTTACCTATTTTGAAGGATCAGTGACTAAAAAGAAAAACATGTCCTTTCAAAATACCTAGTAATTGTTCTTCCAACTGAAAGAAAAACTAGTATATTGTTAGAGAAACAAGGAGTTTTAAGCCAAATGTGACTAGACCAAACTTTTTAGCTGTGGATGAATCTTGGACAGCAAAGCTTTTATTTGATGACTGGATTGTGTAATTTCTGTGAATTGAGAATACTCCATCCCAGTCTGCTTCTATCACAAATATACTACTGCTTTTGGTCATTTCTATTTCTTAAAGAGAAAAAAATAAGGAAAAAAAAAAAAAAGACTTTTATCCTAAGAAGCTATCTGCAATTATTTTTATTATTTACTTCATTTATAGGCTTTTGAGTATCCCACAGTCTATCACTAGCAATTGGTGGAAATTTTTCCTATGCATAAACAAAATAAGTCTTATGGCAATTAGTGCTATCTTTAGAAATGTATGAAAAATAATTTTTCTACTCATGCCAGAAAGTGTGACCTCTTTTTTATGATACAATGATCATGATTATTGAATATTATTACCATTACAGTCAACTTATGTAGACATGCAACTTTATCAACAAAAAATACATAAATGCATTGAAATACATAAAATTAAACCTCAGACCACAGAATCCTAGAATAATTCAGGTTGGATGCCACCTCAGCAGGTCAGTCAGCTCAGCCTCCTGCTAAAAGCAGGCTTAGCACTGAATGCAGACCTGGTTGCCCATGGCTTTCTTCAGCCGGGTTTTAAAAGTTCACAAGGACAGAGTCCACAGCCTCTCTGGGTAGCCCTTTCAAGGTCTAGTTGTCCTCGGGGTGATGATTTTTTCCCCCTTTATGTCAAGCTGGAAGCCTACTGCAGGTTTCCCATCCAAGTACTGACTTTTGGGGTCTAACCCTGCTGAGCTTTGAGGTCAGACAAGCTCCAGTGCTTTCAGGGGCATGCGACCATGCGCCACGATGTGGAATAACTCATAAAATTGGTTGTCATCCTTGCACAGAGCTGTGCTAATCTCTATACTCTTCCAGGTTCAGTATATGCATGCTAAAATGAGCTACAAACAAAGCAGTCACCTTATCTGCTCTGCACCACCCAGCCATGGGATAACAGACCCCAGATATTGTGCCTTATTTAGTTCATGACAAATATAGGGGATGAAAATTACAATTATGTTCTAAAATGTTGAGTGTATAGGTTAATACTACCACACAATAGACTAGGTCATCTAGAAATAAAAACATCCTTTCTGCATTTCAGTGATTGTTACAGTCATTACAGAAAAAACTTAGACGGATACGTAGGACTTTGGTTTTAAAGGTGGTGCTTAAATGCAAATGTTGTTGTCTGAGACCAAGTGCGCCAAACAGAAAGGCTTTTAGTAAATATCATTCAAACTCAAGTCACTGAAACACTACTGTAAACAAGTATTTCCAACACTTTTTTCAGATATTCCCAATTCATTGCATTGGATTGACACAGCTTTTCAGAGTTCAAGTATTAAACCAGGCAGACATAGGAACTGAAGGTTCTACCCACCCCATTTCTTTTTGGAAACGCTCATTCAGTCGCTGCTATTGTCCTAAATAACACGGGGAAAGCATTTCTTGTTATGATTTGGCTACAGAGCTCCAATGCTGTTCTGCTAGTCTCAGCAGTTTGAAACCCCACACCAACAGATTACAAAGAAGCCATTAATGTCTGGTCTTTTTTTTGTTTTGTTTCTTTTCCTATGCATTAAATGAAAATATCCAAAGAGCTTTTGTACAGCCCCTATCTAGAAATTTCTTTCCTGTGCCAGGAGCTGGCTGGCTATCAGATTTCAAAGCCTTACACTGCACACAGTATGCAATGATCCTTTTCCAATCAATTTGGGGTTCGTATGTAACAGCCATTTGTGGTTTATGTAGCCATTAATAAGTATTTCTAGAAGTCTGCATCTCTACATGCCATCTCCTTACCTGGCACGCAAGTGGAAAGACACCTGGGGGAGTTATAAGTCTTAACAGGCAAAGGGATTAATTCCAAGAAATAAATTTGACATAAGGAAGCTAAACAGCTTTGCTCCCTTTGTAAGCAGTGATCAAGAGATGCTGCTGTTAAGAGTTATATGAACCAGAATTCAAGCTCTGCAGGTGTCCTGAATTACCTGGAGGACTCCTTCATTTTTTGCACTGACAACAGGGCAGCACTCAAAAAGGTGAGTCTCTTTTCCTAAAATAAAAGGCCTCCAAAATCATGAGCCCACATCCCCAGTTTTGGTTTAGCTTTACAGGGTAGAACTATTGCAATGCTTCTTTCTTCTTTTTATTTTGAGGTATACATTTTGTATAAATATGGAGTTTTTTCAAGCTGAATTATACATGGAAAGCAAGATTTAAAGAACAGACACACTTCTAGTGTTAGTTTTTCTCTGCAAATTTTTGATCACTTAATACAACCTTCCAATTAGTCATGTGAAAAATGAACAAAATCAGGAACACTCTTAAAAATATAGGATAAGTGTTCAACACTTGGCACAAATCAAAGAAAGGAGGGATAAATTTGCACCCCATTAGGGAAATTTCCATGCATAAACACTGTTATGTTAAGAGCTCACTGTATTTCTTCCATAGTGTTAGTCTAACAGCTTTTTGATAGTTCAAAGCTGCACCTACACCAGGTTTCTTTAATTACCATTCAGAAGTAGCTCACAACCAATTAGTTTCTTTAAATTTCTTGGTACCATCAATAACCAGTAACTCGGCGTTTTAACATGGTAGAAGGGCTGTAAAGAGTAGGTAGATTGCTTTCTCTCTCGGAAGCCAAACATTTTTACATTGGATTATTTTCAGAGGTTATTTTTAGTTTGGCTGGATAGTTAGCAGAGTTTTAGTGCTTACGAGATTAATATAAATCAGGGAAGAAGGTGGCTTAATGATGCAGATGGCACAGGGCCATGGAATGCGCACGCTGCCTGCCTTAAAAAAGACATAAAAAGGCATTCCTCTCACCATGGCATCCCCAGAAAACCTAAAAGGGAAAATATCTTTGTTTTGTTTGAAATTCAGCCTAGGAATTCAAATTTATAAATACAGACTGCTAGTTTGTGCCTTTTAAGAGGTGCTACTCTGAAACCCACGTTAAATAGCTGTGTGCATCTGGACATGGTTGTTTTACTGAAAGGCTTGTGGTTGCCAGGGCAGTAAGAGTGGGGTTTAGCACTGAGGACAACAGTGGACCTCCTTAAAACAAAAGCTGTGTCCCCCATTCAGGCTCAAAAAAAGGAGCAATCAGGTCCTTTATGTAGCTGCTGGTGATGATGGTGTCTGCCTCAGATCTTATAATAAAGCCAGGCAGATCGTAGTTCACAATTACAGTGGTCAGGTTATCTTTTTTTTTTTCAATTTTTTTTATTGTAAAAGCTGGAGGTAGACAAAACTGGGACTTAAGAGAGACAAAGAGATAAAGTTTTTTGGGTGAAAAGCTCTCAGGAATGACAATTATGAAGCTTTCCAGGACGCTTCTGTTGTGGCTGGAAAACAAACCGTTGTCCATAGACCAAAACAGTGTACAAGTTGTACCATAAATATATGTCATTTTTATAGGTTTCTCATCTTCTGTAAAAACAAGAATGAAAGCCACAAACCTGCCTGGTAAGGCACACACGTAGAATATGAATGCCAAATTTTGAACTCCTGGAGAAAAGTCCTGCGCGTCCAGCTGTGAGGCAGTCACTTCTTGGGAAATACACTTTATAGGAATGCACTGTGAGAACCAAACCTTCAAGAGTTCAGCTGGAAATAGGAGTTATTTGACCAAAAGTAAACGGCTCTGTCTGAGCTACTCAACTAAAATCACCTTACATTAATGGGAAAAAAAAAGGGTGCGCTAGACTCAATGCATCTCACCAAAATAGGTCACTGACTATAAGAGGAGATAGGACAATATCGTATGCAAGATGGATGGTATGGGCTACATCAGTTTGGCTGCTCACTTTGAAATATCTAATATGGAACAGGTATTTACAAAATACTGGATCACGGTTCTCTGAACATCAAACTGGTATGCGATATGTCAGATTAAGCATCCACTAATTAAATCACTCAAAAGATGAATACTGATTCAATTAACAGTGATTTTAGACAAGAGGTGGTGTTTTCAAAGGCAATGGACAACTCTGGGTGCCTGATTTTCAGAAGATGTGCTTACCAATTCTTCATGAATATCATGACCTCTTAAAGAATTCCCAAACAGACATCAAACAATTTGAAACACAACTATCTTTTAACATTTTTTTTACCAAAACTCTGAGGTAAGCAAATGATGAACTCTCATGTTAGTACTAATATTTATAAACATTTATGCTATTTTCATCGGAGTTACGTTACTGAAAAGAGATACACTGCCATTCTCTGCTTTGTGCGTGACACTTTCTAATATGTTGACGTCTCCTTGTTCTGTTGCAAGGACAGCGATGAGCTGTTGTTTTGGTGTTTCAGTCTGGATATGGAACACAACAGAAAAGTCTTAATCTTTCTTTGCTGCAAGGACTTCAGATTACCTTTGTCCTTAAACAGATGTAAACAGGAATCATCTTGACTGTGGAAAAAGTACTGGTCCTTGTGTTTAAGAATCCACAGTTTAGAATAAATTTAACCAACACCTGCCAAAACATTGTAAAATTCTTATAACTAAGCTATTTCACTTGATGTATTCTTTCTCAGTGCCCATTTGCTGTGCACCTGTACACATGAAATGGCTGAATGACTATCTTCTGTGATGTTAGAGAAAACATGCTATTTCATTCCCGAGGAAGAAAACTCAAGTGACAAATGAAAAAACAATGTACCATTGCATAGGATGTTCTTTAATCATGCAAGGATATTGCAGCTATGTTCATTGCTCTAAATTATGAGTTTCCTGTATGTTTTTTTTTTTTTTTTTCCTGGGTAAAGCCAAAATAAAAAGAGATTAAACTAATTTTAAGTATTAGCTGTAAATATTTTGAAATGAAACATTTATTTTTTTAATCCTTTGTCTGACTGGAGCCCAAAACATTTAATGGATTTTTAAAAGACATTATTATGATGATGATACCTTACTAATTAAGGTTATAGTACAGGCATTAGTGGATAGTGTTCCTTAAGGAGGACTCTTAATTGTATTCCTGCTATTCCACTATTAGTTGATACTGAAAATATGAGCAGCTTAAATAAACTAGCTACTGCTTGGTTAGTTAATCTCCATAATAATGTTACACTGCTTTCCATGGGATTGGTGTTTATATGATGATGGGAAGGCTAGGTGAAAAACTAGAGACTTAATCTTAGGTATTTATTTCTGCTGTTTTAATTGCTGCCGTTTTATTGAATCCTTCAAGCTTTGCCTTCCGTTGAACAGGGAGTCCATGGGAATTTAACATGTGCTTAAAAGATTTCTCAAATTATGGCATTCCTAGTTTTTCAAAATAAGTCCTTTCAGAGTTTCTCCACCTCATAGGATAATATGCTGAGAAATTTGGGGTTGTAACATCTGTTTGTTAACATTGCCTTCTGTTTCATTGGAGGGTATCTCTGACTGCTTCTCTCATTCTGTCCTGACAAACTTTTATGTTGGTTTATTAATCACTCATTTACAAATGGTGCCTAAAGGTCTTTGTTGCTGACTGAAACTTTTAGTGCACACACACAGTCTCAGAAACTAGTTCACAGAGACTTGGATAAGTAATATGATAACAGTAATTAGTATATAAAAGCTAGACTGAATAACAATAATGATTTCCAGACGAGGATGGATTATCCACTAGCACCATCACCTCACGTCCTACAGTCACAGAGCAGCACAGGAATGCTCAGTGTCTGTTACCAGCTCCAACTAGCTTCTATAATGCTGAAGGAGCTAATTTCCTTCACCAGCTGTGCCCTGAACAGAGAAGAGTCTGAGGCTGCTTGAATTCCTCCATCGCCTTATACATAAAGAATTCAGGGACAGTTCAAAAAAAGTATTTAGATGACACTAACACATCATAGGAGTCAAGTATCTAAATAGTTGGTGGGTTTTTTTCCTCCAGACATTGTGCACGAATATTGTGGAGAAAAGTGGCAATATAAATCCCAGGGTATCATTCTCCAAAACGGCACCAAAAAGAAGGAATACACAGGTGCACTTCAAGGCAAAATTACATTGTTCAAGCACACACTGGAGGACAGAAGAAATCATTCAGCCCCCAACAGCCCTGGGTACGTGAATCAGATCTGAGTTGACTCATGGACAGCAGGTCATCCAGTCCTTGACTGAAAAATGTACTTACTACTTTTCATTCAAGATGTTTACAAGATGCACCACCATCCCATTGACGTGGATTGTGCAGAGGCCATTCCAATTGTGGAGCACTTGGATGCACAAAGGTTGGTTCTCTACCACGACACACTCATAGTCCTGGAAGACAACCGATGATGGGGAAGGACAAAGATTGTAAAAATATTAGTTAGCATGATGGGCAGTGGTCATAACATATTTGTAGACAAACATTTCTCAAGTTGATTTTAGGGATTATGGCAAGGAGGAATTTGAAGGGCTAGATTTGAAGGAGGATGATGGATTATCTGTATGTGATCTCCCAAGCAGAGCAGACAGGACAGAGGAAAGCACAAAAGCACATTTCTGGAAAATTTATAAATGTTAATGGATTTTGTAAACAAAATTGCTGTCTCTTACACACAGGAATAGAAATCAGTGAGAAACCAAGGAAAGGATGAAAGTCTGTTTCTCTTAAAAAAAAATATAAAAATCTCATTTTCTGTTAATGCAGTGGTCTGGCTAACCTAAAACGAATCATTTCAGTTCTGGATAGCTTAGACAGAAAAGTCAAGAAAATTACTCTCATGGTGACAATTTCTTCACTTCTCCCCCTTTTATCTTTACTCTATCTTTAGCTGATGCTATGTATAGGATGCCAAGTTGAATTTTTCCTTTTGTTGAAGAGTTCTGAATCCAGGTCTCTCCAAACTCACAAGACAGTACCCTACCCATAAATACCATACAGTTTTGAGGCAGGGTGCCATCATTTTATCACATCAATGTTTTCCTAAATGTAATTAAATATTCTCTGTGGCAGGGAGTGCTATGTTTGTCTTCCTCCTGGCCACAGGGCTGCAGGGTTAGCCCTTTCAGCTATGTCTACGGATGCTCTCTGACAGCACTGTGTATCCCCATCCTGCTACGTGGCTGTGCCCAGCAGTCATACAGTACCTTGCTGTACATGTTATCAGACCATCTTAGGAAGGACACAGGCTGACGTGTCTATCTGATGTTCACCATGGTCACATTCCCACAAAGCAGCGTATTGTCACACGCTACAAGGACAGGCAGACATGGTTTATGCTAAGGAATAGCCCCCACTCAAGATTTCCCTTGCAGTGTATCCCTGAGCTCATTTAAACCCTGCCCCTGAGAATGGACTGGCATCTGAAGGGCTTGGGTAGGAAGCAAGTCTGGATTTGATCAGGCATGGATAAAGATTCCTACGTAAAATCCACCGACAACCTACCTTTCTCCTTGATGCAAGTACAGAACTGTTTGATACAACACGAAACAGCCCCAGTAGAAAGAAACGGAGTATATATTCACACGTACATTTATACTATGGTTGCCAAGACACTCTCCTGTGAAAGGGCACCCCCTGCCAAATCCACTGCTTGGCTTCAGAATGGGAGATGGAAGCGTGGCCTCCCGCCTCTCTGGACATGCCATGGCGACTGGCATTACAGTGTGTTGAAAGCAGATGTTCCTCAGTCTCACCTCTGTGAACAGGCCTCTATCTCCTAATCCTAGGTCTAAATATCCTCCAAAGTCCTAGCAGTCATTTGGTTTCTTGAAGATATTAACAATGGCAGCAATTTCCCCTTCCCATTCTCTTGATTAAACAGAGGGAGGGAGGTAGAAAAAAGATGAGAGACGTAAAACTCCAGATGTTGTCGACACCAATATCTGGTTCCACCAGAGAATTTGAACACTGAAGCAATGATGAATTACAGTGGGGTCCCTATGGCAATCCAGATTGCAATCATAATACCATTGAGGAAGAATAAGAGCTAGCATTCATTAACATGAATAGCAAATGAATTTATGACAATTTCCACTGGTCCTTTCAAAGAACATGAATACATCTGTAAGAAATTAAGATGACACATCAGTGTAACTCATTCATTAATAAAGTCTGGTATTGCACATTTGTTGCAAAATTTGTCGCAACTGTTACCAGTGGTTTTTAATTCTATAACTGTACTTTATTAAAACCATGACACAAATCTCTCTAGCAGATGAGTACTAGCTAGTTTGCAGACTATTATGTAGGTGATTTAATTATTAGTCCAAATATACTTTGGTGTAGAAACTGAACTTCATCAGTTTTAAAGCAAGTAGGTATTTAATCATTACAAATATGCACAAGTGAGTTACAGTCACCCTGCTTTCTTTAGGGTTATACAGCAATTAATTTTACATTAACAAACACCTACTGAAGGATCTCTCTGTGATCTGACTAAGTGTGGAGGGAGAAATAACAATACCAGAAAAGCAAACTGTAACAAAGAGCAAAACCAGTAATAGCAACATACCAAACTGTGATGGAATCAGTGTAGTCACTGCTGTATTCCCGTGAGCGTGGAGTCACAGCTTGCCCATTTTTAAGGGAAGACTGTCAGGATACAACCTAGTCAATGGCACAGGTGAGAAGAAACACAGATTAGCAGAATTTATGCAGTTTAACTGGGGCAATATGAAGAGTATCTATTAGCCATGTGTTATAAAACATGAGTTTATGCTTTACTACTCTACTTAGCAATAGTTCCTACTGAGCTGTGCCTCTCAGCTTTGGACATGTATCACTGTTAAATATACCTGATAAAAATCTTGCTACTGCAAGAAACCCAAGCTGTGTATTACATGTCTCCGTGCATACGTGCCAAATGCATACTGAGACAGAAGGCCTGCATTAGGAGACAGCATAGAGGCATTTGCATGTGTGAGATCCACACGATGCTGTGAAGAGCATCCCATGTCCACCTCCAGTGCCCTGTTTTGGCACCTCATCAAGCCAAATGGAACAAAATGTTGAAGCCTGGATTCTGGAAGCCACTCCGCAACCCACCTTCAAGTGATGCTAATGGGGAAGCTGTAGCTTCCTTGGTCACTCCATAAGCCTGTCCATGTAAGGTTAAATGCAAACAAATGTTACTGCATTAGAAATAAACAAAGTAATAAAGCCTGCATCTTAAAAATATGTATTTGATTTTTCTTCTATATAGTGAGGAGGAAAATCAAGAGAAAGAGAAGTTATAAATCCTTAGTGTACACTCAAGAAAACCTATCATTATAAACTCAGTGTTTCATGAGCCACGAGGGAAAATATGAGAAAATGCAATATTAATTTAAAACAGCAATACTTCATATTGACTACAAACCAAACTAACAGCAAAGTTCATCCATAATTTAATGACAAAGCCGCAATTTTTTTCACGGCGCTAGATTAGCGTAACTGAACAGATTTATGTACATTGCTGAGAGCCAACACAAAAACATTTGGAAGATATTCTATGAAAATGAAGAAAGCAATCTGAATGTTTCCCAATGAACCCTTAGTAATAGCTACATATATTTGTGTTAACACGTTATTTGTTTGGTAGTTTTTCTACTAGTTATCAAGTATCATCTCAGCTCTGAGACCAGTGCTGGAATGAAGGGCAAAACAGTAAACCAAGTCACCGATGGGCTGCTCTGTGAGACAAGGATCCAGCTCTGACCAGGTGTGCTCTGATCTAGAGCAATCCTCATGGCAGGTCTGGGCTGCTCTTCTACAGCAGCAGCAAAGACTGTAGTCCTGAGCTCAAGAACGCCTTCCTTACTGCAGGAGTCGTACCAGAGGAGTCTGCTTCCTTGTCCATGTCACCAGTGGCATGATCTACAGTTAGTAGACACTTGGACTCAGTTGCACAAAGGTGCACAGAAGATGAAATGCCACTCATTTCCATAGGATGATTCAGAGACTCCTAAGTGACCTTCTGAAATCAGGTCTTTGTCATCTTTTCTTCTCTCATGAGTCTCATCAAACCCCAAGCCCAAATCCTGTTTTGGAAGTTGTTGAAACCTGCAAAATTGTCATCTATAATGGGATTTCCAGCTTCGGAAATAAAAATACCCCACCTTCGGCATTCCTTTCCTGTTCATACATCCTTTTTATGTGTTAGCTGTCAGGCCTGCAGTGCCACACCGGTCCTATCTCCCACCTTTCGGGAAGCAAATGCCATTGGCTTTCACAACAAAAACACCTCCAGAAAACACACCATAAGCATCCAGAGTGAAAATGATAAGCCAGTAGAAGCGTTTGACAATAAACAGGTAGCACCCCCAAACCAGACAGAAAGAACACTCTGGACTTTAGCAATAATTAGATAACTTATTAAGCCAGTAAAGTAGTATTTAGTGGTACTTAAAATTGTGAGCCTTTCTAAAATACTTCTGTCAATTGTAACTGCACCTCTCTTAATCCATCCTGAAACAGCATTTGCTGTAACTTAAGAGTCTGTGACTTCATCGACATTTCAAGTTGTTCACATTCCTATTTCATTATCTGCTCCTCAGCCCTTAGGGTTTCTGGTGCAGGGGGGTAGCCTGAAGCCCTGACTGCAGACTCTGGCTGACTGCAGGCATTTACCAGACCATAAAAGAACGAAAATTCTTGCTCTGGACCATTGGTGGGCATCTTCCTGAGCAAAAAGGGATTGCAACCAGGTGTGGATAACAGGGGAGCTAAGCCAGCTATATCCCTTGCACCATGGGGTGCAGGCCCACCTTACAGACCCTGGTGTAAGTACACAGCCATGGACCCGCAGCCGCAGTTTCCATGTTCCCAGCGTGGCTGGGCCCAGCTCTTCAACAGCACCACGTCCGCAGTGCCTGGTCTGACCGAGGGAGAGGAGGTCGCCTGCTCTGCCCTATTACAAGGCACAGTGTTGACCCTAGGTCATTAAGCCACAGATAAACTCACCGGTGACTGTGGGTAGATACACTTCATTGCTTTGACACCGTAGAAAAGGAGCCCACAAAAAAGAGGGAGTTTCCCTTAGCTCCACTCCAACCAATATTTCCCTCAGGCCAGCTATCCGCTTGTGCCGGGACTGCTCCTTTTCCTGGTAAAACAAGAATAATATTTTTGAGTATACTAAAGTGCTATTTTCCAAAATGAATTAAGGCTCTGAAGCACTATGACTCACCAAACATGCAAGGCGCAAGAGGGAGAAATCTAAGAAACATGGCTCTGGTGGGGAGGGAAAGGGATGCTCCTGATTTCTGCTGGATCAGCCTGAGGTCAGACCGACAGCACACAGACCGTCTGGGAGCAGACCCCGCGTACCTTCGGCTCTGCTTCCCCTCTCCCAAATTTTCAGAAGACGGAAGGGCACAAAGGGAACCTGCCCCATCATGCAGGCAGTCAGTCAGGTGATGGTCTTCACATGGGAAAACCTTGAGCTCTTTACCTATGCCAGGATAATACCCATGAGCACATTTTAGGATCAGCAAATGTGGCAAAGCCACTGAGAAAATGTCTTCCACAACTACCAACAAACCATTGCTTACGACAAAGCAAGGTGGTCCTTGGTCTATAGGACTAAAACCTAAGGCTTTCAAAACCCATTTTGGGTAGACCCCCCCACCACCACCCCCGCAACTCGCAAACCCATCAACATTATGTATGAGAAGCACAGTCAGTACAGAGAAAGCAAACAGCAACTGAGGCGGTCCTGGACTAGCCCTGTGGGTCTCAACCATTTGAAACCCTTGCCTGTGTCCATGATTAGTGTTTACTAAATTCTTATGCCCTGGCACCAATAAGAGACTTCAGCGCAAGCAGACTGCACAGCCACTAGGATTTTTAATGACCAATAAATTATCTGCTGCTTTGGAAAAGCCAGTTATCGTATTTAATTTGACAGCCCCATGCAGGGTGAATTCCATAGACACAAAACAAATGTCAGGCCTCGAGACTAACACACATTTCTCCAGATGCAAAATAGACACTCACCAGTTGCTCTCTTAGGAGGATGGAAAAAGCTAATCCCTCTAAATTATGTAAACCAAACGAGAATGAAGGCTTAAAGCCTCTCAGCATTTACTTTTAACAAGTAAAGCATAAACCACACTACTGCTTTCACATCTGCCTTTGCATTTTTTTTTTTTTTTTTTTTTTTTTTTTTTTTTTTTTTTTTTTTTTTTGCCTTTGAATGATATGCAGTACAACTATTTTAAGATCTGCTCCTGAGTGCCTGCAGCTGGCACAGCTTGGAGGGAAAATAATAGGTGCTCCTTTCTCCTCAGGACTGCCACCCTGCCCCCTAAACGCTTATTGCGCTCTTGCAGGGAGGCTTGGATCACAGGAGATCTTTTCGAATCCAGCTTTTATTTAATTTTGCATCAAGAAAGACAGCGAGGGGAGAGCTTTTTCTTTTACTCGTCTTGTATCTCATTCAGATCTGGGCTGGAACAGAAACAGAGGAGGAACATCCACTGAACTCTTAAGTGCTTTCCAGCTCTGGTTCACATCTGTTACTAATGTATCTTTACATTACCGGATAGTTTAATAAACAAGGAAGTAAGAGTTGTCCGGTGAATTTGATCCTATCATTTCAGAACTCGATCCCCGGCTCTGACACCAGCCTCTTGGAGGGACTGATGTAATTACACGGTTCGTTTTCCCCATTCGCAAATTGAAATAACAATGCTTTCCTTTGCCATGAGCCGCGCTGGGATGCAGGGAGGAAGAGCGCCGTGCAAAAAGCCGGTGCTACTGGAAAGCGGACTGATGGGGCTGCAGCCTTACTGTGGCTTTGCTGTTCTGCTTGTCGGGACAGGGAGAGGCTGCCTGGCTCCGCACAGAGCTCTGCGCGGTGGCACGGGCGAGCAGCACGAAGTGAGTGAGAGGGAAGGGAAGAGAGGCCTTGAGCTCTTAAATTAAGCTCTGGCGCAGACTTGGCCGGGCCCGCTAGCGAGCACTTAGACAAAATTTACGCGTGCGAACGGCAGCCGTCGGCCCGCCTAATGAAAGGCTACGTTACCGTCAAACACGCCGAATTACAGGGCTGCGCTCCTTCCTCCCGGAGACCGCGCCGGGCACCGGCTGACTCCTGCAGGAATCTACACCCAGGGGACGGCACCACCTCGCCCGGCCCGGCCGGCGCCCCCCCCCCCCAACCCCCCGGCTCCCCGCCCGCCGGGCCCAGCGGCCCCGCGCCCGCAGCCCTCCGCACCGCCCCGCACCGCACCGCGGCGGGGCGGGCGTGCTGCGCCCGGCGGCCGGCAGGGGGCGCCGCAGTGCCGCGCGGCGGCCGGCGGGCGCTGCGGGAGCCGTCCCCGCCGGGCGGGCGGCCTCTCCGCATTGTGCGGCCGCGCCGCTGCCGCCGGCGGGAGCGCGGGCGCGCCCGGGGCCGGGCCGGGCCGGGCCGCGCCTCCCTCGTTCGAGCGCGGCGGCGCCGCCCGGGCACCGCCGAGCGCGGCCCCTCCGCGCCGCTGAGCCGCGCGCAAGGAGGTGAGCGCCGGGCGGAGCCGAGCGGAGCGGAGCGGAGCTGCGCGCGCCCGCGGGGCTCCTCCGCGGGCGCGGGGAGAAGGGAGGAGCGCGGGCGGGAAGGTGCGGCGCGGGGGCGGGGGGGGGTGGGAGGGGGGGCACGGTGCCCGCGGAGCCGGGGGTGGCGGGGGAGCGGCGGTGCCCGCAGCCGCGGGAGCCGCCCCGCGCCGGGCGGACGGCACCTGCCGGGAGCCGGCCGAGGAGCAGAGCCCGCCCGAAGTTACGGGGCGGGCGGCGATGAATCGGCATCTACACGGAGACGTACGAGATACCTGCGGGCGAGGGGCGGGCGGGGGCGCGGGGCAGCGCGGGCGCGGAGCGGCGGGTCGTGCCGCGCCGCGGGCGGAGGCAGGGGCCCGGCGGTGGGTCAGGTACCGGCGGGCGGGTGCTTCCGCGGGAGGGAAAGACCGGTGTCCGCCTCCCACCCCGCTAGGTGATACGGCTCCCGAAGCGCTCTGCGTGCTCACTGGTGATGCGAAGCGAGCGTGGTCCGATCGGTGCTCTTGGGCAAAAGGAATCGGGAGCATGAAGGCGTCAGAGACGAGTTGGGACCCTTCTCCAAGTACAGCGTCCTTACTCCTTCTTTTTACAAGCTGCTTGGTTCTTATTAATAGGCAAAAGCCGCAGGCTTTTTTCGCAAGAGACAACTTTTAAGTGCGTTTTGCTGTAGACCGGGTGATATTAACATGGAGAGCTTCCTATGTCACTGTTAGAATTTACGGTTAAAGCGGACACTTTAGCACAGCGGCAAACCTTCACAACAGGTTGCATTCGCAAGTCAAGTTCTACCCCGTTTTAAAGGGAGACCGAAGTTTTGATGTTTTAGTCAGGGCTGAGGATCATCATCACCATCGCAGTTGCCATTTTTCGCCCAAGATCTGAAAGCATACTACAACGACGGGTACTGTTATAGTTTTTACTCTCCAGGTTAGAGAAATCGAGTAGAAGAAGTGTCAGGTGACTTGCTCAAGGTCACGCAGCAAAGCTGTGAATATAGATAATTCCCGTGTGGCCTATTAAAAGCGTATTACCAGAAATTCTGGCATCCTTTTTCTAACCCCATGCTTTGCCGAATGTTTATGTATGAGCTGAGGCAGCTTAAAGAAGGAGCGCTGGAGAACTTCTGCGTACGGATTTGTTTAGCAGAATGGGCAAGGTACAAGTGCTTAGAGGTTTTTAGGCAACTGCAGCTGAGTAATTGAAACCTTTCTGGAACTAGAGGGCTTGAGGAAAGATCAGGTCTCTGCAGGCACTATTAGTGAGTGCTTGTGGCTTTTAAATACATTCTACAAGAACTAATTCGTTGGGGTTGAGGCAAATACAGTAAATATGAGCAATTGCAGCTGAAAGGGAAAGAAAGAAGAAGGAACCTTGTGAGGCAGGTACTCCGGGATAAGTGCCTTTTGCAATATTACGGTGCCAGTGTGAAACAAACAGCGAGAGCTA
Organism: Astur gentilis; assembly: GCF_929443795.1. NCBI lineage: Eukaryota > Metazoa > Chordata > Aves > Accipitriformes > Accipitridae > Astur > Astur gentilis. Next base: position 14,688,224 of record NC_064897.1, read on the forward strand.
GAAAGCTGAAGGTAGGTTTTGTATGAACAGTGCCAAACGTGTCAGTGGTGTTACTGCAGTGTTTAAAGTGGGAACGTAGCATCAATTATCATGACTATTTGAAAAGAAAAAAGGGGGGTTGAGGGAGAGCCTGGCTCCTTGCAGCTCCATCCTCGTGGTGTTCTTCCCCAGGCTCTGCATTGACGTCACAATGACACGGTGAAGCCGAAGACAGGAGCTGGGAACAGTTCTTCTGCTTCACTTTTGATAATCGGGTGAATTTGTCACTGCTCCCTTCCTTCCAGCATGGCTAAGAGCGCAGAAGTGAAGCTGGCGATCTTTGGTCGAGCTGGCGTGGGCAAGTCAGGTATGTTTGTCGTCTGATTTTTTCTTATGCTTGTCATCAGGTGACTTTTTGCTCCCTGTGTGCAGACAAACTCTTTGTACAAAGGGACAGCTCTGATTTTATTCTTGTCAGGGAAGTCAGGATCAGGCCAGGAGTTCTCTCTGCCTTGCTTTCCACGCTATTTTCTCCAGAATAAAGTACTTTTATCGCTTTAAAAAAAAAACCCTAACAACAACAAAACAAACTTCCCACCCCAACTCAATCCCACTTGTCATTGAGTAGCAAGATTCCTCTTTTCCACTGGAACAGAATTAGTAATAGTTAATTTGTCTCTTCATATGAAGGTATCTATATCATGCTCCCTATCCTCCAAGATAAGATCCTCTATTAAATATTGGGTGACTTCTGTAATAGCTGTAATTCTGGTTGATTTCAGTGATGAATTTTTATTCTCAGTGCTCTCTTGCATTTACATATTTACCCAGAAACCAAGAAAATATGATGTGTAAAGTTTGCATTTGGAGAGATCTTTTGAGAAACAGATGTAAGTCTGGTGAGTTCATACGGTAGAAACACAAGGGGGAGGCATAAATGTTAAAAATCCATTGCTACAGACAGCCTTTCCTTTGGTGAGACAAGGAGCATAACGCGAGGGTTGCAGGCTCTCTCGGGTAGTTCAGTGGTGTTGCATTAACTTGACAGCTCCAGGACCACTCCAACATGTCCTTGCACCACAGGCTTGAGGAAGTAAAGAGACTGAGTCTAATCATACTCCTGTAGCGGCTTGGGAATTCTAAGGTACTGTTTATTTTAGAGAAATCTGCACAAGACAAGCCAGGAGGTAGGATGTACTGGTAAGAGCATTAGGCTAGACTCTCAGCTGCTGTCAACCAGCTCCAGTTCCCCAAAGTAACTTTTGTATTAGAAGGGCCAAGGTTCTGCCCCACAAATGTATTATAGCTTTACGGGCCAGATAGTTTTGTTAAGTTCAGAACGATTTGTTTATAAAAAGTGCATTTACCCAGAAGGTATTTTACCAGAATACTCTCAGTGAAGTCGCTCTGTCAGCCTTCAGGAAAAAAGGCGTATGTGAGGCAGAGGTTGTTAGAGATTATACCGCTTACACAAAGACAATGCAGATTAAATTCTACCTTTTTGAATAAAATACCTGAGGGAATGCTGATAATATACTGGGATAAGTTTAAACTGTTCCTTCTCCCCTGCTGTGCTCACCCCACCCCTCTTTTGTATTTGTATTTCACTGTCCTGTCCAAGTTTTGTGAGTAACTTCAGTGGTTCTTGCTTTGGTTTGTCTTACATTTGGTTGATGGTTTCTGTGGTTGTCCAGTCTTTTGGCTGGATTCAAAATAATGCAAGAGCATGTTGAAGTATTTGCAGGAAAACTGAAACACTAAGAGACTCCCCTTGCCCTGATATTCCTAATCATTTGAGAGCTTATATTTAAAAAATACAAAACTACCAGTTAAGTGCTCAGTTAAAATGCCTCACCAGCATAGGATCAACGAGAACCTTTTTCACCTGTTGTATCCTTTTTGTAGACCTCAATATACTAGGATTTTATGGTAAAAAATGTTTTCCTGTAGTCCTGGAACCGGGCAGGAGATAATTTTTAATGAAAAGCCAATAAAAACATCCCAGTCCTTCAGAGTCTTCCCCCTGTCTCTTTTCTTTTTCTCCCATTTGAGATGCAAGGAAATATTACATAAAATATGACTAAGGTCCCCTCTTTTTGACTGTGACCACGCACGTGAAATTGTGTGGAAATGAAGGCTCAAATAAGTGGGCAGCACAACAAGGTGAATTTAGGAGTGTGGAGACACTACAGAGTGCTGTCGGCTACCTCAACAGAGCAGCAACTGTGCCTCCCAGAATCTCCAGCTTGCTTATGAAAACCCCTCTTGTACGTTCCCATAAAAGGATCCAGTTTCAACAGCTCGGCCAACTCCAGAGAAATAAGGGGGGGGGGGGGGGAAGTGTGTCTGAAAATACCGATTTGCCTGTAGCCAACAGTAGCAACAGTGGGGGCTGTGGAAGTGCTGTTACACCTTTGCTAAAAGCAGAGCCGGACACAAAGTAGTCTCCAGATAGCTGGGTTTGGCGGATAAGCGTCCTACTAGGTTAGTGTTGGTAGTGTCTTTTTATTTAGCGGAGCTGTGCAATTCCCTATCCCTGTGACCAGTTTGTAATACATTGTTGAGACAGGATCCTGCGGCCATAGGTTACTAGAGTAGGCTTGGCCAGACAGCTGCAAGATAAGCCAGACTCCAGAAGCGAGAATGCAAGGCAGAACGCTGGAGCACGCTAGATATGTGCAATGAAAAGGAGACGTTGGGTGATAAATAAGGCCACTGTAATTGCCAGAAAGTCATGCCAAAATATGGTCACTGGCTTGCTTGCTTGGCTCATCTTCATTTGCTGAGGAAGAGCCAGACATTAGGTTCTTAATCTGTAAGAGGCTTCACCACCTGACAGCATCAGTGAACTTACAGACACATATTGTAATATCCTGGAGAGGCTCCTCTTCCAGTTCCTGACCAGGCCTTTGGATCAGTGAGTCAAAGCGGCTATGAAGAAAGAAGCGTTGTGCTTCAGGACATGCGGAGAATTAAAGCTGTCCCTCATACACCGTGAAAGCCAATAGAACTGTTACCATTAGTGAGAGCTGAGGAACATCCTTATCTCATCATTAACGCTAGACATCTGTTTAATGGGGTGCAAGACTGCTTGTTCTACTAAGTAGTCCCAGCTAATCCAAGACTCTCCCAACATGAGGTGGGAAACCAGAACACTGTTCACAAGTCAGAATAGTGATAGCATCTCAAAAGAGAGTTAAAGCCAGGGAAAACAAAACTTCTCTCCACTTTCTTGCTGCTTGTCACGTTTCCATGGTTCAAAGGTTTAAAAAACAAATGGGGGGAATTGCAAGTCTGAGTGCCAGCTCTTTGCTGGTCTCCTTCCTTGCCTTGTCTCCTCCTGCCTGCTGGAGAGGGCCAGCAGAATTGCTAATCAACTCACCTGTCCTGTTTTGGTTTTTACTTAACGTAGACCTAAACCTCTCAAATAGAAAAGGAGGAGCAAGCCAAATCAGAAAGTACCTCTAGTAAGGCACTTAGTTCAGAATTACACTGAGTAGCAAATCACTGGTCAGCTCAACTGGGCAAGCTCATCGGGTACGAGCATCCCAACCTGCACAATCTTGTACAGTGGACTGGATGCTCCTCCATTCACCCAGTTCTTACTCTTCAGAAGTTGCATAAACTTTGCTTTAAACTAGCTGAAAAAAACCAGATGCGGAGCTCTGCCTGAGCCAAGGAGCACTTTGCTGCTCTTTCACTCAGGAAGAAGAGGAGACGCTCTGTGGGTGGGAAGGGACATTGCTAAGCCCTGCTATAGATAACAGGGCTGCACCTCCTAATTTGGGCTACAGTCAAGCGGCACTGAGAAGGACAGAGAGCTTTTAAAGTTTCATGTCCAAGAGGAGATTGGAGGGAGCGGGGAATTAAAGTTGATATGAATTACTTAAACATTGCTGTTTAAATTGTTCTTCTGCTGAATCCTACAGCTTCATTCCTATGGTAACAAAAGTTAGAATTTCCTAAATAGCTCCTTTTAAAAATACAGTAGTAACAATTAATAAAGACTTACAGGCCTTGTTCTTCCATGTCATTACAAGGTACAGTACGTGCCCAGAAAGCTAAAGAGGAGTGAAAATGTATGAACCAGGAGGAGAGAAGAAGGGCATGTACTGGATAGCACTGCACGGCTCATACTTTTCCAACTCATAATTCAGTTGACTATGAATGCTCAAAATACCTCTGCTTAGGAGCCTTTATATTTTGGCCAAAAAAGAGAGAATGTCCAGCTGCAGTATGTGCTGTCCAACTTGCCTTTTCGCTCTGTGTGTGTGCCAGGCTGAATACTCCAAGTTTCTGGGTTAGCGTGTATGGTGTGCCCACACAGGCAGATGCACTTCTCATCTGTCTGGACGGGTCGTGCAGCTGCAGCCATCGTATGTGACATGGAAGTGTGCGTGGTTTCTACCAGCGCTTAAGTGACAGAAAGATACTAAAGCTCCCACAGGCTCCCCCCAGTAAATATGTGCCTGCTTCTAGGCAGCTATGCAAATCATTTTCTTATGCAATCAGGCACATGAGACACAGGGCTGTTACCGATCTTTTGATCCAGCTATAGCTCAGATGCTTGTGTTTGGGCAAGAGGGTGATCGATAAAGTGGCATCAGTAAATAACATCCTGCAAAGAGCCTGTCCCATCTCAGAAATGAAGATCTCACTAACTTCAATCATTTTAGTGTCACAGTTGGGAAAGTCCTGAGTAGACGTAGATTTGTATCTGTTGGCTCACGCTATTTTCCCTGTCTAACCCAGGATGGGGGGGACATACTTAAGAGAAAGATATCTGGATTTGAAAGTTCCTACGGAACAAATTCAAGCAACAGCCAAGCCAGAGAGGCCTACAACAAATCTGTGTTTTGTTTTCATTATTTGGGGATATGTCTGAAATACACTACCAGGGATCACTTCCCAGTTGCAAGGTCTGGGCATGTGGGGAATAGAACTGAATTCAGCACCACCCCCCCATTCAAAAAAACATACGGGTTACTGGGAAAGAAGCCCATTTCAAAGTGATTTTCTACTTCACAAATCCCTGCTCATATGTTTTCCCCCACTAGTTTCATTTCAGGGACTTTTGGGGAGGAAACATGAGTTATTAAGGAGTGATTAGTCATCAAGCTCACAGCTCTGCTAGTAAGGCAGGGAAAGCTACCACAAAAGCTTCAAAGTCCATGCTATACCAACTGATTTATCTAGGGAAGATTACTGTAATAAGGTGTCTCTGAAACCCAAAAATGTGGGTGGAAGAAGACTGTGGATTTTCTGGTTTGGTTTTTCATTTGTTTGTTTTTTTACACTGGTGGAGTAGATGAGTTGCTTTTTTTCCTTTGTTCTTAAGAATGGCCAATGACAAGCAGATGCTTAAGCAATTATTCAGTGATCAAATTTAACACCCACTGTATTAATTCTCCCTAATATTTCACTGGTAAAGTACTCATTAAACAATCCCACTTTTTGCATCCTTTGGTTTTACACTTTTCAACCAGGTACAGGTTCACTGAGATATTGTGTGTGTATATGTACTGGCAGAAATCTAACAGTAATTAGGTCACACTGGATGAGGTTGTGTGATTATTTCTCCCCAGCAAGCATGTAAATGTGTCCCCCTGGAGCAGGTAATATTGCAAGCAACCAGTTGCATTCACATGACCTTTCCGCACTTCTGTCCAGTGGGTAACTCTGATGCCTATACAGAGGGTGAGCCCTGGGTTCATGGATCAGTGAAAAAAGTCACTGTCACCCATGAATGTGTGGCCCTGAGAGTCCTTGCCATGCCAGCAAGGAGAGGTGCTGCTGTTGTAGTGGACGTAACACGTGCAGTTTTGGGGCCAGGCAGGGTGTACAATAATAACCAAGTGCAGGGCTGTACTGGGATCAGCAGTACCTGGGGGCAACCTCAGCATGCCACTTGGAAAAGCCCCACTGGCTTTACCACGCAGATACAAGCAGTATAGTATTTAGTCAGCAGCTGTGTGACAGCTAGTCTTTCCTGGACTTTCTCAAAACTGCATTTGTTGATTGTTGTTATGCTAAAACTGAAGAGAGGGAACACCAAGAACTTGGGCTAGACACACAAGCATTTGCTCTGAGTGGCAAGATAGTCTACTTGTATCTGTTACCTCCTCCCTTTCCTCTGCTTATTTGCCTGTCCATAGTTCACTATAGCCTTGCAATTGGTGTAGAAAGCATTCATGCTCTGCTCGACATTCAATCTTCCTTCTGGCTAACCATGAAATAATAGAAGGCAGAATTTCTCTAACCAAACGCCAACTTGTTCATTCAAGCATAGCTGCCTTCCCTGTTCCATCTCATTTAACTACATCTGACATCTGCTCTACCTGCGTCCCCTCTCAGCAGCTGGTGGCAGCTGTTAGAGCTAAGACTAGTCCTGCTGTTCTTTGTTTCTGTTTAGGTTGAGCTAAATATAGCCTGCTGTTTGATTACCAAGGAAGGAATGCCAGGATTCAAGATTTATGCATGCAGCACAGATTTTTTTCTCTAGCCCTGTGCCCAGCCACCCCCCGCAGCTCTTGCCTTGATAAGGTAGCCATCCTGCCCACTTCTGTTTCCTGTAGTCATTGCAAAAGGCAACCAAAAAGCTGGTGGAGTCCCAGGAATTGTTTGCGAGCTTACTGCAAAGCCTTGCACTGTTTTGGCCGGTTTGCTGTTCCCTACCAGGTCACTGAATGCACTGGTATCTCCTAGGCTGCTGACCCTAATGGATCCTTTCAGAAATGCTAAGATTTTATTCTTCCACAAACTTGTTCTTTACCTCCCTGCTATCTGGAGTCCCTGCCTACCCCTTGCCTTGCATATACTTCTTTGCTTCATTTCTTCTCAGCTATCACCCTTCTTTTTCATGTTGCCAGTTTAGTACATGTTTCCTAAAGTCTGTGTATGGTGGAATCACTTCTGCTTTGTACTTTACATGAAAACTTTGTATTTACAGTTGCCTTCTCAGCCTCCTCACTTAGTGCTTCCTCCCATCTCTGTTTCTCATCTCCAGCTCCTCCGTTACTCTTTGCCCACACTGTCAGTGCATCATTAAAGGCTCAGTGCATGAGTTCCAGACGAGCTGACCCGGCAGCAGTGGTGTGATGTGGCAAAGAACAGCCACTCTGAAGTGGTTCCTACCGTCCTGGAAACCATTCCCTGGCTTGGACTTTGAGGATGCTCCAAGCTTTGACTGCTTCAAACAGTTCACACGGGTTAAAAAGGGAAGCAGTATAATATCTTTACATAGCTAGCCTTGGTCATAGAAGTGGGTAAATGCACCTATTTTGGCTTCGTGGCAGAGCAGGAGAAACAAGTTATGTCTGTATTTCCCAAGAAAACTTTCTTTCTCTGCATTTATCTTTGTGCCACCCTTGCATCTTTTACATTTTTAGCACCCAAAAATGAATATGTAAGTATATGAAAAAAACACTGCCTTAAAGTAGGAGTATCAACAAAATGCTTCAGGCTTCAGCCAAGCTGTGGTTATAGGGCTGTCTTTAACTGCTGTTGATTGAAGGTGTACCCTCTCACCACACACCTGGCAGGCATTCCCAACACTGTGGTGAGCAGGAGAGTGGAAAAATTCCTGTAAGTTAGCAGCGGACAAGGAATCTACAGCATCCTCATCCATTTGCTGCTTTTATTCCAAGTCTGTGTTTGCTCTGCATTACTGACAGTCTTTTATTCTACCTGCTGCTGCAGAGTTACAACTTTGGGAGAAGGCACCCCTTGGCTTTCCTTCCCTTTCCACATGCAGTTTGCAGGGCGCTGCCGTGAGCTCTCCCCATTGCCGCTTCACTGGTTATGGGACACCCACCTCACCAGCTCTCAACCTGGCCCGCTGTTTGAACTAGCCTTTCTTTCCGTTTGCCTCAGATTAAACCAGCTCCCCTGATTTCATTGACTCCTACCTCTTCCTAGAGTCAGAAAAATAACTGTGAAGGGAGGTGCATCTGTTTCTATAGCCTTTTCATAATTCTGAATGGGAAAAGTACTTTTTATGATTGTTTCCCACCAGGTAGAGCATTCACTCTGCTGGAGTTAGTCTGCAGCTGTTAGTTTCTAATGGATTTGCCATGTAGGTGTTGGGAAACGCCATATATTACGGTAGTGACGCTGTAGATAACTCATATTCTATGCATACAGTATGAAAAGATGAATGGCAAGAGAAGCATGAAGCCCTGGGGAAGGAAGTAGTAGATATATTAAACATATGTGCAGCTTTAAAACGCCATAGAAATTGGCTGGAATCTCTAGCTGCCTTTCCAGAAATGTTAGACAGCAGTCTGCGCACAGGAAAATGAGACAATATGTTGAAAACATCAAGCCTGGTTTTGAAAGCACATGAAGCTCCTGATGTTCACAGGTTGTTTTGCTGCTGCCACGCAGGGGTCAGAGGAAAGGAAGCTGCAGACAAGCAAGAGCAGACGCCTGGGGCAGCGATGCATTACCGTGTGGGAACTGTTTAGATAAGTGGCTTGAAACGTTTTCAAGCTGGAAGGATGCAACTGGAGAGTACACAGGATATACTCTCCCAGGGAGGGAATTTCTTTAGCACTCGAACAGCACTCTAGCTTTCCAAAGGGCTGTGGGAACAGCGGCCACCACCATGACCCTCCCCGCAAGGCACGCCACCATGACTGTCCTCAAGTGGCCAATATGGAAACCGAGGTGAAGGAAGGAGGAGCCTGATAGTCTCAAGTCACCAAGGGAATTGCGACTTGGGCATTGCCAAAGCTTCTTATATATATACTCTCAGTATAACTATAATGCAATCTATCATAGATTTGCACAACCCTACTCTGGAGGGCTCAGTGGCTTATCTCTGTGCCTGCCATGGGAAACGAAAATCCCACTCGGCAGAAGCCAGTTACGCAGAGCTGTCGACCGTGATCTTTTCCTGACCTACCCAGCAATTGACCTGTGCCCTTGAGGAGCTTTGCAAGTGAGAACTACAAGTCTGACGTTTGGAGCAGGGAAATGCAAGAAAATGTAGAAGCCAAAAAATTGGAGAGGGCTATTTATTTCTCCACTGAAATAGGGCTGCAGAATAAATAGAAATCTATTGGAGAGTCACCACAGAAGAATGCAGTATTAGACCCATGGGGAGCAGGAAAAAAGCACAAACAAAAAAAGTCCCAAAGCCCACACTCTGCAAAACGTGGGGCATGGGAGTACGAGTGCCAAAACAAACACCTTGTGTAACCAACCTTAGTGGCAGAATCTGTGATGCCAAGCACTCTTGCTTAACCCAACTGGATGCTTGTGGTTACATACACTGAAGTTGGTTCTGCTCCAGGCTGAATTCCAACATGAAATAATTTAATAGTGATCCACAGCATGAATTTGTCCCACAAGTCCATGTCTGTTAGATCTATTGCCAGGCAAAGGTTCAGGAAATTTATCTCCAATTAAGAAAACTTGACCTTTATCTACAGGGAGCAAGGTAGGTCACGAGATTATCAAAGAGGAGAGGACTGTCAGTATCCTTATTTATGTATTTATTTAGAAAGTTGCCCTTCAGTGGCATGTGGTCTTGGACCCATTCTGGCAGTGGGTGCCAGCTTACCCCAGCTGAAGATCTGGCCAAACAAGCCTCTTTACAAAGCTGGGAGTGCAAAGTGGGCTGCCTACCTCCTGCTGCTGTGCTGTGCCGTGCCCACACAATCACCTTTCCCCTTGCTGCAAGGGGGAGCTGAGGAATTTGCCTTATTTCCTGACCACAGTCAACAGAATCCCTAAAGAGGATCGAGAGCTCTTGTAATTCATATCCTAGCAAGTGCAACTGCACATGTGGGCCTTACATCCACTCTTTCTGTTTATGTTTACGTTGCTGACAAGAACAAGGAGCACAGCAATTGTCCCATAAAGGTGCACAGTCCTGAAGGAACACCACCTGCCTCTGAAGAGCTGCAGGCAGAAAGGTTGAAGGCAACAAGAGACAACTTTATCCTGGACACAGCTTACTGTATTTTAATTATCAATTACTCATATACCATGTCCTATTGATGACTTTGTGACTAAAGAAATAGGCTTGGGCATAGGACTTCGAATAATCCAGCTACAGGCTAGTGAGCATAGGTTGGCCATAGATGGAAAACAATCCAAACTGGGCAGAAAGCCCCATGCTTTTGAGATTTGGTAATTGAAAAATGTAAATCAAAATTCTCCCCAGTATGTGTCGATGGAAGAAGGATTCATTAATGAGCTGTACTAGTAAGACATGAAAAGTAAGTGACACAAAAGTCAATGACACAAAAAGCAACCCAGGCTCATTTGTTTTTGCTTGAAAGCAAGTGACTGACCAGACTGGAGCGTTCAGACCCATTCGCAGGGAGAGGCAGTCCTGTTCAGAAGCACCAGCTGACCACCTTGTTCCTCACATAACTGATACGGTCTCACTGAAATGAAAGCAAGCACTGGCTGAGGCAAGAAATCAAGATCTTGCCTTTAATTAATCTTCAATGCCCCATGGTAATCTCAAATAAGTACATCTCATGCAAGAATACTCTTTCATTAGTGTTCAGTGTAATTAAAGCAGTCTATTTCTCACCACCCCCAACCATGCATCCTCAATATAACTTTGTTAATTTCTTGGGGATTTTTGTTTTCAGTTTGACCTGGCACCTGAAACAACCAAGCCTCTCTTGTGAAACAAACTACCTCTATTTTAAACGTACTCAGTATGACTGTTTTCTTCTTTTTTTTTTTTTTATTTAGGCTCTAGCATGAAAGAGGCACCTGAGCTTTGACTCAGCACCACTACGGTGGAAACCAGTGGAAGTTCACATAGTGCTCAGTGTATGTTGGGAGGAGTTTGGGAACGTGTAGTATAAGAAATACTTGCATAGTTTGGACAGGTCTTATGTATAGTTCTGCAGACTTCTAGAGCTCCAAGGAAAAGATCATGCACTATTTCCACTCTTTCCTGCTTGAAAAGGCAGACACATTGGATTCTGAGCTAAGAAAGGAGCTTTGCCTGTTCTATTTTGCTAGACCCCCTCTACAGGAATTTCATTCTCCTATTTTATTTTCATGCTGAAACCTCAGTAAAATTGCCTACCTCCTAAGCAGTTGTAGCACCTATGATATATATTGATCTGTAGAATCATGGGCTGCATGGTACAATAAGCATCAGCTCTGGAGCAGGCTAGCTTGACATCCCTTTGAAGATGAGGCAAGAGGCAGACCATGGAAAATGCAGAATGACCCTAGAGCAGTTTCTTAATTTTTAGCACCTGAAAAATATGAAAAATATCATAATTTGCCTGCAGGAAGTCCCTAGACCCAGCTGAACTAAGCTTCAATATTGTTAGGACTAATTTCATGTTCAGTATCATACACCTTGCTCCACATTAGGACTGTATCTAAAAGACTTTTTAAATCACCTAAAATAATTTTGCCTGCCTCATTTTATAGCATTTCTTCAATTGCCAGGCATTTACTGAATGATACTTTCTAGCAAGCTGTGAAAAATTTAATACCATCAAGTCTGAGGAACTTCGTTGCACATGAGAGTGCAGCAAGTATTACTTTTTGTTCCCAGCGCTGCAGCATGGACCTGGACTGGCTGCGAATAGAAGCAGGGAACTCAACAGAAGAGTGACCTTCACAGCCAAGTTGAAACAGTACATTGCCACCTCAGATCCTACTTCTAATTTCTGCACAGGAGGTAGCTGACATTCATGTTGTTCAAAAAGGCAGGGAAAATAACAATGACCAACAGCAGGAGCTGGTACAGGGCTTAGGGAAACGTGTTCATGATTAAAACACCTTGAAGCTTGATTGTGCACTGTCATTTTCTGTTCATTCCCATTAATACCTTGCTCTTGGTGAAGGTTAAAATGCTTTTGTGTTTTTTGGATAACAAGACATAGCAGATGGAAAAAAGTCTTTAGTTTCAAGCGTAGGCAGACTGACATCATGTGTTAAAAGTACTAAATCACTGTGCAATTCCAGGACTTCTCTGTTCGCTTTAATAGGCGACTCTTAAGAAGTTGTGGCTCTACACTCCTGTGACATTCTAAAGGCATATTTCATATGACATTTTAGAACACTTTGAACCTGCTGATGGCAGAAGTGCTCTCAGATCCCAAACTGTTCTGCTCAGAAAAAGGTTTCCAGGGCAGTCACGAACATAGGATGCTGGGTGCACCTCCTGGAGTACTAAACCAGTGGGATTAGTTTTGCACATGGGTCTCTTGTAAGGCATAATTCAGTTGCACCTCTACAGTTTCTGAAGAATCCTAGGGATCAGCTTAATGATGTTGCTCTTTTATTTGGAGAACAAAATGAATGTGGTTTGTTGGGGGTTTTTTTGAGTCTGAATATTGACATCTAGAAAAACTTACCTGCCTGAAGCTTAGAGCACAGAGTGACATTCTGTAGTTCCCTGTTGGACTGCAGGCTTTCTGAGGAGCAAGGCTAGCATCACAGTAAAAGTGATGGTACACGACCCAAGAGACCCAGGTTTGATGCCTGTAAGCAAAGTTCCTGGGCTGCCAGCTTTCAGCTATTCTAAAAACAAAAACACAAAAGAAAACAAACCCCACACTCAAAAAAGAACCCCACGAAAACAGGCTAGGAGAAAAGTGCATGAATGCATGGAGCCATAGATCACTATGGGAATGAGAACTGTCTCTTGTAGAATGCCCAATGACTGTTCTGTCTTCAGTTTATCCCTGTACCCATCACCTGAGGGACAGCCAGTACCGAAAAACCCTTATAGATTGGGACACATTTTAGCACAGTACAGGAGTGTGCAGTGATACTAATGTGTAAACTCCTTATATCACTCAAGGACTTTGGTGAAGCACTGGGACATGATCAGGGAATTTTGTTACCTCAGCACAACTTTGTAGCCGCTACTTCTAAAAAAAAAAAAATTGTACCATCCTGAAGCTTTCTGCTGCACAGATGAAGTAAAACAAGCGTTACCACCTTACTGTAGGAGGACTTACACCATCTATATCTCCAGAAGCCAGGTCACAGCAGCTCCTTCAACTCATGCATTTGAAAGAGAACATTGTTGCGTAAATATCATCACATAGGTAGTGCACTTGCTACCATACTTCAATATTAAATAATCCTGGAGAAACTGAACGACAATAACGTGAGATATATGTATGGACTATCTCTACTCTTAGGGAGTCAGTGCAGGGCTCTCTAGCAGTAGTCTCAGAAGTGCAAACCTTGTCCAATTTTAAATAACTCATGAACCCCCTAGGATTTTATTCCTCAGTAAATAATTTCCCCAGTGACAAGCATTTTATGTCCTTCATTGCAAGGGGGTCAGAGTGGATGACTGCAGTGACCCTTCCTGACTCAAAAAAATATGATCTTGTTGGCCATGAGTGTATTAAATTAAAATTTTTCCCTGGTGCTTAATTACCTCTTCTTTCCCTTTTGAGCTAAATGACTTCTGTAGTCATGATCCTGTCCTCTGGGCCACTTGAACTTTCCTTCTTCTTAGCAGAGTTTGCATTCTATATATCTGATTATTCCTACATGCTGTCTAACCACATAGAACTCCATCCTCATTTTATATGACAAATTATTTTCCTAATACAATTATGAAATCTTTTTATAGTATTTAAGAAAAAAAACAGATTTATGTAACTTCCTGTTAAATAAAACAAATACATATAACTTTAGGGCACTAAGTTGAAAGCATTAGCTGAGGCAATGTTTGGAGTGTGCTACAGGGGTGTTAATAAGAACCAGCAAATTTTATGCATTTGAACTCATTAAAATGAACAGCACAACTTGTGCAGCAGTGGCTTATTTGCAAGAATAGGGATTAATAAGAGCATGTGGAATAGCAGAATACAGATGCAATTCCTTCTGTAAATTCACATGAAGATCAGAACAAAAATACAGAGCTTTCTGCTGACTCTTGCTAACATGAATACTTTTACCTCTGACCAGGGTGTAAGATTTGAAAACACACTGGCAAAGAAACTAAGACCTTGCACAGAGGAGATCCTGTGCATATTGGGGGGGGAAATCTAGAAGCAGACAGTTTTAGAAAGAAAATCTAAGTTAATACTCTTTGAAGATGAAAAAGCAAAGTCACAGAAAGGTGAGCTTTAGTTACAATTCTTCAAAACTAGATGGAAATTTGACTGGATTATTTGCAAAGCTGAAGAATATTAGTTATGGGAAATTAAAGATTATTAGTTAAATTAATTCAAGATTCCACAAAATGCTAGACTAAATAACCTTATACGGTGCCCTGAACAAATGCTGTGGCCCTCACAGATGGAAGGAGATTGATATATAGGTAATATTTGATTTCAAACAATCTGAATTGCAGCTTGCTGGTGCCACTACTTCTGCACTGTTTTCTTGTCCTTAGAGGTGATAATCTACTAGGGAGGTCCCAGTTTAAAGGAGGTTCTCCTCATTCAGAAACAGCTGTGAGAGATTTGAAAAGCAGAGGTTTCAAAACACTCACTGAGGGAAGGGCAAGAAGGTAAATGTTTGGGGATTATTTTTTTTAATCTCTCAGTTAAGAGCAGGTTTCCTCAGGCTTAGCCACTCCAAGGACTTGAACAGAACCAATCCAGGAGAATCTGCAGCGATTTCCAGCGACACTTTTCTTCCCCCCCCACCTCCAGAAACATACTGGTTTGGGTGTCTTCTGAATTGCCATCATTACTTAGCTTCCAGAGCAATATTTCCACAATTTAGAAGTATTGACAGGCATCTGGAGATCAATCCAAAGTCTGCAGAAATCAGTGGAAAAGCATGTGTTTATTTCTGTGGGCTTTGGAGCAGGTCCATGGAGAGCAGGGTCAGTCGTGCCATGGCCCATGCCCACTGTCCCTCCACGGCACGTCCCAGGGATGAAAGCAGCAGTCTGGGGTGTCCCCACACCCAGTGCTAGCAGACTCTCTCAGAAAGTAGTATAATGAATTGAAAGACAAAATACCATTTAAAAGCAAACATTGTAAAGGCAAAACCATAGACCTCGGCAAAAGCGTGGTGTGCTATTTCCTCAATCATGGGTGCTGCATTGTTTTTGCATTCAGAATTTGGAGTACTTCCTACAAATTCTCTAAAAGCTCATCATCTGAAAAAGTTATAGTTCAGACTTCTTTCCCACCCCTGCCTTGCAACAGCAATAGACTGCAAATAGCGCAGCGCTGATATACCCTCGCAGTAGCACGTATTTCACATACTGAGGACAGGCACTGGGCAAAGACATGAAGTAACTGATACCAAGGTGGTAGCTGTGCCAGCAGTCCGAGCCAGACCTCTCCAGTTCAATCTAGCCCCTGACTTCTTGGACCAACGACTCTTTCTGCTGTTTGCGTGGTTTAGACTACCACTATCAGCATGTTAGATTTTTCAGTCGCACAAATCCAGACTTACCACAACCTACTGGCTTCATCTCCTAGATACCAGCACCTAGCAGCGCGCTTGCTATCACAGGACAGCAAGGACATACCCACAGTTGCAGCATTTTTCTGCTCAACAGTGATGTGATACTTCTAGATGAGCCTGGCTCAGACTGCTCAGAGCGGTGAAAAAAAGAGGTGGTTTGTTGAGAGCTTTGGCAACTAAAATAATGAGGACACAATGCTAGTTACTAGTGGAAAAAGCATCAGGGTCACAGGTTCAATAAAAAGAACTATTTAGCTGTGCTGCCTCAAAACGCCGAGTTGTGTAAGCGAAGTCAGTGCGGCTCCTGCCTTTCTTTCTCTGACAAGGATGAGCGTCATCTGTCAGACTAAGCCTCAGTTTTCAGTCTGACAGGTGGAGCTGGAAGCAATGCTATTTAACATACCCTTAAATAGTAGTAGGGTAGTACCAGGGCCCCTCTAAATTTCTTAGGACATTGCTTAGATTTAACTGTTCAGGCTGGATATTTCCATGCTGGGTGTCTGCTTCAGGCTGGCTTTTTTTTGTTTGGTTGGTGTTTTTTTTTCTGGAAGTTGCCTGCCAAAGTAATACAGGCATTTCTAAGAGCAAGGTTAGGAAAAAACCATAGGTTGTGTCTGCATTAAAAAATATTCTTGCAGCCACTTTACATAGGTATTCTAGTATCATCAGTCCCCAAAGCAGGAACTCAAAATATGACAGAGAGGGGTTAGCATGTCAGCAAGGGTATGCTTTTGCTATGCTTGTGAAAGTATACTTATCTTTGGTAACAAGCCAATGCCTCTGAAAGTCCTGAGTTGTGTTTCATGTGTTGGAGCTGGGAGTTAAATTTTCCTCATGAGTTTATCCTTACAGAAAACATTCCAGCTCGGGATACAGGACTAGCTTTCTTTTCAAGGAGCCGTGTAAGGAAGAAAGTGGGCATGCTGTCATTGCATTTTCCTTTTTGCTGGCACAGAGGCACTCTGAAGAAGTAGTGAAGCGCATAGGAGACAAAAATCCCAAGAAACAAAAAGCAAACAGCAATTTTGGATTAAGATTGCCTTACCATTAGTTTATCTGAAACAGATTTGTCTTAGGAAGCTATGCTGGAAGCTAAAAATGTGGCTCCCAGCCTCAGAGATCAGTGGCAAAATTTCAGTCACTTCACCTCATCTGGCAGCCAAGTCTCTGCACATCAGCGTGAGCCTTTCTCTCTTCCATGCTTGGGCTTTGATGGAGCTTTTTTTACACTCTGTATCTTTTTTACACCCAGTGCAAATCGAAATAAAGAATGAATCAGCCTCACCCACTTAAAGATGCTTCTGTACTGGGCAGGGTCAAAAGATGTGGGCAAAGGGAGTTCTCCCTCCTGCTACTGCCTGTGTGGTAATTACGCTGTGGATAAGCAGAGGTCTTCTGTCTCAAGGGCAATCAGGCCAGCCAGCACCTCTCACCAGCACAAAAAATAAACCAAAGCACAGGGCTGAGGTTTACCTCACTGGTTCAGGAGGAAATTTAAGTTAAATACAATAAGTATTGTATCTCACATATGGGGAGAGATATACATGCATGCACAGAAATATATATCTCTCCAAGTATCTTTTGGCAGCTGGGCTTTGTGGGCTCATATTCAATCTTTTGAATAGCCCAGGCAGAGCCTGCAATCCTGCAAAACAAGTTCCAGTTTTCAAACAGCACAAGGGTTATACGGGCTATTTATGTATTTAAGAAACTGAAGCGCTGCTAAAAGAGAAAAGCCTGCCTTCGTAAGGCCTCTTCTCAAACACGGGCCACTAAGGGGACATCAAGATATCATTTATTTTTCTATTTTGTCTAATGCCCTAGATAGAAGCCATTCGAGAGCAGTTAATGTTTCATCCATTTCAATTGAGAGATCAGTTCCTTGTGGCCTCTGAGTGTTTTGGGGTTTTTTTTGTTTGTTTTTGTTTGTTTGTTGGTTTTGGTTTTTTTAAAGATACTTTTTAGTGTAGGGCTAGAATGCAGTGTTCAAGTAAGGCTAGCGAGCAGCTTGGGAGGCAGTTTTAATACCCTGAGTACATACATACCATGCAGCAGCAGGCCCAGACACTATTGTTGGTGCATTAAATTAATTCTAGGTGTTCATCTTACTTCTAGGTGTTTGTCTTAGCTAAATGCCTGTAAGACTCTAAAAAGTGACAGTAATCCAAATGCCTTCCACAAGATTTAGCACCCACACAGCAGCAAGGAAGCTTGAGATGCCAGTTTAGGCTGCCTCAACTGATGAATGCAGGGCACTTTGTGCATTGGCATTTACATCAGCTCAGCAGCACACTGTTATTTAGCTTTGGTGGAATTTTATAGCCTGCTTTACTGCAGCAAGAGCAGCAGTGTGATGAATCTTTTAAATAAATCTCATCAGATAGATTTGCTTGCACCTTATTTAGACTAGGGGTGAAAAGTATCCCACCCTCAAAGCTCACCACATTTACCACCAACGTAGGCACCATTTAACACCATTAGCACAGTTTTGACTAGGAAATTTATATTAAAAACCCCCACGTACTGCGTGGGGACACATCACAGATGAGCATTAAGTGCATGCAGTGAACAACTCAGCACTGAAACGAGCTCATATTCAGTATTAACTAGCTTAAGTCAGACTCTTACTACACAACTGGATGGGTTGTCTCTTCTGCTGTGTGTTTCCACGCAAATGCAACAAGTGAATGAAATGAGCATTCTGGGGTTCAGCTGCTGCTGAAGCAAGCTGTGGGGAAAATAATTTATTTAAGGGCAACTTCAATTTCACGTTCACTCAGAAAGTGAGTTTAACCCAATTTCTTTTTACAGCAACTTCCTCTCCCCTTCTCCCAGTTCCCCCCACTCTCTCCTTCAGTGCAGCAATACCAAAGGAAGCTGTTTGAATGGTATTTTTCACCTTGTCTGAAATTGCCATGAGGAAAAATCTTTTGTCCCAGTGAGAAAAAGGTCAATTTTGCAGACTCTTGAAAAGCAAATGATTTTTGGACAAAACCCTAAACTTCTGGGAGTTTATCCAGATTTGGACTTTTGTTTGGGCATTACTCAAAGAAAATGAGGAAAAAGGCATGGGTTGGTATGTCGTTCTTGATCCCATATGCCATAATATCTTAATCAAACTGTACCTTTGTTTGCTTAAGCCCTTAAGTATGTGAAACTGGAAACTTGGCTAACATCTATTTATAGGATAGCATCACTGGTCTATGCAAGTGTTAAGTCAATCATTCTGATTGTTGCCTAGTGTATGTTAGGTGAAAGAAAACTCTACTCTAGCATTTCTCCCTGTATTGTGGAGTTTAAGGGTCTGAAGTACCCTATCTCTTGCCTAGGCTTTCTACACTGTTACAAAGGAGGTTTTTGATGGATTTCCACTGCCTCCTCCTTACCACCTCTTTTCTTTCTGTTCCCTCCAAGATGTCCCTTGCTGAAGGACAGTGGAAAGGGGGTCTTGCAGCTCTACTGCCTTTCTTGGGGACACGTTTCTTCCACACTGGATGCCTTTGTGTTAGCCTGTTCCTGCTCAAAGCTTTGCTTTGCTCAAAGCTTTCTGAAAGCTGCATTTATTCAGTGTTTGCACCGTGGCTTGCAGGGGCATGAAACCAGTATTTATATTAACCTGAGGCATACTAATTTTGCATCTATAATGAGTGATAAAAGTCTGATCTTTAGCAAAGATACAGGATCTGTCTGCAGATCCAGAATGTCACAGTAATTCTCTATTTCTTCATGGATATTTTACCTCAACATATTTCTGTATAAGAAAGAATACAGGTGATTTTTGGAAGAGCTTGAACCTTTTTGAGCACTAGGCTTAAAGTCTATTTAGGAAGCAAAAAAGTTAATTTCTTTACTGGTTTGATACAGAGTATTTAGTAATTTTCCTCCTATGATATACGGAGAGAGCATCTCTTTGCCTTTTTGCACTTCCCGGAGAATCATAATCTGACTGGCAGTGTCATTCATACAAGTTCGCATGAATGTTCAAAGACACGCTCAGTTAGTTTTAACTACCAAAGAGAACAGTTTTAATATGAATACAAGTACAAGGATCATGTTTATGTGCACATAGCAAATGAATGACAGTTCTAAAGTCCAAGCGTGTCTACACCAATAGTTAATTAGCAGCCAGAAAAAATACATACATCTCAATATTTAACCTTGAAGTTGGGTTGGTGTAAAGGTCTGAAATAATGTCACATTAAAATGTTACCCAGAAATTGTGTCTTGAAATGAACCAGTGAGCTGTGGTTGACAGCAAGAGACTTTGGTCCTAGTTTTCTAGCATCTGTTCTTAATTCTGCTGCTATTTATTATAGAACCTTGAGGAAACTTCTCTCATTTTGGGGTTCCTTGCTCACCATCCTATGCTGAGATACAAGGAGGCGGCTTTATTAATCTCAGAGAAATGCTTGAAGTCCTTGAAAAGAAGTTATACAAGCGCGAAGTTGGATGATAGAGAAAATTCCCTGGGGATGGAGTAAGAGAAGGGGAAGGTGGAGAGGAGTTCCTGCACTCCTGTGATGCATAGTTCTGTAAATGCTTCTGCGGGATAGGTAGCTCTTAGAAGTCTGGCTAGAGTCAAAGAGATGCTCATTTGTGACTGAATTTGCTTTGCAGTCAAGGTTGTTAGAAGAGAATGAGAAATTAAAGGGATGTAACAGCAGCTTTACAATGAGACACTCGAAGAAAATGGGACTCCCCAGTGAGAAAGCAAAAGGTAGAGGGAAGATATGATCAAGTTTTACACATCATTAAAATGGCAGGCAAAATGAACACAAGGTTCATTGAATACTACAGTATGAGGCCACTTGATGAAACTAGTATAAGAATGGCTTAAACCAGATACAAGCAAGTATTTCTTTCAGAATGGGTAGCAAAATCCTGAAACTGTGCTAGAGTTTTAAAACACAGGCAGCATCAGCAAGATCATAAAAGGATTTACACAAGTTCATGGATAACAGATCTAGAAATGGATCTTGAAAGCAATTCATGGATGTGCCCTGTAACATCCTTAATACAACAGTTCTCAAGGAGGGGAGTGGACCACAGAGCGCAGCCGGGCTCGCATGCTCTCCCCAAAACAGTATCTCCTGTTGCCACTGTCAGAGACTACGTGCTTGGCTAAGATGCACTGCTGGTCTGACCCAGGAGGGCATTTTGTATGCTCCTGTGCTACAGGGAGCAAATCACAGAGACAGCGCAGTAACTTTACATGCTGATGTTTTTCCTATAAGATACCCTTTCCTTATTAACTCCAGACTTCTAAATATCATCAGATCAGGACTAACTACTTCCCTGATCATATGCTACTACTGACCACCCCCCCCAAAAAGGTTTCTTTTTTTGTTTTAAATTTGCATTTTCAATTAGCTGCTATTAAGACTCTTTTTATTTGCTTTCTGGTGTGAAGTTTCAGAACACACTTGCTTAACATTTTCAAACTTTTCTGCATAATCAGGGTGGCCAAAGACACCTCCACAGACTTTCAAACAAAGCTGAGATTCTCAGAGTCTGCTGCTATCACTCAGGGCTGCAGTAAAGGGAGCAAATGTCAAAAAACCTGCAGTGAAGTCATGAGAGATAGCAATACTTTTGTGACTAAACAAGACTGGTTATCAGCCATCTAGATAATTCTATATGCATTCAGCTTCCACAAATCAAAAAGACTTCTGGAATTAATCTATTTCAAAGGTCTGCATCAAAGAACAAGTGCCACTTGTAGTGGTTGTTTAAGTCCCAGCACAGGTGTTAGAAAAAGAACAATGACACTAGAAGTTTGTTTTCCTGGCAGAGGACCCCTTTCACTAGTCACAGCAGTACGGGGTGGTTTTTCTTGAGGCTGAACAGATGAATTGTGTCTTAAAGCCTATCAGCTAGAAAATTCTGCAACAGTGGTTGACCACACAAACTGATGTCAGTGAAAACAGAGCAAATTCTGGCCAGTTGCATTTCAGTTTAATGTGATTCTTAAGTTGTTGGCTTATGTTTTATTCTGCTTCTGCTGAGCTCCTTTCTTTTGCAAGAGTACTTTATCTGGAAGGCACAGTTCTGTGCTTGCTGGGCCATAGAGTAGTTAGCCATCCATAGGGTGTTCTTTTCACTTGGCAACCTTGGAAGCAGGGGATAGACAGCCCTTGTAAGAGAGGTAACAAACACACACATGCTTATTTGGAAGTCTAACAAAATTTCAAGCTAGAGCTATTCAAAGTGTTGGAGGTTTTATTGGTTCATTTTGTGTATGTGTGGGGGGGAGGGGGTTCTTTGTTTTGTGGGTTTTTTGTTGTTTGTTTTGTTTTTTGTTTTTTTTAAACAGTTACACAGATTCCTAGGACTAATTTCTAAAGCATAAAAAAATTAATCTGACTGTAGCCAAGCAGAGGAAAAGTTAGACCTGTCTCACAGTAAAACAAACAAACACTTTAGTTTTACTGCTGCACTTTAAAACATCCTTATCAAAACCCGTGTAGGGCAAGAAGAGCTCTACCAACCTGAACACACAGCCTTGATATCGTAAGTCCCTCAGTTAAGAGGTCTACATGTTATGTCATTAAAGCAAGAAGCTGTGCAGCGTACTTTTGTGCCCAAGCACAGGGTGGCTTATTTTGAGGAGCTGAGCTGTAAGATAGGTTCTTTGCCTATGCTCCCAGGTGCCATAAGGAGCACAGGCAGGCAGGAGGTTATCTGGACATCCAGGGGGTGCACAGATGCAGTTTCCAAGTTTTATGATGCTTTATGTAGAACATTCCTAGTTTTAATGCAAGAAGTCCCATATCTACTAATGAGAGCTACAGACTAGGAAATAGGAGCTTGAGGGCTATCAATAATAGCTCACTCCTTGTGTGGTCTTGGTGAGTCACTTAATCAGTTGCTACCTCAAGTTCTCCCAGCCCCTGAAGAATATAGTACCTTTTTATTTCCTGCTTCCTCTTTCATTATGGTAAGAACCAGCAAGCCCCAGCAGAGATTAGAGGATGCTCTCTACTGTTTGCTATAAGGCAAATAAAAAAGATGTGCAAAAATCAGCTGATGTTTGTATACTGACGAGTGCCTTGTTTGCAGTGCACCATATGGATGCAAAGTTTTCGTCTGGCATATTCCTACAAGCAGATGCCTGAAGGAGCAACTGCTCATCTGAAGTTTTTACTAGAGGAACCTCCCATTTCATTTGCACCACAACCTCCTCCTCTTTCTCCTCCTTCTCTAACATATGGAAATTAAATGTAGTTATGACTCAGGAGAATGTTTGTCCTTAAAATTAAAGAGCTTTCCCTGAATGCACTTTCTGTGAGGAGTTTTCCTTCTTGCCTTTCTTACAAACCATTTTATAGTTTGCGTGCTTCTATAGATTATATTTTATATGTCAGCAGAAAGCCATTTGCTTGTACTAATGTACAAGCCACTGATTTTGGAGACAGGTTTGCCGTCTCAGTTGGTTTCAAGACCAAATGAAGGCTTAGATATCCGCCCAACTGAATGGTTTGGTTTTCCCACTTTGTATCTGCAAGGAACTTCGCTTTGCAAGTGCAACACAGTGCCAGTGAGGGTTACACGAATAACTAATCGTGGGACAGGCATTAATTGCATACCATAGTTTATTAGCTACCACGTGGCAACAGCCATATGGTTGCATGTTCTTACTCTGTTGAAGACATGACATAGCCTTAATGGGAGGTGAACTTCCTTCTTTATTTGGGAAAGACTACGCACACAGCCGCTAGCGCAAAGAAAAAGGGATGACATAGTGCCTACCGAATTTGCCTGGCCCTAATTTGTTTGCATTCCCCATGTCTTACAATGTAGTTGCCATTAAAGATTAGATGCTTTACCCTGAAAGCTAGTGACTTGAATTCAAGTTTCCCATCTGTCACAGATTTCTTGTACAACCTTAGGTCAGTCACTTCACCTTTTATCATGATTATTAGAATAAATCTTTATTTCAAAAAAGCTGGGGGGGGGGGGGGAAGGGGTAAGTGCTTTCAAACCTTTAAGTAGTTGAATATCACAGCAGTGGGAGGCTCTACAGGTGATCATGTCAGCTTGGGTTATAATTGTGTAAAAACAGTTTGGAAGAAATAAAAGATATATCAGCATATACCATATAGAACAGAGTGTATTTAGGGTTGCTGAGGAAAATAATTTACTGGGAGAAAAAGTAGATGAGGTTTCTTTTACTGCTATCTACCTCCTTGGCCTCCAGAGTAGTTTTTCCTCAATATACTTTAATGTCAAAATAGTTTTCTTGTATTAAAAAAAGAATCTTTCTGCAGTGCTCCCCAAAGAGTTAGGCTTAGCTTTAAATGCATCCCCCCACACCTCATTCTATCAGCCACGCACACAGGGCATCTTTGTTTTCACTTTAATTTTTTTCCCCTCCATTTTTTTGCCAGTTGTTTTGTTGACCACTTCCAGATATTGCACAAACCACCAGCAATTCAGAAAAAAGACTGAGAAACATCATTCTAGAGGCTACTGCAATATCAGAGAAATGTTTGGAGGGAAGAATATGGGAAAAGCTCCTGTTTCCCAGGGAAGACAAAGCCAACAATCAGAATATTTTTAGCCAAGGAGGTTGTTTCTTCACCTGTACCTTCACCATCTTGTCCAAACATCTCTGGCAGTATCCTCAAAGTCAGGTTTCCTGTCCATTCACCGGGCACCCCATGGGCACCCACAGAGCACGTTCTCTGCAATGAATCTTGAAGGCACTAGGATTCAAGGAGCCTTCAACTCTGGGTGCTCCTGCTTGGGGCAACCACAGTCCACTACTCAGATGCCTTCACTATGTTCTAGAAAACATACCCCAGTACTCCTGCATTTCCTCCCACCTCATTGTTAAGGCTTCCCCCCCCCCGAAAAAAAAGCCCAAACCCAAAACACCTCACTAGGCACACAAGTCCCATACATGGCTAGGACATGCTGGCCTGAAGTACCTTCACTGCAGCACATTCAAAGAACAATCTATTCAAACACCACAAGCACAAACAGAAAAAATTACTGGGGCTTAGGCTGCTAAGAAGTCTCTGCAGTTCAGAGGATGGGACCTTGGTGCTTTTGAAGACAACCGTTTTTAGAAGAGAAAGTGCTGTCACTGGGGCCCTGGATGAATAATTCCCACACAGAGTATTTTTGTAGCCTCAGCTGGATATGGCACATCTGTGTTCCCAATTTAAGCATGTTTGTGATAAAGAGCAGATCAGCATCCAGGGATCCCTGTGCAGTGTGGATACTATACAGCCTAATATAGTACAAGTTTTTGTCACTGCTAAGTCAGTAGTTAGCACTGGGGTTTAGCAAGACAAAATGCCAGTAATGGCAGTAATGCCAATTGGTACTGCCTTGGAGCAGAGGGTTGACACATTTGGTACCTGAACCAGGAATATGCCAAGACCCTGCTGAAAAGTGTGAAGCACGTTGGCTTCTAATAGAAGTAGAACATTCTGCTCTTTATGTGGCAAGGGGCAGGCTCACACGCTTGCTTTAAAAAGACTGGAGGTTAGAAAATGTTTCATAATGGAATGTAGGAGACTCAGCAAGTTGGTTTAAAGAAAATGTTTTTCCTCTCAATCCATTTTAAACTCTCTCCTTGTGTTTTTCCCATTGGCACTGAAGGACTCATCTGAAATAGCTCTCCCCTGTAGAAACTTCTGTCCCAGAGAATGATGTGGTTGAGAGAACATCTTCATGCGATACCCCAGTGGTACTTATTAGCCCTTAGATGTATGCCTGATGCCATTTTCCTATGGCAGCCAAGTGGGTTGAGACATTAAGCCTTTCTGTGAGCATCAGGCTGCACTGAGAAATGAGAACGCCTCCTTTCAAGAACCAAGGTCATAGACAGAATCTATCCAGAAGTCACTACAAAGCAAGGAGTTAGGCAAAAAGCATCCCTACTTCTACTGTAAGTGTGAAGATTTAGTAGTAATGAATACTATATACACACCCTGCTCAGCATCATTATTTAGTCAGGATGGCTTAAGCCAGATGACATAATTAAATCTGCTGTGCAGGCCAAGGGACCTTTCACCAGTATTACTGCCTGTATACATAGTGGCTTTACAACTATAGATATGTCAGGGAAGATGTGCAGGATTTGTTCTCCTAATGGACAAAGATAAGCAAGCACAACCTTAGAAGTACATTAAATCTAATTCATCTTCAGCACATTGCAATGAGAGGCAGCTCTCAGCATGTCCTGCAGAGAACTGTGCTTGCATTCCCAGCAGACAAGGAAATTGCTCTGGAATAAGCAGGGACAGTGTTAACCTGAAGCATAAGGACTATTCTAGAATATTTCTCTGTACAACTGTCCTGATTTTAAATCTAGTCTTTCATAATTTAGTTGAATTTTCCAGGTATATGTCCTTGCTTAAAGTACAGCTCCAAAAGCTCAAGCTGTATATCTTCCATTTCCCATATCAGGGATCCAGAAATAAAACAGAAGCTTACAATACTGCCTGTGTGGTATCAAATGACTTGTCTACATGTGGAACTGTCAAAGTGAAGTTTTGCATCCTGGTTTATAAGCCACCATGATCATATTCCCTGTTTGGAGGGGCTTCAATGCCTTACACAATTTTTCTTACAGGTTCTGCATGAAGATTTGCAGGGGTGGTTCAACATAATGAAATGAAGTTTTCTTTAGCTAGGGCTCAGGACTATGGAATTACGCTTCATTATCGCTTTAGATAATGTCACCAAGACTGTCAAGATCAACACTGAAATGTGTAGAGACTGAACTCAGTAAAAGAGCCAGTTTCTTAGCTGAACCTGGTGAGAGATAGTACTGTATCAGAAACAAGGCAAAGTGACATTAATCTTTCAGACATTCTGCCACCAGCTTGCATCTTGTACTATTCTTCAGGTCTTCCCTTCTCTAGCATATGTCTGGTTGAGCCTATATACAGCATACCAACTGCCTTATTGAGACAGGCTTTGTGTCTTTAGGGAATTCATGTGCTGCTAAACTCAAAAGATTGTCCATATTTTCTAGACAGCACATGGTGTTTACATGCATGGGTTTTGGTGGCTGCTGAATCAAAATATAGTACCAGCAGCTACCACATAGTTACTAGATCACATAGTAGGATACACTGGCATGCAAGGGAAGTAGGATTATCAGATCCTGAAAAAACTTTCCGATTTGTTATGTATCCCATAGAAACAGCATAACATTTTTCTTGGAGAAAGGCCACTCACAAATGAGTCAAGCCAAAAGTCTAGAAAAAACAACAGGAACCCTACTGACAAGTTCATGCCCAAATACTAAGCCTTCAATACAGAACATTTTCTGCCTAGGAAGGGTTCTCAGAGCTTTCCATTGACTGCAGCCAGGCACCACCTCTGATTTCATGGCATCAGATCATTCACATCCCTTTAAAAAGCAGTTTTTCCTAGCATCTGCATGTTGCTTGGGTCAGATAAGCAATGAAGGCCAGTCCGTAGTAAGCAAGGGCTGCATCTCTTCACCTGGGAGTCCCCTCGCATACTTTCCCTCACTGTCATTGCCCTCCTCAGCCTCCTCTTCAATTCCTATCTTCAGTCCTTTCCCCAGCTCCCCTATTATTGGAGATACCACTGACACCGTAATGAAAGTCACATCAAGCTAGGCACAGGCAATGCAAAGACAGGTAGGATGTGACTGTTTACCCACTCCTGCATGTTTAATTTTCTGCTTATTTTCTCTGCCATGGTTGGAAACCCCTCTTCTTCCACCCTCGCCTCTCATTTTCTAAGACCGCATTGCTCTGCTTGGCACTTCCCTGCACTGTGTCTAGCACGCAGAGAAACAGATGACACAGCCTAGTTAGCTCCAAAGAGGGGGACAGAAAAGCATTGCCTTGGTATGTTAGTGCTGGATCTCTAATGTCTGGTGATGTGTAGGCCAAAAGCCTAGTTCTTTGCATTGTGGGTCCTAGGATGGAGCTGCTTATTTATGTGTGTTTTGCTACACAGCTTTGGGCACATAATGATTTCTGGACAAGTCCTTTCTCATAGCAAGGAACCCTATGGGGGAAACACTGTCACAAAGCAATTTGAGTCTGCAGCGGATCCATAGCACATGGAGACACACCTGATCTCCAGGACAGGAAATAAAGTGGACTCAAATAGTCTATCCACTATGCTCTGGAGATGTCCAGAGTTTGCTCCCAAGAGCAGACTGGCGTCTAAACAGCATGGGCAGGCAGCAAGCCTGCCAGGGCAATGCTCCATCAGTAGTGCAGGCACAGCATGGGCTGGAACAGCAGAGCACCTGAAATCACAGGCAGCAATCCTGACTCGTGGAGCAGGAGCTTAGCTGAACTCCAGTCTTTTCAGGGCTGGGGACTGGATGAAAGTTGTGGGAACTTTTTCAGGCTGGGGTGTCAAGCAAAGAAACATTCAAACTTTTCTGCTCTGGAGGTGCCCATTTGGCAGGATTGATGGCATTCAGTGTTCATTTTTGTTCCTGCACTCATCATTAAGTGCTGCCCATGGCAGCAGCTTGAGACTCACATGGCTCATGCTGCCAAGGGTAGGACTGAGAAGGGGAAGAAGGATGGTGCAGGACAAAAGACAACCCCTCCCTGATCTTCCTACCTCTGTAGCTCCCATGATGGTAGTGTGCTGTGCTCTTCCTGCAAGCAGGAGGTGGTCCTACACTCAGCCCTTGATAGACCTTATAGGACCCACCTGTAAGCAGGGTCAGGCCTATTTCCCATCAGCTGGGCCAAAATAACTTTTTTAAAAAAAATAATCAAGGCAGTACAAAAAAGAGAAGCTTCTGAAGGCACACGTGCTCATAAACACACACCAGAATGAATTAGGATCATGTAGAAAAATCTCCTAGATCATCCTAAGGTTTATTTGACTACAGTATGTGGAGATCAGCTCTTACTTGCATTAACCCAAGTTGTATGGCTTGAATGTAAGTTACATCACATCAGAGTTTTCCCATTAAGTGGTAAAGGTGCACCCTGACATAGATTGAATTCTCAGCTTGTGCTCCAGAGCATGTAGGAAAGCCATTGGGAAACAACGGATAAGGAAGCTATTTGGAGCCTTTGGTATGGATAAAATAAGTTAGCAGCAAAGCTAGATAAATAAGAGAAAATGCCTGGCTTACATAGCAGGAGGAGCCTTTGAAGCAGGATTGCAAAAAGTCTCTAAAGGTCTGACCCCATGCTGTTCAAACAGGCAGTCACATCGGGCTTGTCTACCTTAATATAGAAGGACAGGTAGAAGTGCTTCCCACCAGGGATCAGGTGGGGGGGTCTGGCTGCCAACCTCAATACATGGCCTCACAGGGCACTTGTACCTCTGAGTTGCTCTTCTTCCATCACCTGACAAGAGGCATCTGCTGAATTTAACATTTCTGCCCTGAATATAAGTACGGTTTGCATATGGGGAAGTAGTCCACATATAGGCCTACTAGAAAAATGACACTTCCTTCATAAAAGCCATTTTTCAAGAGCAGGCTTTCAATAAATTGATTCCTTTACTTCAGTTAGACTAACTCCAGAAGAAGAAACACTTTTAGCCCAGGACTCAGTCATGAGTATCTAAATTAACAAAGAGCACTTTATTCTCTAGAAGTGTTTCATGTTCATATATTTTGTTCTCAAGGACAAGCAAATCTTTTAACATTTATTGCAAGTTTGAAGACCAAGACATTCAATCCCTGCAATACCACCCACTCCAGCTCCACACACAAAAAAGCCCCAATGCTCCAAGAAATCAAAATCATCGTACTAATAAAAGGAAAACCACAGCAGCTAAAGCAGCTGAACTCGTTTAGTCATGTTCTTGAGCAGAGACCACTAATTAAAAACAAAATTGATGATATGGTGCTTTTATATCTTGTCACATCAGAAGGATAGATGCATACACAACTGTTTACAGAAATGGGCTTGGAGCGTCACCAGCCACAGTTTAGGATTTATTAAAGTCACACTCCTACAAGACAAGATGAGGGAATACAAGTAATCTGGTGTTAGAATTTGAAAGGGACAGGAGTGAATTAAAGCTTTAGACTAGATTTTCCATACATGAAGCATCTTATCCCAAGGCTTGTATACCACAGCTTTATGAAAAGCTTTAGCAAGAAACTACAGGTTCAGCCTTAGAAATACACAAGTGATCCAAAGACCTCTTTTAAGCCCATTAATAACAGCAATACTTTGGTTCCTCAAGAGGGCAACCAGTGGGCATTCACAGCCCTGTCTACACCCATTTCAAGTTCCTGCACCCAGGAAACAACTCCCTGGCAGAAACCAACAGCAGCAGACTTTGGAGCTCCACAACAGATCTGGTATTTTCAGTGTACCGTTTCCAACTCCATACTATTACAGGAGTTGACTGTAAAGTGATTTTCTTATTTAAATAAGTCATGGTTTATTTTTGCCCCTGTTTAAAATCATATGCAAGGTGAAATGTTAAAACTGACAGGCTTGAAATGACATATTAGAACATTCCTTGACCTTGTCGTTGCCATTCGCTTTTTACTTTTTTTGTGCAATGAAAATATGAAAAAAAAAATCAGCACATTCCCATGAAACTTGTTGATTTCCATGAATTGGCATTTTGCAGGATAAAAAAAAAAGTTAGCTGGAAGTTTTTCAAGCAG
The DNA here is from genome assembly GCF_929443795.1 of Astur gentilis. Lineage (NCBI taxonomy): Eukaryota > Metazoa > Chordata > Aves > Accipitriformes > Accipitridae > Astur > Astur gentilis. Next base: position 14,718,189 of record NC_064897.1, read on the forward strand.
CTTTCTACACAAGAAAGGCAAAGCAGAAAAATTGCCCCAGACAGTCCAGTTTGAAATCCCTAAATGCTTCTCCTTTGCTCTTTTAACTCTGGCCAGAAGATAGAGTCTTCCCTGAATTCCCTCCTGCAGGATTTTATAATGGAAAGTAGTTCTCACTGCTTCTTTGGTTGCTTTACACTATTGTAACTGTATATATGTATTACATTAATAGAGTTGATGTAAATGAGAGGAAGACATGAAAACGCCTATGCGTATCCAGGCACAAAATCATTATTTGCTTCAGGAGAGACACTGTAAAATAATTTTTGTTGCTACAGCAATGGACACGGCACATAGCAAAATTATATTTTTTTTACATGTACACAGATAAATATATACATGTAAAAGTCATACTAACACATTTTAAAAGGAAATGTCAAATAAATGAGGTGGTTACAGCAAGCACAGTGTTTAAGAGTATGATGTACAAGTACCTAGACAGCAAGGAGTTTGAGTTCCCTCAAAACATTGTTGTATTTGGTAGCCACATCCTTCTAGTGTAAAAACTCAGACTCCGATTTGGCATTTTCCATAGTACCACCCCCCAGACAGTTACCGATTTCTGTGCAGGGCTCTTACCTTTGTAGCACGACTCCTTCCCAGCGTTCTGAACCTGCATCGCCATGGTGGTAGTTGTGGTGTACGTCCACGTCCAGCCAAAGCAGAAGTCCACCCTTTTAGGGGTGAATCAGGCCCCAGAGAAGTGATCCAGGGCAAGTCTCCTGCCACTTTAGCAGAACTCCACAGTCCTTACTCTGCTTTGGGCAGATAGCTGCTTCTGCTTCAGGCACACAACTAGGTGCTTCATTCCTTGTCCTTACAAACCAAAAGTTTTGTCCCTTGTTGAGGAAGCAAAGCGGCAGTGGGATTTATTTAGCGCTCTCAGGACAGGTTAGAGAAGTGGAAGTGCTGGACAGGGGCCTCAGCTCCTCAGGAACCTTGTAGTCCTCTAGGTTCTTTCATCATGCTTCCTACTTCATCGCCAGATATTGAATTACTTAAGCTTCTTCTAGGACCTGCACCACCCTAATTTCCAAGCAGTTCTTCCACCTCCTAAAGAACACATCCTCCAAACCTGGACTAACCTAAGCAACCCAGGGCTTGCCATTTAAAGGGAGTGCTGCAATCAGCTGATGCCCATCACCTGGTCCCCTGTCTCCCCTCAGCCACAGACTGCATTTCCCAGCAGGGCTTTGTCCTGGGCTGCTCCCAACCATCCCTGGTAGAGAGGGTGATGGAAAACCAGCTGCCCTGGGGCCAGCTAGTGCAAGTGACAGGGCAGATGCAGTGGCAAAGCTTTCAGCACAGGCTCTGAAAACTCCTTGGCAGCTCTCTTTACTTGGCAGGTTACTCTAGAGTGAAGCCGATGGAGAGAGAAGACACCATGCTATAAGCATTCATCACACTTTGCAATCCAAGCCCATTGAAACAGATAGGAAGTAAATACCAGCAAAAACTGAGTATGGAACAATTTTGGAGAGACTGTTAGCAGTACAGATAGTTTTGACATGTGCGACAATGGACTGTCCAGTTCCAGCTACTGAAATTGAGAATAATACACCTGAGCGGCCAGCCAGAGCCCGGAGTAAACTCCTACATCCTGTGAAAAACAGCATGCCAAGTAGTTACTATGGTGCTGAAATACAGTTTTAAAGTGGGATTTAATGTCTTACTCTTGATGAGGAAGATTATTTATCTAAACATATATTTTCAAAATTACAAGCAATGATCTATGAGTAAAAGCTGAATTTTGATGATTTACAGCTACATTTGTTACTGACCTTGCTAATGACATGATTTTGTCTGTGTAACCTATGAGTTATCCAGAAAAACCACAATCTTTCCACTGCTAACAGCTGAAGGAGAGTTTTATCAGGGAGAGTTTATCAAATGGTGCCCTTCAACACAGTAAAGAGGAATCCTTTCTGCTTGTGAGAAACTCCATGCAAGTTATCTGAGGACGTGAGCACTATCAGCCTGTTATGCAGTATTTCCAATGGGCTGCAGATGTGAGAAGTAGGTTACATATTGAAAACTTGCCAGTATTCTGCTTCAGTTTTTCATAGATCTTCATAGTTTCATCTGTCCTATTTTTCATTTTTGCAGATAGACTTAACTGGCTTGCAGCGTATAGGTTAGATACTACTGAAAGCACACATGAAAAGAGACCTGCTTGAGAGAATCTATGCAGAGATATCATATACCATATGGGCCATGGGTTTAAAAAAAAAATAAAGAGAGAAAGGAAAGAGAAAGAAAAAGAGAAATGGTAGAACATTTCCAAGATGGAGATGAGGTATTCTTCCCATCACTACTTTACCTTTGTTTTATTAGATTTGATATTTGGGCATACAGCCTTGTACAAAGGGTCAACAAATGGCCTCTGCAATGTGTATATCTTATATCATTATAGTAGGAATTGTGGTGAACTGAGGCCTTAAAATGCTTCAATGCATATAAGCAAATTTCACCTTTTGAAATGCTGAGGAAGGAGATGGCTTATAAAACTCAGAGAGAGACTGTTTCTCGAAACTAAATAAATAATAAAAGGGGACTGTTTTGTAACTAATCTTATTATAAAACTATTCTCTTGTGTAAGAGATTTTGCTGTTAAAAAAGTATCTCAAACTGTTTCATATAACCTGGTCAGAAAACACAAAAAAATCTATTTCATTTGTATTTAACAAAAGTTTCAGAATATTATAAAATAGTTTGGAAGTCTTGCAAGAATATACTTTCTAATGAAATTTGTGGGGCTCTGCTTCTGCTTAAACTGGAACATAAGGTGGGGGGGGAAGCACAACAAAGTTTAAGCAGAGTTTACTGAGCCTGAAATAGGTTTGGCTTGAGATGGGAATATAGTTTTGTTTCATGTGTATCATCATGTTAATTTACACAATTTATGAGCAACATCTGTCCCTGCTGTATGTCCCTTGCGCAAAATACCGGTTAGGTGTATCATGGGTACATTTCCCTGTGTGTTTTGTTACTGTATTTTATTGGAGGGTATTTTGTAAACATTAGCACATTTGACATAGCTTTACATGGTTACTTTATTACTGAGGAAGAAATAAACAATGTTTAGCGAAGCAGATGGTGCAGTCAGGTGTATATTCCTTTAAGAATAAATCACAGTGTACCACAATACATTTCCCGCTACTGGTATTCAGAAGTGACCTAGGAAAAGAGCCTAGAAACTTATCATTTTTAGCCACTTAGAATAACTTAGAGATGTTTTTTATATAAATGTCATATCGTAGTATAAAGAGGTCATTTCTTCTCCATTATCTATTGAATACCTGTTTAAACAAACAGTGTTATCCTTTAAAGCTTCTTTTAAGGAGGGCTGGGGATTGGAACCACCAAGCTAGCTTATAAGTGTAAAACTGATTTAAACTCTGGAAAGGTCAAAGCAAAATATATTGTGTTTGAGGAGAGTTCAAATCTCTCTTGCTAATTGTCATCTGAAGTTGGAAAGTAAATAATGACTGATACTGGTATAGAAGCTTAGATTCATAGAAATCACTGAACATACAAAACCCATTTCAGCAGTTCCACGCCTGTAGCTGAGTAAAAACAAATCCAGCTGAAGTTGCAGGAAGAATAGAAAATAATAGCAAAACTAAATTTGATCAGAACAATGCAGCTAATAGCCCTTTTTTCATGAAAAACAAGTAATATTATGCGATCTTATTAAAAGAACACTGAAGAACTTTTATCATTTCCCAGATTTAAAAAAAAAAGTGGGTTTTAGACAGCTGATGGATTTGGCTTAGAAAATGTGTGCTAAAGAGATGAGAGGATTCTGGATGTTAAAAATTCTAAGTTTAAAGAAGGAATGAAACCTCAGTTACATGCTAAAATTCCTTTACTAGCAGCAGGAGACTGTGCTGAAGAATGATATTTGGAAGTAACAAGCAAGTCTCGGAGAATCTGTGCATGAAGTAGTCCTGGGCAAAAAGCATATTCCTGTGGGAACAAAGACACAGTAGAAAGTCTGTGGTTCTAGCCAACTTACTGCATTTTGCTTGTAGGGAGGGACCAGGGATATGCATAATTTCAGATAGTGATTTGAATTCCACAGGTTGTTGAACAAATCTTTCCTAAGCAGGGATACATTAATACTAGAGATGGTGCTATATAACTGGACTTGGGTTGCTTAGAATGGTAATTCATGGATTTATGTGGAATTTGGAATTGCTGTTGCTCAAAAAAAAGTGAAAGAGGATGGTACACAACTAAAAAAATCATAGAACTTATCTGGTAGAATCATAGCATAGAAGACTTTTTTCTGGATGTGCAAGGGGATTGCAATATAATGATTATTATTGAGACAGAATCTTAACTGTGCTTTGTGTTTACTCTTCTAATCTCTAATAATTTACTGTAGTCCATTATTTTATACACTGTAATTCTATCTCTAAGAATTTGGGAGGCGTGACTTCAATTGCATAAGAAACACAAGTCTAATTGGTATGGGAAAAACAATAAGGGGAGGTGTTTCTGGAAAGTGTGAACTATCGGAGGAAAAGATGTGGAATGAGAAAATATCATGTGAATCCAAATGTCCCATTTTACTGTTGTCTTTGTGATCCTGGTTTCCTAAGGAAACAACATTTTGTTTTCTGTTATACTGTCTTGCTCTCTTGCCATCTGTCTCATTTTAATTATTTGCTGACCAAACTCCATACAAATTTGACAAATAGATAGTTATCTGAAGCATATTATGTTCCAATAATGCACCAATAATGCATGTAAAGCCCCAGTTGAGGAAATGGTTCATTGTAAACTCTCCTCTTTAGACATCTGAGCTTAATCTTGGGACCCACATCTGAAAAAAACCCTGGGTTCCATTAGTGTCCCTCCTCCCAGACTGAGTCACTTCCATAGTTGTATCAGTCCAGTTCTCAGCACACCAGACCCGACTGTGTTAGGTGTTGTGCAGACACAGACCAAGAAGAGCACAAGAACAAAGATTATCATGAGAGGACTCACAGAGCAGAAGAATGCCTAGCAGTTCTAGAGTAATATATATATATATATATATAGACATACAAACACGCAAAACAAAACACTAGCCTGGAAAAAAGATAGCTCTGACAGCCTCCTGGACTGGACATCCACAAGCCTTTTGTATTTGGGCCCAATGACATTCATTGCGTTCCTGTGTGGTTAGTCTTCTGTTAATCCAGGTTGTCTTGTTCCTTCTTCCACACAGCTCAGTCTGTCGACTGTAGGAGAAATGGCACATTGAAGATCTTTTTCTTTACCCATGGCCTCAAGGACCAGTTCTGTCCCATCCCTGTGAGATACCCCACTGGTTTGGCATATGCCCTCCTGGCGCTCCAACCTGGCTCTGCACTCACTCTCCATTTTCGTTTGGCGTTCATGATGACCGCATGTACTCTAGGGTTTTGATGTCATGTTACTGTGGATTCACGCGGTGTAGCTATTGTATTGGCTTTACACAATATAGCTGCAGAGGGACAGGCAGAGGGTTTCACTTTTCCATAGCATATAACCAAACAGCTCAAAACCAGCCAGTTTCTCCTTAACCGTCATGCCATTCAGTGGGCATTAAAGAGCACATCAAAGAGCTAGAAAGCTATAAATAGGAAGGCAGAAAGAAGTACTTATAAATAAGAATGTTTCTGATAAATAGGAAGGCAGAAAGAAGTACTTATAAATAAGAATGTTTCTGAGCTAAACAACCTTACCATCCACAAGAATTAGTAGGACAAGAGGAGGTGTTGCTTGCTATTCCCACATCGATTTATTTTGGTAATACAAGAAGTAGTGATGAAGAACTGCACTTAGAGTCCTGCCATAAAGGAGGGGTCTAAGTGTAGTTCTTCGTCACTTTTTATATTCCCAAAAGGAACCAAAGGGAGAATTAGAAGACTTCATTTGAAATTATTTTCAAGTGCTGAATTCAGCTGCAGCTCAAAAACTGAGTTTATGTGCCAAAGCAGATGCCTCTGTTGCAGATGACTGTAGTTAATTATTCATAGTCCACGAACTGCAATGAAAACAGACCTGGAGATGCAAAAGTCATTTTATGCTTGTAAGTCAAATTCACCAGCACTGAGTAAGCAGGTGCAGCCCCACTAATTTGAGAAAGAAGTTCTGCCAGGCCACCAGCAAAATTAGATCGTTGTTTAGCATGCAGATGGCAGGAGGTTTTGGAAGGAATGGATGTGGTTGATTTGCTTTTCATAGCAGTTCTAATGTAGTATGCAGCTATATGCCACTTATTTACTACAACTTTTACTTTACTACAACTGTTCTTCTATCTGGAAATGAATGCTTCCAGGCCACGGTAACAGACGACATACAGACAGTGTGTTTCACTGATTCCCAAAATGCTATAAATGGTAACAGCCTAGGATGCTGAAGTTCTCTGTACCCTGCAAGGCGAATGCCATTGCGCAATATCAAGCTCCTGAGAAAACACTACGGTCCTTTCTGCAGGATAAATGAACTATTTAGTCTCTAAATCCCTGTGGGGCACAGCTGGAACACAACAGGGATGTGGAGCTCTGCTCTTGGTGCAGTTCTGCATTGGCTCCTAGGTCAGTACTGCTCACATCCCCAAGGGCCAACTGACCAGGCAGAAACTACTTTTTGTGGCTCGTGCTAGCCCGACTAGCCACCATTTTTTTCATATGCCCCCTCCGTTAAGGACATTGAAGCTTGGGGGAGAGGGACAGGAGATTGTTTGCTTGCTGTTAGCACAGTTAGGGATGTTAGTTTTTTGCCAGGAAAATGTTTCCCTTTTGGCACGTTTGCCACTCAGACCAGCAAGTCGTTTCGCTTACTTCCTTCTTAGAAGAAAAGTGCAGTTTCTTTTTCATAGCACAAAGCACCTATGACTTTCTGGACAGAAAAAGAAGGGCTCCTATAGCCATCCCAGCTTCCAGAGTAGAGGCTGGCAGAATGGAGGTGCTTGAGTGTGCCAGAAATAACACAGCTCCTCTCTTCTGCAAGGGTGGCCATCTGTCCTGCTCTCCCCACGCTGCCTTGGAACTGCACTGTGATCTTTGGCAACCTCCCGCTTTCAGCCTTCTCATTTGCAAAATGGGGGCTTGCAATGTCTCCTTCACCTCCAAGGCCTGCTATGAAGAGGAAGATGCTAGAGAGGTCTAAAAATACCATGGCCGCTAAAAAGTGGAGAGTATTTGGATCGGAAAAGCCAGTGAGAAGCATCTGGGATATTTTCAAGATCTAACAAGGTGCATTCATTTCCAGTTAGACTTTGTCATCTGGGTGGTAATGAATCCATAAGAGGAGACCTTCTATTTCACATGTGCTCTAGAAAGACACTGCATTATCGTTTGTAATACAAGTAAGTGTTGGATAATACTCCAAGTAGGACTCCTTTGTACTTTGGTGCCTCTGGCAATGGTGTTAAGTGCATAAATATTGCAGTTCTGCATTGAAACGTTATTCTGCTTAATAGACAATTTTGGTGGTTTGAAATTTGGTATTATTCTGACAAGAGACACATTTTAAAATTCTATATAAAAAGAAAAAGCCATGGGACTAGGACTCTGGAGCAGACATCTTGGCGCTCTTCCCCACAGGCAGTGCAATGCCAAGAGCCCTAAAAAACCCAGCCTTTGTGCTGACTGATCCCAAAGCTTCCTGGGTTGTGAAGGAAAACTGTCAAAAGCAAACCATCTCTTCAAAATATTTCAATTTTGACAAATAAGCAAATGCTAGTGGAAAAAGAGAAAAAACCCCAACCCCGCTGGAATTTTTCTCAGCAGTGCTAGTAAACATTAAAGTGCAACAGCTCCAGCTAAGCAAACAGGAAAGCATACCCCGCTGTCTAACTGTGCAAACTGCCAGTGGCAAAATAAAGACTAGATTAAAGGTATGTTGGACCACAGCAACCAAGAGAGTTCTGGATCTCTAAATAACGTCATGTAACGAAACACAGAAAGACAGTGCCTCTTTATGAGCTTAACCCTGCTTTGCCATGCAGGTAATCAGGGCTGATTTTGTGATGAAGCCGTCCAGAAGAGCATACTGGAACCTGCTCTTGGCCAAAATAAAAAAATAATGACTTCAGGAAAAATACACATCTGTTCCCTCTGTTTGATTGGCAAAAACATCACTAGTATTCCATTGCCTCCCTAATTTACAAAATTAGCCCTTAGGATAATTATGGCTGTCGTCTTTGTAAAGGGCTTTGAGTTTTGCGCAGGTACCACTCTATACATAAAGTACAAAATAATATTATTTCAGTACGGTTGCTGGGATACCATTATATTGCGCATTATGGGAGTACTCACGTTAGTGATATTGCTAGGAGGGGGTGAGAGGAAAACCAGAAATATCTTCCCCACCCACCCTTCTTATTCAGCGTGATGGTAATTACTGTTCCCGCTTTTTCAACTTTTAAACATCCTAGCTGGCTGTGAAGAGGGCAACTTTCCTGCAGTAGCCGCACACCCTCCCTCCCTGCAGGACTCTGAACATGAGCCTCGGCCCCTTGGCCGTTCTGGAGCCTGTCAGTACAGCTCCTCACATGCCCGGTGTTCATCATGTCCCAAGTCACTTGCTGAATTAGGCCCTGTTAATGCAGTTAAGCAATGATTTACCTCTCTCTGTGGCTAAAACACCTGTGTGTGGCATCCCATCCCATTCCCTGGGCAATTTGCAAACAAATCACCATCTAGGTCCGCACTGATTAAAAGCATTAAGTTTGCTCTAGCCGCCTAATCTACTTTCCGTTTCGTTCTTTGCGTTGGGACTCATGTTTGAAAAGCCATGATTCACTCTACTTGGGCTCCTGCTGCTTGAAATTAAAACAAGAAAGCTCCTCCCTCTACCCCCCACCCTCCATTTCCTAATATGTTGCTTTCTGAAGCCATGCACCACCTTATAAATGTTTCACCAGAAGGGAGCTGCCAAAGCATTCCCATCTGTCACATTAACACAGCCAGATTGGAAGTATTTTTAAAATACAAGATATCATATGGAGGGAGGGAATGAATAAGGAACTGCATACATGACCAGGAGAAGCAGAGTTAATGGGAGACTGTGAAGTACCGCCACTTTGGGTTTGAGAATCTGGGCCCACCTTGAAACATGCTTCAGCAGCCTTTATAGACGATGAGCAACCGTCGCTCTCTGCCTGCACTGTCAGCGCTTACCACAACTGCGAGTTTGGCCCTTGCTCTGGTCCCTTATAAATTGAGCTGCCTTTACTAGAAGTGAAAAATACAGCGCCTTACAATTGCCAGAGCTTAAATAGGAATGCTTGAAAATTATCTCTGCCTACATTTTCAAAGAGGGGAAGGATTCTATGATATCTTAAAAATAAGTTTTGTGTCCTATGTTTTACCAAGTATTCATAACAGTTAACAAATTGTACAGTCTTTCCTTTGAGCTGAACTCCTGCCCCACCAAAATCAGAGTCTTACTATTGCTTTGGGCACGGCTATGGCAGGATTTCAGCCGTAGGCATGGCTACTCCATGTGAAACAGCAAGTTCAGATCTCACCAAGTGAGCACTGAACGTGATCGCTCAGGAAAGAGAAGCAAAACAACCAGCTGAGACGTATGTGTGCTCTGAGTAATTAACCTCGTCTGCTGGCAAGGCTGGTTGTTTTGAGCTTTGTGGCTATGCCTGTACGGCTACACAAAATCGAGCTAAAGATGGGTTCTTAGCCCTGAGACCTGGTGTCAGCCAAAAGCTCAGGGCTAACTCCATTTGAAGCAGCTTTGTCTCAGAGGAAGCTTGCTAGTGCGGTCCAAAACAAAGCCAGGGCAACCTGATGAGTGAACAGTGTGAATTGAGGGGGGCTATTGCTCAAGCTTGCTTTCTGCCCCTGTGTCATTCAGCATTATATACCTGTGCTGTGTAGACTTACCAGTTCACTCAGTCCTGTAGGCTTCTTCCACTCTGGGGCAGTCCTGAGCAGGAGCCCTTGGCAGCTGGCATGCACCTTAGGGGCTTATGGAATTGCAATAGATGAATCTACATCATGGTATGTGGTATTCAAGCTGTAAACCAGAGTCAGTAAAAGGTTGTAATTAGTGCAGAAAAAACCCATCTTTTTTCCTAGGATTGCTTTGATTCTGAGTTGCAAGCACAGATAGGCAGTACGTCTTTTGTTTTTCTCAGCTCCTCTGAGTAGGAAGAGGGCAGAAAAAGTGTTATATTGCAGCTTTCCAGGAACTTGCATAATTCTGTCTCACTCCCTATGTTGTATACAGCAGCTCTCTCATCATGCAGGATGCTATTCAGCTTATGTTTTAGCCAGTGCCCACCCCACACACAGCTGACATGCAGTTCTCGCTGGAGTTGAACACATATGCTATTATTAGCCAACCATACTACAGGCCAATTTGCAAGAACATATGTGGACAGAGATGGACGGTTTGAAAGACTGAACCCTGACTTCGTTTCCACCTGTTATGCAAATGCTCTGTTGCATTGGGGTCTCACTCTATCTGTCAGTTTGTCTTCTGCAAAGTAGTTATACCCTTAAAATAGCAATCCAGATTTTCAAAAGAGCTCAGCCTCCCACTCTGACAGCCAGACTTTACAAGGAAATCACCTCTGATTTAGGCACCAAAATGTAATATTCATATGTAGAAAAGAAGTTTAGCACACTGGATCCTCAGCTTCTTACACAATCTGGGCAGCAGACGCTGCTGCGAGGGTTGTTGGGAACTTTGGAAAATTTGCTCCTTCTTTAAGAACCTAAATGAGAACACAGCCTTTCTGAAAATCTGGCTCCAATTTAGGTGTTGAGCACTCAAAAATTTGAGTCTGAGCTCCCTGGAAAATCTGGCATCTAACGAAGAAGTGCTGTGAGGATAAATTAATTAATGTGAGATCCTGGGGTAACAGTGATGACAGGACTAGTAAACTTTGTAAAGAAGTGAGGAATAGCTTCATGTGTTGAAATCTCAGGGAAAATACCTAGTAGGCAAGAAATGATGACCTACTGTGGGTCTGCCACAACACAAGGAGAACCACAGTAGGTTCTGCCATAGCTGAATTCTGCCACCGGTAGAATGGGTACTGTTGCCAGTGACAGATGTGATACTATTGGCACACAACTTTAGAAGTTTTAAAATATTAAAGTATAGGCTTTTAGCGAAGTGAGAAACTCATAGTAAATCTTTAATCCTGACTTCTTAACCAAGCAGCGCAAAGAGTATTTGAAAGCTGTTGCTCTGTTGCTATTAGTTTCACCAGAATATTTGTTGTCCGGTGAACTTAGATTTTCCAGATGACACTAATATCCCTGCAGGAAGTGGGAGGGAGATGAAGCAATGTCTTTGAAACTGCTGAGAGACTAGCTTTGTAAAAGAATTATGAAATTATGATAATCGCGTGTTTTTGATAGTTACACTATATGAAAGGAAGTGCATCTAGGAGATGCCTGTTGCTTGTTCCACACGTTCACTGGTGGAATGCCTGCTTAGTGAAAAGTACCTGTGGCTGTCAAGGGTCTTCACTCATTCTCTCAGAGACAGGCATATAAGCCTGTTTTGGGGGAGGTTTCTCTAATGAGAAATAGAAAGGACCTTACTTCTAATGCAGTTCTTTCATTTCCTGATAGTTTCTCAAACTGAAAGAAGTTTGAAGCTGAAGAATAAGGCTAGATCTGGCACATCCTCACGGTGTGGGGTAGTCACGCCTTCAGCAGAAGCTGAGCGTGCTGTAGCTGAGGGCTAGCAATATTTATCTCATAGCTTCATGTTCCAAGGACCATCCATCTCTGTTTTGTAGTGAGCTAAGCAGCCACGATCTAACAAATACGTAATTCTAATGAGTTCAGCAGGGCTACTCTATTTCATATCAGCAGAGAGACGGGTGAAGTAAATAATCTTTTTGCAGATACAGTAGTTATTTGTACACACATATGTACATGGACAGCATAGCACTCCAAGGGCAGTGGAAACCAGCAGGTTTGGCATTTTTGCCATTTCTTAGCTATCTTGCCTCTTTTCTGAACATTTCTTTTATAAGCTTAAGCTTTCTCTTTTGCCCTTGTGGTCCTTAACTCTCATGCCTGCTTCTGCTGATTTAAAAGAAGAAAAAAAAAAGAAAAAGAAAAAGAAAAAAGAAGTACTGGGAAAATGAAATGATTTCTGGAATGTGTCAGCAACAAGTAGAATCTCTTGGGATCGCCTTTGACATAAAGGAACAATAAGTTTGAGAGAGGAAATTGGTTTCCCCACGGCTGATGGTTTTCCTGGATTGGCTTACCCCACTCCCACAGTGTTGAAGCTATTGAACGCTCAATTAGTATTCCCCAAAGTGTCAAAATGAATTGAACCAACTCCAGAAATTCTTCACTGCAGTTCATGTATCATTTTTCAGGCTTTGAGAAAAGGACCTACTGTTTCACTGTGTGCAGCAAACAAATTCTACCCTTCTCAACCCCGTGCCATTTTGCTTTTTTTTACTTGGTTCAAGGGCACCTGCAAAAATAAACAGGAATGGCAAGTTACTGCCTCCAGAATGTGTGGAGTACCTCAGCTAACTAGTTTATAAATAGCTAGACAGATGGATATAATGACTATAGTATCTTGAAGTATTTTCGATTGGTTTTGTTTTGCTTTGGGCAGTTGCTATATTACACTGTGTGATTCTGACAACAGTAATGGGTTCCCAAAGTGCAGATGGCAGGCTCCATTTTGAGCTACAGGCCAAAAATCATGCTGCCAAGCCCAAGGACTCAAAAATCATGACCTAAATTTCAGCCCAATTAATGGGATTTCTTCACAAGCCAGTGGAACTGGGTTTGTAAATTAAAAAAAAAAAAAAAAAAAAAAAAAGGGTTGCTTGTATTTCATATTTATATTTTTTGAGTCTTTGTAATGTCTTTGGCTACATTTTTATCTCATCTTTATAACCAAGAGTCATAAATTTCTTGCATAGTAATAAAAATGGAGACCATAGTGTGACTCCAAGAGCCAACGCTCCTAGAAAAATGCTGATTTTCACTAGAAATTACTATATGGCAGAAGTTAGAAATTAACTTTTCAGGCACAAGAGGTTACCAAGGAAAACCCATTCTGGTTCATCCCAGTGCAAATTCTGAGAACGTTCCATCTCAGCTTGAATCACTAAGGTACTCAAGCGTAATAAACTCTCCAAGTCTTATTTGCATTAACTTAATTAGATTTGCTTACTATAATCATGCTTGACCCAGTCTTTGCTAGTGGTGATGGTTTCTTTTGTGTTGGCCAGGCTTATGTTTCTGGTCAGAAGAAGCAGACAGAAATAAAAATATGACACAGCTAAGCTGGGTGCTGGACAAGATTGAGTGCATCACTCACCAAGGTGCTCAGAAGAATGAAAAAGCAGATCTTATTTGAACTTAAAACCCCAAATCACAGTTGAATTTTAGTCTGAAGTAGCAAAGAAATTTCTAACAGCTTGCTATTTTATTCTGAAACAAGTGAGCTTTAGCACTTTGGTGCTTTGCAGTGAGATCAAGGACTGTTTTTCAATAATTGAGACAGCCTTGAGTAAGTCATAAAGAGCAGCTCTTCCCAGTTCAGTCAGAAACTAGCTATAAGAAAACTGCATGCACATAGAAGTCTCAAAGAGGACCTGCCTGGAAAATGACTCAGGTAAAGAACTGAACAGAGAAGAGAGGCAGTGGCAGAGAGACAATGGGTCAATTTGCAGATATTCTTTGTTAGCCCCTGACATCTGATAGGCACACTGCAGCTTATAAGTTGATAATTTTGACGATGGGATGGAGAATATGTTTATGATACTAAGCTGGGAAGGACAAGAAGTGTGTCAGAGAACAGAATAAGAACTCAAAATGATCCTGGTGAGTTGGAGAAGTGGTGCAAGAATGATTCTTTTAAGGAAAAGACCACTTCTATTTAGAAAAAGGTTGTGGTACAACACAGAGAAGTGGGAACTGTGGCACAGAGGTTGAAGAAATTAATGACATGAACACAGCCTTGGGGATGTCTGGCTGGGTATCACTTTATCCAGCAAGGATTTGAGGGTTATAATGAATCAGAAGCTATGACCGTGAGTCAATCAGCCTGAGGCAAAGAGGGAAGATACTATATGGGTATGTTTAAATCAGAGTATCATCTGTAATAATCACTCCACTCTCCTTGGAGATGCTTAAGACCAAGAGAGCAACAAGTAGCATTCTCCAATATTTAAAATGTAGTTGTGGGTACAATAAAAGCAATGGCCTTAAATTTGCAGCAAGGAGGGTTCAGTTAGACTTTAAGGACAAACATCTAACAGCAAGGATGACGAACCCCTGGAACAGATTGCTGTGAGAAGGTTGAAGAATCACAGAAGGCTTTTACGCACAAGATAAACATCCGCCAAGAATAGATATAGTTGAACTTTCACAGGGTGGATTTGATGACCTCAGGGTCCTTATTTTCAATGATTTGTTAATAAAAGAGGAAGAGCGCAATACAATACCGTCACCATTTCTTTAACACTCTGGGCAAAAATGAACAACCAGAGACAGTGCCTCCGTTTTGGTACTTACTGATTCTGACCCTGGCAACAGCAGCCGTTCAGTACATACGGCAGCTTGCAGCAGAAGCAGTACAAGGGCGAGTGGAGAAGCGAGATGAGGCTCTTGACGCAGGCTGTATGATGTGTTCCACCTTCAGAGCCACTTGCCTTCACAGGATGCTCAGTAAAGATGTAATGGTAGGGTCACTGCCCACCTCTCACTTGCTTCCAGCACGGATGATGGTGCAACTTGGGCCATATATGGCCACATAAACAAAAGCGTTCAGAGCTCAGCTACTTCAGGCTTTACAGCAGGATTGTTATTTGACATCTGTGAGAGAAATCTAATGTCCTACTGGCCTCACTTCCTCCTGGAGCCTGTCGCAGAAGCTAAAATGGCTACCTAGAGCTTCAGTCCTTACATACTGCAGACCTTATTCTAACTTGGCTCTTTATAAAATGTTATGCATGGGAGAAAATACTTTAAAAATACACTTGAGCAAGCCAAGAGAAAGAGATAATGAGAGTCAAAAATAGATCACTTTCAGGCACAGAGGGTGTACAACCTCTGAAACTCTATTTTCATTTTAGTTTTCAGCTTTCTGTCTAAGAGTGCGAGAAAGTTCTGGGGGAGTGGGAGAGTGAATGCTTTGACATGCACACAGACTTGTTCGTTGGCAGAAAAAATATTACTGGGTTTGCTACTATATCAAGAGCTTTACTACATTGACCACGGCACATACACAGTGTTTTCCAAAGTAATGTCTTTCTTCTTCTGAAATTTCCCTATCTCTTATTTCCTTTTGGAAACTATGTAATCAACAAACAAAACATTAGGTGGGCTCCTAAACAGAAATAGGCATCAAATCAAAGAGGAGGAATGAGTGAATAAAGTGATGGCAAAAAAGGGAAGATTTGGATTAAGGGTGCATAGAAACTTCTTCTATTTGATATAATGTTCATAGCATTTTCTCAGCATCAAGCTAAGAAACCCAGGATAGACAGATTGGTTGGTTGCCTGTGCTGCCTCTTATGTTTTCATTGCCTTCCTATGGGCTTATTTTCCCGGGATAAAATCTTTTATTCAGCTAGCAGGGACATAGGTCTAGCAAGCAGAAGACAAAAGAACCACCGACCATTTGCACAAGGCACAGAGGGAGAGAGTGTGTCTACATACCTGTATTTAGGATCCTATTTAGAAGGAGCCTGCCATAGAGCTGTGCCATGGAGAAAGGTGTGGGCTGAACTTGCTAGTCCAGGCCAGGGACATGTTTCAGTACGTACCAAACTGGACATATGTGAACAGTGTCTCTGAAGTCACCTTAATATAAGCAATAAGGCTGCTTTCTGGAGAGCCAAGTGGCAAGTCTGGGAACAGATGCTCAGTGAAAGGCTGCGCTGTTGGACGGGGAGGTGAAACTCAGCCAGAGCCAGTTTTCATTTACCCAAAGCTGGTATCAGGATACCACAAGCTAGACTGTGGGTACTCAAGTTTGTCACCATATACAGTAATCACATTTCCAACATATATCCCCTCCATCAGAGCTACCCCCAGATATCCTCCATTCAGTTTAGCTAAGCAACTAGAAAAAAGAAGGTCATGTAAGCCAGAGCATCTGAAATAATCGAGTATGCAGCAGATTATTTGTAGTCTCACAACAATGAAATTAAGTTTCCATAAATGAGTCCCTAACAAGCCTGTATTATTTTATTAAGGCATGACAACAATCTAACTAAATATAAATTAAGTGCAAATTTAGGGACTTTAAATGAAGGGATTGCCCAAAATATTTCGCTGAATCGTCATCAGTTACCATCTCTGTTTTCTCCTAACAGCTGCACTATCAGAGTTTAAACAATATGCCATTAAGGGTACTTGAACACATGCTTACCTTCAAACCTCTCAGTAGACTCACCACTTCAACCTTAGTGTTGAGTACGTGCTCAAAGATGTTGCTGACTCGCAGCCACAATCCTGAGTAGGCATCCAACACGTTTGGTTGCCATGAACAGCATGAGCTTTCACGTGTGCGTCAGAAAACAGCACCAGATTTTTCTCTCCAAGATACATTTAGCACTGGTGACAGCTGCCGAGCCTGCGATGCGCTACCAGAGCGTACAGCCCGCGCGGGAGCTTGTGCAGCCAGCTGCCACGTGCAGCCACAGCTAACGTGTCGGTGAAGGCAGGTCCCTCTTCACGGCTTATTCCCTGCCCTGGAAACCCTGGCCTGTCTCCCACGCCTGGTGTTTTACGCTCACCGCAGGGGGTTTGTCAGCGGCCTGGGTGGAAGAAGCGTGCTGGAGAGACGGCAAGGGTGGCTGGCTGAGTCAGAGCCTGGGGCTGCAAGAGATTGCTACGGAGGACGGCAGCTAAACTCAGCTCGAGGGGGAGGGTTGGAGTGGGATTTCAGCTCACGTGTTGATTGCTGTTGGGTTTGTGGCCAGCTCATGCTGGCGAAGTGTATGAGTTGCTAAGGGTCCCTGTGGGCTGTTTTGGCAGCTATGAACCCACAACACATGGAGGTGCGTTGCCCGTGCCCTTTTCCTTCTACATTGTAGACCATTTGCGGGGGAACTTTCTGGAGCTGTTTAAGTTGAACATGGGCCTGAGCAGCCTAGGCTATAGCTAGCCTAAAAGGGGAAAAAACTTGAAAGGCAGATACAGGCACATTCAAGCCTGCTTCTAATGTCTCCCTGGAACTTGCACTGCAGAAGCCACCAAGAAGCAGCCAGACAGTGGAGACTCATATTTTCCACACACTGTGGAGCTACAGGGATTTAACCTTCTAGTGAAAAGTTTTGTGCCCCATTACCAGTACCTCAGCTTTTGTATGCTGATGACAGAAGGAATACCTGGTGTTGAGGAATTGCATTCCCACGCAAAATTTTAAACCTGAAATCTTAATTTAATTTTATTTTTCCTTTAGGACTTCTTTATTGTTTCAGGACTTTTGGTCTAATTTATGCCCTGTTATTTGACTTTATTACACAAGATGCCAAGATTTATGTTAATAGAGGAAAATGCATTTAAAATGTCTCCTAATATATTTCCCTTGAAATACACGAAGATTACAGCTGCTGCAATAAACTCATAATCTCTGAATGCTAGAATGGAAATGTTTGACATTAACAGGCTGCTTTTAGAAATGAAATATCTGTAGCCAGGACATGGAGAACTTATAACCGACATCTAATTGTGACTGCATTTAACTTTGCATGCTATTTGGGATTCAGGGGGTGGGGGGAAGTTAACTTTTTACGCATACCTCAATACTTCTTGATGTCAACCAGAAACAGAGGCAGCGGAATTCCACAGGAGAGACTGCTCCCATGGCAATTCGGAGTTGACAGGAACCAAGGAGCTTGTGAAATCTTGTGAGAAATTCTGATCCCTCTTATTTTCCAGTCTCAACGATTTCCATGGAAATTGAATGCTAGGGAATGCATACTGAGATTTGTACTTCAACTGCAGCACAAACTTTAAAAATCTGCAACGGTGTGGGACAATTGGGGAATAGTTGGGTTTGAATCAGCACTGAGTTCCTGATGTGCCCCGGTTAAATATGTGACTGGGAGACCTTGAAAGTGGACAACCATCCTGCAGCCCCTCCTGCATATACTTGCATTACTTTCAGAGCATGGAGGCAGGCTTTTCATGTTATTCTGAAGTAGCAAATGTTGAAGAGATGAAAAGAGGTGGTCTCTGACCAGATTCCCTGCTCTGCCACAGCAGATTTGTGCCACTAGGGTTTTACTACCTTATCTCACTGTAAGTCTGATGTAGTATAGCAGAGATTAAGTCTGGGTTTAGAAAAGCTGGACAAGTTTGAAATTAAAGTATTACAGTAGAGCTGTAGTTCATGCTACTGTTAGCAATCCTTAGTGCTTAAATAAGATGAAGACCATTTTTGTACACATGAAACTCCCACTGAACTCTGCTGGCATTGACAGGGCAATGACTAATTGCTCAAAATAAAATATGATTGCCTGTTCTGAATTCCTTTTTCTAAGAATCCACATCCTTTTGATATAAATAGGGTTATCTAAATCCTCCTTTGAAAAATGAACATAGGAGTGTGGGTCTAAGCATGACAAAGGCCTTAGACCTCCACTTTGGAGTTGGGGAAGCCTTGTCTTACCAGTCATTCATTTGCTGGGAAGGTTTTTGTTTACATTCTAGGCATTAATTGCGCAAAGTATTGCAGAACAAAATGGTACCTTTCCCTTGTTCTGGAATACCCCACCAGAAGAAAATCAAGCTCAAAGTGCTTATACAACGAAGGAGGACAACTATTTTCCTGCTTTTCAAAGGATTACACACAAATACAAGGCTGCCTGCGTCAGAGAAACAACCACCCAACAACAACAAAATCCCAAACCTAATCTGCTTTAATAATATTAATAATTTGCTATTTTTTTGATAAAGAAGTCATTTTAGTGTTTAGTTTATGAATATATTCCATCCCTGCTACACGGATATCAAAACTGAAACATGCCATAGACCAACCCAGTTAAAAGAAAATCATACGTTCTTATCACCTCTTCACTTTTCCGTATATTTAGAATAATGACAATAGGCCAACTTCTATTTGAGGCAAGGTCAAAGTAATTTCAAAGAAATCAATAACATTCATCTTTAGTTATCTATGTAACTGAAAGCAGAATTTGATCCAATAAGTGTTAAATGAGCACTCTTGAAATAGGAAGTAACAGATTCTAGGCACATGTATAATCAGTTCAAATTAGATTTTACCTCTTGGAGCATCAGCACAATGAAGAAATAGGCATGGAAAGGAATTGTTCAGTCAGTGAGGAGTACAGCATCTCTTCTACTGTTTATATCGTCTTTCCTATATGTTGTCTTTTGTTCATCAGTAATAAAGTATTTAGGTTTTTAATACAAATTCCTTCTTCTGTTTGCTTTGGGCATTTTATGTGCCTTATTCTATAAAATCTAGAATGATTCTTTGTATTAAATCTCCCTTTCTAGTTATTATGCATTGTCACCATTATTTTGTTTGTGTTATAAAAGACTCAGAACTGGTTCTTTGCTGTATACAAAAATGAAAGAAACCACAGTCCCATCCCTAAAAAGCTTAGGAGGAAACTACTAATATGTTTGGGTTCATCCTATTTCAGGAAACTAAATTTAGCTTTTAATATCTTCTAAAGAGAAATCACTATGCTATGGGAAAAAATTACTTATCTGACACAAAAAAAAGTACTCAATATAATCTTAGTTGGGGGCTTTATCTGACTTGGTAGGACTTCTGAAAATGTCATGTTTTACACTTTGAAGCGATAAACTGAAAGACATTTTGCTATTCCAGTAATTCTGGGAATTATAATTCTCTGCTCATGAGCCTAAAAAAGCCCACAGAATAAAGCACCTATTAGCACAATTTAGCCAGTACAGCTTGAAAGCACAGATCACAATGTTAATCAGCTCAACAAAGCTTCTACATTATTAACAGTCACCAAAGGTCTTTGTGATAATAGTAATACTAAACAATGAAGATGCAAATAACAGGATGCTTGGGTGAGTTTTACAGTTATACTCCCTTCTTGGGGGCTGTATTTTATTTTGTTTTTCTTAAAGAAACATGGGGTCTGTATATTGAAGTGTTTCATTTGGAAGGTCATTAGATTAAGCAGAATAGAGTCAAAATTTAAAAAACATATGTTCATACTTGTTCACGTCCTAGTCTTGAATGCAGTGGGAGTTGAGAGTTAATTCTCTTAGATGAAGCACAGCATGCTGAAAAACTGAAGTTTTACTATATGATTTTCTTTCATTATATAAGCTTGGTTATATAGAGGAATATTTCATAAAAATTATGGTTAATCAAAAGCCAATTTATAGGTGAAGAATGGTTCTGATGACAAATTTATGACCAGCTGTAGTCCATAACCGTAAGGAATTCTTAGGTGGGAAGTAAAGGGCTTTCTTTAACTAAACATATTCACTACTGTAATATCAAAAGTGTTAAGGCCATTTTTCTCAGGTGGAGCTTTACAGAATCAGATCCAAAACTTAACTGCACAGTGTCCACCTTCTCCAATCAATGAAGCAGATCTCCAATATACAGAAACTTCATTTATTATCAAGGCTTTGCCTTCCACCCTCCATCCACTACATCAAATGTACCAGTGGTCTTGAAAAAATAATACACGATCATGTATGTAAAGGTTGTATAATAGACACAAAATAATTAAATTAAGATATTGTGGACAACCTGAATGCCAAATACTTGAAGCTTGATTTTTTAAAAACTTAGCAAGCATGTTAATAACAACAACAACAACAAAAAATTATGTATCTATGACAGCTAGTATTAAAAAATGGATGTCCATTAATTTTATGCATATAACATACTTAAAAATTTATATTATATTTCATGTAAATCAAGCTGTTATATGTAAATGGTGGAGTGGAGGTATAGGCACATTGAATTGGAAGAGAGCTTGGTTGGTCACTGAGTCTAATCCTTCATGTCATGAGTCCCCTGTCGGATATTTGCTTTCTACTTGAATAGTGTATCAAAAAAAATTGCCTTTCTCATAAGTTGTTTTCTACTTTATAGATTAACAAATAAGTACAGTATTTGAAGAAGACATTACACTGTAGAAATCAACAGCAGATTGCTTTGATAGGGTGACAATAAAAGAGATGAGGAATGTGAAAAACATCAGGAAGTGACAAAGATGCTTCTTCAGTCAAAGATTATTCCCTGGTTTATTTAAAAAAAGAGGAAGAAGATTGCCTCAATTCTTCCTGTGTGTTTATCATAGCACTTTTAAGGTGTAACAGTGTTAATTAAATCAAGCCTAAGGTTTTCTAGGAGTATTTTTATACCTTGGATGTGTGTGTGTTGTCTGACGAACACTGAATCGAGCTGCCTTTGCAGATAAATATTTTCTCTTTGACTCAGTCTTATCGAACATGCAGCAATGCGCTCGTGGATTTTAAGGGGTGCTTTGCTTGGAAAAGAACTGAGGAAAGCATATGATGCTATGGCCATCATGCATATGTCAGGTATTCACAAAGTGAAGTTAACATAGCACATTTATCTTCACGAGTTTGACAAGTAGATCATCTAAATGTGCTGTGACATTCACCCGTAACTGAATGACTAAAATGCCCACTTCTAACCTCAATTTACTCTAATTGATTAGCTCTTCTATCTATAATTCAAGAAAATGACTCTGCTTTCAGAAATGACAACTGAAAACCAGGAGAATGATACCCATGCACCTGATTTTTAGATTGTCTAAGCTGCTCTTCCGATGACCTGTGAGGCAAAGTCATGACCCCACTATTTCACGGTGGTGCTGGATGATGTGAACTGCAATTAATGCTGTCAGAGGAAGCAGACAGTTCTGTTCATAGACTGCCACTTAGTCATGTAGCTTTTGCAGCTGCACAGTAAATAGCTCTAAAGCATGCTCTTGGAGGTTAATTGTCCACTACGATAATTATTCAGACATCACATTATGTACGCAGTCCTTGACGCACCTAAGTACCTGCCTCATGCACACTACCAGCTCTGCACATACATATTCACACACAGCATCCACAGCCCAGATTCAGGTAGGCCAAGTTAGTTATAACTGCAAAACACTCTGCGTCCAAAAGGCAGTAGTCTGGGGGGGGATTTGAAATGGCACCTTTTTTTTTTCCCCTCAGATAAAACTGCCATCCCTGACCTTGATATATTAAACTTCTAGGTTCCAGTTTCCAGTTCAGTATGTTAAATCCTAGTAGAAAGCATAGCTTTAAAAAGGAAAGCCCATGTAAAAATGAGGTACTGCTGGCAGTTAATGACAAACTGCACTGAACCAAAGTGTTTTAGGTAATTCGATAACAATTTTCCCACTCCTTTACCAAGCTAATACTACATAATGGGATATATCTGTTTCATTTCATGCAGGTAATGATATAAACATATGTATGCGGTTCAGTAAAATGGTTATGGAAATGCAGCGCTTCACCCCGGTGATTGCTGTTGTCTGGCGTTTCATTGCCGCGTACTTTTATTTGTAACATAAGCGCTTCAGGAGATGACCGTGGCACTTTGCAGGTCCCTTCAGCTAGGGGTGAGAGGAGGGCATGCCGATGCAGTGGGAACAGGACATAGCAGGAGGAGAGTCCGGATGCCTTTAGGGGCTCGAGAGCTCAGACGTGGGTCACAGTACCCTCCCGCCACCACAAGTGGAGGTAGGGTGGCCAAGGTGAAAGGAAGGGGGCAGCTGGGACATTTTGTTTAATTCAAAATGAAACATCGCATTTCTTTTCTTTACCTTAGTAAAGCCTTATGGTTATACCTTTTACAGAATGACATCAAATCAGCAATGGAAAAGCTGTTTCCAAAGCAAAATCACCTTGTTTTTTCTGAAACAATTTTCTCCTTTCTTTCGGACCAGACTGCTTGCCGATTTGATAAATGGTTTTGGTCTCCCTAAAGCCGCATTTTCCTTTATTATTGTTTTGTTTACAAAACTCCTTCTTTTCCTACCCCCTCGCCTGTCCCTGGCCTGATACTGTAGCATGCTGCTTCCATCCCCCCCCATCCCCATCCAGCTGTGAGAAGCTGCTCAGCTCCACTTACTCCCCATATTCCGCTGAAAACAAAAACTAGCTGAGTTGTTACCAGAGGCGAGGCGAGGCTTCCTATCCTTCCTCCTCCAACCTGTACACATGTAAATTCTAAGTAGGAATACTTATTTCCCCTTTGATTAAGAGAGGTTTCCATCAATACTTGCTGGGTTCCCAGGATGACCGGCAGTCAGACACAGTCTGGCGATACCGCCCGTAGTAACTGCCCCACAGCTAGAAGCTGCTTCCCTTCGGCAGAGCTGCAAAAGGCTCAGCATGTGATACTCCCAGTGCATTGCAAACATGGCTGGCTTACAGCACCAAAGGCAGCAGCTAACCAGCCTGTCTTCACATTTGCCGTGGTCCGGAGACACACGCACAGTTGATCAACGTGCCTGGACCGATGGGAAAAATACACTAGCAACGCAATGGTTTTCAACTGTAGGCCTGCAGAGAAGATGAAGATCCCTGCTGATTTCTCATGTTCCTCTGAGCCAGGTAGTCAGATGATTTGAGAGGAATGTTAGGGTGGATCTCCAGACACTTCTGGCTGTGCCAAGGGCATATCCCCCAGCGGTCTCATCCTGGCTGCTTACCTCTTGGAAAGAGAAGAGGCAGGCAGAGGGAGCGATAAAGGCAAACAGTCCTGCTGCTAATGGCAGCAGCCATATCCCAGGACATTCCTCACCCCAGGCCCCTCTAAGGCAAAATGTAAAAGCAATGTATTAGAAAACTCAATTTTCTGAATCTGTGGGTTCCAACTAAACTGATGAGGGAAGAAAAGAGAAAGAGTGGAACAAAATACTTGCAGCTGTTTGAATGGGAAATTTCGGTATCATTCAGACCTCAAAATCAGATTTTGTTCAGGCATCGGCACATGTTGCTGCACTGGTTTTTACAAGACACCAGATGCTGATCTGAATTGCTTCACAGAAGCCGTTAGCAATCCAGGAGATTTAGAAGGCTGCTGATAAGAGAAGATAGAGCAGCTCTGTAAATTGTCTCATTACACATCAATAAAGGTTGAAGTGGGAGCTTTCATCTACATTTGATCTCTTCCCAAATATGTAGAGTGGTTGAACATGCCCATTTTTCTGAATAATAAAACTATTGCGTTAAACCTTGCGGAAATTAGTAGATTAATTCACCATACTTCACTGAAGAGGGAGTTGTAGAGATTTTTTTTTTTAAAAAAAACCTGCGTATTTTTTTCTACATCAAAGCTTTGGAGGCTACTGCTGACATTTGCTTATTGTGGTTTTAATTAAGTATTATTTACAATGCAACCGAAGCGGTAGTCAAAAGGTTTTTTAATGTATGCTGTATCAGCAAACCTAAGTAATAATTTCATCTGAAGTTGATGAGGTATAAATATTAAAGGTATAAATGTAAGTTTAGAGAGTAGTTAAGTGTAAACATTTCCCATTTGATTTTTAATTGCTCTGTCCTGTTTAACAGACCCTTTCTAAGTCATGCTGGAGCCTCACTTGTGAAGCAGTTGCTTTGACGGAACTGCTCTTCGCTCCCTCTGAATGGAAACAGCATCATGACAAAATACCAACAATAAGTTAGAACAGAAAGGGATCAGCGTATTGGTATGCCAGGATCTCTGCCTTTACAGTTCCGTTGAACCTGTCTGAAGCCGTTTGAAGGCACTCACTTGTGTAAGGGGCAGAGCTGGAGAACACCACCAGAATCCTGGCACTGTAATGGGGTCGACCGCACAGAGCAGCTACAGCCGTCGCAGCACGCCAACCCCAGCTTAGAGCAGCAGCCGGAGGGGAAGAGGGAAAAGAAGGGAAGAAGAAAGCATAGGCAGGCATGGCACAGTGCAGCTGGGGTGCCTGCTTCAGGATTCCCACTGCGTTCCCAGGGTTCCTATGCAGAGTCAAGTCCTCTGCAGTGAGCCTGCCATTACATAGTGAGAACAACAGAATTTGGATCAGAATAGTCTCAAAAGGAGGCTAAAGTATTACAATTAAGAATAGCCTCTTTGAAGGAAATTACAATTAGTGGACTTACATTTCCTGCCCCTGTGATCAAAGTTCATAGTCTGCTAAAGTTTTGGGGGTGGGGAGGTTGTGGTGTTTGTTGTTTTTTTTTTTTAAATTGTGTTGAGTTTAGATATCAGCCCACAGGCTTTTCTAAGTAACTTTGTTACCTTGACGGCAGAGGCTAACATTTGCAGCTTGTAATAGCTGAAATGTTCTGGTATGCTTAAGTGATTTAAGTGCTTCGGGAATTTTTACCCTAATTCCTTGAGAGCAGAACTTTAAATGTCACTTATAACAGAAGAAATTACAGCAAATACGCATATGAATAACATCATTTACAGTTAAAGGATAACTAAACATTGCTAGAGATTGATATAAACCAGAACAATTGGATCCAAACATAAGCAGGCTTTCAGACAGACTGAGATCTGGTTACAATCTTTATAGCTGAAGCATCTCTTTAAATATCCCTGACAGGAATGTATAACAACATGCACTGTAATATCTGAGTCACCTTTCAGCCATAGGAGTAAAGGTGGTGGAGACAGCACTGAAAATTTGGATATTAGGGGCGCCTTAGGAGCTGTAAAGCGAAAAGCCAGTGTTGGGATAAGCGAGGGAAAAAGTCAATAAAAAGCTCTCTTAAACTTCATGTGTTTGGTTCTGAAGCTACAAAGCTTTTGAATTGTGGACAACTAAAATGAAGTATTTACCCAACATAAATGGAAAAAGAAAGGGAGCCAACCAGATGAGAATATACCCCCATATTTGTATACATAAGATCAGCTGCAAAGAAACCTGTTCAGATACATCCACACTGTCAAATAACTTCTCTGCCTGCTTTGCTCCCAGATCTGGGCCTTTGGTCACCTGCATGAGACGGAGTAAAACAACTGTATTCCTCCACACCCCTCCAAGGGTGATTCTGAGAGTAGTTTGCTCCGTGGACTGCTCCTATAGCAGTAGGGATGAAGAGCAAAGCATGTTCTCCAGCACATCCCCATCAGCCCTGCACTCTTCAAAGACGCCTTCGCACTCTCCTGTTACTCTCCCATGGCATGCAATAACCGCCCGTGCTCTTGGGCTATAGAAACACCACTCTCTTTCAAGCTGTCACATAGCCTACGTGAGATCTCAGGCATCTCCAAGTGAAAACTGCAAGAAAGAAAACAACTGTCTCTTAGAGCCATGGGGTCCATAGGGGATGAGGGCCAAGTGCTGGGCAGTGTGAAGGCAGCTGGTTGATTCTGAGTGGGGATAAGCCTGTATGGTGCGAGTGTGACCCACCTAAAAACACTGGTCTGGGCAGTTCCTCAGGCAGATGCTGTTAACAGGGTCCATGGTACCCTCTCTCTCAGAGATTTGAACCCAGACTGGGTTATGTAAAACTACTGTTAAAAATAAGCAACTCTTTGTAAAGGACTAATTGGTATCGTGGACTGAGAATTCCAGAAAGCACCAGTCAGAGTGCTCAAACAAAGAGGATATAGCAGAATTTTATTGAATCAATTCTTCCTAATGATAAACTGCAAGAAGCACGTGGACTTAGTTTCTACATATTAAACGGCTTGTTGGGCAGATAGATTGGAAAAAGCTTACGATTACAGATACCAATGAAGAGGTGACACACTGGCTTTTGGGCATGGACAGTCAGATCTGTCTAGATTAGAGATTAGATAATTATGTTTAGCTATTTTAATAAGCTGTTTCTCATCAGGCTTAAATGTATGCTGATCAGTAATTAAAATGGCTGTAAGTATGAATCTCTGCAGTTTTTCTTTAAACAGGCTTAACTATCTTTTACTGCCCATTTATTTCGGTCTCTCTGCACAACACTGTGCCCAATATAATAAATGAACTTTTGGGGAGATCAAGTGTGAATCCATTCACATCCAGTGATAAACCATTCATTCGGTGGTTATAGCTCATTAGGTGTCATTTCAGAAGCCTTCTGTCTCCATCACTGGTACAGATGTTGGAGAGACAAGCTGCACCTTGTGGCTACGCACAGAACAAAGACCACACAGGGGTCTCAAAGATAAGGCAATTAATCTGTAATGACAATGTTTATTAACACCAGTAAAATGTGCAATGATCTCACATCAGGGGAAGAAAAGACTCTTAACTGCAATTTTATCCTAATTTGGCTGAGTGCAAGAGAATAAATTAATGGGATTTTAGAACAGGCTGATATGCTTTATGTGAGTGTTAATATGAAAAGAATTGAGAATAACACTGCCAAAAGCAGTAGTTTATCCTGTTGAAATTAGGAAGATTCCAAGACATCTTAGAGGGTATTATTCACAGAGCATGTTTAAGAAAATAATAATTGGGGCTTGGGAGAAGTCTCAGAAAATACATGACTGTTCATATTTTTAATTCTTTTGCAGGTTTGTTTTTATTTTATGGTGGTTAGTATTGGAAAATGAAAGTACTTCAATAATGGAAAATTAATATGCTCCTATTAGGTAAAAGTTTGGACTATTCTGCAAAGTAATTAAAATTGTCAGTGAAAGAAAAGCAACTGAAAACCAAAAGGCCTGCATTTTTCATTTGTGCTGGTGCAGAAACAAAACAGAAATGTTCCCGAACATTTTGCAAATAAACCAAAACAATTCTGTGGAAAATTAAGTTTTATTTTAAAAAATCTTTTTTAAACTGAAAAGTTATTCTAAAGATCATGCATAGTTGTATGGCATGTCTGATTTATAGCCCACACAGGACACTATAAGAAAGCAGGGCCAAATCCAGAGCAAGCATAAATCAGTTGTTAGCTTAAATAGAGCATTGGACTAGCTGAGAAACTCATCCTTATTCTGCTATGCTGGTAGTAAAAGCAGCACATCTCATTTCTTTCTGAATTAGCTCCCACTCTTGTAAAGGTTCTACACAACTTCCAAGTCCATTATTATTCTTAAATGAAAGACTTGTAATAATATATAGCATTACAAGATAGGGGGGAAACGAGTTCTATAAGTCAGAGTCCGTCACAGCTTAAAAAAAGCGCAAAGTCCATCTTCCCTGAATTTGGATGATTTTGCTTAAGAAATGAATGCAGGGAAGATAGGTGAGCTGAAGGGAAGACTTATTATATAATAACAGATATTGTAGGAGACAGAGTCACCTTTTCACTGAACATTTTACAAGTTTCAAGATATATCACCCCTGCCATGACATTTACCTGGGGCAGAAGAACCCACTCCAACACAGTTATCTGGGAAACCTCATTAAGCCAAATTCTGCTCCTTGACACATTTCCAGCAGCTGTTTAAAGACCATGTGGAGCCCTGCATGCATCTCAGAAGGCCTAAAGTTCTGCGAGTGCTTGCCACTAAGTAATAAAGATCTCGCAACTCCTTGCACTTTGCAAATGGGGAAATGGAGACACAGACAGAGACACTGTGATCCCCTCCCATGGTGTGGCAGAGACAAAGATAAAACATGCCTTAGGTCAGAGGCCACTCTTTCATCTTTAGACTGTGCTACTGCTATTCATAAATGTTTATTCATTTCATATTCCAAATATGCATGACAGTGAAGGCACTAGTAACATTAATATAAATATGTTTTTCATTTGCATTTTACCATACACTAGCCATGTGTGGTTTTGTGTTCCCAAAACAGGGAAACTGGGCAAATGGTCTGTCTTCAATTTGATGGATGACCTCTCCTATCTGATATGGAGTCCAAGCAAATTATCAGAAAAATTTGGTACTGCACATACTTTTGCACTGTGGAAGCATCTTCAAGAGTAATGATCACCCTAACACGGAAAAACTGTCTAAGAAAGACCTTTGTATGACTGTGAGGACAGAGTATATTTTAACTTGTATATGCTGTTTGAGTGCTCCCTTCTACCCTGGGATTAATTTCTCTGTACAGAAAACATTCCTCAAATACAAATTATTTCAAAATCTGACACAAAATAGAGCTGAAAAATAAATTGACTCGGCTGAAATAAATTAAAAATTATGATGGATGTTTTCCGAACACTAGTGAACACTGTAGGCCAGATCCTGTCCTCATTATGTATAATAAATGTTTGGTAATGGAGCAAAATAAAAGTGAAATGTATCTTCGTGCTTGCAGGATTGTAAGAAAGAAGGAGGTCCACCAGAAAAAAAAAAAAAAAAAAAAAAAAAAGTACTTTAACAGTAAACCAGGATGAGGGAAAACACATTATCAAAGTGGAGATACACCAGTGTAAAATTGGAGGAACCTAGTGATAAAACAGCTTCATGAAATATGAAAATACAGAAAATAGTTTTTCATAGAAATGCATCTCCAATGTATATTTCATTATGCTCTTGGGAGTTGCTTATGTATGTCATCTGCATAGAACAGAGTGAAATTCGTCTTTGGAGTATTTTGCGGCTAGCTGGGAAATCAACAAAATGTTTGTAAAGGGGAGCTACTAAATGCATTTCTGATTCCCAGGAGGAAGCATTTCTAGCGGCAGCAGGCATGACTAGCTCTATTTTCTACCTTGTCAGACTTTCAGCTAAAAGTGAACTGTAAAGTTCGTGCTAGGAGCTAATGACTGGTATGTGGGAAAGCAGCAAAAAGATTATGTTGCTTTTCATCCTTGGTTCAGATCTATTCCACATGGCTGTTGGTCAAAAGTCTTTTCCCATCCAAATGCATCTGGAGATAAGCCAGGATACTGGATACTCATTACAGCTTGTAGAGATGGGTCGCTGCCTACATCACATCCTAACTTGATCTAACTGGAATTTGTGCTGTTGAATTGAGCATAGAGAGTGATATATTCTCTCCGATTTCCTCGATGCAATCAGGACATTTAAGCAAATATACCTTGAGTGAGAGCAGCCATACAGAGCAACGGGACTAGCAGTGAGACCATGCCCAGGAGAGCTGTCTCTGTGTCCCAGCTCCACGCCTACATCCATCATCTGGAGGAAAAAGCTTTTTTCTTTCAGCTTGAAGCCTCGCTTGAGTTCTTGAAAAGCATATGTGGGTGGCGATCAGGCCACCGCTCTGATTGTGCGTAAGCCCGTCGTGAAGATAAGACCGTGGTGGTGGCTCTGCACTGTAGCAGCACCGTGCTGCACGTTGGGTTGCGTGTGGCACTGCTGTCCCTGGCGTGTCAGGTCCGTGGGAAAACAGATCTACCAGCACCTTCAAGCAGGGAAAAGTCTCTTGCTGGTTTGTGAGAGTCAGAAGGGGATGCGGTACACAGTGGTTTTAAATTGTTTGTGTTCACTGTATTATAACAAACTCTAAGGCAATAATTACTTCCCTGAGGTAATATCAACTGCACTAACAGCATGAGAAATTCGATCTGCCCATTTCCTGGTTTTGGCCACAGCTCATGAAATCACAACTATCAAACGCAGAGCCTGGATGAAAGGGCCATTCTCCTCTATCTACACAGCTATTTTTGGTTCTTCATGGCTTATAAATAAAATAATCTTTGAGCCTGGAATTGCTCAGGAGGTTTTTTTCAACCAAATGGCAAGTGCTTTTAGAGCACTCGGGGAGATGGGGGAAGTCAAAATCATTTTTGAGTCACAACTGGGCTTTTGAAGCATTCGAAAACGAAAATACGTTCCTAAAAAAACAGATACACATATACTCTGAGTTTGATCCTCTCCCTGGGGAAGCATTCATAGCTTCAGTGATTTCCATGGAGTTATGTCAGATTACATGAGCTGGATATTTGCTTCAGGACATTTTACAATCACAAACAGCAGCAACTTGATAAAGATCTCAACATGTTCCTTAAAGGCAGGCAAGTGTCACTGATAGACTTGTTGCAAAAATGTCATTCATTAATAAAAAGGTCCTGAGTGACTGAAAGGGATACAAATGAAATATTTCACCTGTTTAGAGTTTCATTTTTCAGTCCCTTTAATTGTGTTTATCAACCACATTTTCCTAATCTTTTCAAAGGTCTGTCTTCCTGCAATTTAAGGTCTGTGTTTGGGAACCTCAGGTTAAATAGAGCCCTCCCTTGCAGTCTCTAAGCCTGGGGACACACTGGAAAGGCAAGGACTACTGCTGCAAGATAAGAGGGAACCTGAGATTTGAAAGATGGCTCAAACCAAAGACACTGACTGAAACAGCAGGCTATGTAAAATGCGGGTGTAAGTACAGGCAGTGGCACTGGCATTATATGAAGTAGCAAGCACTGGTTAGGTAATTACAGATGGTGCTTTGAAGCCATGCACACTTACTGTGTAAGCATGTAGAGACTAAAAGCATGAAGTGTGGTCTAATCCAGAACACAGTAGCATCCTTGGAAAGAAGTTCCAAAGAAAATTAAGGCAAAAAAGATGTAATCTCATAGCATCAAGCATGAAATGACTGAATACTCGACTTCCTCAATCACTCCTACCTTAGGCAATGAAAATAAGCTTATACTCCAGGGTGAGAAGGAAAATTTATGAGAATGATGGAAATCAATCACAGTGTTTTATTCTCCACAGTGTGCAGGAATTTCTCAGAATCCAAATGGTCTTTTTTTTTTTTTTTGTTCAAAACACGAACAAAGAATACATACTGAATTAGAGTAGAAACTTTTACATCTGGTTTTCCAAGATAGAGCTGTAGCATAAGCAAGAACACAGTCCTACTTAGGGGTCACAAAGACTGTCTAATTCTCTGATTTGTGCAGCCATAAGGTGAAGATCTCCAGTTCTTGCACAATACAATCTAAGACAGAATTCAATTCTAAATCCATTACAGAACACCAAAGCTTTTATACTATTGAGCTTTTCCCCCTCTTCCAGCAAACTGATGTTAGTGAGCAAGCATGAATGGATAGTACTAGAATCAACTAATGGTAAGGATAACCCCAAAGTATTTGCACAGTTGTTCCTGTTCCCTGTCTGACCTGCTCTGCTTTATGTCAGTGTCTACTTTAAGGGGTAGGAATTGTCTTTCTGTACTGTGGTTTATGTAGTGTCACAAACATTGATATTGATCTCTTGCAGCAAAGGTTTCTGTTTGATCTCACCAGTGTAAGAGCATGTATGTTATTTTCATCAGGGCCTTTCCAGTCAGTTGATTCATTAGTTTTGCACAAAGCAGGATTGTAACTGGGCAGTGAGGAGGGGGAAGTTCTATGTGCAGAATAAGATTTAGGAATTCCTATATTTCCTGTAAGGCAGAGGCTATTTTGATGTTGGCTCATTATGTTTGGTCTTCCTTTAAAAAAAAAAAAAAAAAAAGGTATCTCCCCAAAGCAGAGGGCAATGGCATCTAATTTTCCCATCCACTGATTGTAAAATCTTTATTTAATAAACTTAAATTTTACCTTCTCCCTCTTAACTTCTCCACTAATTCTGTGACATGGTAACCTTGTTCTGAGTGTAAATGTCCTTTCTCTCCCAGTCAGAGATAACAAATGTCCTTGACAAAATAGTACATCTTCATTTTTCACAACAGAGTTGCTATCCCACTGGTTCCTTAAAAAGCAGAATTAATGTTTTGTCTGTGGGAGCAGTTTAAGATGAGATAAACTGTGGGTATTAGCCTCTCAGAGATCATCCCAAGCTGACGTTATAACCTTGTTCAGTTGATACATCTGGTGGTATATGAGCTTTTCCGTAGCAGCATCGACAGAAATGGTTTAGTTTTGGATCATGCAGTAGGATTATGAATCTGTAACATTAGCACTGTCACAGGTGGGTATTCTCCTACGTGGGCTCTGACTCACTTGTCTTTTGCATTCTTGAAAGGAGGAAAATCCTTAGAGATGTAAATCAAAGGTATTAGTAGGAAGCAACTGATATTCATCTGCAGGAAGCAGGAAAAAAGTAAAAATCCCAATGGTCTTGCATTACATCATCTCCCTCATTTGAACCATAGTTAATCCCAAACTGTTCGACATCCTGTGGATGTGAATTTAGGTGTCAAGTCCCATGAAAAGTCTCCTGTGGAGGAGATGTTGAGAGAGAGTAAGGGTATGGTTCAATTTCAGAAACCAAAGTTCAGCATGCCTGTATGTTCATGTTTACGTGGGAATGAAGGGTCTACACTCATCATGTCCAGCCAGGGCTCTATGAAGTTGCTTAAACAGAATCACCTAGTGCCACCTGAGAGAGCCACAGGAGGCTGGCTGGTGTGACACAGGACCTGTCAAAGACCCATGCTTTTCTAAATGGCAGCTAGAGCCACGTAAGGTACTATAGGGAATTTCTAATGCCACTTCATACCTGCATTCAGCCAACTGAATTGAGCCCTAAGTGTCTCTACCACTCCTTATGCAGACAGCCAAGCAGCAAGCACAGCCCAGAAAGTAAGTGGCACTAGTCCCCAAAGAACTGAGTGAACAGCACTAGTTCTCTTAATCAAAAGATTTTCCAAAGCAGAAATTTCTCTGACAGAAATTAATTGCCTCCCTGCAATTGCCCCAAAGTAGAGTGGAAGCAGAGCATCTCTGTGCCCTTCTCTCTTCCTGTCTTCTTACACTTTTAGATCTTCTCTGACACAGATGAGTAAAGTTCTCTGTGGGGAGAGTGAGTCCAGCTCAAGGTCTAGAAAACAATTTGATATGCTGGGATGTTGAACTGTGACAACTAGCCAGCTTACTTGCCTCTCAATTCCTGTCCTTGGTTCTCTTTGCCTTTCTCAGGTACTCTTTTATATATCATCAGAAGCTGTATTTAAGTAGCAAAGACATTTTTGACATTACTCAGGAGGAACAGCATCATTATTCTAGTGCTTTATAGCCCAGAAGTGCTTCAGAACCTACAGGCATGGTTGTTTGCGGCGCAACAGGTCCCTGGTGTCTAATCTCCCAAGTAAATATGTGACTCATTCGTCCTACAACAGTGTGGGACCATAAATATCAGAGGTTTAATCGCTCAACACAAGGCCATGTTCATGTGTCGTTGATGAATCCAAGTCTCTAGATAGTAAACACTCAGGCCCCAAACAAACCAAGCCTGCAACCAAGACTAAAAAGCTTTGCTGTTTTGTAGAATTTCGTGTTACAAGGTAGACCTTGTAGTCAGTAGATCAAGAGTAGTCCCTGCTGAGAATTATGCTAACTTTAATAACTAAGTTTTGTTGTTGTTCCTGTCTTAGTATCCTTTTAAGGTCAAAAATACGTTCATTGTGTCATGAACTGTTTCCAGTCAAAATATGCTTGACAGATTCTAATTAATACATTCAAAGGGACAGTTTTAGTACAGTTTCTCACAGACACTTCTATAGCAACTGTGTTTCAAGGGGGCAGTAAAACTACAGGGAGGTTCTGCACTAAAACAACACTTGGCTGTTTATCTGGGCTCAAGGTTACTTGGGTGTTACATATTGCTTCCTGCTGGAGCCTGAATTTAAGAAGGAAAATATCAAGCATCTTTCAGGTAGAGGGCTGCATCATCCTAGAGATTTTTTTAGCAAAACAAGTGGTCTAAGCCCTAGCAGAGATAGAAAGAGCTCAAGGACACATATGTGCTCCTTTGCATTCATGTAATTTCTACTTAACTAGTTGTTGCTGTGGTGCAAGCCAAATACAGCATAGAGATAACATTACAGAAGTACCACTAGGGACTTCAGCATTACAGGTACGTCACAACTGCACTTAAAGCAGCATTAAAATCCTGCTAGTTCACGAATTAATGGTAACTTTGGAAACCAAATTCTAACACAATAGCTCTTCAGGGGACAACCTGGAGGAGGAAAAGCATTTTCATTTGGCTTTGACAATCTCGCTTTTTTTCTTGGCCCCTTTTTTACTAACAGCCACTTCAAACTCAGAACTTGCAGAGTACACTCACACTCTAGTACAAGGCTCAGAATACATGGCACATTTCAACCTTTTAATCACAGCCACTGATCATTGTTCTTCATAACCTAATTTAGCTCTGCAAACAAGACAATTAAAATGTCAAGTTTCATCAGTTGCATTGATTTTTCAAGAGCAGCCTCACACTTGG
Source organism: Astur gentilis (assembly GCF_929443795.1). Taxonomy (NCBI): domain Eukaryota; kingdom Metazoa; phylum Chordata; class Aves; order Accipitriformes; family Accipitridae; genus Astur; species Astur gentilis. The sequence continues at coordinate 14,753,205 of NC_064897.1, forward strand.
CTACAGCCTTGACTGGGATGTCTCCCTACAGGCTCTGCTCTTTCCTTGCCCTATTCAGATCCCAGGACTGATCTTCAGAGGCTGAAACTCTCAGACTGAAAGACTTTATTAGTTGCATGTGATCCCTGGTGGCATCCAAAGGGTACAATAGAAATAGGAGTAACTTTCCAGCAAAGCCTCAAGCTCCACTGCTCAAGAAAATACAGTTCTCTACTGTAGGACCTGCCAGTCCTCCACTCCCACGAGTAGCAGCAAGGCAGCTTCTCCCTGTGATGAATTCCCTGCAGTGCAACAACTTTTCAAGCTTCAATTTCGAACCAGAGTATGTAGTTTAATGAGAGCTGAAGCCCATAGCAGGAGAAGCAATAACAAGCAAGATGGGCAGAGGGTTCACCCTGTTCAAACCTCCCTACATTTGAAGAGAAATAGCCACTTGTGCCTTAATACTTTGGTTCCCGAGTAAATATTGTTCAATGGGTACATTAGACAGGTCTGGGGTCTAACATAAAAACTACCATAATAAAATTATACTGCACAATAACTCATTCTTATCATAATTCCCAACTTCTGAACTCTAGGCTGCTTCAGGTCTACCTTAATCAAAAATTGTGCTTTAAAAAAATTCAGAGGAGGGCACTACAGAAAATTAGAGTTCACACCAGAATCTACACAGTGTGGGATAAAAACTAAGTACAGATGAGAAGTAAGAGAGAATGTGATTATGAAATGAAAGGTGAAATCTAGTCACTTCTTCCTGTTTATCTAATGTTACAATGCAAGAACATCACTCTCTGGAAAGATTAATAGCTAGCACACCTAGTTTATAGCAACGTAAGAGGAAATGGTGCTCCAAACAGCAGCTGTTTAACCTGTGCATTGCACATCCAGAGGAGATCATCACATCACTTTCATTGTCAAAATGTTGAAACAGTTTCTGGTCTTCAATAAATATCTCGAATTGTAGGTGGTAGGGCATTGGAGGGCTTTGTGAAAGAGTCATGATTTAGACCTTCAGAGGAGCACTGCCAGGCCTGAGGTCTGTTTTATCACGGATATAAATGCTGGGCTCACACTACCAGGAATGTCTAATCCATGACTAACCAGAAGAATCTGAGTCCACAGCATAAAAAATAACCCCAAGGTCTACATTGGTGGGTAGTCAGGAATGTTAAGCACTAGAAGGCAGTAATCAAGCATGCCAGAATTTACAAGATCAAGTAAGATTTACTCCTAACCTGACTCCTAAAAATATTGGATAGTATACACATCCTAATCTGGAAAGGTCCTTGAACATACTTCATCTAGAAATAAAAGTGGGCATCTTATGGCAGCACACTTGCATAGAATAGAAACTGACTGTCTCCAAGTTGAGATGACAGCCACCTTGAGCTCACTAGCTCTTATACCTCCCCCTGCTACTCCCCTCCCCCCCCAAATTCTTATTCGGTTAAAAAATATTAACAGTAGGAGAGCTTCATTTTTGGCAACTCTTTCTTTTTACATTCAAGTCAAGCCAGTGCTACTGGACCAAATCTTCAGCTGGTGTAAATCAGCACGATTCGGTTGGTTTCACTGAAACTCAAAAGAAGCTCAAACTTGCCTCTTGGCTTCAGTCACACTCTTCTGGTCTGCACAGAGGGTTTGCTCTACTGCCCGTTGTAGTTCATGCAGGTCACGGTTCACTGACCATTTTCCCTCTACTTGGAGCCAGCGAGACCTCTGACCTGCTCTCCTTAAGGCTTTCACAACCCAGGAAGGAAGCAGCCAGAATGATCCCTCCCTCCTTGTCTCCTCTTTGTAGACCATCGGAGCATGGGGCAGCACCCAGAGCGCACTCAAATTGTGTCACTGCGCCTCTGGGACTCACAACTGAGAGACAGTTTGGAAGAAAACCACTCCGGTTACCTCTGAAAATCTGGTATGATTCTACACTTGAGTTTTTCAGATCCTACACATTATTAAGATGCTCATGAGACCAGGATTGTCAGCAGTGAGGAATGAACCAGGGAATCCAGCTTCTCAACACCGGAACCCTTTTGTTGTCTGAGCTCTTTCAGCTCTGTTGCATACAGGTCTAGCAAGATCTTCAGCTCTCCTGTGTAGTCCAGCCACCTGGGTCACAATCATACTAAACTCCTATTTTCTCCAGCATCTTAGAGCGGTGTCCTTTGCAACTCATAGCTTAAGGAACCAAGAGTCAGTTTGGGACTTAGTGATCATTTAATTGTACATGCTCCTTCTTCTATGTTATCCATATGCACAAATAAGAACAGTGCATGTGACTCCAATTTTGCTAAGAACTATATAACTAAATGTATATCAGAAAGATATATGTAAGTAAATTTTAAGGCCAGGTTAAAATACAGAAAAACTTCTAGAGAGGTTACTGCAGGCACAGAATTATGAACCTACTATTTTTCCCTCACCCGCCCTCTGAATTTTTGGCATACCGTTGCTGTCATACACCTTGCATTGTTTGTTGCGTTAAGTGAATGCTAATGCTAAAAGAGAGTAATTTGATGGCAAATTGAAGGAACGTTTAATCTAATCAATGCTTGCTTTGAACTGCAATGCTATGAAAGCTTGTCAAATTACTGTATTTACATAGTGCAGCTGCTATTCATAAGCCTGCACATTATACATTATTTATTGCCTCACATAGGTGCTGGCAGAGCTCAGGACTGTGGTTGCACGTGCAGAAATGTCTTCATGCTTTATTGCAACCTATCTCTGGTTGCTCAAGTAATATCAGAATCTTAAGAGAACCTTCTGTGAGGAAAGTTCATATTTTTCTCCTGGTCTCATTCAAAACCAACAAGAACAGAAGCACATGAAAAAAGTAATCAAAAAAGTAAGTTAACTGAACTATTTCCAACTTCCAAAGAAGCTCTAAGCAATTTCAGTTTACAGAGAAGCTTCAAGTAACAGAAACAAATAAACAGTTCAATTTGGATGAAATCAAGATGGTATTAAAAGTAAATCTGAGCACTGTTTTTCCTCATAGAATTATACTTAGTGAATGTAATATACTTTATGAAAAAAAATATAGGCAATAAAGTCTTAATTTACAGAAAAAATTTCAGCCTACACAGGAAAACATCACACAGTAACGTTACCTGGTGGAATCCAGAACTGGAGATTTCTGTCTATGTCACCACTGCAGGGTGGCTCTTAGCAAGTTATGCCGTATCCGTGTACCTTGTGTTTATCATACAGCAGTGAAGTATGTTCTTCTAGTGAATAAGTCATCTTGCAGAACTGTAGGTGTAAACAGAATTATGTAAGAGCTAATAGCAAATATTTATATTAACTTGCTTATATAGCTGAAATCATTGCATGGATAGAAGCTACATGCAAGTGTGTAATTGTGAAGCATTAACTGGAAAACAGGAAACATCATTTGCTTACCAGCAAAAAATTGGCAGGACTGGCAAAATATTTTGAAGGCTGCTAGATACATACTCAGGATTTAGGAACCCAAAATTTAGCTTGTATAAAGTCATGGTAATAGCTGAAGGAAGGTAATACAGGCACTACGTAAGAAATTTGGAAAAGAGTAATGCCGAAAGTGATCTGGGAGCTCCACTGAATTACAAACAAATCAAAAGTTGTAACATTATACGATTGTGAAGAACAGCGGCGTGTGCTTGGGTTTTGTGAATGAAAGTTCCTATCAGTGTAGAAAGAATGTAACAAAAATCTTAAGTATAAAAGCTGTTTCAGTACCTGAAACGTAAATACATCTATGGTAGGCTTTCATTTATTAATTTTATAGCATGCTTTAGGCAAAATGGGCATACTGGAGGAAATGGGAGAATAAGCAACAAAAAAGGACAGGGGCTCAGTGGGTGAATATGTAACCAAAAAATTAAAGGATACGAATAATCAGGAAGGCAGCAGTACTGTGAAAACCTAAAGCTACTCCCCAAGTCCTGTTACTGATAAAATAGGATTTTTATGAAGAGGCCACACCAAGAATTTTTATTATTTTCTTTTAGAATATTCTGAACGCTATTAATTATTAAACAAACACCCCTACATTGTTTGTGGAAACCAAGTAAAAAAATGCAAAGCAAATATGCAAGTAAACTAACTAATAACTAGTGTTTATTCAATTACTGTTTTGTACAAACAAGCAGAATGTTTTAATATCAGTTCGTAAACATCTCCTTACCCAAACTGCATGTTCACTTGAACATCATCTATGTGCAAGTCAGCTGAAAAAAAAGCACATGCAAAACACAGGCTAAAATTCAAAGGGAAAAGCCCTTAAAAGCGCAATAAGAAGGGATGAAGAAGGATGAAGAAAAGCAAGGAAAAAAGGAATTATTCAAATTTTTTCTTGATGAACAATGTTAGAAAACTCAACCACAGAAAGACAAAAAAATATCTACTCATCTTTAATAAACTCAGTTCTGGATTGGCAAATGGAAGATTTTAAACAAGGCTGTCTGCCAAGAAGAAGAGAAGTAGAAGTCCCAGCTGTAATTAAATAGATTGACTCCTCTTCCTCTGGAAGCAGCAGAGCAAGAGCTCCTCTTTGGTGGCTCTTCAAAACTTCCCCCTCTCTGTGGCTGTTGCAGTGAAGACCACTTGGCTCAAGGGAGGCTGAGTTAGGAACAGTATGAGGACTGGAGATTCTTAGGACTTACAGCCTTTTCATTCAGGTGTTTGCATGAGGAGGAAAAAAATTTATTGGGGGGAAAAAAAGGAGTGCCTCAGCTGAGGATCTCCCTTCCTTCCTGCCGGGGGAGCTCCCAGCCTGCCAGGGAACTCCGGCTGGGGAAAAGGGCAGCAATTGCCCTCAGCTGCCTCCCCTCCTCTGCCAAGACACGGGTGCTTACGATGCAGATTGCTGGGCTCTCTCCTCTGGAGGAGGTTAAAAGAAAAGAGAATTTGCTTTTCAAATACAGAGGTTATTAGCTTCGATGACTCAACCGTACAAACCGTAGATCCTAGTTAGGTGTCCCCCTCAGCAGAACCACTCCCTCCCTCACTGGGACAGTTAGAGCTGCGTGAAGCTGAGGACACGCATCCTTTACTGAAACGTCTTATCCTTCTCAAGCGAGTTCTCAGGTTTCTGACGTTTTCTACCTCAACTGATATTGCTTGAGCAACCATTCAGCTTCCCTGTTAGGATAAGCCAAGAAGGAGGAATTCCTAGGATATGATGCAGTCCCTTATATAAGGACAAATCAGCTGAATGGTGACTTGTTTTTACAGCTTGCTTTTAGACACAGTTTTCCCTTACTTTGTCCTCTCTCCTGAAGCTCACAGCCCCAGAAGCTAGTACAACCCTGCACCATGCCAGCTGCTCAAAACCCGAGGGAAGCCGCCCTTGAAGGTGCCCTGGACCGCCTGGCTGTGACCTTGCTGGCTGGGCCAGCCAGCTGCTCTGCCGGGGGATGCTGCAGGGGTGGCTGGTATGTCCTACAGCTCATAGGCAGCATGTCCTGGGAGGAATCCAGGCTCTTCTTTCCAATCTACCTTGGTTTAAAAATCTTCTGAATGTTATTAGATTCTGTAAGACCTGACCTTTAAAAGTCAGGGGTGCAATTAACCAATCTGGCCAGCGCCACAGCAGCAGCTCAGGCTAGCCTAGGAGAGGCAGGAACCAGACAGTTCACTTCTGACTAATGTTATTAAAGAGGAACAGGAGGTGAACCCAGACGCTCTAATTAAACTGCAGCAGGTCTGCTCAGCAGGCTGTTATGATTGAGTGCAAAGCAGAGATACTGTGCAAAGCATGCTAGAATCCCTGGGCTTCATCTAATTATGTGGCATAGCATTTTTGTGTTGATTTGCTGGCAGTAGCCTGTCATCCATCTGGCAAAAGAAAGGGAAGGTATCCAGAGAAATGGGGATCCTCCAGTGCCAATGCTCTGGTCCAGAAGCCTCTATACTAACTCCCTTTATCAAAACCAATGCATAAAGGCATGGCTAGAATGGAAGGAAAGGCAGTGTGGCCAGGAGATTGCCTTCATTATCTGAATGAGTGACTCTGCTCTGTTTTCATTTGTATGTCAGAAATAGCCCTGTATGTAAGAGTGCCCCTGAAGATCAGAGGAGTCATTTGCCTGGGTCTGACTCAGAGTTTCTTTGGTGTAGGTGAAGATGCCAGCTCTAGAGCCTCTGGCCAGTGCTAAACAGTCACTTTCTCTCCCAGTCCCATCTACTTTAGATATGCACTTAAATGGCAAAATAGAAATTCTGCAGAAAGGTGAATCTTGCAGCTCTGTTGGGCTTTTTTTGCTTTTTCTGGTATTTCAGTTGGCTTGAACTGTGGACTACATTTGCCTGTGTCAGTGTTTGCCGTCCTTTCCACTGAGGATCTACTTACATTTCTTGCTTCTTTCTCTCTCTTCATCTGGCTCACAGTGAATTGCCTGTGGTTCCATGCAACCTTTTTCTGTTAACACACAGAAAACCTTGGACTTAAGATAAACTACTTTTACTGGGATCAAATGGGCCAAGCCTGAATTTGGCTTTTATTTAGGCTCGTAGCCTACCCACTCTGTAGTACAAACACAAGTCAAACCTGGTCGGTTGGTTTCGATTGTTTTGGCTCCTTGTTTCTCTCATCTCTTGTTCTGAGAAGCAGAGGAGTTTTCTTAGCAGTTCACTGTGGAAGAACCACAGGCTCTTTGTTTACTCACAGAGAGCCTTGGGCTGTCCCTAACCTTCCTACAGGACACCAAAATGACCCTGCATATTCAAGGAACCCAAATATCCTTAACATTATTGAAAATTGAATGTATGTAATGGGAAAAAGCAGGGAGGATATTCTTAAATGTAGGCATTAGCTTCCTGCAACTCTTTACCCAAGGGTCAGAGTAGGGGTCCTCCAGATTGTAATCCAATGCAGGAACCTAATCTATCATCTAGAAAAAAATCTTGGAGAAATTAGTCTTGTGAGGCTAAAGACAGTTGTTGCAAATAGATCCCTAACACATCTTAGATCTTAGCCTAAGCCTCCAAGTTTTCTAATGTTTAGCTGATTATGCAAGTGAGCAGCTATGTATTTCATGTCTGCTAAGTAAGATGGGTGCAAGACCTTGGGCATTGATTTGTTTAGGCTTAAGAACCTAATCTAAAAATCATTTGAAGCTTCCTAATGATTTCTCAGCTAAGCCTCTGAATTGCCCCTCTTACTTGTCTTTCTCTATTTGAGTACTGCTGGTAGAATTTGCAGCTGAAAAATATACTACTTTGACTTGCAGAAAAACATTGTTACCATGATTAGCTCTGAGGAAACAAAAAACTCCAACACTTTTATACTTGCTCCTGATTTATGTCTATTTTTTCACCTCTACTTTGCTGTCCCGTATACTATAGTATTGTTAATCCAGTTCCATAATAATGCACACAACTTCCAATTATTTTAAAGTAGAAGCTATAGGAATAATTAGATATATTGCTGATATGATCTATAACGAAAGACTAAACTGGCATAGGTGCATTAGTACTTGCAAAGCTAGTAGGGGTTGTGTCTCTTCTTGGAAGTAATGAAAATGACAGAAATTGCAAGTTATAAACAGGGACTGAGGGCCAATATTTTTAACAGAAGTATGTCCCTAATACTGCAAATAAGTGCCAGGAAACTTGGTGCTTCTGGAAAATCTGATTAGGTCCCTATTTGCATCTTAAGAGCTTAAATATACTTATGCTTATAGTAAATGAGAACTTTCAACGGAGGCTGATGTTGGATCTGGGCCTTTGAAAAAAAATCTAACCTCACTGAAGTGATTGGGAAATCTTTCAAATGCCTTTTAAAGATTTCCCAATCTTTTAAGTTGGGGTCATCCAAAATTTTGACAGCCATAGACCAAATGATATGATAGGAATTTGCTCAGATTGGGCTTTTGGAGACAAATATATTTTATGATCTTATAGAGCAGTGGAAAAATCATTTTGCCAGGCCTAGGTGGAAAAGACCCATGGGCCATCAGCTGTGCAGCCATGCACCAAGCTTATAGAGTGACTAGTTACTCATTAACCCCCTTTTTATGATACTTGCTCTTTTCCTGATCAAAGGAGGAAAAAAAGCATACTTGCTGCAATTCAAGTCCTACTGGAGAGAAGCATAAGATTTATTTACTACATAATCTTTTCAAATAGAATTAAAGAGAATTTAATTTGGCTTAAATCATAGACTGGTCCTCTGCGTGAGTGGATCACAACTTACTTGCCTACATTTGAGAATCAAGACTCACACAGATACTGAAATCTAAAGACTGGTGGGAAATGTGGCCAATGCTATTTGGATGAGTAAGAGGAAAGACAAGGTGCGGCAACGTTATTATTAAGAACTAGTTCCAACCATAGTTAGCAGAGAAGTTATCACATTTTTTTGTCTTAAGATCCTTCTAGTGACAAAAAAATAAAATTCCTTCCTAAAAGGGCAGGAAAAGAAAGACAGAGTGATCAAGCAGAAGGATGGGGAAACCTGCCATGAAATTTTACCTAAAGTTGAAGTATTTCAGGTTTTCTTTCAGAAAATGGGAGGGGTGCATCGGAAGGGCAATAGCCTAAAATGGCAACATTTTCATCCAAAGAGTTCCAGTCAAATCTCTACTGACCAGGGCAATGATAGTTGTAATGTACTCATTTTTCTCAACATACTTCCTCTAGTTCCCTCATATAAATTTGAACTTAACTACCCTGTCCCCCCTCCCCTCAGGCCTATGATTGTACTAAACCAGCGTTTTTACCATAACCCCTTCGGCACACAACCCTGCGATACCTCTTTGGATTCATTAGTCGCCTGTTGTGGTTTACAGCGCATCCATCTGCCATTCGTTAGGCCCTCTGGTCGCGGCTAGCAAGAAGCTAGCTCAAGTCTGGTGGAGCAAGACCGCAATGAAGCAACAGCTGAGTCTAATCCTAGCAGTTATTGTCCATGTTTCATTAGCTGTGTGTTTATGGACATTTGTGGGATGTTGTTTTCCTCCTCTGTTAGGCTACGTGCTTTCTTTTGTAATTAGTGTAGCTTGAAGAAAGATCTGCTGGAATAAATAGATGAGGCCTTTGGCTTAGTGAGAATGGCACAAAGAGTCAGGTAGGCATTTGGAGTGATGCCTTCAACCAAAACTGGACACTCGTAATGTACGCACTTCCAAGGGACTAACCCTGCCAACACACTCCACAGCAAGTGCCTAAACCCCCCCAGCGGTAACTGGTGAGCGGCTGCAGTGGTCCCCACCGGTACCATCTAGACAGTTGTGGAAGGCCCAGGCAATCAAAGAATAGGGAGAAAAAGTAGCCAGCTAGTTTTCCAGGAGTTCCCTGCCCAAACAGTCAGAATTTGATCTAACAATCCTTTTCCCAATGATTTTTGAAGTTGATTTGGTTTAACCAAGTTTCAAAAGAGAAAGACCAGGATTAAGCCTATCCACATAAGAGCTGTTGAGACTTAGCAGTTGTACTTTAATTTACATGCAAGATGATTTTCCAGGTGCAAGCAAGCTTTTCAGAGCCATGAATAGCAAAGGAAACACTTGAAAAACTAGTGAAATGTTTGCGAGAACCCTCACACAGAAGACATTGGAGGGATGAGAAGCTCTCTCTTTAGGAGACTGCTTTACAACGCAGGAATTTAGCCTAGGCCTCCTTGTTTCCAGCTATTGCAGGCACAGGGATTTCAGTCTTAACTTCTTTCTTGTAGGGGTGGGGCTGCTGCTGGTATCAATTCGAGAACATTACTTATCTCATCGCACCTAAACAACTCCCTGGAGGCATGAGCTTCAACCTAGGGAAAGAAAGGCAAAGCTGTTGATGACTTCAGTGGGTTGTGCCTCAGGCTCCATTCAAGGAAGGAAGAATTCAGTACAAAAGTCATCTCAGAAATATATAGCTACGTTGAGCAATGGCAGGGCGCTTCCCAGCTGTTGAACAATTTAACAGCCAGATCGAAAATAGCCTCCTGATACATGTTCCTCTAGGAATCGTTTCAGTGGCATGTGAGATTTCTGCCCTTTCATTGTCAGCTTTATTTCCAGGAATGTTTTTCTTTTTTCCAGCCAATGCTTTCTGTCACAGTGGCTTATCGGACAATAGGTTGCAATGAGCCTGCTGCTTCTCTGCTTTCCCAAACCCACAGTCCTGGCCTTCTTATCTCCTGTATCAATGAGTGACATACCTTTAAATGTTGTACTTCATCTAATTAAAATGAAAGTACAACCTATGCCCCTTTTCTAACCAGACCATGCTCATTCTTTTAGAGTAGTGAATTATTCATCTCTTGCCACTTCTGCTTTTTGCTGGGCTAAACTCTGAAGAATGGGAGGGAAGGGAATTCAGAGAATGGGGAGGAATAACAAAATTCCTCCTCCAGCTCTGACCTTGATAACAGTGGGGAGAGCAGGAATCACTGCCTTGGCTGCTTATCCTCCAGGACAACAGGTAGAGCAGATAGAGTAGCTAAGCCTGCCTGGAGCAGGAGCATGACAGAGCAATGCTGCTGGGGAGCAGGACCAGGATCACCGGTGGCTTTTATTGCTCCCCTGGGGATCCATCACATCTGCCCCAGGTGGATGAGCAGGAGGTGCCACAGCCCTCCCAGGTGCTCTGCTGTGTAAACAGCAAGCCCACAGGGCAGGATAATACCTATACCTGGAGCATAAGACCATATCTTTTCTTCTATATGAAATCAAAACAATAAAGAGGGGATCAGACTACTTTAAAAATAACCCTTGCTCCTGTAAGAAAGGTAAGCAAAGCTCTTAGCTTTGGCTGAACTCAGCTGGAGCTGAAGAGTTCATCCCACCCTGCGGCAGAGTCATTTGTGAGACCACAAGACTCATCTTTATCTCCTGGGGAGGCTATGTCAGGGTGCATCAGGAAAGTTAAAAATGCTGGCTAAATTTGCCTCCATTTTAAAAGCAGGAAGGAACCGATGGTTACAGACTATTCTTGCTGTCTGTGAATAGCTCATTAAAAATGCAGCTTCTAACAAACAATAAAATAAAATGAATGCTTTCCTTAAAGGTACATCTGTGAAAGCATTGTTTCAGCATCCAAGTAAAAAGTACTATTTATATTTCCACAACACTTCTGCTTTGTCAGCATGAGCCTTTCTGCAGTGATAATCCATTCATCCCGGCAGCAATACTATTACACCCAGGTTCCAGACGAAACTGAGGGATGTGGAGAGAAACTAAAGACCAAATTTTTCACAAAGTGCTCCAGGGCTGAAAGAGGAAGAGGTCACAAAAGAAATTTCTAGAAATGCCCTAGTGAAAGTAAAATCACCAGGTGTAGGGTGTGTTTTCTCCAGCAGCAAAGCCAACTTAAGTATTCCCCACCTTTGCCACAAAACCACCTTCTGCTCTCAGTTTGGCCACTTTGGCCGTTGGAGGTACCATGCCTTTCTCAGGACCAGTGGAATGATCAGGGTTAACCAAAAAAAAAAAAAAAAAAAAAAAAAAAATCAAAAAACCCCAAACAGTCTTGAGGAAAGAGCATCTTCTGAATCAGGATAATTTCATTAATTCCACATAGAGCTCATCCCCACAAACACGTGAATCAGCATGGGTGGGTAGGTAGACTTGGAGAGCTACAAACTGGGGAGCAACAAGAGACTTGGTGAGGAGAGATGGATGGGAGAATACTGGGGAAGGGCGTCCTTAGAGACCAACACCATTTAAATGCTATTGGGCATCATGCTGGCTAGCTCTCTGCCCTGCCAGGCACACTAATAGCTTTGAAAATGTAATCACCCATTATTCTGGGCAAAGCCAAACAAAAAGCACGGCAAAGCAAGGAATGTAAACCACATCTAGGGCTGGCTCCCTAGCCACTGCATCAGCCTTCATTATGAGCAATTGGAGGTTTTCTTATTTGTCAAACTGCAGATTCCCAGGGCTGTGTTTCCTCATGGCTCATATGATGTCATTGTGAATGGCTAAGTAAACACAGATTGCTGCAGTCAGTATACGGCACTCTGCAGGGCAGTAACAGGAAAAATATATATTGTTTTATTCAAGTGCTGGCAAAGAAAGTGGAATTGTTTATATTCTCTCTGCTTACTCTAAAAAGATCACAGGGTGAAACTAAGGAAGTGTTCTTAAAAAAAAGCATTAAAAGAAAAACTCAGTGATAAGAGGTTTATCACGCTGGCCTGAGAAAATAATAGCAGCTAATATCATCATAATTGCAAACTTCCTTAGTCCTAAAGGATCTCTGAGCCTTTGACACTTACCCACTACAGTGGCATGTACCTACCAACTCTCAGGAAGGAGGTGAGGATCCTACCGGGGAAAGATGACACAATACACTTATAAAACTGCCGTGGGATCTTTAACATCCCCCTAGAACAAACAGGAACTTGGTGTTGGCAGCCTCATGTAAAAGGAATGAAGAAAATCCCATCACTAAGGTCACTTCAAACTACACAAACCACTGAATGAGATAATGACTGGGAGAGTCCTGAATATATGACTTGTTATCTTTGCTATCTGTGTAATTTCTATGGACAAGAGAATCTCACACAGATAGAACCTCAGATTTTGGGGGTATAACTCATTTTTCAGCATGAATAAATTTAGCAGATCTTCCTCTCTATATAGACTTTTAGCTAAGTATAGCTAATTAGCTAGCTGAGACCAGAAGAATGCTCCCTGTAGCTATTGCTCTCTGGGGAGGCAGGGCCAGGTCTCCTGGCAGCTGTGATGAACATCATAAACTAAGTTATGTTAATCCTCCAAGTTTCAGACTTGAGATAAGTCAGAGGTTTTACAACATCCATTATCTACTACTGTGTCTTTTATTTTGTTTGAAGACATATGATGTTCATTAGCTGAGTGCCCTTAAGCATTGAATATGAAAGCAGAAATTTACCATTTAAATTTAGATCATGCTTTCCCCCTGCCACACACACACATAATTTTAAAGTTTACTCTGAACTGTTCCCAGGATTGCGTGTCCAGATCCCAAGCAGGAGGCTAATAATAACCCCTACATTATTATAAAACTACATAAAACTGTAGTTGCAGCCAGAGCTAGATGATAGTTGTTTATCAAAACAATGAATTAGTTTAAATTCATTTAATGCTGTCACTAGTACTGGGAACCAAGCACACCACACTGTAGTATACTGGATGGACCACTTAGCAGTGCTCGTCTTTGCCCATCGTAACATGCCATAGCTCTGATAGGAAACCATTACTTCCATGGTCTGGGATGAATTAATCTTCCTACCGACAGCGGTTGTATGGGATGAGCAGTGACTTGAGATCAGGCAGATCACCAGTTAGGCTTCAGATTTAAACAGGCTTTGGTTACTAGTGATTTATGGACAGTTGCTCTCCACCCACATCTGCTCTTCTAGCCTGCTCCGCAAAAGAAAAGAAGTGATACTGCAGGTGATGCTGTTAGTAATACCATTCGGTGGCTACCAGTCCCATCTCCCTTAGGGTGATCTTTTTGCCTCTAGAAATTAGCATCTCCACAGCACGTTAGAAAACCTTTGTTCAGACTGAGCTTTCTTCTTCAGCTAATCATTTCTCCACTTTGCAACATACTTCTTTGTACTGTGAGAAGGAAGCATGTGGTGCATAGCATTTAACTTATGTTTTACTTCAGTTGTTGATCACAGCCTATCATTCACTTTTCTTGTTCTTTAGTATCGCAGACCCTACTGTGCAAATGATACCTTTGTCCTTAAAGAGCTTCTCTGCTCCTGCTGCTGTGTCTCTTAATTCTCCATGTGTAATGGCAAAGCTGTCTGCTGTACAAAAAAAATTGCTGGTACAAACAAAAGTTCATTATGCCAGGTGGCAAGTGAGTAACAGGAGCAGATGTCTTAACAACACAGGGAAAAGGAGGGAGGGTTAAAAAAAAAAAAAAAAAAAAAGCATAGATAAAACATGAGAACAGCCGTCAGGACATTTGCCACCACTTTCCGTGCGATGCTAGAGGCTGTTGGAAGATTATATACTATGTTGCTAGTACCTAGTCACACAAGCCTGAAAACCATTGTGGTTTATGTCACTGTCTGATATATCTGTTCTCACATGCCTTTCTCCATTCATTTTTCTGGGAACTTCTCCAGGTGTCTGGTTCAGGTACTTGGCAATGAGCCCATCAGAAAGAAAACAATTCCTTATCTTCTGCCTTTAAAAAGTCTAGGTAGCCAAGGAGCTGCAATGCAAAATCAATTAATAGCACATTTTGAAAAGAATGAGCTCCCATAAATATTGTATTGTGCACGGTATTAAAAAGATGTAACATTTATCAATGTGTATGTCATCAGGCTTCTTATAAGAAAGAGGATCCTGAAAAATCCCTAAGTCAGTTTTCAATGTATTTTGTTGCTCTAATTCTTCATTTCCCTGTGACACAGGCACCTTACAGTCATGCATCTATTGACTGATTTGTGGCTCATCAGTCAGTAGGGCTGGTATGAGCTTCTAGTGTTCACCTAATGTCCTTTGTCAAAGAAATCCAGAAATAGCACAGAACATATGATCTTTCAAGATTTTCCCATATAACCTACTCCAGCTGGATTGTAATCACAGTGTAAAGTTTTTCTGGGTTATCTGACATTTCCATGGAGCCAAACCCAGAAAGCTAGGGTGTGCATGTAAATGAAATGAAGTATATCACAGAAAAAAACAGGGAACAGCTTGTTTTTCATTTGATGCAAGCTGTAGTCTCATCTGATAGAGTATACATGGACTTAAAATAAGACAAGAAAATTATTACAGTAAGGCTAAGGAGAGGGATAGATAGTCTGTTCAGACTCTGACCACACAGAAACAGCCAGTGCTGTCTACCAAAATGAAATAGGGAGCTCTGCATCCCTTTACATCGCTGGGTTCCTGAGGCAAATGAGAGAAGAAGGCACGCTTTATGCCATTTCTAGTTACCATTTGTGCTGATCTGTACAGACTTAGTGAAGCAGTAGCACAGCAAGGCATTTTCACAAAAGTACTTTTTGCCATCATGAAGGTTACAGATACAGGCAGTGATCCAGCATTAATGCCAGTGGCCTTGCTCACAGTGTGCTAACTGCCCTCTCATCCAGGCTGACTCACCAGGGCCTGATAAAACCCTATTTTTATGTATTTAGGGTTACACTAAGTCTTCAGCCTAGCAGCAAAACGGTATGTTGTGCCTTTCCAGGATGGGTTTGTCAGACCAGGACATACCACGTGAAACAAAATGTCTTTTTCTGCTGGCAAGAACAGCGGTCAGTGGGATGGCAAAACACCAGCCAGCCCCCAAAACTATCAAGCACTAACCCCAGCATGAGGCAAATCGGTTTGCTGAGCTCCTTACTGGCAGCCTCCCCCTCAGGCAGGGGTAAAGATTGATGGCCAGGTTGCTGCCAGCAGCCAGGGTGCTCTTGGAGAACAGCTGGTCCTGGTAGAACAGTCCCTACCCTGACCAAGGATTCACACAGAACTGGCTTTTCACTTCGTTGGAAAAACGTCTTCATTCCTTCGGGCATGAGACTGAGCTCCCTGCCCTACTCCCTGGGAAAGGAGTCTACGGCTCTCCCAGGACATGCAGGCCTTCTCTAGTAAGGGAACTTCACTTCTCTCCCCTTTCTTCCAGTTCCTCCTATTCCTCTCTTGCCCTCTGAGCATGGGAAGGGAGAGGGAGCAGGGATCAGAGCAAGAGCTGAAGGAGAGCCTTAAAAAAAAAAAAAAAACCAAACCAAATCAAACCCAACAACCAAACAAAAAACTACCCACAACAAAACAGAGAGAGAGAGAGAGCAGCAACAAAAATCCCCACTTCTGCACTGGCCGTGGCTTCCTTCTGTGCTCATGCATGTTCCTCCCTCTGCACTGGCAGGGGATGAGGCAGCAGCTCCACACTGTCCTAGGGGCAGCTCAAGGCATCTCCAAAACCAGCCAACCCTTCCTTTCAGGAGTGCCACTCAAGTAAATCACATTGCCTGCATCTTGAGCCAGGCTTAGCATCAGCAGAGCTAAATCAACTTTTTAGTACATACAGATAAGCTGAAGCAGCCAAGAAAGTGCATCTTTGCCGTCTCCCTGTAACGGTGACGTCTGACTAAAAAAACCCACAATTTAGTCCCACATGTTTCTCCAGTGCAATACAAAATAACACTGCAGTGAATTAAAGAACAAAACGGAGGCTGGTGAGGTTGTGTTGGTTTGTTTGTTTCAAATCTGCATTTCCTAAGTTAAGAGTTCCTTGAAAACAAATGGTGAGGTGTTCAGGCATTTCCTTTGAAAGAGAAATCAAAAAAACTATCTTCCAAAAAATGGCCTTTCTGCATTTTCCAGCAAAAATTCATTCATACAAAAATGCTTTGACAATAACCAGATCATCCTGCCATCTAAAGTATTACAGAATTCCCTCCTGTATTTCCTTTCTTTTTCCTTTTTAAAGATGACAAACTAATTTGACCAAGAGTGGGATGTTTTCTAAAGTCAACAGTGGGAGAAACGTCAGGGAAAATATGTACAAAAAAAGCTAGAGCCCCCTGAAAATTTTGTCATCTTGCCATTGTCTTAATGAAGTACTGGATTTTTAAAGAAGAAAGCTTTCCAACCCTTCTTTCTTCTGAAAATACTTTCTTTTTTTTTTTCAGTTTTTTCTTAAATAAATCAAACTTTTTTTTAGTTTTTACCTTGAGATGGAGAGGTGGATTTTATGGCAAAGTTTTATACTGAGAATCCTATTCTAATTTACTTTGCCCAATGTCTTTCAAAACAGTGTGCAAGTTCAAACCTTACCTGTGTCAGTCATCTAGAAAAGCAACAGTTATTTTTGTGATTTCATCTGTAAGACTTGCTCTACAGCCCGATCACAAATATACTTTGTCTCAGACACACAAACATCTGGAGGTGTTACCATTAACTATGTTTTGGAAAACCATATGTGTTAGTAATAGCACACCAGAAAGTTTAGTCTTCACAAAGGGGTGACATAACAAGTTATACAATGAAGCCAAGAGAGGAGAAATGGTAGAAGGATGGATATTACACACTGCGTTCCTAAAATGATCAAAACCATTAGACACACTAGTCTGATCATTTATCTTTTAGGTGAGAGGAGACCTGTGAAATAAACAACCTTACATTGGAGCAATGTATTATGGAATAGGATAACGTAAAATAAATTAAGCCTCCTGCTTGTATTCCATACGCAGCAACTGTTGTAAAAAAAAGGCCTGCAGGACTGAAGGCAATGGGCAGAACATTACTACAAAAATCGTCCCGTTCAGTGGCAACTGAATACTGTGTATTTTGTGAAATTCGCAGTAGACTATTCCAGATGAATATATAGAGAGGTTCTTTTATGGTGAAATTACCGTGCTAGAAGCAAGACAAGAAACACTTCCTGCTGTTAACATTAGGATGTGGTTATAATCAAAGATTTTGACAAACAATTCCTGTATTTTCCATATTCAGCACTGAATAAGGAAAGTGGCCTTCATTTCGCTAACATGCCTGTGCCAAGATTACTTTCTCCCCAGTCTCCGAGTAGTGGCAAATTTTGCCTCTAACCTGGGGGCCAGACATCTCTGTCATTGAAGGGAGATCGTCAGTACCGTTCCCTAACATCAAACTCAATTTGTGCGACAGCTGCAAGCCTACAAAAGCAGGACCGGGCATAGCTAGATGTTGCAGAAGAGCTGGTGCATCCACAAGAGCCCACGCGTGGGCATACGCAGGCAGGTAGCACCGCTAAGCGTGGGCAGCACACACATGGTCTGGTTGGTGAGCAAGAGAGCAGAAACACGCAGGGAGAAGAGCACAGGGTAAACAGTCACCCTAGCAGTAAGTGTGAACATAGATAGAGCAATTACCCTTGTGCAAGTTGGGAAATGGATGGCTCACCTTTCCGTTTCACAAGCACCTGCAAGCATTAGTTTCGTTACACTGAAACCAATGATTTTTATGCTACTTTTCAGTGGTGGCAAAAGTAAATTACTGTGCACGCTCTGATAAAAGCACAAGTTATTGTTCACTTCATTCCTTGCAATTAAAAAGAGCTTGCAAAATAATCTAATGTAGTGCTTCCTTCCAGGCTGCTATTAAGACAGTTGAGAGGAAATTAGTAAATACACCATGCTATGGATTGCCAGAGTTTCAGATGAGCTCCTTGAAACAAGTTACTTTTCTACAGACCCTTTCCACTCAAAAGTTCCTAAAACCAGGTACTTCCCACAGCAGTAAAATGCAGTTACATCTGAGATAAACTGAAATTGCCACGAACAAAAGAAATAGTCCCCAAAACTTTGTAGTAGAAACTGAAAAGTGACAGTGATTTTAAAAATGGCACTAATTACACTGACATTTGGTCAGGCCAAAGAATGTATGTCCTGATAAAGACTGCTAAAAAACACGGATGAGTAGAATTATGGTTTCTGTCTCTTCTGCAGTAGCACAGTCCTTCCAAGCAACTTGTCAAAAGGAGGTCAGTTATTGACGTCTAATTGAACAACCTACTGAATTAGCATCTGAAGCAGTCTTTGGAGGCCTGCTATGTGCATATTCAGCATGTAAAATATTATTTACCGTAAAGACAAATCCAATACTCAGTGCTTAATTTTTATGTTTGAAAGTATGTTAGTGTTTTTGAAGTTCTTGAACATGGGATGTTTGTTTAGTCCACGATGCGGCTGTGGGGATTAAGATGGAGATTTGAGACAGGTATTCCAGGCCCTTTATAACCCACCAGAACAAAAAGACATTTGAACCATTTTTGATGTTCAGATTTGGGTCCACAGAAGAGGCGTCCACGTCATTACCACTGAAGAAAAAATGTTTACATTACACTGAGCAACATGACCTCCTGAAAGGCAAGAGCAACACATTTCATCACGTAGCTGTTCAATCCTAGTCTGTATTTACTGTTACACAGTGTGCATATATATACACACACATATACACACACTGTTATATATATACACACTGCTGTACAGTATATATAAGCATATTAAAAAGTATACTTTTGATATTTATATATAAAAGTATATGTACTTTTTATATTTATATCATCAGTCAGTGGAGGACCTCACTGTGCTGTTACAGAAAAAACATACAAGCATACGCAGTAATTTCTCTGAACAGTTCACTGCTTAAGGCAGTGATTAAAATTTAAGACAGCGAGGCAGTGTAAACCAGATGATTTTTATACTTGTTACAGTTCTTCCTTTCCTTTCCCCCCACTGATCTCATTTTGCTCCATTAAATTTACCTTCTAGTTTACTACAAGCACGTTAGGTCTCAACATCAGAAGTGACTACAGTGAACAAACCAAGAGAGGAGGGGAGGCAGAGAAAACCTCCTGTTGATGTCTCTCTCACCACTCGTATCCCCCTATCACTGAACTGCCAGAGGTATTGTCAAAACTGAGTCAAACCCAGGCCCAGAGATGCAGACCCAGAAGTAATGACTGCATGTTTACATCCATGGCACACCAGGGTCAGAAAAGGACTCTGCATTACAAGTTCATACCCAGACACACACAGACACCCCCGAATGACCTGCACTTTCAGGAGCAAATTAAATTCTTACGGTAGTGTCTTTAAAACAAACCATTACTTCCCAAAGCTGGGCACAGAGCTGTTGAAGGAGGCAGCACATCGTGTGCCAGAATCCTGTGGCATCCTGCAGGCTGGAGCTTGCCACATGCTCCAGGGGGACTGAGATTCCAATACATGAGGGGCCTCCAAGAGGGTGAATGGGGGATGAATTCTAACAAAAATACACTTTTTAAAGAAAACAGATACTTCATTTGTGAAAGTGCCTTTCGATCATTATAACCTCTGGTTTAAACCACTGGTGTCTCCTGCCAAGTATGGTTTACTGATGACACATCATCATGGCACCAGGAATGGACTTGTTGATAAGTTAAATAATGGGACTACTTTCAGATCATTTTTATAGCTGAGAATTCTCATGGCATAAAAGAGTCATCATACAGTTATTTCACGGTGGAGAACTGTTATTTTTCTTAGAATAACTTTGAACTCTGTAGCTTTTGGGGAAGGGGGATGTTTTTCAAATAAAACCCTGCTTCCATTCTTCCCCCAAAAGCTCAGCTTGTATTAGCTGGAACAATAACAAACTCGTGAAGATATGTATTCAGGCAGATTGTAAATTTAGCCAGAGCATTTATATGTTACTAAATCCAAACAAAGATCTAAAGCAAGACACAAAACACCACCGAAAAAAAAAAAAAAAAAAGGTTGCAAAAGATATGGACTGAGATTTTTAAAGCTAAGGGACTCAGCCACACAAGTCCCAAAGAAATTGATTAATTATGTGGTTGATAATCTCAGTTTATATGCCAAGTTAATTCCTGATATAACTTCATTGTCTTCAGTGGAGTTACACTGCAAATGTATTTGACAGATAGTCATGTTTCTTCTCCAAGAATAACTTCTAAGGCAGAAGGTTTAAACATGAGTGAAAGAAAGTCCTGGGCCAAGTTCTACCCTAATTTAAACCCTGTACAGAACAGCTGACTTGGAAGCAAGGGTGTAAGGAAAGGCAGAAAGAGACATGAGTCTATTCTTCCTTTGCTGGGACATTACATCAATTCTCTTAGGTAATGGTCATGTCTCCAAAAAACACAGCAGGAATCCAAATTGCAGTTTGTTGGAGATTCTTTCATTCTAAGCCTGCAAGTTCTTGTATTTCACAAGCAGTAAGTATTCAGGAAAGAGCCTGGACTAGTCTCAGTGGAGGACCATGAAATTCTCTCCTATTAGGTACTCCATGGATCCGAATCTTGCCTGCTTCAAAACCCATCTCATCTTCTTTGAGGATAAGAACTGGAAATGGCCATTTTAATACAAACATTGGAATTAGTCACCAAATTTAATCAGAAAATAATTCGTTTCAGACATTCTCAACCTCAATGTTATTTTGAATCAAAACCCAGCATTTGGATTATTTTTTTAGTGTGTTGGGTTATTTTTGGGTCCTTATTAGTAATAGAGTTAAGCATGTCTAAATAAGGCTGATGGGTCAAACAGGGTGGACACACCTTTGCTAAGGTGAGAAGGAATTAATGCCCATCTCAAGTCTTTCTGTGCAGCATTGCTAAAGACACGGGGAAGTTTTATTGCTTTGCCCAAAGCGTCATTTAAGCCAGCGGCAGAAATCTGAGCACTACAGCTCTTAAGTGTAGTGAATTCCTAGTGTCCTCACTTCTGATTCTTCTGCTGGCAGAACTTATTTTACTAAAAGTGATGTAACCTGGCAGTAAGTGAGCTCAGCATAAACAAAATGGCTCCACATAATACCTCTGCTCTAGGGGGATCACTGCTAGGGCAGGCGATGCGGGCCAGCAAGCTGGTCTCTGGACTGACGGCCCGAGCACTTGGATGCCCTTCCCAGCTCTCCTCTCATTGACTATTTTCAGTCAAGTCGGACAGCAAGGTCACATACGTTGTTTTAATACTCAACTGGATGTCAGGGGACCATCTGCTAAGCACCCCTAATGAGGCAAAAGTGAAGACATTTCATATCCAACATGGTTTGCAATAATTATAAACAGGACAGCCACTGGATCAAGAGCATCTCACATTCCCCATCTGTGAAATGCAGCTGCTAATCTTCAGCCTCGTAAAAACGTGTGGAAGTGAAAAGCTCCATAGGATGGGCTGTGACCACTGCCTTGAAGGAAAGCAGGAGTATTTTGAGGGAATCGGCCAGACCAGAAGCAGGGAGGTTGAGCATAGCCAGCCCTGCAGGAGCCAGGAGCTCTGCACGGCCCCGAGTGGGCATGCCCCCGAAACTGGCACAGAGCACGTGGCTCTGACGCTGACACTTCCCCACTCACCTGGACTTGTGCTGAGGTGGCATTTTCTTCCCTTCACGGGCCCAAGCGAGCCTCATGCAAGTACCTGATAACTGGCAGTGCCAAGCGAGCAACTCTCTGGGTTTGCTGTGCTCCCCACCGAGACCTGTCCGCGAGGGACACTGATTGCCACCTGGCCCCATGCATGGGAGCCACCTCCCACCCTTCCTTCCTTTTCTTCAGCTCCCTCCTGCATATGTGATCATTTGTTATTTCTGCATACAGGCCTTCCTGCTGGAGATGAATACGACCTACTCTTTCCCTCCTCACCAGAGCTTACGTCCGTGATCTCTAATTCTTCACTTCTGTAGTACTCAATGCCTGTACCATTTTACACCATGTACATGGCTGTGCCTCTTCTTCTCCCAGGCTCATCTCAGCTGCTGCGGCCCAGTTCTACCTTTTCTCCTTATCGCTTGTCACCTTCTCCCCTCCTTCATTCGGGCTACCTCCAAAATCAACTCTTTTCCCACTTTTCCTTCAGAGATGCTGCTCTCTGTCACCTGTCTCAGACATTAGTGCTTGACAGACTTTCTTCCAGGCCCCTTCATCACTTTGACCCTCCTCTCCAGCAATTTTCATCTCCAAGTACAAGGTTGTCATAACTAAATGGACCATGTTTAAATATGAAAATAGCTGCACAGTTTCCCCCACTCTCTTCTGCCTTTTTTCTCTCTTCATTATCTACTCCAAGTCCAGGCACAGGCTCAGGGTAAGGCACTGCAACACAGGTAGCACATCACTACTACTCCTTCAGAGCACAGCTGTGAAAGAAGAAAGCATTTTTTAAATCTGTTCTTGAAAAAGATGATGGTAAGGAGTCTTCTGAAAGCATGTCAGGAGAACTTTTACCCTGCACTTCCCCAGTCAAAATGGAGGGAAAAAAAAAAGAAGAAAAAAAAAAGAATATTCTGTATATTTTACTAGCAATTAGAGAATAGTCATGACCAAACTTATGAAACATCAAGATGCTTAAAACATTCCAATTGAGGTAAAAAGTGGGCAATTTACTTTAGCTTCATAAATCTTAGAGAATCAGTCTTTGTCATGTAAATAAACCATGTAATAGGTTTTCTAGAGATAGGTAACACAAGTGGACAAATCGTAGAATCATAGAATGGTTTGAGTTAGAAAGGACCATTAAAGGTCATCAGATCATCTCAAGCTTGGTGACTTGTACTCTAGAATGTCCCTCTGTTTTTCCACTGACTGTAGAGGGAGGCTAGATATTTACCTAAGCCTTCTTCATGTGGCTAAAATTAGGTTAAATAACTCCTATCTAACTGGAATAAAAATGATAAATCGG
Source organism: Astur gentilis (assembly GCF_929443795.1). Lineage (NCBI taxonomy): Eukaryota > Metazoa > Chordata > Aves > Accipitriformes > Accipitridae > Astur > Astur gentilis. Next base: position 14,776,306 of record NC_064897.1, read on the forward strand.
TAGATGAAAAGCTGGACATAAGCCAGCAATGTGCAGCCCAGAAAGCCAACCATATCCTGGGCTGCATCTAAAGGAGCATGGCCAGCAGGTCAATGGAGGTGATTCTGCCCCTCTACTCCACTCTGGTGAAACCCCACCTGAAGTACTGTGTCCAGCTCCAGAGTCCTCAGTTCAAGACATGGACCTGTTGGAGCAGGTCCAGAGGAGGGCCACAAAAATGATCAGAGGGATGGAACACCTCTTCTATCAGGACAGACTGAGAGAGTTGGGGTTGTTCAACCTGGAGAAGAGAAAGCTCTGGGGAGACCTTACTGCAGCCTTTCAAGACCTGAAAGGGGCTCATAAGAAAGCTGGGGACAGGCTTTTTGCTGTGGTTTGTTGCAATAGGACAAGGGGTAATGGTTTTATTTAGACTGGATATAAGGAAGAAATTTTTTACGATGAGGATGGTGAAACACTGGAACAGGTTGCCCAGAGAGGTGGCAGATGCCCCATCCCTGGAATCATTCAAGGCCAGGCTGGACGGGGCTCTGAGCAACCTGATCTAGTTGAAGATCTCCCTGCTCATTGCAGGGGGGTTGGACTAGGTGACCTTTAAAGGTCTCTTCCAACCCAAACAATTCTAAGATTCTATGAAAAAGGGCCTAGTGCAGACATCATCATGGACGGAAAACAAGCTATACAGAGATCTTCTTGTAGTATACTGACATCCACATCAGGACTACGACTTGAAAAGTTACTTTGGCTAAGAATTGCCACATTCACTCTGAGGGCCAAGGAGAGTATTTCTGCAAAGGCTAAAAAAAATTTTAAATGTAGGATTTCCTAAGGAAAATAGAAACTTAAAATAACACCGATTTAAAATTGCTTCTTGTGCAGTGATCTCATTTCCTTAGGATCAGCTGCTTCTTACTCCTCCAAGTGTGAGGCATAGTTAAATCTTTCTGAAAACTAATGTTCTGGTTGTATTTAAAAAATAGGTTCTGATCAAGCAAAGCTTAATTAATTATCTTTATTCTGCAGAGTATTGCCTTGTCCTACTCTTGGGCACAGAAATCTGGGATGTGGGGCATTCTCATGGCTTTAATTTTGAAAAGGATCAGAACTGGGTTTAGCTGTCACCTTTTACTGTCTGTCTGCAACTGAAAGAACAGAACAATCCTGTAGGGCTGACGACAAGGAAAACTTTTCCTATAGCTGAAATTACTGCAATCATAGCTAGAGCAGTGGTATCTCTAGCTCCATTTTGGAAATGCAGAAAGGATTTTGAATAGTTGGCAGTGGTGAACACTTTGTTTACACCCTAGAAATTCAAGGCACTGCTTAGTTTTAAATTAGAACATAATCAATATCCTAACAAAGCCTTTATAGATTGTTTTTAAAGGGGCTGAAAGGATAGAAAAAATTAAATATAAGAACATAAGTAGCAAGATCTTAGCCCATAAACTGAACTTGAGACCTAGTTATCCAGTGCTCTAAAATCTAAAGCTTTATTTCTACTTCTGAAAATTCATTAATAGCATTTGTTGATCATTGGTTTAAAGTGTTATAGCTGATTCCTTCCAGTGACAAGTAGGCAAAACATGGAAGATAAATTGTTGCAAGGAATGCATGCCAAAATACAGAAGGAAGCTATTTAGCCAATTTTACCTTCCAAGGTTTAAAATCTGAAGGGAAAGTTTTCAAGAATTAAATTATTTTGAACACCCCTAGTTTTGAAGCTTCAAAGCATGCTGGATCAAAAACTGCCAACCCTTTTTCCCACTGGTTATGGGAAATCTAAAGCATCCAAAATAGGGTTTTTTTCAAATGTTGTCTGCTCATAGCACTATAAATGGAGTTGGTTTAGCTTTTTAATCGTAGAAGCTATTGTGACAAAAAAATAAGTGGGGAAAAAAGTTAGAAACTACCATTGAAAATCTCTTGGTATTCTTTGTCCTGCATTGTTGCATGGGTAAATATTTTTTGTTTTCACTTTGTTTCCCCCCCCTCTAAAAGTGTAAAGTGGGCCACAAACAGTGAAGAGGTCTTGACTCCCCCAACTAACAAAGCTGAATTCTGCTCACAGTTCAGGGGAGCTGCTACATGCCCAGTCACACAGAAAGGTTTGCTGGGAAAGCTTTAAAAAAAACAGATGAGTTGATGGCTTGTGCATCTCACCTGGAATATTTTTGTTCCTCCAGCTCTTGTTGTACGTTTCCTGACCAAACGGTTCATCTGGGAGTATGACCCGACACTAGGTAGGTTGCATTTTATTCTATACACGGGGTATGCTGTATATAATACCAGGGCTGAAGTAATGGAAAGTCATAGAGTTAATATTCCAAGCCTCAGTCAACCTTTAAATTTGCTGTAAAAAGCTTCTCTATAGTCATTTAAAGCTGGAACAAATTATTACCTAAGATGGCAGAACAGAGAAGCAGTAACACAGTCAAATGAAAGCAGAATTAATATATGAGGCACATTTCCGCCCACACAGAAGTCAGTGGGAATTTTGCCATTGAAAACAATTGCGTTAGTATTTCACTCTGAAAATTATTTAGTGTGCGATCACTTTTCTGCTTTTGGATAACCCAAACATCAGCTGCTAGAGAATAAGGTGGCTGGGATACAGATCTCAAAAATTCAAGCAGAAAAAAAAAAAGTAGGTGCTTACAGTCAGTCTACCTACCCTTAGGTAAGTTTTTTGCCCTCATTTTCAAACATACATTGTGTCTCACTTTTTGGGTGACCAGATAGGGACACCAGTCATCAAAAGAACATCCATGTCTCCTCCACCACTCCCACTTAGCTGTGTTGGGTCTTGCACTTTTGAGAAGCTGGCACAGATACCTCAAAAAAACCTCTCAAACAATTGCTGTGAATTAGGGGCCTTGCTTGAAAATTCAGTCCAAGGTCCAATTTTTTAGTATTTCATAAGTTAACATATATTTGAATGCTCTACACTAGGGAAAATCCAGGCCAAGAAGTCTGAGATGAGGCATTCACATCTTAGAAGGCACCTTCAATACCTCAGGACTAAGTACTTGCACATGAAGTAAAGGGCTGGAAAATTTTCTTTTTCTCCTACAATCTGTTGCCACCTCCTTCCTAACCTTTCTTTGGAGGCTCAAATACAGATCGTGCAGTTAAATACCTATTTCTTTGTTAGGGTTCTTTATCTATGAGGTCACACTAAAGAAATAGAGAATGCCATACATTTGCACAGCAGAAACAAATATGAAAGTTTAATACACTTGATTGCAAAACCCAGGCAGCCCTTTCAACAAAGAAAAATAACCAATATGGGACTAAGTATTTTCATCTGGTAAGATGAAGAAATGACAGATATTGGAAATCTCATCTTGGGAAAATAATTCTCAGAACAACCTGAGCTCAAATACATTCTTTTTTTCTGCTAACATCAATATATTCATCAGTGAATTATAAGTCACCTGCCTTGTACTGCACAGTGGGATGTTCAGGATAATTCTTTGTTAGTATTATTAGTATTAGTACTTCACATCTCTATCACTAATGTATAATTTTAAGAACTTGACAATAGAAGAAGTATATAAAGTGTTTTGTATCAGTATAGTCCAAGTCCATTAATGTCTTAACAGGGACAGTACATGCAAAAGTATCCTTGTTGCCTTGTTTAAGCACACAAAGTCAGTTATTAGCAAGTTGCAAGGTTTATAATTTTTTGCCCCATTATGAAGGGCCTATGTCCTTTTTGGTGTACAAGACTTGACATTTGTTTCTGTTTTACAAATGAATACAACTGCAAATTATCCACGCCCCTCAGGAATATAGTCATCTTCTGTTTGGAATATGAAAAGCTTTCACACAGACAACAGTCCTATCTCAATAAAATAAAAATTAACTCTCTTCTGACTTACTGAATTCTATGTTCTCATTTGGTTTAGAGGATAACAGCTTAAATCATGTATTACAGTTATTGCAAAGCTAAGTGCTTTAAGTTGCTCAGAGGAAAAGGTTTGAGAAATGCAAAAACTAATAAACTACTATCAATAAGTTATTTCATAATCACAGTAATCTCTGGTGGAAGCTGCCCACCAGAGACTGGTTTTTAGAGTACTGTTTTTTCAAACTATGAATCACAACAGGATTCAAAGAAGGCTCTGAAGTGTTAGAGAAAAAAAATCTCCTGACATTCTAACTATTATTCAGGCCTTTGGAGATCAGTCAGAAAAGCACTGTAACTTCAAAAGCTTTGAGAAACAGTGCTTTAAAGAACCCATTTCTGTCTTTAGCATGATCATCCCGTGGTGATTTAGTGGCCAGTTACCTGTAAACGTCACTGAGCTGAATTTACTGAGAAGTTTTAGCTGAATAGATTCATTTCTTCTTAGCAGTCACGGACTGGCAGTTTGGTGGGAAGAAGGATATCTATGTATTCCACCAATATAAAAAGTTTAAGTTGTGTCAATGAGACCCATTTGCCCTTCAGGGAGAATAAGTAGCTTTGTCAAGTAATTTTGAAAGGGCAGGAGTAACACAGATGCAAACTCACTAGCTACTAAGCAACAGGAGGTTTTGCCAAAAATCACTGGGGCTGTGACAAAAATGTCATATTTATAGTTTGTTTGTTATGTCAAGTTTTCAACCACCCATTAGCCCCCCTGATGCAAGGAATCTCCAGATAATTCCTATTTTTAGGAAAGCTTTCACCAAGCTGTACAAGGCCTGATGGAAATTCAACATTATCCTAAACTAAGCATCAGTGTAAAAAACCTTGTCCTCTTAATTCAAGGGTGGCACATTTTAACTGGGAAGGAAAAAACACACCTTATAAATATTCTTTACTACTCTAACCTGCCAGAAGAAAATGAAGGACCATATTTTTAGCAGCATCTGGATATACTGCTGTATCTCCAGGAGCCAAATTACAAACCACAAAATAACATTTTCTGGCGGGAGGAGCATCACTGAATCTTGTAAGCTTTGGCACATGGAGCTGCTGCTGAAGTCAGGGCTTTGCAGCTCTGCCACTTTTGTGCATGATGTTGGATCTGTGCAAGCATCGGTCCAACAGCTGCATCTTCGCAAAAGTACTTTACACTGCGCTTTTTATTTTACTATTCTCAGCCAAGGGGTAAGAACTGCAGCAAAGGTCATTTTCTGGGGAGTGTTAACCATCAGCCTTGACTGCTCCATCAATTCTGTCTAACTGGCAAGTCACCGTCACCATCTTGGCATGGTTGGTTTTGTTTGTTTGATTTTTTTAAAAAGTGCCTAATCTCTCCAGCTAAGTGCTTATCTGGCACTATCAAGGTGAATGAGTTTCCACTTTCAATCCTTATAATAAATCACACAACTATCTCATGTGTGCAACAGAATTAGAAGGTCCAATGAAAGAGCTCTATGCAGAAATGGGCTGGAAATGCACATTTAAAAAAATATACAATTGTTTTATAAAATCTTAAATATATGAATTCAGCATTACATTTAGTCTTCTTTAGCTCATTAAATAGGTACTGAGAAAGGGGATTGGGTTACCACGTGAATTTCACCAAAATTCATTAACGTTTATATGTTTTTAAGTAGGACACAACTTGCAAATTGATAAGCAAATTTAGTGTGATGTTAGAAGGCCTAAAAACACTTAGCCTGGTTAGGGCACCACTTAAGCCACAGCCTAAAAGCACTTCACAAACATAAGCAACGCACCCGCAGCGGATTTAACACAGACCTGGAAATTCGTGCTATATTTCATTTTGGCTCTATTAAGAGGTTCATAGAAGCAGCATGAAAATGAGCATTCCTGTGTACCATTTGAGCAGTGCTTGCCAGGAGCGGCGTGGCAGCGGGGTGACAATTTGCCTGCCACCGAGGCACCTTGCCTCGGGGAGAGTTTGCAGCCTGCAAGCAGCCACCCTCGCAGCAGCACCGCTCCAGGTGGCTCTCCACCACCTCGCCGCTGCCACAAAACCAGAAGCGTGTAGATGTATAACACCTGCCAGCCTGCATCGTCTCGGGGATGGACATACTCGGTGGGGATGAGTTTCGAGGTGGAGGTGTAAAGACCTTTATTTGGCCACCTACCCTCTGTGGGTAAACTGGTAGCCTGAATGCAGGGGTCCCATGGACCTCAGTGACCCAGGGCTTCACACCATGGTTTTCAAGGGCGCTGTGAATAGCTGCTCTCCTCAGTGCTAGTTAAATAGGAATAACAGTCTGGATTTCAGCAATTTTCCCCATGAGCTAGTGGCGGTGCCCAGAATTTAGGGTGCCTTCAGCTGATCTCAAAGGTGGAAAGACATTGTGGTTTGTGGTCAAATAAGTGATATATAATTGATATTAATTAGAGATGCTGAATCAGAGTAAGTCATCAAGGGAACTGGTAAATTTCTTTTTTCCGGGGGGGGGGGGGGGGGAGGGTGCAAACAACAGCAAAAAAGGAGGAGGAAGGCCAAAGAGTCATCACAGCAGTAGCCAGACAGCATTGATGGCCTGCAGAATACCTCATGGGCAGATTACCTGCCTCTCTAAACCATGACATGCAGGGAGAATCTCCTGGATCAAATGATGAAAGAAGAAAATTCATTGTAGCTATGGCTAAGTGGGTGCTTTTAAAAATAAATTTTGCAGTATTTCTCTGAGAACACATTAGTTGTTCTACCAGAATCAGGACAATCTGCTTAACTAGAAACAGAGCTGCAATATCCAAGATTTAAAAAAAGAGGGGATTATGAACTGGGTTGTGTCATTTGTTCTGAATTAGCATTTCTATGTATAGTTGGGAGAACCAGGTGCTTTCTGATGCATAGAGACTTACAACATCCACTTTTGCCATATGGGGAAAAAACCCAAACAAATAAAACCCCGAGAAAGTGCAGGAGACAGGTTTCTCAGCTCTTTTCTTGATTCTGTCACTGATTTGTTGCCCACAGTCTCTCTCCCTCTGCTTCTCACCTATAAAATCCTTCATTTAAGTAACTGGTGCTCAAAGAGTTAAGACTCACATATCAAAGGTGCACAGAAACACCAAGCATTTCTCCAGAGACTGAATTTTAAACAAAAGTCTACTTATAAAATAACAGCAACCAAGGAGATAGTACTTTTGTCGACCTTTCTAGAAGTCACTTGGCTTTCTCACACTATCCCTAGATGTCTTTCTCTAGCTGTTCACGTATTGCATACAACTTTGCTAATCCTCTGAAAGGAAAATTGTCTCTGAGCAGATAATCAGCAGGACAGTGCATGACAGACTGGCCTGTCTATGTAGTCAGAGACAGAGAAAGCATAGGAGTTTATTTAATTTGAATGGGATAGAGAAAAGACTATCCATTACTTTGAAGGAGCAGAGGCAACCATAAAGAAACGAGTCTTAAGAAAAATTCTAATTTTGCTAGGACTACCAGATTAATAGTGACATTTTTAAAGAGTATTGCTTCCAACTATGTCACAATTTCTTTAGGTCACTCGGATTTTTGTTCGCTCTTTTTCTACTGGGAGGGAAACAACCCAGAGTTGGTGTTTCTGTAAAGTCGTGTCTAATGCAACATACCAACAGCCCATAAGACACCATCAAACATGGGTAAAGTGTGTAGGTATCAGTAAAGCAGCAAAGGTGGGAGATAAGGTGGTAGAAATTGTTGTCCCACTAGCTTAGTTATGAAAGGCCCATGATAGCACCATTCTTCTCCAGCATAACATGAAACAGCCAAAGGACAGCAGAAAGGTACACGAGGTAAACAAGTGCTTGAGGGAGGGAGACACACACCTCTGTTAGTGCCCTGAATTATCTCGCAGCAGAGAACTTAATCTCCTATAGACCAGCTCAAGATTTATAAATTTCACTGCTGTGGCAAGAACAGCAGAAATCACTTTGCGAATATATTGTCTACATTGGCAAGAAGGCTTTTCCCATTGGAAAGCTTGGTGCGGGAAGCTTATTTTTACATTAGAAGGGTAGTTTTGCCTATATAACCACACCTGTAGCTGTGGGTTCTGTTAGCAAAACGGTATCATTCAGGGACTACAAGGGAAGTTTGCAGATACCACATGTAATGTAATTAACATTACAACACTAGCAAATGTTGCCAGCCTGAATTTCTCTTCTGCACCTGATAAATACAGATCTGTACAAACAACATAAACTACAGAGCAGAGTGGGAATATATCCAAACTAGCTTCCATCAAAATGGTTGATAACCAGAAACAGTTTAGCAGTGGGAACCAAGACCTCACTAAGAATAATTTACTCTAGCAAGAGAAGATGCAAGAACTATTTTTCTGGGGTAATCTTGTGCCAACGGAGCCATGAAAAAGAGCTGAGGTCCTCAGGTCCAACTACAGTTCTCAAGGACTGTCTTTGCTCTCTGGTTTATTCAGCTAACACGTTGCCTGGACAGCTGGAATACCATCTGAATACAAGCCCTTCATCCCCAGGATTGCTTTCCCTGCTGTAGATCACAAGTTGAAGAAACACATGTCTTTGTATAGTGTAGATTTCTAGTTTTCTTGACTTGTGGCTCACTCAGCAAGTTTGTCTTAACACTCCTGAAGGTTTACTGCCTGCCTCTACCCTAAAAATACTAACTCCCAGCAACACAGCTGAGAGAGAAATTGCCCAGCCAGCAAACAGAAGTTTTAACAAAGGGGCCCATACTAAAGTAAGTGTTAATAAATCATTAACTGATGGTGCCTTCAGCTCTAGGGTGTAAAGGTTGACAGACCAGCAGCCCCAGTAGGAAGGCAGCCTGGGGAAGCCTCCCCTCCCAGCCCTCTCTTCCTCCTGCTGCACAACAGGATACTGCAGTCTACACTGCTAGAGACCAGATCATCGACATGACCATGATTAAAAATAACCGTTTTCCGTAGCGAGCAAAAGAGGAGGAAGTTCTGCCATCATCTTGCAGAACTTTGCCTTCTGCATATTTCATCTGAACACCCATGTTGACAACCACGGCTTATCCAAGCACAAGCTAGCAATAACATATGTGGTCCAGTATGGGCTTTCAGCCAAAGCGAGGTGGAATGGTAACCAACTGTTTGGGGCTAGGAGGAACGGCTGCCAACCTGCGTTTCAGGCAGTACCATGACAAATGTGTAGACGCTTAATAAATTGCTGGAAAACAGCCTTCTTTTCAAGCCAGACTCTAGCTATTAGCATCCTCAATTTTTATTAACAAAATTACTCATTCCTTCTGCCTCACTGCTTAAAGCATTCAGTGCTCAATAGCCCAGATTATGCCTTCCTAGGCATCTTCCTGGGCTTCTATTTTTCCCACTTCAAAACAGTAGAAACATTACTTAACTTGATACACGTTTAATACATTTTAACGTTTTTACTATACTCCTTAGCAGTAGGAATTTGTACTGAATGTATTAAAGTAATGAGCCGTGAAAGTATTCCTGATTTCTCTGAGGTGTTTGTAAGGAAATGGACTGGTATGGCCTAGAGCACCTTAAACTCCCAATACTGGCTTCTAAAATGCTCAGCAAAGGCTCGAAATGATGAAATTGTAATTGAGAGCAGCAGAGGAAGATGCTTAAAATAACATGGGAAGCAGTTATCTGAAAATGTGGGTTTTCTTTCATATGAGTCTCAAGATGAAGATAACTCCTGATGCCAGTAATAAAAATATTGCCTTTTTACAGTAGCTCGACAGACAGCAAAAATCAGAATGGCAGTGGCTGTTCTTGCTGTAGCTACAGCTGCAAAATATTTTGCCCCTACTTCTCTTCTTGCTCATCATATTCTGAAATATTCTCCAGATGAGCAGAAGTTTCCAGTGCTTGCTTTTGCACCTTCAGGAGAGCAAGCTTTTGTTTTGCTTGTTTTAGGTGTGAGAAAAGTCTCGCTGGTTAGTTTTCATTTATATTGGCAGAAACAAGGTGAAACTCACAGCTTTGCTAACAAAGAGCTCTTGCCACAATCAAACAAAAAAGCGTAGCAAAATATGGTTAAACTTGTCATGGGTGTAATTCCTACCAGGAACTAATGCCTCTGCTTATCACTGGTGGGAAAGTTAAATCAGAAATTTAAAAAGCAGTTAAAGCCTTGAAGCTTACTTCCTGCTAGTTAGCACTGCTCTGGCTTTGTTGGTTTTCTTTCAGCAGGCCTTAATTAATCTAGTTCCCAGGTATCTGTACACATTTTCTCTGCCTATCTCAGTAAAAGCTGGATGAGGACAGAACCTGTAGGAATGAAAATGTAACACCACTCCTTTTCTCATCAAAAGAAACCCAGTCTTCACATACAGGAGAAAAATCATACACAGGAGAAAAATCATATGCAGCAGAAGCCAACAAATAGACGTACTTCCCATTATTTTTAGAGGTATCTTCAAGAAAACTGTATTTTAGGATTTCTGTTTGGAGACCAAAATTTATTTATTGAAAATATCAACACACCAAGAAAAAATGCTTTTCTGTAGACTAGTTTTATATCTCCCTAACATGTTCTAAACAAAAAGCAAGTTCTGGGGATGCAACACATCCTTTTATACCAAGATGAGAACTTTATAGTCTAGTGGGTCTATGCATGCATAAGCCATCTATTACCTTCCTACTTTATTAAAATAGGAAAACATGATAAAACCCAAACTGCTCACTAAGCAGCAGACCTAATGAAGCCTTATTACTTCTGAATTTGTTCCCCATTTCATACTGCAGTAGTCGTTTCTTTGCATGTGTCCCCGTGCTCCATGGAGCATCCTTTGTCCCCCATGAGTTCCCCACAGCACCTGAAGATTCTTCTAAGGTCACCTACTAATAGTCTTTGCCAGTCTGCATGGACCAGGGACAGCCCCACACCCTGGCTGGTGCAGAGGCACATGCCTGCTGACTGCCCAGAGCCTACACTGGCTCTTCTGCCCTGTGCCTCCTTAGAGGCATTAATAGGGTCTCTATTCTTACCCAGCCTGGATTTATACGGGTCAGAAATACTTGAGAGCTTCACCTTGGACTGAAAGCAGCAACTAAAAGCAGCTCAGCAAGGCAAGACACTCGCTGCCCGCAGTGCCACCCACATGGCTTTTTTGTGCTCAGCTTTAATTTGACTAGTTTGGGAATACCTGCTGTACTGCAGTCATAACTCTGATTACAGCAAATGTAGCCTTATAGAAGGCAGCCAAAAGAGCCAAAAATGAAGTGAGAAGAGAAACTCCTTTGCACATCACCAAATCAATTCCAAAAGCAGCATTCACAACGGCAGGCTGCGTGTGAAGCAGGCTGGAGTCCCTAGAGCTGAATTAAATATCACCGCAAAGAAATACCTTCTTCTTTCATACACATTTTGGTTTAAATGTGTAGTTTGATGCAAATGTTCATGTACTACAGTAGTCATATATATAAAGCACATTGCAGGTACTGTACAACTCCCAGGAACTTGTCCTTCTATATTTCCTGACTCTTGGGGGTTGCACATGCAGAAACACAACATTGAAGAACCCAGGTCCAATTATCAGAGCTGTCAGTCACAGTTTCCTTTCAGTAACTTTTTTTACTACTTTTTCTTCTTTTACATGTGATAATAAAGATTGCAATAACAATGCATGGCACATCATTTGATGGTATTATTGATAAATAACACAACTGTGCTTATTTTTGAGTCTGTAGTAGCAGTTAATAAAGAGATGTGGGGATACACTACATTAGCATTAGAAACACACTCTAAATACACAAAGGCAGTACTGTGCTTACTGAAAAACCACTGATGGTTGCAAAATAAAACCCCTCCTCTAAGGTAAATAATGGATGGAGTAAGTAACAGCCAGATGCAAGCAAGAAAAATACATTCAGCTGAGTTTTGAGAAGAACTGGGGTGGGGGAAGGAAGAAGACAGGAGAAACTTTCTGATTCAGGAAGGTACATTCAACTTACAGGGGCTTTTTGAAAGGTGAAAAGTTCCTGAAGCAGCAAGGAAATGCAGAAGGGGACAGATTTCACAAAGGCAGGTTCAAGGAAGGCTCTGGAGAACATATCAGACAACACCAGGGTTAGTAACGGAGGTAAATTTTTTTCCCCAATGGGCTGTCAAAGTCGCTGTTCTCAAATGTGATAGACAAGTGCCATCCTGATGGATGTCAAAGACTGCAGGAGTCTAAATGAGCAGGGAGTTGCTCAAACAAACAAACAACAGGAACCTTTATTTTGTAGTCAGAAATAATTATGGGAAATGTTAGTCTTTTAAACATACTGCTGCATTGCCATCCCACATGACTTTAACCGTAACTCAGAAGTTCACGCCTATTAGCTGAAGCTTTTTGGTCTGGAAACTCAGCTATAATTATTACACAAAAGCTCTTTCTCTAGGTCTCTTGCAGTTCTCAGATCCAATTGGCTGAAAGCCACCATGAGACCAAAGTTTCTTAGAGCATTTTTATACGTCCTTGTTTTATTAACCTTTCCTGACAAAAATGAACTAAAATTCTGAATGGAAACAGAATTTGTGTCCCTCTGTACTTAAAAGCAAACAAAAGAGACCAGGCTGTTCCTTAACTTTCCATGTAAAATGGTTTATGTCATTGCTCCATCTCAGCTGATTTACCTAGTCCTACTACAAGTGTTTTCCTAAAAGCAATAAACCCTTCCAATGCAAATATTTCCTTCCAGAGCTGTGACATAGCCCTGATATATATTTCCTGTTCAAAATAAACAAGTACTGAAAACAGCTTTTTACATCACTACAGCTTTTTACATCAGTGCAAATATAAACTAAGAACTAGCAATTACTTCTCAGATAATAGTTTTTCTCCAGAAAATATAATCTTCTGGAACAGATATATTCAGTAGATAATACTGGACAAATAGGTTTGATAAATGACCAGCTAAGTCTTACAGGCCAAAACTCTATTAAATATCACAATAAGCATAGCACAAGGATGTGATATGGTCAAACTGTGACTGAATATCATATCCATGGACAGTCTATGGATCATGGACTTCAAAGTTTTCTCTATATAAGCTTTGTCATTTTTTTCCTGCATTTTTTTAAAATCACATTGCTCAAAAGAATAGGGAGATTTGTAATACGCTTATCAACAGAGAGCCCCGGGGGAGTTTTTTTAAATTAATTTTTTCCCCCAAATCATTATTTCTGTAATTATTCAGCAGCTGTGGTAATTTTATCCAGTTCCTATTAATGAATTATTGTGGCAATATATTATAGGCTTAAAAACCAAACCAACTGCTACCACTTTCCAACAAGTTTCTCAGGCCTCTTGACAGGTCTAAATGTTTCTGGAATAAACTTAAATTTTTCAAATGTTAGGACTGTGAGAACCAAGAGTGTTTTGCACAGCAAAGGTGCTGTGGGATTGCAGCTTTATAACCAAGCGGGACCCTGAAATCTGACATCAGCTTTCAAAACCACACTCATCAGCACCTTTGATCTTGTTATTGGGAATATGACTAGAAGCATAACGCACCCTCCAACCAACAAGAATGGGTCAGATTTACTTACTTATATTGAAACAGAGCAAAACACCAAATATGACTACTTCCACAGCACTAGCAGTGTCAGGCACACGGTGGCTCAGTCAGCAGCAGCTCCCTAACTCTGCTTTGAGGCTAGCAGTTTTGAGACTGAGTCTATGAAGAGCAAAACGCAGCTCTGAGGTTTCTTTACTATCTCTGAGGTTTTAGCCATAGAGCTATAGACGTAATATATAGGCATCACCTGGTGCAAATGACAATCAGAAGCTCAGAAAGTTGCCTATTGTCATCTTGGGAGCCACTGGTACAGCATTACACTTTGCTCTTTCTACTTGACTGTGATGACACAAGCATAAGACTGGATTCATCTGACCAATTTTAGACTTCTAAGTGCTTCTGAGTGTGATTTATCCCAGGAGAGAGATCAAACTATATCCAACACCTATTTTACTTCATCAACTCTATTATGAGTCAAGGGTGCTTAGCTGAGACACGGACACCTGCATTGTTGATGGTTTCAGTTAGGAATCCAGCAGGTATCTCATCATCTACTTTCTCTCTAGCTGCATGTCTCAAAAAAAAGTGCACAGGGAAAATGATATTAATAAATCCCAAAGCAAGGCAATCCATTTGTGAAGTACCATGGGATTGATGTGAACAGACTGGAAACCACAACTTCAGGGCTCATAACTCACAAGATAACCAGATACTTCAGATGTTTCTGTTCCCTTGAAGGAGAAGCCATGTCTGTGATTACAAAAAAAAATGCTTTAAATGTCCAGCTGTTTTACACTCCTCATTAAAATTCACCCAGCTACCACATATTCCAAAGCACAGGAACAGACACACATTTACTAAGATATATTTACACTGATCTGACCCAAATCAATGCTACTCGTTCAGGATCAAATTCCATCCCAATGTGAGCAGCCAAAAAGAGAGCTAAATTTTCAACACAAAGTGCTGCCAGACTCCTATTTTGAGAATTCAAATATCATTTAAGAATCATGCTGCTTTTATGCAGCAAGCACAAGTCTACTCCTTGAGATTTATTCTCCCATTTCACGGGGAAGAGCTGTATGGCCTACTGCACTCTGCCTTCTAAGAAGATATGCTGCAAACATGGCTGGATGACCACTTTCTCAAGTTGTGTGGACCAACTCTCAACAGCTACGTGTCAAGCACGGCCAGATAGTTGAAGGCATTTAAGCATTGCAAGGCCTAAACAAGTAAGGAGCTAACATCACATTACTCAGAGAGCCATCTCTTCTTCACAGCACCGTCCCCAAAAGAAACAAAGCCTAAGTTCCCAAATGACTTTGGACATGGAGTCCCAGCCTAGCACTGGACATTTTAGCCACTGAAACAACTTGTTGAAGGTTCCACGCCAAACTAGAGCTCTTGCCTTTTCTGCATTCCCCTGGGGGAACTGCTACAGCCAGGAGGGTATACAGATAAGACATACCACTGAGAGACTTAGCTATGTCTTACTCTGTTTTGTAGGTATAGCCTCAGGATCACAAAGGTAGGACTCCAACTCCTCCTTTAAACAGAAGGGATATTTACAGCCTTTGAAAAACCTAGTCTTCATTGCCTGAAACCCTACAGCAAGATTGCTTGCCATCTGCCTAATTAAATTGACCATTTGTCCCTATTAGAGGCAGCTGTGCTACTTAAAGCAATTAATGTGGCACAGGAGGGAAGTGACATTTTTGGTTTGGGAAGAGACTGTTTGCAGCACTAACAGCATTGAAACATTCATGATTATGAAGAAGTGACATTCTTAAGTACATAACGAAAAAAGGTATTCACCAAGCATGAGCCCTTTCAGAAGTTCAAATTAAAGGAATGTGTTTCCTTAAAGATATCCTTCATTCCTGTTGAGGAGATTTGCACCAAATAAAAGAATTGTGTCTCTGACAATGCAAAGCATTCATAGTCACTGGCCACAGTTTTACAGCATACGGATTTGCCTTTTGATATAGGACATCTGTGAGCTCGCAACAGTAATAAATCTGAGTGTTAGCAGAGATAATTTTCCAAGTTTTAGGTCAAATGCTATCAAATTTAACTAATCAGCTCATTAAGATAAAACAAAGCCCTTTTCTCATTAGCTTTCTGATTAGTTGCAGGGTTCCAGGACCTGGGACATAGTAAATAAGTTCCTTTTTTCCTGTAGCATAGTGTGAATGCTTAATGCCCACTGGTTATCCTTATAAATCATATACAGGGAAATCACTGCTTGAGCCCTTGCTAGAGGAGGGGAATGTGATGATTTCAGCATGTTTCAAAGAGACATTCCTAAAATAGCTAACTGTTCTGTAATTTTATCACAGTATAAGGCCTGAGCTTAGTGGTTAGGTTCCCTGATCTCCAACCGTCCTGGTTTTGATCTTGTGAGACTTCAAGCTATGCAGTGACAGGCTGTTGAGCTGGGTACTTTGAGAGTAGTGGTATTTGTGCTTTAGAGGTGGCAGCCTTCCCTATGAGCAAACATGAAAAATGGGCTGCAGCCTTGCAGAGCTTTGCCACAGAAAACTCTGTCCTCTTGTTGGGCACAGAGTGCAGCGTCCACAGGCACAGCCCTTTGCAGGTATAAGACATGAGAACGAAAGAGTTTGGGGAGAGGTAAAAGAGTCACTGTTATAGGAAGAGGGACTTGAGTATGCTCCAGAATGGTTGGAAGAGCTCCAACAAATAAAATTCGGTAGAGCTGTATGTCGCATATCAGGTCTTGTGCTGGCATAGCTGTAAGGAAGATACAAAAAAAAAATTTACCTTCCTTTAATAAGTTTCACAAAATGTGTTCTTATTTTAGAGTCTACATATCGTCACCAAGCTACCATTGATGATGAAGTGGTTTCCATGGAGATACTAGATACAGCTGGTCAGGTGCGTGGGTACATGTACTATTATCCAATACCTTGGCTTAGATAGACAGCAGGGAAGGGGAGTGTGGTTGTGACAGCAGTGCGGTGGGTGGCAGGTGTGCTCCACTTCTGGCACAGAAGCTTGCTTCTGAGCAGAGCCCCCCCTCCACCACCATCGCCTTACTGCTGGACCCAGCACGCTGGATCCAGACCCTTCTGCAAGGGACCCTCCTTAGAGTTTTCGAACACTGGAAGAACAAACAAGTCAGGGTTTACTCTGGGATTAAAATGATTTTGTTCTCATTCCTTGATTCAGGGCCAACCCAACAACATGTTGTTATTATTACACACAAAGTTACAGTTTTTTTCTACAGTCAAGTGCTGAGGCTTTACAACCTCAGTCAATGATCCCCACCAAAGTGAAGAACAGTTTTGTCATAGTCAGGTCTCCCTTCCTTTCAAAACATATCAGGTGCTCATGCTGCACAGTCCTATGCAGTTTGAGTGCTGGGTAAGATTCAACAAAGACCCTCTTCCAATTGTCTGCTACCAGCCTGTCCACAGGCAGCCCATGGCACCTTGGTAGAGTAGATCTCCTATGCTACATGATAAAAGAGGTGATGTGCGTAAAGTATAATAAAGTAGAGCAGATGTACATGGCTTTGTAGGTTTTGGAGGACCAACATCTGTCTGAAGGCCTGGTGTCTTCTTCATAAATCAAATTCCTAAGGCTGGTGTCTGTCTTTTCGAAACAGGAGGATGCTATTCAGAAAGAAGGACACGTGCGATGGGGTGAAGGCTTCGTGCTGGTTTATGACATCACGGACAGAGGCAGCTTTGAGGAAGTGCTGCCACTTAAGAACTTGTTGGATGAAGTTAAAAAACCCAAAAATGTCACCCTGATCCTGGTGGGAAACAAAGCAGACTTGGATCACTCCAGGCAGGTCAGCACAGAGGAAGGTGAAAAGCTGGCCACAGAACTAGCATGTGCTTTTTATGAGTGCTCTGCTTGCACAGGAGAGGGCAACATTATGGAGGCCTTCTATGAGCTCTGTCGTGAGGTACGGCGTCGAAAGATGGTCCAGGGCAAGACACGGAGACGAAGCTCCACCACCCACGTCAAGCAAGCAATTAATAAGATGCTTACCAAAATCAGCAGCTAAAAAGAGCTGTACTAAGCTAAAGAAGCATTTTAGAGCATATTAGCTTGGAGTAGGGATGAGGCAGGCAGAGCACATTTAATTAAAAATGGTCAAAGCTTTGCAATTAAAATAAATAGAAAAGACAAACCACAACGCTTTTTTGAGTAACCTGGGGTCAGACTTTTTTCCTGTTTTGAAACACATTTAGCCACACTGCTTCTGGCTAATGTGGAAAAAAAAAAGAAAAAAAAAAAAAAAAAAGCAAACTCCAAAGGACCAGATGATTGTGGGGATTGGCACTGACAGAGCATCTTCTGCTTCTACAAGGCTGGCTCCAATCCCCTGCAAGTCAGTAGTGCCTAAACATCATTTCTGGCCAGCCAGCTGCTCAGTAGCCATTGGAGATTAAGATTCAGCCCTCAGTCCATCAACAACCGTCACAACCAGTGTTCTCAAGGACTGAATACACATAGAGGCTGCTGTGTTGTACCAGAAAATTCATCTGACACCTTTCACCAGCTCTAAATTGGTGCATTGTGTGCTTTTACTCCAAACTGTCCTTCCTTGTTATTTTTGTCAAATCTATGAATGCTGATGTTCACAGCAAGGTACGCAAAAAATATAGGAAAGGTCTATTTCATGGAGTCTTTAGCCAGCAAGACACACATTTCAACAGAGCTGAAGTTCAGCTGCCTTTCCAGATCCTCTGAAACTGCAGAATTCGTCAAGAAATAATCAGCTAGTCCAGTGGCATTTCAGCATTTCCCCCTGAAAGTGCAGTACTGTGCTTGGGGAAATGGAGTGTATGTGTTGGGAAATCAAACTTAAAAAATAACCATATTACCATTGATTTAGTTATGGGTAGCTTTTAGCTTTTGTTTGCATTTTTGTTTTTGTCTCCTCTTACTCTACCTTACACCGAAGAAGAACTGAATCCATGGGAAGGCAAGTATTTAAAGTCTAAGACCAAATGTAAATCAGATGTGAATGGCCTCCACCATATCAAAAGGCCATAAGTTCCAGTTGTTTAAACTTCCAGATGTTGCTTGAAGCACTCTGTGGTTTAAACCAGCACAGGTTTTTTGTGACTCTTATCTGGCACATTGAAGTGAAAGTGCATTTTATCAGATTTTTACGCCTGCGATAAAAAGTGTCCAGTTTTTTCTCCTCCTTCCTCCTCCCTCATGCATCTCATTTAAGCCAGCTGTCAAGTTTTGCCTCCGGTCTACTTGTATGCTAAGAGATGCAAGAACCAAGACTGGAAGATTTTCATTCAGATTGTGCTGGTGTCCCACCAGTTGTGTTGCATCCCTTCAGACAGCATGGTGTGCAGCTCAGACTGGCATCATGTAGAACCACAGCCAAAGGCTGGAATGACAAATGGGAATATTAGCAGTATTCTCCTTTGAGGACCAGCCCACTTGTAGCAACTAGTTACAACTTCATTCTCCACTGCTTTGTACTTCATATGGTTATTTGCCTCTCTGAGGAAGTAACACCAAAAGGCTATCAAACACAAATTACCACAGATGTAGGAGAGTGAGGATATCTGGTTGGGTAGCACTTTATAGAGTTATAGGTAGCCATATAAGTGGTGGAACAGGCTGGAGAATCAAGCCCTGTCAACAGAGAAAAGTCCCAAGTCAGGACTTTTTTCAAAAGGATTGGCTTAAAGATACTTTACCACAGTACATTTTTTTTAAACATTCTCATCTAGCCAACCAGCATCAAAGATCATCACATTCAGATGTGTATTTTATTTGTGCTGTTGTTTGTTCTCTCTGTTTCCACTATTCTAGATAGTGAAAACTCATTTCACTCTTCTGGAATCAATGTCTATATTTCGGTCCTCATATTCAGGTATGTTGCCATACATCAGCTAGGCGCACTGCAATGGAAACCTCACCATGTGCTTCTGGGCAGGGGGTTCCTGCAACAGGTGATATCACTATCTCTGTGACACACCTGTTCCCAAACTATTCATTATATCACTAAATTTAAAAAAAAAAAAAAAAAAAAAAAAAAAAAAAAAAAAAAAAAAATTAGTAATGCAGAATCAATGAGTGTAAAAGAAAGAGCTAGTGCCTGTGCATGCACCAGTAGTCACTAGCTGAAAGTCTGAACCTGCAGCCATGTATGTTACATTAGGAGCCGGAGTGAGCATTTGCAAGTTGAGGACTAAGTCATTCTGTTATCTTTCAAATCAGTGCTGTTGCACGAATCTGAAGTAAACAAAATCCTTACCTGCAATCCCATGGCAACATAGCTGAGAGGAAAGTCTTTATATTGGTATGCTAAGCAATTGATTTATCCCTCTCTAAGACAACTTCAACAGTTCTTTTCTCTGAAAACCTTTCTTGGGGTTCAGACCTGAGGTGCATTTAAAATGCAAAAAGGTAATATATGAATGATAAGAGAAAATAATCATATTCATATTAGGATAGTTGAAAGGAAGGAGAGGCTAAGCTGTGCCCCTCATACTTTCCAAAAGAATTCCAGCCAATTATATCTTCTTTTATAATGTCTGCATGGAGAAATTACAAAATCCTGGTGAAAGAAAATGTTCCACTGTGCAAACATGACTTGTTATATAAAGAACCTCTAATAAAAATAGTACCATTCCTTTGCAAAGACTGAATTTGGAAACTGCCAAACATGATAAACACCCGGTCAAAAAGGAGGCTGCTATTTTGTGACCTTTCCTCCCACACAAACACAAATTTTACTTAATTGCTCATTAATTTTTTTTTCCTCGGTGTAATGGGCTGCTCATCAAGCCAGTTATAGTATATTATAATCTGTTGATACATATTACATAGTATTAAATGCAATCTGATTTACTGTTGCTCACAAAGTTGCAACATATTATTGGCTATGCTATAAATGTGTCATATTTCTACAATGTGCAAATTGAGCCAAAAAGTGCCCAAGCATTGAAAAGGCCAAATGCAACATGGACCCACATTCAGTAGCCTTTCCGCAGCAGGCATCAACAGTTTAAATTCTGTTTCTACTGCTGCTATTTAAATGTACGTGTATGACATTAACATTAAATTTCTCTCCTCTGCCCGTTGTCATTTCGTCAGAGAGAGGTTGCGAAGGACAATAAACAAAAAGGGGGAGGAAAGGTGAAATGGATACTTGTTACCTACAACAAGTTGATTGTCATTTATGAAGTTTTTAAGTATTTATCTTCAATTGATGAAGAGTTAGTCATGCCCACGCTGCAAGACCTGGATCAGGAACCAAGACTTCCCTAGAACTTTGAGAATCTTCATATCTGGGGGTTCGGTGCAACCATGGATGGAAGTGAGGATCAGCCACTGGGTTTGCACCTGGATCCAGACAAGTTGTCCCCAAACCTGGGGATAGTTGCATCTGGCAGTTTGCTACAAGGCTAGTTGATTTTTATATATATAATGATCTGTATGCATTTTTACATTCAAAATATGAAAGCTTGTGCTTGTAGATAATATATAAGAAAAAAATAAAAATAAAAATAAAAATAAAAAAAATAAAAAAAATAGTGCGCTCTGTACTGAACTCTTACTCATTGATCTTCTGTTAGTTGTCTCTGAAGTGTTGTCTTCCAGCTTTTAAGGGGCCAGTTCCAGGAGTCCTGATTCAGTTATTATTAAATCTTTATCTAAGGAAACCAAACAGTGAAATTTGCCTGAATAAGCACTTCAGCATTTGGATCAGTTTATTTGAAATTACTTGGCTGCTAGGCCTGGAATCAAGAGGTCAGGCAGCATCTACAGTGAAGCACAGAACCGAATGTCCTTGCTGAGTATCTCAAGGCTGATCAAAAAAGGTACACTGCCAGGGTTATTAAATGACCTCAGTGAAACCCACCACCCAAACTCTGTCCTGCCAACTAAGTGACATGGATCTTGATCCCAAGCTTCTCAGGTGATGTCCTGGGCTAAGCGGTCTGGGAGATTTATGTCAGCAATTTGGACAGAGACAAGTTTTCACCTGCTGCCAGCTATGCCCATTTTCCAAGGATAATGCGCTGTTGTTCTGAAGAGAAGGTATATTACATGTACCTTATGTAAGGTACATTATATCAATGGTAAACAATCAATCATACATAGTGTGGGTATTAAGCTCTAACAGAGGAAGCTTCATCACAGAAGAGGGGAACCAGCTGTAATCCACTCTCCTGTTTTCCTCCAAACCTGGGCCAACCAAGTAACCCAAAGCGTGATCATAAATAGCTGAATGGCAGCTGAATGCCACCTCTGGCAGAGCACTGCGTGAAATCTGGGTGCAGGATCTATGCTGTGAGGTGAAACCTCCCAAAACCAGGTGAGGCATCCTTCCACTCACTGTCTGCCTCTGTAGCACTGCAAAGCAGCTTTGAGTTGGGTCAAGCTGCACTATAACTTTCTCCAGTCGAAAGAATGCCCCCTGCAAAATAAGTAGCTGCAGTCATAAAGGCTATGTATAAACAGTGTTTGGGGTTCCTTTTATCTATCTCTTTAATGGATCAATCCATTTGCATATCTTGAAAAGAAAAAAGATAGAGGTTTTAATTAAAAAAGGCTCCTTGGCATATTGATGTATCTGCCTTTATGTTCTTTGAAAATTGAAACATATAATGAAAGCAGTGTCATCTTAGAAACTCTGATGTTACGCACTTTACTTCCATTACAGATGCCAGGCACTAATTACCGGAGAGTTATGAACATGCAGAGCAGTGGCTTGTCGTCCTGTGCTTCGCAAGGTTACTAGGAGGCAATAAAGATGGCTTGTGTGAGGCCAGTTCAGTCTGGTTTCTGTAAACACAGTTCCACATGAGGAAAACTATTATTGCAGCTCGCAGCAGAAGGAGCCAGGCTAAGTTCCCAGAGTGGGACTCCCCTGACTCCAGAGGGGTTATGCATGGGACAGGTAAAGCCCCTTGTTCACAGCCTTGGTAGCCAACATGTGGAGAAAACACTCCAAAAGCCAACCTCTCTCATGTGCTTGAAGGATCTCTCCTCCATTTTTAGTTTGAAGTAGACTGGCAGGAAAGTGGGAGGTAAGTTTACACTACTGACTGTCATCTAATACATCAGAGAATTTGATGGGAATTTTGTCTTTTGCCTTTTTGGACTAGGCTCTCTCACCGTCACTTGATTCCCCAAAGAAGTATTTGTCTTTTCCCACTGCTATTTTCTTAAAATAAGTTAAGTTGTGGAGTTTGGGTTCCGTGGCAGGTGTCAATATACTCTGATATCATCCAGGGATATTTTATGGGCAAAGAGGCTGTTATCACTTCTTGGAAGTCCCTCTCACAGGAATGCAGAATTTACAAATGCTTCTGGATGTAAATTCTTAACACTGAACGTGGCTGATCTGAAGAGCTGGAAATCAATTTTTTTCTATAACGGATCATCTAATAATTATAGTACGGGCCCCTTTGTCAAGTACCACAGTCCTAAACCAGACTGAAACATTCTGTATCACTATGAGCAGCTACATCCTACTGTGAAATATTAACATCCAGAATAATAAAAATGAAAACAATTTGTAGGCAGACCTCAAATTATACCTCACAGACCAAACTTACACTTTTTTTTTTTTTTTTTTTTTTTTAATTTTATTTATGTAGTACCTGGAATTTACAGAACCTCAGTTCAAAATCCATTAAGTTCTAGTTACTAAGAATACATCAGTAAAGTAAAAATTAATGTTTTATTATCAAACTACTTTGTCATGGTTTAACTCCATCCTGCTGCTTCTAGCCTAGTCAAAGCTGTCGTTGCTACAAGGAATAGCAAGAAGACACAGAAGGAACTTTTGACAGGAAAAAAATCCAAATAAAAAAACCAATAAATAACTCCAAAGGGACATAACCTAAGTAAAGGTGGAATTCCCATTTTCCCGAAAAGCAATTGCAAGATTTTATACATTAACACTGGCACACAGGCGATCTGACGAAAGAAGTAATTGGAAAAAGTTGAATATTTTAAGGTTTTGACTTGAGTTTGTTTCTTTCTTGCAAATCTAACTGAAAAGAAATAAAATTATTATTGTGCAACAGACCTTAGGGCTGGAATTTGTAATTAATGCCAGGTTTCTGATATCCAGCTTTTAATAAAGTTTCTGGATTGTTCAGTATTTCAGGCTTTGTTTTTAAGTTATGGAAAACAGGTATCTCAATAACTTTACTCAGTGTTATCCCAGCTATACTATTCATGATTCTTTTTAAACAGAATTAGCTGCAAATAGAGGAATGTGACACTTTTCTCAGGAATTCAAAAGCATTCTCCCTGAAATCTTAACAGCTGAAACATGATAAAAGAGTATATCAAGTAACGCCAGCACCATATTGGAGCAAAAAGCTCCCAGATTCTGTACAAGTTTTCACAGATCACTGCCACTACAATATTTTCCCCCAAAACTTTCAACTGAGTATGAGATCTCAGGATTGCCACATCCAAAAGCATGTGCCTTTAAAACTTGAACTAAGTAAGTAAAGTTTTCTGGTGGCAATAAGAAGCTCATGTCATGGAGAGGGTTCATTGCTGTGGGGAGACATGATCTCTCACACACACACAGATCTGGCATGCTATATCAACATTTGCAAGCAGATTTAATTTCATTCTCCTGGGGCTGAGCTGATCGTAACTTTTGCAAGTGAGAACTGCATAATTTTTGAACCAAATCTGAAGTCCAAGAAAATCAGTTGCCTACCTAGGAATCTCTCACAGCAGCCATTCCTCAACTTCAAAGAGCAGCTGTAGAGCAATGAGCAAGGTCACATAAAAGCCAGAGAAAACATCAAAATAATCTCCTCAAACCTCTTTTTTTTTTTTCTTTTTAGTAACGGAGGACACTGGGCATAGAAAAGGTAAATCAGTTGTCCAAAGTCATCACAGTGGCATGTGAAATGCCACAGCAATAGAACAAATCCTCTGAGTCACTGATTTCTGCTTTCAAAAATCCAGAAAATTCATTTGAAGCTTTCAGTTCTATTCAGCTTCTGCTTGAAAAAAAGGGAAAGGGAAAGAGAAAGGAGAAAGACCCAGTTTAAAAAAAAAAAAAAAAAAAAAAAAAAAAAATCCAAACAAGTTTCTTTTTGTTCTTAGGGTTTCTTTGTGCAGAGCTTTCTGTAGTTCGGTAGTTCCTCACACAAGCATTTGCTAGAACACTGAACACTGACACTTGGTGTCCATAAATTTTGTATCTCCTAAGGACAGATACAATCTCAACCACGTTCATGTAAACATTCAACTCAATTCAGTATGAATCTGGGATAGAAGTTTATATCTACTTCAGTCCAAATTATTTCACTTTTGCACTCTGAAAGCAGAGCATATTTCCCCTCTTTAGAATAGAATTCAATGCCAAAGCAGTGAGTGTTATTAACAATATTAAATATGTATATTTTATTCTGCCAAAATTTAATGGAGTTTAACCGAAATCCATAAACAAAAGAAAGATATGTCTGCATGAACTGAAAAGAGCAAAACAATGTTGGATATGTTCTATAAATACTAAATTTCTTTTAATAGACCCATGAGTTGCCTTTTGCTTCTTTTCTCTGTTTTTCAGTATTTGAAATAACGACAATAAATGCAAAAAGCCTGCAACTTCCTTTATGGACTTTCAAGGACTGTATTTCTCTGGTGCGGGGTTAAAACATTCAAGCTTTATAACTCAATAGGAAACATATCAGGAATGACATCAGAAATGATAAAAAGTTATTTTAGAGAGGGAGAAAGGTAGGGGGGAGAGAGATCTTCAGACTTCCTAGAAAAGAAGCTAATTAAAGCTCTCTGAAGGACTCTGACATTTATATATAGTGGTGAGCTATTAAGTGAGGTCTAATCTCAGATTCTTTTGAAATAATTATTACTGCAGGGAGGAAAGAAGAGATGGGTGAGATGGCACATTTTGGTAACAGGCCATCAGGTCATCACTTCTTGGCTAGGTTTGTCATCATTCTGAAGCAGAGTTAGTTACTGGTTTCAGACAATTTTCCCAATAAAGCTACAGCCACTCCAATTTTTGCAGGCTGATGTCAGTAGAAAAAAAAGCTGGAGACTGAAAGATCACAGTGTTTAATCTACCTGTATAGCCCTTGAGCATTTCTTGGGTTATTAGAGACGGCTGCAGACAGAAATCCAGAAGGTACTGAACGCATCCATAATGGGATAGGCATGATGTTCTGCCACACTTCACCCATGTGTTGGGCCAAAGTTTTCACCACCAAATCTTGAGCTGTTTTAATGTCTTTATCCTCTTCAAGGAAAAACCTGAAAAATGTTGATGTGAAAAGTTAGTGATTTGAGGGTGGGTTTGCTTTTGTTTTAAAATTGAAACATTTAGAAAACATTTACAAAAGACAATCCCCAAAACACTTTAATTTAGATATTACTGTGATGAGATCAGTGAAAATATCTAGATAGCTGCTTAAGACAGCTATTTCTCACAAATATGTTAAAAAGAAAATAGCTCTGGGACAGCCATTCCAACCATTTTTGTGAGCTCACACACAGTTTGGTATACTCTGTAGTTCTCTACTGTTAACTTCTCATCAGTAGGCCTCTTACTCTCAGACATTCTCATGGACTCCCATAAACCTTCATTAAAACAAGTTGCTATATTAAGATATAGTTGCAGAGAGCATGTCATGATGTCACAGATCATGTGAGTAGTCTGAGGTTACTAACTGCTGGTCTAGCCTGTTTTCTGTATTCAAATACGAGTAAAGGGAACAATAATTATCGTGTCAAGAAAAAAAGTAATTTAAAAATTTTTCAATATTTATTTTCTGTTTTAAGAGTCTGAGGATTAAGACATTTGTTGTTGAGTTTGTTGTGGGTTTTTTTGTTAGTATACTGAAATGACTCCTTTAAGGTAAAAGAGGCTGTGGAGATTTGTTGAATTAGATTCAACTCAACTTGTAGGAAGGCTAAATGAAATACAGAGGTCAGAGCCAACATAATGCACTGACAGCTCATAGTATTCTCTCAGTGACCAGGAGGAAAAAGCAGTGTGTAGTTCAGTACCCACGCTTCCAAAGCAGTCACTGTATTTCAGACGGAAACTTGCCACGTGCTTTGGGTTCCATGAGTTGTTCCTTCTGCCTGTCTAGCCCACTTCTCAAGTCAGAAAATAATGTCTATATTGTCCAGAGCTCATTCACATCCATTCACACATTTGAAAGTCTGTTTCCCATTTAGATGACACAGAGATCCTTAAGGCTCTCTCCTGCTCTGCACTTACTTGGGGTTCCAGCGGGGAAATAGTTGCTGACCTCTCCATCACCCTCCTCAGATTACATGGTGTTGCCTTCTGTTAACACGGCTGAGGCTGAGCACCCCACGTCACTAGTCATTGAGGAAGGGGTGGAACAGCACCCTGAGGCTCCCTGAGCCTCCAGAAAGAGATTTCAGACAACTACTCGCTGTATCTCAAAGAAAAGTTCTAATACAAATGCTTTCTGGGAAGCGAACACACCACCTCGGTGGGGTTTGCAAGCCTCAGATCTGCATCATGACGGGGCTTTCATGTGGCTTGACGAGACATGTTCTTGGCCACACCACTCAGCTGACCAACAACTCCAGCTGCAGATGATGTCTCTTAATCTATCATCTGTGCATGATTTACAGCCACAGCATGCGTTTCAACTTAGAGGCAGAAAGGCTATGCACTTTTCACACATGGTTCTTCATGGATTTGTTCCAGTTGCTTCTGTGACCCAGTCTGAACTTTGAACACAAAAAGCACAAAAAGCATGGTGTTTTCAACATGCAATTATTGTGGCTATCAAGTTCCAGGAAGGAAATAAGCTGCTTCTAATTACATGAAGAGAATGCGTACCAATGGCAGACTTTGGTAGTAGTCAGGGAAAGTTTTCAGAAACTCCCAAAGACTGGTGAATGTATCAGTGAGACTGCTGAGAGGCACTTTTCTGAATTGATGTTTAGTTTTCAAATACAAAAATATACATCAGGACAGGACTAGAATACACAGAAATTCACTGCTCAAAGACCTGCACCAACATTAAGTTTAGTTTTCAGACTGCTTCCTTTTGATCCTGAGCAAATTAGTTAAGACCCATTTCATAGTTTACCAAAGTCAATAAAAATCATTCCTGGGATGTTTTCAGGAACTTTGGGATCTGAATCTTTACCCTTACAATTCTCACTTCTGTTCCTTTAACTGGATGCAAGGGATCACAATTTATTGACCCCCAATCCCTTTTCATATTTCTATGGTATATCATGTTAAATATCTATACAACTCTTGGCATACTGGGAGCCCCAAATCTACATCTTGGAGACAGTATGCAGTAAGATTAAAAAAGAACATCAATCATCTCATCTAAAAGCTACAGTGAATCCATATCAGACCAGACATGACCAAGCCTATCTAATTGTCCAACTGCCTTAAAAGAATTGCTAACTTTATTGGTAGATAGGCAGTGATTTGTAAAAGCTGTCACTACAGTTCTTGTGAGACCAGCTTCCTATCAGTCCCGTAACATAGGCATTTTCCTGAGGTCTTGTGTCCTGGATCAAAAAAACACTTAAAGATGAACCTTTTACTGTCAGAGGTTTTAACCCTTGTGACCACAGAGAGAGAGAGAATAAAGTGACAAAAGTATGCATGTAATCACACAATAAAATTGCCAAGGTGATTACTGAGATCTACCTCAAGACTTTTTTAAAGCTTACGTGAGACTACTGTGTGGATATGGCAATGACTAACATTTACGGGGCACACTAAAATGTGGAAATTCAGTTAAGGAAGAGATCTTGTTTCACATCTTGAAAATTAATCTTGACTTCTGTGTGTCTTCACTGCTTACCAAGCAAAGTGATGGTATCCTGTAAGTTAAGCACACAGACACACAAGTACTAGCTGATAAAAGCATTTTTAACTGATTTCTTTCTTTTACATGGATAATGTAAATTATTTCAAAAGAAATTATTTAAAATGATTAAAAGAAATTATTTAAAAGAAATTTTTAAAAATTTCTTCAAAGAAAGTGTAGCTTGTTGTAGCACAAAAGAGGAAAAGGAACACCCTTTCTGGAACATAATGTTAGCTTGCCCTCCTCTGAGTAGGGAGTAGACTAGATAACACCCATAGAGTCCTGTCCAACCTAGATTATCTTGTAATTCTATGAAGAAGTTTAAATATTTGCCTCTATAGTCCCTTTCACCTAGAGATCCTACCATGAAAAAGAGGGTGGTAGCCATTTGGAGACCCTCTGATGACACTTGGGATTAAAAAAGAAAATAAAAATCAAGAAAAAGCTTCTATCAAAAAACAATGCTCCCTTCCTCCGGACTAAAAAAATTGAAAGAGATGAGGCTATTTTTCCTACCTGACCTACATCAAGGTGTTTATTCAAAAGCAAATACTACTTTTTCTGCTTTTTCATTACATCGACAATACTACAGCTAGATATTAGGGCTGGGAGGGTGTTGACTGGTTTTGGATACCTTAAGTCATAAAAAGCTTTTTGTTACAAATCTTTTCCTAGTTGTTCCTCCCTCTTCAAACATCTGAAGACAGATCCACACTGTAGTCATCGCCATTTTTCACTCTAAACCCTATAGTGGCATACTCTTTCTGCCTACTTCCATACTCAGTAAAGCATGAAGTAAAAAATTACACGCTCAGTCATTCCTTCAGACCAAACACATCCCTTTAAAAAATTCATTTATAAGCTTTGCAATAGGGATTACAAGAAAAATTGCCAGTCCTGACTTCAAAGGCTTTGGCAACTCATGCTGAGCTGCTTTTTCCCGAAGTCTGCCGCCATCTTGGGTCCATTAACCTGTCTCACGCTCTTCTAACTAAACTAATACACCATTTAAGGCCTCTGTATTTTCTTTCTCTACCTGTGTAGGCATCTTCTCCCTTCCAATTCAGTCAAAAAAATCACCTTCTTGCCAAGTCAACAACCATTCTTTCCAAGATACTTACCAGAAGAGTTCAAAGTATGTTACTTAAATCAACTTCTTTGGCACTGAGAGATTTACTTTCTCTTCCATATATTCCATCCAGTGTTGAGCAAATAGCTAACACCAGGCAGGATTAGAGCAGTAATACTTGGCATACCTCAAATTTTGGCCTCTATGCAGAAAAAAAGTCTAAAAGAAAGTCTCCCTGTTGCTTGTTACTTCCCTTTTCATCTGGAGAATTTTCCTATGATGGCAGTGTGCACAAATTTTCATCACTGCATTAGGTAAGGGTATTTCCTTATTCTCGCTCACAATAATGAGAATTTATCTTAGAAAGGCCTGCAGAAAAGGATAGCTCCACAATTAGCATCTTAGCACTATATGTTGAAAGGAAAAAGATTGACTAGACAGAGAAAACAAATTACATTCTTACTTCTAATGTCAGCTGTTTCTGGTCAATAGGAAAACCAAAAGCACATAAACTCTATTGTCTCCAGTCACTAGCTTTGCTGTTTCTCCTCTGGCAATTGTTCCTTGTCCATAGGAAGTCAGTTAACAATCCTGAAAAGTTCGCCTTGTATAATGCTTAACACGATCTCATATTCAAACAAAATTCTTTCATATTTTTGAAAAATAATAGTTAACTGGTGATGGGAGGAGGGCATGCCAAGTGAATTTTTAAATATAATATATTGAAACTAACCTTTGCAGCTTTCTCACCAAGATCACAGTTGCTCCAATGTTCTTTTCCTGTCCTTAGTGGATGTTTGCCCTAAGAAAAATCTCCCAGACATGACGCTGCACATAGAGAACAGAAAATACACCCAAGAGCTGCTGTCATTTCTCTGTCTTAGCTGGCAGTGCTGGAAGTCATATTGAATTGGATCCACAGGTTCATCAGTCTGAGAAATCATAATAGTGAGTATCACCCCACCCTAAGGAATGACTGATGTTTCTTTTTTCAGCTTGCATACCTAAAATGATCTAGGACATGAACTACTCCAATGATGGTTTACAGGGACAGTTTCTTAGCAGAAGGGAATGGATCTCTTTTCAAGTTCATCTAAACCCACTAAGAAATATTAAGAAATGTGTCTAGGAACTGAAAGATCAGGAATCTGCTTTGGGGTCTGCTACAAAACTTCTGTCTACATTGGCATCAGGCTCTGATTGCTCATTTGAAGAGAAAAGATGGTAATGCTTATCGATCCCATCAAGATTCCTGAGCCTTAATTTATTAGTGGAGTTGACTTGCTTGGTTCAAGTACACCTCAGACACATCCTCTGACATCTACTATTTATTGGAAACGTACTCTCTACGTTGTGATAAAAGCCAGGGAACTTCACCCTAGAAGGCTGAGACTGCATGGTTATCACACACTGAAAAGAGGCTGCTTGCATAGGTCCAGATTATCGGGATGAGGAGACCATAATAGGAGACATTATGGTCTGCTGCCATGCTTCTCAACTACAGAGGCAGGTCACCAGAGGTTAAGGTAAATGGCAAATGTCTCTGTGTTGTGGTTACCCTGGCAGCTCTTTTTGGTACACAAGGCCTTGAAAATTTTACTAGACAATAAAAGAAAGATAAACAGTCCCCTCCTCTTACCCTTCGAGGTCAACTGTTGCTTTTGTAACCCCTTGAATCCCACATGAAACTGTATCATGGACATTGTTTCCACCACCCTCATGTATTTAATCTATTATAAATGTGAAAACAGTGAAATGTTTATATTTCTAATAAAGGGTAACTAACCTTTGGGGAAAAAAATAAGACAAAACCCAATACATTGTTGTGTACAGATTCTGCTTCAGGCAGGAGCCCTGGAGTCTTTTTCTTCTGTGTGACTTTGGTGAAATCACTTCAGCTCTCCAAGCCTGGTTTTTATTTGTAAATGGGGCATATGACATATGCCCTTATTTGAGATATATATGTGAAATACGTTTGATGACAGGCTAGAGGTATTGATCAGAGCCACTCAGTAAAGATAAGAACTAGGTCAAAGAGAAGTGATGGGTTATAACTAGAAGAGTGACAAATATTTAGAGTTTCCAACTTTGCTCTTATCTATGAGAAGTCTTGTTTGCCAGATATATTTCCAGACAATTTTAGTTTTAAAATACCATTAGAATAACAACAAAAAAAGGAGGCCATTCTGAGCTTAAGATGCTCACCCAAAAGGATCTTTATGAACTTGGAAGGTTTTTTCCAGAACTTTTCTCATAGAGAGTTTTACTATGGTTGCATCTTTTAAAACAGTAGAATAGCATGGCCAATGCTTTGATGTATGATGAAATAGAATTTACAAGAACCCCTGTCATCTTCAATACTTTCTAAAGGAAGCAGCAGGAAGAATTATGGCTTGAAGAAATGCTGACATAATCAACTTTCTCTCTTTTGAATTTCAAAACAACAATGAACAGACTCTCTGGGGCCAGCGTTCTCCTTGGTGTAACTCCACTGAGGCCCAGAGTGCTGATTATGCAGAATTTGGCCAGAAGCATGTTATTGGTCAATGCATGTTTTGGTGGGTTGGTGCAAGATTCAGCTTTCTACCAGTGCAAGTATTGTATATCAAGCGTGCTCACGTCTATCTGGTAGTAAGGCAGCTGAAGAAACAGTTGATGTTTCTGTTCCAGTGTCCCTTTGCTGGACTTTTATTATTGTCAGAGAAGGGTTCAAAACCATGGAAAGTAATTGGAATATAAACAAAGTTTCAAATGTTACAGCTGGAACGTGTATCTCCCGTGAGCTGATCTGAAACACTAGGTCTGAACATCTCGCAAATTTGGATCCTTTTCAGATCTAAATTCTGTAGCAAGATCCAGGTCAAGCAATACTGATATCTGGATTTACATGCCAGCAAACATGTAAACTAAGCAGAGTTTGAAGTCCAGGTCAGAAAATTTCCATACTCCTAACTTAACCAGCCCCTTTCTCCAGTAGCTGTTTGAGCAACTCTGAAGATTATTTTGCACAAAATAGCTCAGAAAGATAAAACGATCATGATGGCGGGACTAGGGTCAACAGGCCAGTTCCTGATTTTAAGAAAAAGGCTTTAGAAAGAGAGCAGAAAAGGCAAGCCCTGAAGAAAATGATTGGTCAAGAAAAAGCTTTTTTGCTGGATTGTGGGAACGCCCTAAAATGGCGCTGTCTTTCCCTTTGGGACCTCAGTTGCAGTGGCATTGCTGGCTGCCCCAGAGCACTCCCCTACTGTCTTTGGGTCATGGAGCTGCCTTCTGGGAAACAACTGCTGGAACGAGAAGGGAGGATGAACCACAGGGAGGAAGAAGGTGGGTAAACAGCCTGCTTGCAACCTTTGCTGAGGAAGGCAATGCAGCGGAGCTCAGCAGACCATATGAATTCAAATCTTGCTACCTTCAGAGAATAGGATATCAGAGTAGATTAAGAAAACAAGTTTCCCTGTATATATTATTAGTAAAAAGGGACAATGGAGCACTGCATGGATGGACTAGATCCAGAGGGGGTGTAGAAGGGAACAGTCAAGTGTTCTTGGCAATGCCTAGAAAGGGGAAAAGAAAACTGGCACTTCTTGATAAACAGTCTCAGGCCTTAAGGTACCTTTGTTTTTTGCCAAAAAATGTTAAACAAAGTAGAGTGGTCTTTTCTCCCACAAGATTAATTTTTTAAAAATGCAGAAAAACCCATGCACATTCCCACATGTCCTTTTGCTGACTGCTTTCAGAGCCGGTTCACAGCAAAGAATACATTGGAACAATCTATCTCTGGGATGCACCCAAAGAAGTCAATAAAGCAACCCAAAAGAAGAGGATTTTCCCATTTTATGTAATCTGAAATATGTGAAATAGCCTATTGGAGAAAATGGAAAGAGAGGAAAGATCACCCTTCATTTTAGATAGTTCATTTAGTTTCCCTGAACAAATATTTGAATATTTGCCAGTGTAGCTCCTGGCTATATTAATAACTTAGAACAAGTCATAAAATAAAATTGAGGGACACAATAATATTCTGTATAATTTGTTTCTTAAATTATGTTACCTGAGAAAATAAAGTTACAGATATATCCACCTAGATTTGACTAGTTATGCATTTTGAAGATTCAGAATCTCTTCCAAATTTCATAGGGTTTTCAAAATGTAAAGCGAAAAACTATATCCACATCTTTCTGAGGCACAGTATTTTGCTAGTGTATTAAAAAAAGTACACTCTAGTTTGAAAAATGTGTAAGACACAAATTTTATGGTCCCCCAAGCACACTTTTAAGTGGTTTTTACATGGACTCATTTCCACAGTCGAACAAATGAGAAGACAACATTACATTACTTGACTTTGTCAGATCAGTTTACAGCTGAAAAGTGTTCATGAATTTAAAATTGCCACTTTTCTTCTGGGAACCCCCTGCCAATATCTGTCCCCACCAGTCGGTACGTCTGAGCAGCACTAACACCTAGTGGCACAGCGTTCCCATCGGGCAGGTCGCCAACCATCAAACCCCTACAGACCAAACGCTCCTCTTACCAATGTCAGCAAAATCTGGGGTGTCCAGCAGACAGTTCCCTCTGTTGCAAACTGGTCCAAAGCCCAGTGACATCCATTTGTCGGTCTGGACATGGGCAAACCCCAGAGTGCTGCACGTTACAGGAGGTTCACACACCTCCTGCTAGCAATAAGGTTAGGTGGTTATCTTCCAAGATGGAAGTGAAGATCATATTTTTATTAGTATCCAAAATGGTAATATATGGCATCTATACAGCAGATGGTCCCGTAACAAGCTAGAAAAATTTTTAACATCTTACGTAGTGAACCTCAGGCCTCTACACTCAAAGCACTCAGTACCAAAGAACACAGACTGTGCGAAAGTTAAGCAGGGGAGGAAATGGGATGAGGGAATTGCATCACAGAAGAAAAAAATTGGCAAGATGCAAAAGAAATAATTGATTTAAAAGTAAACCGAGTAAGGTCCTGCAAGGGTGCCTTAAACACTTAAATGTTACCATGTTAAAGCTGGGGCATAGAAGCTTGAGGACAAAATCTGAGCCACAAATAAGCCTTTTTGTAGTCCCAAACCCCCTCTAGCCAAGTGAGGAAGTCCATGTGTGGTAGCCCAGAGGCAATGCTGAATAGAGGTACACGTCTGAGGTCCACAGCGCAAGAACACATAACTAACTCCAAGAGTTCTTTAACAGACATTAACAATGCTAATGTGAATTTTGATGTGAATTTTGATCCCCTTACCACCCTACCACGAGAAACACAGTTTCAGAGCCCTCTGTCACTCTCCATGAAGCTTGCACTCCTTTCTAAATAGACATACAACTTCAGCAGTAAGGACTTAGATGGGGGAATTCACAGGCAAAGCCACACAAAAGGATCTACAGGGAATGAGCCTAAACTGCAAACAAGTCAGGGATAAATGGCACTCTACTGATCCACACCACAACTAAGACTGGATGCATGAGTGAGGAAACACACCACAAGGGACTGTTACCAGTGGGACATCTTCCCCAGTGGATGAGAAAAAAACTGGATAATCTACTGACAGGAGTACTTACATATGGAGAAAAGAAAAGCTTAGTATTTAATTCCATTTACCTTTTGTTGCCATTCCTCCTACCTTTCCTAAGACCCAGCTTTATGACTGTAAACCCCTTCCCCTGAGTAGGTTTTCTTGTTTGTAACACAGCTCCCTATACACCTGGCAGTGGAGAGTTTCTGCAAGCTAGAGGTCTTCAGTGAGATGACATATAGTCAGTCTAAGCATGGTGGCATGCCAGATTAGTTGTTTTCACAGGCTCTATGGACAAGTTCAACCCAGTTATTTGGTTGGATTTAATCAGCTCATAGAAGGTTGACAATCTGCATTATAATACATATTAATAGTAAGAACAAGGCACCCATTTTTCTAGGAATACAAGAGATGTCACAGAGCCAGTCACTGTATGATGAGATGGATAAGAGCCCCTACACACGTTTCAAAGAGCAATCAAGAGGATATGGGGGTCACAAAGATAATTTGCTCTACAGCTGGGAAAAAGAGCCAGATATCTCAAGTTGCAACCAACTCCACAAATCAGATTAAGTAAAGGCAGCAGAAAAAATAAGCTGAGATACTTCCAGCTGAGCAGCAAGCCATAACCTAAGCTTGTCATGGCCTCTTGCTTTTTAAAAGAAGAAAATGCAAACAGAAGATAAAGCAAATCAAATGAAGGTACACAATACATCTCTGAACAACTGAGCTGGTTTAACTCTGCATTGAAAACTGAACTGGACTTTATGTACTTAGAGGGCATCAGAAGGAGAAACATTTGCTCTGGCCACGGAGGCAGAAATAGAGAAATGAGAAGTGCCCACATCAGACTTGCTTTGCATCAGATTGACTTTGTGCAAGGAATGGGAAGGATTTAATGACAGCAAAAGGCCACAGTGAGTTGTCATCTCACCAGTTTCCAAATGGCAACTGAGGTCATGTCTAGTCAGTGTGTGAATAAGAAAAGCCAGTGAAGAAAATAGATTAAGCCTCTGTCACTGATGCTCTACTACCTGAGGCAGCACTCACCTCATTAAGGGGGAGTTGTTGAGGCTGTTTTCTGGTCTGGTCCCAAAAGCAGAGGGTTAGTAATTGAGATGAGGAGTGTAGATGACTGGTTGAACTGCAGCTTGCTTTTTTTCTCTTGGCAGCCTCAAAAATGGTAGCTACCTTGACAGGCTTTTCCTTTTCACATACACAATTCATGCTGCACCTCTGCAATCTACTATATCTCACTTTCAACAGGCACATTTTACTCCATGGTTTCTACAGTATGAAGAGCCCAGAAAGTAATTCTGCTAAGGCAGTCTAATGAGATAGTCAGCAAAGTTCTCTGGAGAGATAAGAAACAGTGACAAAGCCAGTGAAATGAAGGGTTGCCACACATGTACAAAACAAGAAGTCAGGCTCATCAATCTTTTGCTGTCAAAACACTCTTTCATACATACAAATCTCTTCATTTGCTTTTGTGAAGCTGTTTCAGTGAAGCATGATAAATGCTAGAGAGTAGATGAGGATAACAGCAGGGACTAGGTGGTGAATTCAGATGGTGCAAAGCACATATAGAATTCACAGAGACCCAATGGAACTATCTGATCGGAGTTTGGCTGGAGTACAGGCTGCAAATAACTACCCTGAGAGATCGATATCATGGATGTAGCTATATAACTGCTGTAGCTTTGTTTTCCCCATTCTGCCTCCTTAATATTAAAGAAGAACCTGAACACCCTACCATTTTGTAGGATACAGCCTCTTACAAAATACATATTTCTATTTGTTTTGCTTTGGCTGTGGCTTGCCTTCAGCTAACCAAAAACTGTTTCAGCTGGAAGCACATAGTCAGCTGTTGATGTCAGAAAAAAACCTCAGTTTAACATTTAGTAAGAAATAGCTTCTCTAGCACATTGAACTGCAGCAACTCTAAGTGTAGAAAGACACACGTTAAACCATCAACACCACTTTCCTCAGCAGCTGGGTGTTCCTTGGAGGTTTTAACATCCAACTGTGGATTGGACCAGCTCGACTTTACATTTTAATCTGTGATGAATTCCCCTGAAATGCGGTCTGGCTTCTGGCCAGTAGTGATCTGCAGTTCTGCAATTCAATTGCATTCCTCCAGTGTTTGGGGATTAAATTATAAATGTCTAAAGAGATAACTACAGGTAAGTCTACTATGTGGATCCCAATGTACTCCCATTCAGAAAGCAGGCC
This sequence comes from Astur gentilis, assembly GCF_929443795.1. Classification (NCBI taxonomy): domain Eukaryota; kingdom Metazoa; phylum Chordata; class Aves; order Accipitriformes; family Accipitridae; genus Astur; species Astur gentilis. The sequence continues at coordinate 14,813,343 of NC_064897.1, forward strand.
AGGGGGGATAAAATGTTGCAGAACTAAATAACTGAAATACAGAGAAACAAGAGAGCATTGCTGAGTAATAGTGACATTCAAGTGCTTTACGTAGTGGTTTTATATACATATAATTTTTATACATTCATATGTATGAATATATAAATATATACAATTATGAATTTATACACACAGGCACACACATTTAAATGGTTAGAGAGAGAATATTGGGAAAATTTTCCTCTCCTCCCCAACAAAAGAAATGTTAGTCTAATTCAAGCAGATTTTTCACATAGGTCATTTTCATGAAGATTAAAGTACCATTGTACTTGCAGTATCTTTGAATAGTTTTGGAAAAAAGAATTGCTGGGGAGTCAGGTATACTCTGGTTTGAAAAAAAACCCCCAGCATTTTACACAAGCTCTCCAATGCTGTGTCTATAACTGTATCAAAGGACAATTTCACAGTAATTTAAGCCATTTATTTATTTATTTATAACCTGTGGCTGTTACAACAGATGGAGGAATCATGCAGAGCTAGAAGCACATAATTGCTGTACGTAGTTACACACAAAGCCAAACTTTGTTAATTCAGTACTAACCTTGCAGGCCAGAGGATATAGAATAACTTCCGCCCCTCTGTGTCCTGACACTGGGTCATTCTCAAGTTGTTAAAGAAACACTATGAGGAAAACACAGAGCCAAATGTTCTCCAGCAATTCTCTCATGGCTCAACAGCTCAAGTCAAGCTAAAGAAGGAAAATCCACTGTGGTTTTATGCTTGTATGACAAGTACACCTCACACCATCCCCTGGGTGATGCTAAAGGGTCCAGCTGAGCAGGGATGAGAGAGAACCAGTAGCCACTGTGCAGCAGGAGAAAGGCTCTGCACACAGGCAGTAGTCACCCTAGGCCAGAAAAAGCAGAATCCTCCACTCCTCCCCTCAAATCTGCTCCACTGTTCATGTAAGTCAGGTTAAGGAATGTGGGGGTGGAGAGATGGGCAAGTGCCCAATTACAGATCTTGCTTTTGGCACCATATAGCTTCCATGACCTTCAGAACACCTATACAAATTTTAACATGAAATAGACATTCAAAGTCATCTTTATTCCCCATGCACCCTAGACTCTGGGCTTTCCTGAAATAACATCTTCAGAAGGAAGAGATAAAAGCTATATAAAACCTACAATTATTTCTTTTTAAGCACACCCTAATGAAGTACTGTTGAGCAAATCAACCATCCCTGACTCACCTCCATAGACAGACACCAATTTCCTGCCTCCACAAAACAGGCAGCAGCATGCTCCATCATTAAATCACTCAAGCAAGAAGCATTTCCACAATTTCTGTTTGGAATCTGTTTCTTGACAGTCAGCCTCAATTTTCTTTTCCCTCTGCTTCATGCCATCATGTGAAGGCCCACCTTTCAGGTCACCTCAGTCTCCTCTTCATTGTTCTTCTCAGATATTTTTGTCTTAGTCACTACCTCTGCCAGATGGTTGAGAAGAACAGCCCTGATCATAGAGAGCTCCCACTCCCTTTCCCAGCCACCATGGAGAAGACGGGTTTCCTTTTCTAACAAAAGTCCTCTATAATTTCAGCCTGAACATGAGCAGATTTACTTCTCTGCTCCTACAACTGAGGACTCCCTGGAAGGAGAAATGCAATCTTTTCTTTCCAAGTCAGTATGTAATTACATACAGTCCAGACATGGTCTGTAGCATCTTCACAGATATTTTAGTCCCAGAAAAGGATTAGGCTGGGTGCAGCACCATACAATATATTCTAACACAGAGTAGGGTCAGAGCCAAAAAGCCCTGAAATAGAAGCCTCTGACTACTCTTAGCCTTAACCCTAGCCTAGAGTCCATGGCACTTTTGCCGCTCTCATGCTTCAACTACCGGGGTACCCTAAACCATTATGCATTACTTTGATGCTTCCCTATGAGACAGGAACTACTAACATGTCTCTTTTGGAAAGAGCAACCAAGGCACAGAAAGAGCAAGACCCCCCCCCATGAAACGGAATGTTAATTCCTTTACCCTTAATGAGCCATAACTGGAGTTAAAGTCCAAGTGCTTCCACCACTGCACTGGAACCAGAGTCCTAAGTAGTTAAATCTTGTGTTTTCATGGCTACTGCATTCATAAAAATAAAGCAAACCAGCCGCTCCCCTCTCCCCTCACACTGAAATGATTAACCAAAGAGGAGAACACTTGTATACAAACCAAAGTACATTTTGTGCTTGTCTTTGATTTGAGTACAGATTTGAAACAGTTCAAACTGGGGATAGGGTCTCAAAAGGAAATCCAAAGATTAAGACTAAACCCATAACAAGAGATTGTTAAAAGCAAATTAATAAGGGGGGGAACAATGCATATGGAATGCTTGAAGTATGGGAACTTCTATATTTCCTATATTCTCTTTTGTCTAGAAACTTTCCCATCTCCCACTCCTTCAGCTTTTGCAGTATATTTTCAATTTAATCAGTCCTGAAATGTTATATCTTCCCATGCCTTCTAAAATAATTTTTTGGTTCTTTATATAACTCTTGATTTCAAAAACTGGAGCTGGGCACTGGTAACAAGAACACTAAATCAACCCACTACTAGTCTGGTGTTTACAGCTGGCATGACTGGAAAATCATTGAGTGTGTTTCTAAGTTACATGCTCATTTAAAATGACAGCACCGCAAACTTAAAGTGAGCTGCATTTCTTCTACAAAATGGCTGGGGATCTGAACAAAGTTACTGGGGGCATTCAGCTGTTGGGAAGGTATGGGCAGATCTGGCAGCAGGAACAAATAACCCGGTCCTGGCAAAGACAGGAAGACTAATAAATCTATATTATCGGTCATAATTCATTGCTATCTGGTCAAGCAGCACTTTCACAAAGAAATGACCATATGCTAACCTGGTTGTCAAGCGCAGGTGGAGCAAGTGCTTCATTATCAATGCCAGGCTTTCATTGCTCAGAAATTGCCGAGGTGAAGATAGACCTCTCCACTCAACAGGAGATCTAACTACACACATAGTGTCCTTTGTACACAGAGCTACCAGTTTCAGCAAGTTCATGCCTCAGCCTGTACTTCTTGGGGATGCTGCCTTCCTCTTTACACCCCTCATCCTCTGGCTTTCTTCTCCCTCCCACCCTCCTCCTGCCTCCTGTCCTCCCCACACCCTGACCTCTCCCCAGGTATCAAAGCACTGTTCAAGATGACAGTTTATTTTGCTGGCCAACTTGCTTTCCCAGTTTATCACTTCCTCTGGAACTGCAGTTCCAAGACTCTCTTTATCCAGTGGACAGAAAGTGGTCTGGTTTTGCAAAAGCAGTATAATGGTATGTTTACCTCCCCAGGGGAAATGTCTCCAAAGCCTGATTTCCATAAAACTTGCAACAGGAATCCTACGTCACCCTCCTCAACTGAAGCAGCTCTGTGATACCATCAACGGCAGAAATCATCCAAGCAAAATTAAATAGGAGCTGTTTGAGTAAACTTTTTTCTTATGCAGTAGCATTCAGGCATATAGTCAACAGAGGCTGATAAACCTGTAAACTGACAGGCCTGGTAGCATCCTAAATAATAAGCTATCTTTACTCCTGGCTCACAGTACCAGCAGTTTCAGAAAAAGATTGTGTGTGGGAGTTTAGAAGTTGTTTCATATCAAGTTTGAGTTAAAACTCCAGACCCAGGTGTCCTTAGATGTTGTGTCCACAACTTCTTGTTAGTAAGAGCAATGGAGTGTAAGGAGCATCCTCTCTAATCTGAACATTTGTGCAAAAACCAAGGATGAACTGAAAAGCCATGACAGACCGTGGTGGTTGGTGGCTTCTCTCGCTCCAGAATCAATCAAGTATTCAGGGGATTAAAACACTTTCAAGCTCTCTTTGGTGCTACTTGTTGCCACTTAGCAGCAAGAGCTCTGAAATGAGAGTAAGAAATGTCCAGAGCAGCTTTACAGCATCTTTGATGAAGTACTAGTTTCCCCACACAACAAGCATCTATTCAGTCCAAGATATGCTTGGAAATGTGGTTTGAATCCCATAAAATTTGCTTCTATCAGGACATAACCCATGTAAACTGGACAATAAATAAGCTGCCTGGTGTGGATCCTGGGAATCCATTCAAATACAACAGCTGCTGTTGCAGCAGAGGCTCAGTACTTCACCGAGGGTTTTATGCTGATCACTTACCCAAACCTTTCAATAAATGTAGAACATACTAAAACAAAAACCTTGTGCTAATCCATTTATTAGCATTTAATTCTGATTTCCATTTACTCACATTGCTAGACCCACTATAGCCAAACCTGCCACATTGCTTGACTTTCTCCAGTGTTTTCTGCATGATATATAATGCGAGCCTTGTCACACTGAAAGTAGTTATTAATGATGCCAGGCGGAAAAGCTAAAATACTGGATCTTGTGCAGAAAAACAAGTGTGTTCATGGGCAGGGGCTTCCAAGAGTTTATTCTAAGACTTGCCACAATTTTCAATACTATCAGCGTAACTACTAGACAATTGTTCTTTGGATGAGAGATATTGCTACCATTTTTAAAACAAGGCTAAGATCTATCATTCTTCCTTAGAATTTCAAACCAGATGTTTGGCTTATTTCCTTTCATTAAATTAAATGTACAATAAAGCCAAGACTACTGTTTCAGTCCATCCAAAATAGGCTGCACAGTCAGAAATATAAGAGAGATCACATCTATTGTATTGCCACTGAAGCCCTCAGGGTAAGCTCCCCCCCCCAGCTCCTCCAGATAAGAAAGGGATGAGGATCAAAACATCTGGCAGTAAGTGCACCTCTGGAATAAAGCTCCCAATCCAAAAGTTCTCTGACTTCAAAACTAGTTAAGAAATTTGCAGTTTGACCACCTCTGTGGCACCAAGTCAAGTGCACTGTAACATACTGAGCTAGCATCAGGGAATCTCTGATTATTTTCTAAGTCACCTGTACATATGGTTTGCCACAGAAGGAGCCATCTCTAGGCAGACTAGGATGTGTGAAACTACTGAACAGAATTAACATCCGAGTCAGTGTGATCTGGAAAAGTTTGTTCCAAAGTTCACTGAAAGCAATGCAGAGGGTCAGAAATATGGGCATTCACAATCTGGTCCTTTGCAAGGTGGAGGAATCTCAATGCTCTGAATTTCAGCTATTCTTAATTTCTAAAGCACCTACAGAGCACATGTGTTCAAAATGCTTTAGAAACACGAACTGTCAAAAACACATTGCCATTAAGGGTCAGGCCATTGCTGTTACCCTGCATTAAGAGTAGTGCATCCTGCAGTTCTAATGGCTGGTCCTGACTTTGTCAGAACTGAGAAAATGTCGAAGTTTGCTTTGAACTACATTTTGAAGGGCAGTGGAACATCTATGGCTTCATCTATACACTAATCATCACAAATCACCACGTGTCATCTTAATTCTAAGAATGTCTTCAAGGAACATACTACAAAGCTGCAATTCTAATTATTTACCTGCATGCTTTCTGAAGGGAGTTTATGAGGAGAAAAATGCAATTCAAAAAGCTGGAGAATAAAGTCATTCTTTCCCATTACTTGCAAGGAAATTATTATCCTTTGGGTACAGCAGGTGCTAACCAGGGACAGGAATTTGTTTTTCCTATATACACCCATACCATCTGCCCAGAGCACAGTGGAACTTTTCCATTAATTTCCCTGTAGGTTCTTGACTACCACACTGACATTGAAGTCACAGAAAGCATTTTTAATGTGTTTCATGCAGAAGTGCTGGAAATAAGGCATATATTTTCATAGCTTGCCTCACTGAAGCAATATAAAAGGTCAGAGCAAGAACCCAAAGCAATAGGGTTCTGGGTGGAGGAGGAAAAAGGAGGAGTTGTATTAGTAAGAGGTGGAAAGATTATTGCCAGTCTTTGTAACACTGACCAATTACATAATCAGAGGTGGAATAACTGTAAATAGCCCTCTATGCAAAATGAACAATCTCTGGCCTAACAAATTTAATTGGCATTTAGAAAAAGAGATCATTGCTGAGGCATCTTAGTGACATGTAGGTTAGCATCAGCTGTCCCCAGGCTAATCCAAAAATGAAGTTGTGTTTTACCACATGACCACGTAAAAGCCTATAGTTTGTCTGTAAATTTCCATTATGGTTAAGAGATAATGGTGGACTTCTTTGTTCTTCATGTGATATGCCACTCACATTTAATTTCAGATTCAGCAACTAAATACGTCAGTGGCTTACAACAGTAGTAACTAAGGTTTTATATATGGTTCATTCCGTGGGTTTCTCCTTTTCCTTCAGAAGCATTGCTTTCTCTACTACATCTGCTGCCAGGACCCAGCCTAAGCCCTGCAACCAACAATATCGCTTCTGGAACCGGCTCATTTTCCACTAACAGAATAAAAAAAACCTAAACAAACAACCACTACCCCACTAAGAATACAGAAGAATCAATTTATTTGCCAATACAAATTCTGATTCGTGACACATATTTCTCCACGGCAGAAATAAAACACCTGAGCAGTCTGACAATACATACTACCAAGCAGGCTGCAGCTGCCAGACCAAAGTGACAGAGGAAACAAGTTTTTAATATTGGAGGCTTCTATCATCGAGGAGACAACAGGAGAAATCCAAAGGAAAGTGAAAAAAGAAAACTGGCTCTGGGTAGTAGATTCTTTGCATTTACTAGCATCTCTCTAAAATGTACAGATGCTAGCTAGGACACATCAGTCATGATCTGGAGGAAAGGCATGTATCTGTGGTTCTTGCCTGGCATCGCACGGTTTGTTGCAGCACACATGTGCCAAACTGGATGACATTAATGAAGAATCTGTGCTCTGTCCATCCTTTTCCCTGCTCATCTTCACTAACTTTGCACCCACAATTACTTCAGTTGCAAGGAGGTGAGGTTGGATACAAGTCTAAGTGAGTAACTGTCATAGGTTAAAAAAATAGCTTAAATTGTGAACGCTAACAGGCAGCAGGTAGTTGAGTTTGTGTTGGTGGCTGGGTGGGTGAATGTCCAAAACTGAACTTTTGAATCTCCAGTGGAAGCCTGATATTTGCTAACTGCAACAAAGGCAGCCTGTTGTAGATTGTGAAAATACCTGGACTAAACTGAAGTGGCACATCCCAAATCCTTCAATTAAGAAAGAGACATGAGACAGAACCACCAGTTAGAAGGCTGACCACACATTGTGCTTCTTTGCACACACTGGTTAGGTAGGGACAATCAGGAATGTATGGTTTCAGAAAGAAGAAGAGTCAAAAAAGAAGAGTTCCTATAGAGAAACAGTGGTCTTGGAGAGAAGGAGAGCACCTGGAAAGAAGAAGGTGAAGATCCTGGCTGGAGAAAGATCCTAGAAGTGGTGGAAGATCCAGGAGATCAATGAGCTGTGGAGACAAATGCTGGGAGAGCCCCAGGGGAGTTGGCCAGTAGCACCTAAGACTGGCAACTGGAAGCAGCAGCACAGCATGAAGCACCATGACTTTCTGCCCAACCTTCCCAGACCAACAGCAAGCTCCCCATGAGAAGGGAAGTTGAGACCCAGTGAAGGTAACACTGATGGGGACACCATGTGAGTGAGAAAGAAAATCAAGGAGGGTAAAAGCTTGTGTAAAAGTTTGTGTTGGTTTTGGTGTTGGGGTTTTGGGGGTTGGTATGGGGGAGGGGGTGTTTGTTTGATTGTTTGTTTGTTGGGGGTGGTAAGTTTTTAAAAGCTGAAAGTTTATTTAAGAACCTTGACAGTTCTTAAATAAAGCCCGGTAAAACTCCACTACAGGCTGTCATTAATTCTCTGTCACCCGTGACAGTGATGTTCAATGTTCACTGTAAGGTAGAAGAGATTCATCCATTGCAATGGCTCATACTGGACATAGAGGTCATACCACAGAGCCTCTTGACATAACGTCATCAGCACCCACGGCACTAGAGGGACCTTAACCTCATTTTCTTTCCCCAAGGCTGCTCTGCCTTTCTCCAGAAATCTCAGATTTCCAAAAACTTTCCTCTCACATCAAATGATCAAGTGACATGCCACACCCCGCAATGGCACTAACCACAGAAAAGTGAGGGCAGGAAACTGCAGCTATGATATGAGATGAGATTGCTGCTCCCTCGTCTGGCACTAGAGATTTCCAGAACAGCATATGAGTAGGGGAGAGGTGATGCTACAGAGGGAGGTTGCCAATGGGGTGAGAAACCAAAATCCTATACATAACCCCATCTTCTCTGGGGTGAGGAGCAGGAGAAAGCAGATCTCTAGCTGGAATTGTGTATGTTGCTAACAGTATGGCAGAGGAATGTTAAACAGAAAATTTAACCCCTTTTTATCCTTCCCTCCTACTCCCCAGTGAATCTGTAGCCAGTAACGATCATTGTCACTGTAATCATAGGGAAAGATGACATGTCAAATGATGCTTCCACAACTACAAGAGCACAGTAGCAGAAACGTGAACAGCTCTCAGGAGGAGGAATGCCTCATCTCCTGTTCCACTGCTAAGCCACATACTTGGAAGAGCAGACATGATCCAAAAATTTCTCGGATCTCTGAGCAATTCTCAGGCTCCTACAATAAACCCTCTCTCAGCTCAGCCGGAAAAAAAAATAATAGACAAACACCAAAGCTACCAATGCATTTGCAGTGAATCATCTGGTTACTAGTCACTTTTGTATGACATAATTTGTGTGGTATTCATAAACTGCTTTTTGTTTTCTGATGTTCCAAGCCAGCGAACTCACAACAAGCAAAGCCTTCCGACTTCCACATAAACCCTGCAGGGAGAAGGCTTGCAGGACTGCGCTTCAGTTTACTGGTTAGGATGCACAAACCAGGCTGCATGGAGGTTACTAGAGTGGAGCATACCAACATCCAGTGCACAAGCACAAGGAGTTGTGGAATCCTCCATATCCCAAGGAAGGAGCTTCCAAAACACCTCACTCCATGAGGGACTGCATTAGGCAGTGAGTGAGAAGATCCTGTTCACTGGATCAAAATATCACTGCCCACATTCCCAACCTCAGTGTCTGGACCTCCACCACAGTGACCATCTAGTGTAGGCTGGCCCTTAGCCATAGCTCACAGTCCACAGTTTGTCTAGCATCCAAGGCTCATGATCCACAGTTTGGCTAGCATCTGAACCTGCCCAAACTTGCTTTTCAACCTGAAAAAATGTTTTATGCCAAAAATATAAGCATATTACATTGCCTGACATGCTAATGAAACTTAGCTGTTGCGCACACTCTATATTTGCTTTGCATAAGTTAACATGGTGACAACAATAAAGTTGAGAAGAAAGGATGTACCTTGCTGTGAAGCGGATCAGCAAAAAACCCACTTCAAAGCAAATTTCTTTGTGACTGCCAGGTACTTACTTTCCTATAAGCCTATTTAAAGAAAATAGTATTTGAATGTTGAAAGATTATGGGTTAATGTGACCTTAGGATTATCGGCAATATACTAAGCTCACAAAATACAAAGTTTTACAGCTTCATTATAGTTTCCTTCACTGAAAAGCTATTTAAAATCACCCTGAGAAATAGGGTTAGAATTTAAATTTAGCACTGTTCTACAACTCTGGCCATTTGTAAACTGAATTTGGGTATCATAACTAGTTATATAAGTCCTTAGTCAAAAAGCAAAAGTGGGCTAGATGAGTTTCTTAATTCAGGACACATTTTTCATACGGATGCCACAAGATTAATTAGTTCATAATTTTACAGGAGGCGTCACCAACCAGCATGTTTACAGGCAGTCTTACGTTAACGCAGGCAGAACTGTCTTTTTATTGTTTTGTATGCTAGTTTCTTTAGGTAAGCTGTAACAGTCAGCAGAGAATTTAACTCCATCTTCATACTTACCTAGAGTCAATTTTGGAGAACCCAGAGTCAACTGGGTCTTGGGATACTGACTATAAATAAACTGCTAAATAGAGCACTACCAGGGACTGACCCAAGGCAAAGAGGCACTTTCTGACTTCCACCCACCCTGTGCAGGATGAACCCACTGAATCACACAGTTGTTTGCAACAGCTAACTGAACCAGTCCAAACCAGAGCCAGCAAGAGAGTGAGTAATCAAGGAGCACTTGGAATCAGAGGGTCAGGGCAAGAACCCTCTCTCTATCTTTTATTTAACAGTATACACATACCCATATCCTAGGACTCTCATGCTGATGCTTAGGCAGAGAGCGCTGAAAATACGTTGCTTGCCTGTATTTCACTGACCATTCCCTGTGCCAGCAATAGTGTAAATAATGTCCATAAAAGTTTCCTTCAGTATAGATCCAGGTTGCAGTAACAAAAATTTCTGGGAGAGAGTAGCTGCCTCTCAGCAGAATAATGAATCAATATATTACACTGTGCAGGGCATTTACATCATGTGGGCTGAGGATATTAACAGAATAATCAATTTTGCAAAACGCCTTCAAGTGACAAGCTGCAATTTGACCACTGTTGCAAATAAGAGAATTGGCACTAGGACTTTAACCCCTTCACCATAGCAGGGGAAGGGAGCACAGCTACAGCAGCCATCCTGCTGGATTAAGAAGATTTCACACTAGGAGTTAAATGTTATGAAACAATATTTGAGTCATTTTACAAGAAAATCTTAAAATGTCTAACTGGAGACTTAAAACCAAAACCCAACAACAACAACAAAAAAAACAAACAACAAAAAGGCAAGTTCATTCCAATTTTTCCTTTCCAATAAGTGAACTTATTGGAAGTGAACAAACTACTAACCCTGTGCATAATTCCATTTTATGGTCCATGCACTTATTTTTACTCTTATATGAGATGAGGAGGAAAAGGACCTTTTCTGCAAAGCAGCCACTTCAGAGCTACTAGCTTTGCACTATCTGAGTGATAATGGTATTGTTCTGTCCACTTGCAGATAAGGGAGATGCTTAGCAATTTCCCCCAAGTGATTTCTTTAACTCAGCAGCCAGAAGAATCAGGGTTCACTGAAGCTTCAAACATAGTCAATGGTAAGAATGCGACTCTCTGGGGAACAACCAAACTATTAAAAGGATACCTATTACAGGTGACATAAATACTATGTTCCTGCTATGTGGCGTTCCTTGAAGGTCATCAGAAATTAAAGCACCCTTGGAAATTCAGGGTTTTTCAAGTTCAATCAACCTAGAATCCATTAAACAAGAAAGGTATTCATCTGCTGGAAAGGTGTAGTAAACTGCTTCTGTGAGCTGTTTACAAGCAGAATCTCTGAACAAGAGAACAAATAAGCTGATTTACCTGAACTGTGATACTAATGCTCTTTGATGTCTCTTTCCTCTGAATACATGAAAGCTCTCATCTTTTTCTGAAGGTGAAAATAGATACTTTTGAGACAATTATCTGTAACATGTGGGACACTAAATGCTTTCTTACTTTCTGTGCTAAACCGGACTGTTGCCAGGTCATGCAGTTTAGGTTAGGAGGATCTCAGCTTTTTCATTAACCAAGAGTAATTTAGCATTTGTTGTTCTGGAACAAAGGGGAACCTATTTAAGCTCAAAACCTAGCTAGAAAAATGTATCCTTCTCCTAAATTAAAATAAAAATAAATCCTGAGTTTTAGCCTAGTTTCTGGTGATCACTGAGTACTTGGAGCTAATCCTGCCAAGTCTATAACATTTTTTACTGCACTAGCTACTGTTGATCACACTGTGTGCGAGAGAGCACTTGCAGGAGCAGTTGCATGCAAATACCTATGCCTTTAGCACTTCTTGCCCCCAAAAGTTTAAGGTATGTACTCATTTTGGAGAGAGAGCCTAGCAGATAGGAGGTACATATGCTTCATATCTTTAAGTATTAATAGAAATAGATAGATAGGTAGATAGATAAGAAGCTAGGTAGATAGATAAGAACCTGGGTAGAGGAAACAGCATTTCTGCTGTGGCCTGTAGCATGTGTTCATTCCCCATCAGAATATCACATAGGCACATCCCCCCTGAAAGGCAGACAACCCTAGATCCAGGACCGCAGAAACCTTGTTTAATTTATAAATGCAGCACTCAGCTTATTTGTAAAACAATGAGTTGCCTATCTACATCTAAGTATATTTCAAAGCTTGGAAGTTTAAAAAAAAAAAAAAAGTAGTAGTTTAATCTATTCCCCCCTAACACATGCTGTCTGTACTGTCCTCCCAACTTCCAGATGGTAAGCCATTTCCAAAAACATATCATTCTTTCTGGATGCGTTTCTAAAATATAACCCAACCAGAAGCTACAAGTTTGATGCAGCTATTAGTGGCTGGATTCTTTGGCTTGACTTATGCAGAAGATCTGATTAAATTATTATAATGGCCACTTTTGGCCTCAAAACAAAAACAATACAAAACAACACAACATATAACATCTAATTCCCCTTTTCCCCTTCCAAAGACCACAAATACCTCGGAACTAACTTTCTTCTACAGGAGGAAATCTAACAGCATATGCTGTGGGTATACCAACCCATGCCAGTGAAGTAATCTTATTTGTTTCATGCCCATAGTGATTGCATAGTATTTCTGGGAAACAGAGCTCTTGGCTTACAAATCAGGACCCACAAATGTTATTCTTACTGTTACATGAAGCTCTGTGCAACATGTAGTGCTCAGAGTGTGCAGAACTCGATGCTTGCAGACTGGTTTACCTGCTGTACCTGCACCTTTCCTTCTACAGGAGGACGTGAGCCATTTTGCGCGGCTTTCAGGTCTAACTCCAAGCATGACACAGCCGGGTATTTTGGGAGTAGCCCAAAAATATAGAGTCTAAAACTTTGGAAGGGGACACTTGCTGGGAGATGGGCACCTATTTTCTCTGACAGCCCACCTGAGATGAAGTATAAAATGCTGCCAGCCTCACCTGGTTTCCTCCCCATATTTTCTTGGTTAAGGTTTCATTAAGTCAGTTCATACATTCATAAACTCACTCTGCCTAGCATTAGTTAGAATCAACAGTATCATTCATGTGGCAGTTGTGCTATCTAGGGATTAAAATAGAATATAGTGCCTTAATGCATGCTATGTGCACATTGCGTCCCAGACAGAAGCATTTTGAGAAACTCTGGAGAGAGAACCAAATATTGTAAAATGTTGTTAAAAGCAGCAAGCCAAGCTTTACAGAGCAAGCCAAAATTTATCCCCTGTGTAGTGCAACTAGATTTCTTGGTTCAAATGGCCAGATTTTGATTGGGCAGAAATCGATTCAACTCCTCTTTCTGGCCCAAAGCTTCCTAAAGACAAAATCTCATCAAGGCATTTACCTCTTAATAGGACTGAAAAATGCATCCCAACAATTATAACACTGGGAGAATACCAAACAAACCTCCTGCTCTCTCCCAGTCCAACTCCACGGTTACCCCAGATGCTGCAGTTACTAATCAACATCAGTTTGATTTCGCACTAATATCCCAGTTAATGCTATAGAGGCATAAGATTAATAAGAGTATAGGATAAAGACATAGGTGGCCATTTATTATAATTTGTTTTGCCACGTGCATAATAAAAATTTCTGGCCAAAAGTAAATGCGCATAGCAGTATGTTTTCTATATCTTGCATCTGATTTTCTTTTCGCTAAATGTTATGATCAAAACCAGCCCACAAGAGCAAATTTATTACTAAAATTTATATCACAGGGTGAATTTCCCTCTTTAAACTGGGTACTGACTAAAGGAGGTGCAGGGGAAGGTTAGGAGTGGAAATGTTACTTTTTCTAGCACCTTCAGATCCAGCACATTTGACTGACACACACAGCCAATTCTTAGTTCACTTTGGTCCCTGACGCTGATTAAAAATAAGCTTTGCATAAGCTCTCAGGTTCATTTAGTCAGGAGAATAGTTTTACCTTACAAAAAGTAAAAGGGAAAACTCTTCTTGCCATTCTTCCCTCAGTTTTCTATGCCAGTCCTTTCATGTTAACTGGGTTTCTCAAGTCAAACAAAACTGAGGGAGTATATGCATGGCTTTTACACACAAAGGTGCTGCTGGACACTATGCCTGATGAAACCAAAGGTGATCAACCCACAGCCTTAGGGAGGGGAATGACAACTTTGTTCTTTGAATCATAGTGAGAGAGATCAAGGGACTTTCCTTTCTCTCTGAGAAAGAGACAGTCTTGCCCAAGGAGAGTATACAAACAAATGGGAAAATTAAGTGGACAGCAGGTGAGCTATGCAAAATGAGAAAATGGAATAAAAAAAAGGGGAAATGTTAACACTATTCATTATATTAGCCAGTCAGATGCAAAGAAAGAAAAATTATAACTTAGATATAATATCCTTCAGGGTGTCTACCTATTAGTAGTAGCAGATCAAGCTGGCAATTTACATCAAGCAGAGCTGGTTTACTCAGCTCTGACATGTAGGATTAGTTGTATGTCAGAAAATGAAATCATTAAGCCCTCTTTCAAGTGAAGTTTCCAAGCTAATTTTAAGTGCGTACATTAGTTTAAATCTCTTCATGCAGATCATCCTTTTGGTTACAGATCTCTTTGTTGGTTGGATGGCCTCTGTGAAATATGTTGATAATATGTTTACTTGGCCATACCCCTTCCAAATAGCATTAATATACTCAGACTATCCTAATCCCAAGTATCTGTTTATAATCTGTATTATGTTTACTGATGCAGTTGACAACATTGCAATTAGAAAGAGAAGCCATCTGCCGCCAAAGAGAATATAAAAAGTTTAACATTTAGCAAGGTCATTGGTAAGAAATAAGCACATCTCTCTGGTGATGAGCCTGTTGATGTTAGCAAAGTCCTAGGAACGGCTGAACCTAAGCAGATAAATTCAGGATGGATCGATCCTTTTTCTTTCATGAAATCCAAGATTAAATGTTTTTAAGGTTTGGTAAGAGGGACTTTGTTATTCTTCCACACACCCCTTTCATTTTCACATGCTTCTCTTATTTCTTGGCTCTGTCTGGGACCAGGAGCAAGGGCAGGATGCTCTCATCTTTCCAGCCTGACTAGTAAAGGGAAATATTAGAAATCTAATGAAAAGCATGTCCCCTGGAGATTTCCAGCCCAGTTTTGCAGATGCAGCTGTAGTTCAGATAATCAACAAGACTTCTGGGTGCTTACTTGAATGGAATTATTTGGTTGCTCTGCAACACTAATTAAAGCATACAAGGCATAAGGTTGTTGGTGTGGATTAATGGAATCTGTCGCTACCTACAATCTATTTTCAGCTCAGCTTTATGACGTGCTAGTACTCAACACACTGATGTCTTCAAGTCTCACCAGCATCACTCATTTTCTAAATGATCTGACCCCTAGAGAGCAGCACTCAAGTAAGTTTGTTTTGCTTAAATGGACCCACCATTGAGGGAAACTGCTCTTTCATTTACAATCACAGAAAAGCTGTTCAGCAGGCATTTAGCCTATGCCATCCCGCTTGTGCTTTGCTACAGCTTCCCACTTTCCTGTCCCTCTTACTACTGCTAGCTTAAGTAGCTCGCTGCCTGGCTAGATTGTACAAGATAGGCCAACGCACTGGCTGTCTCTGGGAAACGAGATGCTTTCCCCTTTGTAGAAGTCTCCAGCTCAAGCAGCTCAGTATCAATTGCACAGTCTATGGCTGCATCGTACAGAGGGCTTCCTCTGATGTCAGGACACGCACTAAACACAGAGCCGAATGGAGTGCAGAATTTTGACCTTATTTAGTGAAAAGAGCTTGGACACATGTTGAACTGATGAGCTCAACTGGGTGTATAGCAAATAGCCACAGTCATTTGCCAAGCTTTATTTAACACTCTTGAATAGGTTTATTTTGTTAAAGCTGAGCCATTCTAAAGCTTTTTGACTTAGAGCTGATTTGCACACAGGATCCCAAGTAGAGGAATGCGTGAACGGGAAATCCATGCAAAGTATCTGTAAACAGATACTGGTGATTACAGTGTGGTCTGTGATTATTTAAATGGATTCTCTAACACATTCTTGCTTGACATAATTAACTATACTTGTTATTCTATTATGCTACAGTAGCTAGCCATATGGTAGCTCCTCCATTTTTTGAGTGTTTTTTTTTTAAATTATTTTTATTTTATTTTTTCATTTTTAAATCTAGTATGGAACATATATTACATGATAAATTACCCACATATTACCTTCATAAATTGATATTTAGATCTAGCCAACACACCGTAATTTCACTAATTAAATGTCAATATGTGCCCAAGAGTGCTGCTCTTCAACATTGTAAATGTCACAAATTAGCAAATAGGCAGAATCATCTACAAATATATTTCTCCAGATTACGAGCAAATTCTGCCATGCACCTCCCATGCCACAACGGAGGGAGAGAGGAGAGGAGGCAGAGTGGGGAGAGAAAGCAAGTGGTAGGACCCGCCAGCGGAGAGGCAGCAGCTAGGGGAGCTTGCTCCTGCAGCCCCCCACGTACACTCGTTTCTTCCCTGTGGATCATTTGCGTTGCCAACTGCAGCATACAGAGAGGGGAGCCAAAAATTTGAACACGAGTATGCTGTTAGAGGATGTCACCTTTGAGCTTAGCGTCATCAGGCAGTGAGATTGCCTAGCATTAAAGGTCTCACGTAGTGGTCCCTAACTATAGCCACCAATCTTAATCTTAGTGGGTTTGAATTAATTCTTCGGTCCTGTTGTTTTGAGTGGTTTTGACAGAGCAAGGTCTGTAGCAAAGCGAAAAGCCTTCTCTGTCAGTCCCTCCCTCCCCTGAGGAAGAGTAGGGACTTGCCTAACAGTGTTTGGTAACCTTTTAAACTGGAGCCCACCAAAAATTTTGCAAGTAAAATCTGCTATTTCTGTTACACGCTTTGTTGCAGCAATTCTAGTTCCTCATCTTCTAGAGATGATCTGGTCTCCATTCCCTTCGAGCAATTCAGCTACAACAGTTTCTCCAACTTCTCTTTGTACCTCTTGGTCTTAAGCTGCCTGAATCTGCTGATGTTAAGTCCCAGCATTTTAATACCGGTTCAAGATGATGTAGCAGCCCCACAGAACTGAATATATAAAGATGCATTCAGTTGACAACCCCAATTGAGTAAATCGATATAGGGACTTATTGCTTACTCTGTGGTGATATTGGCTAGATTTTCCACTGCCATTACTGCTGAATTTCTGCTGGGTCTTTTTCCTGTCTTCAACATACCTGTAAAATACTGCCTATTGCGATTTTTTAAAAATAGACTTGCATAAGAATAATTTCAAGAAAGTGTAACTTCATGCCGTAACTGTAGGAAGTTTTCAAGTTTTCCAGTTCTCAGGGCTGATTCTGAGGAAAACCTAACATCTGAAGGGTCACCGAGAAATCACAAACTCCTCCAGGAAAAAATTTGCCCTTCAACCATTACAAAGGGCTGTATCTGCAGAACTACTCTGCACTGCCATCTTGTGACACAAAGAAGTGCTCAGCGGGAGTCTGGCTTTGCGGGCTCAAATCCATCTCGATAGCAATTGCAAAAAGCGATAGAGAGAGATTCACTCCCAAAACCTCCGATTAAACACTTGTTTGTGTATTTTGATGAGGCAGGTCTTAAAGCACTGCAAGGAAAGGCTCCATTTCTCAGTGCAGTATCATCTTTAAAAGGTGTCAGTAGTTACAGAAGGGCACACAGTTATCGTAGCTCCTCTTTCTGACATTGCTATTAGCTATTATTAATTTGCAAAATGAACCTTTGGAAAGTCACCGTTTGACTGTGTTTGTCCCCCCAAAAGGTAACTACTGCAATATACATCTCTCCAGAAACTTTCCTCAGCTGTTGCCTAATCCTGTAAAAGACAAGTTCTCCAACGTCAGAGCTGCTGTGTTCTTCCAAAAGCACTTCATCTGCTTGCTCTGCACCCATCACATGTCCAAGACACATCAGTATCTATAAAATAGGTTTTCTTCTATTCATATTCCAGGATCTTTCAGGTCTTTGCAGAGCACACAAAACAGAGCGAGCTCTGCTCCAGATTGCTTTGAGGAAGAGTCAGAAGTTCATGTTACCCCTCCTGCCCCATGCACATAGGGAGACTACATTACCTTCTGTTTAAACTCTTCTCCTTAGCACAATGTAGTTGTTATTTGCTGACCTGAAGGAGACAGTGAACATGACTTTTACCTACTGTTTAGAGAACTTACCTGGTACATAGGAGCATTGTGCTGTAGTTTCACTAAATATTTAACCCAAAATACTGACATCAGAAGTCTAAGAGAACCACTCACACAAGGCAGGAGTTCAATTATTTTTCTCAGGTCTAATTCAAGATAAAAAGGAGAAATTCACTTCTCTAACCCTCATGTAGAACCAATTTATCTTCATTCACTCAAAGAAAGCTATCCAAATCGACCGGAGTGCCCAAAACTAAAAGAAAACAACAACAACAAAAAAATCCAAACCAAAACACCTACAAGTGGGGAAAAAAAGTACCTAACCTTCCAAAATATCTAGTGTCATAACATAATGATCCCTATCTAGCTTCTTTTAATAAATAACTAGTGTTCTACTGTTAGAATTCTTATTTTTTGTAGGAAGCTAAAACATCTACTTCTGGTTTGTGGGAAGCCTTCACACCTAATTCTGGACTACACATTCTGCTAGACAGCCAGATGACTATGCAGTGACCATCTCAACGCTTTACCATTTTTTGTGACATTTGCCAACTCCCCCAGCTATAGAAATGACCTAGTAATATCCTCCAACCACAAAGGGGTATAATGAAACTCATGTCTTTGCTCTATCAATAAACAGGCTTTGAAGACTTCAATGAAAGATACTGTTTAAATGCAAGTCACTCTACAGTGGATGAAATCAAAATTAGATTTTATTAGAAATTATCTTTGGGGGAAAAAAGTTTATGAGAAATGGTATAGTGCTTGTCTGAAATAAAATGACAGGAAAATAATTAAGGTTTGTCCTTTGGAAGGCCTGCCTTTGTAGAATCAAACTACAGCAATGAGATTTAATATTAAATACATTCTAGGATAAATACTCATTTCCTCATTATGATTTCTGTAGTTACAGGAAATAAAACTATTACTGATTAAACAGACTGAAATAGTTTAATAGCTTCTTTTCTCAAGAACAAAAATCATCTCACTCTTCCTTTGTCAAAATTCTTTGAATAAACATTAGAGATCTGTGCTCTGGAGAGAGGGAGATTCATGCCTGTGATTAAAACACTCTTAAAATAAAGTAAAATAAGAACTGCACGCCTGACACGATAGTTGCTGGAAGTAGAACAATTCTACTGACAACGCTACACCACATCAAGGCCACGTACTGCAAGTTATCGATGCAAACTATTTCTGGTCCAGCCTGAGAAACGAGTAGCCAGCTACCTGTTCTCTCTCAAAGACAGACAGAAACTAAAAGGGTGTTTTTTCCAGGCAAACCCCCTTAAGTCTAAGGCACGTAGTTTTCAAGGCATTGTGCTTCACAATGCTTTATTACTCAGCTCTACAACAGAGTTCACAATTCAAATGTGTTACTCGCACTGCTTTTGGGGCTACGTCCTCCTTTATGTACAACTTACTCTTCAGTGTCTGCAGTAGCTTCACACAGAATTAAATTCCAACTACTTTTGGTACTATTGACAAAAAAACCCCAAACAGACAACTCATTCCTTAATTCCTAGAAAATCTCAAGGGGGATTGCCCACCTCAAAACATGTTCAGCATTTGATTTTTTGGATGTAAGAGAGAATACCACTCAACAATTCATCTAAATAGAACTGTTTCTCTAAGCAGAAGTATATCTTCTTTAGCAGGTAAAAATGTAAAATTTGCATGACCTGCTATGCCAGTTTTATATTTACTTACCTTGAACATAAATCTAGGGACTGAGTAATGATTTATGTTCAACTATGAAGGCCCTGATATTTCTGGCATCTTAAGTTCAACTCATCATGCAAGTCTGATAGTCTAAAGCAAGCAAAACCTCACATAACAGTGGAGTTGGATAAAGTAACCATGATTTGTGATGGTTCGCTGTATGTATGTCAGATCTATCGTGGGTGGCCAAATCCAGCTTGCCGAGCAGTAAAATAGAAATAACCTTTAAATTCTCTTTACTTGTAACAAGAGGGCAAAGACAAAGCTATGTGAAATTTATTTGAATTCATAACGTTTTATAACAAAAGAACACTAATCTCACACTCTAGGCAGTGTTGACAATCTTAAAACTACATGTATAAACAAACAGTGCCATTAACTAGCTTAAGTTTGACTCAAACAACCCAGCAGCAACACCATGAATACAAGAAAATTGATTACATAGTCTCGCAGCCCTCTACCACTCCTTCAACACAGTTTGCAGCTCTGTGGAATTTCCCTTCCCCTACAGACTTGGAAGAAGATCCAGATTCCTACAGCTGGATACTAAAGGGGACCATGCATCTACACAGGAATATAAAGCTAGTCCATCCTTCATCCGAGCCTGTGGAGGCTCATCTGAGTCTCCTGTTATAGAGAAATGATCTCTAACAGATCTGTACAGATCTCTAACAGACCTTCTGCCAGCTGCTATGACTAATTCCAAAGAAATATATTATTAATTTTTTTTAAATATGAATCTCAGGTGTCCGTGTTGGCTCCTAGCGAGTTTCCCAGCATTCACTCCTGCTGTATAATACAAAATATTGAAACTGGAAAATTACCATGGATATTTGGTGTATTTCTTTTGCGGAGGTTTAAAAAGAAGCTTCTACCTGTGACAGTCTAAACAAAATGGGAAAAGTCAGGGAAGTTTAAGAATAGTTCCAGTTTGTCAAAGGCTTTCCCATGTCCCTGACACCCTTACTGTCTCGACTTGGTTTGGAACCATGGTTTTCATCACAGAAGGCCTATGAGTTTGGCTTTTGCTCAGCTTCTCTCTTCCATATTAATTTTATGGGCAGATGTTTCCTCCTTTTCCAACAGTCTATGTTGTATTTTCAACTCAGATTTATTTTCAGCACTTTATAATATGCCATTAGAAGTCCTAATGTATCCTCTCTTTCTGGTGGTGTTTGTCAGCATCAGAAGACTGCCTTCAAAGCTTTAAAAATGCAAATGCAGAAACAAGTGTAGAGACAGGCCATATCCTGGTGCCATCATCTGAAGGAAAAATGTGTTCTCCATGACGCTGGAGTTACAGTAGAAAGTCAAAGCAGGTCTTTCTATTTCTATATTTTTCTGAGGAATGTTAAAATACTACATCACATAGGGAAAAAACCGCCCACACAACATAAGTCTGAATATTAACCAGGTAATTTACTATGAACAATTATTTTTGAGGGATTTTTATTCAAATAGTGCTTTCACTTTTTTTAGGCCTTCAGGATATTTTTGAATTCTGTCTCTTTAAAAAATTGCAATCATGCCATTCACATCAGCATGCCTTGAAGCGAATCCTGGTACAGATGGGCTTGTGTCAAACATTAAGCTCAGGAGAATCTGGGACATGGAATTGACCTTCTGCAGCTAAGGCCCATTTCACACACTGAAAAAAAGTGTGTGAAATAAAAAGCTTCCAGGCTGATGTCCATCATACTCACAGTAAGTCAAACCCTCTTCCAAAACTGTTAGGGAGAAAAATCATTTGCCTATTGGTTTTGACCAAGTGAAAGGACTTTTATTCCCCCTTTTCATTTAAGAAAATAAATAATTAATTACAATGTGCAGCCCACTGCCGTGTTCCTTTAAGGATGTTTTGGTTAACTAATCCCTATTGGAAATAATTCTGTCTATGTTCCCTAATGTTTTCATTTGAGAAATTTCCCATTATGTGCTTGAATTTTCATATTTTTTTAAACCTATATGTAGCCTCAAGAATTATTCCCTGTTCAGAAGCTTTTCTCCCTGGTGTATCAAAGCATCTATGAATTTTTCAAAGAAATGAGATAGTGAAATAAATGAGGTATTTAAATGCTAGTTTCCTGAGTCATAGAAGTGACCCATGTGTACATATTTCCAGTATGTGCCGCTACCTATTCCAAAAGCTGCTGGGTGCACAGTGCTTGCATATCACCCACAATTTTAAATGCCAGTAAAGTACAGTATTTCTTAGAAGCGATTAGCTAACTGGATGGAAAAAAAAAATATGCTCTTTGGCCGGGTTTTCTTGTAACATACAGTGGTCCTTACTACATTGTGGAAGAGTCCCATGCTGTACCCAGACCCTCAGCAAGTGCCATGAGGATGTTGCACAGAGGGCAACGTAAGACCCCTCCCTCCAGAAGAGTCAGGGGCACTGGGATGGTGAAGGTCTAAGCCTTTAGAGGCAGAAGACAGCCCAAATCCTAGACCCTGTTTCCTCATGAGCAAGAGCAAGACCACAGCCAGATGATTTACGGGAGCTGGGGGGTGTCACAGAGCATATATCCCAGCTAGTAGGCACAGGGGGCACCTTTTCCCATGTAACAAACACTCAGTTTAGGATCCTGATTCCTGATTTTGATCTTTATTCAGGGTATTTGGTTACAGAAAATTATATCTTGCCATTTTAGGTCTGTATCAAGCACCTCTGGGACTTTTTACCTTCAGACAGAGCCAATTTTCTCTCCTCCCGCTTTCAAAGAAAAAGTGAATTACTTTCCTTGGGCGAGGGGCAACATATGTTCAGGTTGCTGATTACACGGCTCCAGCCGGTGACACTTAGTATGCAAAGTTATTCTCACAGTAACTACTCATGAGAAACTCCTCCCTGGCACAAAGCTCCTTAGCAAAAGATCAGCACCACGCTGACCTGATGTTAAGTGAGAGTGGTTGGTAATAAAGTTAAATGGAATAACTGTGTCTCTCGTGCACAGCAGCAAGAAGTTGTGGCTAAAATAACAGGCTCCACAGAATACGTGTTTGCAAGAAAGACTGGATTTAAAAATACCTGCACAATATTCCTCTTTAAAGCCAATGTGAATGGGATTAAGATAGGAAAGGTAAAAGACAGGGAAAGATAACCATCTAGGCACTCTGTAGCTCCCTCCTTTTCATACATTAGTTTTAGAGGACTTACGTTATTGCTTTGACATTACTGAAAACTCTACAGCAAATCCAATACAAACAAATGGCAGTCTACATCAGTCCTATTAACAATTTGATTCAGAACATTTAAAACAGGCTATTTCTGACAAGTTTTCACTAGAACATGAAAAACAATTGGGAAAAAAATTACTTTTTTTTTCAGAAGCAGAAAATAGGCTTGTTTATCCATATTGACAATTTAGTCTTCTAGAAAACCATGCAAAACTATAGAAAATTCACATCTTGTCATAACTTTAGCAAACAAAATAGATGTGAACCTTCTTTGCAGGCTTTTCTCATCTTTTTTTTTTTAAACAAAGAAATAAGAATTGCAAAAATGAGCAACGTTTTCAGTAGATATTGCCAGGTTTAAATTTGAACAATTTTTTAACCACTCCTACAACCAGAGACTTACATCCTAGAGATCTCCAACCCAAGATTAAAATAGCAAAAATCAATACAGATACTACCCATCAGAACAGCAGTACCCCTAAACAAATTTTAGCAGGGAGCAATAGAAATCTGGCAAGATATACTTATTAATACCTTCAAGCAGGCCCATTCTGCTAGATACCTTCAAGACAAACTGCAAAGATTTTTTTTTTCCCCGACACTTTCCAGCCCTGTTACTCCTCTTCACACTAGAAACAGTCACTATTTTTCAAAATAATTTAAGATCTTATGCGTTGGGATTCCTTCCCGTATTTCATTACCACGAGATTAAAAAACTGGGAGATGCTCTTTCTGGTGTCAGCTTTCTGCCTAAATGCAGAGCAACTTCATTTCACAGCAGATAAAATGAGAATAACCATCCACCCCCATTCAATAAAGAGTTGAAGGGTAAAGAGAGAGTGGGGCGCAAACCAAGGTATGTTGATGCAAGACCTTGTCATCCAAATGCTTGGCACTCTTCCTTATAAGTGCCTGGAGGGCTGCAGTATTTGTTCCCTGGCACATTTCATCTAAAATTTAAGTGGATTGACTTAGAAGTAGGTCTTGGCTGCAATAGCTTATTTGGACCGAAACACATTAGAGGGGACTCATATGAGCCACTTCAATGGCAGCAGGCAATGGGCAGCTGGGGTTGTGACTTCTTCCACCAGCACAGCCAGGCCCTGGAAGAGGCTGTTTGTCCACAGCTGAAGCCCCAAGACAAACAGACATTGGGCTGGTGGGCAGAAAGCATGTAGGGTCACAAAAGCCATTTGATTTCTCCTGTGCCACGCTGTCAGGCAGTCCACGATGGGTCCCAGCCATACACTGATGAACAACCCCACAAAGCCACACCATGCATATGTTAAATAGCAGCAGGGGGGGATTAGTACTGCATGCTCAGCGTGAGGTTCAAAGGTTCTGGTAACTCTAAGCATGAAATGACGTGCTGCAACAGTGATTTGCCCGAGGTCTGCAGTAAGTCTCCCTGCGCGCACTGGTGACTCACAGGAGTGTTGCAGAGACCCTAAATGCAAGGGAATGCAGTGGCATTCTTAGCTTCAGCTATTAAAGGAGACAGGTCGGATTCAGAGAGTGCTCCAGAGAGGTCCTCACCTTCCCCTACTCACCTCTGGGTTTCTGAGGAGCGCAGCGGACAGCGGGACGGCGTGCTGAGCTGTGCCAGACACCAGGGACGCACACCTGCCTGCAGGTACGCACTGGCTCTCAGCCCCAGGGGAAGGAGCAAGAAGGCCTTATGAGCACAACAGGTCTGCCAGCACACAACTAAATTGCATTATCAAGCCCACCCCAGATGCCGCTATTTTCCCCCCTTTCCTAGCTTTTGAAACGCGCGCTGGCAGAAGTGATTTGGAGACTGACAGTGCTGTAAGCAATGCAAAACAGGGGTAGAAGATGAGGTGCAAGGTGCAACAGAGCAGAGTAACAGCAGCAGACAAATAAGCCATGCGAACATGCCCTCCCTGCACTACAGTCAAAGTAAGGGGGACTCTAAAAGAGCAGAGTCCAACATTAATTTGTTTCAATTGCTTATTCTCCAAGTAGTTCTCTGAGCTTCAGTGGATTTTGATGCTACGTACAAGGCAGCCCAGTTCACCTTTTTTCTCTTCGGATCTGGACACCCAAGCTTGAAAATACATTAAAAGTGTATTTTCAAAAATGAAAATACATGAAGGTATATATATTTGGCCAAATCCCTAAACATCACTCACTCAACAATCACATTGCCTCATTTCACAGGAGATGGAGGGAGAGGAGCAAGTGATGTTGGTTTCAAATATGAGTACATCTGGCATGGCTTTTGTTCCTAGCATATGGTATTAGTTTGTGGTTCAACTGAAGAGAAGATAGAGGACAATCATGCTATATTAACATTTTATTATTTCAGGAGGTGTGAACTATACAGCATTGTAGAATCAGTTGCCTTCCTTGTTCTCCCATCTCCTGAAAAGCAGTAAGTTTCGTATCCCTGTAAGATGCAATTGATTAGAAAACTGCCCCAGAGAGTTCATGAATTAAAGAAAAGCAAAAGACAAGCAATTCTCTCTCAGGATGCACAGGCTTTAAAGTAGCATTATCTCCATCGGCAGATGAGACATTGCAGACAAAAGAATTTATAGAGGCTGATGCCAGGCAATCTGAAGAATCACAAGTGGGTTAGAAATATATTTTAAACAAGAGTGCTTGGGAATCCTTTAGGATACTGCCCAACAAAGACCAATTATATATCATTGGTTTGCAACTTCTTGTGTAGTTTCATTGTAAAAGCAACTCAAATATTGACATTTCATATTCCTAACTGTTATAAATGGTGCATGACCCTGCCTAATGTTATGGAAATTTCCTGATCTAGCCTGCTACTGGAAGCCTGGACCAGAGAGAAGCCCCAATTCTCAGCTTTCAGAAAGATTTTCTAAAAACACTTCCTGAATCTGCAGGATTTGGTTTCAGCTCATTACAAAACCAGAAGCCAACTGAAGTTAGCAGGTCTACTTGAAGGCCTTACTTCTGTAGGTTTTGCATTCTTTCGATTCACTTAGACTTAACTTTGATACACATGATTTTTAACTTTTAATAAACATTAAGCATGTAAGGTTTTCCATTTCGATGTCAGAAAGGATATCTGCACAAACTATTTACTAGTGTCACAAGAACTCTGAAAGTCACCAAGGATAAGAGGAACGGCTACAAAGGAAAATAAAAAGGAAAGAGCCTTCTAGCCATCAGGGAAGCCTAAACAACAGGAATAGTACCAAGCCTATATTACTTAAAGCTCATTATTTGTGTCTCTAAAAATGGATTGAAAATACAGAACCACGAGGATTCACTGACAGTCAGACTCTGCCTGATTGAACCACACCAGACTCAAGAGAGGTATAACTCCTTTGTACAAAAGCTGGCATTAAAACTGAACTTGTATTTTCCCATCTCTCACTCTTACAAATCTATGAATACTTTCCTTTCTTCAAAATAATAATGATGACAAGAAATCTTTCCAAGCTCAGCAAAAGGCAGAGTATCATAATTCCCGTCTAAAATAACATCAGCTGAGCAATGAACCCGGAAGATTCACCTCCGGCTGCAAAACAGCAGAGGTACTTGTTGTGCAATCACATCTATTTCTAGTCAAAATTCTGTTTTGAGAGATTTACAGCAGCACTCCCCTGATCGGGCTGTAAGAGATCATCTTTCTCTGGAAGGAGATGCTCTTTTGCCAATGACCAAGACCGCAATAACAGCTCAGCGGAAGCACAGGACGTTACCGGTGGCTCACAGTTTTCTGCATCAGTGCCAGCCTCCCTTCTCTACAGACGTGGGAAGGTTTCGTTAGCACAGCCTGCCTGCTGGGCTCTGCCTCGAGCCCTGCCATGCTTGTGCCTGCTGGCACAGGCTTTGCTAACATTTTGTTTCTCTTCACTTTCCTCAAAGTGAGACCTTAAGCATTTTCCCTTATTTCTGCTTCTGCCTATGCTAGAAACAGTTCTAGTATTCCACTTGCTTTTACTAGAGGGAATAGCCCTATAACAACAGATTACGATGGGTTTTCATTTTGAAAGCCATTCATTGAAGAACAGCCTTATTTTGCCCTAACGCCTTTTTTAAAAGCTTTGCACTTTTAGAGAAGCTTCTGCTCCGACTTAAAATGCACGCAAGCCCATTTCATTTTGGGGGTCTGTTTGAAACATCGGAGAAACTTTTGAGTGCAAATCCTTACTCAGTGTAAAGCACCGTGAATATTGACCCTAACAGAGTGATGCAGATAGATGCAAACTGGTCGGTGGTATTGAACAGAAATCAAGAGTATTTTAATCAGCCTGTTATCTCCAAGTCAGATTTGACATTCAGCCGTAGACAGCACCCAGAAAACACAGTGCCTTGTTATACAGCACCGGGCGCTGTGTTCAGCACTCCCTTGGGAAGCAATGGAAATGGAGGAGATGAAAGTGAAAGCAGGAGAAAAAGCAATTGTTTGCAGGTGGCTGTTGGTTTGTTTTGTGCACTTCAAGATAGGAAAATATTTACTGTTGATTTTTTTTCAGCTGTGTAAATCATCACTTAAAACACTACATGAAATGCCTTATACAAAGAGTATTTTTCTGTTTTAATTCTGGCCCAAACCCCTTGGTAGCATCCTGTTTAAGCACAGAAAGGGTTTTGTTTTGAGAGTTCAGAGCTCAGTGACATTTTTGAGGTCTGTATTCCTTCTCAAGTTATGCTCCAAAGAATGCCTAGGTTTTGGTGGTGAGATTATGAAGTTTGAAAATATGAAAAATCAGCTGAGGAGAAAAAGAAAAGAGAGAGGATTAGCTGTAGGGGTGACTCTGCAAACTGAGACCCTGCTGCAATCCAGCATAAGGACAATGAAAATTACAGTGGGAAAGGGAGTGATAGGCGAGCTAAATAACAACCTAGGGAAACATTTCTGTTTATTGAAATAAAAACTGGGGGGGGGGGGGGGGGGGGGGATAAAAGGTAGAAACTCCTCTTCAGAGAAATCAAAAATACACACGCTTGCTCCAAGTTAGAAGCAAGTAAAATGCAGGAGGTGTGAATTCCAGAGAAAATTATATTTCTGTATTATTTTAGCTGCAAGCTGGGTCTCTTTTTTTCAGGGCACCAAAGTTTTTGTGCTTTTAAAACCTCACTCCCCCTGCATCTCTGCTCTCAGGTGTTTTTCACCAGTGCCACAAATCTTTGAATTAACCAGAGAAATCAGGGAGGAGAGAATGGCACCTGTTTGGCAAAGTACCATCATAATTCGCTGACTGATTCCTTTTAGAGCACTCAAATGCCATCGTCATCATCCACTGATGCATTTCAGACCTAGTAACCAGTGGGCCCATGTCCAGGTCTATGCAGAGGCCCACTGAGAAAGGACTGAATGAGTCACCAGGTAGGACACCACTACCTTCTCCTAGTGAAGGCAGCAGTTACCCTAAGATAAAGGATAATCAGGCCCCAGTTTCCCTTCCCCGTCCCCATCTATCAGATCTTGCAAGTCAGTGTCATTTACTTCAATGCATATTTGGCAAAAAAAAGGATCAATGTAGTAATCTCTCCTGACCTCTTGGTTAAGAAAGAGCATGGACTTTTCACCGTTTCCCACATCAGGACTTTAACAGCTTTTAGGAAAGGATCTAGAAATGCACAAGTCAAAACGTCTTCCACAAATGAAAAGCTCAAAGCCCTGAAGATGCTGACTTCTAAAAGAGGAATAACACTGCTGATTGGGGTTTTATTTACAAACTGTACAAAATTGACACACTCCTTTGATACTTGTGAGGCTTCAGAGGCACACAGCAGCCAAGCCTACAACGTGTTTTCTATGAGTAGCCAGGAACTTTCATACCTATTCCAAAACTCGCTTCTCCAAATTACAGAAAACACTGCCAAGCTTGGAATCACTTTGGCTCCAAATGCTGAGCTTATTAACTGTGGTACTAAACAGCATACAAAATGTGTGCAATGAGATTTACCACACAACTCTTCAAATCACGACAGCTTCTGGAAATAGAAAAATAACTCTCTCAAAATTATTTCCTTTTAAAGTTCAGCTCAAAAAAAAGCTAGCATTGTCCTCAATCTGTGAATACCAAAAAGTCAATACCAAAATATTTTCTAAACAAAAATATACGTGATTTATACTTAGATATAATAATATATGCCTTTCATAAGGCTCTCCCAGAACACAATCAAAGACAATCTTACTGAAATAAAGACAGTAACAACAGAAATGTCTAGACAAGATGTTATCTCTTCTCTCTGTTGCAGTCATCATTCCAAATGTAATCACTACAGTTATTTCCTGATAAATAATCCTTCATAAATAATTATGACTGTAAGGAAAAAATGCCACCTTACTTCTCCATCTACATCTCTTACAGGAGAAACACAATGTTAAAAAGGAGGGCATGTGGTAAATCTTACAGGACTTTGAATAGGGGAAATAAAATATATAAATAAATTTTTTAAAAATATTCATTTTCCTTACATTTGGATCTTCTTCCAAGCCAAGGAAGAGTCTCTAACCCCTAGTCCCAAAGCTAATCATGGTGAAACTTCAGATGAAGGCTAGAAGACTTGCACTACCCCTTATACACATGGCACGACTTAGACTCCTCAGCAGCAGACTCTCCACAATCCTCCAGACACTCTGGTGTTTTCCCTCTTCTTTTGCTAAAATTTTTTTATAGCTCAAGTTTGTCAATTTTCTACTGCTAGATTTCCTTCAGGCTTACATTAGTGTCCCATCAGCATCAGGCAGAAGAAAAGTCATCCCACATCACTCTATTTGGCCTTTCAGAGTCAAAGGAAGTGCTGCCCTTCCTTTTCTGTATCGGCTGGGCCAAAGGCAGAATTTCATTCCTTGACCTGTTTGCAACATGCCTTGATAACTCGGAAGGAAAGCGTCAGAAAGTTTTACAGAGGTTGGAAAATAGAAAGGAAAAGAAGTCATAGAAAACAGAGAGAGAGAATCCAATGCGCGGCCACAGTACAACCAAAAATAGAGAAAAAAAATCCAACTCACTGAACTGCTGCATCCTCTAAAAAAAGTAATTTTTTCCAGGTACAGACAAACTGAAGTAAAACAAGAACAAAGCTTGTGATTTTGGATATGAAATTCACTTCAGCAACTAGACCACTGAGCCAAAAAAACAGCATTGCCAGTAGCAGGATCTGATATGTACTTTGGATACAAAATTCTGAAAATATTACCGGACAGCCAACAGAAATCCTTGTCTGCTGTACTGAATTTCATGAAATTAATTTAATTTTCTTGCAACTGAAAAAATAGAATTTGGAAGTTGAGGATAACTAGAGCTAGTCTAAAAAAGAAAAGTTAAGAGACTGTTTCATACAAATAAAAGTGAAGGAGAACAAATAGAGCATCCCACTGCCATTTTCACAGGGAAATTTTCTAACTATAATTCCACTTGGTAGTTTAAAACTGGCAGAAGTTTTAACTGACATCTGTTCAGGGAGATTTCTCTCATTGACATACAGCATATAGCTGCTTGAGACATTAATGAGGTTGGTCTTTTGGAGAAGACTGCTGATTGTTCAACACAGACTTACAATGGTAAATGGGAAGGCTCCTTATTTTACAAAAGGCACAAAGAAATTAAAATAATAGCTGCAGGTAACAACATCTTGATACAGCTTCAAATATAAATCTGCTTTTTTTCCAGACAGACAATTTTTGTAACTGGTTGATCTTGCATAGTAATTATTTTGCCATTTGTTTCACATGAAGCAAGGTCAGACTCCAGTTGGTCTTTCTTTACAAAGAATGCGACTCAATGATTAGGGCAGGGGACTGGAAGTCAGAAACTCTGGCTGTGAGTTTTGCCAGACTCCTAAAGCTACCTATCTTGATTTCATTGATGACTACAAAGAGATATTTATGCAAGATATGTTGCCTTTCTGGAATGACACAAAGTGATAGGTACAGTAGTGGCTTGTGAATGCTTACAAATATTTAGATAGAAGTTTACTGGATGCATAAAACAGTCCTGCGTATTTCTATAGACTGTTTTTCATTGTTTCAGTGCAATATTAAGAAATTCTGTTCTGTAGCTTAGTGACAATCTTGTTTCAACTGGTAAAAAAAAATACAAAAAATTAACACCAACAAAAAGAACCATGTTAGATGTCCCCATCAGCACAGGTTCAGAGTAATTTAAGTCCAGGATAAGCCAGAATCAAGCCAGCTAGAAAGGGGGGAAATTTTGTTCTAAACAGACTTGTATCATAGATTATAATTTGGCCTGAATTAGGATTTCAGTGTGTAAATCTTACTACTCCAAACTCGGTTCAAAGCCAAGCGTGTTTCCAAAATAGATCTGAAGTGGAGCATTAACCAGCCACGTCTAGACTACAAAACGGTTTTGTTAACATTATGCAAATAACACTGCAACACCCAGGTACTTGGATACCCAGTACCATGCCTGGAATTGCAGACAACCATGCATTCACTTGGTATTTGAAGTTGGTGAATCCTGCCATAGCCTAGCTGTCACAGCTACAGGCAGGCAAAAATACACTGCAGGTGGGCACCTTCGCCGGTATCGCCCCTTCCCAGCTTCCAGTGCTGGTCACTGATGTACTTGACTACATACATACCCTGATTACCCAATTGTATTACTCCTAGACTCTTGTATAATTCAAATATTTGTATGGAGTAACTTGAAAAAAGAACAGTTCAACAGAAGGCAGATAAAAGTTATAAAAGCAGGGGTCTAGCTAGCTAAGTTCATAGCATTTTAAAGAAATTATCATGAAAGTAACTTTTTGACAGAGCTTACGATCTACATTTATTAAATGTTTTGTCATTACTGTTACAATTTAATGAGCTTATTTAAAGGTCACTGAAGTCAGTAAGAGTCTTTCCACTTACATCAACAGGCTTTGGATTTGGCCAGGAGTTTGAGAAGTACTCAGGGACCCTTTCGGATGAAAGCATCTGCATAAATGAAAGCTTAAGTATCCCTAGCGAAGCACTGTGGATTTCTAATTGCAGAGCCCTCAGACAAGGGATGAAGAAATTTGATTATGTATCTGTGGAGGTGTAGCCACTTTTCTATTTTTCAAAAAATGTTGTCAGGAAATAAAATCATTATTTTGCTGAATCAACATTATCTCAAACAGGAAACTGCATCCACAGATTCAGAAAGAAAGAGAGAGGAGTTAACTGACGGGTGCCAGCACTGATGGACTTTGCTAAGCTCACATTCCCAAGCGGAGCTACCCTTATGCAAATATAATATCCAGTAGCTTCAAGTATGGTTATGCCCCATTGACAAAGAACAAAACTGATTCATAAGACTAAGAATGTTCTCATGTGACCTTTTAAATTTTTTTTGGTGATATTTGGCTGAATCTCTAAGTCCCACAGAATTCAGTAGAGCAACACCATCAACACTTTTCATTACTACTTACAATGACAAAGCGAACTTCCAAATAAAATAGGGAGAAAACTAGATAAAAAAGTCAGGGTTTATATAAAATATTCTTGATTGGGTTTCCTTCAACATTCATCCTTTCTCACAGTTAAGCAGATCAGATGAATAGAGGTTCACATGTAGGAAGGTGCCGCAGAGATATTTACTTTCAATGTTCTTTATCTGTCTACAGAATCTGTCTCCTTGATGCTAAATCAAACATATCCATGTGTGTTTTCCCCACAGTAAACTTTAGAAAATACTATGAATTTCAGGTTGAGTAGAGCTGAATAACACAACGTGATCCTAGGTTACACATACATCAGTGCATTAGAAGTGGATTAGGAGATCAAAGCAGCCCGTGTCAGGAACTATACATGTGCAGTGTATGCATCTCAGAATCTTTACTTCAGAGTAGCTCTAGTGTGGTCTCTGAACCATACTGTACATGTAGTTCAAAGGATAATTATGCTCTAAACTTTTGTTTTCTTGGATGTGAGCCCCTTCATGGATCAGTCTAGGAAGTGCCATTCAGCCTTTTTTCTGTCTCATACAGAGAATGTAGCCCACTGCTCAGCCACTGTCATCTATCTAAGGCCTCACAAACACATGCAGGTCTAATTTCTGTTCCTGATTTTGCTCCTGTTCTATTTCTTTCCCTCTCTGTAAAAAAATAATAATAAAAAATATACTACTACTACTGATAACAATAATTTAAAAAAAAAAAATGCTTGAAAGCTGAATCCTCAGTATATGCACTGAGGATCCTACTATATCAATATGACTAGAAACATACCTGAAAAATTAGTAGAACTTTTAGTCTAGCAAGAGACTTTAATAGACTAAGAATATAGCCCTTTAGGGCATACAAATAGATTCTATGGATTCCCTGTACATTTGGAAATACTTAATAAACTGCCAAGAAGAAAATAAGAAGGTATCAGCACTGGGCAAACATCTCAGGCCCAGAGAAATTCAGATAACAGATCTGAGGAATCCCACAGAAAATCACTTTATATTTCATGACAAAATGTATTATTTATCCCACAGAAATTCACTCTAAATTTGATGACAAAAATAATTAAGTCAAGTAGAGACTTAATACTCCCAGTTAAATAGGGACTCTCCCTTTTTCCTGGTTAGCCTAAAAGGTCCAGAATTAAGATACTTTTGGGCGAATGAAGAACAAGAAAGATCCACTTCTAGGTCTTAGGTTTATTTTCCCCCCAAAAGAAGAGGTAATTTATTTTGGCCTGCTTATTCTGGAGAAGAACTTCTTAATACTACTTCTTCGAACATCTACTTCCTCCTAAGGACTCCTACCATCACTCTATTTAGGGGGAGCTGCAAGTCATTACCTAGTCCTAACCCATTAGAAGTGCCGTCCAACTGAAGTTGTTTCAAAGGAGTACTGAACGTACAATGAAATAAGGCTGTTTATGTACATTTGGTGGAGTTGTTACCTAGATTAAGGACATTTGGAGACTTGCTTCCCATCTACCTCAGCAATTTTAGTCATGGTTTACCAGCTGCTAATCTTTGTAGTGAAAAAATAACGTGGAAGGAACTGGGTTTTCCAGCTGATGAGTAGGTGGTAATTTGTCAAAACACCCACATGCTTGATAGAAGAGAAGATGGGGAGGGAGGTCCAGGTAGCATTTCCTGGCTAATAAAAATCTGGAATATATTAGTTCTAGGGAGTGGGGGAGAAAGAAATATTAAATGGCAAGAGGATGGAGACATCTTTAGTAATTCTATCTGTATCAGCGCAGTTCCCCTGAGGTTTCTCCCCAAGCTGCTCACTTCACCGTCTTCCACTGCGCTTTCAACATTCTCTCACTTTCCCACCTGCCCCTGTGCTGAAGTTTCATTGCACAACCACACACAGCAGCAGCCCCTCTTAATCAGCGTCTTGGGTGGCAAGAAACTTCCCCACTTTTCTCTTCCCGTTGGGGCTGAGGAATGGCTTGGACCCCCGCTGGGAGCCGGCAGTGAGCCTGCTTCCTCAGCCGTCTCCTCACGGGACGCTCCCAGGGGTGCCCAAGGGTGGACCAGCCAAGCCAGCCACCCTCCGGTGTGCAGCAGGGGCAGCGGCAAGGTCACATCACACAGCACCAGCCCCGCTGCCCCGCCAGCAGCACGCTCGGCTGAGACACGGGCGCGCACACCGTGCCCACGGGACACCCCGCAATGCCCAGCAGCGCCGCGGGGCCGCTCATCTGTCCCACGCCTAACCCCGCTCCACCGCACTGACCCGCCGTCACTCTTCTCAGGAGACATTTCACCCACAGAAGTCGTTGAGCTGATGTACTCGCCTTCATCCTTTGCAGAGCCCTCCCTGCTGAGGGTGACCTGCCACCCACACCGGGGCTCGGCACCGCTCCCCGCGGTCCCTGCTGGGAGGAGGCGGACCGGGAGCTCTGAGAGCAGAGGCGCTCAGTGGCCAGGGAGAGAGCCAATTCCCACAGCCCGCACGAGCTGGCGAGGGCCTGGCTGCCCTAGAAACACGCAGCAGGGAAATCGGGATGAAGCACCGCTATGAGGAATTCACTGAATTTCAGGCCTCTCAGAGGAAGTGAACTTGAGCATAGAAAACACAGATCTTAATAAACCCTAGCAATTCATTTGAAGACACTCAGGGGAATCAACAGACAATGTATGGCAACAAATCTTGTTTTAATGCTAAGAGCACAGCTTAACTATTCCTTCCTAGTATTTTGTCCCCTAGAGTGCAACCCTGTATTAGCATAGATACTGATGTAAGTTAATCCAAAGGAGTTTGGAAAAACAAATAAATAAAAGGGTAAGAGCAGTGTTTATTGACTGCTTCCTTGTAACACCCTTTTTGCACATTCTTTTTCTTGTCAGTGCTTATAAACTGTGTTATCTATTAAGAGGTTTTTATATAGATGAACTCAAATTCAATAGGAGAGCAGAGGGGAATACTGCACTGAGGAACTGGATATTACCCGATAGCTTTCAAAAAATCAGGCCATCATCATTTTATAAAAGATATTCTTATCCTCAATATTTTGAATTCGGATCTGCTTAGTTTGATTATTGAAAATTGGTCTCTGACCGAATAGATTTTAAAAGCAATTTTTTCCTTTTTTCTCTATATAAACAGCAAGATCTAGAGGTATAACCAAGGTCAGCTGCAGGCATAGACAAGGTAGTTAATGCAAAGGGCGATAACCTGTTAGGGACAGGAAGGTGGACATGGCTCCAGTGCCCAGTTTGTCTCTTGCAGAAGACAAACTTGCTCTGGTTGCCATTGACGCAGAAGCCAGAGCAGGTAAGCTGCTAGCTATTCCCAGAAGGGGTAGCTTCACCCAAGAGTACCCACTACCTGCACCCTCCCCGGGCGGGCAAAAGGGCAGCAAGTCCAACTCTCCAGCGTTTTGTCCTTTCCAATGATGGGAACAGCCACACTTCAAGCACTGATGCTTGGCACTGAGAAGAGGTGACTAAAAATACCACCATGTTACCCAATACCAGAGGAAAGGTAGAACACAAGAACAAAGGTAAAAGACGAGACTTTGCCTCACGTGGGCCACCTCTCCTCAAGCCTTGCTTGTACCTCCTCATAACCAGCCAGGCCTTTGGGGTTAAACCTTTCAGTCTTCATTAAAATTCATCATCCTCATGACGTCATCTGAAAACTTGCTTTTTGTTGCTAACACTGAGGGCTCATCCCCTTCTGACTAACAGCTCACCACAGTGGTTATGCAATGATGACCCTGTCCTGCAGCATGCAGGCAGAAGAACCTTCTGCGTTGCTTTGTCCACAAAACTAAATGTAGTCAAACACGGCCACATAATGCCCATCTTTGAGGTCAGACATGATTTGGGGCAGGATGATTTTGGGCATCCTGGCTTAGCATCCAACACTTACAGAAACTACCTACAAAAAACACCTCTAAAGTCCCAGATGTCTTTCTGCTGGTCTGCTGGCTAGGTGGGACAACTTTCCCCACCTAGGATCTCCCTCACTGCCCTGGTTTCAGCTGGAATAGAGTTAGTTTTCTTCCTACTAGCTGGTATAGTGCTATGTTTTGGGCTCAGTATGAGAAGAATATTAGTTTCTTCCTTTCTGTCCCATTAAACTGGTCTTATCTCAACCCACAAGTTTCACTTTTTTTCCCCATCCTCTCCCCCATCTCGCTGGGTGGGGGGGAGTGAGTGAGCACCTTTGTGGTGCTGAGTTGCTGGCTGGGGTTAAATCACGACACTCGCCCAGCACACCGCTCCCGGCTCTTCCCCGCTGGCTGAGCAACCCACGCTTCTGAGCAGACCACAGCATTTGGTGGAGTATGGGACACCTTCAATACCAAGCTAGGAACATAAAGAAGTTGTGAACAGAAATATAGTTCCCTAGTACAGTATTTTAATATGGTTATAAGTCCAGAGTGATTGTGTCTGGGATTTTTGGAAGTGTAAGATACAAATCCAGAGTTTATATGTAGATAGCTAAACCAGACTGATTTTAAAGCTGGAGCTATCTTTGGTAGAGAGTAATAAGAGATTCACATTGGAATGTAACTGTACACTGCTTGATGTAAACAGCCTTGTCTTATAATTTCTCTCAAAAAATAAAAGGGTGGTTCTACATAAAAATTTGAGTGATATAAAGCTTTTATGCTGAGAAGCACAGTGAATTATCAGCTTGGAAACTGGCAGTCACTTCTTTGATGCCATTTCAGTTTCTCAACTTCCATATTTCAGAGTTTTGACTTTGAAAGCACACTTTTACAAGAAAATAGTTCTACAACTTCAATTTGTTATGTTGTACTTTAGCTGGACAAACACAAAAATTTGACATGAATAGTAATAGATCTTAATCTCCTACAGCATTAAATGCAGCATAAATTCAGACAGACTTTTTGCAATCACTGACCATTTGAAGCCTTTTTTGGAACTTAAGTCTATGGTATTTATACATACTCTCTATGCATAGCAAGAAATTACTGCATGTATCTCAGAGCACAAAAATCCAACAGCATAAGGAACAGGAGTGTTTCAATGCCATGCTTTCAACTGCAGCTGAAAAAGAAAAAGCAAACAAACTTACCCAACACAAAAATATAATACTGTAAGTTGACAGCTCTGCACTGAAGGATTTTCTGTTCTTTAGGGTTATGAGTAAAGCACTCTCCTTCCTTTTTTATTAAGCAAGCCTCTTTTTGTTTCCAAACCCAATTGTTACCATAGTTGTATAATAAAACTAGAGAATAGAGTTACCCTCACCTTTTATCATTTACAAATTATTTTTATGTTCAGCTCTACTCCTAGCTAAGGACAACAACACACCTGAAGACAACAAATAAGGTAACTTAATCAGGAAATGTAACATTTATGCCTACTTTACAAGAAAAGGGATAGTCAAGGCAGAGACATGCAGCAACTCTCCTGCTGTGACCCAGGCATCAGATTTTCCGTGTGGAAGGCAGCACACTCCATTCCCATCCTTTGTTTCAAAGTTTGCCCAGAATCCAACCCTCTGCCCTGGTTTCCATACCAGAAGTTCAAACACAAGGGAAGCTGATGTAGTTGCGTTCTGAGGCAACGCAGCTCAGGTCAGTGAGAAAACAGAGGGATGATGGGGAGAGCTCTGTGGGCTGTTTCAGGTGATTGATGTATTGTAAACAATGACAGAAATCCTAAGTCTAGGTAGACACATGGGTGTTAACAGCAGGCAAACAGGGAAACGTTTTTCATGACTCATTTTCTGTCTGCATCACTGGCAAAGCTCTATTGTGTTTTCAGAGGCAAAGCATCTTCACAGATCTGAGGGAGAGTATAAAGAGAAAGACACATAGATAAAAGATTTGTTTTAAAAATGTTAAACATATCAGAATGCCAAGATTTATCTTCTTTATTATATTGGGGAATCTAGAGAGAAGACAAGGAATCGGGGACAGGGACCATGTACTACTTAACTGGTGAAAGTAAAAAAAAATAAATATTTTTTTTAATGTTTCCTCCCTCTTATCCCAATACAAGGCTCACACTGACAATCCTGTGCTTGAAAAATCTCTTTCATTCTCAACTTCTCAGCTTATAGTCCAAATCTAAATCGAGACCAGGCAAGGATTGCAAGGAGTCCAAACTATATCATTTTTCTTTTTTCAAAAAAAGGATCAGAAACCCTAATTATTATTCTATTACAATGCAGATGAAACTGTTGGAGGGAACAAAGAAGGGAATGAGGGAACAGGAAGAGACAAAGTGAACATAAGCACATTCCCACTTCCACTTGGAAAGCTGACTCTGCCCTTAGAAGTTAGGATACTACACGTGAATGCCAGAAAATCATTGGGATTAGGCTTGACCACAAGACTTCCAGAAACAGTGTTTCAGAGAAGTGTGCATCTGCCTACAGATTGCAAAGCAGTGGTAGGTCAAGATGTCAAAGCGGATCATAGCATTCATCAGGGTTGAGGTATTCAAGTGAGAAGCCAATCTAACTGCAGCCTCCAATTCCTCTGCCCCGTGCTATTGAAACATAACCCAACATTTTTGCTTAGATTTGCCTCCCTGGGTCACATACTCTTAGTACTCAGTACTTGCTGTACTTCATTCACATCAACAAGTATCTGCCTCTTAATGTTTACTCTGTATTTGGGTGACTAAATGCAATTTATTTTGAACGGTCTCTCAAATCTGAGCATTTCATGGAACAGTCTGTTTCTGCAAATTTCCTGTGGGAGGTTTTCAAAGTCAAAAGCCCTCATGTCACACAACCATCATACAAGCTCCTCTACTGGATGTTTCAATGCCATTCTGTTTTGTAAAACTGTATCACAGGTTTGGTTTGGTTCTCATGCAAAATAAGCATGTTGAAACCATTCAAATTCCTTCCAAATATCCAGTCACCAAGTGGTCAGTCCTGAGGCCACAACAGCACCAGCAAGCAGTGGGTAACTGAAATGACTTCTACTAAACTGTTAATACAAATTGGAGCAACACCGTTGCTGGCTGACACCCAGAAATTCAGATCATTATCTCCCTTACCGAAGCCCAAGTTTCATCTGAAGGTAACAACCTGCTGCAATTTTACATTCTGCTGCAATGATAGATTCTGGGCAGATACTGCTGAAAAACAAGATTAAGAAGCAGAAGGTCAAACAGCAGAATAAACAACAGCATCCTACACCCTACAAACTGAACAGCAGCACAAGAATACTAAAGCAGCATTCTGTGCTAGCACCGGCAAAAAGCAAATCCAAGCCTGGTCTAAATCAGACAAAGAACAAATATCAATCTTTATTCAGAATTTCTCTATTTACGGCACATGTAGTGCCTGATATATTGTGAACGTAACAGAACAAAGTGACCCAGGGAGTAGTTTGCCTAGCAGTGTAATTTTTTTCTAAAATGCACCCCCCCATTCCCTAGAGCATAATAGCAACTTTTTCTCTAGAATTTTAGAGCTGTCTTTGCAGCTGCAGAGACGAGGAGGATAAATATTTCACAGCTTTTTCACAAAAGAGAACAATTTTTTTTGTATTTTAAAAAAAAAAAAAGAAAGACAAACATCCCCCTACACATTGTCAATTACACGTGTACTAAATAAGGAAACTGTTCAAGTGGTTCTTGTTATGAAAGCCAAATATAACAACCCCTTCAATAATAAATTTAAAATGCTGAAAACCTCTGTAGCTAGAGGAGGTAAAATGCATGGTAAACCATTAAGACAACAATGAGAGAGTCATAATATTTTGGAGAAAAGGCCACTTACAAACAGCTCTCTCCCTGTCTTATATCAGTAATCTACCAGGAATGTAAAAAATGCAAGAAAATGGGAATTTAAAAAAAAAGAAAAAAACATGGAAGTACTGATAAAACCGTATGTTATTAAGATGAGTGGATGGATCAGCAGGCAGAAATACTAAAATTGGAAAATTAAATAAATTTTTTTCCTCACAAATAACTCCTCACATGACATTTCATTTGTCCATCTGATAAATTTGCAGCAGTCCCTCATTCATCTGGTGTCTACTGAAGTCCTCTGTATGGCCTATATACAGAGTAATACTCCCTAATCTGAAGTTTATCCTGCTGTCTCACAAAGAGCAGACACTGGTACTGAGTAATTTC
Source organism: Astur gentilis (assembly GCF_929443795.1). NCBI lineage: Eukaryota > Metazoa > Chordata > Aves > Accipitriformes > Accipitridae > Astur > Astur gentilis. Next base: position 14,853,766 of record NC_064897.1, read on the forward strand.
CCAGATAAATGGCTTTGCGTGACTTACAGGTAACGATAATCTGTCACAACACAGGCACCTTTGAACAATGACTTTGAATAATAGGAAGTAGCTGTAGCAGGGCAGGAATAGAGCATTAGTCTAATCCTACTTAACCTTAAAACTAGCACTACATAATTTACCTGCTTTTGACACCCATCTCCTCACTCCCATCAATGGCTCCAAACCTGCAGATATTTGCCATCCAAAGGGCTCCTTGGGTGTGTGTGTCTAATCATGGGCAGAAGTCTTTGCCTGTGTTTAACAGAACAAAATTATCTATGAAGTTTCATGGGAAAAAAATGGGAGGCCGCTTGAAGAGGCTGTGGAGTTGTACTTGGACCAAAGAGAGACTACTTCATAACTAAGTCATTTTGTTTGGGCTCAAACTTCTAACTGGAACACCAGAGGGATAATTACTTGTGCTAGGTAAGGAAGAAAGCCGAGTTTAAGTAATAACTTTGGTCAAGACCAGAGGCAGGATATTTTTAGGTTAAAGTAATAACTTCTATTGAACAAACCATATAATTGGAAAAATTAGACAGGTTTTCAGGTGTGCAAGCCTGAAATAGAAGCAGTAGCTTTCAAAGCTAAATGCAAGCTGAGAAATACATTGCTCAGAGTTTAGCTAGAAGGACAACTGTAAGACCATTTTTTGAGAGCAAAAGTAGTTAGCATCCCCATGGAATACAGCAAGGTGATGACTATGAGGAAGAAAGAAAACTGATACGGTAATTTGACCCTTGGGAGAACAAAGGCCAGTCGTAAAGACAAGTAATGTATCTCCTGTGGATCACATAGATTTTAATGTGCCATAAACCACTCAACAGAGTACCTATTTCTGGACTCTAGTAGCATCATGAATTTTGGCTTTTAGGCTCATCTTTGGGTATTTTTGTAGTAAGGGACCTACAGGTCGGAGGACTAGGACCAGAGAGAGTGATTACTTTGTACAGAACATCACTCATTATCAGTATGGGGGTTTTGCCCTTTACAGATTGCCAGTGAGAGTTCATTCTGCTTCAGAATGGTTGCTTAGCTTTACACCTACTGCAAGAGCACTTTGGGTATATTCCTGGAAGGGCAGATGCAGAATCTGGGGATGTCAATAGTAGGGTTGGGTTGTTTGGTGTTTTTTTTTGGGGGGGGGGGGGGGGGGAGGGGGGGTGGGCGCGAAGGGGAGGGAGGAGGTATTTGCTGTTGTAGAATGGCAGAGATGAACAGGCAAGTTCTGTATGTGTTTTTTCTCAAGCACATTTTAGGTGTGTTATGAAGGTTAGAGAGCTCTGCTTGTGCTCAGGTTAATGCAAATGGGGATCTGTATGAAGCCCAGCACAGATGGTCCTGAGAAGGTTTCTTTCAATACATGGGCTTCCCTAGTACAGTTGTGAATGCTTAATGAATTTCCATGCAAGTACTAGAGAAGGATGGTATGGGACAACCAGGGGTACAAGACTAGAAAAGCTTTGCTCATACTGAAGTAGTTCCTTGTAACACTCAAGCAGTTCTCCCAAAAGCATGCATCTTCCTCTAGGGGAGCATTCCTTACGGGTAAAAATCCCCTTCAAATTACATCTTGACAGCTCTCCTTAGAGCAGAGGCAGGGGTATCTGAGCCTCAACTATGACTTGGTACCTATCATTATGGTTGTTGAATTTAATAGCAGCAGCTGTGTTAGCTGTCAGTCTTCTTTATAGATGGTTATCTATACTTTTTTTATGTGGTTGACTGTAGCAAGGAAAGGGACATGGAATCAACTGTCACAGATTGAGCAGTAAGGAAGCTCCAGTGTCTGTTCCTACAATAACACTATCTTCCTATCATGTTAGATATATCACAGGCTTAGATACATGTGGGTCACACATTTGTTAAGAAATGTTCTACCAAGCTAGCCCATGACAAAATTGCTAGTGTGGTGCCAGTAGAGACACAACTAGTTACTACAGTGTAGGAAGGAACATTTAATTTTTAATTTTTTTAAAGTTGCCGCAAGTGAAGATGAAGTGGATAAGAACAACAATAGCTTTAACCTAGTAACCAGAATGCTGTCTCTCTTGTAAGCATGCAGACAATTTGTGTCAGCATGGTCCAAGGTGTTAGCATGGGTGCTAATGGAACTAGACATATAGAAGAGTAAAACTGTCAAGGTAGGCATACAAGAGTAAAACTGTCAAGACAAGTATACATAAAGTCTAACCTGAGCACAGTGCCTTCTTACTCTTGACAAAATTCACATTCTTTAGCACAGAGATAAGATTGGAGAGATGATCCTGTCTTCTTTAGACTGAGGAAGAGGTTCCAGGGCATTGCAGCATGTTAGTCCTGCAGTTGCCCCTCCAATTTTAGAAGGGGTCTAAAATCAAGGTGCCAATGAGAGGCATATCCACATGAAGAAAGAGAGAGGGGATTTAAACAGAATCTGCTAAATGTTAAAGCACTGATTAGTGCAGTAATATGCAAGTCTAAGTCTTGCATTCACTCCTGCAGAGTTCCAGGGGAAAATAGCGTAAGTATTTTCAAAAAGCTATAGTTGAGGGGTTTAATGCCATTGGTTTCTAATCTCAAAGACTCACTGGCATAGGCATCATGCTGAGCTGCAAGCCTTGGTGCCTAAGTAGAAATAGTTACCAGAAGACAGATTTGAATCCTTTGTTTGAGTACAGGAACATTGTCAATAGCAGCATTCAATCTCAAAACTTATTAACATTTCAGCTAGGAGTAGTTTTTGTTTCATGATTAAAGTGCATGAAGTGTTATACCCAATGGCCTCTTATGGAGGCCATGCCAGAGCTAGACTTGACTGTCTGTGCCACTGCTCCAGCAATCATTTCTCTATAATTTAAATTCAAATTGCAAATCAAGGGGAACGTTTGACTAACGTTACCACTCATGTTATACGAGCCCCTTTAGGAGCTGCCTGTGACTGCAGCTTCATTTACAACAGCAATATCTCTGTTTAAGTGGACTATTTGGCATCAGAACCAGTCTGAACTGGAGTTAGAGTTATGCTGAGAGGACCAAGCAAGGCTTGAGCTTGATCTGTTAGGAACTAACTTCAGGCTTCTTTTCCTTGCTCTGTGCAGCTGCATAATTTACACACAGCTGCACAGAGTTAGTTTGGAATGAGTTAGTCTCTAACTCAACTTGCAAGCACTACATGTCACATACACCAACAGCTCAGCATCTTCCCAGCACCTGATCACCTTCTCTTGACTTTGCATTACAATACTGCCAGAGAAGTCTTAAAAGGAATAGGCAATGGAGGGGTCACAGAGATCTCCCCCGTGCATTCCTGATCAAGAAGGTCTTGAATTCTGGATACTAGACCAAGATACCACAAACAATTGACACAGTATCTGCTAAGAAATGGGAAGTTGTTCTGCTTCTAACTCTAGTTTATTTCAAAGTTGGCCTCCTACAACTGCATGCCATCTCTCAGTTAGCAATAGCTACACAGAAACTGGATCCCAGCTGACACGACCAAGATGACTCTTCAAGCAGAGGCTGAACAGGGCTTAATGAAGATGTGGATCCTATTAGCAAAGGATCTGTGTTTGCAGATTTAAGAACTATGCTCCAGAGGAGACAAAGTGCTCTGATGCAGATATTAAGAGTCCAAGCTAGAACTTGGAGATAGCAGGGCTTTCCTGACACTCGGCAAACTATGCAGCAGCAGCATCCACAATTAGAAAGTTGATAGTTGTCAGTTATTAGTTTCAATTCTTGTATAGCTCTTCCCCCACACTCCCAAGCACTACAGAAACATTAAACTTTCATTGCTGCAATGAGATACCTATGTTCCTCTTGCCTTTTGGGAGACTTCTGCAACATTTCTGCCATCTTTGATTCAACTCATCTTGGGCATTTTCCAATTTCCGATTGCTTACTTTGAAGCTGTGAGGCAAGGTGTCAATATGTGAGAGCTGAATTAGTCTCTACCACTTGATTCTATTACTTAGCTGCTTTCCCTTTCTCCCCATATCTGTGGGTTCCCAAAATGATGCTCAGCATAGTAAGTTGATAGGCCCTACTACTTTGATCAAGGTCCCATCACACTTCATAGAAGAGTTGCAGTAACAAACTTTTTCCTGAAAAATAAGTTGTAGGAGAGAGGGGAACATTGTCTCACTCATAGGTGCAAGCTCATTTTTAATTTTGACCACCAAACTCCAGCACTATGGAAGAAACTAGGAATTCAGAACCAAGGTAAAAATACCATGAAACGGAGCTTAATGCTCCAGCTGGCACATCTGATGAATAAGATACACTCTTGAACGTACTGTTCAGCCTCTCTCACCTGGACTAGAAAATACTCACAAGCACACTGACAAATGAAAAGGAACCAAGGTGCATGAATCAACCCTTCTGCTTTTGTGTTCATGCACAAGATCCTTCATCTCGAATTGCAGAAGCTTAGCTGAGGGAACAGAAAAAATTGTTGTCATTTTTTAGTTCAGAGAGAGAGGTCAAACATGTAGAAAAAAGTTATTTGTACAGCATTATCTGTCTATCATTATCCAAATATTTTACTAAAGACAGATTTATAACATATATCCAGGATCACTTCAGTCTTATGATAGTAATTTCCTTTCACAGTCAAACCAGTTTCCCTCTCACACACTTATTTGTATTGATGTGACTACTTGAAATCACACACAATCACTCCTCTTTACTACCCTTCTGCATACCATTACTACAACAAACTAGATGATAATATTATACTTCCCTCCATTAAGACACCCTTCTCAAACTGAAAACGTTACAGAACCAGCCCACTTTATGGATGCATATATGTTGACAGAAGCCAAAGGAACAAGAGTTTGAACTTATGGAGTGTCAATGTTACCTATGGTGGTAGACAGGTAAGCCAAAAGCTACCATCTTACACACTTGTGTAAATCTTCATCTTTTTAAACTAGAAAAAAGCAGTCTACCAGCTTTTCATATTTATCTAGCACTGCTCCCTTTCCACCTGTGGCTACTTGTCCTGTTCTTGGCTCTACAATCACACTTGTGCTGTCAGTGGTCAATTTGGTGATCTTCACACCAACCTGCACAGCCTTTTCTCTTGCATATAACATCATCTTTCCCAGAATCTACCATTTAATGGCATGGAAAAAGCAACCAGCAGTGAGGTCCCAGCACACTAACTTAGAGCACCAGTTACATTCCCCAAACAAGAAACTTCATTGCACTTAGCCCATAGATTTTAAATAGCATCTCACCTCACAACACACAGGGGATGGTTTTCATGCCCAGAGGGAGAGCAGCTCTGTCCTCAGATATCAAACCATAAATGCTAAGAGCCAGGCCAGTCAGTATCCAAGCTACTATTGTATCATAGCCACTACCAGAAAGCACAATTTAAGAGACAACTTTTCCATTTACTGTATTTGACTTGCATCATTGCTGTCAACACAAGGTGAAGCTAATTACCTCATCAGGCCTTGCTGAAGAACTGGCAGATTCTCCTGTTTGCTTAATGAAAGCTAAACTGTACTTGATCTCCATAGTAACAATAGCAAACAAATATGCTCAGAAAGGAGTGGACAATCTACTAGCATGGGAATCGGGTTCAGTTTATATCTACATTGTAGACACATTTTAGTGCTAACCAAGTCACAGCTGGGCAAGAGCAGCTCTGAATCTATATCCTTGCATTGTACACTGCCATTCGCTCAACTTTTCACCTTTCTTCTTGGAGCTTAACATCTGTTCAGGAGAGATTCAATGAAACATTAGAACATCTCTGCATTTCAGCTGGACATTTTCACCTGGCTTCCAAGTAGACTAACTAATCTAAGCCATGTTCCTCCAGCTACACTACTTACTATGAAAAGTATCAGGCATGTCTGCCAAAACAGTTTTATTACCCAAGACAGGCTGCTGTCTCCCCACCCCACTCTTGACACTCTGCAAATCTGAGAAGGGTCCCATCAGATCTCCAAGTGGTAGCTAGAGGTTGTCCAGAAATCTTCTTAATATCTTATGTAACAGTATGCTCTTTTTGTGTGTTAGAAGCAGTTAAACCTTCTGGCATCCGATAGCAGAGACCATGTTTGAACTTACAGTCCTCACCAAGAGACTCCTAAGGCCATCCTAAACTGTTTCTAGGGATATCACCTTTCAAGTCATATTACTTCTTATCTGAAAGGAGTGGTATCCTAAGCCCTATGAGCTGGCTAGGGCAAGTCAGACAACACACAGTAGCCAGTAAAGTATGGACATCATTTAATAGTTCTCTCACAGACATTGACAACAGGCCACAAAACCATTACACAAAGCAATGCTACTTGCAGCAATTATTGTTGTGGATATTTCCTCATTCTGAAGAGCAATAAGGTGCAAGAATACTGGCAAATGAAATTGCATGCACTTTTAGAAGAGTCTCTGCACAGTATGCTCACTCCGCAGATCCAACCTATTTGGAACTGGTGGTGAAGAGCCTTTCTCTGCTGCATCACAGCAGGACTTTACAGACTCTCCAGAGATGCATAGGTAGTAGCAGCCATACTATAAACTTTGTTTACTGAAGGTAATATGTTCTATACTCAAGCCAGTGTGACAAAAACAAGGACAGCCAAAAAATACCAAAATAACAGTGCAGACTTGCATGCAAAGCACTGTTTATATAGACAGTTATTTCTTAGGGTATTTCACATACTCCATGGCCTGTAAGGCTGGTGAGACTAAAAACTCAACAGCTCCTTGCAGAATTATTGTAAGACAGGTTTGACATAATAATTTAACTACCTATAAAAAGCAAAATATAGCAGTGTTTTTGTGCGTAGAACAGGACATATCATCAACAAGATGAGTACTGGCCAGTCTGTATACACAGTAAGAGGTAGGCAAACAACAGCACTTACCTGTTGCACCTGTCCCCCATTCTCAGGTGAAGCCCTCTGCAGTTCTTTTCCAGTAAAGTTCATCTGAAAAAGAAGCTGAAATTACACACTGAAGCCTTGCCTGTAGGGACCCGGGACCACCCACTCAGGGAACAAACCATGAAACTGCTATTCAGCATATGCACATTTAGAGAAGTTATTTTTAAGGAAGCAAAATCACCTTCATCATTTTTAGCCTGCAGTACTGTCCTCCAAGTGGTAGGCTCTTACATTCCCCTTTCATGCACTTTATTTCCACTCCTGCCATTAAAACATCCTTTCACAAGTTCAAGATAGATAAAGAAGCCAAGTCACATACAGGAGATAATATTTTTCAAAAAACACCCACACCTGGTCACCTGGGTGACTGACAGTCAGCTAAAATCCCAGCTCTTTCCCCAGCCAAAAGGAAACAAATTTAGAAAAGACCAGCTTCCAAAGACTACCAAGCATTGACCTAGCTGCAGCTTTTTAGCATCACAGCTACATCCAATATTCACACACTACACAGACCACGGAACAGAAACTTTAGGAAAACACAACTTAAAAATACAAATTACTCCTACAGTTTAAATGAAACTAACTCCAAATTCTTCATACATCAGTCTGACGGTTTTGTTTTGTTTCTAACTACTGGCTCAGAGTTTACATAGCCTTACCTGTAACTGCCATTAGCTTGAGAGTTCAGCAAGGCAATAAAAACAAGACCTCTCTTACCCAAGGCAGTAAGAGAAAGCAATTGGGGTGTCTTTATAGACTTCATGGCTTAGTGATAAGAACTTCACTGTGTCTGATTTTAATTAATACCTCTCATTCTTTGGTTAGCAGTAGCATGTCATTCAGGTGACTTCACTTGAAAATCAACATTTTGGTAGTTAACACTTGTATAAGAAGGGCTTCTAAATCCAAGTGGTTATCCTTGATACTTCATTAAGGTAAAAAGGTGGTGGAGTTAAGAGAGGGGTTGGGAAGACATGGGGAAAAAAAAAAAAAAAGCCCACACCAAAAACCCCAACAAACTACAACCAAAAAAACCCCAGCACAAAATCCCTGGAACAAATTTTATGTCTAACTTGAGTATTTTTCCAGGAAAAAACAAGGTAATCAGTGATAAGTCTGTCCTGTTTACTTGCAAACAGGCCATATCACAACTTTATACACCCTGGGGAAATCCTGCTGCTCTATTTTTCCATGCTCCACTAACAAAGCGGGTATAACAGTACTGCCTCGACTCATGAGCTTAACAGTAAAGATAAATCTACTTCTAAATGTGGACAGGCTCTGAAGCTTTGATCACAGACTTTAAGACAAAATGCTAGAGCTTTTGTTTGGAGCCAAGAGAATTAGAAGCAGGGTGGTAAAAAAAACCAAACCACCACAACACAAAACTTAAATTCTGGCATCTCAAATGGCTAACAACGGGCCCTCTGTACAGCCGACTGCACAGATAATCTCCTTGGACTTGGTCCCCTCTCATAATGATGCAGAACCACAAGTGAGCAGAGGCAGATTATGACAGGCTCACAATAAACACGTCTGAATTCCAGGCATGTGATGATGTCAATGTTAGAGCAAATTTAAAAATACATTTAGAATAAAACGCAAGTGTGAAAAATAAACCCTGAACAGAGCATAGCTGCAACAGTCACATCTGCCTCTTTGCCCACAGCCTGCGGCAGTACGTGGCACAGTGGGCAACCCTCGGCAGAAGCAAGGTGTACTGCAGCCCCACGACACAGCATTTCCAACCCACCGCCAGGAGCCTGTGGGCTGGCCACCCTACAAAGTGAGAGAAAACCCATGTTCCTTTCCGCAAAGGCTAAAAGAAACTTTGAAATGTTTAAGGTGGCCTGGCTACCACAGAGGAACAAAATGCAATACTATATCAGCATGGGCTATTCTGCCCTTCCAAGGTGATTTTATTCAACATATTTATCACCTAGATTGTCCAAGTATGGAAGCAATCAAATAACTTTCAGTGATGGAAATCTGTTATAAATTTTTCAGAAGTATAAAATCTTCAGTGAAAGCTCAGAACTTCATCAGGAGCTGAAGGGGAAATTTGTTTGTAATTTGAGTTGCACAATTCTTCCCATAGATAGCAGCTGCTTTACCCCAGTTTTCTCACATGTAAACTCATTCGCAGTCAGAACTGGCTTACCACCACTGACAGGCATATCAGTCACGGCCTTTGCTCCTTCCCTTACCTCCTAGATCTGATGTCTGAGCACTTCTTTTTTGCTGGCAGTATATTTATAGGAAACCAAGTGACAGCTGATGGAGGGCAAACCATTCACTCCCTTTGAGATGTCCAGGCAGGCAAAGCAAAAGAAACTCACATTAGACTGTTGCACCTGGGAAAAGGAAATGCTGGCAGAGAGTGACATTATCCTAGGCCATTAGAAGACAATGTGGAATTTCCAGTGCAATGGCCAAACACAAGTATCCATACGTCTATCGTGTGCTTGACAAGAGTCATGAAAAGACCAGGACAGAAAGATGTTCCTCCTGACACTACAGACATGGTTTATGGCTGGACAGGTTGTCTGCTGGTGCAAAGTGTCAGGCCCTCACAGGTAAGTGAGCTAGTTTACGTTAGCTGATACCTGCTTCCTGGGTGGGAAGTAAAATTAAGTGGTCATCTTTCCTTTGGGACTCATTTCAGAAGCAGCATCTCAAACCTTCTGCTTCTAACTTGCATGTTAATTAGGACATGCAGGTGCAAATCAGAGTGCTGGGGCTGAGCCTCATCCCCTCCTGGATGGGCCTATTTGTTTCTCCTCTCCCCTCATACTCTGTGGAAGCCACATTTGGGTCTGTCTTAGAAGACAGGGAGCAGTCATTTATAATTAAAAGTACAAAGGGAAATATAGGGCAAAGTTAGATTAGCCTTTTAATGAGATTAGGTAAAAGAAAGAATACACATTTTACAGTGAATAAAGTGACTTCTAGAGCCAGATCCTGATCTTACTTTCAACAGCAAGAACAGAGTAACCGTAAACATCTGACAATATCTCCTTCTCCCCCTCTGAAAGTAAGAGAACTTTTTTATTATTATGTTTATTTAGAAATGAAGCAGCAAAGATAGGGAGGAGATGAGCAGACAGGAGAGAAGTCTCATTTCTGACACTGAAAGCATTCTTAATATGCTTTGTGACATCCTCCCATCATCCCTATTGATTCAAATGGTTATGCATGGTGAAATGGCACAGAAGAAAGCAGGGTTCAAGAAGGGACTGTACACCAGCACGTGGGGTTTCTTCCAATTCAACAATCCAGGTAGCTAGAGAGCAATTATGAATTTATCAGCCCAGTTAAGTCTCCTGAAAAGCATTATGGCCCCCCACCTGCTGTACACAGACGCTTCCATGTGCATCTGGCTGCCCAAGATTAAAGTACAAAACTAAATGAGCGCAAAAAGGTCTCTGCCGTTTCATAATCCAGAGCCAGCCATCCTGCAAGGACACACTAGGAGCTGGATGCCGTCCAGTGCAGGCAGCGAGCGCTGTGCATGCAAACCCAAGCTAAGGAGCTTGAATACAGGGGGAATGCCAGGGAAGCTGATCTGCTGTAATGTTACTGTTGCATGCCCAGCAATTTACTCCCACCAAAACAGAGGTGAAATGCCAAAGATGGGACTATTTAAGTGAGTACCTAATTTGCATGCTGAATCTCACTCATGTTCCTGGCCTCTAAGACACCATTATTTTCCATATTTTCCCCACATCTCTCTAATGGAAAAGACAACAGACCCATGAAAATTTTAACATGCACCTCTACCTGTCTCCACCCTGATACTATTTGAGCCTGAGCCCAAAAAGCTGCCTCTCCAAGGCCAAACCCAATGCTCAGTCACATCACCAGCCCACATGCACCCCTGTTTATGAAAGGGACCATAATTTGTGGCAGCCTTCCCACTTGGGCTAGGTCAGTGCCTGACTCACCTCGAATACATAAATCCTCCCCCATTTGCTGATTCTCTAGTGGGGGCTCATGGTCAGCAGCCATTAATTCAGCAAGACATTTGCACAAAAGGTGTTGCTCATATCCCTACAGCCACCCACCCCCAGGCACGGTTTCGGTGGCGCTCCCTGCCCCCAGGCTCTTCGCGCAGGGGGAGGCACCTGATCCAGCTCCTGCAGTGGTTCCTGCTCTCCCTGTTCCCAACTCCTGTAGCCCCAAAGCTCCCCCATGGGTCACCGCTGGCAGCAGGCACGGGCAGCAGGTCGGGGTCCTGTCGAGGGGGCTCAGGACAGGGGATGCACCCGCCGGTGCCCTCCAGGCCCTGGTAAGGGCAGCACAAGTGCTGCAGCAGAAGCAAGGGCACCATGCTAAAAGGGGGGCATGGGGAGGGGGAGTGTCAAACCGCCAAGGAGAAGGCTGGGAAATGAAACGTAAAGAGAGTAACTGACCGACTGAACCAAAATCACACAGAGCACCTGCAACAGAACTGGAGGCAACACCTGAATCCCACAGCCCGGCCGTAACACCCTGCCTCCTTCAGAGGGAGCAACCAGTGCCCGCTGTGGCAGGGAAGGGACGGTCACCCGAAGGAGAGCGACGGCAGCCTTTCTGGTCTGCAGGTCATCCACTTACTCCGTTGGCAATCGTCTCGACCTGTAGAGCCACTGTGTGTCAATGATTAGTGTACTGTGCAGCAAAATATCCTCAGAGACATTTTGGCACAAACGGAGCACCTTTTACATGGGTCTTTCAAAACCTGGCGTCAAACATAACAAGAAAGCAATCATGATGTTGTGACATGGAACCTTATGTATATGTTCAAGAGGCTATAATGTTATAGAGAGAGATTTTGGGGGGATACTTTAATGCTTCTCGATTATTTTTTTTTTCTATCAGTTTAGAAAAGTTAGCATTTACCTTCAAAACAAGTAAATATATGCTTCTGGTCCTTATTTGAATTGACAATATAGCTTGGAATTTGAGTGGTTCTGGGCAAATGAATCAACACATCTATGAAAAAACCAGCCTAAGTCTGAAGTCGTGTTTCCTATCATCTTATGTCTGATTCACTAGCAAATGACTTCAGAGAACAGGAGCTTAATTTCTGCTCACACCAAGTCATACTGATTCCTGAAGGAATGCCTTTATTCCCGTTGCCCGTTTGAGAATGTACTGCACTGCATAAAAATGATCTATACTTGCAGCTTAAGAAAACAGTTTTTGAAATAGATCTAAATTAGGTTTAACTATTCCTCACACATCCCAGCCCAAAGGAGCACCCTAGCAACAACCTTTAGCATTTCGCAAACATTTGCTACTAATTATGGGTTCTTAGAACAATAATACACGGCTCCATGCTTTACGGAAAGAGGCCAAAAGCAGCCTCAAAAGTAAGCCGTAGCCTTTAATTTAAACCAGTGCCATACAAATTCTCAAATACACATTGCAAAAGCTTCCCAAAACACTGCTCTGATTAATGGCTCTGAAAACTTGTAAAAGCTCAGCTGTCAAGCATTAAAATGTAGGCTGAGAAAAAGCTCATGTAGAGCAGCTAAATACAAATCCTTTGAAAGAGCTTTTCCCTCTACCTTAAGCAACAGCAGCACACAACAAAACTCTGAAGAGCCATAGGGCTCACTCCGTACTGGTTCAAGGGCTCCCGTACCTGCTTCCAGCAAGTTATTCAGGCCCCATGACTGGTCACTCTGCCCCAGCAAGCTTTCCCTCACCTCTGATAAATCAGCCAGCCTTTCATAACTCGTCTACTCACATTCCCATATGCACAGCTGTCCTCTCTAGCCTAAAAGCTCCCCTATTACTGCTTGAGCTACTTTTAGCCTTCAAGTGCTCTTGCACTTCCCTTGACTCTGAGCAGGAGGCAGAATGAAGCAGGCACAGAAGAAATACTATACTTCCCAGATTCCTGTTGTTTTCATTCTCAGACCTTCTCACCTTTCAAGCAGCCGAGCTGTACTCCAGCCCATCTGCTCTAGGTGACACTGCTCGAGCAGGGAGGTTCGACCTGATGACCTCCAGAGGTCCCTTCCAACCTCAGCCGTTCTGTGATTCACATTAGCTGTGCTTACAATAGAAATTTAGCGTGGATAGCCCTTTCTTGGAAATCAGGGCTGGGTACCCTCAGCCTAGCCCCCATTAAGATGTATTGACTGACACCCTTCTAGCAAGAGACTCTGGGAGATGCAACATCTGTCCAAGATGAACTTTGGTCTTAAGGCAGAATATCAGCTGGTAGGGATGTCCGTAGCTGAGAAAATGAGACGGTGGGTTTTGGTTTGGGTTTGGTTTGGGGTTTTATTTGGGGTTTTTTCCTTCTCACTTGGTACTTTTTAAGACTTCTTAGATAATTTTTAGTGATTCAAATCTGTGGCCACAACCTCTGTGATACCTTGTCAGTTTACTTCATGAAGGGGTAAGGAAGGCGTTATGAAACTATTTTATTTGTCTTTAATGCAAGAATTGCATTGGTTTAGGAACTCCAAAACTAATAGAAGAGCAGATTGACAGAAATTAGTAAAGACACAGATTACTGGCACTGACTTTTAAACATTTCAATTATTTAAATGACGGCAGAATTTCTTTTACTCACACGAAGTGAGAATATGAGAAACATCAAGGAAGTAAAAAAGCTCTACTGTTGGCTGAGGCTGGAGTCTCTTTCCATGGGCTTAACAGTGGATTTCAGCATCACAGGCTTTCTAGTTCTCTGTGCGTGTAAAAGCAAAAAAAGAAAAAAGAAAATAATGGGATTTTGTAGCATGTAATGCGTTGGGAAAGGAATGTTCTCTTTAGGGCACCAGCTGATTATGTCCCCTGCCATGAGACTGAAGCTTGTTCATACTACTGCAAAACTATTAATATAATAGAGAAAACTACCCCCGAGTTTCCCTGGGCCTGATGGTTGATTTACTGCTGAACATCCAGCACGTCTCATGCGATTTCCATCAGTCAATGCTGACCTGTCAAACCACAGTGCTTCTAATATCCTATGGAAAGGAGGGATTAAGTCCTTTATCTCCCAGACCAAAGTACCATGTAAGCAGCACTTCCCAGCTACTTTAAAAAGCTTACTGAAAATCCAGTATCTGTGTGAAGGGTAGATGGGTGGAGGAGAAGAAAGGAGGACCTAGAGGCTTACTAGAAACCCAGATTTTGATATTTGCATAAAGAAAAGACCAGGGTTTGGTTCAATGGTTCAACAAAGTACTGAACGTGCAACTGCTTGATAATTGTGCTGCTTTGCCTTGTCATTTTATCTGGAGGATTCAGTTAGCTATAGATGTGAAGAAAAAAAAAACAAAACTCCTGCTGTATCTGAGCTTCTCCCTGGCAAAAAAACCCCTTGGATCTGAGTCTCCTGGAGTTTTTTGGAAAAATCTGAACTCCAAGTGCTGCAGTTCTGGCCAGCTCTCACCTAAATCTAGCATTAACTTCAGATCCTCTGAGGTCTCTGTTACCATGAGGTCACATAGATATTGAATTAAAAACTGTTGGGTTTGAAAAATTTGATAGTGATGGTAAAATTAAGAATTATTCCTTGTGCTTTAGGAAATAATATGTTCTGAAGAAAGCAGGCTTCTACCCAAAAGTATCTCAATATTCCATTAAATTATGGACTTTGTTTTATGAAACAGTGTGTTTTTAAGTGGAAAATATTTTTGCTTCTACAGTATATCATAAAACTGGCACATATGTTATACAACAAAAGTTTCTTGCTGAAGTGTTTGGAAATGATTGGGATGTCTAACGTTCTGAAAAATGATGGTGATAAACTCATTCAGCCATGACCTTTTTGACAGACAGAGAACTGGCCTTTTTAACGCAGATTTTAATGAAAGTCATCAATAAGTGCACTGAGTACAATTATTATATCATTAGAAAAAGGCTGAGATGACACAGCTGTTACAAGGTTGAAATTTGAAAAGTGACAAAGTTTGCCCTCAGATCTGAAATTAATGATAATCAGATCGTTTGCCACTGCAGTATTTAAAACATAGCTGATGGCCCTAATTCTTGGAGATAGGCTAGTAATTCTTTTAAGTTTTGGCTTTTGGGGGGTAAAACAAAAGCTGAGCTTCTGTTACCCCATCTGCTCTGTTGTTTATGCATAGAAGAACTTCTAATTTACAAAGACCTGTTTCCTACTCTGACATTCTCCATCCTCTGTGTTTAAGAAAACAGCAGTTCCAAACAGGCCCAGTCAATATTCAAGCTGTGAGTCTTCCTGTTATTTGTAGCTCTTCATAAGTCTCTTCTAGTGTTTCCAGGGACTTTTCTTAATTAACCCCATCCCAAGTCTCAATCAGCAGTAAGCACCAGCATGTGTTTTCTTGGTATGATTCACGTGTGATTGGTTTTACAGATGACATTAAGACTGGAAATACAGAAGCCCATAAGGCTGAAGTCAACTGCAAAGCAAGCAGGTGCCATTAACGTAGTGGGAGCAAGAGTCAATAGAGAGAGATGGGGTACTATTGGCTGCAACGTCCCCCTAGGAGGGAACAAAAATAAACAGCTCACAATAGATGGGAGATAAAAACAAGTAAATGCACTAAATGATTTAAAGGGAATGGAGCTCTATCTCATCTCCCTCTTACTATCCTAAGTTTTGCAGTTGTTTGTTTTCTCCCAGAGTTAATGGAGTCCTGTTACTGTAATGCTGAAGGTAAAGGGAGAGAGGAGAGGTTCTTCTGTTCAAAATAACTGCTCTTTTCTCTTGCAGCCAGCAAGACACGGTTTACAGTACAAATTATGTTTTCTGTGACAAATACCAGTTTTAAGTCTCATTCATGTTATAGAAAAAGTTACATTTCACCCCCTTGTACAAATGAAACGGTATTGTGTTAAGGAGGTGTATTGCTAAAAGCATGAGGACAGCATGAAACAGCAGCATCTGCTCCCTATTGCTGGGCCTAATTACCACCCATTACCGTGTTCTTTTTGGGGTTTTTTGCAAAAAGTTTATACCTTAAGAAGGAGCAGCGGGGTCAGTAGATGACTCATGTAAATGCTCTGCAGTAAGGCGTATGGCATGTCTTGAAGCCTTTAAATGTCAAAAGCTCTACTGTTTTATTTATAAAGCAGTTTTAATAAATATTTTAGAACTCTGTGGTAGCCCGGCCCCAAAGCAAAGTCATCTCTCCTAGTTTTCATATCCACCCAGTAGGCATGTTCCATAAGCTCCCAAAATTAAATGGCATCCATGACTGCATCAGTGTGATCCATCCAAGGTATTGTAACATTTTGCAATTCAATCTGCATAGCTGGCTCTGAGTCATCTATAATGTATTTTGAAAAGGAAATAGGCTGAACAAGTGGTGAAACAAAACATGTTAATCCCACAGAAGTTCAATACTAGCAGTCAACAATTAGGTAAGGAAGAAAAACTAAGCAAAACACTTGGACCTATGTAAGAATGTGCAGAGGAACACATTTTCACCACTTACTTTATACTGTCTGTGTTATTCCATATTTTACACTGGTTTTACATCACTGGTAATACCTACCTGACTTAACTAGTGGTTGAAGCCTGCAGGCAGATGAAGATCCTAAGATACTGTGAGCCAAGCCTTCCAGTGAGTATGAGAATAAATGCATGAAGCTTACACTTTTTTTTTTTTTTTAACTGGGAGAAAGTTAGCTGTAAATAAACATGTTGGTCAGAATCGTCCCTTCGGGAACATACATTCAGAGTGAAATATTTCACAAAAATAAATTTCCCTGCTATTTTTTTCCCCCAGGGGTTGGGAGAGGAATATTTTTTTTCGGCATCCTTAAAAGGGAAGGCAAATGGTCTGGTTATAAAGTTTTCTGAAGCAAATGTTTTAGTCTTACTCGTTGGACTATGATTTTTTTTATTTTTTTTTTCATTTTAAAACTTATTTTACATAATAACGTTGACAGGATGAAAGGAAATATCTCAATATTATTAACTTGCCTGAAGTTATTGTAGAATCTTGTCTTCTGAGACATCTTAATGTTTTGGTAAAGTTTAAAATGAAAAAAAATAAAAAAGAAAACTTGATTTTTTTTTTCTGCCTGTTGAAAATCTTAAGCTATCAGTACTTTGGGTGGTTTATATAAAGCGATCTCACCAAGGCATAGTGCTGCATTCCAAGTGAATTATTATGAATTTCAAGTATTGTGATATTTGACTGCTATGTTAATGAATTGATATGTTTAAATAAAAAGGAGAAATATTGTAATTTCCAGAAATCTGCTCCATTTGAAAGCTAGACTGAGTTTAATGGCAACAGGACGAGGACTTGACTGCAATGCACTTCTCAAAAAAAACCCCAACCCAACAGTTGAAAGCTGTATGTAGCAAAGTATACACATTCGTTCTTTGAAGGCCTCCTGTAATAACATTTCAGCTGTGACACACACTTGTCTGCACCAGCAGAGCCACATGTTTTCACAAGATCAGTTATTATCTTAAATTTTCTGAAGTCTTTGTTTTTGGTAACTCAGACGACCGCACAGTTTATCTCTGTGTCTTCAGTAATTCCTGCGTAAGCGATGCCCATGAGAGTCCATCACGACCCTCAGCCCCCAGCGCACCAGAACCCAACACAGCGGAGACATGTATCACTGTGGGGATTCCAGGTTCCAAAGGCATCCTGGGATCTACAAACCCAATGGCCACTACAATTTTACAACTGCTTAGAGACCTTAGTCAAAAGGCAGAGTAAACGAGGCTTATAAATACTTAGTTATACTCATTTTGATTTTTGGCTGCCTCGCCTCCTTTCATCTTTTTGTGATGGTTTTTACTATATATTTCCCCCTAAAGAGTTCCTCAACTCATCTAAAACATGCTTTTCTTCATACATCGCAAATATTTAAACAATTTGCCATACCAGATTCCTTAATAAATAATCTACCACCAGTGCTCAGTGTCCCTTTGATAGGTAAATTTCAGATAAATGACAATATGATAATTTACAGGTAAAATTAATCTTTTGTAGTTTTTCCTTCAGTTCCAGCTGCAGCTACAAAGCTGTATTTGTTCTCCTGTGAGGTATTGCATCAAACCATAAATCTGCAATGCTCCCACGTTGATCACAGGGGAACAGAAGCAGTTTGTTGACATGAGTCTTCCATTAGCTTCAATTCCGTGACTCAGAGATGCCATGTTCAAGGAGAAACCTCTGACAGCTTTTTCTGAGCTGTAGCAGGACATAAAGGAAAGCTGAATATAGAAGTAAAAGGTTTCCAAATATAAGTGAAGTAAACATGCTGGAGTACTTTTTCAAAACAGCAGGACAGGTGAACACAAAAAATAACCTTTTCAGTGTGTCCCCTATGGATGCCAGATTTTTCTTCTCTGCATTTTCCTTGTATGTTATAGTTAGTCTTGCAGAATCAGGCAAGATGGATTATATATGATGGTTTTTGTGTTAACTCCTCATGCCGCTTTGTCTTAGCCTCTGTCACACAGAGCACTGGCTCAATCCATTGCAGTAGTGACCAGATACTGCTTGTGATACCATGTTTCTTTAAAGTCATGAGGCTCATGCAGGCACCAGCTGGAAAACCAGAAACTACAAAAATGCCCAGGTGCTGGATAACCCCCCCATATAATATCTATTAAAGCAGTGCAACAAGAACACAGCTTTATTTAAAAGACCTGAAGAAATAACATCTTCTCAGAATAGCTATCGGTCACCCTCTTGTACTTCCCTTAAGTCTCGATTAGCAGGCCTGAGCAAAGCCTGTCATGTAGAAAGAGAGAATTTTAAAAAATCAGGTGACAGCTTCCTGCAGCTAATTCCTCCAAGAGTTCACGCTTCCAGGAGTCTTCAACCCACATGCTGACCTTACCTTCTTAAAGAGGAGCTGTGACTTCTGCTGATAGCTGCGTCACTTCTTCCAAGGGGTCACCAGGATCAAGAGTCGAGCAGCTCAGCATCTCCAGCATGCAGGATGAACCCAGAGGAAAGAGAACACCAGGAGGAGATTGGGTAGTGATCAGTCTGAGAAAATGTACTTAAAATGCAAAGGCGTGATGAAACATGGAAACTAGCACATACATTATGTGAATCTGCAATGCGAGACAGCAAAAATGTCAATGCAGTTTCAGAGTGTTTGGTGCTTAGACAATAAGGTATAAAGCAAGGGAGCAGCAGGGGTCATTTCTCATGTAGGTTCCTATTCTCCAGTGAACTCCAGGCAAATGGGCTGCTCGGTGGGGAATCTTACTGAATCAGTAGGACTACAGGCACATGCAAATGTCTGCCCCCATAGATGTCATTGTAAGAGAGGCCTTGCAGAGACAATTTTGTTATAATCATCCTTGGTGCAAAATGTTTAATTCCAACAGCCTCGATTCTCAGGAAGAAATAACCTAACTGAAGGGATTTCAGAGAAAATAACAATAACTGTGTATTTATACCTGAAGTATGTAAAGGCAAAAAGAAAAATAAGTAAAATCTAGGAACAGATTGTCAGAGGTGTACGTTGCCAAATCTGCACAGAGGCAAGAGAGCTAAGAGAAGCCATGCGAGATAAATATCTCTCCTGATAGAATAGTAAAGCAGTTCAAAGGAGATCTGGCAAAACACAGGGTAGGTACAAAAAGAGCTGAAAAAAACCCGAAAGGTTCAAAATGGAACAAAAGTTTAAAATTAAAAAAGGGGAGAATGTGATGAACAGCAATGTGACCCTGGAAATAGGTGCTAAAGGTCAAATCTAGGTCATTAAAATTAGAGTGAATGAAGAATAATCTCACAAACCCAATACCACAGACTGGATGGAAAATATGGTCCCTTCTTTGTAATTTCTCTGAACTTCTCAGAAACCCTCTGGGTTTGGAAAATAAAGTTGTTCTGTGACGGTGTGAAAAGAGAAAGTCACAGAACAATCTTCCCCATGGTCGCTAGACAGGAGGACCTGTTAAGCAGCATGGTCTCTAGTAAGTGGAAGGAGCTGTTAGTAATTTTAAAGAAAAAAATAATTCACTTTAATGGCCAAAGGGAAGTAAGCGAATAAAATTTAGATAAGGTTAAATACAAGGAATTGGGATCAATAGGTTCCAGGAAAATAAAACTGATGCAGTCATCCTGTGAAAAAAAAAGAAAAAAATATTTAATGGCTTTATAGACTTGAGCATAGTAGACATGCACTGAGCTATGCTTCTCTTGAACCAGTACTTCCCCTCCCTCCTTCCCTCCTTGCGCACCAACAGCAAAATGTTTAAAACAATGGTAAACTGAGACATATTTGAGCAAAGTGTTTCCATTCCTGCAAAATGCAATCATAAATTTGCATTCTCTTTAAACAAGTCATAACAGAGCTACTAACGCAGAGTACAAATCATAAAATGAGTGAAGATAAAAACATCTGCAAATATCTTTGTGCCGCAATGCCTTTTCAAGAAGTGTCCAGGCTAGATTGAAGAGCAATGTGATAACATTCATTTAGAGACGTGTCAAACTGCCCACTGCACATCCGAGCCCAAACTTGGCCAGAATCTGAGTGAAGGCAATTCTGACGTTAGATGCTGGCCCACTGTTATGTTTCATTCTGGCTCACATAAACATCAGGCACTTAAGTAACTACTTTGCCATACATTTAATCCCCATATAAAATAATGAAGATAACTGTGCAATAGGTAGAAACAACTACTTTAAGCAGCCACAGGCAGCTGAGAGTTTGAATTATGGGAAACATCCACCTGGAACTGGTTGATGCCAACAAAACTCTTTACAGCTGGAAAGGTCTCTGGTGTTAATTTCAGGATTTCAGAAACAATGTACCTAAAAGCAAAGTGATGGTTGGACCAGAAGCTAAGGCAGTGCATTCTGGAAAGGAGATGTAATGATATTTACATGATCAACAGGTGCATATATGGAACAGCTTAGCTAAAAGTCATAAAGACTCCTGAACACCAGATAAAGATACTTGTGAGAGTATCAAATTGAAATCTCACCTTGTTCATCTACTGCTTTTTACAAAAGGGGGGGGGGGGGGGGGGGGGAAAGAAATAGAGCTGTAACTACTCTAGTATTATTTTTTCTCCTTTAGTATGCACACACTTTTCTTCCCCTGTGTTTCCTCTGGGGCTTGAGTGAAGCATCTGAAATGCTTTTATAAATCTGGCTCTAGTCAGTGATATTTACTTGTGGAGTTAATTGTTTAGGAGTAAGATAAACATCAAAATCCATCAGAAATAAGCACCCTTCAAAAACCATTGAGTTAAAATTTTGCTAACTTCTTGGGAACCTTCCAGAAACATCTATTCTTATCTCCTTTCCTTGGAGTGGCATTCACAGAAACCAGACTATTTCAAAGTCTACAACAGTCTTCTCCCAGTACCATGCTGCATGTTTAGACTCTGATACTGTGCTTTTCCTCATCTCCAACATCCCACTGAGATTGTGAGCAGTGACAGGTTGTAACCAGGAAAGGTCTCAGTCCTGGCATCAAGAATATCCATCAGCTGTGACAAAAGAAGAGCTTTGCCATTGGATTAACAAGCAATTATTTTTTTGTGTCTGTAGATCTAATTAATCCTTTTGCTTAGAAGAGTCAAAAAAGTCCAGATGTCTTTCTTGGGTTTATAAATATATTCTTCCAAATAAAACATATATCAGAGCACCAAAGATTCTTTCCTGTGACATGTAGTAGTGTGAAGGGTCGGGATACTGAGCACTATGTCAGGGATGAGAACTCCAAGACCTCATCTTCTGCTAGTTTGGCTACCTCATTTCTATTTTTCTTCATTTTTCTCAGTCATAAGATGGGAAAGCACAGTCCCAGCCTCAGGGCTGAGGTGATTAGGAATGCTAATAGGGATCAGCCTAACTACAAAGACAGAGCCTGACTTTGTAGTGTGTGCTGAGGGTGCTAGGCATCAGTTTTACATTCACCAGAAACTTATACATATCTGCAACCACTAGGTCTATCCTGAGCCGTTTGCCCAGCCATCAGCAGGACTTGGTGTACGCATTGACACTCCTCATACCAGATTGCGCATGCCAGATACTATGTACTTTTGTAATACTGGTAGAAACCAATACATTACTGATTATACACCATAGGGTCTATGTTATATAAAATATCAATACACATATAAAATATCTTATAACAGTTAATATGATGTATGCCATATTACACTGATGGCATAAGTGTAATTTTTATTATTGTAGCTGCATGGGGTTTCTTTTTTCAGATCCTGATAACATTTCAGGAGTTTGTAATTATAAAAAACAAGTAACATATAATCTGTCCATGCACTAGGCAGCCCTCACAAGATTATTCTCTTTAAGAGGAAATGTTCGATATTTGTCATGAAAATATCCACAGTGCAAAATATTTAATAAATGCCTAGACAGAGGTATAGGAATATTTCACAAATTTATTTCATTACACGGCTAATGTCTCATGCCTCCAAAGCAGAGGTAAACAGTAATCCATAACTGGAAAATATATGGTGGGTTGGTGGTAGTTGTGGGGGTTTGGAGGGGATGTTGTTTGGCTTTTTTCAGAGAAGACACGTTATTAAATTAGAATCCTTAGTAATAAATACATGAGATATATTTCAGTATGCTGGGTAGATTTATAAACCAGTTTACTGCATTTGAAACCTAATCTTCACATCTGCTTTGTTCTATACTCTAGCTGTGAGATAAAGTATTGGAATAGTGATTACGGAGAGTTTATGCCAAAAGCAGGTTATACTGCTTGTAGGTATCGTAAAACTACATACCATGCCTGGTACTTTAATTCTGGTAAACACATCTTGCATTCAGTGATGCGGTTTCCAGATGTCATTACTGTCAGTTCATTTGTTATTCCCTCAGTTCCTCCGCCCTGGCCCTGTCTGAATGGTTCTTTTTTTTACATCGTCAGAGGATTTCTATTACTTCAAATCATGCTCACTACATAGGTAGGATCCCTGTAGATGTTACTATATAACAACTGTCATTCCCAGAGATGTACAACAGCGGGACCCGCAGAGAAATAAACACATGGATCTCCACTCTGTATGGTACTGGCGTGTTACCCTGACCAGCAAAGGGAGCCGGTTCGTTTCACTCAGTAATGTCAATTCAGCCTAATTCACCACCGCTTTCCTCTTCAGCAGTGGGCAGGATGGGGAGGCAAGCTGGGGCACTGCACCACAGGAGCCCACTGCATTTCACTGAGGGAACGGCCAACGTTCGGTCTCGCAAGGTACTTGCGTGAACAATGGGAAAGTTAAAACAAAACCCCATTTGGGAATGAGCGCGCCACTTTGAAAGCTCAATGAAAACGTATGGGGTTTAGTAGAATTTGGTGTGACCACCCATAAGCAGGGTCAGCCACAGAGCTACAGCAACTGACAGGTATATGTGGCACTCACAGCACTATCAAATGGTGACATTCGATCTCTGTTCACATTTCTTTTAATTAGCAATGCCCACCATCAGAAGGGCACAGCACTGGCCATCGCTACAAAGTTGCTTCAGGTCCTAAGATTTCGTTGAAAAGTCAAATTCCTAGTGTCTGTATTTACCAGAATAACTTTCTAGACACAGAGCGTATCCAAACCAAAGGCGGCTGTTGCCTTATTTACCTCACCACTGTGGAATTCTGAAGTCTACTGAGATTATTTATAGATGAATATTCATTTTTTTATTATTCAGCATTTTTGCAATCCAAACTTTCGCTGGTAGCATCCCAGCTTCCAAAATCCTAAATGCCATACTCACAACTACACTTCTGGACAAACACAACCATGTAATTATGTGCTGGCAGTTATACCAAGGTATTTTAAGTACCAGGAAATGTGGGAACAACATAAAATAAATAGCATAATACAAAAGAATAATAATATGAATCACACAGTGCATATTTTATGTCAGCTATGTGAAAATGCTCCAATTTTAAGTTTAGTTGAAGCTGTTGCATTATCTTCATTTTAACTGATCTGGAGTGCCTTCAAGAATAATATGTCCTGTTACAGACCATAAGTCAAGGTGAGACAAATGGTGTAGTCTTAGATGTTACTCCCATCCACGATTCTCCGTTTCTGCTTTTCATCTCCTGCCCTTTTGGATACAAGGGGTTTCTTCTGGCCAAGCAGAAGTTGTCTTTTCCCACAGCCTGCACTGCTTGGGTGGAGACTGCAGTGTCCTTGCCAAGTGGCCTGAACTCTAGGGATTTGCTCCAAGTGCACCAAAGTTTTCCAAGAGGACATCACCTCACCATGGAGCTGTTTCCAGAGTCCTGTAGCAGTGTGAGATAAAAGGGTCTCAAACAAATGCTTCTTCAACTTCTAAATATGGTTTCAAACAAGCTGATTTTCTTTCAGAAGCCAGACCATTTGAATTCAGAATATTCTCAGTAATTATACTTTTAGTCACTTTTTTAAAACAAGCTTGTTAGAAAACTGAACAACTTAAAATATCAGTAACTATATTTGGAGTTGGTGGATGAACAAATACTTTAGAAAATGAGGAAATTGTCCTAACAGTTGCTTAAAAACACTTGGTTTCATACCATGGCTGGAAATATGACACAGAACTGTAACTGTTGATGACGGAGGAAGCTTAAAACCTTGCAAGGTGGTTTTCCACACTCTTGATCATGTGAAACCACTGTTCTAAGACTTACCTGCTCCCTTTCTTAATGCACAGCATACAGCACTGCTGGGCAGGGATTGATGTCCTCCCCTTCATTTTCACTGTTTCCTCCACCCTTCCTCAAGTACTCTGTAGACCAAAACCAAACTCCAACTCCTGCCAGCCCTAACAGGCATAACCTTTTGAGCATTTTGAAAATCAGAACACCTGTGAAAGATAGCTTAGGGAGACCTCAATCATGAGGCAGAGGTGAAAGAAATCGTCAGCTAATTCACCTCATCAGTGTGTCTGATACCAACCATAAAATATTTTAGTTTATGCTCAGAAAAAAGGCAGGGAGTCTCAAAATCACAGACTTTAATAAAGTATACCCTGGGACTTTTAGTTAGATATTCAGCCTTAATGTTAACTTTGTTCATGTTCTCAATATCCATTACTATGAGGATTTGGCTTTCTTTCACGTAATTACCTGCAACTAGACACTACAAACTGAAGAAAAACATCCGATATCAGAAGACTGAAAGAAAATGACAGGAATTGTCTGCTTTATTCTCTCTTCCTCTGGCTGCTGTGACAGTGTTGTATTAGTAATATTTTACCAGTGGAGAAATTAAAATGAAGACCCTGTGGCAAGGTCTCAGCTGTAGAAGAAAGGGAGAGCAATGTTAGCTGAAGCAGCAGCTTCTGCATGTTTCAAACTGCTCAGAGAGACCCAGAAGGAGTGGAGGAGCTTCCTCTGACACAAAGGAACATAATTCACACTGGAGGACTTATAACTGGTCCTGTTCCTCCCACCAACATGAGGGAAGCTGATGAATGGAGGTAAAGCTCAGCAGTACCCAGGATTTATTTCCTAGCATCACAATTCATCAGAAGAAAAAGACAGAGAGGCTCTTGTGCATATTATGGTGCCAAATGCCATGGACAAGCTGAGTTAACGGGGACAGGCTAAGTATTTCTGGAGATAAAGACTTCTCTCCCTTGACTTGTAGCAGAAAAGTGGAGTTGATCCAGAGCTGCTCTGGCTGCCTTAGGACAGCAAAACCTCCCACATCTGCTATTCAGCCACCCTTAATGTATCTAGCAGGCTGCTTCACAAAATTCCCATCAGAAGACAGGCTACAATAAAATCACACTCCTCAGTAAAACACGAACAAAAAACCTCACCGAGTCATCACAGAAGTTGTGACATCTCTGCATCTTTCCCGCCTCTGGTATTAGGATAACTACTTATTTTCTCTTTACTCTTTACTTTTCCATGACTGAAACAGAGAGACCCAGGCAAACACTGACTGCCCTTTGAATTGGGGGGGGAGGAGAACACTTTTTATTTTTTTTAAAAAATTACAAAGGTACTTTATTTGCCCTTGGAGGTTCCACAGGACATATGTACAACAAGCTAAAAAGACAAGAAAGCAAGGTAAATTTTCTTAGATGTTTATTCTAATGGGTGAGCATAGTGGGACAAATAGCGTGCCACAGAAACACCTGAACATGTCTTAAAATAACAAATCTAAAATATACAGTAAAAAATATCTTCTTTAACTGTTGACTTTTTAATTTTTCCTGATTCAGTTGGTCTATTTCCAACATGAACAGCTCTGAGTTATTTATACAAGGCAGTTATACATTATTAAAATATCCCTTGTTACACTTTTTACTGTTTTGTCAAACCTAAAGCACATAAATCTTCATGCTTCAGGTGAGATCTACATTTTTACTTTCCACAGCTGGGCATTGTCTCATCAGCACACATTTCTCCAGAACCCAAAGAAGAATCTCGTAACACCTGCAACTCTGTGTGGAGGATACACAGTGCAGATCAAAACACAGAACGGCACAGATGGAGACATGGCACTAACTGAACGTGAACCTTAAGCATTTAGTTTGCTCAGTGCCCTTGAAATAAAAAGCAGCTCTAGATTCAGATTTCAAGTTACAGGTAAGCATTCAAGGATGCTCAGACTGTGGATTAAGTTTAACTCTTTTGCAAGGATGGTAAGATGGGAAATAGAGTTTCTTGAAAGAGAGGAGATCAGAACACATTGAGTGCTGAATTAAAGATCTAAGTTGGGGAGAGCAAGAAGGCAATCAAACACTAGCCTCACGATGGAGTGCTAGGCTGAATTACATATGCCTAGTGAGTACCTGAAATGCTGCACAATGTCAGGGACATGGCGAAAGACGTTTACCAAAGAGCTGTGTGGACAACCCCTGCTGCAATCTGAACATGGAGGAACTGAAAAACAGACTCCCAGTAAGGTGAGAAATCATTTTGAGCCAAACAAATAACCTAAGCACTCCACACTAGTTACTGCAGGTAACTTTCTGAGAAAAAATGCAATATCCCACTACACTTTTTGAAGAATTTACCCCTTTGCTAAGTGAGATGCATGCAAATGCAGGAAGGGAATTCAGATCATCAAACTACAGCTGTGTAGACTTAATTGACTAGACCTCACTTAAAGACCAGAAAGGAACCAGCTTGCACAGGGTTTTATCTGCAGGAAAGGGCTTGCCCATCTACCCTAAGGTGAGATGAATCCCTGGCGGGGGGAATACTCATGGTTCCTTTGCCTGCTGGAGGAGTCTGTATGAGCACGTGAGATGCATGACATAGATGTCTCAAGGCAAGGAGGAGGACTTGCACCATTGTGTCCCATTAATCTGTGCAGTAATGAGTGGCATCGGCAGTGTTAGAAGCCACTGTATGAAGGACCTTTTGTTTTCCTTATCAGAGCCAGGAGCCAGCTCCCACCCCAGCCCATAAGTGTAGCTGTCATTTGCAGAAACCCAGAATTAGACCTAGCTTAAAATAACACCCCTCCTCTCAGGAGCTGGTGCAGCATCATTTCCCACTCAAAAGCTGTTCACTAGCTTTGGGAAAAGAGCAAAGACTATTTGTATGAACTTTCAGAACACGGTTTAATTTATTTAATGCTTTGCCAGTCTTTTTGAGAGAAAGGGCAGCAGAGTTGTGAAAGTTCTGGAAGTGTTTTGCAATATGCTTCAGGTTGGGGGTTAGCATGAGGAAAAGCTCCTCTTTCAAGATGCCTCTCCTTCCTTTCTGCCATGATAACCATGTCAGCTGAAATCAAATTAGGAATGTATGATATAGCTCCCACAGCTGGGGATGTTCAGATCTGAGATGTTGATTGGCAGTTGCAGAGCTGAAGTACACCTACAAAACCAGGAATGAGGTTCATGCAGCAGCATCTGTCACTTAGGGTTATTCCAATCCAGACTTCTGTCTGGGGGTATCTTTAATCTATAATTCTCAAGGAAAAAAAAAGAAACAAAAAGATACAAGGCAATCTTCCCCCAAAGAAACATCTCAACCTCTCAGTCCTTTCTTCACAACTTACTGCTAGTCTGAACTTCTTTTGGGTTTAAAAACAAAGGAATAGGAGAAAGAATCATTATGTTTCCATATATCTGCCTTTTGCTCCTGTCTCCATTCTGTGCTCCACTGAAAGGCGTGGAAGATGTGCCAAAATAACACAGAATGACTGTTCTTCCTCCCATGCTCCCAGTAAGACAGGAAAAACTGTGGCCTCATGAGAATATTTTTTAAAAAACAACTGTAGCTGATCCTGCACTGAGCTCCATGGAAACATCAATGGAACTCATTGCTGGACCATAGCCTAAAGCTGGGGTTTAGCTCAGTTTTTTTGAGTTTGTTCTCATTTTGTCCAAAACAGTCTATGCATCTCTGATGCAGCTCTGCTGGCCTGTCAGGAGCTAAGCTGAGCTCTCCAACTTCTTTTAAAGCAAGATACCAAGCAGCCATGAAATGGTAATGACTTTCAGTATTTGACCCAGTAACCTACAGGAGGAATGCAGGTAAAACTTTGTTGACTAATGCTGCATTATGTAAAGCCAGGATCAGATAAGTGCTGGTATTTTTTCTATGCTTGCCATGATGAATAAAAGCACACAAAGCTTTATTTCACAATATAAATGAGGCTGGGCTGAACAATTCCTGTAGCTCTTTTAAAAATTACACAGTTGGAAAGGAATTGTCAATCAATTTTATAGGGAACAATGGATGCTAAACCTCATTCAAGACTGTGTCTGTACTGGTCTTATTCTCTTAGCATAGAGCGCATTACTGTGATCCACATATCAGATGGTATCTGTATGCCCTGTTCTTTGAATGATTTCATCTTTCGTGCATAAAGCCACAAGAGAATCCTGAAAAACCTTTTCAATTTGTTGATCTGGAAGAGCGTTTGAAAACTGGAGAAGCCTAGTTATTTTATATCCTTGACTTCATTATTTTTACAAAGTACAGCTACATGTGTTCCATTTTAACCAGTAAGTAGGCCCCTGAAAAGTATAAATATGCCACTCAGTATGCAGGGCTTTTTTTCCCTGTCTGCAACAAGATGTTCTGCCAAATAATTCACATTTGCATGACATTGTAATATTTCCATTAGCATGGCTGATAAAAGTTTTGAGTCTGAACATGTTGGCAACCTTCAACATTTTTAAGAAACTTTTACCCTACCTCTTCTTGAATACAGAAGAAAGAAAACAACAAGAGAGTCAGACTAAAGGACTGAAGCAAATCATCATGACTTAGAAAAATGTGAATTTTAGTTTAATTAGCTTCTTACATTTGTTTTAGGTAGGAGAGCAAATCCACTTTTTAAGGTTCTGCTGTTTAAAATGTTTTGATGAAATCAACATTATAAGTGAAAGTGACATCCTGTAAAAGTTGGACATAAAGCCAGAAGAATAGGTCACACTCATGAGTGAATGTAGTCCAGAACTCTAGAATCCATGAAGACAAGACAGGAGTCAAACACTGAAAGCAGCCAAAGGTCAGAAGAACAAGACAAAGAATAGCAAGTAGACAACCCTGAGCAGTTCCTACTTTATAAATACTAAGACTAGCTGGCACACCTTTTCCAGAGAAATCCTACCTTGGATGGGCAAACAGAGTCCACAAAAACGAGTCTCTTCCCTCAAATGGCAAGAGGCCAAAGAGCCAGAAATCCATATGATACAGGAGTCAAATAAGGAAATAGATACCTCAGACTGAAAGTAAGCTGGTAATCAGGATGCTAAAGCCTCTGCTGCCCTGAGAAGTAGGGGTCAAAGAAATTGCACAGGATCACAGGTTTCAAAGGGAGAAGCACTGTTCTATTTGTATCCTCAGAGACCCATGTGAAATTCAAGCCCCCATCATCTCACCTCAGAGAGGGTCACAAATCCTGGAATAGGGAAGTTACCTTTATTTTTTCTTCTTTACATAAAAAAACCTAAAATACAATGGTTGGATGATAAGAACTGGGAAAATAATAAATTTAGATCAAGAATATTGGACAAGAACCCAGGGAGAGAACACCAAAGGACCCTTTCTCCTCACTCACAGCTCCAAACCCTGCTGCTGGGGGCAAGGGGGAAAGAATACAACCCCTAACCCTCCCATAGGTTTCTTGTTGTTATGAGGCAACACTCCTACATACTTTAATGCACTGATTAACCACTGATTAAGGAACTCACAGACTAACCTTTAATTAGCTCATCAACATCTTGCAATCAGCAATGTGTGGCATACAAAATTCTAATCCTGCTCTGCTCAAAGCTGACTTGATCCTGCAGAGTATTTTGTGCATCACTATTCATAAATTCAGGCTGTTTTTCAAAACTGGTAATATAGGTCTTACTATGTGATAGAGCTGGAGGGTTTTTTCTTCTGGGGGGTTACACTGGAATAACATTTGTGCCTTCTAGAAATGCTATACAGATGAAGAATTCAGCCTATCCTGTCTTATAACAGTATTAGGTTTTTTTAACATGATAGGAATACACATTTATAAAGTCCTTTATTAAAAGTCCAAGTGCAGAATGCTGCAGGACATTCTTCACCTGCAAATTCTTGTGCCCTTGTGCTACTCCATGTAACGTAGCAGAATCTCATACAGGAACAACTGAAGTTACCACACAATTGGGTCCTATGTAAGACAATTTCTTTCAGTCTGAAGCCATGTTTCAACTTAAGTAAGAATTTTAATGGTCTGCAAAGGTCTCTAACCAGGGGAAGAAAGCTCTATTTCCACTTGTCCTTCAAGGGCAGACCTTGCATCCATTGTAACTCTGCAGATGTCACTGGGATCATCCCAGGAATGACTCTGCTGCTGCTGCTGCTGCTGCTGCATTAAATCCTTTCTTAAGGAATAGGAATAAATGTGTTGCCTTCACTTGGCTAAAAACACCATTGGCAGAACAAGCAGGCTCCAGCAGATCTCTAATTTGTGGTCATGCAAAAGCTCCGGTAGGAAGCAGTTCAGAGGCACACGTTCTTCTCTTCACTGTAGGGCAGTACAATGGCCCTGTTAATTTAAGCAACCTTAACCTTTGCGTTTACAGTGCCTCACGATCTTGCCACTAATTTGTTCACACTGTTGCTATGAATTGAAAACAAGCCTTTGAAGGACCATTTCAAACGTCTTTAAATTTTCATGCTGTTAACTCAGAGCAAGAATAGTTCCAATCTAAGTGCAGTCTTTAAAATCTGTAACAGCAGTGGGTGAGAGAAAGCTACGCCTAATGAGCCTCAGCCCACAAGAACATATGTTTGTCAGTACCACAGACTAAGTGCCAGGATTTATTATGTAAATTATTGTACAACCATTTCTTGAGTCTCCAATCCTAATGACTTGGTGTGAAAGCAGATCATATGCAGAAAAGAAAATCAAGAAAGAAACCATGTTATTCGTATCTGATTGTTTTTATTTCTGCCATCTACCATCCATTCTCCAACAGCAGCCAGACTGTTTCTTGAGATAAATCTTTTAATCCAGTAGGGACTGCCAATGAATTTCTGTGTTTGTGTCTGCAAAGGGGTCTAATAATAGTAGAGACATTCTGGTGCACACTGAGAACCAGAAAGGGAAATAAAAGAACCTCTGATCCAAAAGATCATCTTACTCTGTACCCTTTGGATTCCATACGAAAGTATGTTTACCACAGTTCATGGAAGATCCCAACTAATATTTTTTTACAGCTAATAGATAAATCCATTCAGCAACCCACCTGGGATTCTGTTTGTGACATGGCCTGGTATTTCACTGACTGTGATTCAGAAACCTCCTCTTTAAAAGTACAAATTCTGCAGACTCTTCAAATTATTTGGCAGAAATAAATGGTTGAAAATATATAGTCACAGCAGCATCCTTTCCACAGGTGTGTAACACCTGACAGGGAAGAAAAGGCAGGGAACATGAACAACCATGGAAAGAACACCGTATAGCACCACAGATCCTCACTTGGGAGCCCATCCTTTCCAAAGCGCCATAGTCATAATTCCGCATCAGAGAGCACCTACAACCAAAACCAACCTTTTTTATTGTTTTAGTTTGTAGTGCAGGGCTGAGTATCTGCTGTAAGAAGAGTCTCAGCTGCC
Source organism: Astur gentilis (assembly GCF_929443795.1). Classification (NCBI taxonomy): domain Eukaryota; kingdom Metazoa; phylum Chordata; class Aves; order Accipitriformes; family Accipitridae; genus Astur; species Astur gentilis. The sequence continues at coordinate 14,885,634 of NC_064897.1, forward strand.
TTTTCCTTAGTTTAAAAAAAAATTCATTCTGACCTTTGTCAGAAGGAAACATTTTTCAAGCTAACAGGTTACCTTTCAAAAACGTCTACATTGCAATCTTAAAAGTGAATGACAGACAGGTAGTCCCCAGCTCCCTCTTAACTAATTTTAGGCACTTAACTAGAGTTACCCTGAGTACCCTAGGAGATAATGAGGCACCTACTGACAGCAATTGCGAACTTCTTAGTGGTATGAGCAGCTTATTTCTCTCTACTGACTACAGGGGAGACTTAGGGCAATTATGCTCCTAACTGAAGTGCATCAATTATGTACCTAAAGTTAGGCAAGATGAATGGAGACCTACAGAGCCTAACATTTACAGAGAATCAGTGCACCTAAGGTGCTTCTGTGGACTGGTCATTCTTTTCAAAGGCTCTTAAAGCCCCACATTACGTTTTTAGGTGCCTAATTCCCACTGAATTCACTGATGAATTGGTGAGTTGGTGAATAACTACTTTAAAAAGACCTTTCTTCAAAGCACATTTGAAAATATTACTTCTGTTTTTCAGTTGTGCACAGCAACTGAATGCCTAAGGAAAACAGCTAGCAAGTTATGGGAGGAGGTACAGTTGGGAAGAGAGAAAATTGCATTACCTTGTTGGTATTTCCAGCACTTCAGAAGCCACTGGAGAATCCTGCTGGCTTTATGTGACTGACATGATTTATGAAGGTCAAGGAGCCATGAGCGGCAGCCCTAGGTAGATGCCACAGCTGACAGCATTCCTCTTCAGTGGGAACACATTGGGGCATGAGGCAGTGACAGCATGCAGAGTCTATCTCCGTGATATGCAGCACCTTAACCCTTTATAAAAGCATGTTTGGTAAGGGCTTATGTATTTATTTGCAAGATAAAAATATCCTTATTTTGGCAAAAAGAATCTGTTACAGTCCAAACAAAACCTTTGTTAAATGTAAACAAGCAGAGGCTCAAAAATTGGTTGGTTTTATTTAGCATGTAAAAAATCCAAAGAGACTTGAGGATTTACCAGAGCAGATCTGATAATATCCCATATGTAATTAGAGAAAAGAAAACAAATACATCATAATGTATCTAGCAGATCTCCATTGCTGAATACTGCAGGAAGAAAGTACAATTCCTTTCTCTCTCCTGAGATGGACTATTTAAAGCTGAGATACATCAGTTGGGTTTTAATATATAGTTTCACAATATTAAGAGGCATAATACAAAAATCTGAGACATATAGGCAGACAAAATTGGTAAGGAACATCCAGCTCCACACTTCCCACTGCTTCCATCATGAAAAGAAGAAACACCTGCAGCACCAACCCTGGTTCCTTTCTGACTTAGAAAACCCCCTAATATTACCCCATTGGTGTGAATTTCCAATACATCTCCATGAAATCTGCCCCTTAGCTCTAAAACACCTGCTTTCCAAACGCTAGACTCTTCACTTCAGACATGGTTGACAGAACGGAAAGTTTTGCATTGGTACAGTCCTCTTGTACATAATATTACCTGATGCAAACCACAGGCCTTCCCTATGCTATATCATCTACTTGGTGGATTTTTATGCAGCTAGTGACATGGCAAAGTTAAAGCAATTCCTCTTCTCTATAGTAAGACAACATTGTTCTGCTTAGAGAAGGGTCTTTCCACCTCAGAGGAGTAGGTGGAAGGGTCAGCAATAATAGCAGCGATGGGGATGGACAACATAATCCAAATACACTGAAAGTCAACAGTTTCCTCCTCCGTCCACTAGTTAAATATCTTACTCTCAGGGACAATTATTTTAGCATTGGTAGTCCTGTCATTGCCTCCTTTTGGTATTTCCTACCACATCACACCCTCTGTGACTGCACAAGTACCTCCCAAATCAATGCGGTTTTGTCATCGTAGTTGCAGGCCAGAGATATGTACATTTAAAATGTCCCATCAGAAATGTCAAACAACATGGAGAACGAGAAGGAGTGAGGAAAAAGAAATGATCACTGGTAACATCTAAAACATGCATTACTGACTCAGATCAGCACTATTACTCACTTTTAAATAAAAGCCTGTGCCCACCTAACAAGGTGTTGATCTGTTGCTCACGCCTCAGCCAGACATGTCTCCTGTATGTGGTACCAATATGGGACTCTACTGAGTAATGTGTCCTAGGATACACTGCAAAGCAACGTGCAGGGCAACCTGAAGGCTGACTTGACAACCTTGGGTAGCTGCTGCCAATATTTATTGGAGAAAGTGATAGAGACTTTCTATGGAGACAAGCCAACTTCTTATGACATAATTTGTCTCAAAGTTGAATATAATCTCTTTCCTCTTATGCAGGACACAGCAAAATACTTTGCGTTGGGGACACTTCTAAATGAGGCCAGAGGTGGAACGGGTATCTCCTTCCAGTTAGGTTTTGTTTAATTATGCCTTTTATTCTAGCTAAGCCAAATTCCTGCATGCAACCATGGAAAAATGCTATAGGAGGCCTTGTGATCCTACAGCTTCAGCATTACAGGTGAATGTGGTTTCTAAGTTGTTCAGGGAGCATTGGGAAACTGGTGTCAGCAGCCAGCTCTAGAAAAGAGAGCACTTCAGTGCAAGGCTGCTCACTGTATTAAAGAAAGACTGAATTTTAAGAGAGTTGTGGTCCATTTTCTTCATTATAACATCTGATATCTGAGCCTAGTGAATAAAAATGCTATAAAAAAAAAATCTCTGGCACAGAGTAGGTTATGCTTTTAAAGCAAGAATTAATAACAATACCTAATAATCTGTGCAAATCTCTTAACCTCTCTGGACCTAATATTTCCCCACCACAAAACATAGATAATGTGTATTACCCTCATAAAAATCACTATGATGATGAAAAATATTACTTATACCCAATCCCTCTTTCCAGTCAAGGGAATATTTCCCTTTAGAAAAAGATTAAAAACCTGATGGATACATGAGCTTGATATAAGCTCAGCAACATTTTCTTTCATTACAGAAGACATGAAACATATGCTCATATGGGACACAGGCTACGGCCTTATTTCTGTTTTCTCTTGTAAATTTGCACTATACTGGAAATTAGAGGCTTTTTAGTTCTTTACTGAGGTTTCTGGTGGCCTCTAGTGGTGGCTGTGTGAAATGGGACATTTCCCTCTTTCCCAGCTGTTGTGGAGGAACTCGGTGATGGCTATGAACAAAAACTTCGTGTTGTGAGTTGTGGTTCCCACTCTCTCACACAGGAAAGGTGGGAAAGACCTGGCCAGCAAAGCTCTTGTATAGCTGACACTTTGGGATGACAAATATAGACTCTTTGAATGCGAAGAAACAACTTAATTTGCTCTCCAATTTTTTGCAACAAGCTACTCTAAGTTCTTACCTAGTATTTCTTAAGGTTTCATCCTGGTGACAAAAAAATAGCTCTTCTTTCCTAAAGTTTCTCTCAAAGTCTTCAGGGTCTATGGGTTTTAAGGTGTGCTCAACCTCACTCTTGATCCAGTGGAAAAGAAATCCGAGAATGGTCTTTCCTAATGGAGAAACATAGATTAACTTTCAATACTGTTGGAACACAGTCTGACCATGCTGTAATGATGAGCAGCCATAAAGGTGGTTTTAGAGTCTGATTTTCTCACAGAAGAAGTGTTTTTAAACTTCATTACTTAAGCTGCCTTCTAAATATTCCTCAGGTTCATTTCAAAAGCATGATGCTATCCTCCGGTGAGGGAAGTATATGCACTTTTCCTCACGCATGAGGAAAACCTTCTGCATATACTGTCAGACCTTAATGGCTTCTTTGCCAGATGCCATTCATCGTTTCTCTCTTACCGACCTTGACGTCATTCTCACCTAAAACAGGAGTCTGTTTGCTACACAACTCCAAAAATCATTTAATGGTTTCCTTCTTTCTTCCTCCTCCTCCCTTCCTCCCCAGTTCAGACCCAAAGACCAGGCCTCAGAACCGTGAGAGGCTCCAAAACCAGCCAAGCACTGACACGGCTGTGTAGCAGTAATGACAACGCTCACTTCAAACACCACATTATCTGTGTTTAATGGATCTGAGGTAATCCATTCCCAACACACTTGCTAGCTGAAATCAAGCTTTACAGACTGCTTGTCAGAGATGTTTGAGCTAGATGTGCTCAGGAGAGGTCTTATGAAAGGTGAATTTATTTAAAAAATGAAGAGGGTGGGTTTTTTCCTTCTCATTTCTTCAATGGCTTGTACAGAACTCTCATTCTATTTAGCTTTTCATTTAATCTGAAATACAAAACATTTAATAGTCAGTTAAAATCGTGGCATCCTCTCATTCAGCTTTTCAGCTGCATTCCCAGAAAAGGCGATAAGCCTCCATGCAGGAGCCCACAGAAAAGCTTTGAAGTGAGTACTTACGTGGCCTGGGAAACTGAGGCACAGATAGAAAAGCACACAGATAGGACGTGACAGGGTCAGAAATAAAACCCCATTTTCCTAATTCCTAGGACCCCATCCTAATCCCTGAACACATTCCTTTCTTTGCAAGGGGTATTTCAAAATGAACCATTAAATCCCACCACCGTTCTCATCTTTCTCTGGCCAGATGATATCACATGTTGCTTTCATTATTGGTTTGTGCTATCCTTTGGCTCTCCTGCTCCACTCCAGCTCTCTTGGCTTGGCCCACAATCTCTTCAAAAGCACAGTGCAAGTATTATTTCTGTTTCATGCAAAGCTTGCCTAAATTTGTGGCAGGGAAAAGGCTGCAGAAGAACTGTATCGTGTGACTCCCAAATGAAACCAGCTGCCTATTTTTTCCAAGTCTGTAACTTTAGACCAAATTATGTGAGCTGGAAAGCTAATCTTTGGCCACCCTTTGACAAAGAGAGTTCTTTATAATTATTTTTATTTACATTTTGTGCTGTTAGCATAGAAATTTGATCACAAATGTGACCTTGTTGCTATCTCCTCTCGCTCAGCCAATTTTGCTGCTAAGCTAATTACAATAGAGATATGAGGTATTTGCCTTAATGTGTCTTTAAATTGCAGCTGCTAAGTCTACTAATAAGAGGCCAATGATTAGTGACATCAACTTCCATAGGTCATTGAGGTCCAGGTGCTTGTGGCAATTGATAGCAATTGCAAAGCTCTCCTGCAGTCTTTACCCTGCTTCCTGACACGGTGCAAAGGTTTCACACCGAGCTCCATGCTGCTATAGACTGTCCAAGTCTGATAACCGTAGTACCTAACCTAGAGCTAATTTGGGAATACCTACAGGGGCCAGCATAGGTATGACATTAGACTAGAGAAGGATATTGGCACCATAGGTTCACGAAGAGTAGCTGGGAGTCACTGATGCTACAAGCTTATTTGTGAAATGAAGTTTGCACATCTTTCAAAAAATCAGTTATTTCACTCTGAAACAGTGAGTCAGTGTGGAAATTGTCCCACAAAACACTTCGGCCAGTAGTCTGTAAGGTGTAAGGTAGGTGATGATAATTGTCCCTTTGGTTATTAAAACATAAGATTTTTCTCTCGAGCATATATGTTAATGAGTGCTCATCTTGCCTTGATTTCTTTCACCTCAAGCATTTCAGAAGTGAAGTTCTTTCTCCATGCTCCTTTATTCTTGGTGGGGGGCAGAGATGTGGAAAAACTGATATTTTCCCGTGTAGAAAAAAACTGATTTTTTTCTGTGTTTCTGTTGTTCTTCCTGCCTTGATTCCTACATTTTATTCTTAGTCATTCTGCCTCTTGGAGATCTTGCAAGTGACTACACCTGACAGTTAAGTGACACCAGTAAGTGTATTTCACAAAAGTTGGGCGTTAGTGAGGGTGAAGGTGTGTGCATGAAAGCAGTCATAACATTGCAATACCTAGTGGCTTTAGCCAAAACTAAAATTTCAGTGCATTAGGAGTTGCATACTGTCTCTTCCTTGAGTACCAGCAAAAAAAACAACCAAAAACCCTGAACCAAAACAAACAAAAACAAACAAACAAACAAACAACAACAAACAAGCTACTATTCATATCTTTTACCACTTCTACTCTTAAGTGCAAATGGGTTATGCCTATGACACATCAACATTGTGAAATCTGGTTTTAACTTCTTCTCCCCTCAACATTTCAAAAGCCAAAGTTCAAAGGCCCACAAAGTCAACCCTCAAAAATGTAAAATGGCTTATGGAACCTATTGAGAAATAGGTAACTATTTTCCTGAATAAAGCAGCAGATTTCATATAGCTCTAGATACAAGTAATACATGGCATGACATATCTTCTTCCTTTGGAGGAACTGATGATGATGCTTCATTGGAATATCGTGCAGTAAAATATTTACCACTGATATTATGGAAAATCAGAAAATCCAAACATAGAAGGTGGCAGAAGCAGGATGCCTCAGTGCCAGGTCTGAATTGTTATGATCTATTCACAGCCAGCATCTTGAGGCTCAGAACAAATCCTGCAATACACTTTCTTCTAAAAAGAATTTATGGTCAGGAAGAAAGCTGACTAGTGGTATGAACTCACTGTAAAACAAACACATGCACAAATCCTGGTACTCTTCGAAGGGTAATAGATTCAAATCTACTCCCATCCAATTATTTCTTCATTTTCAGAGGGCACAGAGGAATGAAAGTATTCAAGCTTTATCTTAACCCTGCCAGATCTGCATAACAGAAACCGGCTTATAGCTTAAGGCAAAAACATACTTATTTCTAGAGCCTTTGGCTTCCTGGCTGCACATCTCATGGGCTGTAAGCATCCCACATCCTCAGCCTGCTTAAGTCTCCACTTCAGCAGATCTTCAGTGTAACACATTACTGAAAGTGAAAAACCACTAATTAACCAGCAAGCTAGGCATGCAACAAACTCACTGTCTCCTTTGACAACCTGGAAGTGCAGAAGATGTCCTTGGCCTTCCCAAAATCTTTTTTATTTTTTAATTTCCAGAAAGATGTTTTTATTTCTGAATTTAATTTAAGTTCAGAACAACAGCAACAAAACCCAGATGTGCAAATCCTAGATCCTATGCAACACTGGTCTCACCATGTCCACAGCTTTTGTCTTGCTGAGATAACTCAGAAGAAATGTCCCAACTCCTCATGATGCTACAGATTTCATTTTCCTTTATATTTTCGTGGTAGCCAGGGGTTTAGAATTTGATTGCCAGCACATGACTCTCTTGTCTATTCTACATAATGAAAGTCCCCCTCGTAGTTCTAAATGAATGTATGATTATTTGCATATGTTTCTGTGTGTATATATATTTACCTAAGTGTCAACGTAAGCTGATAAATATGTAAACAAATCCTGGAGAGTGTAAATTATAGCATGCATATGGCAGAGTTGGTTGTATTTGGGCTTACCTACTGATTTTCTTTTTAATTCCTTGCTCTTACATATTCATTACTTCTAAAAGACTTGCTTTTATTATTGTTGTTACTGATTGGTGCTATAGTAGCACTTACAGACTCAAGCCTTTTCTTTTAGGTATTGTATGTAATAGACAGAAATGTTCTGTGATTCCTTTCAAAGGTATCTCTTAGCTCTTGACACCACCCACAATCTGACTGAGCCATGTGGGTTCAGCAAAGCCCTAGACAACCCTTCCTACTGACTGTGCGGACCATGCAAGGGACAGAAGTGTGCTGAGGTGTTGGCAGGATTTTGACAGTTTGTAGTACCTAGAATCTACACACTACTGCATGGTTCAGATTATTTTTATGGCAATTTTTCCCAAGTGCCTCTAATCTGATTTCTTCCAAGTACCACTTCTTCAATCATTTAAGCTTTTCTAGACCTCCTAAAAATTTATTGTCTTCATACTTTTTTTAGTGTTGAAAAAAATCGTAGCGAGTACTTTAGTTAAAAAATATAACACTAAAGTGGCTGAAGCAGAAGTATTTTTCATGGAAAGTTTCTAATGACAAAACACTTTGAAAACACAGGATTTGATTTACAAGGTCTAACTAGGTAAGAGATATTTGATTTCTGCATGGAAGCACGAGGACTCTTTCCTCAGGCTGGAACAATGTAGTGGGCACAGATTTAGTAGGAAGCTCAAAGGTAGGATATCCAGCACCTTGATGGATCCAAGCTTTTTCCTCTCCTCCCTCAGTGTTGGGCCACTCTCAATGCTACCTTTGATAGGGTGTTAAGACAACCAGAAGCTCCCTATACACGCATTCTTTTATGTAGAGCATGCACAGAGGAAATGAGACACTGCTTACCATCTCCTGCACATGCCACATCTGGATGGTCAAGACATACACATGTTGGGTTTGCTGCACGTTATATGCAGGAACCTACACGATCGCTCATATTAGACTCAAACGCATACTATGGAGACCACGTGCCCGTATTTCAAAAGTTCAAAAGTTCCCAGGCCAAAACAAATGGCAATTTGTTCAGTACTATATGATGCATTCATGTGGTTTCAAAGCCTGCCCTTCTCTCACTCCCCTTCCCCTCCAACATCTCCTCTGGGACTGCATTTTCTCCTGTGTACTCACCTCCTTCTCACCCCAGCAGACACGTCAGGTCAGCTCCAAAACAGGTCAGGGAGTCTTTTACAAAGATGAGAAAAGGAAATAGAGGCAGGCACAGGAAACATAATTGCTGGGGCAATCCAAAAAACAGTACTTCATGAATAAAACTTAGCCTAAATTGATTTTCGGTCCTTCTGCTTTCATGTTAAACTTCAACAGCATAGTTAAACCCTAAATGGCAACGCTCGACTTGTACCTGCTTTGGGATGTACAGTCTGAGCTCCAGCTGGCATGGACAGGGTCTACAGCCGAAGATTACCACCTGACAGAAGCGTAACATTAACAACTAACAAATACACCGAGTTGAACCTTCATTGCACTTGAAGGCCTGAAACCTCAAGGACTTCCCAGAGCATTGTGGCTTCCCATCACCACAGAAGACTCGATCATACCTTTTCTTGGTTGACACAGCCATTAGAGCTGTGCTTCTAGCAGCACTGTGATATTTCATAGAGAAGAAGAGGTTCACAACAGAACTGAAGACTTCACTCATATGTCTGGCTAATCCTGCAATTATGTGTTTTCAGTCCTTTTTTTGGTCCAGATTATTCCCATTTTATCCTTTTACTAAAGCTAATAAAAATGTAAAGTTTAATAGTAAAATGTTCCTTCACAGCTTCAGTTAGGGTCTGCCTTAAGCCAACCTCAATATATAGGTTTACTATAACCCATGCAAGGTGAATGCCAGTTTTTATTCTTTCAGTGTGCCCATTTGAACAGCAGACATTTTGAACCCAGTAAGACTTGTTGGAAACTTCTGGAGTTTTTCTGTCTTGGAACAAACATAGATGTTGACTCCATTGTTTTCAGAGTCATTAAGATATGGCTCAAAGTTTCTAACTTGGTTCTGTTGGTACTGTAGCATCTCGAAGTTCTGCTTTTTCATCGCCACCATCTGTAAAGGCAACTTATGCAAGTAGCCAGGAGCCTTTTAACCCAGAGTCCTAGCTGATACAACTCAGCATACCGCTGCCTCATCAGCGAGGAGACATTTCTTCAACATATTTACAAAAGAAAAAACCCTTACAAGCAAAGTACAATATTAAATATTCTATGAGTTCCTAGTTGAGAAGAAATAAATAACTTTTTCAGGCTACTTTTTACAATAGTACTGAAGCAAGCTGAAAATTTCCAACAGATACTGGCAGTATTTTCAAAAAGTTTTGAGAGTGACTTCGTAACACATTTGCATGGCCATTACTATTTATACTGCCACAAAGGGACTTACTTAGGCTAAAGTTACACTAAACAGCAGTAATTTCTAATCCCTCCTTTCGTACACAACCTGTAAATGGATTTGAATCAAGTTACTCTAATTAGCTCAGAGATTCAAGATATTGAAAAGAAAAGGGGGAAAACCTCTGTGTAATTCCAGTGCTGTACGTATACCGGGGTTATTCATTTCATGCAATGACAACAAATTGTAAAGGTCATGAATCCTTGCTTCATTGTGATATTTTTGGTCTGTCAGGTTGCAGGACCTCTTCCAGGTAATAAGATAAGTTTTCTCAGTTAATAGGCTTGATTTCTAAGCCTTAATTTGCCCTTGACGCATAGCGGATTAAACATTAGTAAGTGGCAAGCCATTCCGGTGTCACGCTTTGCTGTTGCTCACAGCAGAGGCATTTATTTTAACTTTCGTAACAATCAGACTTTGCTGATTATGGGAGGAAGCTGCTTAGTATATAAATTACAGGCTGATGATCCAGATGAACTCTTTCCACCAGCAGACAAACCCTCTACCTCAACATGAAAAGAAATCAAGTCCAAGTTGTACTACATAGGGGAGCCACAGCTCTCCTTTGGTCCTGCTGTATGATGGAGCCTCAGAGCCCATACGCCAAATTGCATCATACAAGTTGGAAAGGATAGGAGCACTGGGTCTGCCTACTGCTATCTTCAAAGACAGTCTCATTGCAAGCACTTAGAGGCAGCATTTAACCACAATGTTACTTTACCTGAAACCTCTGGCCTTGCACTTAGCATCCCAGTCACAATAATACTTTAGAAGAGACAAACTTTCAGTTTGCTGGCTTCGCCTCATAGTGAGATGGAAGTAATTTACTGCAAATCATTTATCATTCTTAAGCTTCAGTGAGACTGAGAATATGCAAAGTTTTAAACATACTATTCTCCCTGCATCATTCCACATAGAAAGATGGATACTTTAAGTTGCTAATTTTTTTCAGGTTCCTTGAGGAGAAGGAATCCTCCTCATTTTCACACATGCTATGACTTTCTTACATCTACCCCTAATCTGGTCCTCAGACTTCTTGCCCTCATGTACCCACACCACACTACATAGCACTGCTGCTTAGAGCATCTCAGCAGAACCACAGAGCCAGGGACTTTGACAATACCAGGGTACTGAAAGGGTTTTGTGGCTGCACCCATTTAATCCAGTCTTTGCAGCAAGATGCCTTGGTGTTGCTCAGAGCAGAGGTGTTTTACTGTTTTTTGTTTCTTTTTTAAACTTTAGGAACAATCAAACTTTGGTAGGTATGAGAGAGCACTTCTCAGTATGTGACTTACAGGCTGCATTGGGTGATTACACATGCCTCGTGAAATCTTTTTTCCATCTGGACAAAAGAGAAGTATCTCACTATTTTAGCCCAGAGATTAATTGGTGACTATGGCTATACAGAAGTCTTAGCACCATTGCTGCATGAAGGTGGTGTGGCAGTTTGTAATACCCAAGAATGGGTAGATGTGGAAGCAAGATGTGGAAAGAGCACCTGGGACTGCCAAGACTCGATAGGGATTTGAATATATTTTTCAGTCTGGAGTGACACAATACCATAGCTTTAGCACAACTCCACGTCAGCAAGATCTAGGATAGCTTGCACAGCAATATTTACTGTAAAGACTGATATAGGATCACAGCTTACACCATGGTTGACAGAAAGGGAGACAAAGTGTATTTCCTGAAGATTTGTAACTTAAGGACAGAGAGGAAAATAAATTTTTAAAGAATCATTTGGTTAACTCCAAAGGATTTTCAGAGAGCAGCCAGTGTCTATTGTTTCTTGCTATGGCTATGACTACTAAAACAGCTTGGGGCTCCATGTTGGTCATAACTGAAAAGACTCATTTACCCTGAAAATGAAGATATTTACAGATTATATACCACCTCTTTAAGATTACAGATAAGATAGACAAAGTAAGTCCCTTTTACAGCTATTACGTCTAAGTGAAATAAGCTGGAAAAAGGATGAGGCTTTGGGTGAAACTCCAAGCCACCTGAAGGCTTCCACTGACTTAATAATGCCAAGTATTTCCCAATTTCCAATTTCTTTTTTTTTTTTTTTTTTTTTTTTTTGTTATTTTATGATTTTTTTCTACTTCTCTTTGAACATAAAAACACATTTATTAGTTTTGTATCACAGAAAAATGAGGTAGCACTGCTGAAGTCTGCAAGAGCAAGTGAGCATGGAAATGCCTTTCTCTTTTTTAATAAAAGTTTTAATAAAGATATATATATATACACAAGCCTTGCAGCTCTTCAGTAAGTGCATGAGCCTGCATGTTGCTTATAGACCTCAACTTCCCCTGAAGTCAGTGAACTATTTTACAGGAAACAATCTTGTGCTGGCCCCAAGGCAGTGAATGATATTATCTAATTTATCTTTTTATCTTGAACTCCCATGATTAGGTTTTTAATTATATCAGTTGGAGAATACCTATGAACACAGGAGAGTAGAAACACAGATCCCAGCAATTTGCTCTCCTGGAGCAAAAGGGAGTACACCCTCCCTCCCAGCCTTGCACAGCAAGTGCTGGAAGGAAAGAAAGCTCCCAGGGTCCCCAGCCACTCTGCCCTGCCACAGCCCTGGAGCCAGCCTGAGCCCGTGCCCGATAATTTTGGAGCCAGTAACTCAAAATTTCTCAAAGGAAAAGATAAATAAAATGGATTAATACTGGTAACGAGAGTTTTCTGTTTCAAAAGGGGAGATTTGATAAATTGAAAGTACCAGCTAATAAAATGGACCAGGCTTGTCAACTAGACACAGAAACCTTGGGATCCAAAAGCCTGCTTGCAATTTCTGCAAGTTCATAAAAGGCATATAAACTCGTAAATTCACAGCAAGTTCATAAAAGGCTTTATAAAACATGGTGCCTGCGAGAGTAAGACAGTGAGCTGCTGCTGCGTGATCCCAGCAGACTTCCCTCCTCCCATTCCCCAAACCATCCTTCATAATCGGGCCTCTTGAAGTGCCTTCTCAGAGGTCCTTGGTGTCCCACCACCAGCCCAAGCAGCTGAGGCACAGGTAGCCCCAGCATGAGGAGCAATTCTGGCTTCAGGCCAGAGGAGAAGTTGGAATAAAATTTGGTCCCCTGTTTATGACTTCCACATACGTTCTGCTCAAAGCGTAACACCAGAAAATTCAACTTACATTAGCATCTTATTTGTGTTTATACTCAGAAATGTGCTCAGAGTTGATTTACACTGTAATAAAGAAATATCATTCCTTTGGCAAGTGTTACAACTACTTAGATATTCCATTGAGAGCGTTGCTTTAATGAAAGTAACAACAGTAAGAAAACCAGACAAGCAATTTGCTGTGCCTGTTGAACTGTGACAACAGCTTTGCCTCTTACCCACCTCCATTAACAGTGGAAATAATTTTCCCCAACAAGTATTTGTAATAAAAGCTGTAGGCGGTTCCAAGTTTGTGGAGATCAGCACTTCGAATTTAACTGCAGATGCTTTCAGATGCCTTTTAATAAAAAAATTATAAAATTTTAAAAGTTGAGTGCTATGGGATGCATCCAATTAAACAATAGATCAGGCCAGCTATTTACCAGGAGAAGGGCTGATTCTGTTTTAAGGCTAAGTCACACTTAACACCAGTATAACTAGTACAACACGCAGACTTACAGATCTAGGAGGGCAGGCAAGAGGTAGGAAACAGAAACAGCAATTGACAACAGATGGCATGGAGACACACACACACACCAAAAAAAAAAAGGGGGGGGGGGGGTAAGCTCTAGCTGTCACTTTAGTTTTTCCTAGCCGTCTCTGACAGGACAGATAGTTTTACTGCCTACCATTTTCTGAAGCTGCAGGAGCACTCGGAGGAGCAGGGCTGATAGCACATGAGACTGAGACAATGGTGAAAATGGATTTTAGTAGTAAACCATCCCAGACACCTGCTGCTGTATCGCTAGTTTGAACAGCCACCACAAAACAGGTACACTTTGATTCGAGTAGAACATGGAAACTTGCAACTCTGTAGCTAGATAGGAGCTAATGACAGGGTATCACTGTTACAGCCTGATTTAGGCACTGGAAAGGTTACAGAGACTTTAATTTCTGAGCCTCAGACACATAGTAACAACACATCTTCCCCCACTTTCTCCCTTGTGTCTCAGTCTTACCATTACTACCGGATAACCAAAATAGCTAAAACTGCAGAGGGAGCACAGAAGAGTCTTTATTAGGTTCTCCTCCAACCTGACTATTTTTTTCAAACTCAGACTTCATCCTCTCTTTTGATACCTTGCATCACCTAACACAGAAACTGAGAAAGAGATGCCCTCTCCAAAATACCAGGCAACACCTTGGTAAACACAAAACCAAAAAGAGTCTTTCAATTCACCAACTCCTTAGTGTCTACACTTTAAAGTCCAATAGGTAAAATTACAGACAAGAAAATAAAAAGCATTAAAATACAAAAGCTGTGGCCAGAAGATATCATGCCACGATTACATAAGTGCCATAATAAATAGTCACACTAACCATAGTCCATGAAAATTCTAGAAAAAAACTATTTGCAGGTATGACATGATAGCTTACTTATCTTTTTAAAACCCAGATTGGATGCAAAGAAATTTGAGTATTACATTTGCTGTTGCTAACTCTAACATTAAATGTTCTCTTAACACTAACCTATGTTTTCATAAGCTTATTGCAACAGATTGTACATAACAAAACAGATACACTTATCTATGGGCCTTAGCAATAGAGGGAAAAAAAAACCCAGCATTAACTAGAAAAATAGCTGCCTATTTACGCTACCTTCCCTGAGCTATGCAGCAATTCAGACTTATCTACTGTCCAATATAAGCTGAAAAGACTCATCTACTTTCTGATTATGGGATTTCTGCAGCAATAGTTGCAAAAGCTCACCATCTAGGACATGCACAATACCCAGTTCATGCATGAGAGGATGGGGGGGGGGGGGGGGGGGGGAAGGGAAGCAGGCATTAAACTCAGTAAGTCAGCACACAGTATAGGAAATGTACAGCTATTTTCAAAACTGTTATTGGAGAGGAGAACAACAAAACAAAACAAACAAACAAACAAACCAAAACAAAAACACACACACACACACAAAAAAAAAATCCAAAAACAAAACAAAACAAAAAAAAAAACAAAAAAAACAAAAAAAAAAAAAAAAACAAAAAAAAAAAACAAAACCAAAATTACTTACTAAATTATCAGGATCCTGATGGTACTAGTAGACCTTGCTGTCCCTAACCATCCTTAGCCCCCCAGGAGACCCATGCTTAAATGGGCAGGGGTGTAAGAAAGGCCCAAGCTGAGGCTGATCAGAGCCATTAAGGTTTATTTGTGCCTGCAGGGCTCTGACCTAAATATCTCAAAAGACCAGTTCTCCCACCATTTGGCTGATCCTAAGATAATTGCAAAGGAACAAGTAGTGTATTCCCTTGTATTTCTGAAATACCAAATCCACTCTGTATTACAGCAGAGAAGTTCCTGTGTTCTCCCTATGTAGGAGTTTACTTGAGCGTCACAGTTAGAAAAGAACACATTTTAACTTGTGCTATATGAAAAAACACGCATGATACACTTTAAGTCACTTTTTCAGCTCTGGTGACTCACAGCAACAGGGACTGCAAATGACACATATACTGAGGCAATTTGGCTCTTCAGAGCCACAGCAGCCAAATGAAAGGAAAGTGATACCCACTGGAGAACCAGGCCAGTAATTAATCTTTAGAAACATTCAGCATTTCAAGTAAATTTGACCTAAAAAGTGACTAATTCCTCAGGTGTTTGCAGAAGTGCGGGAAGAGAAGGAGAACAAGAAATGGCAGAGAAGAGGAGAACTGGCTGGCTGCTCTGAGCAGGGAGACAAAACAGGGCTTAGTCTCCTCATGACCTGAGTCCTCCGAGCACGAACCTACTCTGTCACAGCCAGGCTCACAACATGACCATCTCCCTGCTGTTATTTTTTCAAATTTATGTATGCCAGAGTCCCTGCCCTTAAGAGCTTATAATGGGAAAGGAGAAAACAGGCAAAAGAGAAAAAACAGCACACAACAAAACAAAACTGGTGTATCCAGTTCTGGCATTGCTGCTTTTAATTAAATCAGTGGAAAAGCGTATGACAGATTTCCATTGCGGGTAGGAACAGAAGACTGACTCCATGATCAAAGCATCGGTTTGATGCCATGCAACATATACTTTCTTTTAACTGTGTTTCCTTATAAAGCTAAAAGAAGCAGCGAGCGAGTCCAGGGTAGCAAAGGTGAAGCAAATGGGACTGTAGAGGAGATGAGTGCAATTAGTAGAAGAAGGAAAGCAAGAGGAGGTGGGCAGCAAGCAGGGAAGATAGCGAAAGGCTGCAGTTGTAAGAAAGCGATAGAGCTAACGGGAACAGACTGCAAGTGCAGGCAAGAGAGAGTCTAATTCCAAAAGTATCTAATCCAGCCAACTGATAAGCTCTTCATGGCTGGTTTGGATGCCCCCTTGTGAAATCCTCTACGTAGGAAGGTCCTTTGGCTGGAAGACTTTCTTTTTCAGTTGTAGCTGTGGCAGCTTTCAAAAAGCCTCTCCCTGGACCAAAACCATGCATCTCATGGAACATAAAACAACAGAAAGAGCCACGCACAACTGTGGGGCCAGCCACTGCCTGCAGGCAATAACCTACATGAGGGTCATCAGATTGTAGTCTGGTATTTATGCAAAATTATGAAGATAACCAGACAGAGAAACGTTCTGTGCCTAGTCATTAACAAACTAGACTAATACTTCATTCAGCACTTGGTACAGTTCCTTCATAGCAATTATAGGCTGCACCTCCTGCAGATTGCTGTTACTTAATAGAAAATGCAGATAGCGGGTCGTTCTGTGTTACTTTGCTGTGTAATCTTCACAACAGTACATAATTAAGAGCATTAAGCTGGAGAAAGAATCAACAGGAAAAAACAATGCTAAAAACTGGGGTGAAAGTAGCCTATTTTAAGTGGCAAGAAAAAGGTTTGTATTCCTAGCAGAACACAAAGGAAGGACCCTGATCACAAAGATCATTTAGAGTCAACTCTCCTCTGAAATGAAATTCGAATAGACTGGGGGGGGGGGGGACCCTTCTGTGTAAAAGGAAAATGCTTTGAATGGAAGCTACAGGCTGAGCTGTAGTACCATGGATCTAGAGGTCAAGAAAGACTGTTACTGACTTCAGCTAGTTAAGAATCATTTTTTTCCTCATCTTCCTCACCCACCCACCACACTGATAGTCATCATCTCTTCAAATAGCTAATAGCTGTGTGGGGTAGCACAATAGAGGTTGGCACCATCAGAAATTATATTTTCTACTCTCTGTGGAGAGCCTGAAAAGATTCAGACCAGACTGAAAAATAATAATAATCACATGCTGGCAGTGCTGGAGAAACCTGGCATAATTTTCAAGTGAGAGATGTTAGCATTAGAGAAATTATTCTGAAGCTGATTGTTGTAAGGCAGACTATATAAATATTACAAAACTATACTTTATGCCATCGAATCAAAGAACATATGGATTAGCCAAGAAAGAAGATTTGTGATTTATAGTGACATGGCAAGAATTTACAAACAGTAAGTCCACCAGAATCATAGGAAAGGAAGATAAGGAAAAGGCAATTTCAAAAGTTTCCATAAATTAAAAATCAAAAATCTTCCTTTGTGTGTATATTTTCATGTGTCTATGAGTAGGAGTCAGCTAACCAGGCTATGAAAGTCAGTGAAATGGAAAATGTAGTAATGTATACTACAGGTAAGTTACAACAGCAAAATAACAAACATGGTTGTGGTGATGTGGTCAGTACTTCAGAATCACATTAAAAGGGACTCCATTTCCACAATGACACACCAGTCTCTGATTAGCACACCTTACTGTACAGATGTTTTCTAGCATGTACAACAAAACACTTGGAAGCAGTCAAATATTTCATGTCAGCTCAGATTCCAATTTTCTTGTCCATGTCAAATTAGCAATCTGTTTTGTTTGCAAATCAGCAGCATAGAAGAAATGAATTCCACACGTAAACTCAACTAGTGTGAAATAAAAGAGACAGTATAACAAAGCTTTAATGAAACTGCATCCAGTGTTTGGGGAAACTAATTGTTTATGGAAAAGATAAACAAGCTTCTTCACAAGAACTCAGCAAAACAGCATTTGTAACGCTCTAATAAAATGTGAAGAACAGTATAACCTTCCTTCAGCTTGCTGAAGTGTAAACCAGCAAACTTTTTTAAAAAGTCATTAGAATTTCAGCAGTTGATAGTAAGGAGGCTTGTGATTTTTTTAAACTGGTATAATTGTTAATAGCAAAATGGAAGTTTGATGAGGATGCTAGTGTTGATGAAGTTACTGTCACCACTACAAAGGCAAGATCATATAAGAAAAGCCATCACAGAGTTCTGTAGTGCCATCCTATGGCAGCAGCTCAGTAGAGACAAGTTCTTCTCAGCCCTGCCAGAACATGCAACTGAAATCTCCCCTTCAGCTTGGTCTCCCAAGTGTCAGCAAGACACTGAGCAGGTCTAAATATTAAGACCATTTGCAGTAGATATACTCTGCTTTTCCTTATGTTTGGGGGATTTTTTTCCCCTTGAGCTGCACAGGAAGTGACCAAGTAAATGGCTTCTCTTTCACACAATAGTCTATTCCTTTGGAATTCCTAGAGTGAAAGGGAGAAAGATGATTACCCTTTTAATAAGAGAAATCTATTTTTAAGATGTAGCGCCTATACAATGTTCAAAACTTTTCAGCCATGAACTTCTGTTATTCAGAGAGGACATAAAGTACCAGCATAGGTAATGGGAGTTTCCTTCAATAGCTAAAGTTTTCTCGCTGGTTTTTTTTAGAAGAATACTCCGTTGATAGTGGTAGTTACTTCTGCTGGAAAGAAAAGATACTGTGTGTGATAGTTAGAAATAAACATGCCAAATCTCTTGTCCTTATTTGACGGCACTGCAAAGAGTTTATCTTCACAAAGAGGTAAAATATGCTTCATGTAGATAGCTAATTCAGTGTGAAAATTCAGTGAGAATTAAAACCTGTGTTGTTTTTATGTGAGCTATTTAGTTAGGATAAAAATCTATAAAGCACATGAGAGTTTATGTTAACTCCTTAACTGAAATGAAAACTACCATCTGATCTGCATTAGGATTTTACCACCCAGTCATTCTGAAGTCATTTTTTTCATTAGCAAATCCACTGCCAAAGGGGTTTTCTCTCTGTCTGCTCTAATCCAGTTTACTTCCTCTCTGCCAAGTCTGTCAAACAGCTAATGGCTGGTACATTTGAGTGTATGTTTTAGTGCAGCTGATCATTGCAACTAAACTGACAACTACTTGCTTTTGGGCTACTCCCTTTTTGAACTAGCTGTTGAAAAGGGGCCGAAAAATTTACTTTGTTTGAAAGCTGTCCTCAAATCAACTTTCAATTAATAGCTCTTAATCCCTCCCTGGCATGTCCCTTAATTTTATTTGTCTCTCTTTGGATTACTTCAAAGACAGGCCCTTGTAATCTCCTCTAGTAATACAAGCCATGCTTCCCCATATCTGCTCCGACTTGATTCCATTTGGACTCCACCTTTCTAGACATGGGTGACTAAATGTGTATGTAGTGTTTCAGATAAGGGCTTGCTGTGCTTTTTAATGGCATTAATGTTCCCTCAAATTTTATTGAAAATACCTCACCCAATACATCACAGCTTTTTTCTAAAACCAAAATGTATCAGTGTGCATGGACCATACAGCAGAAGGCCAGCAAGAGGTCTCCAAATTGGCAGAGGCTTGAGATCATGAGGATTAAATTCTTCTTTGAAGCACTTTTACATTTAGAGGAAAGGTACCTAGCATAATCCAATCTTTATTTTTGAGACTATTCCCTCCAAAGTTTTCCTAATAAAAGGTCAAATTGCACCAGAGGGTTTTGGCACATTATGGGCATCAGTACCGGCACCATGATGTAACTCACCAGCACTATGTTTTTGTGCATTAAGAAGCGCAGGTGGAGAGAGAAGCTTAAAGGACTGGATTAGCCCAGAATTGAGCTGGTTTGAGCCATCTTTGATGCTACAGTCAACAAGCAAGTGAAATTTCTGGGCCTGATCCAAAGAATACTCAATACAGTGGAAACATTTGCCCTGATTTTCATAGGGTTTCAATCAGGCCCAGGGAGAACTACAACTCAACTTCAGATAAGCCTTATAATAAATGCAATGCAGGTGTTTAGGAGCTGTTGTATTTCAGCTTTAGATACCTGTGAATCTGTTTTTCAAGAAGTGTCTCAGAGAACATCTGGATTCTAAAGTTAAGCAAAAATGAAAGTTTTGAAAAATATTATTGTAGCTCTGATGAGAAACCCCACTTAAGTCCTCTTTTTATTTGGTGGAGATCTGTATATCCTGATATTATTAAAATTCATAGGCTTGTTGTGTGTAAGAAACACCTTACAAGGATTTCAGTTTCTCTTTATAAGGACTTATTAGTTCACTTAAAAACATAGCCAGAGAAGCATTCTGCATTTAGAGAAGACAAACTTTTCTTTTCTTTCTCTCCCTGCCTGTTTCTAGAGATAAATCAGGAGATTGGTCCTTCTCTACACTCAGTTCTTTTCTGCAGAAAGAACCACTATATTTCAATTTAAGATGATGCCTTCTTGAATGAGAATTTGACGAAAGCTCTCATCTCTATTTGCAAAGAACTGCAAAAAGGTAATGACTGAATGATTATCACAAAAACAGCATAAAAGGTTCCCCCAAAATTCTTTGTTTTGTGCCAAATGTGTTGAGCTCCCAAACAAAACCAGGCTGAGGAATACACTTACCTCTGCCCAGTCGGATCATTGTAGGAAACTTATCCCAGATTGAACTGGAAGTTCACACTGAGGGTGACCTGATATATCTGATCTGAAGTTGATGAAAGGATTTCAGGTTTCTAGAGCTTTCAATATGATTTCTTTCACAGACAATAAAAGCTGTTTACAAAAAAAAAAAAAAAAAAAAAAAAAAAGAAGAAGAGGGATGTAGCAGAATTCTGTTTCTTTAATATTAATAGATAATGAAACTGAAAGCTCCTAGAAACATGGTGACTTATTAGTACCATTTGTAAGCCAGAAGCTAATCACAGCAGCTACACCAAACAGAAGAGGCAATCCTGCTTTGAATTGGACTCCTTCACTTCTAAAATACAGCAGCTGATCTCCTTTTTTCTGCCTGGAAACGATGATCCCCTGATCCGCCCTCTAATGTAGAAACTGCATGTGTGCCAGCGAATCTTCAAAACACATCACAACTTCTTTGATAAAAGGCTAAATCACTGATACAATGTCCCTTGCCCTAATAGGTATTAAAACCTTAGAGGAAAATTAAAGGTGGCCAAAATTAATCATCATATGGAAGGCAGCAGTCTAGAAAGGACAGGGGAGTATTTGCTTCCTACTGCTTAAGTTACTAACAGTGTCCTGTTTGCTAATAGAAATTAAGTGAGAATGCAATGGCATTTAAAACAAAAATCTTCCTTCTCTCATTCTGACCATATATTCATTTTGCAGAATGCAGGATCCTGGTTCGAATCTTGCCTGGTTTTGCCTAATTATAAAATATTAGAGCTTCTGTCGTTTCTCATCCAGAAGAAATGTCAGTTTTTAAATGCATTCTCTTGGCCATTTAATCCTTTCCGTTTATCCAATGGTCATGGCATATTGCACAGGCTCTTCTTGCCACAAATGGAACCAGACTTTTTTCTAAACCAGCTATTCCTGAGTGTGGTGGAGGCAATGTGAAACTGCATTCTCTTCACAGAGCCAGCAATTTGCAGGCAGCAGTTGCATATGGGAGCGAAATCGCTTTTCACTGGATTCTACTGCCTTGTAAGAATTGACGTTATCTGCATATACGAAAGAGCCCATATACAGAGCTGAGTAGCTTATAGAGGAGGGAAAACACAAAAGCTAAAAAGTTCTTAACAGTGCCAGTTACCAGGGAAACACAGTGTTTAAAACCCTGTGCAGATCTTGTGCTTTACACCTACCAAACTGAGTCCCGGAGGTACTGCCCCCCATGAGTCCAAAAGACTTTGTGCCCAAATCCAGTTCTGGAAATGAACATCACAGCTTAGGGGCTTCTCTGCATCATTATAAACTACGCAGGCAAGAAAGCTGTTAAAAATCTTGTACCTAAGGAGCCCCATCGTACTCCCATTTCAGTCAATGGGCTTTTAAAAAATGAGCTTAACTATCCACGCTGCTCCACCCCTGTGTTTACAGCTGCCATTAATAACACCGGGGCTGCAGTGGCAGCAGCACCTGTCTTACCACAAGGTTGTCTTTGCAGGGTCCTTCCCTATCTATTCTGCCTCATAAACACAAGTAAATGTCAAACAATGGCTGTTTTTTCAAGTGGTAAATTCATTGCAGGAACACCACTCAAAGTACCAGAAACCTTGCTGCTTTTATAAATCATTTCTTGTAAAAAGAGCTTTGTTATGTAGATAATTAAGTCCTTTGGAGGCAGCATGCTTGGAATGGATTGCAAATTAAGAAATTTATTTTCCCCTGCCTTTCTTCAGCAATCCCTCATACACCTATTTTTATTTAAAAATTCTTATTTATCCCTGTTATTAATTCCACTTTTGATAGACGTCAGGTTGCCAAATTTATATGAAGGTCTATCAGTCTCTTTATTAAAATGATAAGTTTTGAATACAGAAATGAAAGAATCAAAGGCATCAGCAAAAAGGACTAAAATTAATGTGGTTTTTTTTTCCTCCTGGCAAGGCCTTCCATCAATTCTCATGCCCTAGGATACATGTAAAATAAAATTAATGCTGCAGCCAGATTTCTAAAAATGTCAGCTGATAATGAAGGATGTTATGATAATATTTGGAAACAATAAATTGTCCTACATACAGAGAAAATTTTCCCAAGGGGGAAAATTATCCCTATGGCTTCCTTCTTACCACTCTGAGCTTAATAAAGTATTAGTTAATACACTGTTGAAATACCCACACATTAAACTTCTCCACTCAGGCCAGGCTGTCCTTAAAATAATGTCCTGGAGCTGTACCCAGCCCAGGTATCGACATCCCACCGCCCTGGCGTCCACGCCAGTTTTCCATGCTGCACCAGTCCTTTCCGACCAGTCACCCCTGCCACCCGCATTTGGGGCACAAACCAAAAGAAACGTTTTGCTGCTCAGGAAGGTGATTCTCCTATGATCTCAGCCTAGCACGTAAATAAATCTAAAGGCACTATTTTATTCTTCATCATTTGTAGCTTTCTCCTAGGCTGTATATAGGCTCTCTCATGTACTCCCCTGTATCTATGATTAATGAACAAGGAAGTCTGCAAAATAATTCCCTGATCCTAAGGTCTCTATTATCGAATGTGCCATGGATTGCAGTAAGCTGTATCATTAGTGTTTCCTCTGCGACACTTTGCATTGCCTGCCCCTTTGAATAATGGCACGTTATGGCAACTGGGAGCCCCCGGCTTTCCAATCCTAGAAGGCCACTGTCCTGCCCAAAGGGTAGGCATCTACTCATAGATCTTTCTCTACATTATTCAAATATAAATATCACTGGTTTATAAGAAAACTGCAGATGGGCACATAATAGGCTTCAGGTCCTTAATCTTTCATTTGTGAACGGTAGTACTCCTCTTCCCTACCAAATTATATCACTGAAGCTGTGTTCTTTCTAGCAGATCTAAATCTTGTTGTTCTTGGAAACAAAGAACACAAGTCTGTCACTATGATATTAACGCAGCTATTATGATGTTATCCTAATGATATCTTTAAATCAAACCCCTTATTTACAATTAATCATTTTCATCTTAGAGAACTGCATGTACACACTTAGTCAAAGTTATTAAAAATCTTCAAATACAAATTATACTATGCCAAGAGACTACTTTTGAAACTTCTGACCAAAATTACTTGCACTGGATAAGTATCAGAGGCAAGATGAAATTTTCCTGCCAGTTTGCTGTTCTCACACCAACTCATAGTTTCATAAGAACAATTTTGTTAGGTCTCAGACAGGTAAATATTCTTCTGCATGTAACAAATTATTTCTCAGTCCTTAAAACAGGAGCTGAAACACACCATCAAGTACATGTTCACCCTTATTCAGTAAAGCTATAAAACACCTCTCAACTGCTCTCCACAGGACACGAGCCAGAGACATCAAACAACTGTTACCAGAATTTATTGTGTAAAAGACACAAAAAAGTCTATCACTTTCTCCCAACATTTTGCTATTAAAATCAGTTTGTGCAGCTCCATCCCTTAAATGCAACGTCTCAGCTTCTACTGTTTTTCACTGGGATCGGGATCAGGACCAGCCTCAAGGAGCTCTTTCTGTTCTCTGGGATCACTGTCATCCACAGCCACGCTGAACGTGAGGAGCTGCGCTGGGCCTTAGCATAAGGATACCCATTTTGCCTCTTGACATCCACGTTGATTTTTTTCCATCAACCCAAAGATGACATATAAGATGTTTTTGTTACAGCCAGAAAACTAATGTGACTTGCTTAAAAAAAAACAACACAGAAGTCTCTCCTTGACCAAATACAGAGACCCGAATTTATGTGCCCATTCATTCCTACACAAAAGCTCATCACATAAATCTTACCAATCTGAAAGGCTGCTGTATAACTCAACCATATCGTAACCCAACCCTTTCAAAGCTGGAATGGTGCCAACTATAAAGTTAAAAACAAAAATAAAAAAAAAAACAGGAGGAAAAAAAAAAAGCTGCTTATGAAAATGGAAAGTTAGACAAGTTTTACCACCATATTCTAAAAACTTTCCTGCACCTCCATTGCCAGGTATTTTAAGTTTGAGGGGTTTTTTCTTAGTAATACTGTTCTAATTGAATGGTAGCTAAGCATGTGTTTTGCTTTGCAGAAGAGAATGGCTTTTTTTGATAGCAGATAAGCTTTATCCCAGAAATCCCAATACTTTAAAAGAAGTCTTTCCCCTAATCATTGGTTTCATACTTTCTCATATTGAAGAGCTCTGCTAAATCAGTGAAAATCAATGAAGTGAAACCAGAATAATGTCTCAGATATTTTATTCTGCTATTCTATGTACTGTTGAGATCTCGTGAAAATAAAATGTGTAGCCAAAGCCATGCAGTTGGCCATTTACCTCCACTGTGTTCATGGTGTGAATGAAACAGCTTAGAGCTGGAAGCAAGCATTCAAACACGAGCTGTTAGCCAGAATAAATACAGAGATTAAAACAAAAGGCTGGAGAGAAAGAAGAAAAACAGAGATGATGCAGAGGAAATTATATTATTAGGGAAAGAGATGATAAGGGACTGAATAGCAGTAGGCTAGAGAGAATGGCTCGGGCATTAGGCTTAGACATCAAAGAATAAATGAAATGGCAACAGCCCTGCTTGCAACAATAAATGCTTTTATCTCCATTTTTTCTACCATTAAGTTTCTAGTAAAGATCTTGCTGCTGCTGAAGTGTTCCTACAAGTTAGCAGAGAAGCAAAATAAACAAGGAGAATGAAGGAGTAAATCAGCTTTTTCTAAGCTACGTTATATGGAGATTTTGCGCCCTCTACAGGTCCAGGAAGATACAAAGAAACTACAAATATACCCATCTTGTAATAAAATACAGTAGCTATAGGCATAATTTCCAGTTCCAGCAACAGAGGATTTTGTGGGGCTTTTGAATGCAGTATTTGTGGGTGCTGTATTTACAGAGGGATGGCTGTTTTCCCCCTTTCAGACCTTCCTGAGCACTCTCTTTCAAGAATCAAACCATGTATGATATTTTGTTTTTCCCTTTACGCTCCAAGTACGGAGCACTACCCTGCTAGCTGGGTTCAGGGCACTTGCAGTGACCACAAGCCTTCTTTAGACAAAGTTCTTTTGTTCACTACTTGGAAATAGAAGAAAGGGGTTTAAAATGACCAAAACCTACAACATATTTAGCCTCACCTAAACATAATCACCTTGTACTTCATTATATTTGACAGTCTTTATTCTTCATGTACTAGTTCATAGTCTTTGTACTTTTCTGCATGAGACACTTTTGATCATACATGGTAAGACTGAAAAAAAAGCAGCAATCATACAATTTCTTGTAGAGATAAGATGATTTCAGGTAAAGCACACCTTTTCCCAGTGTCACTGCGGAAGGATTCAACAAAGATATTCCGTATTCTAAAAAAAGGGGTCAATATTGGAAATTAACAAACATATCAATGTAATCATGCAATGAAAATTCACTGTGTAAAAATCATTCAACCTAATAGACTAGCATAAAAGTCAATATGAATAGACATAAGAAATTAAAACAATGGAGTTTGAATATTATTTCCTCAAAAGAGAGTCATCCTCTAAAATATTAAAAGAGAAAAATCTTGACAGTGGCTGACAAAAGAGCAAAATAAATAATATTGTATTTAAGATGTAAGTGACTTTGATGGATTTGGTAAAACCAGCTATATATTACAGTGCACCCTTATCTGATACATCTGCCCTACTACATGTTACACTGCAGCAAATATAAACAAAGTCAGTGATTGATGATAAAAATTTGTGATGAAAAGACATATTGGACTAGTATAAAGTGTATGCCAGGGAAAGACAGTATACCACTTCTCCTGATGACTTCAATGTGTATTTAAAACAGACAGCTGCTTTCAATTGATTTTGAAACCTCTATTGACGTCAATAAGAAAACAATGTCAGCAAAAGATCTACAATAAAATATGATGAGCTTTAAGAGTAACTGTGCTTTTGCTTATTTATTTTTAAAGTACTTTGTTGCTTTCAGTGGGACTCAGATGAAAAACATATTTACATTTAAGAGTATGACCACCCTACTTTCCCTCTCTCCTTTCTCTCTGCATCTCTCATTTTGCATGTCTAATCTCATGCCCTGCACCCCCTACACAGAAGATATTCCTAAGTCTTTCCCTGGTTTCCCCACCAGTTACACTTCCCCTTCCTTCCCAATTTACTAAAGATCATCAGTAAAGTCATTCTCTTAAAGCATTGTCATCAGGCTTTATAGATTATCAGGCTAAGGAAGAATTCATTATTTGTGCCTTCAAGGTACAGAAAACTGAGAAGACAGTATGGTCTAGGTGTAAACATCGCAATTTAATTTTCACAACCAAAAGACCTAGCAATACAATACTTTCTTTTTAAAAGTTCACAGTTGACATCCAGGTAATCCTAGCAGCCTATAGGGGCCACATAAATACATTAGGAAGGTTTGAACATATTTCCAGCTAAAGAAATAGCTTTAAGATCAAGAATAAATTATGCCAAAATTGAAGGAAGAATGGCAGAATCTCCTGCCAACGATCTAGGGAAAGGTAGGGTCTGTGATCAGCATTCCTTCTCAACACCAGAGAGTTCTTCGAACTGTCTCATACTTCTGACATAGAAAAGAAACATAAAGCCACTCAAAGTGACCAAGTAAAATAATTTCCTTAGAAAAAAAGTCCCAATTTTTCTCTCTTTACTTAAAACATGGTGAAGTTGGCTGTTCTTCCTAAAGCTATTTAAAGGTGGATTCTGGGTAATGGGATTGTTAGCACAGTCCAGCTTTGTTAATAATTTGATTTCTTGAATAAAAGAAAATAAAATTGTCATAATACCTATGCTGAACTGACTCCAGCACATGGTTATGTTCTCTTGCCAAATGAGGTTGTAAAATTGCAGTTGGAAGCTGATCTGCAGAGTCACAGGACCCTTCCTCTTTACCCATGACCACCAATCATGTTTAAGACTCTAGAAAAGTCTGATTTTAAAAAGTCTTTTTTAAAATGTCTCTGAAGATGAACAAGAAAACAAAAATTTAAATTGAGTGCAACAGTGAAATAAAAGCAAACAACTCTATTTACATAAAGATGGTTAGCTTCCCATTTCTAAGCACACCTCCTTCTTGACACAAGTCCATCTATTTTAATAAGGTCTTTACATAAAAGACTGACAGTTCTCTTGTGACAGCAATGCACCATTATCTAAGGCATTTAAAAAGTAGTTCTTTTCAGTTACTAAATGTAAATATCTTCTCAGGTAATTTGTTGGATGCCACCCAGGCATATCTGATTTTGTTCATATTCAGAAATAACTGCATGAGGTTGAGCTGACAGGTATCTGACAATCACTATCAACACTTCAGAGCGCGAAGAGACGGATCGCTGCCACACCAGTATGTGTCCTCACAGACAGCAACTTACCTACACTCTCCTCCACGGCCAGCCGCCTCCATTCCCTTCATATTGCTCAGCTCAGGCAATCAGAGCTGTCAGGATATTTATCTGGATCAAAGATGCTGTCTCAGCTCTTTTCTGAAGTGAACTGTAATGGAAGAGCTCCGAAATTTAAAGGAGGAAAGGAAGAGAGGAAAGGCCGTACAAGCAAGGAATACGCAGCAATCAGACTGCACAGTTGTTGAATTGAAGAAAGCCTTGATAGGATTAAACTCAAGGCTCTTCTGTACGCAGTTAAAGTACATGCTTCTGGAGAAACACAACATACTTGTCTTGGGATTCAGTGGAGTTCTGGTGATTCAGGCCCAATGAATTTCTAACCCTGGTCTTCAAGTTTTGGTGAAAAGTTTCACTTCAGTGTTGGTAAAATTGGTGTCTTGCAACCCGTCCCAAAGGCAGCTGCTGCAGGTAGATGATTTCAGTTAGTACTGAAAATCCATGATGTGCTGCTAAATTTGTGTACTGTCCATTGCACTCGAGGAGGTGAGAATCAATCACAGCATTTTAGATATGTCTGTCTCACGTACCCAACTTTCATGGCCGCTAATGTACTGCTTCATACTGACATTGCCAGATTGATAAACGTTACACAGTGCAAGTAAGACCAATGGGAGTAGTTCTGTCTCAGAGTGGACATTTCCTGCTATAAATTATTGGTGTTTGCTTACTTTTGTTTTTAGAGAAAGGCTGAGAGTATACAACAATTCAAAAACACGCTGAAGACTGGGAGCGTCAGAGTGTAACACAGAAGGGCAATAATTTGGCTTCACTGATCACCCCAGGCATCCTACAGGAAGGCCACCTGCAAAACAGTCACCTCCAGCAAGGTGGTGGCCACACTGGGCTGCCAGGCTGCCCAGGGCGTGACAGGACCCTGACTCAGCGAAAGCACAGAGGCAGACCTGGCTTGATCTTCTTCACCTGTACTGAGCACTGAAAAAAAGCCCAGAAGTCTTTTAGACTCCTATAAAACCAGGTTTTATTAGGGTATTTACAACAATATTTATCTTCTATAGAGATCAAGCGGTTAGGTAGAACGGAAGTGTAAAAGCTTTGTAAATGAGTTTGTGGCACTCCCTGCAAGCTCAGTCGCTTTCTGAGTTACATTAGACTTTGCACCTTCATCCCCAGGAAGCACTTTCAACCATCCCCAAGGCCCGGCCAGCTGCTGGCCAGACTCTGCTTCTCCTGAGAGTCTTGTCTGGCTGCAACGTGCCCAGCACTGGTGCCCAGCAGAGCCCTGCAGCCCCTTCAGCCTGCCCCAGCTGAGCAGCCACCAAACCTCCATCAGGGACAGACCAGCTCCACCTGCCTCCACACAGCTCGGGCTCTTCTTCAAGCAATGCAACGGGTAACCCTAAACCACACAGAGAACTGCATTCCCATCTCCACCATGGTCAAAGGCTGACCATGACCGTGGTCAAAGAGCTGCCAGGCTGCCCAAGGCATGACAGGGACGTGGGTGAATGGCTTGAAAACCACGGCCACGTTTAACAAGGTTACAGGCAAGTCACATCCTGCATCTGCACCCCCAGGTCTCTCTGAACACACACCAGAAAGGGATGTATCTTACATGGGGAGAGGATGGAAAGAACTGCTCACTACTTATTGGAGATATCCTCCAGACACCCCAAAACACCTCACAGGTTGCATCACAAAGCTGCTCAAAGGAAGCCCCCAACAAGCCCAGGGAAGGGTTCAGCACTGTTCCAGCTCCTATGCAGGTAGCGTGGCCAGAGAACAGCAGAAGGAAACACGCTCCCAAGGTCCATGGCTGCTCCTCCCCACGCTCACTGCAGGAGAAGGGATTTGCAACAGGCTGCTTCTTGTCACTTTAGCAAAACGTAATCATCATTTCCAAACGAGCACAAGGCACACAGCTGCAGAACGTACAGCTGAAATGCCAGCCGCGAGGGACTACAGCAGCCATCCTCCAGGAGAACAAGCTCAGAACCAGTTGCTGGTGAGCACCCCGTGGAGTGACAGCCACGCTTTGAACACCGCTGCCGTGTTTGCTGTTCCTGCGGGTAGGTCCCCGCTTGCATCCACATGCTGCAGCCTGCGGGTGATCAGGGCCGGGTGCCCCAGGAGAGCTGCCAGGCTGCCCAAGGCATGACAGGGACGTGGGTGAATGGCTTGAAAACCACGGCCACGTTTAACAAGGTTACAGGCAAGTCACATCCTGCATCTGCACCCCCTGATTCATGCAACAGCATGGCAGGGTGCTCCAGGGAGCTGCCAGGCTTTCCAGGGAGAAAACCACCATGACTCAGCTAAAACATTGAGGTGGATGGGCCTCAGTCATGACCCACAGTGCATCCAAAAAAAAAAACCAAACAAAAAACTTTTCAACTCCCATGAAGTCAGGTTTTATATGGCTATAAATTATGATAGTTATCTTTCTGCATGCAGATAAAGCAATCTGGTAAAACAGAACAGAAATGCCTAAACAAAAAGCCTGTACACATAACTGTGTCCCTCCAGCAGATCTGCCCTGACAGCCCATGCTGCGGCTGAGTTGCCAAAATCACTCCCTGCTCCTCCTTGGGCCCCAGGAAGTTCACTCCAAAATTGTTAAGGTCTTAGAAGAAAGGTTTAGAGGAAGGAAAAGGAAGGCTGAAGACTCTGCCTAGGCACCTGGTTAAAAAAAAAAAAAAAAAAAAAGGCCAATTATGGTTGGGTTTTATACCTTTCAGACCAAGATTTGATGTAGTTAAAGGTAAGTTATAGCTCAATCTCAACATTTTCTAGTCTGTTCTAGTCCGTTATGTGATTTTAGTCAGCCTGTATTGCTGTAGCACTCAAGCATCTTTAATAATAAATTAAGCAATAGGTATATGTCATAGGTTTGCTGTAAAAGTTTATCAATGTAATCAGAGGTCCGTGCAGAAGAGTAGTGTGGTTGTTTCTGGCCTTAAAATCAATGTACCATTATCGATTTTATAAAATCCATACAGATTTGTTTCTGTCTTTTTTTTCTGTAAATCTTGCTCTCTCTTTTCTGTCAAATTCCTCCAATCTCTTGCAGTAGCTTTGTTTTTTTCTTTTTTTTGCGGGGTTGGTTTGGTCTTTTTTTCATATGTGTTTTCAATAGAAGAGACCTCCTCGCACTGCTCTACCTTGAGCATACAGGAGTTGTCATGTCAGTTTGAAAATTTGTTTCCCTGCCTACATTTTGCCTCTCTCTCTCTGCTTCATGTCAATTTGGTATCCTTTTCATTCTGCAAAGTCTGACGACATCCAAGGCAGCTGGAAGATGACAGTAAAGCTTGGTTAAGCCAATGGTTTAGAAACCAGGCCAAGGAGACCAAGAAGAGATTTTGTTCGAACATAAACCTAGAACGTGAATCTGCCAATCAACTGAAAATACTGTCCTGTAAAAGCAGCTTAAATAATGCAAGTGCACAAACAAAAATTTTAACAAATCACATCAAACATTGTGGTTAGAATGCACTAGTGGCACAGTAATTCACAGTTGCCTGTATATTTTGATAGGCAAACATTATCAGTCCAAGCATAAAATATTTGATTCTCCCTCACTCACACTGTACAACTCACAAGAAAACACCAGTGGAACTTGCACAACATGGAAACTGGTAGTCAGGGGTCAACAACGAGCAAGAAGGAGTTTATAGCAATATAAGCAAAAGAAAAAAGAAGATTCAAGAAGCAGAGAATCCCTACTCCGATAGACACAAAGCGTAAGCTCTGTGACCTGTGAGATGCCTAAGGTAGGGTGTTGAAATTGTTAGCTTTCTAACATGAAGCACCTTTTCCTTGAGACAGCTGAGAGCTAAGTAGCCTGGCCCTTGCAGGGCTCTTGATTTCTGAGGCACTCTGTCTTAGTGCAGCCTTTAAAAGTCAGCCCTCTGAATGCATTTTGACCCTAAAACTAACGAGCAGGGGGGTTATTTGGACGAAAGCACTAGCTGCAGACAAGCTGTGGTCACAAACCCCTTCTGCAGCCGCCGACACCCTCCTGATGCTGGCTGATATTTTAATAGAGCGCAAGGAACCGATGCCCTCGCAGGGCCCGACGCCGGCGGGGAGCAGCAGGGCAGCCCACCCCTCTGCAACCACAGGGAACGCGGAGTCTACGGGAAGGTAAGACCGCGTTCCCTTTTAACGAATTCCTCTGCAAACAGCGGGTGAGCCTAATAGTTTCTAGGATAAAAGATGGAAATTTCAGTCCATTTGTCACCACTCGAGAGTAACCGAGAAAACCCTTCACCGGCCGGACGCCCATTGCCCCACGCAGCAGTTCACCCCGCAGGCTCTCCCCAGGGCAGAAGAACACGCGCAAAGGGCCAAATTCCTCACCGAGACAGTCGCTTTTAGCTTGTCCGGTGCAAACCCAACCATCCATCCTCCCGCAACCCCAAAATCACGAGCACCTCGGGTCTCGCCTCTAAGGGAACCCCGGCGGAGGCGGGGGGGGGGGGGCGGCCCCGCCTCTTAAAGCGCCTTCTGGCCGCGGCGGGCGGGCACGGACAGACGGACAGACACCCGCAGACACCATGGCGAGCCCCTGCGTGGAGCTGAGCAACAAGATGAAGATGCCCACCCTGGGGCTGGGCACTTGGCAGGTACCGGGGCGGGGTGGGCCGGGGGGCGCTGGGCCAGCGGACAGTGCGGGGATGAGGAGGGGGAAAGAAGAAAAAAAAGAAAAAAAAAAAAAAAAAAAAAAAAGAAAAACCGCCACACAAAGCGGGGCTGCTGCGCAAGCCACGGCCCTGCGTGGGGGCCCCGGGGGAGGTCGGTCGGTCTCGCCACCCCGCGATGGCGGCCGCTTGTGTAACCGAGCGGGCGGCCGGGCAGCGGGGGGGAAGAGGGCTCGGGGAGCAAAAAGCAGAGAGAAAAAAAGGCAAAAAAATAAAACAGGGGTTGAAGAAGGCGGAGAGAGGAGAAAAAAAGAAGAAAAAAAACCAAAGAGGAAGGGCTGCAAAAGAAGAAACAACAACGACAAAAGGACCGAAAGTAGGTCGCGAAAGGCTGCCTGGCTCGGCGCTCGCAGCCCTGGGAGGGATGGGGTCACTGGTGGGAACCTTGTGCCACGGAGCTGCCTCCCTGGGGAAGGGTTTGGGGGAGGTAAACTGGCAAAACTGGTTGGGAACACTGAGAGCGAATAAGGGGAAACGGTAGCGGGCATTGCGCTGCTGGAAATGGCAGAGTCAAAGCGTCTCGCAGGAACCAAGTCCTTTCTGCTCTGCTCCCTTTCCCTGCAAAAATGCTGTTTGCCTGGAAAGCCGAAGCTGTCTTTAAATGCAGGTGACGGCGAAACTGCAGCTGCAGCTGGAAACGGGGACTTTGTGGAGCGATCTCAGCAGCGAGTGCTGGCAGAAGGCCACGGAGGAGCTCATGGTTAACTGTGTTTGCTTTCAGGCTCCTCCGGGAAAGGTGGAAGAGGTGGTGAAGTTTGCTATTGATGCAGGCTACCGCCTCTTTGACTGTGCCTATTTCTACCGGAATGAAAAAGAAATAGGGAATGCAATCCAGCAGAAGATCAAGGAAGGGGCTGTGAAACGGGAAGACCTCTTCATTGTCACTAAGGTACAAGGCTGCAGGATTATTAGGGTATTTAGCTTTTCTTGCAGAGAAACCTTTGTCCCATCTGTAAAGTGACACAAGGTCCTGTTCCCTTCTCTGACGTTCACTTGGTGGCTGTCTTGTTGTGTGCTATAAATTCCATCCTGTATTTGCAATTTGGACTGAGCTTTGTCAGGAAACACTGACAACTTAGGAAAGATAGTGTGGCTGTTGCTGATATAATAATTTCCTTGCATCTATTAAGTCACTTAATTATACTGAAGGTTCATTTGCACACACCCTAGAAAGATCAGAAAAAAAAAAAAGACAAGACAGATGTCTGAATTCAAAGGTGCTGTACTACTTACTGGTGTGTAAGACGTTTGAAAATGGTGTAATGTATAAAATGTAAGCCTGAAAATGAACGGAAATTAAAGCATGGGACTTAGACTGAAGTATTTTACATGTATTTACTCCATTCCTTTACCTCACCCACTTGTCTCAGCAATGCTTTTTACCAAAAAGTAAGAACACTTCAACTAGAAAACTTACGACTTGGGGGTTTCACTAGCAAAACCAGAAAACATTGATAAGCTTTTCCACATACTCTTCATTTTTGTTAAAGAATGGGTTTTAATTTGAATAATACTTGCAAGTTCTATTTAAATTACTTGAATTTTCATTTCAAAAATGAGGTAAAATTGACAACAGTTCTCACTGTGGCTAGTTAAAAGGGACAGAAGGAGGGTAACTATGAGCGGCTCAATACTCAAAATTTAGGCTGAAAACAAAAATTTAAATTCTAACACCAACAGCTTTGCTGTGCCAGATACAGCTGGCAGAGCGTTACATTTATTTCTGAGAATCTCTTTTCGTAACTAGGAATACTGACTGTCCACCTTCATGACTGACTCCCTGATTTGTGGTATGTTTGTCCTACCTTACCATTAGAATATTGGCACCCTTGTCTTCAGCATGCACTGAGTAGGTGGGGAGGGAGTTGTCCTCCTAGACCACTGAGGGAGAAGCTTCTGGCCTGCGGAAGCTGTAGAGTCACGGTTGGGCTTGGTTTCTTCCCACAGCTGTGGAACACGTTTCACGAGAGGTCCTTGGTTAAGGTAGCATGCAAGAAGAGTCTCGCTGCACTGCAACTGGACTACCTTGACCTCTACCTGATACACTTCCCTATGGGATTCAAGGTAGTCCTGCTCTACATCCCTCTTCTCCTTACCTGGCTAGAGACACGGTGCATTCGCTCATCTATGCTGCGAGCATCTGCATTATGCACGGGGCTATGCTATGGTTCATTTGGCTCATCCCTGAACCTGGTGGTAGCAAGCACTCAGGCATTAACTAGGTCGTGGTATGTCTCAGCACGTGGGTCTGGCTTTCCATGCCTGCGGGAGTGAGATAGTCGTAGGTACGAGCACTGCTAAGGAGCCGGCTGGGTGTTCAGGGAGACTGTAATCAACACAGTTTGGGATCGTGGCCTTCTGCTGGGCCAGAACAACATGAACATCCCAGGTTTTGGAGATGCTGGCTTGATCTAGAGTAACCAACAGTGAAAAATGAAGCACAGTGCAGAAAGAACATGCTTCTTTTTACCCCAATCTACACCTGTATAAAATAAATACAAACTGTAGAATAAAGGTAGGGGGGTGTCTGCTCCCTCCTCTCTAGATCTGCCTAAGTTACATAATTACTACTAATCCCCGGCTCTTCGTTTGCAGGGATTGATTTGTAGAAATACGGCCCTCATCCAAAAGAGAATATGGAGGAACATGCATAATTTTTAGTTACATGATGTATTTAAATAATCTGCTAACTTGCTGCCTGTAAATCCAGTCAGAAGGGCTAGTAAACAGTAGGAAATTCAACTCTTAAAGAAGGTCTGTGTATTATCTGCCTTGAAATAACAGGCTGGTGAAGAACTGCATCCTGTGGATGACAAGGGTATGAGTGTCCCCAGTGATACAGATTTCCTGGACACATGGGAGGTAAGTTAATGTTTGTTCTTCAGAGCAGGTGTCAGCACTAAAGATGGAGCAGACATCTGTGCGCACAATGAAATTAAGGGATAGGTTTGGGTACAGAGGATAGTCACATAAAATGGCGTTTCATGACCAGAATGAGCAGAGCTGCTGCTACCTCTTGTTTGGGGGAAAAAGAGGGGGATGACTTCACTAAGACTACAGAGGAGGTGCTGTCACTAAAATAATATATGAATACAGACAATGGTAGAACTGAAGCATGGATTAATCCAGGTGTGGCTGTTAATTTACTGAGTATTTCATACAGATAGGGAATTGTCACACTTTTCAGTGTTGGGCATCAGCATCTCAGGCTGTCTTTCAATCCTCCTCTCCTCATGGACTGGGAGGATTCAGGGACTGCTCCTGCTACCTCTACCTCTGTGATGCTGCAGCTCTAGGAATTAATAGTTTTGTCTACAATAGCAGATTACAGTTGCAAGAAAGTATTTTGAGGTAACTGAGTTTAAGCTACCATCCTCCCTGCTGTGTTCTGCCAACTCAGAGGTAGTGTGAAGGTAGGGGAGGAGTTGGAGGGGTCTCCCTTGCTTTTTTAGCTCTGGTAGAACGATCCCCAAAGAAGCCAAAGTGAAAGAACTTTACTTCCTACTACGAAATGGTTGGCTAAGCTATTCTTCTTATATTACTTTCCCATCTGCAGTAGGACATAAAGCATACAGATTATACAAGTTGCAAAGACTATTTTTTTTTTAATTATTTGAGATACGGTTATTTAATCTAGTGTGAGTTGTCTGCTGGTTTACCACTAGCTTTAGGGAAATAAAATAGTATAGTTCGTATTAATACCACCTCATAAACATACATTGGTTGTCCTTACTCATTAGGCCATGGAAGAGCTGGTGGATGCTGGTCTGGTAAAAGCCATTGGAATCTCCAACTTTAACCATGAGCAGATTGAAAGAATCTTGAACAAGCCGGGACTGAAATACAAGCCAGTAAATAACCAGGTAAGATTTTTGTTTCCATTGGTGTCAGCTAAGCTTGGAATATTCCCAAATATATTCATGCTACACTTCAGCTCTAAAACTGACTTCTGCCATGACCTTTAAATAGTTTTGGTGCCATGGAAAGATCTCACAAAGTGCTAGGTATCTCTGGTTGACTGGAAGACCCTTCAAGCCAGTGCTGCCTGTGATATGCAAGGCTTTGGTACAGTGTCAGTCTTGTTGGTTTTTATCTGACAGGAATCTCGACAGAAACATTTTTTGTAGACTTGTGTGTATATAAATGCAGTGGAGATTTGAAAGCATTATCATACAAAACAGTATGGATTATGCATATCACAGTAATATGAAACAGAAGAGAATATTTCATTTTTAGACATTGGAAAACAGCGAAAGTATCCATTAACTTGTATAGGACCTTGTCACTTTCTGCTACACATCTTCTTTCACATTCCCAAGCACTACTTTGACTTGGATATCACATCCCAAGTTGCCACAGGCCCATTTCTTCCAGCCTTGGGATAACCAGCAAAATCCCCACTTCAAGCTACTGCACGGCATAAGAATGTACAAGAATGCTTCAACTGATTTGCTGGACTTTCTTATTTTTCAACATAAAATAAACCATTTCACTGAACCTCATTTTAGAAAGGAGGGTTGAAGTATACAATTACTTAACAAATTCTCGTGAATGAAATCACAGGACAGCAGGGGCATCGGGATCTTCTGACTTTCTTCCATATGTGACTTCTTTGCACTTGGGTGCTGAATGTACATCTCTGCCAGCTTGGGAATATCCAGGGAAATCTCTACACTGGGTCCTGTGCAGGCACAGTGCTGCCTGTGCTGCGGTGCCGGGCTTGGGACTAGTGTGTACGCCAGCCAGACTTAGCACAAGGGAGACATAGAACTTGGAAAGGTTTTACTGAGGGTTATAAAATTCTGGTGGGGATGGACCCAACTAACCCCACATTAAAAGCTGCACCAACTTTAACAGGTTGAAGAACTTCAGGCTTTGACTCCAGTTTGCGTCTCCGTGGGTGTGCCGGTGCCACGTGCCGTTTTTACAGTAGTTGCCTAATCTAGCTCAGGTCTAAATAAACTACTGTACGTGGATTTCATGTCACCATGCCAGGTAGCAAAGCTATAGCATTTAGAAATGGTTGGATATGTGCATGATGCCACATTATGCAGTGTAGACATAGCCCTGTGGTCATCCTATGGCTTGTGACAAGTTGAGCAGCATCCCCGTATAGACTCCTGTTGCTTCCAGTTAAAGGATGTCTTGCCCGAATGGCTGGTCACAACATGATCTGAGCTGACCTAGGGAAGCTCATCTCCCCAGGCTTCTTCAGTAATCAGGGAGACTCCTTGAGGAGAGGAGAGGTCGGGTGACTCAGAGCAGGAACTAAACATCAGGTACTCTGAGCTGCCCCTCTGAAGATGCAGTCCTGCTCTGCAATAGTCCAGGAAGACTGATTTCCCCAATTCCTGACACAGCCCTTCCACTCTTCTCATCTGTTTCTCACTATCTTTGTGTAATACGTAGTATGAGGAAGCCCTGTTCTCTGTGCTAGGCTTCTAGATATTGCTGTGATGTGAATAACTTTTATAAGATAGATTTTAGTCACGGTATTGGGAGTCTTTTCTTCACATTTTCTGTGACCCAAGAGGAATTAAAATGTTATGCTCTGGAGCCCAGTACAGTCTGCTTCTGTATCAACCTTCATGTTTCTGTGCTTGTAGATCGAATGTCATCCATACCTAACCCAGGAAAAGTTGATCGAGTACTGTAAATCCAAAGGGATTGCTGTGACTGCATATAGCCCCCTTGGCTCTCCTAACCGCCCGTGGTAAGAAAGCATTGCAGCCTTTCTGCACACAAAACAACACATTTGCAACTTGAATCTTTGAGGCAAATGATCCAAATAATGCAGGAATAATGAGAAAAGTGCTGTTGCCTTGTTGCAGATTATTTCACACAAAATGTCAGGCTTCCTGCAGGGAAACTAATATCTTTCTACCATCAATATCCTAGCTTTTGTTTTTAATAGGGCCACGCCAGGGGAACCTGTGCTGCTGGATGATCCCAGGATTAAAGAGATTGCAGTTAGACATGATAAAACCCCTGCCCAGGTAAGTGGGGTTGTCAGGGCACACTATTCCCCCTCCTCAGACATTTTTAGAGGCTGATGGCCAGTCTGAGCAGATGCTGCCCTCTCTAGAGATACAGTATAATGGGGCTGCACTGCGCTTGACTCTTCATACTGCCCCACTTCTTACCAGCATTCATACAAATTATCAGGTATTTTCTAAGAGGTCTCGAGTGCTGAGTTTTGGGGGGGGCTGATCAGCAGTGATACGTGCTTACCTGAAGTGTTCCCCTTCCTAGGGTGATTTCCTCTGCTCCCAGAGAGAAGTGCTTGCTCCTGGAGAAACCCTTTCCTCTGAGATTTACTTATAAATCATCAAGCCAACTTGTTATTCCTTTCTCCAGCTAAGTTAGCTAAGTTATTCTTCAGAGAAGCCCTGTAATTTGCTGACTTACTTGATTGCTCCCTGTTTGCTCATGTTCATAAAGAATCATTGAAAGTTGCTTGATTATTCAAGATGAATTTTTTTCTCTGTTAGTTGCTAGTCACACAAATGAGTTCTTGCCCAGGGTGTGCAGAAACTGCACTTCAAACCCACATCTTCACAAGCAATCACCCACAGTCATATTTTAAGACGGGCAGAGCAGCACCAAAAATTGTATGCAACAGTCCTCTTTCAAGGGAGAGAAACTTTTAAAATCTATAAACATGTTTTTTCCTTTTAAGGACTTCACAAAACTTAACTTAGGTTAGGTACTTACCAGTAAGCCCAAAATAATCTGCAGTATCTTTATGCTCATTTGGTCTGAGCACCTATATAATGCAAGCCAGAAGCATCATCATCTCTCTCCTCCCCTCCTACCATAAAGGAAAACAAAACAAATCCAGGAGAAGCAAGGATGTAGAAACAACATAGGCCAGAAACAATTATAGTTCGTCAGTAGACTGCAAGCAAATGCTGGCACATCAAACTCCCGCGTGTGAACTGGTAGAGCCTTCCAAAGAGTGAACACAGTTGTAGAAAAAGAAATTGGTTTGTGCATGAAAAAAAAAAAAGGTAAGAGAACACAAAATGCCTTTGAACAGAATCCTTGGTACCCCTGTGTTCATGCTCCTCCTTGTCCTTTCCTAGATTCTGATCCGGTTTCTTATCCAAAGAGATGTGATTGTCATTCCCAAGTCTGAAAAACCACAGCGTGTTGAGGAAAACATCAAGGTGAAGTTTCCATCGGGACTGCTGCCACCTTTTTACACAGGATAGGCACCCACACCCGTATCTCCTCCGTGTTTCAAGCAGCACCTGAGAGGCATTGGAAGGGGAGCACAGAGATGGAAAGATTGGAGCTCAGCACTACCTAATCATCCACGCTTGTTCTCTGGGGAAAAGCATTTTGTTCCTGCCAGGAGAGAAAGGGGTTACACCAGGATGGTCTGAGCTCTGCTTCCCTGGAAAGGGAATCCCAGTTTTGGACTTACCCTCTGGGAAATGCTTAGTGAGCCCCTCTTTAGGGTGTAAAAGAACAAATTGTAAACACCAGGCCTGTTAGGGTTCATGTCTCACTTGGAGGCTGTGGTTCCCCTTGGCAGGGAGATTCAGCTAGATGCTTGCTGATAAGGCCTAGCATCTTAGATGATATCTTGGTGTTACTTTCAAATTTATGCTGCTACATTTTGGACTGACTTCTCCTATGAACCACCAGCAAGAATTCTTAGGTGATTGATTAACTGTGAGAAAACTATTTGCAGTTGGTACCCAGCAGTCCTCTGTCGTACCAGAAATATTTACTGCTAGTTCCAGTGTTTGTGACAAATCAAGTAATCCATCCTTAGCACCTTAAGTTTTCTGTCTGTGCATTACAACACAAACTGCAGTGGTGTTGGCATTCAACCACCCAGAACTGTAAGACATTGCTATGAACAGCACCTCAGAGGGAAAAGGACTATCTTGATAACTTCAAGGGTTAATCGGTATTTGGCTGAGAAATAAGAGGATTTCTTAAGTATGCTTAGTGTGGATGCAGTATGTTCCTACCTCAAGTCATAAATGCATGAAGTACACTTTGTAGCTAACTATTTATGAACCTAAGTAAAAAGGGCTTGCCTTTTTTTTTTTTTCCCCCCCCCCCCCCCCGCTAGGTGTTTGACTTTGAACTGTCTAAAAAGGAGATGGATGTCATCCTCAGCTTTAACAGAAACTGGAGGGCAGTTCCAGTGCTCAAGTATGTTCTTTACTATCCACTAGGCCTATCTCTATCTGTATTTTTCATCCCCCATATCTTGAAAACACACATGACCAAAACCAGAGAGAGCTTGTATCTTAAGCCCTGGATCCTAGGTAATGAGATGTGTCCTGGAACTGACAGCAGGAGGGAGACTCATTCAGGGCATTCCCTTCAGCACCTTGGTGCTGCGTGTGCTTTCTCACAAGCCTCTGTTCAAATTAATGACAGTAGCAAATCTTGAGTACATCGGCAGTGGTAGGGGACACTGCAGTAGGGAAATATGCTGCTGAAGATACTTTCTACAATACTTAAATAACCATTTCTTTCTCTTCTCAGAGCTGTCAATCACAAGGACTACCCATTCAAAGCAGAATATTAATACCAGTGGTTTCAGCAAGACCTCTGTGTAACTCCTTCCAGATTAGAAGATGTATTCTACAGCATGGTCTTGATTTCTTCTTCTATACTTGACAATCATTACACGCAGTTACTTGTCCTCCTTTTTTAGGAGACCACTAGCTGGTATAAGAATGCATCAATAGAGATGGGTCTTTTGTAAAGATGGTTAGCAGAAATCTGGTTTTGATTAATAGTAAAAAGACAATGTCTCTTAATTTCCTTTTTTTCCTTGTTTTCCTTAATTAAAGACATGTTTAACAAAAAACTCTGGTTACTCACATGATTTTTTTTTTTTATATGTTATTTCCAGTGCAGTCATACTGGCTCATGAATTGCTGTCAAGGAATGCTGTCCTTAATTACTTTGCTTTTTACATAGTTGTGATTTTTATACTGTGAATTTCTAATGCTTTAAAATTTTATATTCATAAAGTTTGAATAAGAACAACACTTAATCAGTGTGGTGCTTAAATTGTTTCATACATTCAGTTATAAAAGCATACCTGAAGTCTGTTTAAGTTTTGATAGAGATAGAAATGAGCTGCTATAATTCCTGTACAAGGACAATACATAGAGACTACTTTGTGGCTTATGCGTCAAACAGGATCGTACTCTAGCTAGAACCTAAGAACAAAGTTGTACGTATTACCTCACGTAGCCCTCCCTCTGAACATCTAGAAATTGAAGTCTTGTGTGATTAGTGGTGAGAAGTTGAAGATAGCATCATATGCGGTGATAACACATATCAAAATTGACCCAGCCCAACATAAGGGCTACCTCCAAAATCAGACTGACTTGTTCTGGAAGTCTCAAACGCAAAATCCTATTTTTGCAACTCTGCTGGCGGCATTCAGAACAATTTATCCAGACAAGGGTTAGCTTTATCTAAGGAAAACATAGAAAAACTTTTTAAAAAACCAAAGCAAACCCCGAGGTAGACACACAATTGCTTTAAAGTACTTTCATGTTGATAACACTAGGCCAAACCAAAGGCAGGCTTCAAAAAGGCTCTTTTGTGGCATTCTGCACGCTGACAAGAGAAAGTCTGGCTAGGATGCCGAGTGAGCTGCAGGAAAGCATGACCAGACGCTAAGGTGACAATTTGGTATTGTCTGAAAAGTCATCACCTCATAAGGGTATTGAAACACCAAAAAACCTTGCAGCACTGCCAAGTCAGCCACCAGCATTTGTCTTTGGCAAATTCTGCCAGGAGGTGGTGCCAGCTGATGGGAACAAACCACAACCACACCACTTTACAGTATTTCCCGAAAAGTAAAACTGATCATGCCCAGCAGGTTTCCACGCTCTCAGGAAAGGCAATAACCAGGAGCAAAAGAAACTTATCTACATCAACAAGGAAAAGCGTCACTTCAGCAAAGCTTGCAGAGAAATGTAGCAACGCAGTCAGTCAATGCGAGGCAGGAGAACAGGCACACTTTCAAGCATACAAGCTCTTCTCAGGTTAAATTAGGCAGCATCTGACTATTTCTCCTCCGGTAGTTCAGAAAGTTGTGCTTGCTGCAACCTTCCCTGTGCTTCCCGTGGAGCTGGCAGCAGCCTGGGGGGGCCTCTTTCCGATGACCATGACCTGGTTAGACCATTAGAGCAAAAATGAAGGAGACAGGAGGGCGACGGGAGAGTCAGCAGCTCCGCAGGCTCGGTCCCTGTAATCATCCAAGCCTGGAAGCGCATCCCACCGAGGCAGACAGAAGCAGCACAACGGCTCTCACACAGAAAACATTTTTCAAAGCAGGGGACCAGACAGCTGTACCGCTAGGTCAGAACCTATTTTGCTGAGCACGCTGACTTCTGGATGATGCACAGCTCCCATCTTGTACTGATAGGCATGCCAATTAAGATTTCCCCCCTGCCCGCTTAGGAATACGTAGGTTAAAGCTGCTTATTTTACGACTTGGCTGTTTACTGTAGGATAGTACGTCAGGAGAGACAGTACATCAGGAGAGACATCCTTCGAGATTCTTTGCAATGATACCTTATCTTATACGGCGGTAGCATGATTCCTATCCCAGTTACAGCAACCAGCTCATTCCTACTCATTAACAAACAGGGGGCTGCTCACGGAAATATTCCATTTATTGTGGATGCAGTTTCAGAATACATTGTTTGAACAAATCATTTTTATTGCAGCTATGGGATGTATTTGAAAGACTCAGGGGAGTGTTTACAAACACCCCAACAAAAAACATGACAACTCACAGACAATATCAGGCACAATTTCACCCCCTACAGATAACTATGTGCACCTCTGTATGTAAACAAGATGTTTCAGCCAAGCAAGGGAGCTCATCTTTAGGTTGATATATAGCATTATTCTTCTTTAGGAAGAAGTCAGATGCTGTAAGAGATGGAAGTGGTGAAAAGGGAGATTGTAGTAGTTCCGATGCACACCAAAGCTGTTAAAAACATGCTCAGGGGCTACTTTAGTTGCTCAGTTTATGCCACCCATACACTGTAGGATGTAAATGCTAAACTGTATGGCATGTAAATTCAAACCAAGCTGACGTCTTATAGCCATGTGTTTACTATATACAAATGAAAACATCTGTAAATAAGATATTCGGGAGAGAGAGTTAAAAA
Organism: Astur gentilis; assembly: GCF_929443795.1. Lineage (NCBI taxonomy): Eukaryota > Metazoa > Chordata > Aves > Accipitriformes > Accipitridae > Astur > Astur gentilis. The sequence goes on from NC_064897.1 coordinate 14,929,459, forward strand.
GAAGCACTATAAAGATAGAGGTTTACTTCATTTTAGGTGGACTTAGTGTACGGCACTGATGGATGGCAAGATTTAGTGTACAGTCATTTGAAACAAGCTCCAACTGTGTTTAGGTTTTTTCTTTTTAATTATGGTAGTTTTATATAAATTAAACTACAATGTTTTATACAAGTGACCTATTTTTGACCCTCTATACCCTTACCTTTTCCTCTTTTAAAAACTATACTTTCTTTTTAATTACCCGTTACTGGGCAACTGACATTTAAAATTTTTTAATACTTATCTCACCATACCTCTAATGGCATTTATGAAATCTTACTATAGAAAAGTGTGTGATTTTGTCTTTATTTTTTTAAGCTGTGATATTGGCTAGTTATGTATGTTTATTACTAAATATAATACTCTAGCACGTATTAAAGCATTCTACCATTAGTAGTGCCTTTAGGCTAAACTTTGTAAAGCTATGTGTGTATATATTCTAAATTGCATTCAATTAACTAGTCACTAACAACAAAAGAAATATCAGTACCGCTGTCAGCTAACATAATCATCCGAATTCAGGTATTAACTTAAACTAGAATGGAAAAATTGATACTTAAAAAAAGTATAAAACAAAAAAATTAAAACACGTTATTGATGCAGTATTTCTCATGACATGGGCAACTTACAGAAAATATTACATTGTCAACTAAAGATATTTCTTCCATGCCTTAGTCTAAAGTGCAGAAAGAAAGACTTCTGTATTACAAAAGTAACCATTGTTTTTATAGGTTTACTGCACACCTTTCTTAAGTAACTTCACTTTACATGCATTTTGGGTTGACCTCTTATGCCAGTTGAAATCACTGTTCAGATACATAGTTAGTTACGACTATCAGTAGAAGAGTCTATATATTTCACAGCATGGGTTTCTTTAGGAATAAAGGCTCTTGTGCAAAGGCAGTACTATTATGATGAATGTCTAGACTGATTATTAAATACAGTGCTAATATACATGGTTTTAACTGGGATAATGCAAAAAGACATTTTGGTAAATAAACATAAATATAAAAAGAACAATTTAGCACTTTTTCCTTTTCTTTTTTTTTGTTTTCCCCCGATTGGTCCAGCGTCTTTAGTGGCCTTCTACGGTTCTTTCTCAAATTGTCTCAAACCTGCTGAGAAAGAGAAAGATTAAAGATGGCCTGAAATAACCCAAAGGTATCTCTAAATAGAGAAAACATGGCTCTAAACACACAGCCTGTAAGAAGGCAGGACACAAGCTGTATACTGCTGTGCTTGTATACTGGGATTGCTCAGAGGTGATCTCCAAGAGGACAAGCAGCATACCCCCTCTCTTGCCTCTGACAGCCCCGGGAAGGAGCTCAGGGAGAGCTCGGGAGCTTCCCACCCAGAAATGCCGGGGGTGCTGCACCCATCCCTCTCCCCGGCCACGCGTGGAGGGCTGCCACGCTAAGGCAGGCTCTGCTGCAGTGCTTGGTGCCTGCGCACCAAGTCCAGAGCAAGACTGAAAGGTGGCTCCCGAGACCCTCCTCCTGCAACCCCTCTGCTGAAGCAGAGGCTCGGCAGCGTCCGAACCGCTCAGCGGGGTCTGATCCTGCGGGCGAAGATGCGCGAGTGCTAACGCCTTCCAAGGGAGCAGAGCCGTGCCAACGCTAGGCGAGTCTGAAAACCCCTGTCCTAACAGCTCGGTTTAAAAAAGGAGAACAGGAGGAAGACAATTCCATTTTGTGTGACTAAACTGATACGGAAAGTTTACAGGCATACCGTTCCTCTGGCTTCCCGTACGAATGTGAAGGAAAATGTATGCACATATTAATGTGTAGAAAAGCAAAAGTTTTTCTATATTTGATCATTTCATTCCTAGGGAAGAGTCAAGGGATGTTGCAAGGCATCTTTAAAGCTATTAAATTGATCAGTGAATTTTCGTTCTTCCCCACTGGTCCTTCGGCACATAATTCCTTTAATTGGTTTTATTTGGAGTGGTTTAGATTCAAATTAAAAAAAAGCTAGGAGGGTAATTTTGTTGATTTCTTTCTGTACAACTAGGTTGTATTTCCCAAGCTAGTAGTTTCAAAATGACAGTAGTTAGACTCTTTTTGCCTTGAGAAGACACCAATGCACAGCTCCAGCAAAAGCAGTGCTGCCGCTGAGTGTGTTTGAACTCCAGCCCAGTCTGGGTATGCAGCAGCACATAAGACTCACAACCAGCCAGAGGAATTATTTTTAAAAATCAACACTGCTGAATTTTCATCAGGCTTCACCATTACCCAGTGGCAGTGTTTAAAATCAGATGCGGGACTCATTCTCAGTAGTACTGAAATCTTCTATTTCCGCTCAAATAATTTTGCTACAACAGTCTCGGGTTTGGGGGTCTCCCTCTCCCCTCACGAAAGGCATATCCATTGCCGCTGCAGCCTTTAAAAGAGCCCTTCCCAGATCCTTTGCATTTACTGTAATTAGTTAAATGGCCATCCCATTCCTCAGATCTCACACAGTTTAATGATACTCTCCAGCTACAGCAAACACGCTACACGTGTCACTTGAACAAGGCTTTGCAAACACGGCTGGAGCACTGTTCATCCTCAGTCCTCCTAGAAAGAGGATTTAGGTTTATTTCTCAAACATTCATGTTTTGATGATATTGCAATGCAGCTTTTGAAAGGCAAAGGCAAAAAGTGGTTTTGTTTTTTGCATCAACATTAACAGCTGTAGAATTTTTAAACACAGATATGCCTGTGCAAAAATTTGGCAATAGTTCTATTTAATATGCAGGTGTATTATTAGAATTACTTACCATTAGTCTCTGATTTTTTCCCCATAGCTGATACCTGTTTGAAAAAATAATAATCCATTATTAAAGTTGAGTATGGGAAAACATAGCTATTTCTAACAGGAAAAAAAATCAACTCTATGCAAAGGACAGATTTCCACACACAACACAGCTCTGCCAAATAGGAATATAAAAGTTACACACTGCCCATGGCTTTCTGCGCCTCATTGTACTTTCTTTTACAGATTAAAAGGCAGGTTAGTAACAAAAGACATGTAGAGGCTTAATTCCAATTGACCCACTGTATGAAGGCAAACGGTACCTTCCCCCTAGAAAGCCTCCCACAGAGATATTATCCTTTTATCAATGGACTGAATTGTTACCTTAGAAGAAGAAGCTGGCTTTTCAACTGACTGTTTCTCCCAGAGATTACGCTTGCTGGATACGTCTCCTGGTTTTAAGTCCTGTATTTTTAAATTAATGGCAGAGAAAAGAAACCAACATTAGTTCAGGTTTATTTTAATTTGTTAGAGAAAACATTAGAATGTGACTTCCTCATAAGAAAAGTTGAGGAGCATCCACCGGTGGCAAACATTACATTGTCTATCAATTATAAAGCTATTCAGAATGACACATCACATAATGACTCCACACATATACGTGCTTTACGACAAAAACCAATCCTGCTGTACCTATTTAGTATTGCACAGACTGGCCATAATTTATTTTGTTCGTCCTAGGGATTGAAAAGTTACTGCACCATCAGGTTTTTAAGAAGGACAATTCCAATTTTTGCAGAAAAATTTTTTTTTTTTTCAGAAATAGTATTTCTATTAGGGAGGAATTCAAAGTAGCTTGTCTCAGTTTAGACTAGGAACAAAATATTTTGTTAAAAAAACTGTAAAAAAAAAAAGACTAGGATTTCTAATACAACAGAAAAGCAGATCCTCCTCTGCATTCTTAAATATAGGTTTCAGAATTTAACACTGTAGTCCTTCATAGCCATTTGAATTTCCATTGCATCCTTTAAGATCTTAGCATGTACCAATCGTCCAACAGAAAAAAAAAGGTGAGGTAAAGTCATTAAAAAATAACAATATTATCTGAAAATGAGCATACATGGAGACTTCAAGCAAAACTCAATAAAAATGTCAAGCTGTTTCTTGGGGAAAAGCAGGACTACAAATCAAGACGACATATGCTAGGCTAGTAGCAATGCACGTGCTTAAGGACAGATAGATTGGTATGTACCTCTGTGGTTGCCAAACAAAAGACTTTTGAAACAATTTTGGACATAAGTACTCTCATTTTCAAGAAGCGTTCAAGTCCTGCACAGTTTCCAGAATGTTGTTGTTGCCATCCATAGATAGATAGTTTTCTGCACATGAGAATTTCTAACGTGGGATAGAAAAATGCCCAGTGATGAATGGAAGCGTGATTTCTGCAAGAGGTATTTGCACTCAGCAGAGATGCTTTAGAACTGATCATAATTTATAGCTAAACAGGGCTGCTGACAGTTAATACTTTAAACCAATTCTGTACTTCAAAAAGTGAGTTCAGCAATAACAGAGGAAGGAACAAAACAGCAAAACTGCAGAGGACCTTATCACAAAACCACTTCCATAATCCTGAAATCATTTGGGATCTATGATTTAGGTTCACCATAAAACTAATTGAGATCTTTGCTCCCTCTACTTTTAATTGAATGTTGTTCAAAGCCCACAAGAATCTTGATGGTCACAGAAGTTTCGAACAATTCTTTATTTTGGTAGAATGTGATGAGGGTAGGAAGTTATTTGCTAACAAAGAAATTCTAGGTTTCTCTTCGATTTATCCTGGTAAAAAAAAAAAAAAGGTAAAACATCATACCCTATGGATATATATCATTCTTCATAGTCAATCATAAACAGGTTTACCTGACCAACTTAGCAAACAGACCCCCAGAGAGGAATAGGAGGAGGGCAGGTTCCTTCAAGCAGATACATTGAAAGAAGAAAGAACAATCTATTGAGAAAGAGGGAAATGAAGACATAGATAGAAACAGTTGGCTGAGGGGAAAACAAGAGCTTAGTTTTACATTATCTAAAAGATGCAACTTAGAAGAAAGAGAGGAAAATCTGGAGGCAGATTCTGTGCTGGTTTTCAGCAGTTGTGATTAAATACAGCGGCCACAATGACTTTTGTTGGGTTTATATTCATGTCCATAAGGATGGAATCTCCATGTAGCTACCAGCAAATACTGACATTAGAGACAACATTGCAAATTTCAAGCTCCAATTTGAGACAAATGGGAGTGTGAATTGAGAAAGTGTTTTTCAGGCTGCACCTTTTATAAAGGGCAAGTGGACTGGCAGAAAAACACAATACAAGGATAGGGGAAGAAACCAGTTCTTTAATAAAATCCCAAAGTTGAATCATAAACACCACGAGTGATGCCCTGCCATCCTCCAATATGGACACCTACAGCTCCAGTTCCTCACCTCTAGCCTTCTCCACTCCACAATTACCTATTTCTGCTCCTTCCCACATCCACACTGCTACCTCCCATACTCCCAGCTTATTACTTTGATTGCATTTTCTACTCTGATTCTTGCTGAAGTAATGGGCATGCTAAAGGGCCTTCATTAGAAATGACATTTAAGCTATTAAAGGATTAACGTATTTCAGCTGTGTTTAAAAATATACTTGGAAGATTTTTACAGGGCACGGGACAAAGCACAATTGTTTTCATCCAAGGCTATGGCTGGTAATTTCTAAATTAATGGTAGGCCTTTCACAGGTGGTAAATTAATGTCCTTCTCTACCAGAGAAGTGCTTCTCTGAGTACTCTCTTTTTAGAGCAACCCTAAGGTTTAAGGTGAGAACTGCCCTGTTTCATCTCCCCCTTTTCTGACTACCCAGGAGTCAGCAGCCAGAGGGCCTCTGTGAGCTTCCAAGAGAGGACACGCAGCAAGATTCCTCCAAAGACCATCAGCTGGTTGAGGCAGCACCACCACCACCTCTGCCCCAGGAGAGAACCCACCTACTGAAGAGATGGCTGTTGCAAGTTTACTTACAGAAGGTTTTGGAGCAGGTGATCTGTTGCTCTCTGGGGTCTTGGTTAACCACTCGTTGATACGACTGGTGACACCAACCTTCAGCCCAGCAGTTTCCTGCAAAATAATAAAATCTAATCAGAAGACTTTAAGAATAGCTTTTGCTATGTTTTCCACAGTTTAGATTTAAAAACAAAGCCAAGCCTGAGTTTAATATAGAGGTCCTCACTGAGACTAGGGTTAGCTAAGAAGCATCCCGGGTGCTCTGAAGGTATTGTCCCTATGAACTACACAGTACTACCAAGCTCAATAATGATAGAAGTGGGCTGACAAAATTATTTCCACTTTAGTGCTAACCCAGGAATAAACATTAAACATAAACCTGCTGTTTCTGTCATAACCCCAAACTCCAAGGAGAAAAAAATCTTTAGCCAAAAGAAGAAGAGACACCAGTCTAAGTCTACATCTTTGTTATGTTAAGCTAAAATCTTTCAAAAAAGCACATAACAGAGGAGTTAAGTGGTCTACAATTTAAATCATTAAAATAAAACTTTAAAAGGTTAGAACAAATTACTGAAACTTCATGGCTATCTGTAATAATCCCCTTCAATCCATGGCTCAGTTTTTTGGCTATGATGAATGCTTATCAACTTACATCAATTTATAGAAAGGAAATATTGCCTTAAGGATTTACGTAGAAAAGATAAACATCTCACAAATGCTTCTATGCATTATCTATAAAACACCATCATTATCTTGCCCTCCTCTGCCCCACAAAAGAATCTTTCCCAACATAAAGAATTTCTTTGTACTCTGCTTGAACTACCCAGATATATTTGTCCAAGATATCTGATGTGGCTCTGGAATGTCTCATAACTTAGCTCAGTATGTCACTAAATTCTTCTGCTATACTCAATATTGCAGCCACACATTTTTGTGGGTTTCTGAGGACCTCAAGATCCTTGGGGATATTCTTCACCAGTGATGTCAACAGGATCAGCCAGGCTTACTCATAGGAACATGAATAGCAAGGACAGGTCTATAACATAATTCTTTATAATCACTATGTAAAATTTAACACGTACCTTATTTGGTGTTCCTGTCCCAGAGGGTGATGAAAAAACATTCCCTTTCTCCCACATGCTCTTAATATTACGGACACCCTCAGCTGGAACAGGCAGGTCGGAGGCTGCTGGCTTAGCTGGTCTTGCAGCCTTTGTGCCCTGCAGAAGAATTGAGGCCAGTTGGCGTTTGGCATTAAGAGCTGGAGTTGCAGGGTGGTTTGACTCTGGGGCAGTGCTGGGGAATGCAGCAGCTGCAAGCGGTTCTAGCAATGATCATGCAAAGACAGAAAGGAGTACCCAACTCAAGAGGTGCCACTGAGAGTCTCCCCCTTTTGATTTGCAGTTGCACCCTTGACACGACCGGCTATGAAAACGGCAATTGTTTAGATTTTCGCATTTGTTAAATTTCTAAAGCTCATGGCAAACCATAGCTCTGCACAGAACTGCTCTGAGGCTTTCATCTGTCCTCCCTCAAGTCTTAGCATCTGCATCATGTAAGCATGGCTCCTTCAGGGACACAGCTAAGGAAATCCTTATGCGGAGGCAGGGGGAAAAGGCTGCCCTGTCATTCAGCATCAGACTCTGCTCCATCTGTCTCGGACAACTTAAGCTCACAACTCAGGATTCTAGGGGTAAATTTCAGCAATTACAGTATATTTGGAATGAGGTAGTTTTTTAAAGAGTGGGGGACCGGGTTTTTTTGGCAGTGTGTCTTTTGCATTGTTACCAAAAACACTGGACCAAACTCCTTCTGTTCCTTCTTTTCAAAATTTTTGTACATTTTACAAAAGACAGATTTGAAGAGAATAAGAACCTGTATGAGCTAAGGCTTTGCCTCTCTAATTACAAAGCAAGGCAGATTTGGCAACTTTTGGAAAAATCAGAAACTCAGCAAAAGAATAATTTCAGGTCAGATGAGAGCTGTATATAGTTCTGAAGCTGCACAGCCTGCCCACCCCTTGCCATAGAGCTATGCTTTTTAATATCTAAATGGAGCATAAAGACTCAGGACCTTAGCACAGCCCTACTGAAAATACCTAATTTAAGCTGCTGGGTGGGCTGGTCCAGTGTTTACAGGTTGACAAACCCCGAGTTCACTATTACATAAATTTCTTACGGCAGACGGAGCTGTACCTCCAGCCCATCCACTCTTTTTAAGGAGTTTAACACCAAACCCCAGTGCCAAATTAAAGTCCTTGGTCATGCTAGGGTGGTTACGTCTCATCCAGAAAAGGCGCAGAGTGAAGCAGGAGGACAGAAGCTGTATGCTCCTACTTTGATGATATAGGGACTACTGGGTGCCATGCTGACATTCATCTCTAATGGAGGGGTTTGAGCTACCTTCAGCTTGACATAGGCACTGGAGGCAAGCCTGAGCCTTCAGCACTGTCATGCATGCGCTTTTTTTCATCGGGAACTGACACACAGTATAAAACTCTCCAGCACTGATAGGCTTCCTAGCAGAAAGGTTAAACGAACGGCAGTCACAGAAAAAAAGCTTTTGTTAATTGATCTTTAATTACTTGTTTCCTTTAAGTTAAAGGATAATAAAGCCTAACCAATTAATACCTTAATAGAATAGCATGCTTAGACTCTATATGTGAACAAGAGGAGAAAAAAAAAATCAGCAGGGAATGAAGAAGTGCCAGACCTTAATCACAGCTATCAAGATAATATCCCTCTTTATACTATTCTATTCCCATGACACTTACCAACCCAGTCCAGTTGGCCTGCTATATTAACCAGTAGCTTTCACATTGCCTATACTCATTGATTTATTAAAAAAGACTTAAACCCCCCCCCCCCCCCAAATAAAAGTAAACACCTATTCTTCCTTGGACCATGAAAAGAAAAACCCTCAATTCTGGCTTCAAGGCACATTATTAGCCACTACTTGTCAACATCACCTGGGGTCAAATTCTGGATTTTATTTTGATTCTATTTTTCCTTTGTCACTACTTAACTCCCTAGCTCACTGAAGTGTCTGTCTTTGCCAAGGAATTTCACTCCGAAGTGGCAGCCAGGAACACAGGCCCAGTTCATTGCTCTGCTAAATAAGCTGCTAAGTCAGCTTTGCTCAGGATGACTATCAGCTCTCTGCTGATAGTACTTTCATCAGCCAAGAAGAAGAGGATGCGACTGTCACTCAAGAGATGCTGACCGAGTCCTTCAAGAGCCACTCCAAGCTTACAAAGCAGAGTACATTGTAGCATGAAAGGGAAGATACCATCTAAGGTTTTGTTTAGATACATATCTAGATGCTGGTTATGGGTGTGCCTCAAGAACAAAGTTCTTGAAGTCGCATAAAAAAAGTTTGTGACCAAAAATCCCTGCAATTCTTGAACAGTAAAACGTAGGCTGATTTAAGTCCCAAAAGCCATTAGTAACTAGAGCAATTGTGACCTGGAATTAACTTACCTCAATTGCACTAGTGTATTGCTCAAGTCTACTGTCAATCTTTGAGACAACTGCTGTCGTGTGGGTGGGTTTCATACCACTGTAAGAAGTAGAAAAAAGAGAGAAAGAAACTATTATTCCCTCCAGTTAAACATTGCTGTTTTGACTGAACCTACTGTTTTATTGCTTTACCTCTTCTGAGCGGATTTGTTCAAAAATTCTGCTCGCTCCTCTATCTAGAAAAGAGACAAACAAGAGCTATAAGTTTAAAGTTAATAAAAAGGCAGTCTGTACAAGGCCAGGTTAAAATCTCATCTTAAATGTCAAAAGATCAATCTGAAAGAGATGCATTCCAACAGAAATCACCACAGACACACACAGAGGTTTTATAGTTAGGAGCCTATTACGCTACATATACATAAAGGTGGATATCTTTTCTGCATTAATGTTTGCATCCTGAATATCTCTTCAATGCCTCATTTGTAAGGCGTATGTAAGGCATATGTAAGAAAATAAACCACCAATACAGAAAGAAGAAAAGGGAAGAAGTTCGTCTTATGAAAGGTGTTGATATTCACAAAATCTATGTCAAATTTCCTCCTATCTCCCACAAAAGAGCAAGTATGTATCTCTTGAGACAGACAGTAAATTTAATAAGGTTTTTCTGAGTTGAGACATCAGACTAGGCCATGTTTGGAGCTCAGCCACATACCCTATCTCATGCATGTTTTTGTAGGACACTGACAATTTAATCTGAGCTCCAAAAGACCAATCAGACTGTCCTCTGCTCATGTTGAAGCAGGATCACTGCTATATCTACCAGCTGTTATTTTATACAAACTGGTATCTTACATTTGATCATTAATTCCCACTCTGTGTGTATGGAAATATTGTAATATTTCCAGGGAAAAAGAATCATGAAGGTCTTGTAAGACTTATGCCAAATCTCTTGATAATTTGAAAACAAAAAGACTGCATCCCTGAATAAAGTTTTAAAATATTTCACGATGCAAGGGGGGGTATATATTTGCATTCTGGGTCAAGAAATATTTTAATCAAACATCCTCAAGTGTCTTCCACATTGCATTGTTCCACTTCTTGTTCCAGGCTCTACAGTTTCACTTAAGAGTAAAATATACACAGGCAGCTCCATGGGATAGAGATGACTATTAATCAAGCCTGGCTGAATTCCTGGGGATTCCCATCTCCGTATGGGTCATCCATTTTCAAGTTACTTTAACAGTGACTGCTGTGGCATTCACGCCTTATTAAAATAAGGCAGTGACAGCCATTCCTTTAAATGGTTCTCCTCGGTGCCCTTAGCATCCAGGCTGTACCGGAATACTAAATCCCACAGCAATCCCATCAAAGGGCACGCATGTTTTATTTCTTAAGCGCATACAAGCAAAAAGTCAGCCAGTTCACTTCAGTGCAGGATTTGCCAAAGCAGCTCACTGGAGGAACTCCAGCTAGCATCAATCCGGCTCAAATGCGCCTCTAAAGCTCAAAAAAACGTACGTACAATTTACAGAGTAATGTACGTTAACGGTTTTAGTGGCCAATACACGATCTAAATACGGTCCCGAGTGGAAAGATGGGCTTTGCTCGGGGAGGTCCCAACTGTTTCAACGCGCTGTTGTCTGTCACACGGTGGCAGCACTCCAGCGGGCAGGAGCCGGAGAGCCGCGCACGGCCCGCGGGGTGCACCGCCTCGTTCCACCCGGGGAAATAAGAAGTCGGCATTGCCCAGACTGCAGGGCGCACCGCCTCGTTCCACCCGGGGAAATAAGAAGTCGGCATTGCCCAGACTGCAGGGCGCACCGCCTCGTTCCACCCGGGGAAATAAGAAGTCGGCATCGCCACAAAACAAGCAAATAAATTATCTGATTAAAAGTGACGACACAGATCTGCGATGGTAACTTAAAACACGTCGCTTCTCCTCGACTATGGTATAGTAGGAAAAGTTTCCCACAACGCTGATTTCTGGGTCATAACCAGCAATGCTTCAAAACGATGAGTTATAGCAACAAGAGCCGCTGGTTTCTCCCCCGCACTGTATGAACGGGCAGTTCCCTCCCCGCATCTGTGAAACCCTGGCTGGCGCAGCAAGGACAAATGATATGGACTATCTCAGAAAACTGGGACTCAAGGCAACCATCTAAGAATTAATTTACAGCCTCTTCTAGTTCAGATGAACTGAGAATCCACTTGAAATCTTACAAAAGGGACAGACCTTAAAAGATACCAACAGTAGACTCTTTATAGTCTACCTACGTTCGGGAAGGAGACATGTTTCTACACTGCAGGAAAGCTTGGCTTCAGTAGGCACTGGCGTAAGAGGGGGATAGGTTGGGGGGAAGAGGGACATGTATTCTTGGGTTTACTACATTATTGTAGTAAAAAGGCACGGGGTCATTCTTTACCCACAGAAACAGCATTTCTCAGAGCACCCACTGTGGTATCAGGAATAAGTCGTGGATTGTTCAGAACAGGAGAGTGAGGAAGCAACCCAGAAAATAAGTTAAACAGGAAAGCAGTTAGGAAGTGACCCTCAGAGCTGAAAACGCTCCTCTTCCCACGGAAGCAGGTGCCTTGTGTGGATGGATATCCCATCTCTCTCTCGTAGTCACTACTGAAAATTAAATTCTATAGGCAACTGCCTTTCTACACAGTGTATTTCCCCTTTCCCTCCAAAAAGAGGATCACTGAACTGTTGGGATATGAGGAGTTAATGTCCAGATATTAGCCACTAATTAATCTGATAATTCTACCAATCACTGTTCTACAAGATAACGCATTTTCTGCACATTTATATGTTCTAGAGCATCTTCCTCAAAAACAGCATGCATGAAACAGAAGCATATGTTGAATACACTTGAAGCAAACAAAGCAAACACACCTGTATACACACGTGTATTTGACATACAGGTCAAATACATTAAGACTGCACAGCAACATCTAAAGACCGTTTATCCACTGCACACCACACAAAAAGTCCATGCAAAGAATTTAAAATGTTTGGCACATACAGTAAACAGTATTACAAAATAGATCTGTAAGAGAAACAGGCAAAGCAAGGTGGTTAGTACAAAATGCAAGATATTTCCTCAAATTGAGACCAGAAAATAAGAATAATCTTTTTGCTGCATTCGTTTTAAGAGGATCTGGTTAAATAGCTTGGGCTATGTTTTGTCAACATGGAATACTTTCCAAAGCCTCTGACGCAGAACACACACATACTCCAAAAAGGCAACATGCTGGCCTCCAGTTAAATTATGACCAGAGAGAAAGAACACAACATCTCAGGCTGCATCTCTCCCACCTAACCTCAGCTGCTTGAAAATTAAGCATTTAGTCAAAATTACTCATTTTGGTTCCCTCTATAGTCAATGAAAAGGCAGAGGAGCTCACCCTAGAAAAGGTAGGATTGCTTGTCCACTGAGGGTGGCGCTCTCTCTATTAACTACCAAAGAAGCTCAGGTTAGGCAACGAAATACTTAGATGGACACCTACACTTCTGCTGGTGAAGTCAGATGAAATGATACCAATGGACATAAATCAAAACCATGTGGATTCTCACACCTTATTAGGACGTTACTCAACAGAGTCGGCACAAACAGGTGGCAAGGAATAACTTAAGCAAGATGTTACACAGAGATATATGTATGCATTTATCCACATTCAATATTATATAGACATGTTTTGTTCACTAATTGTGCAAGAAATGTCTCGCCTATTAAAAATGCAGTTAAATTGTGGATGTCAGTGTACTGTCTTCCGTCTGCACATTCTCCAAGAACAGAATGGAAGAGCAATGATTTAACACACAATTTGAGCCAGTGACTTGGGGGGAAAAAACCCATCAAGATATGTCCAGTAAAACTTGTTTCATACAAAGGTATTAAATGATTCTTCAGAATTGAAAACTGTGTATTAGATATCATGCAACACAAAGTGTTGTGAACTGTTATATATAAAAGCTTTTCTCAAAAAAAAAAAAAAAAAAAAAAAAAAAAAGGGGGGGTCAAGGAGGAAGGGGAATAAGAAATGCACACAGAAAACAGAAATCCCTGCATTAAAATTTTGCCTCATATCCAACAGGTGGAAGAACCTAGTGGAAATCCATTTAGGGTTGTAGTCCCTGGGAGTAAAGTGGCTTCTCCTTATCCTTCCCGAGTGGCTCACATGCTCTTTTGCTTCATTAAGCACAGTTAGGCTTTTTCCTGCTGTCAGCAGCATCCATGCAGAGTGCACCAATTTACTCCAGTTTATCTGCCAGACTAGAGAGCTTCCATCAGCATCAAAGATGGGGGAAAAACAAATGTCACAAAGCCTGTTCTTACCATTCTATCTTCCCTCTGCTGCAAAAGTAGCTCATCTAGGAAGAACTGATTGTGTGGATTCTAACTCTTTCCAGTCACTGCTCCAGCTGTCAGGTATTGAAAGCAATAATGAGATAGGATAAGACAGGTCTTTAAAGAAAGAAAGAAAAAAAAGCCTGAAAGTCCTATCCTCTGGCTTAGCTGTCAGCATTGCTTTGCAGAGAGTGCAGGCTGCCACATCAGCCCATGCCTCCCAGGAGACATTTTCTGCAAAGACAGAAGATATCCTAGGCTCCCAGACTCCTGCCATTGCCTCCTTCCCTCAATGTCTAACTGCTTTGCATTTCTGTAGTGGTGGAGCTCACCCCCAAGAGAAGACTCAGTATTGAAATATTCTGTTGTCTCCTCATTAACCTAGAGAATAATTATACAAGAAGTCAATAATACTCCTTCCCAAAGAACACATGAGGAATGAACTTGTCTAAAAAGGAAAATGAACAAAGATTATGCAGGAAATCTCATTTTTCTACCACAGCCCTACTTTCCTCATCTAAGTCACTCCTAGGAACTTCTTTTTCTCCCCCAAAACTTATCGCATCAGGAAGGACAAGGAAGGAGAAAAAGATGCTGTGCCACCTTGTGATCTAGGAGAAGTCAGAATGTGCACATATATCATACAATATTTTAATTCTGAGCCTCCCTTTTTTCATTATTAATTCCAACCTCCCACCCACAATTGTGCATTTAGGGTTCTCACATGACCCATGACACATCTAACCAGATGATACATTCATCAAGGGAGAAAATATGTGCCAGATGCTTTATAACTGAAAAGATAACTTGGGCAGTGCATAACAGGCAATGGGAAAGCTGTGTCCCAACCAGGTTAGACCAGCCTGAGAAGTCTGTCCAAATGAAAGGTAACAAAATACACTGTCTTCTAAAAACTGCAGTTTGACATCAAATTTGACATCAGGTTATTAAAAAGAGATTAATCTCTCCTCAGCTATTGACCACAGAAGGCCAAGAAACAGTTTAGGGTGTGAAAGTTCAACAGCATTACGTATCTACTCTGGCCACCCACAGACACCAGACTGGAATATGTACAGTATCACCAGAGGAAGAGAAAAAACATGTACAGAGTTGCATATATCAGTTTTTGTAACAAACAACTTCTACCTAACAAGCCATAAAATCCAGCAGCAATTATCATCATTAAAAAATTGGACCTTGGATGCTTAACGACATTTGGAAAATTCCAGCTTTCCTCTAAAAATACACTTAGTAGTGTAGCATCAGTCCAAAAGTTCTCTGAAAGCTATTAACCTCCTGCCAAATCCAGTGTTTTTTCTCACTCTCCCCAAAATTATGATCTATATCTTTCTATTATGTGTTTTCAAGTATAATTTCCTCTCTTCTGAGTCATCTGTGAACTAAAGCTCCAAATGTATGTCATAAAAGACATCTCAATAAACAGAAAGAAGAAAAGGAAGCCCTCCCAGGAGGGCTGGGAAGAAGCTGTACATTTATAGTGTCTGTTACTGACATGGTCTTCTGCAACCAAAATGGCAAGACCAGGTTTATCTAACAGGAGCAAGTCATGAAGCTTGGCAATCTTTGTTTACAGCTGTAGGTATTCTGTCCTTGTATTTCAGGTTCAGATGTGTCCGAGAAGTCAAAGGCAAGTCCAGTCAAAAGCATTTGGACACTGTATTTGCTAGAACTGGACCCAAAACAGTATAGGGCTGAAGCTCCAGATCGGTTCAAAGTGTAGCGTGACCAGAAATGTAATTTTGACCAAATGCAGTTTGTCACTTAACAAATACAGTTCTTAATCTCATGAAGATCCACTTCATGGTTCAATGAGCTCCTACCTGATAACCTCCTGTGTGGTTCTTTTCTCTCCTAGTGCCCACTAAGGGGCCTTTTTGGACAAACATTTTGGATTCTTAAGTGACTAATGACATAAAATGAGAAAAAGAGAAGATAGCTGAAAACAATTAATAGATCTGTAGTTTGAGCTTGAGATGAGAAAGCAACTGAACTGAATACCAAAACAAAGCTCCCAATAATTATTTTTTTTTTTTTTTTTTGGGGGGGGGGGGGTTCTTCCTCCATGCTGAAGGGCCATTTAATTGATTTATCTGACTTGCAATATAATATGGGCCACAGAAGACCACTTAGAAATTCCTGCAGCAACAGAAGGGTTTTTTTTCCCTGTTACGTAAGAAAATGAAATCCAGCCTAGTACTTCTAGATGTTATTTTTAGGGGGATTAGACATAAACTAGAACTCCCATATGGAGCAGTTTCAAGTAATGATGATTAGGCTAAATATGATTAAAGACAAAGTAATCTGACAAGGAAGAAAGTAATTGTGGATGTAGAAGGAGAGAGAGAATATTTGTGATCTTTATCTACTCCAGTTCACAAAGCACTCCTATAATAAATTAACATTGAAAATCAACACAGTAATACAGCTCTAAATTTCCAAAATAATTTTTTCTTGAAGAAGAAGATCCCTTTTGGACATTTTCCATGAACAAGAATAGGTAACTCCCAGTCTAGACTCTATTTTTAGAAAGGTTCTCTGATTTTCAATCATCCCAATGAATGAAGTCTTTCAGCTAAAGGTTTCAGGCTAAGGTCTGCTTCAGACCATTGTCCCAGGTCTGATGTCAAGTATTTCCACACAGCTTTGGTGTTTGGCTGTTCGTTTGGACTGCAAGTCCCATTACTTTTTATGTACTATATAGATGTTAGTGTGTAGGTTACCTTGAGAGATGAACCTTTAGGACTGAAACATTTAAATGGCTTCTTGTCTTCAGATACACCGTCTTCTGGCATCTTTTGACGTTTCTCAGCAGCTTCAGCCCTTCTCCTTTCAATTTCTTCCTTCATCCTCCTCTTTTCCTCCTTAAAAAATATGAATGGTCACTTATTCTTTCAGAAACTACATCATCATTACAGGGCTTTGCAATCCTTCAAACATTTACCAAATTTTCTAAGAACAGATTTTTATGCCAATCAAAAAAGTTCGGTGACCTATCTGAAAACTAGCAATGTATTGCTGCTTATCCATCACAGTGCTAAGGAAGTAGGGAAGACAGCTAGTCTGTGCTGCTTTAGTTTCTCCTCACAGTGAGGTCACCAGATTTATTGCCATATAGTGCCACTTAAAGCACATTTATAAAAATATGCAAATTCAGTTTCTCCGTATCCTCATGTATCATCTTTGTACTGTTCTTCTGTCCATCTACTCTGTCGTTTGTTGTTCCAATGTTAATACTTCATGAGGAAAAATCAATAGGTGCCCCAAAAAAGCAAATATTACGTGCTTACAGTTCTCCCTCCAAAGAGGTAACATGAGTTTTTACTTCGTAAGCTACAAGTCAAACCAGGAGCCCTCAAAGCACAACCATTGTGAGCACTGGTTAGCAGGGTCTGTCCAGCAAGGAACTGTGCAATCTCAGCACCTATTAAGTTCTACTGTAAAGAGCTTAGTATATTAAAGCAATTGGCCAAAACACTGCCAAACACTATTATTATTCATCTACCATTTGTTTTCCAAACAACTAAGATTCCTAAATGATGCACCAGAGATTTTGAAATCCTATTTATAGAGTCCCTTGGCAGAGGCAGTACAAGCAAACAGATGTGCTTGGGTACTCACTATTTAAATAGACAGGAATATCTTCCTAATGAGCTCCTAACATCTTCCTAATGAAAATATTTAAATAGACAAGAATATCTTCCTAATGAGATCCACCATAAGTATATATAGCATTAACATTCCAGCTCATCTGCAGCAGACGAATTTTGACATGCGCTTTGCAATTCAATTTGTGCAATGTCAAAAAGACATCACAAATAAATTAAGAACTGTGTGGCTGTAACACCACCCCCAACATTTTGCATCTCCAAGAAGATAAGAAATGAGCAACTATCGCAGATTAAATCCTGACTCGTGAAGACATATATTAGAGCCCTGTCTTTCCTGAGGCTAGAATTGTAACATTTCTTTCTACCCTGGATGACTGCACATTTTACCTCGGGTCCTCACTAGAGCATCTATGTGATGTAGTCACTGGATAACAAATATAGCATACTTGCAGTTAAATCTGAAGGTTAGAAAATGGGGTGATTTTAATGCTGGGTAGCATATTTGAAATGAAGGTCTGTTGTGACAGACCATCTCCTGACAGATGCTAAGAAACAGTGACACCCAGAACAGCACACAACTCGGAGGGCCCAGATAAAGGGTACAATTTGAAGCAAAGTCACAGCAGCAATTCCCCATAAAGCAACACCGGATCCAAGAAGGAGAAGCACACTTTGGCCTGTATGCTTGTGTTTGGTCTTATCTTCCTTGTTACACGCTCCTTCCTCATCTATGAGCCAGTCTCCCATGGCCTCATTGTGTCCTTCTGTCAAATACAGACCCATCGACCTCCAGCCCCACCAACTTCTTTGCCTAAAAGTGTCTGTGCAGACACTGCTGTAAAGAGTTATCAGCTAACGCAAGGCCAGTGGAAGTAGAGTGGTAACAACATGAGAATAAAAACAGATCCAAAAACAGTCCAATACTTCATCTTTTGTGCTTACCTCCTCTCTGGCTTTTCTCTCAGCCTCCTCCTGCTTCTTCTTCTGCTCCTCTTCCTCCAGGATCTTCCGGCGCTCCTCCCGCCTTTTCTTCAGTTCGTCCAGCTCTGCCGCCGCCTCCTGCTGCTTCTCCTTCAGCTTCTCAAACTCCTCGTTCTCACCTCGGCGGCGGCGCTGGTCTTCTAGCCGCTTTCCAGCCTCGACCTGAGACCCCAGCTTTGCTTCCTCGGCATTTGCGGTCCCTTTCAAATTGGAGCGGCTGGGAAAGAAATGAAAGGGAAGGTGATGCACCATGGGTTTTCCCTTCCTGGCCAGAGCCACCCACTGCCATGTGCTCACCAGCAATGCGAGAGCCCGGCACTCAAAAACATTGCCTTATAAGACCTTTTGCTCCTTGTAAACTATGACAGGCCTAAAACATTTTCATCAGGAGTTAGTAGGCTGGGATACTACAAGGAGCACCTTTCCCATCCACTGCCAGCGAGGAAGGAGTCTCTTGTGCTTGTGTGCACAGGAGCTGCACCACCCCGCCTGAGAACTCAGGCCACCTCCATTTTTAAAAGAATTCAGTAACTGAGCTGGAAATATTCAGCATCTCATAACTTCAGCAAGGAGTATCATATCTCATCAGCATCTCTATGGTATACAGTAAATTGTTACAGTTTCACACCTCTGCTCTGCAGTTTGTCTACAGAGGAAACAGTTCCAAAAACATATTATACTTCATACAGAAAACAAAGCAATGGAAAGCCATAACTATCTCCTCTCTGTTGATTTTCAATGAGATAAATTTACATATAAAAAACTCATAGCAAAAATATTATGCCATGTTCTATGTAATAAAAGATGCAGTAATCCTTTGTTTTCAAAGGCAAGTATTTTTTATAAACCCTTTACAAACTGACAAGCATCTTTGGGGACAGAACATATTGCTTTACTTGGGGAAAACAGGAGGTAAGAGAGGAGAAAGCATCTTACAGCTTCAACAGTGTTTTAAAAACCTAAAAAGGTTCCTATCTCATCTATAGCATGTATCACTTTAACTGTCCCAGCCTATATGAACAGAAAGGTTCATCAGATCTTTTGCTGACATTTTCCAGGGAAAGTACGACTTTTTATTACGGAACTGGAAATTATTTATTAATGGCAACTTTCCACAGAAGAAAACCAGAAGTTTTCCAAATAGCTGTAATAGATGAGACAGAAAGAAAGAATACAAAAAAAAACCCCACATAGAGTTTGCATAGGTGAAGTGCATACTTTCAACAGAATCAGATAGCATCACCTAGTTAAACAATTACCACACCAGTGTTTAGACAAATGTCTGCTCCCTGAGTGCATTTAATATTACCGCTGACAAGGAGATAGATACGTAAGAGGTACCAGTGTGCTATTCACAAAAGACAGACAGAAAAGGAATGTACTTATGATTTTTTTTTTTTTTTTTAAAAAGCCTTTCTGCTCTGTTCTGTTGGCATTTAAAAAAGCTGGATATTAATGATTTCATTAATGCAGAGTGTTGCAGAGTACCACAAGACAGTACAAATCAAGCATTCCAACAATAACAATAACTGTTAGAGATGATCAGATTAGAGATGACAACATGAAGAACAAATATCATATAAATTTGCAATCTGGTAGATCACACCAAATCCTGCAAAGGTGCTCTGAAGAGCCTCATCTAGATGGAGTTAACCATATAAAACAGGCTGTAGGACCAGACCTGAGTTATCTGTGGTTTCAATATCACAACAGAATCTACTAACACAGAGTTCTCTGCCCCCACAGGACCTTACCAAACTGGATGAAATTTGGTTCTAGCATGGCATGCGTGATTTAAGAATTGTATCACTAAAAACTTATGGCAAAATAGTATAACCAAACTGATACTATTATGTGAATTCAGCTGCTGTACCTCATCTGTGCAAGTTCAACACTAAAGCAGTGGACTTGGCACTCATTTTGCAATGTGTTTACTTGGTTTTAGAAAGTCTTTTCTATGCAAGAGTGTAACATAACAAAGCAAAACTAAAGAAAAAAAAGAAGTCCCAGAGATCTGTGAATGTATGTACCCGCAGTACTTTTTCATACCTGATTTTCTAAGCTAGAGCTACAAGTATATAATACATATTTCCCTAACACCACCTTATCACAGTCCTTTTCTGCTCCAGGCCCTATTCCTGAATGTCGTTTTGCAGCGGAATCACTTAAACCATGAAAGTAGAACCACAAGATCACCCTCCATCATAAGCATCAAGTTAATTTAAGTAGTCACAAATAAGGGCTTGCATCAGGTAGTGATGTGTAATTAAAGAAAGGAACTCATGCTTTTTAAATGAAAAATACATACACAATTAACTAAAGCATTGTGAGAAAACATTGAAAACTTTATTTGAAATTTCATTTAGCCCATTCAAGGAGAAAGTGAAGAACAATACCTGGTGTTGTTAGGTGTGAGGTATGATTTTGGGTGTCCAGCCTGAAATACCTCTGATTCGGTTTGCAGAGGTACTGAGAACCCAAAATGTTCCACAAGCCTCCATAAGGCACTAAGTATTTCTAAGGATCCAGTGCATCTATCCTGCACAGGCCATGAGAAATCCCTGGCTATTTTAAAGCTTTCCTGCTTCATTGCAAGGTTGTAGCCTCTATAGCAACCATCCCAGGAACGTCACTATTTTTTTTTTTTTTTCCTCTTGGTCTCTGAAATCTCTGTCACTAGCCCACCCAGACCTGCAAGCTTCAGGCCCAAAGAAGATGCAAGAGGTCACTTCTTACAGATATAATGATATCCCTGGCAAGGGCAAATACTCAGCCCTCAGAATTAAGAGAACTAAGAACATAACTTTGGCCAAGATTCTCTTAATAAACAGTCACTCTGTTTTATACCAGCACAGAATAAAGGTTAGTCCTCAGTGACTTCAGTGCAGGTAGCCTCAATGAAATTAACAGCTACTCTCAGCTTTCAACCAATAAAAGTCAAAGGTAGAATCTAGCCTTAACATTTTTGTTTAGAGACCTCAGGTGACTATTTTGTCCTCCTTACAAAGAAGGACATTTAAAGCTTCTAGCTTATTTTATTCTCATGCAGCTTACAGGACTTCCACTACTGATTCTGCATAATCCAAAATAGCAGACAATAAACTGGCAGTAATTCTCCTTACTTTCCTCCACCTCCCAAACTCCTCTGTTTTCAACAGATTCTGGGAATCTCTGTTCCCTACTGTTGACGTTGTGAAACTAGTATTGAGATGCTGGGTGGAGAAAGAGTTTCGTAAGCACCTCTTTGGTGCTAAGAAATGAAGTTGGTTGCCAGCTTTCAGACAAGGAGGAAAAGGAAAGAAGTGGTTTGTGGAAGCCAAAAATGTCAGAACAATGTGAAAAAACATGTTACATCATATTTAGGACTTCTGCAGTCCTGCATGAGAATAGGGAGGAAGGCAGGCAGGAGGGGAGATGGGAAGGGGAAGCCATAAAATGGGGTTTTATTCTGTATTTCTCTTACTGACGTAGACAAAGACGACATAGATAAGATTTTTCTTTAGCCTCCAATACCCTATTTTATTCTTAATCCTCACCACTGAGAGTTAGCCAAGTTACGTGCTTCCTAACTAGTATCTGATATGTTCATGTAAAAACAAGAAGAATGATAGTTCCAAACAAAGCCCAACAATGTGGGGGCAGTTCATTAGAAAATAAGCCAAGAGCCTTAATTCATACCTAACAACCCAAAGAACGCTATAGCCTCTGCTGATGTTGCCAACCCAAGTCTTCTACTCCACTGATAAAAGGCTAATAAACAGGCTTCTTCCCACATTTGGGAAACAGCAGAAGAAAAACAGAAGAATTAAAAAAGGAGTGGAAACTCAAATCTACACGTTGCCACTAAGGCCTGTCTCCCACAGGAAGTAAGCAAATGAAAACACAACAAGAATATTTTTAGAAAACCATTCTCATGTTATTGATGATGTGACCCAAGTCATGAAGTAGAACAGTTCTGAGCAAGGCCAATTTCCTGCTATTCCATCTCCATCTCTGCCTGTCTTTTGGCCTTAGGCCAGGGTGTCTCCGGGGACTTTTAAACTGCACTTTATTTTGAGAAAGTTTGTTTTTCCCGGAAGAATCATGAGGGGAATGCTGAGATACAACAGCAAATCCCATCTGCCATGCACAGATTTCTCAAAGTGCCTGGAGAGCTTAACCTTTTCTTTGCCTGTGTCAATGTAAGAGAAGAAGAGATGTGGAGAAGGAAAAAAATTTAGTTTTCTAACCTATTCATTCCTGTTTTTCTGCTAAAAGGAAGAACTTCCACTCTGCTTCATGTATCCCCTCCTTTTAGCAGGCACAATCCTTTTTTAATAAACTTTTCACTAGAAATTTGTTGCCTTCATTGAATTTCCCAATATAGCCATAAGGCCAATATTTCCTTGAAAAGAAAAAGAAAAATCAAACTGTGATACAGCTTATAAAAAGACAAAAAATAGAACATTTTGCCTAGGAGAGGTTTTCACTTAACTGAAAAATCATTTTTATAGAGAAGCCATTCATTTCAAGGTTTGCCTTGAAATCAAGAGAGATGCTCTTTCAAGAGTTACCAGCTGGATTGTGCTCCATACTGATATGCAGAGTCTGATTAAAAGCAGGTGAGTAATTGGAAGTAGGTTACTTCAAGTAAAGGTTGAGATCTGACTTAAAAACTTAGAGAAGACAAGATCTGGGCTGCTGTCGTTATTGGCCTCTGTGCAGATATTAGAAATAAATGTTGTTCAAGGAAGGACAGAGCAGAGCAAAAATAAGCTACTTGTCTCTACTGAGAGAGCAAGGCTATTTACATCTGCTTTCTGTACTTCATTTTGTTACTGCAACAATGTGGGGGCAGTTCGTTAGAAAATAGGCCAAGAGCCTTAATTCATACCTACAACCCAATGAATGCTAGAGCCTCTGCTGACCTTGCCAACCCACGTTGTCTTCTCAGCTGCTACAAGGCTATTAAGCAGAGACCCAGAGATGGCATAACGTAAGCAAGCCCAGTGCTTACTTGAAACTTACCCAAAAGCATTCTCAGTAGATTTAAGTTTGGGGGCAATGAGTTCACGTTCTCCATTCTGTGCCTTTTGTTCAGAAACTCCTTTCTTACGATCCCAGATACTTTTAATTTCTTCTTTGGGTGCTTTTCCTTTATCCTTGTCATCTTTTACCTGCTCAGGAGATACCATAAATCATAGCACAGAAACAAACAAACAAAAAAAGAAGTCACAATGAGGCATTCTAAATAACAGCTGAGGAACACAGATTTCTTGGTATTATTAACTAAGCAACCGCCTTCAAAATGTTTATGTGCTTTATGGCAGAAGTAGTCTGCAAAGCTCTAAACTCTGACCAACCAACAATCTGCTGTCCTGATCTGAATTCAGGATGAAAACATCTTGAATAAAATTATCAGTTTTCTGTGATAGTTTGTTGTGGCCATGGGACGATAGTACACCATTGCTTCATTCTGCAACTGCACCCCAGTGAGGTACCCCAACCCTCCTCTCTCCCACTGCAGCATCATTCACCTCTTGCCTATCAAGATTCTGGGTTGCAAACTCTTTGGAACTAGGCTTGTTGATACATTCTTCCTACAATGGTTAGGGCACTGACGCAATAAAAATAACACATAACCTTCACCAATTGTCAAGTTTGCTTGACAAAGTTCATGCTCTTTCCAGTATCATAGCAGATGAATACTTCAATATTGCAAGAACAATGGCTAAACCACAAAATTATCTTTATATCAGAGTAAAATTTACTCTGACAAAAAGCACAGTCCTACCAGGGGCTAGTCATGGATAGTGTTATCAGACATAAATATGCAATCCTATGAAGAAGCAAATGTTCTTTCCAAAAACACTAGAGCAAAAATTCCCTCTATCCTTACAAAGCTTTGTCCTATAATTCTTGATAGAAATCAAGTATATTTAGTGCATAGATTTCACTCTCCAGTATTACTTCAGAGTTTTGAGCTTTATCAATGCCACAGATGGCCTGATCCCTGCATGCTGAGTCATGGCTAGGTACTGATAAGAGGAGAAGGATATGGGTTGATTCAAGTTATTTATCCTCAGGTAGAATTATTCCCACTCAGTTAGACTACCAGCCTAAATAAACTTTCAACAACAGCAGATGAAACATTTACCTCCAAAATAATTTTTCTTTTTTTTTTTTTCTGGCAAGCAAGAAATACCTTCTGTGAAAAATTCATATGAAGACATTTAGAAAAAAAAAATACTTTTGTCCCTTGAAGTCTGTTGCCATCCCATTTGCTAACCAGAAAGAAAAAGAAGTCCCGTAACAGTCCTGTCTGCAACACAACTGCTTTTATGGCATTCCAAGCTGCATCTTGAAATAAAAAACTAATACAGCCAACCACCCCTAAATCAAAACAAATTTCTAT
This sequence comes from Astur gentilis, assembly GCF_929443795.1. Lineage (NCBI taxonomy): Eukaryota > Metazoa > Chordata > Aves > Accipitriformes > Accipitridae > Astur > Astur gentilis. The sequence continues at coordinate 14,954,087 of NC_064897.1, forward strand.
ACTTCCTTATCAAAGAACAACTTCTGGAGATGTAGTATCTCTACCAATAAAGGGTGAGTTCAGAGTCTTCAAAGTCAAGATCCTCCTAAGGCATTGAATTAAGCTGCTGAGTGAAGTCCCGAAGTCAGCCTCTGACTTTACCTGAGGCCAGTTTGCTTGCTCCCAGAAACTGATACGATGGACAACGCCAAGGTGGCACACGCTACAAGTGAGTACTGGGTGGTTAAACTACTCGAGCGAATTTGCCAGTGGCGAGGGATGTTGGACACAACCCACAGAGGCATTTGCTCTGCCCCGAGGGCAGGCAGCGACAGTGCAGACTTTCCCTATCCTCTCCTGCTGACAGGCTTTAGCCACGACCTGGCAGAAGTGCCCTGGTGGACAAGGGGGGAGTTCAGTTTCCATGACCATACATTCTTTGGCCATGATGCTGTAACTGCTAGGAAAAAAACCCCCCATTATTACAAGCAGCCTCAAGGAATGGTTTTCTGTTTTCTAGGAGCTGGGCTGAGACAACCAGGCCCATTCACTGAGCCTAGTGAATGCCATCAGACAGTAACATCTTTTGGGTGCTCCCAAATCTGGGCAAGATTGTAGCTAGTGATCATGTTCACAGCAAAAATCTCTGCTGCCTGTTAGCAATCTCCTAACCCTTCCGTCCCAGTCAGAGTGATACCGAAACCAGCAATGTTGATTGTTGCAAGATTTCACATGCCAGGATGTCTGTGTTGGGATTTTGAGAGCATAGGATTTCCTTTGCTGAGATTTTCATCAAGACCTTTCTAAGTCTCATTAAAAAGCCAATACTTCCAGCTGTCTGATGTACTGAAGTCCACTGGGGAGGGTCATATCTCTTAGATCTTAATTGAAATCACTGAGAAAACTAATATTAAAACAATATAGTTTAAAAATTAATAGGTTAGGAAATAGCATTTCAGAAGCCAGTAGGATTTATGGTAATGTGTCTGCATTTGAGAAAACGATTAATACAGCTTGGCCTCTTTATTCAAAAAGATGATAAAACAAGATATTACAGAAACATTTCACAGCTTTTGGGCCCAATCCTTCTCCTACTAATTTTAATGCCAAAACAGAGATTGATTAGCACAGAGGCAGAAACCATTATGTCCCATTCCAAAGGCAGGCAACAGAAAAAGTACTTTGGCTTGTCTCAGTGCTTCCCTATATTACAGGCTAATTCAGCTTCTGATGAATTCAGTAAAAAGGACTACACTGACTCCAGGTGGATTATACAGATGTTATTACCTGAACGGAAAACAATTCACATGCTCTCGCAAATCTTGACCATCAAGTCAAGACAGAACACACTCAAAAACATGCTTAGCTGATTTCCAGCTTTATTTATTTATATTTTGATCTTTCTTTACACTGCTTCTTTCCTGTTAGGGTGTTATGCCAATATTTGAGAGTCAAGATTTCTAAACTCAGAATTGAACACCTTCAGACCACAGTGAATCAGTTACTGAGGTTGGGGCCATTTGGCAAATTTGATTCCTTATTTGGGCTCAATTACTTGGTGACTTAAAAGCTGTGGGCATCTGGGTCTAGGACTTCCATTTAGAGCCAACTACCATACCCAAATACCATGAGAAAAGCAACTGTTGCGGCATGTCTAGCCAAACTGGAAGCAGGAAATACCAGGAGTCTCACATCATGAGAAAGCTTGTTCTTATGAACTTTCCAGGCCACTTTTGAGAACCAAATATTGTGGTGCAGTTCAGAAAAGAAGACAGATTTTGCTTGCTAATTTGATCAAAACCTGAACTTTGAGGGCCAGATTTTGGTCACATTAAGAAAGAACACGTGCTTTTGTTGCGCAAATGCAAAAGCAAAATCGGATTATGTAAATACACTGTATTCCTTCAGGATCTTGTTCGTGATATACATGCCATCCTCTTAGCTGCATATATGGTTCAGAAATAGGCCTCATTGAATTTGTATGTCCTTGAAGGGAGGGGGAAGGAGTGGAGATGGAAGCCTGATCTTGACTTGGTTTGGAGTCTGAGATTGCCAATTTTTCTTCCCAAGCCAAGAAGCAGCAACTGAGATTTTCAAAGCTGAGCAAAACATTTGAAATTTTCAGCTTGATACACATGCAAAAGATTTACCTTTCAGTGGACGGGTATTCAGCATCACGCTAAAAGTTGGAGTCTCTTAAATTGTCTCAGCTTGAGCATTCAAAAATGGAAGCACTAAAATTGCAAGTCAGTTTTAAAAGTCTTACCAATTTCGTGGAATATTCTAGCCCTCTGGCTATGGTTTAGAAGCATGATGAGAGCTCCAGTAAGAGTTGACTGAGCTCCACGTAAACACAAGCAGGATGACTGTCTCTCAAGTCCCCCCCCCCCCCAAATCAACATTTGTGGTCAGTTACAGCCTCCTTTTTACATTTACTTGTAATATCCAAAGACTGTGCAACAATGAATATTACAAGCCAATCCTGTCTTACATAGAACTTTTAATATAATCCATCATTTTTTGCGAAGCTGTTTCCCCTGCTTTCACAATGGGGTTAGAGTGATTGTTTAGTTTTTCTAGTGCATTATTCTGAAGCATCTCCATTAGGTCTCATTTAACTCTTATCCTTTCTAGAGTAACTTATTCTAGTACTGCCATTCTCTCTCCCTGTTCATTAGGAACCTTTCTTTCAACCATCTTCATCACTTCATTTGCCTTTTCAATCTCATGTGTACCTTACTCAAAATGTGATACCTTGGATGATCAAGCTAGGCAACTGGACATAAAACCTTGTGACATGATTTGCCTTCATCACTCTCTGAGGATGAGTTAAGCATGTTCCAAATTAATCCAACAACTAAGGACCCTGGACCAGACCCTCTACAACTCTCAATGCTCCCAAGCAGCTAGACAGGCAGCAAGCTGCCTGTTACTAGATTTCTGTGCTGTGGTGCCCTTTAAGCCACATGGACCTGGCTGAACCCAAATAGATCCAAACCTCCAAGTCCCTGACCTGTCTCAATGTCTGATTAGAATCAGGGGGGATTTTGATACTTTCTGCATTGAACCAAAAGCACAGTTGCTACACAACATTGAACATGGCTCCCTGGGTCCAGCTGTAACCTGAAGAGTAAATGGTCCCCATATCTTAATTACTTACCATACAGTAAAACACCATGGCACCAGCTCCTGTGTTTACAGTGGAAATGCAATGCAGTAAATTTTGTAGATTTTCTCTTTAAAACAAAAGAAGAATCTTGGGTATGCACAGTTTATATCATGGGGCATTGCAGCTGGGGGGGAATAATTAGTTAAGGCAGTCAGGTGGCAAAAGGGCCTAGATTATTATTATTATTATTATTATTGTAAGAGTAGGTCTCAGTCATAGGGAAAAAGTTCACAGTAAAGTGGGAGGAAACCAGGGAAGGATGATTAGTTGATCCAGTCCTGAAAAATTCATCCCCAGGGTGCAAACCATCCTTGCATTATTGACTGAACTGAGTTTCCTGAAATATTTGTTCTAAGACAAACAGGACTTGGTTCTAAAGCCCCCAAAGAACAAAATACTTAAGCATTTACTTCATTTTAAGCACATAAGTAGCTTCATCCCTATTTATTTCTGCAGGATTACCCACGTTCTTGAAGTGAAGCACATGCTTAAGTACTTTGCTGAACAAGCAACTTTCAGTTATAGGCCCCTTATTTATTTTCTTATCTCGAGTTTCCCTACAACATCTAAATCAATGGTTTACAAGTTACCTGATCTTTTTTGGAGGTAGGTCGGAGATTCTCATCTGGCAACTTTTCCTTTTTAGCTTCCACTTTAACCTCTTTTTCTTCCCCCTTTGTTTTTGGGGTTTTAATTTAATTTTTTTTTTAATATGAAAACAAACATCTGTTTGTACTTTTGTTTCTCCATGCTGTGTTCACGTACCAATCCTGTGTGCAGCCACATCTCCATCATACGCTGCTGTGCCCACATCTCCATGTGCAGTTGTGCTCCCTCCACCCTCTCCAAATGCTCCCATTCCCCCATGTGGGCCTTTCTCCCTTGTATGGCATCATGCTCACATGTCCCAGCAGAGAGCCCTCTCTTGTGATTGCATTTAACACACACATTCCTCACAGTTTACCAGGTGCTTATTATATTTTGCGCCAAGATGAGTCTTCCTCCACCTCATGTGTTACTGCGTTAAGCCAGTTTATAGCAGCTGAGAAAAAAAGGCAGCATAAAAACATGCAGATGTCTGAACATGCAAGGTATTCTTTGAACGATGGAGTGAGGTCAGGCATGTTGTGCACTGCACTATTGGTAAGCAGAAGTAAGGAGCTTTATTTTTTAAAAGAGAGAGCGAGAGAGAGCACGAGTATTAGTCATTTCAATGCAGGAATAGATCTGTGAGGAAATTCCAATTCAATCTTTTTTTTTTTTTCTTGCATTACATTTCTCACAAACCACAGGTGTCTTTCTTTGGTGCAAAATGTTTACTGTACCTGTTTTCTTAGGAAAGCTGCTTGAGGTTTTTCCTCTTGTACTTTCTTCTCTTTTACCTGTTTATCTTCTATTTTCTTTTCTTCCATCTTTTGTTTTTCCTTTAATTTCTCTGCTTCTAGCTTAGCCTTTTCTTCAGCTACCCTCTTTTCCTCTTCTGCCTTAGCCCTTGCTCTTTCCTCAGCTGCCCTCTTCTCCTCTTCTGCTCTAGCCCTCGCTCTTTCCTCAGCTGCCCTCTTCTCCTCTTCTACCTTAGCCCTTTCTATTTCCTCAGCTGCCCTCTTCTCCTCCTCTGCTTTCTGTTTTTCCTCAGCTGCCCTCTTTTCCTCCTCTGCTTTCTGTTTTTCCTCAGCTGCCCTCTTTTCCTCCTCTGCTTTCTGTTTTTCCTCAGCTGCCTTCTTTTCTTCCTCTGCTTTTAACTTGTCCCTTTCTTCTGCCTCAAGTTTCTCCCTTTCTTCCTCAGCCTTTTCCTCATCCCTAAGCTTCTCTTTATCTACAGCATCAGTTATACTCTGCTCCCCTTCTGGCACAGCATTTGTATCATTCTCTGCTTTGTGTTCCTCTGCATTTATAGCTAGATTTTTTGTTTCTACTACCTCTTCTTTATCTGTGGATTTTCCTGCTGTCACATCTACCTGATTTTCCTCTATGGGGACTTCCTTTGGTTTCTCCTCCTGTACCTCCTCCTTGTCTTTTTCTTCTTTTTTTTCCTCTTCTTCTCCATCTTGCCTCCAGTTGTTCCTTTGGTATGATTTGGTAACCGTTTCCGTTTCCTCAATCTCATAGCGTCCTCGGCGTGTTTCAGCCTTTTCCTCTTTCCCTGTGGTCTCGTTTTCTTCCACATTGTTTACTTCTCTCCTGCTGGGCAGTGACAAGCTCCCATCTGTGATCGTTGGGTCAAATTCCTTTTGACGTTCCAGGGCTTCTTGTAGACGTTTTTGGCGTCTCTCCTCCCGTCTTGCCAGTCTCTCCAACAATGCAGCTTCATCATCTGTTCCCCCTGTGGTTGTCGTACGCTTGGTTTCCTCTTCTGCCACACTACATAAAAGTGACAATTTTGCATTAAAAAACTCTGTAACAATGCATGCACTTAACTGTTTCTAGAAAAAAAGCTTGCTGTAACGTCATTCCATGGTTTGAAAACACAACACGTTGCATACTTCAAAATTTAGCAAAATGGTTCTGGGGATTAATTTTGGCATTTCTACATGTATAGGAATGCAGTGTTTCACAATGTCAGAGCCTGGAAAGGTTCCCTTCCAGGCCAGCTCCAACAGCCGCTGAAGTCCCCAGGAGTCTTACTGACCTCAGTAGGCACTGGAACAGTCCCTGACACTTGGAGCAGCTGAAATATGAACAGCCCTGAAAATTCACCCTCCCGCTCTGCACCCTGCAGCAGAATACTTGGAAAACCTTAGCTTGCTTTAAGGCCTCCTTCAGCTTGGCCTGAGGCATACATGGCTTCCCACCAGGCAAAATTTTTGAAGATGGTACACAAGCATGGAACTTTGATTTCAGCTAACTTCTCTAGAACAAGAAGCTACTCCTGTTCAGCAACAACATCCACAGATACAGTCCATAATAGGATAGCCTGGCAATGAAGGGTGCTGTGAGGTTGTGATTGTGCAGAGACAATAATCTGTTAGAAAACAGAGTGAGCACAGCACCTAATTTAAGACCTGCTATTCAACACCTGTAGGCATCAGGACTGGATCTCACTCTCAGTCCCTGGAGGGTTTTTGACTCCTTCAAAATTCAGCTCTTTAATTCTCCTATGTGCAGGTTTCTTCCCTCTTTCTAGCTTTTTTTTCCTCTACTGTAGAAAAATATTATAATCCACAGTCAGAAATGCTGTTGTTTTCCTATCTATATGCATTCTCCTTGTCTTTAATAGAATGCTACTGGTGCTCAGTATCTATTAGCTTGGTATCACAATGTTTATTTCTGGTCTCTTCTATCAATTGTGTTATGGCTAATGGAAATCTGGATATATTATTTGTGATTATGTGAAACTGAATAAATGATGGACAGACTGGAAGGCCAGCTCTGCCCACTCAGCTTGTGACAAGTAGCACCTCACTCCATAAGCTTTTCTGCTCTTTATAGTTGTATGACCCTGACAATGTCAGATGAGGGCTGAGGTCTAGTGCTCACATCCAGGCACCTTGCATGCGTGTTTCAGCTGCAACTTGAGGCCTGGGTGCCCACAAATTCCATGTGCCTTGGCCCCATGACACCGTGGCCCCTGTAAGCAGGACAAAATATGTGGAAGTTTGTGAGGCCAGATGCAGTCATGCCTGAGGGAATTGGACAGCAGGATGCATCAGAGGTATTTCCCTCCATAAGCCCCAGCTGAGTTACCCCATAGACAGCCCTGAGGCCACCCTGGGAATGGGTCGTGAGCACAGCCTCAAGCCCAACTTCAGTAATGCTCCCACCCCACTGTGTAGACACAGCCAGTGGCACTCCTCACAGTGTTAGGTCCTCTTCAGAGCAAGGATGGCCAAACCTGGTGCTTAAAATTTAAGTAGTAAACCAGACCTTTTCAAGATACTTCTCTACTCTGAACAAAAATAACTGTTGGCTTGTCAGTAAACAACATCAGATATTTACCTGTTTTGGGCATTAACTTCTGATTTTTCCGTTACTTCTCCTGATAGATCTCCTTCTTCCTTTTGCCGCAGTCTCTCCTGTCGAGCCCGTCGGCGACGTTCTCTGGCAGCTTCTTCTTCATCGTCATCATTTCTCTGGTAGGACAGCCTGCAACAGAGCATTGGGGATAGGGAAACAAAGGGGCTATAGCATATAGGACACTGTGACTGAAAAATTACAAAAAACAGTTGACCAGAGCACAATAAGCATGGCTGCAGTGGCTGCTCCATATGCTGTTTAGAAAATATGCTGTGAAGTTGAGATGCATAGTTTCAAAGCTTGGTTTTGTTTTCTTTTTTGGAAACAAACTTGACAAGAGTCATAATGGAGACAGCAGCCACACCACCTGTCAGTTTGCTCCTAGAAAACACCAAGCGCATAAAAGCCCAAGCTCTGTGGCTGAGCAAACATCCTACTAGACTGCACCACGATCCTGCCAGAATGCACACAGCAGCATTTGAGCAGACTATCCCTCAAGCCCACGTAACTGAAATTGGACTTAGCCAAGCAGGTTTTCTTTAGCCTCCCCTAAATACCACATGCTGAAAATGGTGACAGTATGCTAAAGTCGAAAGACTAGAAAGCAGGGAGACACAAGTACGACACCAGCTCTCAGTGGTCAGTTCTGAGTGCCAAACATCTGACACCTACAAAATTTTTGTAAGCCCGGAGCCCTGCCAGGCCAAATCATACAAGATCACTGCTGTGATGAAAGCCTACAGCTGAGAACCCATTGTGTTCATCTAACCCAACAGATGATTACATTTAGTTTCATCCTACTTGAAAAGGAAAGCAAGACATTACAATCCTAATAATCCTGTGGCCCATTCAAATCTTTGCTGAGGTGCATTATTACTGTGTGAGATAAAGCAAAAGGCCTGCATTCCTCTTATCTTTTTGTGCATGGAAAGTGAAATAGGAAGCTAACACGTGCCAGACCCAGTCAGGACATTTATTTACTTTGCTTACAGCAATGGTCTGATACATAATGGTTAAGAAGTCCCCCTTCCTTGCGTGGCCATGCATTTAAGTTACAGCTGTGCACATAGAGAAAAAAATAGCTCTCCGCCAAGTAAAAACAAGCACAGTTAAAGCTTGCATTTCAAGGCATATTTTAACATTAAAAGCAACTAAAACATTTTGATTTAGTAATGTATGAGACTCTTTGGATCCAAGCTTCTCCCATCACCTTGTTCCAGTATTACTTTTCTCTGCCGAAAGAAGGGTGAAAGTATAGGTTCAGCAGAGATTCAATTATCCCAATTTTGCTTTAAAAATTAAAAATGGAAGTTAAAATCCCAACATGGCTGAGCCACTTGCCAGACCTAGAACAGCATTTTCATCCTCACTGCACTGAAGGATTTGATTAGCTACTTTCATGCTCCACTTCAAGAGCTTGCAACCTTTTCTTTGTAGAAACAGCTCCTCTCAAAGAGGGTGAAAACCATGAGCAGCATGGCCATAAAGGATCACAGTAGGAGGGAGAGGAAGAAAGGAAGGAGACAAATTAAAAGCACTAGAGGTGACACAGGGAAGGTAGGGAAAAACACTTCCTGTCATTTGTAAGCAATTTAAAGGGGGATCAACATTTCATTTAGGTCTAGAACAGAAAGCATATGAATACAATAATAAACCAATGGGGTCTTTAATTTGCAGGAGAAAGAGACTCTCCGTGGAATAAAACTGCATTAGACCACAGAAAGCCCACTCGTTAGTAAGATGTTCTGGCTGCAAGAAGCCTATGATCTTTTTAGCTCTGAACTCCAAATGTAAGGGCACAGGAGAGGGCATGCTGCTCTTAGCCTGTGGCAGCTGGATAATGGCCACGACTGAGTTGATTCCCAGTGTCTATGGGTCAGGATTTGTCTTTGCAGTGAGACCACAGGAGGATGAAGTAGTTTATCCTGCTCTCTGTACCCACACAGAACACTCCTACACAGCAAGGAGAACAACCGCTTTTAAAAGCCTCTTTAAAATGCCTTTTTAAAACCACCAGTTGCTCAGACAACTAAAAAAGGAAAGAAAAAAAATACCCTAAGCAAAAAAACTCCCACAAAATGGTACCCATTAAATAAGTCAAATGAAAACAGATATGTATTTCCTGTCCTTGGACTTATCACATAGATCATCTGTTAAGAAAGCTGACAATCCCATTCAATATCCTTTTAAGTACATCCACTGCATATCACAGTGGTTTCCTACAGCAAGCAAGTACACCAGATATGGGCTCCACCCCTAAGGATCACCTTTAAGTATTCAATTCTGTTCACCAGCATGGATGCATGAAACATCCCCAATAATCTAGAAACAGTCATATCAACAACTAATAGTAGTATTTTATAGATCGGTATTATGTTTTCTTTACAATTATGTTAACGCTACTTCCCAGATTGTACTTCTACAGGCTGTTTTGCTTGCCTCGGAAATACAAGCTTTGCTGGAGTGGGCCTGACTAGCCACCACAGACTGACAGAAAAGTAGGCTGAAAATGCAGGTTCGGGTCAGCTATGTTAATTAATGAGTGATGGCCGTGGTGTGAGCAAACTGACAGCAGGATCATTTATGAAATGATTCAACAGTCACCCTAACTGCCATCGACTTTCCATGAGAAATTCAGTCATAGGAAAGATGGTACAACGGCCATTTCTGCCCATGAAAAATACAGTCTTCTGACTACAGTGTTCATCCTACCATTTTCTCAATCCTCATGCACCGAGTTCGTTCACCCTAACTTGGCTGACACCTAGAATCATAGAATGGTTTGGGTTGGATCACTCTCTTTTCCTTGGTTATCTAAGGAGCTGCAGCCTCCTCTGCTGCCTAGGGTGTCAAACTAATTTCACACAGAAAGGCAGACACATCAATTCATGCACCCTCCACTGGGAGTGGGAAGACTAACCCTCATTCTCCCACTGTTACAGCTCTCCCTAGCTACCTGTCACAAGCAAAATCAATTTGAGAACTCTTCAGAGCTTGTCTTCCACTTGCCTACATCTTTTGACATTCTTTAGACAAAGAGTAAACAAATAATAAAAAATATGACTCCAAGATTTCAGCTCTGTATATCAGACAGATGGAAATCTGATGTTCCACACTGCCCTGTGTTGTTTCTCCACCCTTGGAGAACAGCCTTGCTGCCCAGCAGGCACACACACCCCACAACTAAATTAAACTAACCTTATATCCATTTGTCACCTTCTGCATACTATTCAAAGTCTTTGCAGGCAAGTCTGTTTCTACGGTTAGCTGTTCCAGCTACCTCAGGCAATGAGAGCATGGCACAGTGTGATCTCAGACGTATGCCAAGCTTTCTGATACACGACACCTCTTATTAAATATTCAGATGAAAAGATGATGACTTGGAAACCATTTCTATACCTTGTTACCAAAGATAACACCCTCTTGGTCTAAATGTCAAATAAAACAAACAAAAAGGAAAAAAGCAGAGTGTTGGCTGCTTCTCCTGTTACCTTCTCTATGTTTCTGATATGAGAAAAAGCAGCGTAACCTCTGCATTATTGGTAAGTTGTTCTGGTAAAGCATTAGTGCTGAGTTTATCATACTTCCCACGCAGCACAACTCAAGTACAGGAGACTGAACATCTCATCTATGTGAGAGGACATTTCCCACCACGCTACGCAGGGATAGCAAGTAACAACAGTCATTCTGCCCTGTTGAGTGGGTAGGACAGATTTATATCTCCAGGACTGAAATACCAAACCTGCTGAAGTCAACAACAAATCTCCTGATTATTTGAGTAAGTCTAAAACATTACCCTCAGACTGAATGGGGGACTTTACAGCCTTGAGTGCAAAATAACTCTGCTGGATTGGAAATATAGGCGATAAGGCCACCTGCCTCAGAACTTCTTCAGAGAGGTTCGGCACCCACTCTACTTTACATCAAGCACTGAATTTAAATAAAGTTATAACCCAGTAAGAAACTTGGTAATAGCTAGGATGGTTATGGGGCTGAAACCATTTCATACAATCCAACGTCAACTGTTTTATACTTGAAACCGCAAATCAGTTCAAACATTATCTAAGGCACTTTGGGTTTAGAGTTTCTTGCCCAGTACTACTACATTATTATCTGAATTATGACAGCACTGAAATTTCCTGATCAAGCTCAGGGGCTTGCTACAATAGGCATTTTATAAAGATAGGGGAAGGTCTGGTCCGTGTTCTAAACAGTGTATATTCTGATTAAAGAGAAACTTCATAATTTGTAGCACTATCTGCCCTCAGTGAGTCGTAGGCTAAACTCGATGAACCTAAATTCTTTTCAATTTCTCACGGGGTAGAAAAAAATGCTTAATTTAAGCTGGATCACATTACTCCATTCTACAGGAGACAGGGAGAAAGGAGAGCTGTGGATCTGAGCTTTGACTCCATCTCAAGGCTGTCAGAAATAGGTGAAAAATTTCCAAAGAGGACAAAATCTTTTAAGATTAGATTTTTAACTTAAACATGCAGCCCAGATCTACCTCTTCTTTCCCCCATGATTCACTCAGATGCCAGTCTGTCTTCCCTTTCTCCTGCCTGCAAAACTACCTTGCATCCATAGCACTGCCCTCCCAACACATACCTCAATTAGATGCAACTGTACCTATTCAGCAAGGTCTTTCCCACACCACTTTGTTATCTAGAAGCCTTTACATCTATTACAGATTGATTTTCTCTGTGGCCCACCCCAAGATATGAGTTCATTCATCCTGTATTAAACTGCTGCACCTCCACTTGCAACCTAACCTACTTCTAAGATCTTCGCCCTTCATTACCTAACACCACAGCAGTTGAAGTGACATCTGTTGGCTTGTGTATCTCCAAATTGATGGCAGATGGAGGACATTAGTAAAACATCCTTGATAACAAATTTCACTGCCAGACTCAGGTCTATAGAAGCTGCATTTGTTGGCCTTCTGTGCTTTTAGAAAGCCTTTCTATTTACCCAGGCTCTTCCTGAAAGGATGGGTGGGGTGAGGATGGAGCCTGTTATAATACCCACTGAGGAGTGCTCTTTGTGTCACTGTTGATATTCAGTCCCATTTTATTTATGATTGCATATGTTTTTAATTTTTTTTTATTGTTCACTTAATTTGTGTTATGATAGGCATGCTTCAAAACGTGGATATAAACAACTGATCTATCTTCACCTCAAAAAAACCATAACAAATGCACATGCTTCCAGAGGATTATGCCTCTGCCAAGCTTTGCATGTCAAATGTCAGCTGTATTTTGTTCAAGTTATATCTAAAAATGTGGTGAATGGTGGGGGTCAGTTGTGGGAAAAACTGTTTCTTCTAATCATTTCTCCATAATTCAACAAGAGCTGCCAGCATTCTGCTCAGACCTGCTCAAGAAGATTCACTTTTATGAGGCAACGAGCAGAATTTCAGTCCAAAATGCTTATGCTTCAAAAAGATGTAGTGAGTGAAAACAGGGGATTATGCTGGAGACATGCAGACATGCCACCACAGTTCTCAGTCCAACGTTGTGCATGAATGCTCATATTAACACCCATATTTTTCACATATTTCTCAATTTGACATGCACCTTTTTTTTTTCCACATCGAATGTATGAGACACAAGTGGATAAAATTAACCAATGGCTGGAAATTAAACCCAGACAAATTAAAACTGGAAATGAAGCACATGTTTTTAACAGTGAGGGTGATTAAATATAAAAGAAATGATGAAGCATCCATCTCTTGCATCTCCACATTAAGAAGGATGCTTTTTTGGAAGTTATACTACAGTAAAATACCAATTCATGGGCTCATTATAGACATAACTTGGTGAAATTCCATTATCTCTTAGGTATGGAAACTTAGACTATATTATACAGTAGCACCTGCTGGACTTACACACTACAGTCTTCCATTTACAGAAGGGACATGCCTTCTCATTCTGCTCATAATTTATCTCTGTCTTACAAATATTTTTACTCTTTTCACCCACACATTCTCCAGAGCTACACAGCCTATACTCCTGAGCAGGCAAATTACCCAGATATCCACATAGTTCTCTGGGAAAAATAGAGAGACTAACACACCTTTCAATGTATTCCCTTCTCATTTACATAATTTTCATACTGTGTGTTTCTAATGTCCTTCCTTATTTTCATAGCTCCAAAGAGTTAAAGGATTATAAATTTTCTGCTGGGTAACCACTTATTCAATGGGTTAGCAGAAGAACATTCCTTCTGTCAGATCAGGCATCCTTAATGTCCTACCATACCTTTAAAAGCCTTTCTCGTACTTTAAACATTGATCTAAAATACCCAAAAGATAAAACAATACGCATTTTAACAACTAATTTTTTGTTTCCGCTGAGGAAAATCTTTAGATTATTTACATTGGTTAAGGATCTGGCTGTGAGATTATTATGTTTGCATGACAAAACAATTAATTATGGGGGAAAAAAGGTCTTCTGAGAGGTCCAGCTTGTGTACATTCTTCTTTATGATTTCTTTCCTTTTGATGTTTTTGACATCTAGGTTTCTTCACAGGTACGGAAAAAGTAGGTACACTCATCCCTTTAACAGTCCGATTCTAAAAAACTAAGGTGCCAGCAATCCACATCGAAGAATGAAGTAATAAAAAGTGATATGCAAGCCAACAACCACAAGGGAAAATGACTCCATACTGACAACAAAAATACTTGGTGACTACCAAGTAATTCTTGCCAAAAGTAGCCAGGGATTTTATTTCATTGCTGAAGATGGCACTGAAGCCTCTAAGACAGATCTCGGCTTCCCAAATTACTGGTTTCTGCTGAAAATGTAAGTTTCAGTTGTGTAGATGCCCAGGATTTCCAAAGCCTTGTCTCATTTCTTGCAGTTCCCTGCTCATAACAGCACTGTTCCTTTGGTTTTAGATTCAAGCCCTAAAACCTGGGCCTTGCAGTTAGAGGCAGTCTGTAACATCACTGCGTCATTCTGCACAAAGGCAGAATGACTCATGCACGCGCCTATGTTTTTTTTTCTTTCCTCATGGCTGAAAACTGATGATCTGTTTCATAATATGAAATGCAAGCAGATTCTCCAACCACATTCAAATAACACTGGTAAATCGCCTCCGCGTACCTCAGCACAAATCACATGCAGGGCTGCTAACATGAAGGGTAAAAACCTTCAGCTACTGAAACAATGTCAAATTTGCCTCCAACATATTATATTTAGATAAAAGCGCTTGTTGGAAATGTCCCAGGGAAAAGCACGTAATTCTCTCAATATGTGAAGTCTGTAATGCTCTGCAGTTTTACTTCATCCACAATAGATTTGACACTGACCTGTCAGTGACCAGTGTGGTATATTTAACCTGTTTTAATTTAGAAGTTACACATGAAAAGAAAAAAAAAAAAGGGCAGAAAACAATAATTGGCCAAGTACCTTCTAGCTGATAACTATCACTTTTTTAGTGCTTTCCTTGAAACTTAGCGGAATTCACCCAGAAATCTGTTTCCCTGGTGGATGACAAACATGCAAAAAAGTGTACAAAACAAGCTTACTTTTTCAAACTTAAAAAAGTGGGAGAAAAACCCCAGTCACTGTGCATACCACTGTGGTTGATGTGGTATTTGTTGACTCCGTAGCAAATTGCTTTCTGCTTGCTGCCACCACCTCTAGTTTCTAGTGCTTTATTGTATATAAAATCCAAAATAATTTATGCCACAGCCTTATCCAGTAATATTTCAGGCATATGACTTGAGAATAATGGGCCTTTTGCCCAGCTGAGACATAAATAACGACTTACAGGATTCACCCCGGAATATACAATCCACAATTGCTACAAAGCCAAATCAGAAATTTTCTTTCTTGTGGTTTTGGGCCCCTGTACTCAATGTGCCTTTCAAGACACTTTTATACCTCAGGTTGCTAGCTTACTGAATGTACGCAAAGTTAAAAACCCTAACCGACATGACTAAGAGATTTAGTCAAGAAAGAAGGAATTAAAAATGAAGACAGACATGAGCATTTGTAATTTAGAAAAGCTCCCCTGCATATTGAGAATTGTGGTCTTCCTAGAAAATATGCAAGAGATTTGAGGAATGAAACCTACATTTTCTTTACAGGCACCTTTAGGCAAACTAATGTCTCCAATGTGTCATGTTCAAGTTACAAAATTCTGTATTTCCTCCAAACATCTTTTTAACACATACGAAATTCATGTTGCCATCTACGATATCTATCAGAGATCTTTAAATGAAGGCAAGGGAGGGAAGGAAGGCTTGAGGAGGACTTTTGTTATTGGGCCATTTTCTCATCCTACCTAGTCATGTCATTAAACTATGACAATGAGGTAGGTATAGGCACGGATGGACACCCCATCAGACAGCCTGTGGGGAATCTGGAGCAAAAACACACAAGGAACTCTGCAGCCTTATGGGGAAGAACCTGAACAAGAGCACAGGACTGTTTTTCATGGCCCAACAGCAATTTTTCTCTATATATATTTTATAAGCATATATATAATATATATATATTCTCAGCAATGAATTCTTCTTTCTATTTAAGAATAAAAAATTCACATCACATGCAATATATTTTTTCCACCAGAGGCTGGAGTGGAAATTGTGTTGTCATTAGGAAGTGGAGTTTTTTCTTTTATTCAAGCACAATAACTACAATCCATTTCAAGAGGATTCCAATTACTATTGTTCACTTTCCCTATACCTATAGCAATGGTCTGGTTTTGCCAAGTTTTCTGATGTAACCACCTCCCTTTAAACGCAAGAGAGTGCTGTTATTGAACAAAGCCTTATCTCCTCCAGCTTGGACTCCCAAAATGCAACTCAAAGTTGCAGATTAAGCAGAACAGGGTCCCTCTTAGTCCTGTACCTGAAGGATATACTTTGAGAGGGGTAAACTAATGAAAAAAGAGGAGGCAAAATACAATAGATTCAGCTTATTTGTTAGACTGATATAAGTACCTTCCGGCTGAATTGCACTTTTGGGTTTCTTGTACTTGGGATTAGGGTGCAATAGCAACTTCAACATTTTTTATGCCAGGCTTTTTAAAGCATCCCAGTGTTTCTTCCTAATGGTTCAATTCTGAGGGCAGCAATGGCAACAAGCAGACCTTCCAGACAAGCCTAGCTACTATAAGCAGAGTAGCTAGGTGAGCTAAAACCAGACTTACAGAACATGGTGCTCAGAGTACAGACTGCTTCCACCCTAGTGTAGCTACACCAATGACAGAAACAAGGGATATTTAGCAAGGTTTCACTATGGAAACAAAGGCAAGGAGACTGGATGGAAGGAGAATTGGCTTTCACTCCTCTGTGCTCAGTGTCCTGTTTAGCCCTATAACTGCAGCAGCTAATGTTTTCTGAAGAAAAATGTTTAAACTTTTTTTAAAAAAATATTCTTTTTGGTGTTATTTTTTTATTCCAAAACAGTGTGCTGTATCCTCCCAAATTAGCAAAGAACAAAGCTACTCTTTCAGGAAAACACAAACTGAATTATTATAAATTATGTATGTATAGCTAACCTGGAAACGCAGCCTTCAATTTCATCAGCTTCTCTACTTTCACCCTGGTTACCTGGTTTGAAGGCTTGTTTAATCCAGCACACTAGGAAATAGCGAACCCATTAACAAACCAATGCTTACATTTCGTTCCCTCCACAAAGATTAATAGGATTGCTGCATGTTAAGAGCATTGAATTTTAAAAGTAAGTGCAGGACCATGAGGATAGGTCTCATACATGAGAAGCTGCTTTAGTGTGAACTGGTACTTGCTCCACTGAATATCATATAAGGACAAACACTAAAAAAATTAACTCAGAGAATCACTGGATTGATTAACATACAAATCAATGTCAGTCATACATTCTAATACTCCATCACCACGCCCAATCTACTCAAAATCAACTTCCAGCATGTATCTACTCACTACCCACCCTGCCAAAACAAGATGTGAAATTTGAGATGAAGCATGGCTTCAGTTTTTGAAGATGACAAATCTTCTCTATGAGCAGAATCCCCTTTTGCACTCATGCTTTTTCTTCACTTGCCTGCCAGGTTTTGCAGGGTGTAATAAGGAACCAGGGGCCAGACTCTACACTGAGCGAATCCTAAGGGAAAAAAGTTCACAGCATCATGTTGATGGATATCAGGAACAACATCCACCAATAGGGCTGGACCCATCTTGAAAGGAGTTAGTTCCCCTATCACTGAAATGCAGCCCCATGTAGGTGGATCAACATGTAGGCTACGGCTATGGCTCCGTAACCAAACCATCCATCCCTGATTTAGGACTGACACTGAAACTGATTATGGATTTGAATAAGACTGGGACAGAGAACCAGTGAGGCAGGAAGGAGGAATGTGGAAGCAGGGATCCATACTGACAAATCAGGCTGATTTATCTGAAAAAAGGCTTAAAGTTATCATCTTCTCAGGGAACAGAAAGGAACATACGTTTGGGTTGAGTGCTTAAGGAATTTACAACATCTCCCTTGTCCTGGGAGTTTGATCCTTTCAGACTGGGGCTGTAGGAAAGGGCCTGGACTGAGACATCTCCCTGGGCTGGGGAGGGGAAGGGAGGAAAGACAGACAGCAGCAATGAGCGAGGACCTTCAGTCCCTGCAGGGGCATGAGAGGGCGAATGGAGAAAGGTTGACAGAGAAATATTCGGAGGACAGGGAAGAGGGAAAGAGATCTGTTGGGGAATAGCAAGGACAGCAAAAGCACCAGGACTGGGTAAGTGCCTCTGCTGTCAACATCCAGCATTGAGCCAGGTTCACACAGCTGTCCAGGGCCTGGAAAGCCAAAACACCATGACAGAATGGAAACTGTAAGATAGCGGGTCATGATTACTTAGACTACATGTCACTCAGTAACTCTTCAGCCTTGCCTGAAACGTTATGTGATCTGAAATGCCTACAAACGGTCAGAAGCCGCTATTTTTATTGCTCAATACATCAAAAGTACGGGTGTTAACATTAGCCTAGCACGGGTGTTAGCATTAGCCTGGGCTCTGTGAAGCATCAAAACTCCTCTGTATTTCCCAGTTAGAGATTTTAACTAAATGACTATTGCTCAGAGCCAGACAGGTCCCTGAAGATGTCTGCTGGAGCTTTCAGAAATAGAGCAAAGACTGTGCTGCACGAACAAAGTACAAGGCATATATTTGCACACAGGGAGCCTGGAAAAATAATTTTTCCAGATAATCATTCAGATAATCATAGAATAATCTTTTTTTCATCCACTCTTCCCGACACAAGATATGCAAGAGGAGGACACAGCCTTAACATACCCCAGCAGACTAAATATTGAAATAAATGCTGCAAACAGGAAAGCAGCTGAAATGTAAGAGCAGAACACGCTCCAAAACAGAGTGGACTGTGAAGTCTTATGCTAACTGAAATAAACCACTTTAGGAGGGATATGGCATATGGTGAATGGGAAAAAAATTAATGAAAATCAGATGTCTCAAAGTTTTCTGGAACCGATTCACCATGCACACAACTCACGGATGCTGTGCAGGTGCAGATTTGGTTTCAAGGGAAATTCATGGCTGTTCACTTTTAACATGGACAAGCATCTGTCTCTTTCTCAGGTGTTTAAGAAACCTACTGTCAACAGCCAAGGTGATTAGGAGACATTTTCAGTGAGACAGCAGAGGAATTATGAGTGCAGATCCTGTCATTTGCTAACAGGATTAGGGGCAGATACATTCCATGCATCTCTCCAAAAGCTAATCCTGATGTGTCTTTCACCTTCATGGAAGTTAAAAAACCCTTCCATAAAACAGGCCTGTACAGATATGCAAGGTCACGTACAGCACTTTGAGCAGCACACTAATATTACAATGATTTGCAGACATCGTGTAACAGCACTGTGCAATTTAAACAGCTGGAAGTTTGAAATGCAGCCGTTGCAACTACACCCACATAAACACAATAAAATAGCCTGGGTTTATCTTTTTAATTAGTTTTCCCTTAGATATGCCTGGTTCCCCTTACATTGCTCCACTCTGATCCTTATTCCAGGAGAAGTTACTTGTAAGAATCTACCAAGCAACTCACTCTGTGTAAACTATTGGAGAAAGTCTGTGGAAAGCTGACTGAGTTCATGAGAGCTGATCAATCACACTGAAAATGCAAATCTAAAAGCCACTGTTCTTTAAAAAGGGTAAAAAACCCCTTTTCACAGAACTCTATTGTCCAAGAAAAACCTCTCCCATTTCAAAGATTCACTAATAAATTATCTACAAGTTATGTTATTCACAGAAAATACCTAGATAAAAACTAGGAAATGGAAGAAAATAACAACTTGTTTGCCCTTTAAATGCCCATGGTCTATGAACTTCCAATGGGACATATGCAGCTGTTAGAGGCATAAGACACCTAACAGAGAAACTGCCCCGTGGAGATACTGTGCCAGAGTAAGGGGCTTTTCTGCAATACACAGCAAGTTTCCAAATCACAAAAATTATGGTGCGCTTTTTTTTTATTTCAATTTCTTTCCAGAATGGCAGTTCCACATAAGGAACCAGTCTGTAATAACTATTGCAAAATGTTTTATACTGTAGCATCCCCACACAGATGAACTCTGCATGGACACAGGTTGCTGAGTGGTAGTGCCAGTTGTACTTTCACAGCAAATTATTGATCAGGTCCTGTTGGTTCTTTGGCAAATCTTCCACAGCCAAACAGCTATCCTCTGCCCTACTTGGTCAGCCTCCCCCCAGCCCCTTCTGTGTTTCATGTTCAACAGGTACAAACCCTGGCCCCAAGCTTTCCAGTCGTTGTCTCAGCTCCAGCCTGTCCAACAGGAAAAGTACTTTCACACTCCTCCCACATTGGAACCCAGGTTGCAGGAGAGGGTGAGCAGCACTAACCTGGGCTGGACCTACGAGTTCTGGGTTGCTTCCAGACAGCAGGGAGTGTGTTCTTGTTGGAGAGCACGGCATTACATCATGTTGTGATTGTCCTTGCCTCTGCATACCATGACCAAAGCACTGGTCCACAAAGCATCAGTTTGATGTCCCACAACTTATACTTTCTTTTATCTGCATTTCATCATAGTGCTAAAAGAAATGGCAGGTGAGTCCAGGGCAGCAAAGGTGAAGGAGCAAAGCAGATGGAACTATAAAAGAGAGGAGTGTGACCAACAGTAGAAGGAAAGTGAGAAGAGGCAGGCAACAAGGTGGGGAGGCTAGCGAAGGGCTGCCATGGTAAGAAAGCAATACGGCTAATGGGAACAGACTGCAAGTGCAGGCAAAAGAAAGTCTAATTCCAAATGCGAGAAGAGACAAGAGATGGTAAGTTTCCATTACCAAGAAGCAAAGCCTTTTTACCGATTCAACTGACATCTTTAAAGAAAAGGTAATTGAAAAATTCATCATTAAACACACACGCAACTGTTTAAGCCAAGGCTTCTGGTATAATCCATTACATTCCAGGAGTGAATGCAGACTGATGGCTATTTTCCCCTTGTTGTATTAGTACTTGGCACTTGCTAACTTCTTTCCATCAAAAGATCTCAACATGCTTTACAAATGTTAATTAATCCTTGCAACCCCTTCTGACTTCCACATGGTGGGTATTATTACTACTATAATGCCAGTTTATGGAATGGAAAACCAGAGACATAGACGAATGTACTACTTTTAGCCTAAACCACGCAGCAGATAAGATTCTTGCTTTGGCTGCACTACTTCACGCCTGCTCCAAAACCTGTTGATGCTACCAGGAGCTTTTCCAGCAACTTCCAAAGGGATTTGTTGCAGGTATGTGCGCTCCTTCCTCCAAGGACCATCTCTAACAGCTGCACCGTGCTGACTTCTATTGCTGTGCCTGAAAGCGTGTGAAAGCCACTGGCAGAATTGATTATCCTGGAATGTTTTTTTGCTGGCACACTGAACAAAGAGACATCCTCCCCTGAGCTCTCTTTGAGCAAGTGATAGCCTGCCTCTCCTCTGCGTAATGCCTTCTGTTGCTAGGTACTTCCAAATCAGTAGTTTACATTTTAAAGAGTTGTGCCCACTGGGAAATGGGAAAGGAAAGGAAAAAAGCTAGTTTAGCCCCAGGGATCTTGCAGCCATGTCACTGCGAAAGCACCTCAAGCTTTGCACAGGGGTCAGCATGCCTTAACACAGCCTGGTACCTTTTTGAAGCACTGGGTTGTGAACCAAGATATACTTAAGTGCCTGAAAGTATGGAAAATGGGGTGCAGGGTCCTCACCCTACCATTGGGAAACAAGGAGTTAGCTTGCTGCCAAACACTTCTGCTTCTCAAGCTTCAGCAGGTGCAGAAAGCCAACTTGGTAGGGTAGGACTCCCCAAAGGTGACTGAGAAAACACCAGTTCTACACCAGAGAGATTTTAGACCTACAGAAACTGTAGAAGACATCACATGGGAAGGTTTCTGTGCACTATGACTCTCACTGCACCCTCTTCAGTCCCACAGTGTAGATGGGACTGACCTGAATGTCAGCCAACCCTTCCAACACTGGCTTTTGCAGGACTTTGTCTTGTTTCAAAGTCAAAATATTTCCTGTCTCATCTGTACTGCAAGACAGAAGAGTGTTTTAGGAAGTCACTGAGAGTCTATAACAAGGTATCTGCACAGCAGATGAATCCCTGGAAGTAACACCACCAGAGAACAGACTTAGATTTGATCCAAACATGCCATGGTTCATCCAAGTATCCTCTTCCCAGCAATCCATAATAACTATTTGTATACACACACCAAGCCCATTGCAAGGGAGATGCAATTCAATTTACCCTTTTATGAAAGTTCTCACTGAATTTAAGTCAT
Source organism: Astur gentilis (assembly GCF_929443795.1). Lineage (NCBI taxonomy): Eukaryota > Metazoa > Chordata > Aves > Accipitriformes > Accipitridae > Astur > Astur gentilis. The sequence continues at coordinate 14,975,980 of NC_064897.1, forward strand.
GCATCCTGAAAGGCACTGGGAGGGGCCAAAAACAAAGAACTGGATAGCAAATCTATATTTAATATACTTTTGTGAAAATATCACATTTGGCAAGTGAGTATTTGGCAATGTGAATCGCAGAATATTTAGCACAATAAAGAATTAGGACAAGCATAAAAGAATTTGAATTCCTGCTCACAAAGAGTATGGCCCAACCTGTTACCACACTCAATTCACTGAGATTACTGAATAAATAAGAATATGGTAATCATCTGTCTGAAGAAAATAAACTTTAGCAGCTATGAGGTAACAAAAGGGTTTGGGGATCAGCAATCCTCCAAATCGGAAAAATAAGTTAAACCTGCTTTTAACTCAAGCTAACATGCTGGTAGTTAAAATGCTAAATATGGGATTTAAAAGACTTCATTTGGCCCCTCTGTGCTACAGATTCCTGCATGAGATGCTTAAAATCCCTCGTGCTTCAGTTCCCATCTGACTAATGCACAGGACTGTTCAGTGAAAAAAATTATCCATTTGGGGGATCCAGAGGCTAGCATGACGAGTGTTACCTACATCAATAAGGTTTTATAAGACCAGTTGGTCTAATGCAAACACAGGCATAAAACTCAACTCAAACTAGCAATTGCCTGCCAATGAGATGATCTTGGATGTACTTATGGGTGCTTCCAAAAGCTCAAGATGAGTATGAGACAGCGTAACTGTCAGTGTCAGTGCACAGCTATAAGCATATACAGTTTTTCTGGACCCTTGCCCAAATTTTGCTCAAAATACTCCCATGAAATTACCAAAGATTTAGGAAGCTCCCAGGAAGGCCCCACTGCCTACTTTCCTATGTTACAGAGAAAACTTCCAAATGGTTTTCTTCTCTATTTCAGCTACCCAGAAGCTTTTCCAGTTCCTTCTCCAATTTCTTCTCACATTCCAGGCAGCCCCTGTCACTCCTTACCTAATGGCATTTTAATGGGTGTCTCCATCTTCTTCCTCCAGACCTGTGAGCTATGCACCTTAAATTCTCCCAAGCCTGAACCTCCCTACTGCCTACTGTTGCAACACTATCAGCCTTTTCAGGACTCTGGCTCTCACTGAAATGATGTCACACGTCTTGAGAAGTACTGGAAGGGACCGAAAGCCAGGCACTAGGCACTAAACAGCAAAATCTCTGCTTGCTATAATTTTGTGAAAACCATAATTATATCCTTTTGGGGGAAAGAAAACACGTGGGTATGATTGCCAGGGCAGAACAGCACAAGAAACAACTAGCACACAGAGAATATAACAGAATCAAATATTGTTTCTTAGGTTCAGAGCACCCACCTTTCTAAGTTCAGGGGCTATAAGCATAGGACTGGCTGGGAGGTACCAAGCCAGACTTTGTCTCCTACCTGATCACTCCACAGGGTGCTGGGTGAGTTTGAAAGAGAGAGAACAATGCAGGAAATCAAGTAAGGAATTAACCCCATGGTTATCCCAAAATTACAAAGGACCCAATGCAGCTCTCAGATATGCACAAAACAGGAATATTTGTCCTCAGCTGGATGGGCTGCAGATTATTGTTAATGCACATGCTGTCAGTGGGAAGCCATGCAGATAAGGACTGGCAGGAATACCAGGATAGCATTGCTACAGTGTTAAGAGAGCTTTCTAGTATGTTGGCAAGTCTTGAGGAAAAGCTGCATTTACAGAGAACTTCAAAACTGTTTTGCTACAGCCTTCATGGCAAAGGCAACAGAGGAACTAGAAGAAAGTTAGTCCTCAGCCTTAATCTTTCTAACTAAAGTAAAAGTTTAGCTAGCTTTGGAAGCAGATGTGACCTCTGCTAATTGGGCTTTGGGGCTTTTTCAAATCCTGAGAAAGAAAACTGCTGACATGATGTGTCTGACCACTCCTGTTCCAGAAGGAGTCAGATGACTAAGGCCAAGCTGCACAACACCATCGTACACACCCAGAATCCATGCCAGTGATTTCCCTCCTGCAGAAGCGCAATCCTAAAAATGTCCTGCTTTACAGAAGAAAGATGGGTGTTACACAAAATACACAAGGCTGTTATTCAACACTAGTTTAAAAATGCGGTGCTATTTTTGAAGAAATTAGTAAGCAAGAGAACACAGTTTGGTTGGAACATGTCATTCGGGCTTTGCAAAGTATCTTATAACAGCAGCAAGAGAGAGGTGAAAGGAAAGAACTAAGAAAGAGGGAAAGGAAGCACATGGCAAAGGAGATGCTACTATAGCCCACGGGAGCTGGAAAGCCAGGAACAACCTGCAAATGAACAGACTATAAAGGTTCCACCGTGGCCATGTCAGTGTGTGATGATGATCCACATTTTCTGCAGATGCTGAAATGTACAGTGTATTGAGCCTTGTGAGGCTCACCCATGCCATGATGCTACAGCTGAGTTACGAACTCCACTAACCAGCCCCCCCACCCCAAAACCCCCAAAACACACAAAAAAACGAACAACAAAAATCTGTAGTAAAGATTGTGCCAGGACAGCAACAGTTGGGATGCTACAGAGTACTTGTGTAATTACACTGAAGCAACTTCAGTGCTGAACGTATTGCAGATGGAATTTGGCAAGCCAAAAATCCTGTTCAGAAACATGTAATATATTTTTATGGTTAAAAAATCTGCAGGCAATTTGGCTACAACAAACTGAACAGAAGCCAAAAACTCACATACTGTAGTGACAAGTGCACTGGTCTCAAGGACACACCTCTAGGACAGGTGTCCACATTTCTTCGGGTATCGGGAAAAGGAAAACAAGTGTACATCGGTGCTTCCACTGCTTTCTCAATTTTTTGAAATGCACAGCTTGCCAGTTAGCAGATACTTTCTGAACAAGGTTTTAAGCTGTCTGGAACAAGAATCATCTTTTTTTGTTCTGCAATACAGCAACCTTTACCTGGAGGACCCACAGCAGGAGCGGATCCTCCTAAGCAGAAGTGTAAAGCAGATTGAAAGTGATCTGAAAAAGATTCAGAGTTCAGAATCAAAACTGCTTGCACAGAGTTAATCCTCCCTGGTTGGCATGCCAGGTTCTGCTGGAGTCGCTCTTCATGAGAATCTGAATATTTCTCACTGTTGCTTAGTCAAGGTATATGAAAAAGTGGTGGATGGAAATTAAAAAAAGAAGACAACAAAATTAGCCAAGTCCCTGATCTTCAAGAGAGATTCTGATTTTGAAGAAGAAGGGCCTTAATACAAATAGGCATCAGAAAAAAACCACCTACCAACCCCCCAAAAAGTGGTTGTGCAGCAAGCTTTTGGGAGTAGCCTACTCCTAATGGTGCATCTGTATGTTTTAATGCAAAGTGGTACATCCAATCCCTGCTACTAAGGCTGTGTATTTTTCCTTTCTGCTTTATTATCATCCAAGTTTATCTTTCACATCCTTTGCCTATGGTAAGCTAACCTCAACAATAACAGGTTACCTACTCTATGGTGGGGGGTGGGGGGGAAGGAAAAAATTGCTTCACAAGTGACAGTCAAACTTATAATACTTGTAAGAAAATAAATAAGCGAGTGATGGAGAAAACTGGATGTTTAGTGACTACATTAATGTTATTCCTCCGACACTCAAAGAACCACACCAGAGCACCAGGTGGGAAGGGGGCAGCCGCTTTACATCACTTTTGGTCTCCTGGTGCAGCACAGAGTGAATTTAAGCAGAGCTGATACTTGGCTTGATATTTCAGTTACCAAGAGACAAACGGAGACTGAGTAAGGGAAGAATTTAAATACCAGCCTCTGCCCTCACTTGAAACTTTACTCATCATAACTCAGTTTAAAATCCCAGGAAGTATACTAACTTCAGATCTGAAACCTATATTTGAGCCTGGGACATGTTACTCATCTCTGGAATTCAATACGAGCCTTCAAAGCAGTTTGAAAGAAAAACAGCTGAGCAATTTAAAACATCAACTAAACCTTGTAGTTAGTACTTTTCTTCAATGACAGATTTTTGAGAAGAGAGATACTGGATTGCAATATCTCTGACTAAAGTATGATTTTTCTGACAAGTTCACAACCTGTTTAAATGCTTTAGATGTAGAACAACCCACACAGAAAACTGTATTCCAACATGCCTGCTGTTCCCTAAAAAGGTGATTACAGTATGGCACTGTTAGACTTGCAAAAAGTTCTCATTACCACATCCAGTTTGCGTGTCAGAGTGAGATTTCACGGCAATGCTGAACACTTGTGAAAAAGAGAAGGAAGTGGGGAGGGAAAGGCAAAGGGAGGTGTGGGGGAAGCCCTCCCTGACTGTCTACTCTGCAAAGGATTTGAACAGCAGGAAAGAGGAACCATGTCAGCAAATGCCAAACCAATGTGATACCTGCCAAACCGCACCTTATCCTTCTCAATCAGCAAAATTCATCCGCTGCCTGATTTCTCTTACCTCACCAATAAAGGGCTAAGTTTTTTTCCCTTATTAGGACAGTCTCCATGCTGTAAAACTCTGGCTCTAATAAGTGGCTTTAACAATATGTGCTGCACATCAGCACAAAAAGAAAGCAACTAATAAAAATAAAACACAGGAGGAGAATAAAAGGGCTGAGTCCTAAATTAAAAGGGACGACATCAGCTTAGTTCAGGCTCCAAAATTTGATCATAGATTTTATGAAATGGAGAATTAAAATTGGAATGGATAAATGTATGAAGGCTAACATTATACAGTATATAATTATAAACTTGGCCCTGCAGCTACTTATACACGTAAGCAGCCTTACTGAAGTCAAGGAGACTTTTTTACTATACTTAAGTGCTTACACGTCTCAAAACATAAATCAAGTGTCTGTACATGAAAACAGTGCAAAGAAAGGCTTTTTAATGTTTTCTTTAACAAAATAAAATGCAAAAGGAGTGAAAAGTTACAGTCAGTCAAGTCTCTGTGTTTCAATTGTTTCAACAATTGATGGAAGTGTTTTTATTGGTTGGATTTTTAAATGTATGGTTTTGCTTTATCTCATTTACTGCATCTGCATTATATAGACATGTATGCATGTATACGCACAGAAGAACACAGAGGACCTAAAATAATCACAGAGAATTTTCCTTATTCTTTTGAACCTTCTTGTTTTACTCTGAACTGGGAACAGGATGGATGGGAAGGCCTGGGACTGCAGGTTTGGCAGGAAAGGGAAAGGCAGGATCATGAAGAAGCAGGATGAAGTTCTGCCACCTCCATCCCACACTGGTTGAACACCTATGCCAACAGTGTGGCTTTGGAGGAGCTATCTGGGTTTAAGATCTGCACTAACAATGAATTTTCCAGTTTTGCTGAAGCAGAAGAAAAAACCCTTGTCAGAGTGAAATGATATGGAAAATGTTCAGGGCTATTTTAATTCAGCCTGAAACAAGATGGCAAATCCTTCATCCAAGTTTTTTTTCTTTAACTTTTTTCTTTAAAATGTAGGTCAATTTGAATCAAAAGATTCAAAAAAAGATCAGAATGTTTTATTTCAAAAAAAAAATATTGCAAAGATGCAGCTCAATAATTTCTTATTTAGAAAATGTCAAAAAAAAGCAGCACTTGAATTTTAAAAAGTATTTCCTCTTGTTTTCCTTTAGACAAAGCTAATCTCAGAAACCTGATATGAACTCCCAACCAGTTCTGCTCTGCCCAGAACCCTCCCAATTTTTCTTGGTTTTGCTAAATTTACCTTTAATCAGAAACAAGTCTCACAGTTCATTGCAGGCATTTGGATTCACAGAGAGCAGCACCAGGTTGAGTGTGGTACCTCTCACTACTGTCCTGGCTTGAGCCAAGGCTTGGGCAGGGTGGAGAATTCAGCTCCGGGTTTTCATGAAACTCTCCAGAGTTACTCAACTCTCCTCGCTTTCTTACAAAATCCTAGAAATTTGATTCTCACAGAGTCATGACTTCAGACTCAGGTGGATGCCCAAAACTCCACACAGATTAATCCAGCTTTGTTCTCCTGACACCCAATGCCTTCCTTATGCTAGAAAAAGAAAAGCATCCTTCACTAAGGCAAGAACGCTGCAAAATCTCAGAGATGTTTCCTTGTAGTCCTGTCCTTTCTCTGCCATAATGTTTCTTCCACCAAAGATAATTTCACTCAAAAATGTTTCAGCTCTTCCAGTAAATTTCTTCTGACCCACCATGACGAAAGTTCCTAAATCTAGCCACAAAATCTTGAACTGGGCATACAGTCTTCAGTAGCCACTGTCCCTGTTCGTGTGTAAGCCAGACACCAAAGCACATGTATTTCATTCAGGTGGTGACAACTAATACATCAAGAATGCTTCATATACATGGAGTATTGTTACCACAGTGTTTAACATAAATATGCAGGTCCACCACAGATAAACGTATTTGCACCAAAAACACTCACTCACCATCCCAAGTGTTTTGGACTTCATTCCTAAACATCAGGCACTGACCTGCAACTTGGATATAAACATTGGCGCTCACAAATGGACAGGACATTGTAAGAAAAGTACCTATTTCTTGGCCCATAGTACACTTGTCACTGTTGGGGAAGAGCCACTTTCAGAAATTGACTGGGATTCTTAGCTTTCAAAATGGAGACATATAGGCTCACTACAGGCTAACATCTTTGTGCATCTCATCTTTAGTTACATTTCGTCCACCTTATTTTACCTCAGTAATATAAAAAGGCTGTTACAAATTAAGGTTTCAGGCCATTGTCCACTGGGGAACTGGAATGAAAAGCATGGCCAACAGAGAAGACCAGAAAAAAGGAAAGAGATAGCTTCAAGTGAAAATGAAGAGCATTGATTTTTGGAGTAGAATTAACCACATAACATAGTGCCACCAACACTGCTGCTGTCCTGTCTGTGAAGAAGTGTCCTCTTCAACCCTTCTCTTCTCCTAACAAAACTAGCTGTTTATCTGTCTTGAACATCCAGCCAAGAAACAGAAAAGATAACTTACAATATGAAGAAAATGTTGTGAAAGAGTGAACTTCCAACAACCAAACTGCCCACAAACTGTCTGTGAAGTTTGAGCAAAAGCTATAATTTGCTGGAAGAAAACATTCTACCTGTTGGCAAAGATGACTTCTGCTTTCCCTAGGAACATGCACAGTAAACACTTTAGTTTCCAGCAAAGTGAGCCAATTCAATCCTTATACATTTATTAAGCAGTCTTTGTATTTTCAGGCCAACCGGAATGATTTCTTGGCTACGATGAGAGCTTCTGCTTTTAATTTCTAGCGTATCATACGCTAACAGGATTATATTCAGCTATTTAGCAATTACAAAATTTTCTACAAATTCTACAAGTACACTGAGAGCATAAAGGGTATCTTTAAAAGATGCAGCTGAGACGATCATATAAAGGGGCCATTAGAGGACATTTGCAAGAAGTTAAAAATCACATTGTACCTCATTCAAAACAGTGCAATAACAGCTGCCTCCTCTTCCCTGGAAAGTCTCCAGAGGGTTAATTTATAAGGATTTTAATACTCTCTTTCTTTTCCATTGCAATCTCCTGAGAAGACATGAGCACTTGGAATGATTACGTTATGCCTCAGCCTGGGAAGGGCAGTATTTCATCATGTATTTCACCGAGCAATGCTTTGAAGAAGCCTTTGTGGGTAATGCTAAAGGTGTCTTCCTCGCTTTGTGGCCTGAGGTCACGGAGATGTTTGTTAAAAGGGAATAAATCAGTTTCCAAATTTCGGCCACACATTTGATTCCTGAGAGTCCTCATCAAAGAGAGCTTTGCTTTTCTTCCCCAAATATGCTACTGTGAGTCTTGACAAAAGAAAATCCGTGTCTGGTTGTCAAGGTGTGTCTGCTCTTGTTTAGAAGCTGCTACAGGACACAAACCTCCCAAGATACAGGAAACCAACTGTATAATAGCTAATCATGCTTCAAGAAAAAAGGATTGAATTGTTTTCAGTCAGATATAATTTCACTGACTTCAGTGAACTCACTTCACATAACATAATTGTGGGTGCTACAACATACACAAGCTAGGGCATTCCTCCCAGCACTTGCCCAACACTCCGGAGATACACCAGGCATAAAGTTAGCACACTGCTGGTTCCCTCTTTTTGCCCAAAGGGGAGTGGAGGAGAGCCTCTCTCAGCAAGGATAACCAATGATTTTCTAGTTTTTTAAGCAAAACAGCCAGACCCTGACAACTAGCTAAACTGGCCCCAATATAGACCAATGAAAGGGTCTGAAAGTCACCTCAGAGGCTGCAGCCTGGGTCACTGCACTCAAGGCCAGCTCCCCACAATAGGTATCAAAAGTCAAGGTTTCCACCAGTTATATCAGTGCTAAAGTGCCCAGATCTCACCCAGTTCGCCCTCTCCCCTCCCTTGCTTTCCCCTCACACTGGTTGCAGAGAAATTGGTGCTTCGCCACAGCTGCTCCCCGTTCCTGTACAGCAGTACGGGAGGGCTGGCTACCATGGCTTGTGGCTGTATTCCACCACGGACCAACACAAAACAAACCCATTTGACACGCTCTTAGTTAAATTACTATTTATTGCCCAATTTCTGAAATCACAATGAAGGACTTCAGATTCCTGGAAGGGACTTCTTGGAGGGGCTGAGTTTCAGAAATCCCTGAGCTCCCTCTCCCTCCAAGAGCACAGGATTTCATGCTGGAAACTCCAAAAACAGGCACCCAGAAATCCCAGTTGCATTTCAAAACCTCTCCCAAATTTTAAACAAAACCCTGATATAAATCACAGGTTTTTAGAAACATAGTAGTGTCCTGTTTCCCACCCCTCAACACATAAAGCAGACAAATAAAACAACAACACAGGACCCAAATAAAGCAGATCATTTCTTTGGCAGTATTACACAGGCTAATTGATTTTCTTCTCTTGCTTCCCTCCCACATTCAGGGATGAATGTGCCATGAGGACTTTATTTCCTCAGTGAATTAAGCAATCTGAGTTATGCGAAAGTTTTCACACAAACTATGAAACTTCTGCAAACTTCCCATTAACAGAACTCCAATTAGCAACCAGTCCTTCCAACATATTCTTTTGCCACTGAACAAGGCAATTTAAATTCTGCAGTTCAGGTAAGAGAAATGCATAAATGCAAAGACTTTTCCTTTAGACAATAGAGCATAATATAGCAAACAGAGGAGCAAAAGAACCCGGTCTGCATTCAATGCTTTTTCTCCAGTTCAACCAGCTTCCCAACTTGTTACACCATTCTGTCCCCCGTTCCCATTGCCACCATCCACCACTTCCTACACAACACCAAAAGGCTAAATCCATACAGATATCATAATAAATCGGCAACTCACTTGGAAAGGCTTGACAAGTTCTGCCTGCAGTATGATCTGCTGATCATGTCTGCAGCGTATGAATCAGTGCAAACTGCTGCCAGCTCCAGGGAGCAAATGGACGGATGATCAGGGCGTGGAATGAGATAATAAAAATGCCATTATCCTTTCAGGCATGCGAGACTCAGTGGATGCTCTTTCCACCCCACAGGTTAACCATTTGGTCCGTCCTGTAGCTCCTGTAATGACACACTCTATTTGCCTGTTGTCAAGCTCATTATCTATCTTATATCCTCCTCCCCTCCCTTCACCCCCCTCTGTTGTGTGATCATATGATTATTATTTTTTTTACTGTATTCTCTCTAATATATCCTCTTTGCTATATCTGGGACCCCAGTTACAGAAATTCCTGCAGATTTCTCAGTTGCTCAACTTGACCAACAAATGCTCGCTTCCCATTCAGCTTTCACAAGACAAGCTTCTGTTTAGCAAGCTTGTCTGAGCACCGAGCAGCCTGAACACTGCACAGAAGTGCCTTCACAAGTATTTGCTTGTAGGAAAGTCACATTCCAGCCTGCCGAAAGATGATGAGGGGAGAGGACCCAAATATAAAACCATGGTCCAGGAAACAGTCCTCCTTTTTGATCGTAAATCATTGCCTAAGCATTTTGCAGGCGCTTGCATCCAGTCTAACTTGTGAAAGGTCAAGCTGGATCAGATAGCTCAAAAGACTGGAGGGCTGATTGCCAAACAGGAACAAATCGGGGGAGGTGGGAAGTAGCTGCAAGCTCAACTGCAGTCAAGGTAAGACCATCTTGTGTTTAGCAAAGAGATTAAAAACAGGGCTGGAGCTAAAGCCAACCTAACAGACTCTCCTCAATGCTCTTCCGTCTAATCCAGTGAACGAGGCAGGAAATATGAATGCAAACAAAGTGATTTAAATGGAGGCACCATCAGTTACCACGATTTCACATGCTTGGCTCTCCTACCCCTTTAAGCCCGCATATGTGAGTAAACTGAAACAGCTTACTGTGCAGTCCTGCAGCCATTCCACCCCAGGCTCTGATCTTGTTAAACCTCATAAATTACAAGAGTGGGTGTGGATGGATTAGTACTCCAAAGGGAAATCTCTACGGCAAACTCGCCATTCTGTGGGAAGGAGTGTCTAGGTTCAGTAGGTGGCACTCTTACCTTGGAGCGAGCACTGAGGTAATCCGCTCTGCACAAAGACATGGAGAATGCTGCCTGTCCAAGGAGGCATCAACCTTGACAGTTTGGTTTTTTATTCAGAGCTTGCAAGAAACCAATGGCTGCACATTGCTCGGGGCACTGATACTCATTTACGTTCTGCTCAAATCCTGCAGTCAATAAGTGCATTTTTTTCCTCCTCAAAACTCCCTCTACAGTTTCAAGGAGATAGATTTTCGTGAAAAGGTAACAATTCTGTGCTTTATAGATAGGTGAATGATTCCCATGCAAGAATGTACCGTGCAAGCTCAGGGGTTTTTGCACACTCAGAAACAGGTCTGCGATATCCCAAGAAGTTGCTACTTTTTCACCTACACTTTCTGCAGATCCAGCCCATTGTTCTAACGTACATGTAAAAAAACCATCTTTTAGTGTATAAAATATACAGGAATTCTGGTCTGGAGCAAGGAAGGGCCGATAGTACTGATTGCGAAGGGAGAAAAACATGGATTCCATTTCTGTCACTGCAGAGACATCTGCAAATGAGATGAGGGTGCAGCAGGCAGGCCATCTCCCTTTCTTTTACTCAAGGGAAAGAGGGCATGTAAAGCAGTGTGAATGCGTAGAGTCCTTAAAAAAGGCTGGTGAGAAGGGAGTCATATTTGCTTTTCCTGGAAAATGCATTTCTACTACTACTACTAGGGAATTACAGAAGCAGAATTCTTCCCTCCGGAAAAGCATTAGTTAAACAAAGATTGTACCGCTGTTCTGCCAAAATGTACATTTTAATCAGATGCCAGATGTAAGAGTTGCTGTTTATGAAACTATAAACTGGGTTCCAAGGCAGCCCTACAGATTTCTAATACAGGTCTTTATTTACTACTGTGTCACAGAAACATTTTTTTTTTCCACTTGAGTGAGTTCTACACTCTTTTCAATCCATCCTAGAATTGCAGTGCTCACAAACAAAACTGTTTCCACACAGGATAAAAATAAAAGCAAATTGACTATCCTTTAAAACATTACACTCTACATCTTCGAAGAATACTTCCAGATTTTTTAAAAATCTGCCCCTACTGTCATGCAGATTCTGGCTGTAGATGGCAAATCTGACCTATTTGTTGGGTCATTAGCAACAGGGGAAGCCTCTTGCACTTGTAGTAGACATCAGAACTGTTTTAAAATGTCCCCCTTAGACTAGAACAGTCATAAGAATCCCAATTTCTTTTTCTTTGCTTTTCCATATAATGTCTTGAACTATAAAAGTCTGGAGGAGACCTTCACTCTAGATGAAACACAATGATTCACATAGTCATCCTATTCTTTCTTTGGAGCAAGACTTCTAACACCAAATTGCATCTTCTTGCCCATACCTCTATAGCACTATTGAGAATAGATATTATTTGCTTACTGACTGAACAATAAGCAACACAGGTCACGCAGGTCTATCCTCAACACATGCGTCATCTTTGCCTGCAAATGAAGAACTGAAGATAAATAAGGTGAGCAAATCCCATTTCCAAAGAGTATCAGCCTTTCTGCCCTTGCCAACAACTGCTCAAAGCACTCTGCAGGTTGGTGTCCCACATATTAATTTTTAATTTGACAGCACTAGAGTTGATTTTTTCTTTTTTTCCCCCATCCAGAAATTGCTACAACCATGATTTGTCACCCTTGCAAAGCTGCAAGATCAAACGTGCAATTCTGGACACAGGCATGTTAATCCACTGTGTATAGGCAATGAGCATACTGCTAAGCAGACCTGGGCTAACCCATCATATGTGCAGCATACTGATGCACTGGTGAGTGCCCAGGAGGCTTCACCTTCAGCTGTCCTCAGAGCTATGCCCATCATTTAAGTCATAAGGCACATTCAGCTGCAGAACATCACTGTTTTAACAAGAGCTACAGGGACATTTTGTGATTCAGGTTGCAACACAAAGGAGGGTTCCGCCAAGGCCAACGTGTGCAATGCCAGGCATTCAGCGCGGACTTAGTGGCTCCATAAGTTTACAGCAATGCAGAACTGGTTCTCCAGAAAGAGGCTAACAGCCAAGATTTTGCCATGCTTGCAACCCCTTTAAAAAGAAGTGGGAGGCGGATCTGAGTCAGTTATAGATCCTTGCACTTAATAATCCTTTTATTATTTCAAAGCCAAATATTTGTTGTTTACTTCAGTAACCTGAGAGGGATACTCTTGGTACACTGTGGCCTTGAGGTGAAGATCTTGCATATGGAGTAGGAAGAGGCAAATCACCTTCCCCTAGATCATTTCAAAAAATTCACATGGGCATCTAAAGCATGAAAAATGGTGGGGGCAGGAGATGCATGTCTCAACCTGCTTTCCTTGTATGTTCTGATGCTTTAGAGATTATTACTTGGCTCTAGGACACCAAAACCCCCAAGGAAGACACTAGAAAGAGAAAAAACTAAGTAAACAAACCCTAACTAAACTAGGGCACTTGAGAGGTGTCTTTCACAACAATGAACTCAAGTCAAATGGCTCTATAAGAGCGTAGGCTCATCTATTACAACAGTGAAAGGAATTACAGGGCCTTTCCTAGCTTCTCAACATTAAAAGCAGCAAAATGAGGAGGATAAAGGACACGAGAGCTTTCCAAAAGGAAATTATTACTGGGAGGTTCCAATGTCTACTCATACGAACAATAGGAATGTCCAGAGGTCATCCAGAGAGCCAGTTAATATTTTGTTTGTTATTTTTACTTTAACCATTCCTGCATGCAAGGCAGAGTTTTCAGTGAGCTGATCACAACAGCCCATGAATCCTTTTTCTCTTAAGATTATAGTGAATTTAGAGCCTGACATAGGTACACGCACCATCCAGACTATGCCTTTCCATATGTAGCCTATTCCTTTCTATACATGTTTGTCAACAGCAGATTTGCTGTGCTGCCTACTGTTCTTGTCCTGTTATTCAAATACCTTCATGGTTTTTTAGCTTTGTTTAGTCCTTTTCCAAGCTGAGGCAGTTTTAAAATGGGCAGGCAAATAATTTACAGAAAAGTATCTGATCCGTTTCAGAGACAGTATATAGCTCATCCTGCACCGCCTCTCCTCTGTGCCACTAGTTTCAAATAAGTAGGCAGACTTGTAGAGAACTTTGCAAAGCTACTGGCATTTTGCAAGAGAAACAGAACTCTGTTTTTTTATGAAAATCTATTCTAATGACATTAACATCTGCTCCTTGTTTGAAGAATATTTTTAACTGTTCCCTCCCTGGGAAAATTAAAGATGCCACAGTTTCTTTCATGTTCTCATGGAGTCGACAAACCCTGTTGGGTTTTTTTTTAAGGTCTGTTCTGAAAGGCCCCAATACAGTTCACTGCAGGGAACTCAGTGTATGCATCTCACAGGGCAAAAAGCATCTGCATTCACCCTCCCATGAGATTTCACTCTAGGACACTAGCATGTGAGCAGGGACTTCATTTCACAGATGAACAACACTTGGCGTATTAAATCATATGCAGTAGGTAAAGTCTGGCAACCCATACATAAGGTCTTGGAGTAAATCTCTTGAGTACTCATAAAAACAAGGCTATGTACTTCATCGTCAAATAATGCTGAACTGTCTCTTTCTATGTTTGGTTTTGGGTTTTTTTCCCATCCAGTTTTACATATCTCAAGTAACAGAGATTCTGCCTTTTCCCACTGGTAAGTCTTCTGCACTCTTACAGGGCTCAGCACTAAGAAACCATCCTATGGCTATGACATCTATTCCTCCCCTTATATTTTAACTGTATCCTCCAGTTATATCTAACTGGATGCCTATAAACAGCAGCAGTGCCAAAAATTTTAACATGTTCAGTGAAACCTCTGAGTAATACTTACCCAGCCATGTAAGTGCATATATGTATTAAAATACATACTCAGGTTGGAATATGTAGTTTTGGGTTTGGACATTAGCATGTGCAAATCATGGAGTCACATGCAAACAGAGTTTGCATGCTCACATGGATACATTATCATGTAGCTAATGCCTTAGCAGACAATAGAACTATTTGCATAGACAAGTTCTGCAGGATTGGGAACACAACCCTGTACATCAAAATGCAAAAGCCTGAAGCCTGAAATTGTAAATATTTTCAGTAATGTACTTCCAGATCCTGAAGACCCATACAGAGCCCATGCAGCACTCAATCCTATCTGATGCCTGCTTTGCTGGGACAGGCCAGCCTTGGGTATCGCAGGCAGAAGTTTGGTCCTCTGCAGGGAAGAGAATTTTCTCTGACTATCCTCAGTTCTTGAGGTATTGATATTATCCTGCTTTTCACATGGAAAAGTTACTGACTGCATGTATGGCTGTAGCAGTAAACAAAAACTCTAAGACAAGTGTTAAAATGATATTCCAAGGAGAACTTCCACTGTAAATTGAAACTTGATTAGAAAAACATATCTGCTGGTGTTTGCATTCTCTATCAGTTACTTATGGGGCAATGCACAATCCAGAAATGAAGCAGCATAATATTTCACGGGTGTGATAGACTATTTCCACCACAGCATAGCTTTTGTTTTATGTCATGTTTTCACTGCTTTCAAATAAACACTAAGATCCAAACAATAGTCTCCATATAAGAGCCAGTATATAGCTACCTTCCGGTCATTTGAACAACTGTGATGGAGGAAACCATATCAGAGAAGCATTCACAAAGGCTATCTTTACCTCCTCTCCCTATGCCCTGGCACTGTCACTAGCGAGGGACAGACTCTGGTCCCCTCCTGCTCTGAGCAGGAGCCCATTTCTCTCCAGCTGCCAGCAAAAGCAGAGAGAAGGGCCACCGCTTCCCCATTCATTCCGCACCCATTCTTTTGTGCTTTATGCGTTTCAGGGACACATGCCAGTTCTCACAGCAATAAAAAGCAATCTATTATTTCTGGCTGGCCAATTTTTAAATTTGCTCTCTCATTTATACCTGAACTGTAGCTTGCTTGGAGCAATAACTCTATTAATAAATTTCAGCTTTAGCAGCATGAAAGATAGTACTCAAAGCCCAGAAAACCTGCGACTGGACTTGTAGGACTTCTGCTTACAGCCTTGTAGGATAATACTTGCAGAGTCCACAAAACTGAAAGCTGAATAAGCTGCCAATGATGTAGATGCAAGTTCTCTCCACCCCAGCTGTTTCTGGCAATAGTTAATTTCAACAACACTTTCAACAAGTTTTATATAAAATTATTAATGTTATTTTTAATATATTAACAGGCATACTCCAAACATTACTATTCACTTCAAACTTAGCCACAAAAGCCAGAAAGAGCCACAATGTGGTAGGTGTGATACAAACATTGAGGATAGATGCATCTCTAGCCAAAACAGGTTATGCCTTGATTTTACTGCTGAGCGGGCATGGGTAGATGCCTTAAGCCAAAGCTCCTTAACAGAAACCCCAGTAAACAACACTAAACTCATGAAGTGTGAAGCGTGGGATCTATGTGCCCTTGTGTGCCACCACATAACAGAAGGATCATCCACTGTCTCACTTCAGTCTGAAGCCATGGTGTGAGTCCAGGCTTCAGGCTTGATCCTTCTCTGCTGGAAGAAGTTACATAAATGTGTGCACAGGCACACACGCACGTAGCTTTGGAAAGAGGAGAGCATTTCCTGCTGGGCCAATTTATGGAGACGGTCCTGTACCAAAAGCTCCTATCTTATGATACTTTGAATTTTACTGGTGAACAACTTCCAAGCCCCGGTCGGGATCTCGACTTCACAAACAACCCAATAAACTCAGCTAGCAAAAGCCATCCGAATTCCACCGAAGGCAGCGACTGTTCAACAGCTTATGCCACTTGAATGGCTCAGAGGTATTCAAAACGCAAACCTCCGCTAGAAATACCTAGTTTGGGCCTTTCATACCCCTGCACTTAGTTTAAAAATATGAAATTAGAGCCTCAGACGAGGACCCTGCCTCGTGCAGATTAATGATCAGTTATACCCCTGTCTGACTGGACTGCTCATTTTTAATATCTGGTAACGGCCCTTAGGTGTTTTGGAAGGGGCTTTATTTCACTAGCTACACAGGGATTACCGACTAACCGGATGCTCCCAGGAACTTTCGGAGAGCAAACAGTGTCAGTTTATTTAATAACTTTCAAAGTGAAACTAAAATCTTGTCCAAATCATGTCTCCTCTGATTTAATTAAAACACACCACACATACTGCACTGCTCTGTTAATCATTAACAAAGTTAATTCAAGACAGAAGATGAGTCTTTTCTTTTCTTTCCTTCAAAAGCCTCCAGCCAGTGGAAAACTTAAAAAAACATTCCTAAAAAAGACCAGTACAGTATGATTTTTGTTAGAATGGTCAACACATCGGTATGTTTCTTCCCTTTATTCTGTATTTCTGATTCCTATAGGAATGCATGTTAAGAGAGAGGGGTTTTTTCCTCTTGCTTGGCAAAATACCTTTCCCAAATTTTCTAAATATTGCCTGGTATTTGCGTCAATATGACAGTCATTGGGTTTGACAGGAATCAGATTGCTAAACCCACACAAAAATGCTTTGGAAATTAGGGGCTAGTTATACATTCAATTTCATTCAAATCCATTTTAGCAAACTGGCAAGGAGTGGATCTGAACCATCCCCATTATCCCTTCACTTCTGTGGTTCACAACAGAGGTTTCTTCAGCATGCTTATCTCTATCCTAACTTTTAGACTTACTCGCAACTCCTGCTGTCTGATAAATCTCCTTAGCACTCCTGTCCCAATACGTTTTCACTTTCCAAGATGACCTAGCAACCCAGGAAACTTATTCTCCCTGTGCAGCAAGCCTTTCCAACTTCTTCCAGGGAGGAACTGAAGAGGAAATTTAACAGTGTTAGAAGTGTAACGCTATGTGGACTGTTCAAGAAACAGGATATATCTAACATATATTTTTCCAATAGTTCTCCTTTTTTTGAAGGAGACCAAAACAAAACAAAAAAACCTCCAACAAATAGAAAACATTTCTTTCTCCACTTTCTTCAGGTCTGAGAAAAATCTAAACACAAAATCTTCCAGTCTCATTGGTACAGTTGTTATCTAATGGGATTTCCCTCTCAAATGCAACAAAGGGTCAAGGCTGAACACTTTCACAAGGCCTGTCATATCAGATCAGGACAGCACTCCATCAAGGCTGGATTCTTGCCTCCAGCCATGGCTCACACCTAATGTTTTAGAGGAAAGAAATGGGAAAAGAAAAAAGGCAAACCACACTGCACCTGGTCCATTGAGCAAAGCTCTCCCTGCACAGCAAAATTCCTTTCTGCCCCCTGCAGGCAGGCAGCTGGGGCTCTGCCATGTACAGGCATTGCTGTCTGCACTGCAGGGTCTTAAAAAAAAAAAAAAAAAAAAGTAATTTATTGCAGGGTAATACACATAAAAGGGTATCAAGGAGTTAAAGTGAAATCATCATAAATGATCATTATTCACATCACAGCATGTACATTGGGACACAATGATCTGGGGACTTAAATTACTCCAGTGCAATAAAAGACCCAACTATATTTTTTCTTTGTTATTTCTCTGCATACCCAAGCGCTAATACTTATTTCTGTACTGAAGTACCTGAAATCTATTTTAACTTAGTAGCAACGGCATGTGAACAACTCTAAGGCACCGAGTATCTACTTCCTAGCTTCTCCTGGAAAATGGCTCTCGGGTCACACCTTACACTATCAGGATAGGCCAGGTCTAAGCAAACTCTCAAGGCCATGGTTTCTTCCCATCTACACTGTACGCTCTCAAACCCACATTAAGAGGCGTGACCTGTCTGCAAAAGGACAGTCCAATGTGCTTGAGGCTCCAGACCTCACCCATGCTACCCAGATGCCCTGGGTGGAGACAAGTGCAAGCACCATTACAAAGAGCTGCCCCAGCTCAGCCCCTCCTGAGCACAGCCCAGCACGGCCAGCAGCAGGCACCATGGACGGGAAGCCTTGGACCACAGGCCTAAACGCTTTAGCATCTGAACCGTTATCCACACAGGTAACGGCGTGTTAGGAAAGCCTCTCAGCTCTGGTCTGCTGAGCACGCTCGAGCCCCCAGGCACCTATGCGTAGCCTTGTGTCCCCCCGTCAGCACAAAAGTGTGAGCTGCTCAGGAGGCAGACCCATGGGAAGGAAGGAGAGGGGCAGCTGCAACCCTTACACTGTACATGGGTCGTTTTGTTATTTTGCTAGGTCTGTTTTGGTTTTCATTTTAAAACATCTTATACATTATGGTATCCATGAAGAAATGCATTTGTAAACAAACATCTGTACGGTGCTCTCTGTCTGAAGACAGAGTCTGTCTCAACTCTTCACCATTGTTCACAGACTTGGGAAATCATCCCCGTCAGTCCAGCAGCCCGTGACTGAAGGATGAAGCGGCACCATGTGGGTGACAGGTGAAGTCTCCAGGCTGAACGACTGCAACCTGGGCATGGTTCCCTGTCACAGCAGGGTCACGTCCCTCCTTCAAAAGCTACCCATCATCACAACAGCCTAAAGATTTCTTAACATTGATTGGAGAGATGGATCGTACAATGAGGGTAACCTCAGAGACACCTGAGCAGGGACGGAGTAGCATGCATTCCCCAGCTCTTCTTTTCTGTGGGTGTTACACAGAAGCTTGCGTGAGGACTTCAACCATGTGCCTAGGTAAGCATCCAAGCGGTTTGTCAGCCAGCTGGCTAACAGAGTGAGAAAAGCCTCATAGATTTGATAGTAGGAAAAGCGGATGTAAGTGTTCACCTGTGTTTAAGGGAAACTGATAAATACGGAATTATTTTCTTCCCACAATCTTTAAAACCCAATTACTGGACCACTCTCACAAGGATCAGCATCCCTTTACAATTGTCCTGGATCTCCCATGCGACTGCACAGTGTTCTTTGGGACTTGATTTGGTTATGAAAATACACCTTCCCCAAACTTGCACTAGCCAGTAAAGTTTTTTGACATGCTACAAGATGGTGAAGAAAGGTCCCGAACCTCAGCTGTTCTTTCACTAGGCAAAGTAACAGGCAAATCCCCTTTGTCACTACTGAACATAAAAAGCCCTTATCAGCTCTCACCAGCTGGGATGGTCTTGCATCTTCTGCAATCTGCCACTAACCAATAGTCTCCCTTTTCCATTCAATTCCTCATATTAAGATGGTAAAACTGTCAATAAGTGGCTTAAGACAAATGTAACCTTTTCCCAAAAAATGCTGACAGACTTGTCTTCAAGGAGATTTAAATAATGTAGCTATCAAAAGAATTGGTAGCGTTCCAACTTATATAGAGAAATATTGACCACTGGCTACAAAGAAAAATTATTTTCATTTTCAAATGGCAAACCTCCCCTCCAGATCTGCCAAAACCTGCAGCCTGAGCTCTAGAGCTGTGTCTGTAGTTTCATAATGACATTTTGTGCCCTGAGAGAAGGCTTCAGAGCATCACATTTTATGAATAAACTTCATGGGATGGGAAGGATTCCAGGAACTCCTCCTCCATGGGCTCTTACGGGATTTAGAGGTTCTGGAGAGATTAATGCACATGCAGTATTACAACCCTCCTCCTAAAATAAGTCATTATAAGAGGCACTTACCCTTCCAATCTAAACAACTTGCGTTTGGAAAGTGGGCATTTTCTATCATTCCAAAGCACAGGCAACTGGAGACAAACCCATTCTTAGAACACTATCTTTGCACTTAGAGAGCTTATGACCAACTTTTCAAGATTTTCATAGTAAATAATTAGCAACATGTCACCAAAACGGTCACTAAAAATTTTAGTTCACTAAAACTCTCCAAAACTATTAAAATCATGTTTCCAATAAACATTTCAGAGAAGTACGAAAGAGAGAAATCAGAAGTATTTTCAGAAACTTGGCAGAGTTTCAAACACTTCTAATACTTGAGAACTTTTTTTTTTTTTTTTTTCTAAAAAGGTTTACAGCTTTTTCATCACCATTCATTCATTTACACTGAAACTGCTGTGAAATTCTGAGCTTAAAACTAAGCAAGGACTTCATGATTTGGCCCTGTAGAAAGAAGAAAAATCTCATCAGCTCCAAATGCCAAGGTAGAACCTAAAAGCAGAATGGAAGCATTAAACTGAATTTGTTGCAGTCTGCCAACAAGTAAGCTAACTATTGATGAGATGTTCTGTGATAAAGCTTCACACTTTTTTAATGTTGAAGCTCCTGAAAAGACTGTTTCAGGCTCTGATAAGCCAGATGCTATCTCAGCAAGGGCTTCTAAAGGCACCAAAGATCTCCGAAATCAATCACAGATCTTTGGGCTTTCCCAGTGTGTTTAAAAAGGGGAAAGGGAGCCAAGATGCATACTTCTGATATGCTCATTAAAGCCACCAAGGACACTGATACTTGTGCAAAGTATACGGCGTAATCGAGGCCAAACAGATCTTGGGTGGGTGTTTAATTGGTTCACATCCAGCATTGTGGCAGCACAGGGTTTGTTAACAGGCAAGCAGGCTCCTTCCTCACAGCTAGGTTGGCCAGCCTGTCCAAGGGCAACGGTGTAGCTGAAGTGGTGATGCCAAGGGGATACTGCCCACAGGACATCCTGCTCCCTTCCTGCTCACCCACGTGTCCCAGCCATCTATCCTCACATACGTACAAGGAGCACATGGCAACCCATGCATGGAGCCCACGGGGCAGGAAAACAGCACCCTGATGCCATACAGTAGGAGCTTGGGCATTTATGCAACTAAGGCAGATGGGAAATACACAGCTGGGAGAAACACTGCGGGTTGTGCGGGCTTCACCCTGCACTGTGGCTCCACAGTCCTCAAGCAAGCCCCAGTGGAGATGCCGCCCCTCAGCAATGGGGAAGGGACCACCAGCAGGTCCTGCCTCTCCAAACACCATCACGGACAAAGACTCCTTCTGCATCACGTGATGGAATTTAAATGAACATCTACAACACTTGGTATCTTATACAAAAACTGGCCTAGACCAGTTCTGAACCCAAAGAATCATAGATAGCAAACATTTTGGAAGTGTAAGAAACTGTACAGAAAAGAAGCATAGTGTGATCCTTCACTTGTATTTTATTCCTATCAGTATTATTTAAACATGCGTTCCTCTTAAATGTAATTCCTTTCCAAAACCCAACTTTGTCCACACCCTTATACTTGAATCCCAAATACATTTTTTAAAAGTGTACTTCTCAAAAACCAAAACCTAGACAATATACCTCTCAAATAACCCAATCAAATTATGGGATGTTTTCTTTCTCCATTCTTCCTTAGGAGGAAAAACATGAATAATAATAATCCCTAGACAGGGGGATATTTTTATATTTACATTTTTATAATTTACAAAATCAAAATAGGGACACTTTTTGAAATATTATAACCTTTTTTGTTATATTTTCCTCTAAAATCTTCCCAGAAAAAACTCTCATTATGATAAGACATGACATGCAAAATTTCAGGGGATACAAAATTCTTTGGAGAAAGTCAAGGGAAATTGATTCAACTGGGAAGATAAGCCTGATCCTTAACTGTGACCTGGCTACTACCGATGCACATGACAAGGCCTAAGAGGTTAAACCTAGTTCTGAGAGGAGTACGGTGCGTTTTTGGCTTTAGAAACTATACATTTAATTTAAAGGAGAGATAAAGAAAATGATCCTTTGATAAACGGTGAACAGGGTCTGGCTTTAGGCATTTTCTTATCAAGATGGCCATGTTCAGAACCCACCCACCAACATACCAGAAACCACAGTTGGCAAATGCTACGCGCAAAGGCATTTCCTGCGTTCTGACTTTCTAGCTGAGGGCCAGATGCTTCATGATCCTTCCTTAAAAGCACAGTTAAAGGAGTGGGTGTTCAGAGCCTTGCCCAATCTTACACAGTCTATGTAAAGACCAGGCGGCATCCCAGCCATATGCTCGGCATCAACCAAGCAGTGGTTTCTTCCCTTATTCTCAGGAGTTCCTTCCCCTGGTGAAGAGAGGGCCAAAAGACTACTTTTTCTACCCATCATCTTATAAGCTACAGTTTATAACCTAAACCTGATAAATTAAGCAGTAATTATTGTGGTCCCCATCAGCGTGATGTGCCAAAATATCACAATGAAAGGAAGAGCAAACATTATTTAAAAAAGTAAACAGCAGCTGAAGGGCCTAGAGAAAGCATTGTGGTTTACTTCAACCTACAGCATGCTCTACCTACACCACTTCCAACAAGTTACTTCCAGCTTTCTCTGCTATTATTTTTAATAAACTAAAGGATAATTACCTATGTGAAATTCTAAGTGAGGTAAGTGCTTTTGGAGAAGTGAAACACTGTTTCAAAAGTAGGACTTAGAACCTTATAAAACGGTTTTCTGTCCAAAAATTTCTCCAGGCAAGAATTGTGAGTTATAAAAAGTATTCAGTCCCTGCCCAACAAAACAACCAAAAGCAAAACAAGCACAGGCTAGTAATTTTGAGCCTACTAATACTGAATAAAGAAGGGTAGCTTTCATCCAGAGGTGAAACACACAAAGATCAAGTGCAATTTGCATGTGCAACTATCAGACAGATCAGAAATAATCGTATGGTGTGGCTGGCTAGAGATATAACAAGTTCTTTTCATGTACATATTCATGATCCATGCTTATAAATAGTAGCCCCTGCACATACAATCCATATTACTTTGTGTCAACCTGGCGTATGTCATTGTACATGCCTGTCTACAAAAGTCAAGCACAGAGCAAAGGAGAAAAACCTGTTATGATATGAATATAGCTTCAACATGCCAAAATCAGACTGCCAGAGCATTCTTAATTCTGCAGTCTTGGCCCTATGCATTACAGTCCTTTGCTACCTGATGAACCCAGATGTACGCAACATGATGAATTGGAAGAACCAGTAATAAGGGAAAGTCACAGCTGCAGACGTTATTCCTCCATCCATTCTCTTTCCATGGCAGTGTCATTTAGGGCAGTTCTTTCACAGAAGTTACCTCAAAACAACAGCTTTTTTCCTATAGACCTTAAGACAACACTGGGATGAGAAAATAATGCAGTCTGAACAGTGATAGACAGAGATCTTGAAAGCAAATGGGGAAAACCTATCAAATTCTTTAACAATATAATTAAACTTCTGGTAAGAAAACTAGGAACTCTACATGGAAAAAACCTAATTTGTTCCCATCTTTTGAAAGCATCTAAACCTTGAGATCTTGGCTGCATATGGTCACAGCCAAGCAGAGGACCCTGAGAACTGCCTGCAATGAAGAGGTCACTTGATCGTTACTTATAAGTGTCCTCAGCTGTGGGAATTGTGCCACTGAAGTAGGATTAAAGGTGACAGGACCAAGATCTAAACAATAAGCATAATCTTTGGTACCTTATGTTAAGAACCCCTCCATCTGCTTTCTCATAAGAGGCTTATACATGTCATATAAATTCAGAAAAGGTCCATTATTTAAAATGATCTTAAACATTTCATTTCTCTATACTCTGCTTTACCTTTCTTCATTTGTGAACAGCTTACTCAGAAATACAGGCTGCAAAACACAAACTGTTGGAGTAAATCAAAACAAATTACCAGCTATCCCCTTCCATGTGGTGTGGCTCTTCCCTAAAAGACAGGCTGGATAAAGGCATTTCCAATCCACCTCTCCTCAAAGCCACGATAATCAGTCAGTTGCCATGCCTTATTTCTACATGTGCACTACTGTATCTGACAACAGTCCCCCTCAAGAACAACATACTTAGTGCAGGTAAAAAAAACCCCAATACATCTCACAACTTAGCACACTATTTGGACTATTTACCAGCTGAATAAATTTATGATACTAAAAGGTTAGCATACCTACACACACAGACATTTTATCCCAATCAGTCCCAGAGCTCATGTTTAAAGTCCACTACCCACTCTGCAGACTCAGACTAAGACCTAAGAATAGCAACTGGGTTTCTCCGGCTCTTTGCATTCGTGGCAGGAAGAGCAATGCTGCCAGTTGCAGCAAAAGAAAGCAGAGGGATGGCCTCATCACCCACAAATATGCACATCAGCTCGAATGCCGCCAGCAATGGTATGGCTGAGAGCAGTCCCAGGTAGATCAAGTTCTTCTGTTTTGGGTGATAGATTTTATCACCTTCCCAACAGCTAGCCTGAAAGATCACATAAAGGATTTTATTAATTCTATAAATTCCCTTTATTCCAGGAAATGCAGCAATTTCTCTTGGTCTGTTTTAAGAAGGTGTTGTTGATGGTGAAGAGTAACAGTGAAGAAAGTTACTCCAGTTTGGTCTATATTCCACACCCAGTGGTGTCAAATCACCTTGCAGTAATCAGGTGCTCCAGCTCTTGTCTACAGGTCTATTTTAGCCCTGGTTTAGACCAGCTGTGCTCCTCTGACTATTTATCGAGGCAACCAGATGCAGTCCACACACCCAGCACGTGATTGCTACCTCCAAATGGTATTCTCAGAAACAAACATCACTTCATGTCTCTCTTCCCCGTGAAGCTGGATGACAAATGTACCCAGAGTAAATATTCTGAGAAGTGCACCCAAACCTGGGATCTCAAAGAGCTGGTTGTGTTCATTCGTTTTCTTATATCTGCAGCAGAAAAAGAACACC
This sequence comes from Astur gentilis, assembly GCF_929443795.1. Taxonomy (NCBI): domain Eukaryota; kingdom Metazoa; phylum Chordata; class Aves; order Accipitriformes; family Accipitridae; genus Astur; species Astur gentilis. The sequence continues at coordinate 15,000,974 of NC_064897.1, forward strand.
ATCCTTCCCTTTGCTTCTTTAGCTCTTTTTTTGACTAAAGTACTAGCCAGACAAACAGACTAGTTTATGATGATATTATTTCATCATCATCAGTTTTTTCCCCCATCTCCCCTATACTGATCTTGCTCCAGCCATACTACAGCATGAAAAAAAAAAAAAAAAAAAAAAGGAAGCAAGAGTTAAACAAAGATTCTTAAAGTACTAACAAAACATTTGGATTCAAGCTCTCGTTCATGCCCTTTAAAGCCATTATTTCAAAAAAAAACGTTTATGCAGCAGAGGCATTTCTCTTACACATAAAAATTCTTGAAAAACAGGAAAAGGAAATTAATGCTTCCTTCAAAATTAACCACTGTTGGCACAGTCTTGAGTCTGTTACTGTGACACTCTACTGTGCCTTTACCTTTGTCCATATTTACAAGATCCTGCATTTAATTTTGAAGTTAAGCTACCCATAAGTTTTGAAGGGAGACTAAACCCAAGCATTTTTACTGATGTGAAACATGGTTTTAGTATAATTTTTAAATTACCATCAAATTACACAGAACATTATAAACAAATGTAGTCACCAAGATTGTATTTTCAGAATTTAACCAAGAATGTTAAGAAATTTGCAATGTCTCCCCAATGCACTAGGATGGCATAGCCAGGCATCCCTTCAACACAGACCAGTCAGCAAAATTTCTTTTGTTCTGGCAGTGTTTGTTCTCTAGTAATTTCAATCCACTGCAGAGTATGCTGTCACCTTGCTGTATTCAGACTCCCCACACCTTATGCCTCTTCTAGGACACCTTTGCAGTGCCAGAAATCATGTGCCCCCCATACGTTCATCAGTGGAATTAAATAATGCTTGTTTTGATCAAGACAGGCTTAACAGACTAAAACTTAACTCTAATCTTGTGCAGATTTCCTACAGAAATGCAAGGGGGCACTTCAAAACCATTCAGGCCCCAACACAGCAAACCTCTTCAAAACTTCCTTAAATCCTGTTGACAGCAATGAGCATGTACATGTTCAAGTGTTGTAGCCCACATAGATGAATTAGAAGCCACCACATAAATTTTGAAGGCATCCTTACCAGGGAAAACATGGTAATGGTGCTGACATTTCATGACACACTGCAATCCAAAGATGCACGCATCTATTTCTGCTACTAAAGCACTGGTATTTTTACAAGAGTAAAAGGCTCAATCTGGATTAGCAACAGCAGTGGAAGACTTCTAACAGACTTCTAGACTGTGCTGAAGGGACCATTGCCGTGTTGGCAGTGGGAACACAAAGGATTGCAGGCATAACCACACACGCTATTACATCTCATCCTAAAGAGATATCACTAACCAGGTAAAGGACTTCTCCTTCCCCTTCCCCATACAGACTGGGCACAGAAGAATGTCTGTAGCACAAATTCTTACCCCGCAGCTGTTACATCAACCATTACCAGCCCTAATTGCCCTTGAAGACTCTAAACAAAAGGTTTGATCAAGCAATGGCTATATTTTGCGAGCTTCTACGTGTTTGCTGAAGTCACCTTTAGCAAAGAGCTATGCGAGACTGACCCCGACAAAGATCAAGCCAAATCCAATCTTTGTGCACCTTCACTGATGACAGTGTCCCCAGGCAATCACATCCTGTGTTTACTGCGTGGAGGGGAGCCCATAAGCAGCAAGTGAGCTCTTTGTATACAATGTACTTTTCAATACTGAGGACTTAGTTGTATTTTCATGTCCAGAGGACCATGTCTCACTTGAACAGGACGTCCATTTAACAACAGGTTCTTCTTTCAGTGAAACTGCACCAAATTCGTTGTCCTGACACTCTGCAAAAATAGTCATGTATGGCCTCACAATTTTCAAAGACAAAATACATTCCTATCCACCCTGGATAGAGAACAAAGAATATCAGGTAGAGAAAAATACGAACAAAGAAAACACCGAGAGTTTTACAGCCAGTCAGCTTTGTCCTAGATCACCATGCCTCCACCCATAGCAAAGCCACCAAAGGAACATTAAAGCTTTTCACCTGATATGAATAATTCCTGGGAGGATGACTGTGAACTAGAGATGGAAGACTGTGGTGCTGAGAAGGCAGTGGGGAGGAAATAGAGGGAACACGAGAATTAGAGCACAAAACATCTCTGGGAAGACCCTGTACCCCTACAGATATGCCAGTTTTTAATTTCATGCCACTTTGGATTCAAAGTCCCTTAAGAATATGTGTAGAACAGCAATATCAAAGAAATTCTGCAGTTACAACGTTGTCCCTTATGCTCCGAGAGAAGAGCCCAAATGCCTTTTACTTCTACCTCACAACTAAAAAATTTAAGACATGAAACAACTCAATGCAATGGGCCTAAAAATGGCGTCGTCTTTCATGGATCAAGTCTCACAAATTATGTGTGCAGTAGAAAAATCCTGCAAAAAATCCTGCTTGGGCATTTTCATTTCCATGAGCGCAGTCCTACTAAATGAGACAGATTCTGTTATGATTATTGTGACCTTGAATATTATGTAACTGCAGTCTGCAAGAGATTTTATTGTTGAAAAAAACTTTATGTAAAAAAAAAAAATTAAGCTACTAATGTTCATGACAGAAGGAGGAAATTTGATCTAGTCACATTCTAGACAACAGAGAAAGGAGAAAAATACTAGGATTGTATAAAGCCATGGTTTCATCAGATAAGAAAGGCAAGGTAACTGTGAAAGAAATCATTTGACTAAATCCCATAAACTGAGAATGTCAGAAACTTGGTGGTCTCCAGCCAGGTTTTAGTGGACACATTATACCTGGCAGCCTTGAAAGCTAACTCAGCAAAGTCAGGGCTATGGCACATGCAGAAAATTTCCATTCATGACACACCCTGCCATCTTTGGCCCAGGAGTGCGAGACATCAACATGGCTGCAATCCATCACCTTTCTTCTTGCTGACCTCCAATGGTTTCTGGCCTTCCTGCTGGAATAGCATGGCCAGTATTGACCCTGGGGTAAGGCATGACATGGAGTCCTGCATCCATCCAGTTGCTACTGTTCCCTCTGGGTTTTGCCTGCCTAGGGCAGGAGTCCCCCCAGGATAGCCGAGCTTAGAGCATACTCATTATTGTACTTCCCAGGGCTCTTGCCCAGATGGATCATTGATGGTTTTCAGCAAAGACCCTCCAAGACTACAAAAATCTGCCTGCGGTAGGTCATCAGCTGCCTTTGGGCAGAAGATGCCAGCCCTTTTGCCTGTCTGCTTGACATATACCACAGTTTCTCCAGCGAGATGTATCTAACCACTCAGCCTCTCTCCAGTCACCAAGCAGCAAGCATGTTTCCCTAACTTTTACATAGTCTTGAAGGTCAAATTTTCTGCTTAGTAGTAAAAGTTTAATAACCTGTGATCTTCAGGCAAACAACATTACAGATGGGAAATTAAGCCCTGATCTTTGTGAACATTACATTGCTCACTCGGTAGGTGACATCCAGGTACAGTCTGCACCAAAAAGGGTTTGCGTGAGTTTTCCTGTCCTTTCAATTTCTTTTCTTCTCATTAGCACAGTGAGTGGGCTGTATGGCTACCAGCCCTTGACTCAGCCAGAGCAGCATTTCAAAACTGCAGGGTATGTGTACACATCTACCTACATACTTGTGGCAAACACAAATATCATAGCCACATTAACAGTAACAAGAGCTGTCAAAAACATAAACACGGTTCCCATGAAGTCAACAGCACCATTTTACAAACAGGGTGAGTTACAGGCCACAAATACTATCCTTATCAACTCCGCAGGGAAAGCGAGGCTTGAAACATCCATCTTTCGCCTCCAAAAACACCACCCCTTCTCATAGGGGCTAAAAGGATGCTCTGGGGCTGCTGGCAGTGACAGGGATCTTGAGTGACATTTTCACAGATTGGCTTCTGTGGAGCCCCATTAGAGATCAACAGAGATTTCAAAGACAGTCTCACAAGGTATTGAAATACCTTTTAAAATCTGACTCTCCAGGCACCTAATTTTCACTTTTCAATAATTAGCTAAAACTTCATGCTGATGATCTAGGTTTCCCCAGTCTAGAAGCTACCTAATTCCCATTGACAGTGAGGCTTCACATGTGTCAGTCTCTTTTAAGATTAAAAACAATATTTAAGAAAAAAAAAAAAAGGCCTGACTAGATTGAACAAATATTCATGAGTCAACTGTGAATTCCTCTCAAAGGCTGCACTTCAAATTGTGTCCGTTTATACCTGCTTTGAATCTGGACAACAGTCTACACAGCACTTTCTCTCAAGTTAACACAATATTTGACAATTTTGTAGATTGCAATTATTTATTGGTGAGAACAGGCTTAGCTAGGGACCATATTTTGAAGTTACAAGTATGGTTCAGCATAATTCTTTTTTTTCTTTTTTTTTTTTGGTCAGCATTAACTTGAGTATAGGTACAAGTAGCAGCTCTCACAAACTTGCCAAAAAAGTGGAATACTTTCTGTGGGAGTATAAAACAGATTGGCCACTGTTATTCTAACAAGCGCATTAGTTCCATGTGCAAGAGAAATAAAGTGCTCATTCATTACCCAATTTGCGGTGACAGCCTAGTGAGATATCTCGTTTACATTCTGATAGCCCCATGAAATGAACTGAATTCCCACACAGTCGCAAAAGGCCAAAGTTAGCATTTTCCTTAAAAAAAAATAATAAACTCAAGTCTGCCTCTGGAACAGATTGGCTGTAACCTTGAACCTTAAAGGAAATGAGAGGGAGAAAGAAAGAGCAAGGCACACATCACAAGAGGGGGTGGGGAAAAGCTAATGGCACCAGGAATGGAAAATGTGGGCATTAAAAGAATTTCCTATTCTAAACAATGTGCAAAGTTAAAAATACCTTCTCCTGAGATTATCCTCAGCATAAATACTCATGATGGCTATTTATAGCTGTCTGGTAGCCTACGACAAAGATTTTTATTCCAACAAAGGAGCTGTATACAAATGCAGGACCTGTTTAAAGAACTATTAAAATGGAAAATAAACCACTCTTGCGTCAGATAGCCATATTGGTACCTGTTTCCAATGCAGTCTAAACATGGTTTTCCTCGATGCTGACAATTGAGCATTAAGTACTAAAAGAAGGGAAGAAAAAAAACACTTGGTACATTTATCACAAGCCAAATACCCGTTGTCATAAAGGCCAACTCCTAAGCACCCACAGGTGAGGTGCTGAGCTGAAACAACGTGTGTGCAAGTTGCTCAACACCTCCATGGTTGCCCAGGGGCTTCCACACAGCAAGAGCCCAGAGCTGGGATTGCCTGGGACAACCCAGCGATGGACTGTGCCAGGGCCCCCACGTGAGCCAGGCACTGCAGGTACAATCCTGTACCACTGGGAAACCATCTGGGACAGAGTCATGTGGCCAGCAACTCATCTCATGAGAGATGCTTTAAAAATTTATTCTTTTTCCTAGTCTATTCTTCCACTTTTAAATCTGGGGAGGGGGCTGAGAAATAAGTGGAACATGTTTAATTTAGAAGAAAACAGAACCCAAAGCACCGCACATCTTCAGAAAGGTGAAGATGGCCATATAAAAGTAAGCAGTCACTGGCTCACATGGAGGGTTTTGACCCCAGTCCTGGGAGTACTGAGTGGTTTTGATGTTCAAAACAGAATAGGAACAGAGAGGAAGGGAAGGATAGCTAGTGCTCACATGTAGAGCTTGAAAGAAAGAGGGGGCTGATCACTCCTAGTACTCGCCAACAACTTCCTGGTTTGGTTGCCTTCAGCTTTCAACGAGCTAAAAAAAAAAAAAAAAAAAAAAAACCAAAACAAAAACACAATTTGTGAATATACTTTTGAAATCCATGGGAGGCTTTGCTGAGATAACTCATGATATCAGATTGCAGGTACTGCTGGTCTGTTTTTTTAGGGCAGGGTACACCTTGATAGTAATGGGGCAAGAAGCCTGTACCCCCACCACCTGTGTGTGATAAAGTGCATGTGTCCCATTAGATGGGTCTAACAGGGTGACCAACAGCCCACTTTAACTCCCCCCAGGAAGGGCATCCCTCTTTTTCATCTCCTGGTCTCAGGTAAGCCGTTGCTTGGGGTGCAAAGGTACATGAGAGAGATCCTGCTTTGTCCCTTTCAGATCTCCCTATAAAGCTTGTCTTTCAATGCAATCACTGTGCCTAGGTCACATTTGCTAATGACTCCACAGTTAATTAGCTTAGTTGTGACCACAGTTTGCATTAGCTGCAATTGCCTGACTGTATGTTCTGCCACTTCTCTATCAATCAGCTGTGCATACCCTGTGTTAATTAAGACTGCAAGAATTTCAGAGCAGAGGCCTTTCTCATGACTGCATTTGTGTAAGGGACTTTGCAGTACAGTTCTGATCGTAAAGTTCAACTAATGTGTATTTTTCAGCTCAGCTTTGGTTTGGCTCCTTCAAGTTAAGATCTGAATTAAAAAGAGACTTTTAAAAGTAATGATTTGGACTGAGTTGCAGTTCAAGAAAAGAATAACAGCTTAAACTAGTTTTGAGTTCACATTCAGTTTAAATCTTTGGTGCTGGTTTCTAATTTGTGACTCTAGATAGTACTGAAACACCACTGATTTGAAGTTAAGTACACCTAGCAGCAACAGAGTTGCTAAGCATGATTTAGCTAATGCAGAGGAGAGAAGCCAAGCAGCAATGAAAATCACGTTGCAGCAGCGCATGTTTCACAGTGATAACATCGACCCCTGTGCCCTCCACCAGAAACAGAGAGCATTTTGCCCTGCTCTCCAGCCCTCTCAGGACACACGGTTTGCAGCTTAGCACTAGGATGGAAGGCCTCTACCCTTATTTCTAATGGAACAATTTACCACTTCAGAGAGTGTTCTCCATCTGCAGAAAACCAGAGCTGCTCATTGACACCTTGCAGGAAATGTAGAACTTTCCCTCCTCCACAATTTTATCTGTAAAAAAGGGTTTGGCATAAACTTTCCCAATTTTCAGCAGTCTTTTCTAGCTCACTGTCACCAAAAGCTTCTACCAATACAGGTTTTTATGAAAAACAAACATATAAGCATTCAATCCATTTTTTGTAAGGATGAAATCAGTAAGAATTTTGCCCACAGAAGGAGTAACAAACAGGAACCTTTGCCTGCCTGAATAAGACAACCCTCCTTCCCTTGCATACAACTCTCTGTGGAAGCAGAGGAAAGTTAGCGCAGCAAAATAAGCTGTTTTGAGACATGGAATTTTAATGGTAGTTTAATCTATTGCACACAGTTTAGCGACGTAATGAGGAGCCTATAAACCACAGAAGTGCTACAGACTGACATCCACATTTCAGTCATAGTATATGGTTTTAGACACAGCAACGACCACAGCTAGATAGTACAGTATGTTCTATTCTACCAATGGCAACTCAACAGCATCATCTACATCTGACTCTCATTCTTTCTGGTATCCAGTATTATGGCTTTTGGAACAAGATAATAACTATTATCCCACCCCCTCCCCAATTCTGTGGTCAGCATCTCACTACTCCTAGCATATTTAATTGATAAATAATGGGGAGCGGGGCTAGGGAGGAGGAAGTCTAGCAAATGGAGTTGAGTTACATAGGTGACTTTTTTTTTTTTTTCTTAAAAGTCTTCATTTATTATCTGTTCACTAAATGTACAGGCTCAACTGTCACATTCCCTTCCTCTGCATAAACAAGGTTGCAGGCAGTTCTGTGCCTTCTGAGACTCATACCACTCTTTATTAAAAGGTGAAGTTGCATTTGCCCTAGTTTATGAGATGCCCAAAATACAGCTCACAAGCAAACTGCAGAGCAGGCTGCTCTGTAAAAAAGCTCACAGCTGTTCTCTTAGAGAGACGATTCTGTCCTGTGGCTCAGACATGACTTCTATTCCCAGGTCTGCCACTAAGTGATTAAAGATGGAGCTTGAGGTAAAATGTGTTATGACAGCCTAAACCCGTGATGACAAAAGCATATTTACAAGAAACAGGGACATGGTTCTGGTTTAAGGGAAGGGAAAAAAATAAATAAAAGAGGAAGACAAAACCAGGGAAAAAACCAATAATCTGATATGGCCATAGCTGCTATCCCAGATGGTGAATCCAGTTCACAAATAGCAGAGAAGTACCTTTGGTCAAAGGGTCTGGTATTGCTCCTGCCCTATTTTCTGATCGCTTTCCCAAAAAATCAGCATCATGTTTGTTAGTTTTGGCCAGAATAAGTCTCCAGATGTCTTCTACGTCCTTCTCTCACACAGATACTCAGCAACATATTGAAGTGCCCTATCCACCGGCCATTCAGTACATGACTCTAAATCTTGCACGGGCATTTGAAAGACTCTTCAGTCTACCCTCAAATAAAAGCTATACCAGGTGAAATCCCACAAAATCCAGTGGAAAAGGGCTACAAGGAGGTGCTGTTACTCCTCTCCAGCTTCTGGAAGTGTTTACTGATTTAAGAACAGAGCTGCTCTGCAAAAACCCTATAGGCTATGCAAATAAGGTCATGCCATCTCAGTGCCAGCCAGCCAACAGCTAACGAGTCCGTTATTATGAGGCTGTCAACCTAATCATCCTCTCTTGCCAGGGGAAATCATCAGCACATGTACTGCAATCTCTCCATATCAACATCCAAGTGTCAACAGTAGGTGAGTGGCAGCAATAAACAAAAGGCTCCACATCCAATTTTCCATGCAATAAAATATACATGGAGCTCTTATTAAATGTAATCAACAGAGGTGGGCCAACGTCCAATCTAAAGGCCTTAAAACTTATGGAAGAAGATTCTTGAAGCATATTGCCAAAGCTGCTTTTCATGGCTTCTCCTTCTAAAATTGGCCTGTACCAAAATGATGGTGCTAAAAAGTGTGGGCCTGGGCAATTTCTACATCATTCTCCAAATTCTGCACCTGTACCTTGGAGAAGATCTAATAAAAAAATAGGCAAGCAGAAAGAATTCATACATCCCCTTTGATAGGTTTTTGGCCATGCCACTGAGTCCCTCTTCACCCCCTATCAGCAAAGCTAAAGAAACAGCACTACCACATTACAAGGATGTTGCAGAGATATACACATTTAGTAAATAATTGACAAAATCTCAGATGCTCTGGTTATGGGGATGTACAAAGCAGCTTGTATTATAAGAGAGGCACTACAGTGCTAAAGGAAGGAGTAAAAATAATTAAAATGGCATTACTATTCCCAACAGAAGGAATCACCTTTTCAGCTAGCTTTCAAGCAGTCTCCTCTGGCCAAATTTCTTTATGTTTATGCCCTTATGCTTACATCCTGACTCCATCTAATTAAGGTTTAAAAAGTCTGAATTCTAACCAGCAAAGAGGTTATGCTATTTAAAAAGTCTTAATTTTAAACCCCTTCTGCAACTCTATCCTACCCTGCAGAACAATTTGAAGGCACTATAGAAGTGGGCCATGAACCTGCAACCCATCCCCTGTAAAAGCTGACAGTGGACATGACAATAGCTTACATTTACACAAGTATCTTTTGTATCAAAAGTGCTTTACAAACTATAAAGACACACGTCTAGCAAAATGCAGTTACTGTTTGAGTAAAAGGTGATAGCTTACAAAATCATGTACTCCAGTGGGACAAGGAGACATTTTAGCTAAGAACACTCAATGTCGCCCATAAAAATGGCACATTCTTTACCTCAGAGCAGTGAAGACCTCAACGTTTACCATATGTAGTCCAAATAAAGACAACTTTCAGAATATTCTTTTTATTGAAAACAATTGTCTTGAATACAAATGGCCCGATTTACAATATGTTGGGTAGCTGCCGGATGTTGATAGAAATTGAACACATGCTGTAAATTCAGTGCTTGATAATTAGGAAAATGTGCATGTTTCCCAAGTCTGTTTCTCTGTAGGTAGGACTAAAGGGCAACATTATGTCATTTCCCTTTGCGCAGGACTCCCTATTGACTTCCATAAAGAATTTGGCTTAAAAACTGATGACAGGGTACAGCCCAAGTTGAAGGAAGAACAACCAATAAATAAAGGAAGATGGGTTGGTGACGGAAAAGTAATTCCTAGTCACCAAGACATCTTACCAATATTTTTTTTCCAGCAGTATAATAAGGACAGGTCAGATGATCTCTGCTATCATTTATACCAATTCCTTAAATCCAGAGTAATTGCTAAAAGTACACAGCCACTGAAAGCAGGATTCAGACAGAAATGAGCGAAAGCAAGCCTTAAAACACTGAATGCAACATAACATGGAACAGCTATGAAGGTATGACACAGCCTGTTAAATGGGTCCTCTGAGTTTAACTGGGGGATAGCCCTTTCCTCCTAGATCTATCCAGCTTTAAAACATATTCTTTAATAATAGTTTCTATTTCAAAATTCTTTTGTTATCAGCAAGCATTGACAAAAGTTCAAAAGCTTTCAACAACCAAACTGCATGTTTTGTGATCTTTGCTCCACTTCTGTTCATTTATGCCTTCATCTCCTCAGAGCAAGATATTATATCCAGCAAAATCATACAGCCAACAGACTGAGAACTCACATTCCCTCCAAAGCCAGCATAACCACAAGCATGCAAGAGCTATAATGATATCAAAGTCGGTACATCAGGATCTCATTGTAAGTATGATGTGAGCACGATAGGTGAAATCAGGATGGAGCCAGTGAAGCAACAGGGAAACAGATGAAGAAAGTTAGACTTTTAAGATGTGAGTCACCAAAACAACACCTTCAAGCGCTTCTCTTTTCTCAGTGTCAGAGCTGGTGACACAGTTAAAGTCTTTCATTGTTTTCATGGCTTATTAGGTACTGCATTAGTCCATCTGACAATAATCAGTAAATGAAAAATTAGATTACAGACCCATTGAATATGCCTAAACATTTCTGGTTTGCCTTGAAGATATATTTTCTTCATTCAATGTATATATATCCTGTACATATATTCAGGACTGACAAAACACAATGAGATTTTCGTTACTTAGTAGGGGGGTTTCTCATATTAAATTAATCACTAATGTAATCCTTCTTTTTAGAATATTGAAATGACCTATCCATACCATGATAAATTTTGGTGAGAAATAAGACAATAACCCTGAAGGAACTTAAGCAAACCTCTAGTATAAGAAGATGATTACATGCTAATGAGAGAAAAGACTCACTAGCTTGTACAAGAGAGAAAGGGGGGTGGAAATTAAACATTTCGCTTAAACAAATTAATCTTGTGGCATTCCAGTACAGACAACCCCTCCAGCCATCATAACTCACTGGTTTGAAAAGGTCATTGGTACTCTATCCCATTTTGTTGGGAGAATGAAAAGCCAAATTCATGCGCCCTTGGTATTGCTGTGGGATGACCTGAACCCTGAAGCCCTACTGAGGAGTTTATTAGGGGCATTTTTTACAAAATATCAGCCAGCACATGCACACATACTCTGTACATGGTATTCACAACTACATCCTGCAGCCACAGTGAGCACAGCAATAGCATCACTACAAAATACACAGCAATTCATGTTCTGCTTTTTCCCCCTCTTTCTACATTTCCCTACCCAACTATTTCTTTCTCCTACTTCTTAGAGCAGGCTGAACATGTGGCACCAGACACATGATGCCTGCACTCAAAAAGTAAGCTGCAGTGGGAAGCACTTTGTTATCCATGTTGCTGACCTTCAGAGGAATACCCCACTGTGCAAGCTGAACCATAAAAGGAATCCATGTGTAGCCAGCATTTAGAAAAGCCATCTCCTTGTCTTTCCCAGCTATGGTGCTGCCTTATTAAGACACTGAAGTAATAGCTGCTGGAGAATCTCAGGAATGTTCTGAGCAACAGTGCCCAGAAAAAGCTCGTCATTTTGTATGGGCCGAAGATGAACTTGAAAAAGCTGTAAGGACCATTCAGCTTAGCAGTTGCAGGCTAGTAAAAGAAACCTAAAGAAACCACAGTCATGCTATTCCTGTGCAAATATATATGATATTTTTTTTTTCCTTTCAATCCAGTTATAAAAGTTTTCTGCATGGCGAAAAGGTAGAAAACCAGACTGGATGTTGGGAACTTCATCTCTAGGGATAGCATGATGTGCCATACAAATGCAACAGTATAATCATCTCCTAAGGGGGCATAAGGACAAAAATCATCTGTATTATGGATAATCAGCAGGTCTTTGCAGTCTCTGCTGTGCTCTGGTCCTCTCACAAGATAAGCACTAAGTGGAAGGAGTGAAGACAGTCTCTTGCGGTAATTGAGTATCTATTGACTGCAGCATTTTTGTGAAATTCTGATAGCTAGTTTTTGCTGAACAGTTTTTGAATTCACATGAATGCCACAAAGAAATTTATGAGGTTTCTTTTTTTCACCAAAAGGTCCATTCCACTAGAAGCCACTTATACTATCTCCTTCCTTTTCTCTGTTCAAAAATACAAATGGAAAAGTTTTATTTTTTTATATTAAGGAAGCATTCTGTTCAGGTGCCAACTTGACCCCTGTGTCTTTCTCATCACTGTATTATAATGACACCTTTCAGAAATAGCCAGGATTGCTACACAGAGTATCTGGCTTTCTCCTTATCACTAGAGGGCTGGCAATTTTATAAATTAAACCAGCGTGCTCCTGTAAGCACTATCTGCTTGCTGAAGTCAGAAATTTGTTCAACACACACACACCCAACCTAAAAAGATGTATTTCTGAGAATTAAGCTATTACACATAGGAACCCCTCTTGTGGTAAGAAGCTGTATGTCTTGTGAACAAGTGTGTATGTTCTCAGTCACTCCTGCAGTGCTTTTCTCACTCTAAAAGTGACATTGCTCAGATTTTTCTTTCTAGTCTCTCTCTATTCATCTTTGCAGGATACTCCTTTGAAACAGCTAAATGTAACAGTCCAAGCTATTGCAGGAATCCAGCTGCCGGAACCAGGAATAGCCATTTTCTGACTCCACAGAGGCTTGCAGTGAGTCCCTGAGCTCTCCATTTCTTGACATGTGCTTGGTAACAGTTGGTGGATGTGCATAACATCCGATTCACCCATCTAATTACCAGCCTTCCCCTGATCTGTACCTGACCCCATAGACCATGTAACATGAAGGGATTGGAGGTAGGTCAGTGTCTGAGCTTCCCTGTCTATCATCACCTGTGCCACCCAACTCTCCACCAGAGCCACATTAAGAGCAGAAACAAGCAGCTGTAAGAAGAGACAGGAATTGCATGGAAAATTAAGATCAACATAGATTCCTCATCCAGGAGTCCAGCACCAATGCACCTCAGCATAGTCACAAGGCCCTTGTGTGTACACAGAAGTTTACCTCAAACCTGGTTTGAAACCAAGTGCATTAAATCTATGCAAACCTCCCAGTCCAAATGTAATGGAGGCTTACCCTCCCACACTGTTTAACAATAGGATACCTCCCTTGCAAGAGGCTCAGCTGACAAGCAGTAAATCCAGTCATGGTAATTTGGTTACTTCCCGCCTTGTGCACTTAACTGACTTAAAAATTTACCATTACATACATCAGGTTTAAATCATATAAAAATGGCTTACAAAGAACAGAGTGCTTGTTCAAGTGAATCAGTTTAAATACCAGTAAACAAGATGTTGTCTCGTGCTGGTAGAAGAGGGAAGTACTAGTATGGAGTAATAAAACCTTTGAAGAAGCCCTGCTTTTAAGTACCAATTTTCAGCACCTCTTTTATGGCCTCAGGACAAGAAGAACACAGTCTGCCTAGAAGATAACCTCATACTAGAGCAGTCCTTGTTAGCTAAAAAAATATCCACATTGAAAATGGGTCATGGGTCATCTTAAAGGAAACTGAGGCATGTTTTCAGCAAATGTCAGAGAAAAAAACCCAACTGAATAAATATTTTTTAAAAAAAAAAAAAAAAAGACAGTCACAACTAGTTGTTGAGTTACAGCCTTCCCTTGATTTTCTATGTCAGCATGACAAACTTGCTGGCCTTTTTTCAACAGACTATCCAGGAAAGACTATTAATAAGCAAGTTTATTTAGTCCAACCAACAGGTTGTGACATAAAGAGGAAAAAACCAACATCTATTCACATTTTCTTAATATCAACCAAGTTGAGGCTAACCTTTAACTGTCAAATACACTACCCACTGGTTTATACTTTCCAATAAACGAAAAGCATCCTGCTTACTTTTCCACTTCCCATCACCCTCGCTGTTCCCCAGGAAGAGAAGGGCTCAGCTGCAAGGCTGACACAACTACTCCTTCTAATCTGTAGCTGTATCACTTCTGTTAACCTGACCCTCTGGTCACACTGCATGCCAGCATCCTCAGGGACTGGGCTGTCACCAGACTTCTTTTCTAAGGAGCAGTTTCCTACTGACCTTATTTCTGGGCAGGAATATTTCTTGAGCTGTGTGATGATGAATTAAGTTGCCTGAGAAGCACAGCGACCCGATGCCTCCATTCTATGAAAGGCCCTGATCACACAAGGACAATCTGCTGTCAGGGAGGATTTTCTTTGCTTAACAAGAGCTAATATGTAGGTTATGATGAGAAAAATAAAGCCACTTATAAACATTTGTCGTCAGTAATTAAAGCTTTGTTTAAAGGCAGAAGCCAAAAATGCAGGAGCTAATTGACCAAATGAGATGCTTCTGCAAGTTAAAATCAGTCTGGAGTTTCATTTGCAAATCACATTTTTCCTCTATAGTTCTTTGAACCGAGCTGTGAAAGGGTAACTTTGCCCAGGCTGCCAGCAATTTGATAGTGTTTACATACTATGCTTATTCATATTTAAAACTTGTAGCATTTGACTTCATTTAATCTATTATCCCTGCAAACAAATTGGCCTCAGCTTTTTAAAGGGAAATCTAATCTTCTGGTTATCTGGTTTAATTTCAGATATTAGATCATAAAGATGTTAATAAAATGCAAACCTACACCGGGAAGCAGATGCTCCTAGAGATCCACTGGCTAAACTCATTTTCATGTCACTGCTTAAAAAGTCTCACATTAGGGTAGTAACTGCAATTTCTATCGTGCCGACTGACTTTTACCATTCTGAGCCCAGAATGCCCTGAAGAATAGTGACACAATTAAGAAACAAGTTCAACAATGTTCCTATTCACTAAAAAGAAGGCATTGCAAAGTAACAGCTAAGAGTTCATACCCATCCAAGCCTAGAAATCTGCAGTTTTAGAGGCTGCTTTTAGTTGCTCTCTTCCGTTCAGAGCAAAAGAGCAAATTAACCACCACCAACGCTGTCCTTCCACAGCAGCCTCCACTCAACACCTCCTCCAGACACAATGTTGTATTACCACGAGCGCAGGGCAGTTCAGACCTCGGCTCAGGACCCCCAGCCCCCATCCAGCCCCATGCACTACCCATAAGGAGCTGCTCAGTCTCTGGGTCCAGGGTGCGGGTGCTGTGGCAGGGAGGCAGCGCAGGGCAGCCCTGCTCACTTTGCTCCCACCTTGCCTCTTAGGCAACAGCAGAGGGCTGCACTAGCAATCAACCTCCTCAGCTGTCTGAGCAACACTCGATGACCCTCTGCCTGAAAAAGCACCAGGACCCCAAAAGGCCCATCTCAGTGGGCAGGGTGGACCACCAGGATGTATGCCTTCAGCCACTTGCAACAAGCACATGCAGGGTATAGAATATATTATCGCAGGTGAATGTATCAATGCACAATGTATTTGCCTGAAAATATTCTTTTGAACATTTTTTAAGATACGGGGATATTGAACCATCAGCTGCTTTTGTATGGGAACAACGCATTATTCCTTTTGCTTTTCTTTAAATGAGATTTGTTGCAGAGCACTATTAATAATAAGGCCTTTTTTTAATCAAGACAAGAAAGGTTAATGTAGAATTTTCAGCCAATTCATTAGTAAGCATATATGTTTGTGCGATGAGGTATGCACAATCCTATGGCCTGAGAAGGCTTTACACAACGAACTAAACCCTGCCTCTTGCGCTATTGTGGCTATCAGGCACATGTGAAGTGAGTAAACAGCCAAGAGCTCAATCATACACTTACTGTCTAGAAAGAAATAGAGATCAACTGTGTTTGTTTATGAAGAGAGACTGGGTTAGGAATCTAATAAGACTAAGCAATGGTCCATGCAGGTTTTTCTGACAACTGACGCTGGCTGCCCAGGTCAATGAAGATGGGGGATTACCCTGCCTAAGAAAGAGTCTGACAGAAGTAGATCCGGGGACCAAGAATTGAACCTCCTTTATTCTGGTTTGTTTTAGGACAGTGTCTTTGGTCTCTGCCATACTTAATTAACCGAAGGTAACCTACGTGAAGGGCTGATGTACTCCTTGCCTAGAGACAGAAAATGCTGCTGGAGAAACTGAGGTGCCGTGTCTGCCTCCAAGGGACACACACGGGCAAAATGCTGCTCCGCTGTGGGTGGTACAGGAAGTTTGAAGGCTCTGTGCATTTACAAACCTTAGGCCAATGTTCAGTTAATGCAGCTTTTTGCATTTCAAGTTTCTGAAATCTTTCATGTGAGAAAATTCGGATGCCAGATATGATTTACACCATTCAAAGGTACAATGACAGATGCACAGAGCTGCAAGAGCGCTGCGGGCTACGCTAGCTTAATTGACTGCATACTGTCAATTTGCACATAAGATATTAAAGAGATGTTATTTTTCAACATAAATGTCACAGGGCAGCCATTGACATTTATTTGTACTATCCTGGCTACATTCCTTCAGCTTCATGATTTTCTCTATGCAGTGCCTATGCTTCAATCTACTCCTGAAAATCATAATAAAATACCATGTTGTATTACTCCTCATATGGTGCCCTTTTAAATACGCATGCTAAAATTGTCAATAACAAGCAGCAAAAGCTGTGCCTCAATGCCCATGTTTATTAGGCATTTAATTTAATGTTCATTGAGGACTTCGGTCTAGTTAAAGCTAATAAAAATACAGTAGGAAACAGAAGGGCAGACTTCCCTTTGGCGCTGGGTGGGTTACCTGGTTATAGGCTTAGAGGGGGTGCTTTTCACCCAAGAATTTCCCAAATTCCTTGGTGCTTCCAAAGCAAACCTGCCACTCTGTTGAAAGAAGTGAAAGACAGGGCACTTCGCCAGCTGTCTGGGTGCTGGATTTGGGCTGTGCTCCTAAAAGCTTGGCTGGTATAGTAGATGTAGTACAGAGATTACAGAATGATCTTTACATACATATGGGATTAATATCTGAAATAGTAAAGAGCTGATTTTGTTGTCTGCTTAGGAGCTGCAGTAAGGTTGGCTCAGTAAACTTTATATTCTCTATGTCTAAATGTTTGGAAGAACAAAGCTTCTTTTAAAAAACTTTTCTCCATAAGGACTTTAAAGAAAATATAATCTGCAAAACACACAATGGTTGTAAAATTAAGTGGCAGGTTTTAATCAGCTTTGTATATGTTTGGTTATTTCCTCCAGGGCATCTGAAATGCTACAATAGCAAAGATTTGTCTAGTATCTACATTCACTTAAGAGTGACAGCAGTAGTGCATGCTTTAATGAGCCACTGGGTCATGCTTTTCTGTCTGGGTTGAGAATGAGCTACAAGAACTGCAGGAACAGCCATCAGTGCAATGTGAAGGGCCAAACTCACCTCGACAACCCAAATAATATCCTGTCAGTCTGGGAATTCAAGGTAGCTGTAAAGACAGGTTAACAGCTGCAGCACTTTGCCTCAATTTGTTCTCAATCCTCACGCATTTCTAATCCTATTTATTCCTTGTATTCATATTTAACTCCTAGGCAGAAGATGTCATGTCTCAGCTCTATCAGAAGGTGTATATTTTATGGAAAGACAAGCAGAAAACCTCAAAGTGTTTGGAATTTCAGGACATATGAAGTTCATGGAGAGATAAAACCACTGTAGATCTTGTTTTCATAGCAAAAGAGGCTTGGATCAGACAATGCGCAGCCCTCAAGAGGACAGAGGCCCAACATTTTTGGAAGTACTATTCTGAAATAAATCATGAACATTGGGAAATGACATGTTAGGAATATGCATCCAGCTTCTCTTATGTTTAAATATGCACCCCTCGAAAAACTTGTATTAAGATCATATTCTTCATTCCATTACATAAGCCTGAATCAAAGCATGGTCTCTGAAAACTCTTAATAAAAATGTAACCAGACATTTGGGAACAAGACATGGACAAGCCCTAGTGTTTCAAGAAATAGGGGATAATTAAAAGGGAACCATCTAAGTTCATTCCTAAACTCTTTCACAGTTTAACACTTGTCACTATGTACACTCTATACCAGAGATAACTCCATTACAGGAATGAGAAGCAGTTTCAAAAGCTATTTGTGGTCATTCAATGTTGATCTAACATGAACACTCACTTACCCTCAACTGTCCTGGACAGGAGAATGGAAATTGTCCTCTTTCTGTGGCTGACAAGGATGACCTTTCCTTGCTTTCCAGAAGCATTAAAATGCTGTGGCAACAAATGTGTCCTGTCTTACCCATCCAGAGGATAATCAACGTGCTTGCCATTAAGTCCTGAAAAGATGTACCCTGTCTGAACCTTCTGGTTTTACCTTCTTAACTTGGTGAATCAGCCCTTTGTATGTTTACCTGAGCTACACCAGCATCAACAGGAGCACTAGAACAGTAAAAGGCATGTTAAATGCCTTGCTGGTTCTCTATTTAACTTCACAGGTCTGGACTGAAATTCACTTGACTGTTCAGTTGTACCAAGGTAAGTTACCACCTCAGGAGTCTTTCAGCCTGCTGCAGGATGCTGCCATCCCCAACCTGCAAGTTGGGTTATTTCTCTGAGCATTCTCCAACCTACGTCCATGAACATGAACCACACTGCCTTATAAAACTGTCTAAATGAGAGTCTGGATAGAGTTTGTGATTGGACTGTTGGAAGCTTTTTTTAAAAAAATGAATCTTTACCTACCACCTTTAATAATGCTATCAGGAACCATAAAGCTTAATAGCAGTGTTTTTCTGTATGCCCTACCCACATACCTTTTAGGGTATGATTAGTAATATCTGACTGGTCTGCAAGAAGATGAGCCCTTTAATCATGAGAACTGTGGCCCCTGTCAGAAGATCCTACACTGCCTACAAAGTAGTATGGTGGTTTTAGAGAATCTTTTTAGTGACTTGCGATTTGATTCTAGGTAAACACTTCTCTTTGCTGTATTTTTACAACAGGATGACCAATACCTCTCCTTCCCTGTGAAATGACCTGCAGTCCCTTAGGGAAGAGCATTTTTCAGGGCAAAGTTGTGGTTCAGGTTCAAAGTTAAGCTTTAGCTAAATGAGGACCACTCTGACGATGACCCTAAGACCTTCCTGAAGTCTGCAGTACTGATGGTATGGCAACAAAGCAAATTGGATCAGCTTCCTAGTATAATTTTTAAAAGAGCCTCAACACCAGGGAGAGGTGAAAACACATTGCTGGGGCAATGTCAAGTCAGCCAGTCATAAAATTGTGGCTGAAGTGCTAAATAGATTAACCTGAGAGCTATTCTTTAGAGAGTTCAAGGGGCCAATTTTTGCTCTCAATTATGCTGAAGTCAAGGAAGTCGGTCTATTGTCACTTCAAGAAGTACTTCACTTCAATTTTTGACTGCAGCTGCATGCAGCTGTGACAGACCAAAGTGCATCAGCAAGGTTCACAAAGCACCACCCCTACACACACACACACACACACACACAGTCTACCGAGTCTACCCAGCCCCAGGCTAAATTCTTCCAGTGTCAGTTACAACATCAGAATGACAAAATCTGGTGGTTTTTTTTTCAAGAGAACATACTTTACTGCTTAGGAAGAGGCACAAAGCAGCAGGTGGCATTTGTTTTTTCCCATGTTGAAAGAAGTCAGTCCCCTGTGCTTCAATTACATATGGGATTTTTCCCGTCAGTTGAGTGCAACCCATTTCTGTGACAGTCCTGATACTCCAGCACGGTATGTACCCTGTGGCTGGGAAGGCAAAACATTCATCCAGCTCCTTCAAGGCTGCCACTGAGATAGTCTCATAAATCATCTGGCTAGAATAACTCAGGTAGGGCTTAATCCAAAGTCCACAGAAATCAGTGGAAAGCTTCCCACTGACTTCAGCCAGCTCTGGACTGGGACCTCAGGGCTTTATACAACCACCATCCCAGGCACAGGACTCCCTCTGCCTCCAAGGGGCAGGATAAAGACTTGGCTTTGCCGCAGAGCAGTTAGAGGTGTGGCACATCCC
The DNA here is from genome assembly GCF_929443795.1 of Astur gentilis. Taxonomy (NCBI): domain Eukaryota; kingdom Metazoa; phylum Chordata; class Aves; order Accipitriformes; family Accipitridae; genus Astur; species Astur gentilis. The sequence goes on from NC_064897.1 coordinate 15,021,130, forward strand.
ATCACCCAAATGGCTGGTAGGGTCCTATTTTCCCTGACGTCACACCTGATCAGTACAAACCACAAGCAAAATGCTAGCAGACAGGTACAGTTAACACTGCCGTACTTTGTCCTGGGTTTCCCAGCCTATGCCTGGAAAGCCTTGCTCCCCCATGAGGTACAAGAGCTGTTGGGTCCCTGCCAGCCTGAGCGTGTGCTATAAATCTGACAGCCTGGGAGAAAGCTGGACAAAGCCCCATATACCTGCTGTTGGCCACATGCCCCCTAGACAGGTCTGCACTGCTACTCCAAACATGCTGATAGGCCTCCAGAGATCCCAGACAAATGCAAATAGTCAAAAAATTCTGGCTGGACAAAACTTCTGGGTGGGTGCAGCAAGCCCCTCTGAGCAATCCAGTACATACAGGATACCTTGAAATAGTAAGAGCTTAAACCACCAAAAAAACACTTAGCTTTGCTGAGTTAGTGGCAATCTATATCTGAGTTGCCACAGCATGAACTACTAGCACGTGACAGGGGTGAACCGCACTGTTGGTCTTTAAAAGACAGAGCCAGCCTCTCCTCAGGATCAATCCTAAGCGTAGCAACACAGAACGCCAGGGCTACACGGCACAACAAACCATCATTTCCAACAGCTTTCTAATGGAAAAAAAACCTGAAACACAAAGTCTAACATCAGCCCTCAAGGACCAAACTTGCACTAAGCGTCTCCAAAGATTAGACTTAAGTGGCTGGACATCAGTGGCTCCAGCATGACAGATACTTGGGAAGATGATGGCACATGTATCCTGACCAGTCCTCACATGGCCTCTGGCTCCTGGGGCAGAGACAATAAGGTCAAGTCACTCCCTCTCAGGCACATGGTGCACGAGTCCATGCTGCTACAAGGCACCTTCACCCCTCAATCTCCCTTGGGCACAGGCGGCAGGCTGGAAAGTGAGGCTTTCTGTGCACCCTTATCCCAGGAAACGGCAAAATGCGTCACTCCAGCTGGCTGAGTTACAAATACTGCTGTTTGACATGGCTGCTTGCACTTCTGGGTTTACTTTTCAACTCGAAGAAGCCTAAACACTGTCTGGGAGACCTAGCAAACATGTTACAGCCTACACATAATCATCCATCCCTCCATCTCCCAGCAGAAATGCTTGCAACGAGCAGTGGTTTCCCAAAAGCAAGGCTACAGCCCACTGATGGGAGGGTACAGGGAAATGCCCTGTGCCCGAGCAGCAAGTACCAGTGCTCAGAGCTGATGGAGCACTTTCAGCCTCCACGCTGCTCTTTAAGACCACATGACTCACTTGATAAAACACCTGAAAGTATTCAGACAGAGGTCTGGCAAGCAGATTGCTGTGGTTTAAGGTCTGTACACAAACACATTGTAGTCGTATTTTTAAAGGTGAAGATGATCCCCAAATCCTTAAAAATCTGAATTCACCAAAAACAATCCAGCAGGACAGATTCATTTGTTAACAACTGCCCAAGTGCTGCTGCCCTCAGCTCGATATGAGTGGCACAACGCAACGGGGGCAGATGCTCAACTCCCCCCTTCTGTTGCCCCTCTTGGGGCAGGTTTTAGGAGGTCCCAGCTCCCAGAGTCACATCTGAACTTGAGAATCAGGCTCTGTTATTGTCAAGGCAAACCAAAAATAAAAAGGCCAGACTAAATTATTTTTAAGATCTCAAGATTTTTAAAGCAGTCTTGTGACTTTTAAGGGGTCTGACTCATGATACTTGAATGCTTGAAGTTGGCAGCAGCAGCAGAGGGAGTACAGCAAGATTTAGCATACAACAATTTATTGCTAAAAGCTTTCAAATGTGTGGGAAAGGGCAGAAATCGCGCTTCTGCAGCAATTTGGCAGAAAGCAGGGACATGGACCCAAACCCTTCTCCTCCGGCCAGGCTGCCACCGAGCTCACCTCCTCCACAAAGGTTACCGCACAAAATCCCAGTAAAGCCACCACAGACATGACAAAAACACTTCCCAAAAGCAGGCATGGGTGGGTGGGTGGGGAGGAGGAGGCTGTTTCCCATGTCAACAGCCATCACTTTCTGGCCCAGGTGCTTGGCTTCCCCATCAGGCAGGGGCAGGTATCACCATCAGCCTGCAGCGCTCCCCCGGGACAGCTCCTTCGAGGGACACCGGTGAGCTGCTAACTGCAGCTTTTGCCTCCCCAGGGCTCCGGTTTCACAGTGCGTGATCAGGGACTGGATCAGGGCCCATGCTTAAAATTGCAGGCCACACGGTAACTTACGGATACACCTGAAGTCCTGGATTTCAGCTTCCATGGCGGCAAGGGCAGAGCCCCTTATCCCCAGATCCCTGCATCTGTCACTGCCTCCACAAGCCGGCCACGCCACATCACTGATGCCCAGAACACCCCACAGCCTCTGCACGCTCACGTAAGAGCTTGGGTGCCTTCACAGGGAAGTTCAAGTGATGTTTTTCTGTAGTAGAAAACAATTCTCGAACTACAGCCCCCAGGATCCTCCATAGGCCACCCGCGGCCTCTGTTAGCAACAAACCCTAAAATCTTGGCCTTTCCTTAAAAAGATTTTCTTAAAACACAAGTATACTAGAACTATGTAAATACCACGTGCTATACCATGCACTAGCACTGGCTCTACAATCCCTCCCATGCTGCCCGACAAAAACATATTGCCTCAGGCCTAGGGGGAGACCTGGAATAAGAAGGCAGTTTAGTGCCATGGCACACTCCTCCTCTGCTTTTTGGGGGGTCACAAACCAAGTGACAGCTGCGTTTTGCAAAGGGACACTGTTGCCTCGTTTCCTTTTGGCCACCACACTTCACATGAGTTTATTTATCTGCAGGCAGCACTGCTGCTGCTTTGCAGAGCTCACAGGTTCAGCTTATAGCCTGATGAGCTCATATACCCAGTTCTGCATGGCAACGCTTCCTTCAGAAAGGCAGCTACTGCATCTCATCTACCTGGGATTTCCCCCTCAAGCCTGATCAACATCCATCAGAGAGCCCTGCTTATGTAGCAGGGCCTTATTAAAAAACTCAAAGCAGGTATATGAAATATATTCGCTATTACATTCTGCTGACTTCCATTTAAAACTGCTCTGAAAATGTATTTTCTCCTACAGCATTTAGGAACTGAAACACCATGGTTTTGTCAGCATGTGGGAAAGACCAGAAACAAAAATGAAGTCCATATTCAAAATTAAATACAAAAATGAGAACAAAATGTGCTTAAACCTAAGTTCCTTTTTTTTTTTTTTTAATCATTGCAGTGTTAATAAACTAAATCAAATCTTTATATCAGAAAAGACATTACAAAAATAAATGGAGCCTGATTTTCTCCCTGCTTACTCCAGTGTAAATCATGGGAAATTCCATTAAAGCAAACGGAACTGTACAGGTGTAAAATGGGGTTAGTTAATGAAATGTTATTCCCAGTATTTTCATATTGCTTCTTTCGTAAATTGACATCATTATACCCACATCAAGTTCTGTTCTCATTTGCACCAAAGTAAACCTGTAATAACTGATAGCAAACACTGCCCTTGTTGCCCACATAAAATAGCTGTAAATGAATAAAAAGTGACAGGCAGTACAAATACAACAGTAATTGCACAGTAATAGCAGGCAATTCACAGATATGCTATACTACATATACCAAGTGTATCTCAGCTTTCAACTGATATCTTATAATTTTAGCTCTATGTCTGAAGAGACAAACACAATCCCTTCTGCACAGCACTCACATGGCATCTGAGCATGAGTTTTCCTATCAATAATCTCACGTGGCCATAGTCCACCTTCACTGTTTACATTTATCCATATAACAAAATAACTAGAAGCCAGGGCATTTAAAAGAGCCTGAGGAAATTAGACACTAGACGCCCCTGACTTCAAGCCTCTCCCACAATATTAACTAAAGCTATTTTACGGCACATATCATTAGCAATGGTTCTTTGATTAGCTACAGCATACTTTGGAATTTAGGACAGAAGTCCTCAAAGCCACTGCTAATCAAAGGCAAGCCACCGGCACCATTTTCCATACGTAATACCTCACCTCTCTGCTTCAAGGCGCATTTCCTCACGCTTTTGCCTCCTGAGTTCTCTGCGGCGTTCAAAGTCATCCATGGTGGGTGTTCAAGCGTTTAGAGCTCTGGAAAGATCCAAATCTAAAAGGGAGATGACCACTTAGGTGAGAGAGAAAACACAATGGATGCGTTTAACCGAGTCCATTTAGTTTTGCTTTGCTTTCTTAACTTCACTGTAACTATTTTCTTTTTCCATCAAAAAATTTAGCTTCCTCAGTATTGTTGAGATAAACAAAATTAGTGAAATGCCTTGTAGGATAAACGTAGCCCATGCCTGCATTTAGTTTCCTAGCTAAAACTAAATCAACATGCTTTAAGTAAGGACTGTATACATGTGCTAGCCACAGACTAGCTAGCTGTTTGTAACGTCACAGGTCTTTTCTACAAACAAAAGCAACAGTTGAGCAGGATTTTAACTTTAAGCTTCCAATTTTTACTGGAAGCAGCAAAAACGCTCTACAAGAGCTTTCTTATTTTCTTTAGTTGCACAGATAATTAAAAGTTTTACAAAGGTTAGTTCTTGTCTGTCCGTTCCCACCCCCCCTTCAAAAAAGGGGAAAAGAAAATGAGAAAAGAAGGAAAAGAGAAGAGAGGAGAGAAGGAAAAAAGAAGAGAAGGAAAATAAGCCGCAGCTTTTAAATACCACCCAGGAGGAGCCAAACTATGTATAAATCCTACTCAAAGAACCAGAAGCAGCAATATTTTTTTTGTAGTTTAATCCACGCGTTTTCCTGTGCCCTACCTTCTTCTTTATGATTTAGTCCATGAAATATTTTCCCCTTTACAGTTCTTCATATACAAAGCCTTTCCAGCCTTGGTTTATATCCCATCAAGCCGAGTATTACAGAATTCCCCGGCAGCCCCCAAACCAAAAATGACTACCAGAAAAGGGAAAGCTGTTCTCTTTTTGTCCCTGCTTTGTTTACAGAGCTGTCAGTGGTTAGTTAAACTCTGCCTGGAATCTGGCATTTAAGGCCTGCTCTAAGATTGCTTCCTGTGCAGGGCTGGAGGCCTCAGCTTCCTCTGCAATCCTAGCCTAGGCGCAGCACTCCCAGGATTTCCACCCCCCCACGTCCCCCCCAGAAAACGTTTTCCAGCCCGTTAGTACAAGACCAGCCATTTACACCGCAGAGAAAGCCAGCGTGCAGATGCAAACTGAAATTTTCAAAGGTGGCTTATGAACTGCTTGCCGTTTAAGGAAAACAAAGCCAAGGTGCATTTGTAAATTATTTGAAGTGCTCTGTTTGCAGATGTAGCTCTGTCTCGCGGCTTTATATTCCTGCCCGCTGGTGCAGCGTCCAAGTGCCCTCCCCGTAAAATCACTGGCAATAGCAAAGCCTCTCATGACTTAAGGGAATCCGTGGCTTTTTCTGCCCCCTTCTTTGTATTAAAACACTGCTGAGGGCAGGGGTTTTGCGAAGGTTATTTTATTAGTTTACTTTTCCTGGGGGTGTTTTTCTTTCTGATTTGTTCCTGGATTGGGGGATTTAAAATGATTTAAATTTTTGTTGTTGTTGTGACTTTCTTCGTGTTTGGCTGGCTGGGGTTGTTTTGTGGAGGTTCAAAGGGAAAGTTAATTTTGCAAATCTAACAGTGACTTCGCAACTGCTGCTTTTTTTTTTTTAATGCACAATTAGATGATATATATAAAAAGCAAGTTGTAACAAGACATTTTTTCAAATCATGTGTTTATTCTTACCACTATGAACCCCTTGAAGAACACAGAACAGCAAATCTGCTGTTTTCTCCTGAGAAGTGTTTTCATCTCAGCCTACGTGTGCAGCTAAATCCTGCCTCAGTTCCTTTGCTAGAGGGCCCTGAGTTGCAGGACTGATGTGGTTCCCCCCAGCTGGGAGACGATGATCAAAGGAGGAATGGTACACTACAGAGAGCAAGTTTGAAGCAGCATGCTGGGCTTCTGTGTACAGAGGGCAGATGACAGCGTCTGCAGGAACGAAGACTGCACCAGCTAGCAGTATTTAGTCCGTGGAGCACAGTCACCATCAGGGATTTAAAATATAAAGAGCTGACTGTTAGGCTGACACCTTGTGTGCTAGTACCGAGAATCCCAAAGTTTTTTTCCCCCCACTCTACCTCCCCCTAGCAGACACTCTTTGACATCTGATTTATTTGCACCTTCATCACTTCCTACACAGCCAGGTATATCTCTCTCTCCACATCTCCTGACTAAGGTACATTCCTTCCCACCCCCCAGCTCCAGACTCTGTGCACCCACATTTTCCCCATCCCCTTTCCAAATGTCCCAGCCAATACCTCTACCCCTTCCCTTCTTACATGGGCCTCAGCACCATCTCTCATCTCCAAAAGCTCAAGCTGTCTTCCTCATGAGGAAAGCTGAGGAGGATAAGAACAACAACCCAGAACTATTTCTGTTCTTCTCCCCTCCTTCCTTCCCAGGAACATAGGGGAGATTACACAGCAGTTACAAGAAGTTCCCTGATGCAACAACCTGTCTTCACCTAGAGGGTGCTTTTCTGTTGTTCGATGAAGTTCAGATGGATAGACATCTCGGGAGGGTATCTAGGGTTTATTAGAGTATAGTGTCTCCTCTAAAAGAACTGAGGTCCAGCCACTTCATGGCATTCAGATGACTTGCAAGTCAAATCCCTTTTTCAAAAATGAGGAAGTCACTTGGGAAATGGGGGTCGGGTCAACAGTACAACCTTTAGTTAGCAAAGTCATATCAGTGCATGAAAATGACTCATCACCTAGAAGGTCCACTTGAAGAAGTCAACTATTCAGTGCTGTTTACTGTCTTCCCCGAAAGGGTTCTTATCTTTCAGCCTCTGAAAACTACTAGAAAATAACTTCATCAATCTCTCTAAAAATGTTTCCTATTTCTACAAAAAGAGAGTTTCTTTGAGTGCTCTTGCCTCTCAGAAGTTTTGAAAATTGCTTTGCTTATAGATGAAGGTACCAATTATTTGAAGTATTTTCTACAAGCCATTTTTGGGACCATGCACATTTTGATGCTACTTTTTTTAAAATGAAAATTGTTCATGAGTGAAAACATCCTGGGCCAAAATGTAACACTCCACCGACCTCCACTCCAGGGCCTGCCTTCAGAACCAAATCTGAAAATGTCTCTCTGTGTGACCTTCCCAGGTGTGCAAAAAAAATTTTTTTTTACTCTTTGATTGCATCTTTCTTTTTTCCTGTTACACTTTTTTAATAATTTGGTGTCATACCAAAAAACTTGCATTTTTCTGAAGTGAGGAAAACTGTCATTAAGAAAACTGTTTCAAATCAAGAGTAATGTTTCGTTCAACCTCAAAAAAAAATTCTTTCATTTTATTGTAAATATAAAAATTTTGGGTTTCAAAGTATGATGGAAAATGTTTTGATATCTCAATTTTTTTCTCTGAATTATTTCCAGGTATGCTTTTCACCTAATTCAATGAGAAGTCATCAATAAATTTTAAAGAAGCAGAAATATATAAAATTTTTTTTAGCAAATAGAAGTAGATGTCAAACTATTTAATCAGTTCCATTCCCCTGACATCCACACATGTATGCAAATTACTAGAGTATGGGCTACTCTTACACTGTGAAAGGGTACACCACAAAAATTATCATTCTGTTGCTCCTACCTTAAAACAAGACCCTCAGCATCTTTTCAACCTTTACACAACTGAAATAATACTGAAAGACTCTTAAGCGAACTCTCGGGAGTTTTCTACCCCCAGACTCAGAAAAGGGACCTATGGAAGAATATTACCAAGATCTTCGACCTTGCTTGCCTATTTTTTTTAAAAAAAAAAAAAACAAAAACAAAAAAAAAAATACCTCTCAGAAACTACTGAAGATAATTCTTGCTGAGGACCTCAGATTTTCCACAGCCTCACATACAAGGGTCTTCTCAGGGTCCCTACCTCTTTTGATTCTGAGACTGAACCTTTAGATCACAGGATGTCTGATGAACCCTGTGGTCTTCCTGAAGACATGCTAAGACTAAAAGAAAACAGATAAGCAAAGTAACTTACCTACAACATTTACCAGCATTGCCACATTACTTGAATCAGAATCACAGTAATAATGTGCCCTGCAAATACCATCTCCCCACAAAAACACTCTTAATTTCGAAAGCAGTACCAGTCTCTCTCGTTTTCATCTCTGCACTTCACATAATGCCTTTGATCTTCAGCTGACTGGCTTATTACTAAAATTTGTTGAGTTTTTCATTGTCTTGCTAAAAAGTGCTTCCTTCAAAGACAGCCACATTTAATCCCTCCTGGTACAAAACACATGCATGCAAATCCCACTCCCCTTTATGTCTCATCCCATGAGAGAGTTTAAAATTTTGTCAGCTTTCGTCAGGGTGAAGAATCATAGGAACGCACAGTAATTGTAAATATATGACAAAATATTTTAACAGCAATTAACTGGAATATGCTCTTTGAAAGCAAACAATAAATTGGCTAGGTAGAAATACACACACAACCACATATCTGTATAATCTGTATCCATCTGTATGGAGAGCAAAATAACCTCTTGCTCTGGCTCAGGTTTAATACTGTCCTCACCCTATTCCCAGCACTGATTTCAGAGACAACTCAGTACCCAGGGGGCCTTAAAAAAAAACAGATGAGCTAGACTGGTAACAAGCAAGTGAAAATGCAAACTACTACTCAGGTCTTTAAGAAACAAAAATATCTGTCTTTCAAGACCTGCTAGTCACTTTTCCATTACACTGTATGAGCTCCCAGACTGCAATGTTTATGCTGAGTCTCTGCACCAGCTTCAACTTAGTTGAGCCAAGAAACTTCAGGCAGAGCATATTCCCTAATATAGCACAGCTGTGTATTGCACAGGGCTCTACACTGGCCACATCTGGTGACAGCATTCTGTGAGCACAAGCCATCTTGTACCCTCCCAGTACAATGAAACAATTGCAGATTTCCTCTTGGTGACCTTCAGGCCCAAAGAGCCTGAAAGTCATGCCTGTTTCCTTAACATGGGATCGCTCACCGCCCCGGTGTCATGAATGCCCAGGGCAAGCTTCACGCAGACAACTGCTAGGCAGATTGCAATTTCTGATGACTGCCCATGCAAGAGAGCGTGGATCAGAGCTCTTGCCAGACCCCCTTCTCAGCAGTTTGGCCTACTCGTCATTAAAGAATGAGGGCTGAAGGGGAGCAAGGGGATTCGGCCTTGTAACAAGAGAGATTTTCTGCTAAATTCCTTTCTTATCTCGTTAAAGACATCCGCATGCACTCTGCACCAGGTAGCTCGCCTTCCTTACTTAGCCCAGCAAGTGTCTCACACTGGTGACTGAAGTGGGTACCAGCACAGACCCATCCTGCACTGTTGTAGGACCCCTGTTCTGTGGGAGCTGGTGGAAATTTTAGCACTCACAGGAAGCACAGAAAAACGCTAAAGTAGTTAAAAGGACAATACCAGGTTTCTTCACGAAAGAAACCATGACCAGTTCCTAGTCTTTCCTCCCCTCCCTCCCTCATCCCAAGCAGCAGGAGGCAAGAACAGTGCAAAGAGAAACGGCTTCGGGATTTCCAGGAGAACTCAAGTAACACAGTGCAGAACAAGGAGGCCAATGAGATATCATGGCCCAGCGCCTGGGGTACTCCTGCTTGTTTCTACCTCTGATTTACTGTGTGGCCTAAGGGATCGAACCTCAGTCAATATTGTGCCTCTTAGTCCTTATGTTATCTCCACCAATTGTAAATTCTTCTCACTGTGCATTTGCAGAAGGCTAAAGTACAACCAGACCCCTGGTTCAGTCCCAGCCACTAAATGTAACATCAGTACTAAAAAAGCCATATCCTACAAATAGAAATGTCTGCTGCAGAGAAGGGCTGAACAAAGGTGATAAAGGGAAATTCTTTCTGAACCTTTCCTACAGAGGCACAGTAAAAGGAAGGCTTCCAAGTCCAACTACACAAAGGTTTTCTACATGCATGCAGATGGACCTCTGACTTCTGATCTGTCCTCACTGCAGGATCAGGTGGTAACACAAGACCTAAGTTATTCTGTCATTGCCCTCTTTCTTTTTTTTTTTTTTTAATTCTCCCACTAAAAGGATCAAATGTCTTATTAAAGCTTGACATAAACTGATACTACAGGCAGCTCTGCAAGTTGTAAGCTCAGTAATCCAAACATCCCATTTTCCCATCTGTCTCCACTTCTGTTGTCCCAAAGCCCTGGTGGGGAAATATAGACCTTTCAAATGTCAGTAAAGGACTGGTCAGTGAGAAGCACAAAGAATATTTTGCTCCAGCTGGCTACATGCCATGGCATCCACTGTATCCCTAGGACTACCATTGCCCTTTCTTTCTACCTCCTCCCCCTCAGAAGTGAAAACAGAACCTCTTCGTTGCCCCTTTTGCAGCTGAGAGCAACTCAGCAAGCAACACTCATTGTCTAAATGTGACCTGTTTAATCTGGCACCCACAAAATGCAGGTATGACAAGCATTCTACTGCAATATCTGGGAGAATTAGAGTTCCTTAATCTATCTTCAGTCAAAACAAATAAATCTGTTTTCTATGAAAATCTCTCAGAAAACATTTGAAAATCTCTCAGAAAACATTTGAAAATTATTTTCCTCGCTCCCCTTTTAATTCTGCATTAGAAGCATTCAGTGCCACTCAGATCTTTCAGAAACAGGCACAACTTCATTGAAGTCAAAAGGTGGAGTTCAATGGATTGATTTGTCCTTTGTCATACCTCATGCATACTCTTTCTTTAATCTGAGAAGTTGAATATCACTGGCAATCATATATTACCAATAGTAAGGCTTACGTTTAAAGAGGATCTTCTTTCCTCCATAAATTCATTTTTAATGTTCCTTTCATGTAAAACCACATCTGCAATTATTACCATAAGCTTGGCCAAGTATTCATGTTGACTGCAGATAATGAACTCTTATACATATATATACACAAACACACATACTCATTATTAAGCAGCTTTATTCCTTCCCAAACAGAATGCTCATTTGGGACTCAAGGCAAAATAAACGTATTGGGTCATGTGAACACATGGTTTTATTCCAATCTAGCCTTGTTTCATCTGACCATGCTTCTTAGGACTTCCAAGGAAAATTCATCAATGGCAAACCAACCAACTGCGGTTCATACTTAGCATCAGAAAAATCAAACTTTGGAGGTTTCTCAGTCCCAATTTTTGTTCTCAGAACCTTTCACTTCCATCTACATGTGTATGTCCAAATCACATCTCTATGAAAAGGAGGCAGAGAATTACCTAGAATTTCAACAAGGAAGTCAAAAAACCCATCTATTAAAATCTCTGCCTGTGGCATAAGGTACATTTCTCAATTGCATCTTTCACAGGAGTAAAAAAAATTCATGTACATTGGTGGGGCATTTTTAAACCTGATTAACATATTAGTTAACATCTCTGTGGCATCCTGAGCAAAACTATGTAGTGATTACGTAGAATAGAGAATCCCATTTGGTGCTCTGCAGATTACTGATGGCCCACAGGACCACACCATGGTCCAGGCCCTTGATTCAAAGAGGTGCTGAACAGGTTTCACCCACCCTGGCTACAGTGAGTACCACACATGTCCTTGCAGGTGCCAGGCCCTGTGTTGCCCTCCTGCTGCTGCAGCATGAACCACGTGAAAGTGTTGGCAGGGAGATTTTCATCGGACATTGACCCTGCCACAGATTTCACTCCTTGGGTCTGCAACTGAAAGATCCATGGCTTTAAATACTTGTTCAGGTCCATCTCTCATATCCATGACCTAATTCAGCACTGGGGAAGGAGCATTACAGAGCTGCACCATCCCAGAGGCGTTAGCAAACATCTAGCGTGCTGCTGTTAACACTGCAATACACTTCTAAGCATGCAGCTGTAGGACCTATCATCTCAGAGCCAGTCAGTTGCAATGGAAAGTCTCCATTTGTCTTTATTCCCTTGGGCAGGCTGAGTGCAGGTATGCCATTTCCACTCCTCCCTCATCTTTCTCCTACTGCACATTGACATAAGGGCCAGGCAGAGCTTTCTCTTGACATTTGGATTTGTGTATACTGGTCCCACCCCTGATCTTGGTGACAGAGGAAGAAACAAGACGTAGCTGGAAGCTGCTGGCACAGACACTGGTTCTCATGTTAGGAGGATTGACCCTTGACTCTCCCCTTCAAGTGTCCTCTGAAGTATTTCAAATATGCTGTCCCCAAAGATCAGAAGATACTGAAATATTACTCATATACAGAGTACAGCTGAAATCCTGGTCCTGTTGGAATCCCTGGCAGACTTCCCAGAGCCTTCAGTCAGGGCTGGATTCCACCCTCACAGGTCAAATTCATCTAATGTACACTACAAAAGATCAGTGAGCTCACCCTGCATGTCAGAAATTGGTATGATCTCAGATTATGCCAATATATTTCGTCCTCTCATACTTTTGTGCACACACACGTAAAGGCAGAATTTTTTTCCTCTTGCAGTGCTTAATTGTGGGAAAAATTACTCATATCATTATCACTGAGGAAATATTTAGCCTTTGCTGCAGATACAAAGGGCAGCTGAAAATTATATTGCCCCTTACTACTGTTTAATCATAAGTGAATATATCCCAGGTAATGACAAGGAGGCCGCCATCTCAAAGGACAAAACACACTGAAATCAAAGGGATTTCATAGTCTGCAAAACAGTTTGAAAAAGTTCTTAGTCCCAAAATGAGTTCTGACTTGCATTCACTTTTTCTCTGCATTCAAACACTGGGAAGCAGGCTCATGTGATATCATTCACCAGTTACCCTTGTCTTCTGTCTGCTTCTACCAGCAAAGACCTTCAGCTCCATCACATTAATCTAATCATGGGAATGCCCACATCATGCATTTAAGTCCTCCTGCATGCTTTGTTGCAAATCTGTGGCCTGACTGTTGAAACTGGTGGCAATGCTCCAGCTGTTGGCCAGCTTCATCTCTCGCTGAAATCTCTAAGAGCAGAAATTGAGTGCCCATGCCAACACCTTCTGGTCAGGAGCTATTTGTTTCTTAATAATAGCAGAGAACAGACAAACATCACTAAAAAACAGGTTAAGTCCAGCTTAGACAACCAACGCATATTAAAGAGGAGAATGCATTTCCTCTTGCCCTATGCCAACTCTCCCATTGATATCTATTAGCGAAAAATCAGAGCATGGGAAAGAATATCACGCAAGCAGAAGAAGCTGCCATGGCTATGGAAAAGGCAGTCTTCAGCTTCTGGCCCAGGCAAATAAAACTGCCACATTATATCCATTCAATTTGTGCCTTTAAAGGAACAGGGAAAGGAAAAATTACTTATTCTTGTCAATGCTCTCTCATCTAACTTCAAGTCCTCTGGAGGGGGAGCTCAGCTGGCAGACATCACAGATGCACCATGTGCCCTAGTCCCACTACCTGCCACCTCTCTGAGGGAAATGGCATAGCTGCAAGCATGCCCAGTGGAACATGCATCAGGGGAGACATGGAGCAACACAAGTGTCAGCCAGGACAGCAAGCATCTGGGAGAGGAGCAGAGCCTGACCTTGAACTGGAGCTAGGTGCAGTGGAGATGTAGCTCGGGACAGAAATGCCCATAGGAGCTGTTAACCATGCACTGAGTGCTAATCACTGTGGTGCTGTTAGTCCCTTCTCGATGTGCAAAGCCACCATGAGCCCACGTGACGAGATACCACCACAGTGAAGCAGGACAAGCCACAGGATCAGAAAGCATGCTGGGGACTCTTGCCTAGTGAAGTTAGTCACCCAATGATGCAGGCAGGAGTAACACAAGACACAGTGGTCTGGTGTCCATCATGACAAGCAGAGGTTCACACTGGAAGCAGCTGTCACAGCTCTGGCAATAGGCAGAGGATCTGGGCTAGGAGCAAAGCAGGCATCAGCCATGGAAGATGTTGCTCTGTCCAAGTGCACGAGCATTTCTTCTGCACCAGAACTGGCAAGGAAGCCAGCAGTAGCAGTGCAGCTCTTCATACTTGCCTCTCTGCTAGAGAGAAGGGTTTTCCCCTCCAGGCAAGGAGCTGATCAGGGCCAGGGACCAGTAAGGCTGGGAAGCATCTGCCCCTCTGTCTTCCTGACTTCCTCTACACTGCTCCCATCCCTCTCATTTAGTGCTCCCCTCTTGTCCTACCCTTGCACCAGCCCTGTTGACCTTCATGCTCCCATGCAATATTTCAACAACATGTTGTCTGAACTTATTTGTGTCCAAGCAGGTTTTATGAATGTTTCAGCACTTTATTCACACTCTTTCTCTGCATCTCTCAGGTCCTGAATTAAAAAGCTAAGGTAATGCCGCTAAAAATAATAAAATGTTCAAGCAAGTCTAAGGTAAGGTTCCAACAGCAACATTCACTCAGCCAGACTTCAAACTCCACATGTTTTCAGGAACGCATTTCAAAATACAAAACCATGATATATTAAGCTACATAGTCATAAAAAAGTAATAGAAAATAATATGGAGATACAATGCAGCCAGCTTACTGTGGCTTCATTTTTGTATTTTCAACCCTTTTTCTTTTCCTGTTAAAACATGCAGCCCTAGTATCAAGCTCTGCCTAGCGCTGAGCATCATAAACTCTAATGAGAGTTAAGGGGTCTCACTTCCTCTATTTTGAACCAGCAATAAGCAACAACACTAAGTTTTAGTCGTCATCCCTGCATTTCTAAAGATAAAAGAAATGCTACGAAAACACACCCCTACGTTCCTTGGTTTACTGATCTTACTAGTTGTTCCCAAAGAGACACTAAGCATTTTGAATCCAACCAGTTCCTCAGAAGAAATGAATGATAAATTTTCAAGATCTTGCCTGTTGCTCTTGAACTTTAATGAATTCATCTTCCCTCCCAGTATCTGTACACTTACTTTGCACAGACACAATGCGTGTCACCGTGATAGATACATTGCAGCTGTAAGTCCAGTTACTCAATGACAGAGCATCAAGGAAATTTGTGAAATTCTACCAGGAATGAATCTAGATGCAGAAATTTCTACTGGACTTTTCTACCTCACACTTTTAAAGTCATCTTTACCAATGAAACCCAGATTGTTTCCTGCCAAGTAGCTCTATCAATTTATCTCTAATGAGCAGCAATTCTGTGTGATTTTGGTTCAAAATTGAAGCATGAGGTCAGTGCCAGCTTTAAAGAGCTAAAGCAGGGCAGCAACAATGTAAAGCCTTTCAAGAGGACAACTCAAACAGGGTACAACAAAATAGATGCTTCTCAAATTATTTTCCATATTTGAAGTTTACATCATAGACCCCACTTTATGCTGAGTTTAGCTGAAAGCAAGGAAACACTAACACAACAATGTCACCAAACCAGAAGACCCAACAGCAATGGCCCTTTGTTACAACAAAAGCAATAAGCAAGATAACACACTCGCATGCTGCACATGAGTCAGTGTAAAACCTGACACAGCAAGATTACGGTATTGCCAGCTCCCCTCATGAGACTCACACAGGGAGTCTTGACAATAATCTGACTGCTATCTAGACATTCAGCTGCAAACACTTATTGCCAGCAAATACCACGACAGCAGTACATGGGTACATTGGTAATGTCGTATGTGACTGTGCATTGCTTCACCCTGCAGAGCAACAGCATCACCAAAACTTTCAACAGACCCTGGCTCAGAGTCAATTAAACATGACAAGTGAGACCTGACAGTATCCTGTGCACTTAGTATTGAGAGCACACAGACATACATACTTACTTTGTATTAATTTGACAAAGGAAAGTTACACTTGAGCACTATATCAAGCCAATATATTTTGCAGTTCTTTAACTTTTTTAAGAACAGTGCCTCAGACAATATCTGTGTGGTCCAGAAATGAAAATGTCTAATTTCCCTTCAAAAAATAAATGGGAAAAAAAAAATTTCTGTACTGCACGTCATCTGCTACCTTTCCCTAAGTCCTCTTCTGTAAGGATCCAAAACTCCTATGGGGTCTCCTCCAGCCTCCCTTGTTGCCATGTTAGGTCCACCTAGCTCAGAATGAGACACAGAGCACACATGGCTAGTCACAGTCTAAATTCTGGGCACCAAAGGCACATGAAGCACGTTTTTCACAGTCAACCCACAGAGCAGGGTTGTATGTGTACAAAGTGTTGGCCAAAAACAGAAATACAAAGGTGGAAGGGGAGGGAAGGGAGGACAACTTCTAATCTGTTTGTAAATGCTCTACAAATAGGAAAGCAGCCTATGTTTACTAAGCAAACTGTTTTTCATAACTCCGTCACATCATCTTTAGTTATGGGCTAGCTAGAAAAAAAAATTGTTGAACTCAGCCTTCAAATCTTACACCTTCTTCAAAATAAATAAAGCAGAAATAATTGTATTTGTGACTGGCATGCGTGCACCGAGAACTCCCGATGGTGATGCTTCACAACTCACTAGATCTGATGGCTCTACAGGAGTGGAGTACAACTAGGGAGACAACCTCTCCAAAGATATGCTATTAAATATGTGGAAAAAAGCATTAGGAAAGAAAAGGAACAGAGGCAAAAATGGGAAAAGAGGTCTGAAAAAAGAAATGGACTCTGGAAAAGATGTACAGAGAAAGATCAAACTAAAATCCCAGATCATAATGCTTGCAAACTTGGAGGAATTTTACAATCCATACCCCCAGATAAAAATCCTGAAAATAGCTTGCACTCTTAAGGTGAACAAAGGAAATAAAAGCCAGATCTGAAATTCATAAATAAACTTGAGTAAACTAGCCAGATTTTTCAGTGCTTACCTGGACCAAATAAAACCTTTACAACCTGTAAATACTGACAAGTGTCACTTAAGATATTATTAAAGGATTCCCTAAATATAAAAGACAGGTTGGTCTGCAGTTAAATCTTTTCTCCTTTGCTTTTCCAATGCTGAAAGTAATTGAAAACAGAAGACGTGCTTCTTGAGGTAGCCTAACGTTTTTAGGAACCGAAAGTATAAATGTTAGTTATATAGCTGATACTGCACTTCCAGTTTGTACTCTGTTGCACCCATATACCTTCACACAAATCCAGGTAAAAAAAGAAAAGCATGAACACTTACAGTCATCTAAAATACATATGCAATATACCCTAAAGCAACTATTAAGTGATACCACTTGAAAGATACCCCAAATAAAAAACCACATAAAAATGGCACCCGTTCTTCTCCTGGCCAAGGAGCATTGAAGAAGATGCAAACTCATAATGTACTTCTTTCAAACAAAATGGTGTCACAAATGACCTTAGAAAAACTCTGCCCAAAGCAGTGTTGTACAGAGAATACATATGATTGCAAAGTCTGAAGGATGCGTACATACTTCAGACAGGGCATGTATCAGGAACAGATCTGAATTTTTACTACCTTTTCTACTGCTTTAAGTCCATATTATTTTGGTATTCACATTAAAAAGGAGACAGAAATATCTCTGGAGATGACTAAGCAGTTTCTCGATTTCTATTAAGTACCAAGAAGCAGTCCTGCCAATTTATTAATATTTAAGTTTCTACAACTTAATATGCACTTGGTTCCAAGAACTACATAGGTCTCCTTAAAGTATGTGTAGCAAGAAGTCAACGCTGTGCCAGCTGGCAGATTAAACAAGCCATTAAAGTAGGCTCCTACTGAATTTAAAGGATTGTTTTTCATCTTTTCCCTCTCTACTCCTCTACATCCAGATGTATTATTTAGGGAATATTTTCCAGTCCCAGTAAGAAAAGTAAAAGAAATGCCCTTGGCATTTAATGAGTTTTTCCTCCGATGTGGTCTCCTGCTGCACTTGGAATTTATTCCATTACTGTATGGCTTGCAACGATCCCAAAATACCCCTGCCTACATGAAAAGACAGGGAAAGTGTCTTTGGGGTAGATATGGTTCTTCATTCAAAAGCAGGGACAGCCTGGGGTGATTGATTTTAGTGGATGACTTCATTCAGACCATCGTTATGCCGTCATGCCACCCCACAACCCATGCCCTGCAGCCCCTTGTGCAGGAGACAAGCACAGTTACCTGCACGTTCCAGTTGGGAAAAGCAGAACACACTAGGATTAAGGAGAAGACCAAGACCAACCTGGAGCAGGTTGGCAAAGCAGCTCGTTTCTCTGCAGTCCCTGCAGGACTTCAGTGATGAGAAAAAAAACCCTGGTAAAACCCTGTGCCTTCACAAAACAGAGCCCTTCAACATATCATTTTTCCTTCAGAGGTTCAAAAGCTTATTTGAACTTCATTAAAGCTATCTGAACTTCATGACCTAGCAGTATTCAAAGGAAGAATGAGTCTAGAATAAACTCTGGTATTAAACCAGCCCTGGTGTAATTTATAACAGTATAACAGTTATATAACAGTATTTCAGACAAAAATGCCCCCTACAACAGTTTTCCAGATAAAACTTCGAAAAGATCAGAGTTGTATCTGCTCCCTGTGGCAATTCCAAACTGACTGGAACTACAGGCAGCTGAAGGAGGAGCACTGGCTCTTCAAATACCTGGAAAATAATTTTATAAAAATTGAAACAGAAAAAACCCACCACCTAGGCCTCCCTCGGTATTTCAGCTCCTAGGTAGTAAAATGAGTTCAGTCCCATAAAACTGCTACTGAACTAGAAAACAAAAAGGCCTTAAAACCAAGTACAGGCACACAGCCAGAGCCTGAGATAGCCAGCTCTGGAGCCTGACCACGACTCAGAGCATCTCCCTCCCCAGGAGTGAGAAGCCCCTCCAGGCTCCCTCTCAGGCCCCGTCTGGTCCCACAGAGCGAGCAGGCCCCTAACTCCCAGGAACCATCTTGGCCCATGCAACGGCTTCAGAGTTTGGCTCAGTTTGATTTGCCAGAATTGTTCTGGGGGTCACAAACATTCTCTGTCCACTTCTTAAGGGGCAGTTTAATTCTTAATTGTATAAAGCTAAAGTGTAAAAACTGTATTTTGCATGTATTCTTTGTTTCTAATACCCGGTATCCATAAGGGGACTCCCTTGCTTGGCTAGCAGTCGGGATTCATTAGACATTTTATGATGATTCTTTCTGTTGTGCAGATATATGATGAATCTCAGATGTTTAAATAGCATATAACAGTGCTCCATTGACCTTGCTGAGTACAGTTGGAGGGAAAGAAAGGTAATTTTCCTCAAAGAAATGTTAAAAATGTGTCTCCACTATAGCACAGATGCAGAGGATAAAGAAACTCCAGAGGGATTAAAATATTTTAGATTAATTTGGAAGAAGGCCATATTGTGTGAAGCCTGGTTAGTTTGGGCCTTTCCAATTCCACGCCATATAAACAAACCCATTTAAACTGTATTTGTTAGAAGGAATGTCTAAAAAAAAAAAAATATCCCCCAAAGTAGTTGTAACTCAAATGACCTCCAGTTCTGTATTCTCTTCTTACTGCCTAAAGAACAAACATATGTACAATATATTCTAGCCAGAACTTGTACAGTTGCTGCATGATTCATACTGCTTGAAAATTAAGTTATTTAAGTAAAGGGATTCTGGCTCCCTCAAGCAAGGTTTTAAAACTGAAGCAAGGTTAGATCTGGTTGGTTTTGGAGCCGGCTTCCGTACTTTGAACAAGATCATTGCTTATAAATCTTTGCTTTGGGCTGGGTGGAAGGAAGTAAAAGAAAGAAAATTGAAAGAAAGAGATGGAAAGAAAGGAAAAGAGGGAAATAGAAAAGAACGCGTATCATCAACACAACTATAAAAGGACTAACCTAATGTTCAGTGTGCCACTGTCTGGAAGAAGCAAGTCCTTAATGTTTACTCACTTTCAAGGTCGATTTTTTCCCCTTTTACTCACACAGAATAGGGCTTTTGCCTGCAGAGTCTTCCAAAGAGACAAGTCTGAGTGTGGTACTAAATAACCATAGAAAGTAAATGGTTGCTGACCCTTATGAGTTAATCAAGTTGAGACACAAAGGAATATGACAGTAGCAGTGAGCCAGCCAGAGAAGTAATGGCCTGACACACCCAGTAAGTAAATTTACACAATTAGCATCTACAAAACAGCAGGCACTTAGAGTAACAGGACCTTCCTTACCATAAACCATGAATCCCGGAGCAACTCAACATGAGGAATACCCTCCCATCTGCCATGTGAGTGAAGGGTTCTCCAGTGGTCCCAGACTTCCTTAAGTTCTTGAAATGGTACCCAGGTATCTGACTGTAAGTCAGTCACTGCACAAACTCCTCTCCCCTCAGAGGATATGAGGCAGCTGGCCCAGCCAAGGACAATATATTGTCTGCTCTCTCCCAAATACCCAAAGGAGCCAACATCATTTCACTACTGAATGTAATCATCTTGGAGAGAAATATGGAAACTTGATTGAAGTTCAGAACAATATAAAGCAATAGTTTAGAATACAAAATGAGGAAAAATGTCATTTTCATTACAAGTAATGTACTTTCAGAGAATAAAAAGATTAATTTAAATTCTGGGATTTGACGGCTAGCATCCTTTCTTTTATTGAAATTATCATGAGATGTTCTGAATATGATATTGCAAGAGACTATAGAGGTTCTGACATCATGGCCATAAAATTCAACTGTGATGATGGCTTCTGCAGCTATCATACATTTGCTTGCTATAATGTTACAGGTTTAAGTTTTCCATGTCATCTCTTTCTTCTTGATGGTTACTGGACATTAGCGATAAACATGTTCTCCAGCATCTCCCACACATTTTTACTTCAATTGCATCTATAGCCAGCCCTGTGCTCCCATATTCAGCATGGTTGCATGAACAGAAGGGATACGTTAAGATCTCTTTGGAGATAGTCCAGGTTTGCAGGGATATAACCACAACCAGAAAGATGGCCAAGGGGATTTTTACATAACAAAAAATCAATTCAGAATTTAGAACTTTGTGCTTGGGTTTTGCTCTTCAGGTGTCATGTATGGACCTTTGTTTGTTGACATACGACTCTACACATTCATGAAAGCAAGAAGTTCTCTAGTCACTTAGACTATCATGGTGAAACATTTTAAATAAATACTTCACATAATTTCAGAAACAGATGCTAGATAGTAAAACTACATGTTTGCAACAGAAATGGCCAAGAGCTATTTATTAGTGCTTGGAATTTTCTATTTTGTGCTTCCCATTATCACTAGCAATGCATGAAGAACACAACAACTATTACATCTTAAACTTTCCTTTTGAAATGTATTTATTTTTTAAAATTTACTCCAAGAAGTTTGAGTGGAATTTAGTATTTTTCAACACTCTTAACTCTGCCCTTTCACCCATATGCCTGCTACAATTCTATGTCCACATATTTTTTTCTCTTCTGCATCTTCAGTAGGATTTGGGTTTGTCTGCTCTACCATCTCACACAGTGGCTCACAATACAGGCTTCTCCATGTAGGAAGACACACAGGACTTGTGTGGTCATTTCTGCCACAGCCAAAATATCATCAAGTCATTCTAACTTTCACTTGTCTGAAATAGAATTTATGCTTTGCAGAGAAGTTTCCCACCATCACCTTAGCAGTGACATCCTTCCTTCCTTTGTGGAGTCCCACTTAAAATTTGGAAGGAGCAATGTCCTTCACACGGCTCATAGCCCTAACGTTACTGC
Source organism: Astur gentilis (assembly GCF_929443795.1). Classification (NCBI taxonomy): domain Eukaryota; kingdom Metazoa; phylum Chordata; class Aves; order Accipitriformes; family Accipitridae; genus Astur; species Astur gentilis. The sequence goes on from NC_064897.1 coordinate 15,042,748, forward strand.
ATGGCATCTTAAAAAAAGAAATCCAGTTCCGAAAGGTACCTCTTTTGAGAGACTTCCTTTTTCAGTTTAGCATCAGCACTGATAACCATTAATCTAAGAAACTTTACAAGATATTCAGCCTAAATTTTGCTTCTCTTAGTAGTTCTAGCCTAAATGTTGTTCCCCACAGTACTCCCAGTTAGACACTAGTATACTAATAACAGAACTCCATTCTTAATATTGCCTCTTTCCTAACTGATTAAATGGAGTGTGTCTGTTACCTGTAGTAATAAATTTTGAAATCTTACTGGCTCTTAGTCAAGTGGCAGAAGTAAGATTAATTTGATTTCTTAATAAATCACATTGTTTCAGTTTAGTTACATGCTACAGCCAACTTTAAGTTGCCAGAGGTAGTCAGGGGATATGTTAAGGTCATACAGATGCACAGTGGGGACACAGATGTACAGTGATGTAAAGTCACCCAAATGGCTTTGCTCAGAGCCCTTTCAGTTTATGAGTAGGCTTTATGAGCTCTGGTAACAAGGGAACCCCCCCGGCTGCTTCCACACAAAGCTCCCCAGGTGCATCAACTCTGCGTTTCCATCCCCTAGTCTCCTGGCATCCTCCGCACTCAGGCACTGGATGCGGTAAGGAAGCTGTGCACAGCCACCTAGCACCAGAATTGAGTCAAGACCCAAGATGTGACTGCAGAGATGTGGCTCTAGCGTCCCTTCATCTGTGTCAGGACTAATCTGCTGCCTCAATAAATATTCAGTTAACACTGATTCTTAGTCTCTTAAAAGACTATGTAGACTTAGTTTGGATGGAATAAAAACCCCTGAAAATTCTAGTAAGAAAAAAATAACTGGAGAGAATCAGGTAATAAAAACAATTAAAGAAATTAAATTTTACTTTGAGATTTGTGATTTCTTTTTTTGCAGAGTTCTCTCAGGTTTTGCTATTTAGTATTTTCTTTGTAGTTGTAAGGAAAATAGCACTTAGATTATCCTCAGTCTTAACACAAGGCAAAGACATGACAGAGATTTGTCTTTCAGTGATAAAATGAGCAAAAATAGAATGCTTATGATAACCCTGTCTTTGAAAAACAGTAAAAAGCCCCCCAAGCTCCATGAACATGTTGCAGACTGCACATGTCACATAACTAAGGACTAGGATTTTTTTGCCTGAGGCTCCCACGTTTAACAAAGGGAAACACTGCTTTCAACAAAAGATGCTATTCTAGCTATGTGCCCTTTTACCCTGTCAGAGAAACAGCTGGTATCATAAAGTCACAGCTAATTTGTATCATGTCTGCACTAACAGTCAGATTCAGTTTGTATCAAACTTTCAAAGTTGGACTTAATACCAGTTGATGGATGACAGCTTTTCTTGCCCCCCCTTCTCAAAACATATTTAAAGATTGCCTCCCACTTAAAAAAGCCCTCAATATTCAAAATACAAATGGAATCTTTAACATGTTTCACATAACCAGAATATAGGAAAATGTTTAAAACTACTAAATTAAAAAAAAATCCTAAAGAAGGTTGAGACAATTGCACCAGCAGTTCTGAAGTTCTGTGAAAAATAAATAGTGCTTTAAGACAGACATGTGGGTACCAAGTGTAACGGAAAAGAATTTTCTCTTAAAAAGAAAAAAAAACACTCACAGCTTACTTGCCTCAGGTAATCTCTTGCAGTTTGGGGTAGCTGCTCACCTAAAAAAATTCAGTCTGCCTGCACAGAATTTAAGGGCTTTTTTTCAAGGTCAGCACTCAAAAATTTACGGAAGACCAATTTCTTTTTTTTTTTTTTTTTTTAAGGGACCTGTTTCTCATTTATGCTATTAAATGTCATCTACTTTCATTTTAAGATCCCTGAAGCAGAATGCCTGAACTGTATAAAGGGACTTTAGTGAAAGTGTGAGCCAGGCCAAAGACTCAACAGCTCCAAACCCGCAGTGCTCTTGTGAGAAAGTGCTGCAAAGATCAGGCTCTTCTTGGAAAACAGGCATGGGGGAACTTCCAGAGATTGGAAGTTCAAGCTCAGTTCAGATAAACATCTAACAGTGCTGGTGCACTTCTGAGACTACCCTCCTCAGCACCTGAGTCTACAACATTAGCTGAGACAAGATACTCTTTTGAGATTTTAGGTACTTCCCACGTCCAGATCATCTAGAAGTATTTGACCAAGGCTGTCTCATCCCATGATCTGAAAGCATCACTGAAAGGTAGGCAAGGAAAAATCTCACAACATCCTGGGAAGTAAAGAATTTTTTTTTTTTTTTTTTTTTTTTTAATGCTGCACAGTATAATGATTATCAGTGTTCTGAGCAATTGGCCCCATTTATCAGAAAGAGATCGGTCTGCTCCGTAAACTTACATACACCAAGCAAAGAACATCCCTGGGAAGTTCAAAGCAGCAGTATCAGCAACACAGTTTTAAAGTGACAGGAGAGCTTTTTGTAATGGAGCTGAGAAAGAGCAGTTGTCAACAAAGACTGAAGGATCCCAGCTCCCAGCCTATCTTTCCCTCAGCACATGCATTTCCTGCCTTAGAAGGTTAATATTGCGCAGAAGACAGTAAGATACAGCTTCTGCTGTGCCTAAGCTGCGCTTGGCACTGCTGTCTGATGTAGTCCTTGCCAGCAAACAGAGCCAAAGCACAGCGTGCTCCTGCCACATCCTCTCCAGCGAGCTATATCTGCTCTCTACCTACTGGGAAGATGCAGATAATCAACTCCACTCCCTTCACTCTGAGCACAGCAGTGACTCTGCCCCTACACATGATCCTTGTACTTGTTCAGATTTTTTTTTTTAATTTTTTTTTTTTTTTTTAAGATGTTCTTAAACCTCTGTCTGGCAAAGCATGGTTTATTAGAAGCAGATTTCTCTTCAACTACTCAGTGTGTCAGTTTTACAATTCCTAGGTGGTGTAATTCCTGGAAAATAAAAAATGTTCTTCATCCAAAATTTTGGATGAATCACAGCAGGTTTACTTGCTTTTGTTCACCCTTAAATGAAGCATAAATCTCTATATCTAAATGATGCAGTAATTTTCTTTGTTTACCTGCCTGTTAGCTCCAAATATCTTAAAAGCAATTAGACTTTTCTAGCAAATGATGTCCACCAATTGGGCTCGGCAGCCAAAGGCAGCCATCACATTTTCATGGGACTGTGAATTGCATCAGGAAGATCAACGCTACTATTTCCCATGCTTGATCCCCTGGTATTAAACTTAACAAAACTCCAAACAGTTGTCTTTAACACCTCTTCAAGAATGCAACGCAACTCAAAACCCACCAGGTTCTCATCTCTCACAGAAGAGCTTTTACCAAAAAGTGCCCCAGCTGCATGTACAGGTCACCTGAAGTCCCAGAAGCTACAGGGAAACTCAGGCAAGATTGAGTGCTGCACCTCCTCTTCCAAGCAACAGAGAGGACAGATGAGAGAAGGAAGACCCTACGCTCATCTCAGTCTAACTCATCACATTAAAGCCATAGAAAAATATCTTCAGAGACTCTACAGAAATGCTTTCACTCTTGAATATTTAAGAGAAAACTGGTCAAAGCATTTCTTACTCAATGTTTCCTAATGGTGAACATCTTGACTTAACAAAATGTATGTTTCCAAGGAAGATAAAAAACAATCACCACTAGCCAGTGACTTTGAACCTTAACTTATAGGGTACCATTTATTTTTGGAAGTATTTTATATAAGCGTGTCTCAGATTGTCTTCCAAAGTCAGATTTGGCTGTATTCAAGAACTAACAGAAGAGTAACAAGACTGTCATGATAATACTAAACTATGTTACTGCTTTTTATACTCAGATAAAGACATGTGCCTTGTTTCCAGTACTTTACAGAGATAATGCTTGGTTTTTCCCCTTTCCAAATGAGCATACTAGTCCACACCATTTGCTTTAGATTTTCTAAAGGCAACTAATGGCCTTTTTCATGGTATTTTCATCCATGTCCCCTGAAGACTATCCTCCTATTCGGCCAGCTTTACAATGTGAAAGAGGAGGTTAAGTGTGGAAAGTATTATCAGACTTTGCCTTTCCTTCTTTGTGACATAATTCTTCCACCGCTTTGACAAGTGCTATGCAAGCACCATGGAGACTTCAGCGTGAGCAGATGACACTCGCCCTGCATCCTACACTTGGAGTAGATGAATGAGTCCCTGAAGGACAGATTTTCAGATGCAATTTATGCATCAAGATAAGACACCAGCACCAGCTCAGAAACACACTGAAGCACAGTCTCAGTTTTGAGACTGAAGTGCCTTCTTTCAACACCACAGTCTGCATGCTCAGACATGTCTACAAATATAATTCCAGTTGCTGAGCTGTCAGAAAAACTCTGGAGGGCAGTCACTGCTCTCTTTGAATATCCTGTCCTAAGCACAGGGGGAGAGCACTTGCGTTTCTGATCCCATTTGCTTTTGGACAGTATGGCGTCCCTCTCCTTGGGTCAAATTTTTAAGGCATTTAGGTACCTCATAAATGCACCACGCAAGGAAGCATGTGGGAACATAAATTCAGTGATGTCACTGGAAGAAGTGTTCCACATGAAATTTTAGAACATTTAGGTTGGTTCTGATCAACGAAGAAATCCTGATTATAGAATATCAACATTTCCTACAAACTGGAAATCCCAGATTGTATCTGGCTTCAGCCTTAAGTACTCCCCCCACAAAGGCTCAAAAGCAATGCAGAACTCCAAAACGGCAACCAGGGCAGAGAACAGCCTGCAACAATTATCAGTGCATTCAGCATTTGCACAAACCTTCTCAGAATTGTAGGCAAAGTTAAATTTGCTTCCCCAAGGATGATAACAAGAACAGCTAAAATGGGCCCAGACCCAGCATTTCTGATGGTGGGGGGGAAGGCTGCTGGAAATGAAAGGCAACGCAACCAGTGTTCAGCCTGCCACCATGCCTTTCTCCTCCACACTGCTCCTGCCAAAAAGAAGGGAAATGGAGCAGAGGTACAAAGGAGGTCCAGGCACACAGAAAACATGGTCACTCATCAGTGAAAATAAGCAGTTCGCTGTACCCTGAATTAACTGAAGATGATGGTATCTAAGGCAGTTGCCTTGACCCTGGTGCAATATTTCTGACCCCATCAGTCTGTTGTCATAGGCACTGCTTAAACGTAGAGCCAGTCCTCAGTTTGTCTCCAGTCTGGAATTTCCGTATATTGAGGGGCTAAAGTTTATACACATTATAAACACTTCCTTTAAATGGTTTGTGTGTCCTCACTTGTTCTGGCAGTGAAAGAACAATGTTTGTAAAAAACGTCAAAGTCTTGCACGTTGTAAGTAGTCAGTAAACACCGTTACTTGAACTCTCACAGACTCCTCAGAGCCTGCTTGCTCTAAAAAGAACAGAAGACACAGCAGGACAGTAACACGCAAACACATGATCTTAACACAAGTAAGTATGACTTAAGACTCCCGTTGCAAGCAAAAAACTTTCTGAAATCCAGCAGAGAAATACATATAGCTATTAGAAGAATGCCCACACACCCACAAAATTATTATTATGAAATTCAAAGATTTTTATTTGATTTGAAGATATAATTCAAGATAAAATCCTTTAAATCTACTCTTACTTCTGAAGAAAGTAATCCCTGGTGACAGTTGTCCCAGATGAATAGGAGTCAAAAGTCTAACTGCAGGGCTGTCCACTGATTTTCAGAGGGATTTGGATCAGCCCCCCAAAATCAAGCAAGTTGGGGGGGGGGGGGGCTAGGAAAATCCAATATAAAAGCCTCAGTATGAAAACCACCTCAATACAGAAAAACCTTCTGAATACCACAGGCAAGGAAATCTGAGGTAACTACTTTGATCATACTCACAGGAAGGCAATCAGAGGAAATATTTGGAGCTTTTCAGTAACAAACCAGCTGCTGATGAAATAAAAATGATGACTCCAGAAAACAGAGGAGATCACTGTACAGAAATAGAAAATAAAAGACATTGTTTACCAATGGCATAATTGTTGTGCACTCTTCGTTTTTCTTTGGTAAAGTCATCTTTAACAACACTCCTACAAAGGTTTTTTAAAGTATGGAATAAACCAGAAAAATTTTGCAAGAGACTGACAAAACCCACTATCAAACAGCTCTATAAATTAGAGTTTGACAAAGCAGACTTTGATTTCCCAAAATCTCTCAGCAAAGTCACTTACTAAAACCTCTTTAAGAAGTGAAGCTGATACAGGCTAAACTGAACATTCTCTTGTGATTAGTAAGAGATGAAGCAAAGCATCAGACCAGCGGTGAGTTTTCATAACAGAGCAAGATTTCCAAAGTACCTCACTAAGGATCTATACCGAGACCTGTAGTATTCAACATATTCATAAAGGCACTCTGCAAAACCAGATGAACAGTGAGAAGACAAAGTCTGTAGATGATACAAAACTATTCATTATCATAAAATCTAAAGTTAATACAAAGAACTAGGGAAAGTTCATAGTAATGGATTTCTATGGGCAGACTGAATTCAGTGTTCATAAGTAAAGGTACAGGGAGGAAAAACCTTATATCTGTATATGTACACTGATCAACTCTAAATGAGCCAATAACACTCAGAAAAGACATATTGGAGCCTGAAGAAGAGCTATTTGAAAATATTAGCTGACTAGCCAGCAGCTGTCAAAAGGCAAGTTAAGAATCATTAGGGAAAAATCTAAGTTCTATCTAGGTCACACATATAAATATAAGGTATATCTATGCTTCAGTTTTGCATGAAGTTCTGGTTACCCTTTCTCAAGAAGAGCCTCAGTAAGGGACACCAATAACAATCAGAGCTATGGCACAGTTCCCATCTAGGAGGCTATCTAGAGTATGAGCCTTCCATTTGAAAAAGAGAGATGATTGAGGCAGGATACGAGAAAGGTCCTGAATAGCTTTTAACCAGTAAATGTTGTTTATTGTTGTACAAGAACTACGATTCAAGAAGGAATTAAAAAAAAAAAAAAAAAAAAAAGGAAGATACTTTCATCATCTATGAGATATCATAGTCTGGATGTGACCTCTAGCTTAGAAAGTCCCAAAGCAAAGATTGCCAGACTCTGGGAGAGCACATAATAGGAAGAGTCATTCCACACTCATCTGCTTTCACCTGCTTTACTGTAAGTGACTGTCTCAGTCAGACATAGGATATTAACCTAGGTGGGCCCTTGCTCTGACCTAGCATGACAAAAATTCTATAAATGTCAATTCAGAGTGCAGGACAAATAAGGTGCCACCTTTATACAAAGAGAGTACAACAATTTGTGGGTGATCTAGTAGAAACTCATAATGGATACCAGGAAATACAGTAAGAGTGAGCTTCAATGAAATGGGTTATTTTTTTCCCTGAAGACTCACTCTGCATTCAGCTACCACTAGGTAGTGTACAGACCCATCAGAGTAAAAATAAAAACCGTAAGCTTTCTTCAGAGAGCTTTGAATGGTCCATCCTCTTTAGACCCAAGGATCTTCATACAGAACATCCTGATGCCAAAAGAGGAAATGGATTATTTAAAAACCACTGAAGCCTATTTTCAGTAATTTAAGATCATAGTACAGGGCCATTACTTGTATTAATTTCTGGTTATTCACTGGAAATTCACGGACTTTTGAGGACTCTTGATGTAAATGACTATTCAGCAATTTCAAAAACAATTCTACAGTCTCATCTCTAGGTTTTATAGACACCTGTTAGTGATTTATATTATTGAAAACCCTAGGGAGGCCAAAGATGAGATTTTGATTCATTCCATTAGAAGTTTCAGTATTAGATTCAAGAGATCTCAATCCCCTTTTGATGATTAGTGTTACTAAGCATGTATCGCATAGCAGAAAAGAGCAACATAAGAGGACATTCCTAATCATCAAAGTCTGAAAAGAGCCACCAAGCTTCAAGTCATCTTCCTCTCATCAGTTACTCCCACTTACAGCAAGAGTTTGCTGGGTTTTATCAGTCCACAGAGCTCCAACTCACAAGTAGTATGAAAGTCCTTCCAGGTCACTGAATTCATTCAAACTTTTTCAATAACTTGAAAAGCTGACTTTGCCCATTTCTGTTGTTTAGTGTGCCCCACTTGACTCTCTGCAGGCGTAACTTCATGACATTCAGATCATGCATCAGGAGGATCCTGGGTCTAAAAGTCTTTTTCTGCTTCAGACTGTTCGCTCTCTTTCAATCTCTTCAAATTTTTTTTTAAAAATGGAGACAACCCCCAAAAGATTTTCCTTTTCTTTCCCACAGTCACAAAGCCCTCTTCCGCTATTCTCCTCGTATTTGCTCTGTCCTAAAGAAACATTTTTCTGAATTGAGATCAACATAATTTGTAATATCAATGAAATGACTGAAATATGCTCTCTCACTGTTTGCTATCCAAAAGAATATCTATCACACCACAATTCCATTGTGAGCTGACTATGAAGGGCTAAGAACAATTTAATGAACAGGAAATTTCCAGACAACTTAAGCATGAAGGAAGTTCAGGTTCAGGTCGAAAACCAGACTCCATAAATGTAAACCCTCCAATCCAAGAAACATCACTAGGGTTTGGACACATTTTGGGCTGTAATCTTCAGTGGTAAAATTGGCACAATTTTTACTGATTCTTCAGTCCTTTGAATTCCCCTGACCATAAACATTGGGTTCATGTTCTGCTCTTATTCACACAATGGCATTAACAGCATTGCAGACCTAGGCACACACCCAGCACTGCACATTCAAGCCCTCAGTGGAACTCAATTTCCAGCTAACAAAGGTACTAGATTCTCAGCTAACATAGGTCAGTATCCATTAAATGCAATTTTAATAACAGAAATGCTTTTATAAGAAGCTCTTGAAAGTGCTTTTATCGGAAGTACTTTGTGGCTTAAGAAATGAGGAAGTTGTTAATATCTTGATTACGGAAACCAGGGAAACCAAATCACATCCAAGGTCATTCAGAAGTTGACCTGTGACATTTAAATGTGGGTTTTTGATTAAAAATATATGCATGCACACACAAGAAAAGCATGGTTTCACTCCCCTCTACTCTGTTAATTAGTTCCATTATACCAGACAGCTTTGAATGGAAATAAAGTTATGGAACCCAGTTAACAAAACTACATGCTGCTCCATTTCATCCAATCACTCAACAGCTAGGTCTGCGACAGGGTTCAGATCTCATCTCTTTTTGCAGGGATTTTACCCTACATTTTCCAAAAGACACTGCAAGGCTAGGATGTTCTTCCACATCCTTTCCTACCAGTGCTGGTACCAAGAGTATAAGGGAAATTGTAACATGCTAGACTAAAGGTCTGACTAGCTCCGTATCCTGTCTCTGGCAGCGGCCAATATGAGATGTTTAGGGTAGAACATAAGAACAGGGAAAGTATATAATGATGCTTCCCACAAATACTCTACAACGGCTTATGACTTCCAGAATGCCTGAGTCAAACATGGAATCTGTGTATTTACTGATCTCCATAGCAGCTTTTTTCCATTATTATTTCCAGTAGCTGCCAACACTCAGCAAAATCCCGTAACAGAGTCACACAACTTAATTATGTGCTATGTGAAGATATAGTTCACTTTGGACAAGTAATTAAACCTTCAGACTGACACTAGGACTCAACTATGCCACTTCCCAGCTGAAGGCTCAACTCACGTAATGCAGTTAGGTGTGGTATTCACATAGGAAGTATTCCTCATTGCATCACATATAATGGAGTAATCCCAAATTATCCAACAGCAAGGTGGTTAAGAAGCTGTTTTGGAAATAGCACACCTGGGTTTCATTCCCAATTACATATTTAATCATTTAGGAAAGTGAAATAACATCAGTAGGAGAGAGTGGGAGCACCATAAAGAATAGCTGGAGAGTGCACTTTACAGTTGTTTTGGACAAAGGAGGCAACCCAGTCTACCTAATGGGTTCAGAGTTAGTAATCTATTAGATTAAAAGAAGGATTTCTCCTCCAGTCTTCAAAAATACCAAATAATTTCACAGAATCACAGAACAGTTCAGGTTGGAAGAGGCACCTCTGGAGATCATCTAGTCCAATTCCCTGATCAAAGCAGGCTGCCCAGGACCATGTCCAGTTGGGGTTTAAATATCCCCAAGGATGGAGACTCCACAGCCTCCCTAGGAAATCTGTTCCATTGTTGATCATTTACAGTAACTGAGTTTTTCCCCTACACTTAAATGGATTTTTCTGTATTTCAATTTGTGTCCCTTTCCTCAAGTCCTCTCACTGGGTATCATTGAGAAGAGTCTAGTTCTGTCTTTTTTGCCATCATCCTTCCCCCCTCTCATAGTCACAGTGTGTGACAGCCATAGAGTGGTTGTTAAACTTGAATTTCATTCCAGTTACAGCTAGGAATTTTTACCCATAGATTTCAGTATTTGCTCTTGTGCAAATTATTTTTTTTCTTTGAGTCATGAAAATGAGAGCAGGAAACCACCTCTTTAAAAAATGGTCTAGGTGAACTATTTCTTTGTTTACCCATCTCTTCCAGATCTCCTTTTCTCCTTTTGATATTTATGTTGTCAGGGTTGCCATGTAGTTTATTTACTTATGAAGACATTACAGAGGGAGCACCGAAATAAAACTTTTTAACTTTTCCTCAGATGTGCTATGCACCCAAATAAAGACTTTTTATTAGTATTTGGCAAACAAGTGTTGCCAACAGAAGAGGGGAACAGGAAGCCTTGAACTTATCCGTTACTGTCTAAACAGATACCCAAGGCATTTGTTTTCTAGGATGACCTAAAAAGGGGAGGTGTGCTGTCTCCTGTGAACTCCTCACCTAACCACTTACAAGCAGTTTATCAGTACAAAACATCAGCATTCAAAATAAATAAAACCACCTCTCACACAGCAATACACTTAAGTTAGAGTTTAATTTAAAAACTGTAGTCAAAGCCTATTGACTTCAGGCTAAGCACACATTTACACGCTCTGCTGAACATGGACAGTTTGCAGTACCTGAGCTCTATTTCCCAGAGGGCTGCAGCCATTTCCTAATTATCAATTTTTCTGTCAGTGTTAGGAGTGTGGTAGTATTACCAAGACCCAGCTTTCTGGGTGCTATACAAACAGTAGGACAAAAAGGTAATTCTTAATCCCAAAGACTTTATTATCCAGGCACAAGAGGGATGAAGCTACACATTAGAAACTAATCTAATAGCTACTCTCAATGAACTTAATATAACATCATGCTATACATGTTAACATATTAAAGAAAGCGTTTAGAGTTCAAGGCCATCTTAATCTCAGCTGAAGAATGACAATTAAGGCACAGCCCACAGGTCTTCAAGGAAATACTTTTCATCTTTCAAACACGTAGCTACATGTATATACCCTTGTTAGTTTTCAAATGTTATGAAGCACTTGGACCGTTACAGCTTCATGTTTCTGTGGTCTCATCTGACGAGGATTTCAGTGATGCAGAGAAGTATCATTATGTACAGATTCATAGGGAGACTATAAGCTTTAGGAAAAAGTTTCCCACCCCATCATATTTTCTGGTTGAACCACACAGGCTGCATTACGTACAGGTCCGACAGTTCTGATTGTCCCCATGTGGTCAGGGTCTGGAGGTAGAGTCAGGGAGAGGAAAAGCATGCCATTGGCAGTGCTTCTTCCAGCCCACCTGCAGAATATATTGGAAATCTGAAGAGCAGGGAGGAAATAAATCCTCCTCCAACATCCACCCACACGTTGCAGTTCTACTTCTTGGGGGCTCACTGGACCTCACTTTCAATCCACTCCCAATGCCAGGGGTGTAGCTGTAACACAGAATGGTTCTCCATAGAAGGACTTGGTGGCACCCTGAGAACACCCCATTCCATGTACTAAGCTGCTCAATTAATGTTCATTATTACAAATCTGAATCAGAGATTATAATAATGATTGGCCTTTAAAGTAATGCCAGGCAGCCACACACATCAGGGGAGAAAGTCTGTGAAGGAGAAAGATCTGTACCTTCCCTTCAGCCAAGCTGCTAATATCCTTCTAAATGGCAACTCATCTGACCTACAAAGTTTCAGAAAATGGCATATTTGTTTGCCATCTTCAAACACCAGTTATATTTACACTGATCTCAGCAGTACAGCACACTACTACTTTGGAGAACAGTCACTCCTCTCACACGCACAGTGATATTCCCTCAATAGAAGTGAACAACTTTTGGATACAATGACTGCCCTACACACCGGCTTTCATTCTGCATGTCTTGGCATGAGAGAGAGCAAAGAAAGAGAACTGCTTCCTGAGATTGAAGACAACCAAAAGGAGGACTAGATACAGCTCATACCGAGTGGAAGTAGATTGCAAGATCTTTGCATGGTTATTCTTGAAAGTAAAGGCCAAGAAACAGGCGAAGTATGTGTGCATCTGAGCAGCTGTGGGCTGGAACATCATCCTCAGCCATGCAAATATAGCACTTGCTTCCTTCTTTGGACACGTTCATGCTACTAAGCAGAACCCATTTGCTAACCACACAGCAGTGGCATTCACATTAGCAGAAAACCAGACTCCTCGTCTCTTCCTGCTTTGATCAGCAGTTACTGCCCACAGGAATAAACAGAGGGTTGTGTTCTTCCCTTGCTCCACGCAGGGTCTGCTGTTTTCACATGAGCATCAATGGCAGCAAGAACAGGCCAAGCCTATTCCAGGATAGCCATTTGTCCTCATGTAAACCTATCTCCCCAATAGAACAGCAACATGCACAGCAATGAAAAGGCAATTCAAGGAGGGCTTTCCCCTTTCAAATTGTGACCTGGAAGAACAAACTTTTAAAACTTAAAAACCAAGGCTTGCCATATCCCTTTTTGAACATCTGGAGATTGAACATAAGCTTCCCTACATCACTGGCAGTGGGTACAGACATGTCTGCTACAGAACATGCTACTGAGTGAAACCACTTACTGCTAATAAGAAATCCCAAATTCCTTGCAAGTTCATTGTCCCTTTCAGAAAAGGGTTACAGAAAGCTTGGAGCTCTAATCCAAATTATTAATAATCCATCAAGAAAACTGCATAATAATTAAGAAAATAGTCACTTGCAACAGACAGCAAATGGAAACTGGCTGCTTTAAAGCATATTTTGACAGCCGCTAGCATCATTCAACATGCAAATGAAAGAATTTGCTCAAAACAAGCTGAGTAGGGCAGCTAAAATTAGTCTATAATAACAAAACGGTTGTCTCTTGTGAAAGCTCAGTTTTCTCCTCTTCTGTGTATTCTTCGGTTATTGAACGTAAACACAGTGCTGGGATGGGTATCAGGAGAGAGGGAGCTGCAGGGAAAATACTGCGAGCTGTATCCTTTTCAGGGAAGTTTAATTAATGGTGTTTCTGAGAAGAATTCTGATTGACAGGATTAGTGCCAGCACTAAAAGTTACTATTTGTGGATCCCAGAGCTCACAGCTCCCATAAAAATAAAGCACTTCAGAAAAGAGCTTTGTGCAAATGAAGGCATTCCCTCAGCAGGGAAGGTTCATGTGAACCTCTTCTGTGGCTTCCCTTCACATGGGTTTTTCCATGGAAATGGGATAACAAGATGTCCCTGGAGAACACTCTCCCCTGGGTGCAGAATGCTTGATTCAAGTGTTCTAGGTTAGTCCTTGGGGAAGGTTTCTATAAGGAGCCAAAATGAAACTCTAAGAATTAATGTTCCCAAACTTCGTGGAGGGCAACATTTGGTTCCACTTTCTTTGCTTCGGGATTTATTTCAGGTTTGTCCTGAATACCTTTTCTTTGTTTTCCAATTCATACCACCTTCTTATTAAGATAATCTTCTAGTATTCTCCCAGTGACACTTAGTCCAAAACACAGTTTCACTGCTCTAATCTCTTATAAGGACTTGGGACAAATTATTAAATTGATCACAAGCGTTTAATTTTATTTGATTATTGTCAATTCTTTAAGTACTAACCCAAGTAAACCATCTTTTAAAAGGGGTAAAGCATCACATGCCCAAACAAGAAACTGGAAATAAGCCAATGCCACTCCATTGCAAAAGCAAGGGAAGGACCACAGCATGCCAGTTCACACAGAAAGCACCCACCAATTTGCTGAACCATCTCCCAGAAATAGGTGAAATGGAAGAAGGAAAGGAAAAAATGTGATTCTTTCCACTTACTCCATCCCTCTCAATCACTTTCCTCAGGCAGGATAACAAAGTAATTTAGATGCAGCAATTTCTTCCCAGCAATTTTCAGGCACTTCATTTGCATATCATCTTCATTTTCTTGCCCCATATTTTCCCCACTATTCTTCTGCTTTCACATCCATCATGCCTCCCCCACTGTACTGTTCTCTTTGTTGCTCACTCCTGCTCACATTCTTTCTATACCAGACTTCAGCCAATTTTTGCCCCAGATCCCACTGCTCTGCTTCCTCCTACTCCTTATTGCTAGCCTTCTGATATCTGCTACCTCTCAGTTTCTTGTCCTGATCCCATAGTTCATCATGACACCAAACTTTATCACCTATGAGAGGTTAACATGGCAAACATCTTTTTCTAACTTACGTGTTCAGTCCCACCATGGTCATTTTGATCAGGGAAAATAATTGCAAATACTATGAGGCAGAAATCAGAAATTAATGAGAAGTCTTGAATCATTTCTTAAGAACTCTCAGAACAAACATCATAAGGCTCACAGTAGCATCACAACAGTTGTCAACTGTTCCATGTATTAGGATAGATCCACCTCAGCCCAGACTGGCATATACCATCTTATTTATATTTCACCTGTTTATGCATTTCTCAAGAAGTATACAAGGGAAGAGCAAACTGGTCCAGATAAAATAAGTCATCACAGAAGTGTTTCCAGAAATCTCCAGCCTCTCTCAAATCTTTTTGCGGCCTTAAAAATGGTTGGATAATATCATTTTTTCAGATTCTGATAATTCATATACATTTGTCTTTGCCTTTCTGGCTTTTAACTGAGGCAAGATAAGCAGAGCTAAACTTCCGCAGAGGAAAAATACCACAGTACACCAGAAAGCTGCCACTTATTCAGGAATAACCAGTGCAAATAACAGGTTTTTAAAGTGGCTGTATTATATATGGAAAGCTTGCAATTCACACATCGCAAAGACTGTCCCAGCAGTAACATTATTGGTGATTAATACATATAGTTATATCTTCTTTCATGGTCTGGTTCCAGTGACCCAACAAACCACTGCTTTTATTCTAGCTACTACATTTCTGTCTGGGAATAGCTGTAGCTTTGATGCTGTCAGCTCCCACTGCTGCTGGCAACATTTAGCATGGTTGTCTGGTACGTGAACATTTAAGGCTACAGCATTACTGTCTCAACTCTAATTAGCTTAAAAATGCTTGCAGAAAGTACCAGATGCTCTTGAATACTCAACGGCCTCTAAATGTCCACACAAAAACTTAAATTTTAGTTCACTCGGGAAACCAGACTGGTTGTTACAGATGAAGACCATCTTCTCCACTCTATAAGTAACCAGCTCTGTCACGACATGCTGCGAAATGGATCATCACCCTGCCTTCTTCCTGTTCTGCCCCACAGACAAAGGAAATGAAGTTGCTGGAGAAGGCATGGCAAGCATGTCTATTTTCTAACTTTTCACCTAACGTGCAAACACAAAACTGGCAGTTTGCAATCGATCATTTAAAGAAAAAACACCAAGGCGGCTTGTCAACCTTCAAACAGTACCTGTGCGTTCAGTGATACCTGAGCTTTGCCAAACCCACTCCATTTATTTTAATGAACTACAACTCACAAGTTCAATATGCAGTTTAAATCTCTCCTCGCTTGGCAGCCATATAAACAGCAAGGAATGTGCATATTTAAAAAAAAAGTTATCCTAGTCACACCTATTACTTTTCCAAAAGGAAGGGCATGCTCAGGTACTGTAGATGAGAATCTAGATGACTGAGCCCCAGCTACTTGTTTAGACTATTAGCCTTACTTTCAATGGTAGGAAATGTTACATAAAATCCATGTAACACATACAAGCTAAGTGCAAATGATGAAAGAAATCAGCAAGGGAAAAGAGGCCAGAGAGCTGTTATGATGGAAGAATAGCAGCTGGGAAAACTGAAGTCAACCCAGCTATGTTATTTTTTAATTAAAAATAAACATGGGCTTTGTTGCCAAGGGATTGGTTAGCATTCCATTTAAAAAGAAAAAAAAAAGGAAGAAAAAGAAGGAATTTTGGTTTACTTCATTCTCATTCCCCTCCTAACCTCCCTCCCCTCTTCTGCCCCTTCCTTCCCCCCCACCCCCCCCCCAAGTATTTATAGATTTTGCAGAAAAAAACATGGTCATAAAATTTAGGTCAGCGTGCAGCACTGCACAGAGCCACCTATTTTTAAGGCATTCTCTTTCTCTCACATGAATGCCTCCTTGATTAAAAATAGTCAGAGATTATCATTTTGATTTTGTTAATTATTTCATCTTCACTGCTGACCTCCTTGCTAGCAATACAATTATGCATGACTGCACTGCCTGAGACTGCACATGTGTAAATGATAAAGGCCCTTTTCGGACAGCCCTTTTAATGAAGGTTTCAGGAGACCCACATTAATCCTTCTAAGCTCAGCCTTGCTTCTCTTCAATCAAATACTAAACTAGCTTTTATTCATGCCTGGATAGGGGTTTGTCCTAGTTTTTATGGAATTTGCTTGTGTCCAAGACCACTAAAGGTTTTACACTGTTTCTTTGCAGTCCTCACTTCACAAACAGGAGTGTGAAGTCACTAGCAAAGAAAAACCAAAGACTCCAAAGATTGAGTTCAGGCTTTTCAGACATTCCAAGGGCTCAAAGATTAACTACTTTTAAGGGCTGACTACCTCATTAGCCTCTCCCACCTATGTTTTTCATTCATTTACCTTATACATTTTTCATGTGCTTTTATTATGCCTGACCTCAGAGAAGCTTTCTTCTACTGAGGTCTTAGCCACAGACGAGTCTTATGGCAATTATTTCTCCACACTGCTTCCATATCACATTTCAAAATCTTATCTTGCTTAACCAACTTTTACTTTCCCTCTCCCCATCTGCTTTACTGATTATTTACATTTTGTTTAAGATGTTTTAGGCCATAATTCATGTGAAATACATTTCCAGAGACAGTTGCAATTGTTCTGATAAAATATATAAGACCTGATGGGGAAAACTTCCCCCAAAACAGATCAATTAAATTTTCTATAGAAATTTCCATCTTCAACTGAGTAAAGGAATCAGTTCTGGCTGAATCAAAGAAAGATCTCTCTAATGATTGGTCATTTAGCTGACTGGTGAGAAAAGAGAATTCAGGTGAAGTAAAAATACTTGCATATATCTTTGCACATCGGATAAGGGCCATCACGCAGAGCAAGTCACCAGCCTAAGAGCTGTTCTGGAGTAGGACTTGCCTGCATCTTTCTGGAATCATTCAAGTTTGCATTTTAAAAGTCCACTGACAAAGGGAATAGAATATTTAATTATTTATGCAGTGCAGAGCATCTCTAAAAAGAAAGAGTCCAGAACAATACAGTACAGGATGGTCAATGCACCCATATTTTCACAAGAGAAAGACCCAACCTCCATCCCAGCTGCACAAAGTGGTATTTAAACCTTCAATCTTGCAAGGAGACCTAGCCAATGGATTAGACTGAAAGTGTCTCTCTATCTGCTCTTCTACCTTATGAGGTCTTCCTATGCATCCCATTGCATTTCCAGAAAGATTCTGAATTTGTGAAAACATAAAGGCAGAAATAATTTTTCACCCACCTCTGGTCAGTATCTGCTGACTCACATCCAGATTCCTCTAGTATCTGAATCTTCCATTGACTCCAGTGAAAAATCTGTGGTTTACCACAGAACATAAGGTTAGCTAACTAAATAGCATAATGCATATTATTTGCGATGCAACAGTAAGTACAGGAGAAAGAGGATACTGGGTTGCAAAATGTTTTTCTTTATGCTTTGCATATTTTTTTGAAGAGAAAAGAAAACCACATTAGGCAAAGCAATGTATTTGTTTTGTCTCAAGGACATTGGCTCACAAAGAAATGTTGCTGCAACTAGTAAGAGTTCAAGTTATTGTTGCCCAAACCATGTAAAAAAAAAATAAAATAAAAAGCCTTTGGAACTCAAATGTTATTCCTCATCCCAACCAAATGGAAATAAATCAACAGCTTAGTGACCAACAGCACACAACAGAGAATTACTTTTCTGGGTAATTAAGCATCGAAGCATAGCTGAAACATTCTATGAACATTAATTCTTCTTTGTGGCAACACAAAATTGGACTCAGCATTAGAAAATAATACGGGGGTGAAGAATAGCTTGATACGGGCAGAACCTAAACATACTATGCTTCAGCCTCCTTGAGTTTTACATCGATTTCCATGTAAGAATAGAATTTAGTTGAATTAAACATGACTGGAGGAATGGTTTTATCTTTCAGATGGCCACTTGCTGAGTCTAAGGTTTACATGAAAATAAAGAAGTCGGAGAGAAAATAGAGAAGTCAAAGAGACTTCTCAGTTAAACTTTTCCTTTTCCAGATAGGGTGACTATTTGACTACCAAAATAGGAACTTCCTAATTCTGACTACTGAAGAGGATTCTATTATCCTTCCTACACTATTTTTGCTGTTCTTCAATAGCTGCAACAGCTCAATCTAAAAACCAAAACAAAGCAAAAGCTTTGGGAGGTTTGTTCCATTGCCAGTATAAATGGCAGGGAGGTATGTACAATCACACAAATACTGAGGAGGACAGGGAAACCAAAATGAAACTAAAAAATACAAATGGAAAATAAGCAAACCTGTCTAGTGGGAAAGAGCTGCAATAAAGTCACTTAGAAATGCCATCAGCCTTCTTATTCAGAAGAGCAGTCATATCAGTGAAGAATAACTCAATGATTCCGCTGTGTTTTAAAAGGCTGCAAGCTTCTTCTTATCATAATAGCACTATTTTGTCTTTTAAATCTCAGACCAAGAAGCTACGCTACTGAAAATGCAGGCATATGCCAAAATGGGTAAAACATTTAAGACCATCCACATGTCCCATCTTCATCTGGCAAGCAGAAAATGGAATGCTATTTACAGCCCTTTGATATTTCTTTGTTTCTCACGGGAAATTAGTTGATGTTGTCTATTGTCAGCTCTCATCGTTAACAACACTCATGGACAGTTTATTAATTTTATGTCTTGATGCCATTTGTCCAAAACAACCTTAGTATAAGGGTCACATTAGACTAATAAACAGCAAAGTATCATATAGACGTCAGGATTCATCTACTAAGTGGAATTCAAGAAGACTGATGCTTAAATTTTATGTATTTCTTATTTTAAAATAGAACCCTCATCAGCCTCAGTACTTCCTTGATCTTTAAGTTGTAGAAATATACAAATCTAAACAATAGTCTCCCACTCCACTAACTTCAGCTATCGCATAATATACAAAACCACAGTTCAAAGAACATTCCCATTTGAATGCTCTATCATCTTTTCCTGATCCTGCTGAAAATCTGGGAATGAAGTAGTTTGTATGTGAAATGATGCCTAGCTTCATCCATTCAATGGAAATCAAGTTATGAATTCTCCCAGTTCAGAGAGCAACTATTCTAACTGGAATAGCAGAGCCCTACACCATCAGAATAAATGTCACATCATGCAATGGCACCAGTTTAGTGATGACACCATCAATGCACCAGTTTAGTTTCATTTGTTTTGATATAAGTCAGAGAGACAAACTCTGGTCTCTGCAGTCCCAATGCTTTTAAACCTATTGGACGACCCTACCTATTACAACTTGCACCTACTTTATGCAGACTAAAAATAACACTACCACTGGTCATTGAGTGCAAGAAGCTGACGGAGTAGCTATAGAAAAATCTGCCCTATGCTTTAGATAAAACACACACCCAAAACACACAACATAGGGAAGAAAAGGGGACATGGAAAATTACAGTGATGCGAAAGAGGATGTTAAAAATAGAAGAGCAGCAGTCATACAGAAGCATCAAAGAAAATGAAAAAGATAGGGAGAACAGTTGGCACAAGGGGAATGAGACCAGACTGAGAACTGGTTAGCAGGTACAAGTTTAGCAATAGGCTTGAGCTAGGTCCATTACACTAGAGGCCAGAGCAACTCTTACAGCTCCTCCAGTTTAAGGCTGGGGCTTGTTGCAGCCACACGGTGTCATGTTCAAGATATTATCACATTATTCTTTTGTATTTATAGTATCCTCAGTGGTGCTTTTTCCTCTATAGACACCAGAAAGACAGATGATCTGCACTGCTTGATTTTGCATCTAGAAAGGAGGCCCACACACCAACAGAGAAGGAATCTGTGTTGATTTACTGTCAGATAGGAGGACTGCATAAAAAGCCTTATGATAACAAATACTTCATGCAGCAGGCCTCATTCTACCTATCTTTCCAGAAACAGGAGATTAAAAATAGATAATCAAAGAAGAAGAGGAGGAAGAAGGAGAAAAAAAAAAAAAGAAGAATGAGGGTTTGAGAAGTTAGATGGCTAGTGTTGTAGCTCTGAGTCTGATCTACAAAACAGCTTTTGTCAAAACAATTAGATGGTTCTCCTCCAAGCCATTCATCATCTCAGATATTTTTCTACTTTTGACTTCTACCCACTAGAGAGCAGAAATGTTCTAAATAATTATCATCTAGGGATTCCTTAGCTGGAATTTGGACTGGCCTACATAACTCCTCCAGACAGTGCTCCTCAACTTTTTCCCATAGACCTCACTATTGCAGTGCAATGCCTGGAATGCCAGCTCCATGCTGCAGAAACTAGCCTTCTGTGCAACAACGTCAAATTCAATCACTTGGCAGCAAGACTGTGAAAACTAGTAGTATGCTCACACTTCTCGTTTTGAGCAATAACTTCCTTCTAAGATGAATTTGAAGTGGCGGCGGGCAACTAAGTAATTACAAAATTTTTAAGTCATGTTGGATTAGCAGTGTCATAGAATGAAGACCTTCACTGATCTACAAAGCTGATGGAGTACCAGTGACAGCTATGTCAGCCCAGCTAGGCACAGACTGACTCCCAATTAATGTTTGGCTACTTCACATTTTCCATCCAGGGCGCCAGAGCGGGAAAGTAGCTTTACTGATCCTTCTAGTAGCAAATCACTGATTCTGTACACAGCATTGCCCTCTGCATATCTATGGGAAATCAAAAGAGCTGCATCCCAGCATGAGAGGAACATGGTTGAAACCACACAGGGAAGGCTTCAGGTAATACATTATCTCTTTCCCTGGCTAAATTTGTGTGGATTCTTGCAATACACAAGCACAAGTAGATCTCTAATCACTTTTAGTCAACATTCAACCACAGTAAAGTTTTTGTTTCTGTCTATGGTATGCATATGATTTCCACTGCAATACTGAGTGAATCACAGTTTTCAATCTCACAACAAACCTATGAAGAAAGCAGTAATTTCTGTTCTCATTTTACAATAAACTGATTGTAACAAAGGTAAAATAAATAACTTGCACAGTCACAGACATGTTCTCTGAATGAAGACCTTACATGGGGGCCTCCCAGTGTGTCAAACAGTGGACCAGCTTCCCTCCTCCCCCCATTTGGTTTTCTTTATGGGAGGGGGGAGCAACTTTCTCTGAAAGAAACAAATGCTTCATTTGCTAGAAACACAAAACTGGTTTCTGTCAAATTCTTTCAATAGTATGCTCTGAAAAGGGAGAGAGGGCAGTGGCAAATGTGGCAGAAGATGATAAACTGCTGTCTTCTCTAGAAATAGCAATTCCCTTGCTGTCAACTTCCTTGTTTGAGCCAGAACCAAAGCACACACTTTACACAGATTGAATAGCCTCTTTATACATCCATACACGACATTCAAACCATTAAAAATAATGGGAGGAGGAGGAAAGAGAAAAGAGAAGAAGCTTCAGGCAAGCCCCAAGTAGTCTTGTTCTAAGCATCCAAAACAGAAGTAATATCTTTAGTGCCCTATTGGAACTGCAAGTAGGATCACCTGTGCTTGGTAATTGACCAAACCTCTGAAAGATCATACATGGTCAAAAATCTACATATAGTTAATGTAGAGACTGGGATTTATCAGCCCCCAAACTGTGCAATATTCTTGCTTCAAGACAGATCTAATAAAATTTCAAACAGACTTTAAGCGTTCTTGCCCCACTGGGATTCTTGAAATCAGGACACAAAGCTTAAAAAGTATCCATTTATCTACTTTCTTCATTCTTTTAAAGAGGAAGATATTCCCTGAGTACATTCGGAAGTAGTATGTGGTATGTACATCTACACTCTGAGATGAACTTTCAAGTTTTCTTGAACTGTTTGCACTTCAGACCACCCAATTGCAAACCAAGCTTTCCCAGTTTTCGGACAACCACTCATAAAAATGACTCCGTTCTCTGTGGATTGATTTGTCACCGTTTGCAAATACCTGCCTCAATACAAAGAGTGTTTGGTCCTACATAGAAGTCATAGAATTGTTGGCTTTCTTCTGGTGCCCCACACATCACCTCCCTGGTAACATATCCACAGCCAACTAATTATGGACCACACCATCTTGTTGCGGAGGATCCACAGGGGACATCACACACAGACCAATGTGATCAAGTGAAGCCCATTTACTACAACTTTTAGCAGTTATATACCTTATGCACTTGTGCACGTGCCTTATACAATACTCTAATTGGTACAATACCCCGTTTCACGCGACGCTATCTTATCCTCTATTGGCTGTGCAAGCTTCTTCACGAGGTGTCCAGCAGTTACGCATCTCATTCTTCGGCATCCAGGAGTTGTTTGTCAGGCTCGTCTTATCTTCCTTTTTCCCAGCGTACAAGGACACAGCGTCCTTGTCCGCTTCAGCACTTGTAAACTTATGCTTCGTTCCCACCTAACAGCTGGATTGCTCACATGCTCTCGCCCAGCCAAGAAATCCTCAACACCATCTAAGTAAACTTTCCTGCTACAGCAGAAAAGCAAAAAAACCACATAAAATTTCACTAGTTCAATCTTGCCTTTACAACTGTAGCCTTTAGCTGATATGCAAACAGGTTCATCTAGGAAGAGAAAGCTGCACTACTTCAGTGACAGGTACAATTCTGAACAGATGCAGCTAAGCCCTTACAAATCCCTGGGTAGATGTAGTTATTTCAGTTTGAGAGCTTGAGTGTGACTGGAAGTCCAAACACTCTGAAGATGACGTAAATCAAAGTAGCCTCTCCTTCAACATGGAGATTTCCCCTATTTGGAGTTCCTTCCACTTTGATAGAATGGATATAAATCAGTGTCTGAAAGCAATACACACTGTTCACTAGATTGTGGGAAGTACTGGGGGTTTGTTTGGGTTTGGTGGTTTTTTTAAGG
Source organism: Astur gentilis (assembly GCF_929443795.1). Taxonomy (NCBI): domain Eukaryota; kingdom Metazoa; phylum Chordata; class Aves; order Accipitriformes; family Accipitridae; genus Astur; species Astur gentilis. Next base: position 15,066,075 of record NC_064897.1, read on the forward strand.
AGAGAAAAAGAAGCCTTTTTCCTCATTTCTGCTGGTACAGCTTAAAAACTTGTTATAATGACAGAGTGCTGGGTGACTACTTGACTGCAGAACATAGAAAGTCAGCTTCTTTCCAATTTAAATGCAAAGGGAAACCTCAGCACTATGGTATAAAGGAAGTGTGGTTACACATGGCGAGTACTCTTGTACCCACAAGCATGTGCCAACAGTGGGGTTTTCAGTACGTTTTTGAGAATAAGACGATATGCTAAAAGTCATATGAGATTTCTGCCTCTGCACTCTCTGCTACTTCCCCACTATGTTCATTAGTGCAATCAGATGACTAGCTCTGTTCCCTTTGGGATGTCTTTATATGTGCCACGTGAAGGTGGCCAGCCCAGCTCCTTGAACAGAAGTCCTTTCAAGAGTGTGAGCAGTGAGATACAGCTGAGGCACCACTCAACCTTAATGATAGAAACTACCACAGCCATAGCTGCAGCTGGTCTCCCACAAAAAGAAATCCTAGGACCACTATGTACTAGAAAGCAGCTACAGCACTGTGCCTGCTGGATTGGTCTGAAGGATGACAACACCATTTTGATCCTTTTCTTGCAACAGTTTTCCCCTACTCTTTCCTCTACTATGAAATACCCAACACCACACAGACAATACAAAACATGAGGCTTGTCACACTCTTTGCACAGTTCAAAGACTGATTTTCAGCCTCCACATCATAAATGAAGTTTGTCTACAAGACATAACCTGATCTCCATTTATATACTAGCATCCCCACTGGGGATATGGTGCTCTACGTATTATAAAATTCGCTCCTAGTAACTAAGAGAACAATCCCTGTTTATGCCTACAGATGGTTGCATCAAGTAATGAGTTATTTTAAAGGAGTCCAAACCCAGGGTAACCAGTCATAGAATCATTTAGGTTGGAAAAGACCTTTAAGATCATTGAGTCCAACCTACTTCACCAAAGTAAATACAAACTCTCAATGTCAAGAGTTTTGTTCTTGATGCAGGATAGTATAATAGAAAGCAAAACACAGATAATGCTAATATTAAATATTAATAAACAAGCTACTAAGAATTATCAGTGTTCTAGTCATAAGCAGTTTACAATGGGGTAGAATATATTCTTAAAGAGAAATCAGCATGTTAATGAGTTGTTAGTTACCATGACTAATGAGCAATGTGATTTTCTACTGATATCTATAAGATACATTGTTCATATCAGTAACTTGACTGTAACTTCTTGTGATCATTTACCAGCCCTTTATAAAATAAACTTGGCAATAAAGTACTGAAATGGTCTTCATGGAGAAGCTTTGATCACAGAGCCCTGGAAGAAGTACTTCAAGATTGCAGCCCACCCTTGCCTTGCTATCAAGCTCCAAAATGAGTTCTGACAGACAAGCACTTGGCTTGGCCAACACGCATGTTTCTAGGGAGACAGAAAATAGAGATTTCTGAAGGCATAAGTAACAGTTAAGTGCCTAAACCTTATAAGTTTTAATAGGATTTATGCACCTTGTATCTTTGAAAATTTCTTTGAAAAAAAAAGTCTATGTCCTTCAACAAAGACTGAAAAGAATCAGGTTTAGATAACCTAATTTTTACTCCCAGTTACACATATTTACATTTAAAGATGACATTACACTCCAAGCATGGACAAATTAGTCTAATGGTTTTTTAGATTATTTTGAGATCAGGAGAGCAGTGGATGTTGTTTATCACAACTTTAGTACGGCTTTTGACACCTGTCTCATAACATACAACATCTGCATAGACAAACAAAGAGATGGATTGAAAACTGGAAGAACTGTCAGGCCCAGAGGGTTGATACCAGTCTTATGAAATGCAGTGGGAGGCCAGTCACTAGCGGTGTACACCAGGGTCAACCCTGGGACCAACACTGTGTAACATCTTCATTAATGACTTGCCTGATGGAAGAGTCCACCCTCGGCAAGTTTGCAGACAATATAAAACTGGAAGGAGTGGCTGATACACCACATGGTTGTGCAGCTATTCAGAGGGACCTCAACAAGCTGAAGAAATGGTCCAACAGGAACCTTATGATTTCAACACAGAGGTCATGGAGTCTTCATCCTTAGAGGTATTCAAAACCCAACTGGACACAAGCAGGGGCAACTTACTCTAGCTGATCCTGCTTTGAGCAGAGGTGGGATGGACTACAAAATCTCCAGAGGTTCCTTGCAAACTCAGTTGTTCTGTGATTCTGCATTTACAGTAGAGTTTCACTATAACTATACACTAATACATCTTTACAGTAGAGTTTCATGATGACTATACACTGATACATCTTGCAATATACATAGCACAAAAGTACAGTGTGCAAACATACAAACCATACTATCTTCCATGACATAAAAGTACAACAGAGGCCGGTTAGGTAATAACTTCTCTGTGGAAACTAGTCTTATTTATTCCAATTTGCATCAGTTGAAGTTATGAACAACGCACATTAACAAGGTTTTGTTCTAAAGAATAAGTTTCAATGGTATCCTGATAAAAATGCTTCTATTAGAACAATTATTTTTAACGACTCAGCATCTTACACACAACTGCTCTAATTATTGCCTTAATCAACATCATAACTTACAATACAACTTGCAATTAACATATGGTAAATAGCATCTGCCAATTAGACCATCATGTGCACTGTACATCTGATTCCTGTTTTCACTGGAATGCAGCTATTTGTGCTGGATCTTGTCCAGGGTCTCTGCTTTGGCCTCTAGCGCTCTTTGGATGAGCAACCCTCAACTTTCTGCTGCAGTTAAGGGGAAGAGAAGATTCCTGCACATATGAATTACGTCATAGATATGAACCTTGAAAGGAGGTTCATTACTCATTTTTAAAGCTCCACTACTTTAAAGTAGAAGAAAATAAATCACGGAACACATCCACTTCATCACTGCATAGCGTCATCACAGACAGCAAAGTTAAATCTGTATTAATCACACATATCCCACCATTTCTCCTTTTGTTCCCCTTCCATCCTTTCACTTTTCTTTTTTTGTTAAACTTCATGGACCAGAAACAAATACAGGCATTTTATTTAATTATTCAAGGTCACACCTCTGCTGTTACTGAGTGTCTTCTGTGGATGTCTAAGGATTCACACTTTCCGGTGCCACCTATAGTTGCTCAGCATCTGTCAGGACTGGATGGTTTATCTTGACAAATAATTAATCATTTCACTATTAATGATCCCTTTCCTCAGATATGCTGCTTTCTCTAGAGCAAGGATTCTCAAATAGCAAAAAGTGATTGCTTCAAAGTTGTATACACATATAGGCTAAAGGACTGACTTGCCCTGTGCACAGTTTTGCACAGAGCCCACAGCTTCCGCTACTGGCGGATCTGCAATACCCAAACACACAGTGCTTAGCAAACCATAGAGCAGATGTATCAGATGTGAAGCACCCTAAACCTCTTGCACATTGAAAAAAAGCACAAGGCAAGTAGGAATTCTAAGCAAACACATGATCAAAGCACGAAGGAAAACTCAGAACTGTCTTAAAACTTCCATAAGTGTTGCTTGGACTTTCCAAAACCAAAATCATTCAAAGAAACGTGTTCCAAATTGAAAACAAAGCACCACAGAGAGTCTCTGCTTTTACCTGCCTCAGTAACTCATGCTAGGGTGACAAAACAATCTTCATAAAAAAGATTCCACCACTGGCATAGGTGACAATTCTATTTAGGGTCCCGGAGGAAAAGCATTCTAAGGAGACAGCCACTGCCACCATTATCAGTAAAGCTACAGAAAACAGTTTGAGCCTTTGAAAGACACCCTTTTTTCCACCAAAAGAGAAAGCTGTGACCTGAGACTGAAGATGAGACTTGCCTAACTCTGCCACGTGATTTGGGGTGAGATTGGGGGCAGGGGTTTGCCTCAGTGCTTCTTCTTCCCCTGCTGCCCTTTGAGTCTCATCTGGTTAGATTTTAAGTCTTTAAGATCTTGGAATGCTTTTCAACATAAACAGTGCTTGAGCTCCCCACAAGTGTGGTATAAAACTATTAATACAGATAATAGAAAGTGTTTTGGTTTCTTTTCTCTGGGATAGAGAAAATACCAATAGAAAGCAAAGGAAGCACACAAAATTTTCCACACTAATCTACTGACTGCGTGTTGCATAGTCAAGGTCCATTACGAGCAATGGAGGCTTTGCTTCAGTCTGAAAGGCAAAGTGCAGTTTTCATTTCCATCTGCGTAATGTGCATAGCAAAGGTTTATGCGCGACGTCCCATCACGTGTTCTTGTTGCTGCCAAATACAGAAAGGGAAGAAAATGGAGACATGAATCAATGAAGTAATTTTCCTTCCCACATACAACCTCAGGCTGAGGTGATGCCAGATTTCACAAGCAAAACAAGTTTGAGTGGCAGCAACATTTAAGAGGAGAAAATCCAAAGGAAACCTATGTTCATCAAAAAGTGGTGCTGATGATCAACAGACAGCATCCCTACTGTGAAGTCCGTAATGAATCAAGGTTTATGTGTGATACATGGCTGTCACTGCTGGGGAGCTTTAACTTTCATAAAAAAAGGGGAAAAAGTGCATAAGGACTATACTCTCCCCCATGCCAAACAAATCCTGAAGGGACTGTAAGACTGGTTGCCTTTGCTCTCAAGGCATCCAACCTCCTGCTGATACATAAAAATCATATTGGTCTAGTAACTTCTGCAATTTCTGACAGCTCTCAATCGTCTCTACTAAATTATGAACCATGTATAAATAAACATAAGGAAAAAAAAAACCCTCAGGTCCCTTGGTTTCTCTTACTGGAGTAAAAATGGGAAGGGTGGACATGGGGGCCAGTTACACTGGCATTGTGCCACTTGGGGTGCTACTTCTGCCAGGGAATTTCTCTGCAGGATAGCTGTGGTTGGACTGCATCCTTTTTGCACCAAATTGGACAAGACTGGGACTGAGAACATAATGCTCAGTCTTTACCTTTCATCACTACTGAAAGTCCCACTGTAATTTTCACAAGATTAGAAGTGCTTAGGAGAATTCAATTCAAGTTTCCCCCACTCTACATCTCCTCTGTTGATTAAGGTGTATGTGTACCCTACCTAGACTTATAAGATCCTGCATACCAGGATTCATCTTGCCATATCAGAATATAGCTCTGCTGCCTTCTCCTTTCCTCCACATAGTCAAGTGGGCTTTAGCAAAAACAGAGATCAAAGAGTTCAAAACAATCAAGTGGAAATTGCTTTCCCCTCATTTCACTCTCCTTGCTCCTGACTTGTTACCATTTCACATGCCCTACTATTCAGTACAGAAGCCCCCATTTGAGGTAGGATTTGAAGAGGATGAGGGAAAGGGGGCAGAGGGAAAAACTGACCCATTTTTTCCCCTTGTGTATGACTTCTTAGAAAGACAGGTGAGGAAGGTACATGGCACCTTACCTGATGTATTAGCTACTCCTGTCATTTCAAGGTAACCTTAGATTTGGAAAGAAATGCAGCAAGCTTGAATCACATTAAAGCCCTGATTTAGCAAAGTGCTTTGAAACACATGCTTACAGTTAAGCATGTGCCTAAATGCTTTGCTGAATTAGAACCTATGTTGGTAAAAGGGGCAATTGATTAATGGCTTATGACAACCACCAGAAACTAATGAGCCACAGACCTCCGCTTTTTCCTCCAAATGACTGTACTTAAACCCAAAGGAAATTTCATTATGGAAACAGAACACACTTATAAATAAATCATATATGTCTCCTTTGCAAATATTAATTTTTATCTGCAATTAGTGGTAAACCCAAACTTCCTTTCATACGGTAATCGGAGACAGTGCCATTTGCCCTATGTAACTGGTTACTCATTCAAACCCATAAATTTCTTTCTAGAACTTCATGGTTTACAGAAAGCTCTGTGAACCCAGCTAAATCAACCATGAAATATGCAGCATCCAACATACTAACCAAAAGGTTGCCTAACTGCAACATAAACTTCAGGATGAATCCCTCCAGCACTGTATAATCCACCCAGAAACTAAGAGCTCAGTAACATGATGTGCTGAAACCTGCTTCAAGCTGCTTCTCACCGAGACACATTGCAGGATCAAATCCCAGGGAATTAACACAAGCTATTCAAAGCCCTCCCACTTGAGAGATGGAAAAAGTCTGAAAGAGGGAGAAGATAACCTTGGTCCTCTAAGATGCAATTCAGCTCTCTATTTGCCAAGCTGTACTCCATCCTGGAGGTTTTTTAACTGGCCGTGTGTTTTAGCTGACTTCACTTTATTTGTATTTAGAGACAGGAAAATCCTGTGGCCAAGGCACATCTACAGCAGCCATGACACTCAAGTCTAATGTCAGCCTTATGTAAACATCAATAAACAACTCATCCTGTTTTTCCTAGCACCATTACTATTGCAGAGCACAGACAAAGCTTTCAGTATGACAAAAGCAATCACTTATGTCAACGCTGTGAGGTCCTGATCTAATAGGTACATCTAGAAACTTCAAGATCATAAGTTACAAAACAGGGACACTAATATCTGAGGTGTCATTGTTATAATTCATAACATATTTTAAATGATTCACCCTTTTTACATTTTTACATGTGTAGTTTAGTCATCTGAACCAGATTTCAAGAGTAGACATATGATATATAATGAAAAATAACATTAAAAATATATTATTGATATCATACAGCAAGACTTTAATGGGTGTTTACAGTGCTTAAAGGGCAGAGATGGAAGCAGCTTTCATACAAAATGGTAATGGCGAGCAGTTAGTTTTTCATTCACACACTCCTCCTTGAAAGTGCACTAGTTCACCTGTAATTTTAAGGATAACTGAGGCAGTTTGAATTCATAACCAGTTGACCAGTTACACTTAGACTGAGGTTTCATAACCACTAGGTTTGTGCACAAACATACCACCAAATCCTGCAAATGTGATCATCTGTGATCACAGGTTTGTCCTTTTATCTTATGGAGTTTACACTAGCATTACACTTTTACACCAACTCTGTGCCCGCTTTGCATGCAAAGGCAATACCTAATCCACCAAAAATCCTGCCAGTATGAAGTTAACCAGTGAGTTTGCTTGCTAGTAATGGGAATCAACAGAGAGAATTTGTGTTACAGTTACATTACACCATCCAACCACAATGTTTCTTATCAATTACTAGGAACCCTAATGCACAATTAACTTTATCACTAAACCATGACCTACTGGTAAGATGGGGACTTCAGCTTCCACAGTTTTTTTAAATGTTCCTTGAATATCCATTACAGCCTTTGTAACAGACACAAACTCTTAAAAGGCAGCTCTGAGGAAAGAAAAGTGACACGACTAACATGCCTGAGCCTTGGGGAAATGACCAAAACCTATCAAGTCAGTGGAAAAAAATTGTTTCAGTTCTCTTGGTTTGGGTCAGATCAAATATGCACACGGTCTAACAATGCCCCAGAGGAAAGGGTGGGGAGGGAAAAGGAAAACATTTGATTTTTCTAAGTAAATGTTTGATGTGTTTACACTCCTGTTACACTGAAGAGGAAAACAAGTATTTACCTTCACACAACTGACTGTTACCAATATGTTTATTCTAATTCAGAGCCTATTGAAAAAGGTTATTTCATGTTTCCATGGATTTCAATTAACATTTTGTAAGTGTGCCTAATACACAAATGGAATTTTATTAAAAAGACCTAGCACTCAGTTGAGGTCTACATATGTACGTACCACAGTAATGTGTACAAGATACTCCTAGGTTCAGACAGAAAACTTTCAGCACAGTTTCAAAAAGAAAGACAAGGTAGTGAGCTTAAAACCATATGTCGCTATTCATTCAGTGCATGGGAAAGTTGGAAACAGAAGTTATTTCCTATTCCTAGCAGAGTGAAAGACTATAGTGTATCAGTTATCACCCTAAGAAGTAAATTTTGCTATTTCTAAAGGTGAATACTGTAAGCTAGGCAGTCACCAGTGCAAGAAAGCTTATCCCTTTGCTAAGTCTCTTCTGAGAATATTGGCCAGATTCAGCTTGACCCACACAGAGCCCACAAAGTTGCGCCACGGACATCTGGCCCCATCCATCACACCCACATCTGGGCAAATAATGTAAAAAACTTGTATTCTTCAAAGGATTAGAGCCTTTTCTCTACTTGATTATAGTAACAGACCCATTGTGAACTCTTACCATTATGCTTCATTACAGTAACAAGTCCAATTTTATATTTCCTTAGCCTTGTATTTCCAAAGCATTTTCTCTACTGCATAGTTATAATGACAGACACTCTTTTTCATCCCCCACCCCCCCCCCACCCCCTCCTTTACAAAGTAGAAAAAGCTGGCTTGAATAGAGCAGATGGCTCAGTACCATTCAGGAACATATATGGACCTTCCACTGCAAGGTTTGAATTCAGCATATTTGAACTGTGGCAAATGGATGTTAGGAACTGACAATCTCTTTGCTACTATTGCAGATGTTGTCATTTTACTACTTTAGATGTATGTGATAAGAGCTGTCCTCTTCATTAACAATCATCTTGGGCATCTAGGAAACCTCCAGAAGGCCAAGCTTGAGGAGATCTGGATGATTCTTTCACTGCTATAGTAAATTCACTTCAAAGACTCCAAAGTCTTTCAGTCATGGGGTAGCAAGGAGGATTAGAGGAGCAAGCACCTCACCTTAAAGTGTTCGTTTTATATGAAAGGAGCATGGCTTCCACTCTAATAACATGACATCTTCCACAGGACTCGCTCTACTTTCAACAAAATATGTTTGCTCTTCTGTCATAGCATTGCCTCTTCTTTCTCAAGGTTTCTAAACCCAGATATTAAAAATTAATATGAAGCACACCCACATGTGTTGAAGAAACTTGGCTCCAGATCCATCCTGCTCTCCTAAAGTGTTTCTCTAATGGCTGTTCCAATCACTTGCAAAAACTCATTAAAGCATTTCATGCATGCATTTCCACTTCTCTCATTGCTCTAGGGCTTGCCTTCCTATTTCAGCCTGTTTGTTTTTCAGCCTGACCTATCCCGTGAAGCCACTTGGTCATGAAGTGGCCGAATATATTAGGCAGCCCAAATCATTGATCAAAAAGATCAAGATTCTTCATTGACACATATTTTGCTATTAATAGCTTAAAAAATACAAAAGTTGGGAATTGCAAGTGAAAGCACTATTGACTAGTACAAATACATGCAAAGCCAGGCAATTTTCAACTTTGAGCTTTCTAAATATGCATGCTAAATCTCTCCAAAAAACATGATAGTGGTTTGATAATTACTTTCACAAATACTAGATAGTGATTTACTAACTGAGGCAGTAATTCTCAGTTCTTAAAAATAAAAAGGGGAAAAAACCCAACAGCCAGTGCTGATATGTATCAGTGGATCGTACTGTAGGAACAATGTCATATGGTTGGAAACACAGCAATTGCAAACAGCACTCCCTTCCTATTGAGTACTGGTCAGTTCCTGTCTGGAGTCCTGAGTCCATCTGCAGGTATACGTCACTTCAGGAAAGATGTGGGCCTATTGGAGAGTCCAGAAGAAGATGACAAAAGTTTTCAGAGATCTAGGAAACATGGTCTCCGCAGAGAGGTTGGAAAGGTCAGGTTTGCTGAGCCTAAAAGACGTGCTAATTCTCCTCACATATATTAACGAAGAGAATTATAACCTCTTCATATCCACTGAGGGCAAGACAAGACACAATGTGCTGAAGATGGAGCAATGGAGACTGATTTTCTCCCTTGAAACGAGTAATTTCCCTATCAATTAAGACACTTATGGAAACTACATAAAGAGAAGGATAAACACTGTTACAGGTCAAATGAGGCAAACTGCTAAGCTCTGCAGGGTACACTTCCAGAACAGAATGCACCACTCAAAAATTATTTAAGTAGTAACCTCTGGTTTGGTCCAATACAATGGACTGGATTACTTGCTGACGTTTTTTCTAGCCTACCTTCTATATTTTGTAATACAACCTGCCAATTTCAGCATAAGTGCTATATGTGTGTCTTCAACAAGAACTGCAGTAAGCTGGAGCTCATCAGAAGACCACAGGAAGGAGGAGGAAGTGCACAGTCATTACCTTCTCCACAGAAGCACTTGCAGAGAAAGATTCCGAAGGATTCAACTGGCAATTCAGCACATCCTCATAGCCAAAAGGTATCAAAAAATCGATGACAGATGTAACAAAACCAGAACTCAAGATACTTTGACTATGGCCATTCTGTTAACCATAGATAACAATCAAATCAACATACAAAACCCCAATCTAAAGCCAGATTGGGATAGCTGTATAAGTATAATGAACTCAAGATGCAGACATTTTCTTGCCAAGCATACAGTTTTAAAGTCCATTAATTCAATTTCTTTTCCTTAAAGCAAAAAAATCTGAACCTGAAAATTTAAAGAGAGATTTTAAAGAGATACAATGGACAGTTACTAGCTTTGACTTTCACTGAGTGCCTGTTTCCTGTCCTTGAAACTCTCCCCCTAACCACTACTATTTTCACTTGGATTTCCCCATGTATTTAATTTGTTTATAAAATTCATTTTCCTATTATTATGGAACTCTGATCTGTTATTTTTGTTTGGATCATAAGCATAACATCAGTGATACCAGCTGTAGCTGCTACTCTACCAACATCCGCATTCTGCCTCCAACAGTGGCTATGAGATTCTCAGAAGAAGATGAAACAAATCCACAATTCACCTATCAAATCACACAACAAAAAGCAGGATAAGACAGGTGAATTCTTTTTCTGAATCCCTCAGCATTCAGCTTACACTCTGGAGCATGAGATCTGCTTACCTTTAACTTCACGGGCACATCTACACATCAAGAGTCATAAAACAAAATCTTCTTTTATATCCAAGCTACTTAATCAAATTCTTGGCAAGATTATTAACTAAAATTCTGGAACAGATAGGAGGGGGGAAAACAGCAATAGGAAGATTTTTCTCCCCAAAACACAAGTAAATGTAGTAGCAACTCTAACTCACTCTGTTACATGCCATAAGCATAGGGAAGGAGGCATACAGGGAAAAAAAACATCCAAAGAAACACCATGATTCTGTCCCAAAAAGAACACAGGTGGGCCATAATCAATCAGTATTTCAAAATAGCTGCCTTTTATACACATAGAATAGGAGGCTGAATCCAGAACACATCCAGATCTCAGCTTCATACTGCTGGCTTACCTCTGGGAAAACATATCAAACCCCAAAATCTCCTACGGGGTTATTTAGAAGTTCATTGAAGACTTTGAAGTTTGGGTCCAGGCCAGCTCATCCAGACTCATGCTCAGGCTTGGGAAAGACCTGCATTATCTGTAAGCCCAGCCACCCTAGCCTTCCTGCTGTCGCAGGCATATTCATTTCATACAGGTGATTCCTTTAGCAAAGTCACCTGGCCTTAAAAGGACCACGTCTGAGGGTCCAAGATCCCCTCAACTTAAATCAAAACTGTCTTTTGCCTATATCAGGCTAGTTAATATTTAGGCCACTGTGGGGTTTACCAAGTCAGCCACTGGAAGACCTTTCTGGGGACCAGGCTCCAAACCCAGTCCTCTTCTAAACAGACTCTATGACCCCTAGACAAGGCAGTCTGCAACTCTGCTCCCTCTCTGCACATGCCTATTTTTGTTTGGTTTAGGTTGGAAACACTTCAGGCGGGAATTGCATCTCACTAAATATTCACACGAACAGAGCTGTAGAGTGTCACTGACATACCAATACTCCTCCTGATAAAGCATATGTTGCCTAAACTGGTTCTGCCATGTCAGGTTATTCCCAAAAGGAAAACTGAGGTACAGAAAAACAAGGTGTCTTGCTGAATTCCTCTCTCTGCTCACACAGCTCAATCCACTAGCCCAGCCCTGGTAGTTTAGGATTAAGCCAGGAAAGGTCCACATGCAGATGCCAGTTACAACTGAATTAGTTGCGGTGCTGACTACAACAAAACTATAGCAGGAAGGATTTCTGCTAAGGCTGCTAAAAGCCAGCCAAAACACAGGCTACACTTTCAGCAAGTGTGGGTCACTTTAGTTTCTGTGCCCCGTTACCCTGCCACAATCTCCCCTCTCACTGCTGAGGAGATGCTGTCCTCTGCTCATAACTATCCGTAGTTAAAACTATGCCTTAGTCTAGTCAAACATAAATTCTCTACAATGTGTTTTACTTTCATATTCTTTATAAGTGGCCATTTGGGGGGCTGCTTGGTTGGGGTGTTCTTCTGTTTGCACATTTTATGTGCAAGCTGGACAGTTTAGAGAGGATACATTTAGATTCAAATCAGACCCTCTTATGTTCCTCTCACACTTAAAGTTGGATCAGAGTTCAGATGAAACAGTGCCAACATTTTCAAACTGCTCTCAGAAGATTTTAGCTGGAATATCTTCTGGACAGTAGCTGTTCTTGGGAAGTCCACCTAAGGGCAAAATTCCATAGAAATGCTTCTTGCAAGAGCTGAACTACAGCCCTACATCAGAGCTCCTCTCTGTACTGGATCTAAAATGGGAACCAACAGAAGTGTTTCTCTCTCTAGTCCCCCCTCCCCCCATTTCCCTTGAGTGAATTCAGCACTGAGGCTGCATTTACATCTATTTTGTCTTAGTCCAATGTGTTGTGAGAATGCAGAACACAAATGGTCACCAAGAGTCTCCTCCCTCCTGCCCCAAGACCTCACGTGCTTTTGCACAACCTCCTTTCACTTTTCAAACCTTTCACACACCTTTCAGTCCTCACCCATGGCTCCAGTCTATGGCAAAAGCCTTCACCTGAGTAGTAACTTTCACACAAGTGGTTTTGTAATCTTTCAATCACCAAACTATAAGCAGCTACATACAGTGAAAAATTCAGCTATCACTAAGAAAACTTTTTTTTCAGCTATGTTTGTCCTTAACCACCTCAGAGCATTCACTTCCAAATATAAACTTAGCTTACTAAAACTATAAATCATGAATGTATTTATAAACCTCAGGGACCATTACTGCAAATTTCTCAACTCACATTATCAGCACTGGACCCGATTAAAAAGACTGCCCATGAGTCAGTCTGGATCTCACATATGTTACAATACTCTGAGAACCCCTCACCAGGTATATACCACCAGTAAACACCAGCTCCTCACAAAGGAAGATCAACTGGATGTTTCTGCAGTGAAAACTTCACCAGCTTTGTATCTTACAAAGATGATGGGCAGAGGAGAGTTAGACAAATCTACCCTTCATGCAGCAGGGTATGACACAGTTTTCTTTAATCCAGTAAATCCGTATGCTGTGCCAGTGAGCGGATTACCAGCCTGGGTTCAGAAGAAGCATTTGTGATGTGTCATCATTCACATGAGGTCAGAGTACATGTAAAAATAATATTTTATTCTCTCCATGCTACACTCCTAGCTCTGCTACATTTTTTTGATGATTTTGCATTCATTTTGTGCTGATACAAACACACCTAAACAAAAGACAGGCTCACTTCCTTTTCCAAGATTTTTGGCTGATTGTATACTTGCTTGTGCAGGTCTCTCAAAAATCAACATCTGGGCAAAACAACAAAGCAAATTTGGACATGTTAAAACTATATTCTCAATAGGTCTCTAGTGAACTTTGCAGAGGTTACACTCAATATAAAGTTCACCCTTTTTGTTTGATTCAGTTCCCCTCTTCTTTTAGCAAACAAGGTAACAAATTATTATGTGCAAACAGAATTTTTGATGATGGTCTTCCTCAGTTTCCACAAGCCTGGACAACATAAGCTTACAGGTCACATAATGTGCTTTGCTGCAGGCCTTTGCCCAAATATTTTACATTTCCACTTCTTTATATTTTCCAGATCATGTACAAACTTGAACCGACCCTCACAGCAGCCTTACCAAAAGCAGCTACTATAGCATTATCATCCTTTAACTCATACAGAAACAGGGGTCAATAAGTCAAATGAGTTGTATAAGATCATAAACATCATCAGCAAAAAGCAGGGTCAGAACTCACAAGACTCCAGCCTCCTGGCAGCACAGTGCTGTCTTTAGCTACAAACCACAGCCATGGCTTCAGCCATTTTTGCATCTTTGAAAGATGTTACCAAAATTCACAATCAAAAGGCTCAAAGCGTGTAACGTTGACCTCATTTAATCCCATTTCTTGGGAGTAACATCAAATAATGCATGATATGGTCAAAAGCAAAAAGAGTCCAAGAAATATTAAATACAAAGGCAACCTCACAAGGCAGAAAGGTAATATCCCTAACACAGCTCTGTGGTGATCACACCTGGAATACTTCATTCAGCTCTGGAGAACTCATTTCCTGAATGACAATAACAACCTGGAGGAAGATCACAAGAGAACCATAAAAATGTTAAGCAAGCAGAGAGGGACTGACTTACAAAGAGAGATTTAAAGAACTAAGGATGCATCGACCGACTAAATACTTAAGAAAGGGACGTGACAACTGTCTGCAAGTATTAGAAGAGGATTAGCAAGGGCAAAGAATAATATTAGTGAAACAAGAGTTTACAGCTACAGGAAGCAGTAGGAAATTAAAAATTATGAAAACATTTATTGATCAAAAAAGTCATTTTAATAGCAAATTATACTAGAGTATGGAGTAGACCTGATAATATGCTTAACCAACACTACTGCTTCTCAACTTTTTGTCCTTTAAGAACACTAAAATTGTCAGCTAAATCCTGAAAACACTCTACTTAGAAATTTTAGGTTGAAAACGAGTTTTGAAATTTTCCTAGTTGAATATTCTATCCCTGGTTCGGGAAATTTCACACATCCTTAACCCTGAAGCAACACAGACATGTCAGGCCCATTGCTTTTGCACTACCCCTGGTATAAGCTACAGCTCTGATTAGGAACTCCCTGACACAAGTAGACCCACCTGCATGTACTGATGAGCAATGTCCCAAATGGGCAGCGGCTCCTGTCTCTCATCTAACCATCCTGAAGAACAATCATGAAAATAAACACCAGATCCTATTCTACTTGGCTTCGGAATAATTTGCAATTATGAGGGAACTAAACAACTCAATATTTAGTATCTTCTGTTTCTCCTCTTCGTTTTCTCCAGGAAACTGGACAGGCACAAAAGTGAACCTTCTCAACACAAAAGACTCCATCTGCCAAACTCAAGCAAATCTTGTTGCAACAGTTTAGAGAGTCATTGATCCACTTGTTCACCCTGCTGTTCTGCCGGGGGTTATCGTGCTTTGGATGAGTCTACCAAAGCAAATGGGTATGCTTGCGCCTTACCCAGTCAGGTTCACTCCACTCCTCTTTTTCACCTGAATAACAGCATAATAATTAACTAGTGGGCTTTCACTGGAATCAGATTTACAGAGTGATCAAGATCTATGGATGAAAAGCACAAGGGAACCACAAACTTGTGTTATAATAATGTCAACTCTGGGTTCCTTTGTCTTGGGAAATGCTCTCTTTTTTTGCTACCAAACTGTAATGAAAATTTTTAAAGGGTTCTATTTGTCTTATTTTATTAAACCTGCTAGTTCTTAAGAAAAACAGTGGCTGTCTACTCCATAAAATATGAGCACAACAATAAGTACATCAAAAGCCTATTGCTGGTTGGCCAATTTCCATATAACCTAATATGGGTAAGAAAATGTTTGACTGGAGCCCAGAGCAGAGTGCCAAATTTAACAACTCTGCAGTAAGCAGAATGCCACAGAGCCCTCTGCTTAGGCTCACTGTAATTTCAGTTTGGTGCAGTTACTACCTATTCACATAAGCTAGACCATAATTGTACTTCTGCACAGTTACAAAACCCAGATACTTTTGTTCTCTCTTCCCTGCCAATGAAGATTAATGCTAGCTGCCATACAAGGCTTTCAGAGATAGACGCTCATTGGAGTGTTTCCCTTCTTGGGCTAGATATATTAAGGAAATCCCGGGCATCCTGAGGATACAAAAGAACATACACTGTATGAGGCACTCTGCATTTTTGTAAACATCCCAGAAAATGAAGGTTTTAAAGGGCTCCAATACAAGAATACACGCTTTCTATATTTACTGCTAATGTATACATGAGTTTTTACAATATCAAATCTATATGCAGGGCAGGTATTTTCCTCACTGTCTCACTACTACTGCCATTTATGAAACTTGGCAAGGTGCAGATTGCTTGCCTGCCTCTGAGCCCACTGAAAAATAAGCCTTGCCCACTCATGTTATGTATTTGCATTTCCATCTTTCAAATTTCACTGGGCAGCAAGTGATTTAGGATTTTTAAAGTAAGACAAAAAAGGGTCACAAAGCAAATGAACGACATTATCAAGGCCAGTCTTTAAGTCACAGTTCAGTCCTCTCACTCTTTAATCTAACGCCACTGAAATCATTGTGAAGTCTGATAACAGGGATTTGACAACAGTGGAAAACTGGATCCTTGAGCTTATATCAGTGAAACAAGTCACTTTAGGCATTAAAAGAACAATGCCACCTTGATTATGCAAAAGGGTTAGCTGGCCTCTCCCAGATCATTTCCTATGAGATCATATGCAGACTTGGAAACAGAAAGGACTGGTTTTAGGAAGTTTGGAAGCCTTTTATGGATTATATTAACAAGGCACAGGCTGTTCCCTAAAACTGATTGTACAACAAATTCTATCACAGCCACATGCCCTTGGTTGGAATGCCTTTAGCATTTATGATACTACCAACAACAACCAAAAAAAAGCAGCAATTCTGTCATTTAATCCCTGTGACTTTTTTTTTTTCTTTTTTTTTTTTTTTTTTTTAAGAGTACTGAGTATTAATTGTAATTTTCTGGGTGTCAATAGCACACAACAGGTTACAAAGGGATATCTGTTAGGTTCCTTAAACTTTAAAGCATCCTGCAAAGTTTAGCCACAACTTCAGAAAATGTTAAATACCTGTCTTCATAGGTAGAAAAAAAAAAAAATAATGCTACATTGTAAGATTTTGGAATGATACTTAATAACTAAAGGCCAATTTTTATGTTTCTTCTCCAATAAGTACTAACAGAAAAACATACATCTACACAAAACCACATCAGTGCTTGGAAAATACTTTTTTTTTTTTTTTTTTTTTGTATTTGAGGTCTTAGCTAATGCATCTCCTACCAAACAAATTTTCCAGTCAGTTTAGTTACCATACATTCATTCTTGATACTGAAAATTAGAAAGCAAACCAGCAACTGCATTCCTTTTCTAAGAATTAATGCTGTCCATTGTCTTATTTTTTAAAATTTTACATCTAGGCATTATTTTTCTGGTGATGCATATTAATGAGGCAGATGCCTCACATGCACCAGGACTGCCCTGCAGTTCCAGACAGACCCATGAGTCTAGAAACATACCTCAGATGCTGTAACTCTGTTTGGAAGTGTGAAGGCATTACATGAAGGCCCCGGCTTTCAGCCTCTTTAGCAAGGCTTATGCGTCACTTGGGTTTCATGTTAACTCTTTGATGATGTATATACTGCATGCTGAGCTTTATAAGACCTGCACTGTAAGAGGCTGAATTTCACTGTGGGAGGCAGACTGATCTGTTAATTGAATTAGCTAACTTCCATCCATTTATTAGCAATATTAGCAGATTTGGCTTTCTGTTGAAAGTAACAGAACACTTTCAAATAACAGCTCTCAAAGAAAAGTAATAATCTTCCCTTCTGTTTACAGATGGGGGAAGAGAGGCATGGATAAATGCAGTTACCTGCCCAAGCCCAATCGGTCGTTCAACAGCAGCACCTCCTGCATCCTAATTAAGTGCTTCCCCGCACCAGGTTGCACTTTCTCCTACCGTCTGCATGGTCCGAACACTAATATTATCTGCATCACTGCTGCTGTGGCTGGAGAACCAAAATATTTAGAAAGAAGATTCCCCCATTGTCAAACTGCTATCTCTTATTAGAAACACAACACATTTTTGTTCTTGTTGGGACTGAAGAAAAAAAAGAGGCACCTGAGCAGAGGAATGAAAAACCCACAAATTTATTATAATTATTTGCTATCTGTTTAATGATAATGCTGTTCTCTGTGCCAAAGAGAATGCAACAATTAAAGACAACTGTTGCCTTTGCTCAGTTCGGGGAATAACCACCCCTGATACAATCTCCCAGGAATCCATCCTTAGAGCCTTGCCTGTCGCTATTTATAACTGAGTAAATATTAGAGGATTCACATCTTTTGCCCTGAAAAAACAAGACCTTTGACCTTCACATTTCTTTGGAAAGTGCTTTAGAGAAGACTGTTACTCTGCAACAATGTTTCCTTCCATTAAAATTTCTTCTTAAAATATATAGCCCAAAGGAGGAACACTAGACCTCAAATATACCACAAATATGGACAAGTCTGCCTGCAGGCATTTGGAGGCTGGGAATTTACCCAAAATGTTATCCTTACAGAATTAACCAACTCTGTTAGTCAGCATAGTTAACAGCCTCAAAAAAATCATTTTACTCTGACATGCCTTTGTCAGGACAGCTCACCAATTGCATATAACATTGTTTTCCACTGCTTAAGGATTAATTATTCCCAAGGACTGAAACTGGAGCCTTTACACTTCTACGTGCAAATAAAAAAAGTGTTTGGAAGCCAACACTGTTCAACAAACTATCACTTCCAGGTTTCCATTACTCCTGGCTTTAGCCCAGCTCACTCTGCCTCTCCTTTCCCTCATCTCCTGACACAAGGTGTGACAGCCGCAGCCCAGAAGACCAGGCAAGCTACGGCTGATCACACAAACTCAGTACCTACTCTGGACTCTGCCTTGCTTGGGACTCTTATATCTGCCTGATGAACACCAGTCGTCATAAAAGGCAGACTAGAAAATCGTACAAGACAGGCAACACGACTCAAAGGCAAGCCTTTATCTGCTATTCACTCACTAAGAGTTAATGCAGACACAATAGCCCATCAGTTCTGCCATGTATATGACCATGACTTCTTAGGACACTTACAAAAACATTAACCTCATGGGAAAACTCAAAATCAGATCTGTGATATCCCTCAAAGACACAGCCCTTCATAGTGGCCAGTCATTTCAGAGAGGTGTTCAACAAACAGGGTAACCATTCAAGGCAAGTCCCTTCCTCACCTCCTCATCAAGGTTGGCTTCTTCACTTAAGTTTTAAATCCCTTTTAATTGTTTTCCTTAGTCTTCACTACTATAACTCTGTATTGTATTACTATTTTATATAAATGCCCCATCCTTTTGGATCAGTGAATTTGCTACACATGACGTCATAACCTCCACCTGTGTAGTCAGAATGATGGAGTTCCCTCACTCGGAGCAATCTGTGCTAAACAGCAATTATAAAACAAGTGTAACCTGGGAACACTTCTTATTATTATCATTGCTTAGCAAGACTCCTATCAAGTGCTGAAGCAACAGTCTTTTGAAAGGCAAATTTCCTCCCACCTGGCAAGCAGAAGTGTTTTTCATGTCCCTATCAAACTAAAACCAGAACACCTAGGGAATATAGAGTCACTGATTTTGCTGACATACTCAGCAACATTATCTTAATGACATATAATAGTCTCCATATTCATAACCTTTCACTAGGAGACAGACTAGTATGGCTGTTGAGCTGAAATAATTACCCCAGCCTGTACCCTGCGTGTACAACTGATGTGTGTGTGCAGAGATGACCACATGTAGGTTTAATGACAAAGACAAATAAGAGTTAGGCCTCTCAAGGGAACAAATGCTCCCTTTCCATTCAGGTAATGTCCAGGGACCGTGGGAGGCACAACGTGGAAGAATTTCTCCAGTGTTTCAGAGGGAAAGATTACCGCACGCATACTTACTCATAAATCCTTAGCACGCAAAACACTAACAAAAGGAAACATCAAGGTGCAAGACTCCCTAATACCCAAGCAACCTCTGACAGTCAGTGCAGTCACAGACTGCCATAAAGTATCTTCCCAATGTGTTAAATTAAACCAAAAACTAACCACCCCGAATGGCGTCTTTCCACATCAGACCTTGAGTTTCAAAGGAAATTGAGCTAACACTAAAGTGCTGTTTATGATAGCAATTCTCTCAACTGAAGAGAAAATACCTCCAGGAAAAAAAAAAAAGTTATATACATATATATGTAAAAGCATCAATAGCATATCTCACCAGTTATGATGGCCCTGAGCCTGGAAGATGCTGCGTCTTCAGCTCCCAAGGGATTCTTTGAATGACCAAACGGTTACCACAGGCACTGGAAAGACAGAAATGTTTATGGGTGGGAATGAAGAGGGCACCAAAGACGGAACATCTTTAGAGTAAGGATGATCTAGAAAGCAGACCAGATCTCTATCCTTGCTGCATTTTCTAGGTACTGTTGCACCACTGACTAAGCTGACTAGCAGCTCCTTTTCTTTTCCAGTGACTCCTCCGTGAGGAGGAAGAAAATCCCAAGTGAGAAAGGGCAGACTGCACTATGCATCCGAAGTCCCATTAAGGGAAAAGAGTTGCTTCCACTTGCAGGGAAAACTGCTCCATTCACCTGATCCTGCTGCCATGACCGTAACTCAATCAGTGTAATGAAATCCTGAGAACAGCCTGGGAAGCATCAGCCACAGAACTGAGAATTTTAATAGCCAAA
This sequence comes from Astur gentilis, assembly GCF_929443795.1. Taxonomy (NCBI): domain Eukaryota; kingdom Metazoa; phylum Chordata; class Aves; order Accipitriformes; family Accipitridae; genus Astur; species Astur gentilis. The sequence goes on from NC_064897.1 coordinate 15,086,646, forward strand.
CTGCACCGATTAATATGGAGCCAAACCTGATTATGTCCTCATGATTCACTTCACAAAAAATATCTGAGGGAATTCCCTATTTGTTTTGGCTGTAGACCAGCACGGTTCCTTGATTGCTGGCTGCCTCCAGTCAAAGATGCAAAAATGTTTGGCTATTTCTGCATAGCTGCTGGAGTGCATTTACACAGTTTTTGATGACAGGTTGTTTGTCTGCATTTACATGTACTTAGCCACTTTTTGACTAAGAGTAATAGAACAGCCACCTCTGAGTAATAGCCAGGATAAATGATGGCAGCTTGGGCAGTGTGTGGTGAGACTGGAAATTGCCTCTGAGCAATCCCTCAACAGGAGAACTGGAGGGAGTTCCTGGGAGAACAGGCTCAGATATCCCACTTGGAGTAACATAAGCCAACTGGGAAGCTGCTCAGGGGCTCCGGTGGTTCCCATCCCCTTTCATCTACAGTGGCAGTGAAAAGACAAAACTTCCAAATGTCTATATACTCACAAAAGACAAAAGACTGGTATCACAAGGCCCGAGAAACTTCATTTATCTGTTAAACCAGGTGAAGAAAGATCTCTCAAAAATGAGCTGGCTTCACAATCAGCCTTTAATTAGACAAATACACAGTTTACCTTCCCTGTTCTCCACCTAATCAACACAATCAACAGACATGTTTAACAGTCTTCAGTAGACTAACTGGGTTGAACAGAAGGTTTGGCAGAGCTCTGAGAAAATACATCATGCTTTTGCAAGTGACACTGCATTTTTGTGCCATTTCGTCTAAATCCCTAAGCAGTAGTATTGGCGGCGGGGGGGGTGGGGGGTGTGCTTATCTTGGGGATTTTTGAGGGGTTTGTTTTAATTTTATACTGCCTGCCAAACGAGGTCTTATGAAGACAGCATGTGACGGCACAATGAGGAAGTCAAAGTCTCCACAACACATACAATACTGTTCTCCACCATGGCTAAACACAACTTGTACCCTGTTGTTTTACAAAAACAACACCTTTGTTGGCCCAAGAACTACCAAGACGGAAAATCACAGCTGTGTCCAGCTGAGGTGTCAGTCCCTGCAGGAAACTCTACTCTGGACCTTCCTAAGACTGCATCACACTAAGTGCTGAAGAGTTCCATTTTTTCTGAGGTTTGCCAAATCCGGGAGATCTGGTGAAAGGAATACAGATTGCCTTTGAGCATTGCAGAGATCCGGGATTCTGGACTATCTCAGCCTCAGTAAAACTCTTATTAAAGTCAATAGCAGTTGAATGCTCTTATCCAGAGAAAAATCTAGATCTATCCTTGCATTAATAAAACTCAAAATTGCTCCAGCCATTAATAAAATCCAATGACTGACACACCATTCAGGGGTCATGTAGCTACACGAGGTGACCTAGTTCTTTCAAGTAGGAATTCAGCTTTTACACTGCTCACCCTACATAAACTACCATAGCCATGAAAAAAAGAAATACACTATAATTTACATAAGATGAGGAAAATAAAAATTTAAAGGTGCAATATAGTAGAGTCAAACAGCATTAAATTCTGTAACTTCCTCACTGCTGAGTTATTTTAGAGATAAAGCTCTACCAAAGGTGAAAATTAGTCTTAATCAGAAGAACATCTCATTTCCATTCTAAGGCTTTCACTTAGTCTTGTTTCCTGCAGTACCTTAACATCAAGTCATTCTTAAGTGGTAACATTCACAAGATACTTAAGCATGCTCCTCACCAACCAAACAAGATTACTCACCTACTTAAAGTTAGGCACACACGTGTTGAGGCAGAGCCAAAACATACATGCACACACATAGGACATGTTTTTCTTTCATGGGCTGATTTTTATTCTGTAGTCCAAAGCACAGTACCAAAAAAAAAAAACCCAACAAAAAAACCCAAAACCCTTTATACCACATCTCGTCAAGAATCCCTCAGTGAAACAAAATTAATGAATGTATTTTACACCATTTATTTCCTAATTGCAATGATATTTTCCACATGTAAAATCTGTATTTGTGCCCTCAAAGCTATCAAAACCTGAATTCTCTCCTAAACGAAAACAATAATGAAACATCTATGAAATGAAAGACTACATATGAGTAAACACTAATGAGTAGGCAGGATTTGAGCCAGAGGAGTGTTTCATCCACTTGTTGATATACATTTATACCGTTTTATACCATGCAGCCTGCAAAATATCAAAGTCAAGGCAAACCACCAACTAAAAAGATAGTATAAAACTAATCTATCTGGTTCATACTCAAGCAATCTCTGGATGCCACACCTAAAGAAAAGCTGAGACTTAATTATCTTGCATTTCTTTCCTAAAGAAGGCCAAAAAGTGATACAAATGGATTTCTTTAATCTTTCCTATAAATCATCTCATCATTATATTTACTTACATATTGATCAAGTAATTACCAGGTTGGGGAAATGGAGGTATGGGTACCAAACCCAAAGAGTTGTAGAAATACAAACTTTCTCTTCCTCTTCGAGTTGTCAGTACTATCTTTCTTTCATAATTTTATAGCTAGAGGGGGCTACTTCTAAACATACAAACAGACCATTTACATTTTTATAAGCAAACTAAAACATATTTTTCCATTGCTCTTTTCCAGGGTGAAATTCTGTTCCCCGTAGGAAGGGCAAAATGAACATTATCAGAAAATAAACTTATTACAGCTTAGACCATAAGGCATTAGTCTAATATTTTCAAGATATTCCTTCCCTTCAATTTAACTTGACTGCTACAATAAGCAAGCTAGATTCTGTGGGTCACTTTTGCATACTGGAATAAACTTTGTGTAAACATGGTATAGCACCATAATTCTTTGTAGGTCAAGTGAAACAACCAAGTATACATTGTCTAACTCTCCTCTTCCTCAAAAATTAATGGCACACTACAAGAAAAATTGGTAAGTTTTCTGAGCTAGTCCTTAAAACCTGGACTGCCTGTAAGTTGTCTAGATCAACTTAGAGCACAACTTTTCAATGATTTAGGCCATTTTGGTGACATGAACGAACACGAGATCTCATTCACTGCTACACTGCTGCTTATTTAATATCAGGTCAGCCTAGGTGATGTGAGCACAGGAGCTGTCGAATCAGGCCTGAGCTCTGAGGAAGATGAGCTGCAAGGCTTCGCACACATCCCATTTCACAAAGATGGGTGCCTACAGACTGGTCCCTTCCCACACGAGGAAGTACTAGTGCCAGGATGTTACATGCCTATTGGAAACTGGGTTGAGGCACTGTAGTCTCTCACAGTAGGGCAATCCTGGTGGGCCTGTTCCATGGTATTTAAAGTGGGAACACTTAGATAGTCGAGCCTGCATTAGCAAACGAAAGCAATGGCACCAAGGGCTACCTACTTCCATTCTGGAAGTAGGGGAAGGGGCTTGATCCTCTTTTCTATAACCTAAATAAGGAAACAAAATGCCTTACTTCATTGCCACACCCATGAAATGCCATATACTTTGAAGCTTTGTTTGGCCAAAGTGCTGAGGACAACTCCCTCCATAATGGCACAAATATTTAAATACCTATAAAAATCAAACTTCGATTTTTTTAACATCTTTGGAGCCCTGACTCAGTGTTATTAAAGCAGAAGGCATGAACAACTGCCAAGCAACTCATTGAAAGCATATCAGGTATAGCGCTGATTCAGAGGAAAGCATTATATATGCTGAATTACCCTGCTTTCTAGCAATTCTGGCTGCAGAAGTTCCCAGGGATTACTTGGCCTGGTTTTATTCAGATCCTGAGATCAAAAGACATCACATCCTAAGTGGATCTGGGCTGCAGACGTTTTAAAGGAGACAAATGGCAAAAATATCTTTCAGTGTACAGCAACACCATCTTCCACTTATGACCACCTGAAGCAACAAAGTGAAAACCACCACCCATCACAGACAGCAGCTCCTCTTTGATGTCCTAATAGCAAGCAATCCAGAGTACAGAATCACACATATACACAACCACACCTGAAATGCTTGATAGTCATCCTCAGATGCAAATTCCCAACTCTTACAACTGACCAGGCTGAAGACAGAAGTGTGACAGCAAGGTGTAATAGGTTACAGCTTAGACTTCTCAGGTGCTTTTGAAAATCTCCCTTAAGATTTCATTTTTCACAAGCTATATACACACACACATATATATATAAACTGGTTAAAGGGACATAGTTAAAGTGGCAAAACAATAATTCTGCCTGCCACAGCAAGGTAACTTCTTTTACACGTGCATCTTACCTATTAAAATAAGTCTGTCCTTTAATTTCTCCTCTAGCAGCATTTGAAAGAGACCTAAAGCAGTTTTTCCTGTTACTTGAACTAGAGTAGCACTTTTTCACAGTATTTTTCACCGCTGATGTGAAAAAGCAGTTAGCCATATCCTTGCTTGAAGTACAGCTTTTAGTCCCTTTCATAACTCAAACACAAAGCTTAATTTCTGACAATTTTGTGTTAACAATAATTTGATGACAACTCAACATGTGATATTCAATTACATAACAGGAAAAAAGCAATGCAGGTTATCTATTGTTTCCTTGTCAGCCTACAAAAACACAGCATACGCACAAATGCTGCATGTGTAGACAGAACCCTGTTTTAAAATCTCTGATCAGATACTTTTGGTTAAAACTCTCACCACCCACCCTTCTATCATATTGCCTCTATCAATTCTGGCATCAATCATCAACAGAAACATTTGCATTTTAGAAAAGAATGGCTTTTTCAAAGATCCTTTATGTCTTGCATATATTTACTCTGAAGAAGGTCATGTCCTATTTTACACATTCTTCCCCTGACTTTTTTGTTCCATGTTTTTCTTTATAAGAGACCAAAAGATAGAGATTCTGTGCATTTTTGTGGGACAACAGTATTGGGCAGCCAGCCAACTCCTAAGCCAATATCAGCAGTGAATTTATAGCTCAACGGAAAGAAAATGTTGAAGAGACAGGGGTCTGTGTGAGGAAGGTTTTGTTTGGTTTTGTTGTTTAAATCTGCAAAGCTGTTTTTGACAAGTTTGTCATCAGGCTCACAAAGGAAGAGTAGAATTTAAAGCATCATCTGTTCTGAAAGATCTCTAGCACCCATGTTCACACCATGCTGAACACCTCACCCATACTCCAGCTCCTGTCCCTGGGGTTACTCCTACTTTGGTACACACTGGCAGAGCTAATGAGTGCTCCTTGCACATTTAAACCGACCATTAGCAGTCTATATGATAAAACACATAATTTTTACTTCATCCCTCATTTTCTTAACTTAATTCCCTGGAGTTTCAATCTGTGCTGATGTAAGGAATAAAATACAAGCCAAACAACATTTTACCTAGTATGAGACCATGCTACAGTGCTGAAATTTAGCTTTTGTTCAAAAAAGTGTAAGGTTTTTGAAGCAAAGGTCATCTTACAGGCATCAGTAGGACAATTACAGCTCTACAAGTGGGGAATGCACTGAGCATCAAATACTTAATTTTAACAAATGCTGTGTCGACAGCAGGCACCCAGCATAGCTTCAGGACAGGCTAAGAGTTGTGTCAACAATACGAAGGCATAATAGTTTCACAAAGCTGTCAAAGCCACACGTCTAGCAATAAAAGCACATCCCAAGATAAGGCAGCAAACTAATGGCAAAGCCTTACAACTTGTTGCTCCGGAGCGAGGACAGCTAGACAAGCAGATATGGCAGCGGGCGCACTGAAGACAGAGTATTAATGGATGTTCGCACGCTGGCTGAGACCACTCTGGCCCTCAGCTCATTCCCACACATTGCAGTAAGGGAGCCAGCAGTGAGTCATTTTTTCCTAAGCATAGCTGCTGATCGATCCTAGCAGTCAAGTATACACGTGGGCATGCAGGGCACAGTCCCTTGCCCAATGGTCCATCCTTCGTCACATCCTTCTACAGTGCAAGGAGGGTCCATGGAGCAGCATCTCCCCACAGTCAGCAGGACCCCGACAGCCCCCAAGCACGCTGCACTCCTGCCAGTACCCCCCATCCCGCTTTTCAACCTCTAGCCAGCACTGGTTCGATGCTAAACACCAACTCCAGCAGAACAGCTTCTGTAGCACTTCCAGAAAAAACACGTGCACATGCCTTTCTATAGACTAAAAATCAGAAGCAGGCAGTTCTTTTCTTGTTTGGCTGCTGAAGATCTGCTGCTTTTAATGCACACCCTTAAATTTTGACTCCTATTTCTGATAGATGCATGATTCTGTACCAGCTAAATATTTCACAGAGGATCCAGAACATCCTTGAATCGCTCCCCATATAATTAAAGGTACATTCTTAGAGTTTAAAGCTTTTTTCTTTTTACCAGTGGCTATGGTGTAAATCATACCCTCTTTTGTGAGCCAAGGAGCTTCTTAAAGACACAAATTTCACTCTGTTCATTTCAGACTAGTATGGTTCACATAACTTATTAATGAAATGTTGGGAGATCTCAGAACATAAGGAGAGAAAGATTCTCTCACAGAATCCCACAATTACAGGAAAAGTCCAAAGACAGGCACCTACAGCAATCAGAAGCAACTCAAACACTCTTTATGCAAGAGAGGGCAGCATATAACAGACATTTTGTATTTAAATGAACCAGCAAATAGTGTCTTGGGAACCGGGGAGGGAAGATAAGAGAAACAACATTTATTTGAAAACAGATCTACTGAGGCAAGTTTATTTTGAGACATCTTAGTTGACATGTTTAGGAAAAAATTGGAATGAGCCATTTGAAAAAGATGCAGCATTTTTTGTTGGTACTGCATTTTTTATTTGGTAGGAGTCTACGTTATTCCATAGATTTTAAGACATGTTTAAGATTCCATAGGTTTAGTATTACATCACTAATGCTTCATAATGAAATTCCAGGCAGTAGGGAAAAAAAAGAGAAAAAGAGAGAAAGAGATTTAATGATAGTACCGCACAAGATAGGGATATGGGGCCCTTTGTGCAGATCTACTGATAGGAATGTTGAATATGGGTTAAAATAACATAGTTGTCTGGCTCACTTGTGCACACTAAAATGTCATGTGACAGAGCACAAGTTATGCTATTACTTGAATCTCTTTTAAAAAGTTAATCTAAATCTGTCCTTTGCTGGATTTTTCAAAAGATTTGTTATTTGCTACAGCTCTATGAGGCCATGGACTATTGTAAAAAGTATTTTTCCTGTTTTCCTATCCCATCCGTCTCCTTGATGAACAATATTTCAATGGTTTTAGTAGCATGTTTGATACTAGTTGGACTGTTGGATTAGTGCCCTTCAAAGCACAGCATGTCATAGTGGACAAAACACTTGACTGGCACCAAATCCAGCCTGGTGCTGTCACAGGAGTCATTTTTCTTTTTTGTGCTTCAACTTCTCAGACTGACAAAAGGGAAAACAATGCCAAGCTGCTTTGTAAAGAACTTTGAGATCAATACAGAAAAAGCAACGCCTGACAGCTTAATCTTAATGCCATTTTACACTACAGAAAGAAGGTATCTTTTAATGGTTTCTTTAAAAATAAATAATAAGAAAGCTATTTAGCATATTATAGCTACATAGGGTTGAAAGTTATTGAGAATAACCACCTATTCTCTGCAGGTAGATAACCTGAGTCCAGGAAAGATGACCTACTGGAGTCCAAAGTGAGATAAATTGGCATCAGTGTACAGGAAATTTTCTAAACCCAAAGACATTCACTGTAACAATGCTTGCTTTGGGACGAAAAGAATTTGATATTATATCTCAAATAAATTGTTGTTTTGTCAGTTCCCCAACAAATAATTCCGATTAGAGTTGTTCAGCTTCATGTTTTTTATGCCAAGGGCAGATACAGAAAGCAAAACATTGCAGAAATACTGAGGGGGGAAAAAAAGTCTATGGAAAAATGTATTCAAAGAGCAACCTTTGCTTTAAAACACAGGAAGCAACTATGTTGTCAGATCTGTGACAAGTCATGAATAATCCCAAGTTGAATTTTAAGGACCAGCATAAAAAAAGCAGCAAATGAGCTGTCAAACATCTCCTCCTTTGAATACAACAACGTTGCTCATGGGTCACCCAGTGATCCATGTTGCAAGCATCAGACAGACCTGAGCTCACTTCCTCAGACTTCCAGACCATTAGGGTCCTGACAATGCTAAAAAAATTTTACATCAAATAAGGTGCTTCTACCCCATGGAAATACTCCTCGTCATTGGGTGGTGGGGGAAGCACACAGCCCAGCTTGTTACGGTGGGCTAGATCCTGCAGCTCAAGCTCCTACAGAATTCAAGCCCTGTCTTGTGTGAATGTCACATAAGCATAGTACACAGCTCTTCATTATTTGGTTTATTATATATACACATAAAAGAGGAAATAACCCAAGGACAAAAATGTATTTCTGATATAGAAAAAGGTGTATGGATGTGCGTGAGAACAACTGAAAGGAGAACACAGTAGACTCCATCTTTAGCTCTTTAAAGGACACACTTTAATTTTGGTTAAAAACTTATATGTAAGAGAGAAGATACGAATCCTCTCTTAGGCTTATTAGTGCCTTGTTTTGTGCTGTTGAACAAAACCTGAGTATGTTAAGATTAATTTTTTCAAAAGTTTTTGAAGATTTTGGCTGCTTGTGTTAAGCTGCTGTAACAGCATTTGATTTCCAGGGTAATGACAGCCAGGTCTAAAATATCCTAATTGGACATCCAAGAATCAAGGCATTTCAAAAATAACTTGGAACAAACCTGCCCTTTGTTTTGGTCTCTTCTCTTTGACAGAAAGAGTGTCCACTTGCCAAATTAAGTAAGGAGAAATATGAAAGAGCAAACAGACCTTTGACCTATCGCAAGAGCCAGACTATTGTTTTACATCCCATGACTGTCTGTGACAGTATAAAATGTGAATTTAACAAGGCTGTTTGGGAGCTTTAAATTATGCATGTACACTCATTCTGGTGGGGTCAAGATTTTTATGGGTTTTTTTGTTCAACTGGCCCATTTTACTCTAGAAGAATGGCGATTTTTGATTAAACCCTTGCAATTTCTGTGCAGAGTTCTCAAATCTGCCAACGACAAGTCAAAATAAGTAAGACCAAAACGTTTCTATATTAGAATTACTATCTACTGCTCTGATTGACACTGCACTCAATTGGAATCAATCTGAAGCATCAGGCATACTAGGATGTGAAATGAAAAAGCTCTGCATTTATGCACTAACCATTCATACAGGATTTAGACATCTAGTAGCCTAGGGTACTAGACATCCAGAAAGCTGGTGTATTATAGCCAGAGATTATTGCTAAAAACAGTCAACAGCCAAAAATCAGTGAGACTGCCAAATCTGAGAAAGGACTACAAATACATAGGAGAGAAGCTTCGTCATCAATTTCAACAGGGCCAAAAACTCAGCATCTGTTTCTTACATGCTAACTTTCACTTTTCTTAGAAATCATTAGAATAGTTTCATTTCTTGATTTTAAAGGAATCATGTATACTTATTCTGACCATATTTTTGAAGGTTGCTTTTTTACATATATATAAAAAGCTTGGTCTCCAATAAAATCTATTTTTAAATCTAAATGCTGTGATGTTTCATAGGCAAACTATTTCACAATCTGATCCAAAACTCACTGAAGACCTTCCATCAGGCCCTTCATCCTGCGACTACTGAGAAGAAGTGTTGCCAAATTACACCCTTACAGCTTTGTTTCTGTAAAGCAGCCAGGACCATCCATGCTATGGAACAGAGCTAAAGGACTTCCCTGCTCTGTGGAGCCTCAGACTCCAGCTCTATTAACCCAACTACAGCTCCTTGGAGAGATTCTTTACATTGGAAGTTATGAAAATAAATGTAAAATATGTGCTTACACATCATAAAAGTGAGGTTTTGTTCCATTTTAGACTACAAGATTAAAAAAAATTATGCCATGAACAATAAAATAGAATTTACAAACCCCTAAACAATAAAGGGTTATGCACCATGGAGCTGTTTCTGGTCAACTTTCCTCATTAAAAAAAATGAAAAATGCACCAGAAATGCACAAAGTCAGCATTTCTGATATTTGTCAACTTATCTGTACCTTTTCTGTATGCAGCAGCGGCATATATTAGGGTTGTTTTCCAGCTGACAGAAAAAAAAGCCACCCAAAGATTACCATGTAACTAGCCTACTAGTCCTGAATCAGGTTTCTAGTTTTCCCTTTCCCATTTCATGTGTAAATTAAGACAAAATCCTCAGGCTCACTATGCCTCAGTCTCTTCTGTGTAATCCAAATGATAATTTCAATGAGGTTAGACACAAAATTCACTTTTGTAAAGATCTTTGAGACCTTTTAGATGAAAAGTGCTTTTACATGCAATGTATTATTAATGACATTTCACCAAATGTAAAAAGACTCTGTATTTGAATGCCAGAAGATTATTCTTTCTTACAAGCAGCATTTTTTTGTTTGTTTTTTTCCTTCAGCAAACTAACCACCTGCTTGAAAGGGTGTGGTCAGCTTTAACTTCTGATCCCCAAATATCTGGGGACACTTAACAACTGTTTCAACAAAAACTCTTTAAGGTGGTGCACACCTATTTTCCCCAAATGACCGATACTTTGTATCAAAACTGAACTGCCTTTCCTCAAAACCAGCAGAATTTCTATTTATATATAAATGATAACAGTTGATTTTTAGAGGAAAAAAGTTTCAATAAATAATTATGCCTCAGTTTACCACAGACTGATGGTCTGCTCAAGAGAAACCCGCTTTCTCTACTTGAGCTATTCCTTAAATTTTCCATACTCAAGGCACCATGACAATTTTTCATACCTCTGCTTTTAAGTCCATACAGATTGACCACTGATTTTCACACTGGCTCTAAACAAGTGAGAGCTACAATCCTAGATCATTAACTCCTTCTCTGCATTGTAGAAAAACTATCTTTTAAAAAATAAGTTGTTCCTCAACTGAATTCACTTTGTACAGCAAGAAATTCCCAACAGGAAAGAGAACATTTTCAAACTCCAGGGCTGTGGGAGGATTATAATTGTGGCTCCATCTCTCTGTATTATAATGAATACAAGACAATGAAACTTCCCTCTTGGCAGGAGGTACAGGATTGCCCCGTGGCTGAATGAGGACGCGTCACTACTGACCCACTCTATGTGCATGCAAAGCAGAGCCTGACTGGGCATGACAAAAAGAACATTAGTAATTCACAGCAGCAGTAGTCAATATAAAATAGCAAAGGGCTCAGCCAGAGCGGATGCAGCAACTCTCTCATCCCCCGATCCTGCAGCCATTGGAGGTGAAGCATGCCACAAAGCCGACTAGCGGAGTTAATATTCATCTGTTTCCTGGCACTGGTGTGGAAGAGCTCAAGAAGTGGACTTCAGAAGATCTCTATGCTTGGTGCTTACTGTTGGCCAGCCCTGTTCCTCTGGGACCATCCTTTCTGCTTAACTCTCCCCCCGATGAACATAGGCATTCCCATCAGGTGCTGGGATATCTAAATGATATCTAAATGACAAGAAAGGGCAACCCAACTCTTGTGTTCAATCACACCAAAAATGTCACTATCATTATGGCCATCAGCCATAGATTTAAAAAATTTGAATCCTAGTCATTTGCCAGAGGATACACAGGAAAACTTGAAAGGAATGGTAGGTCTGCCAGATCATAGGCAGTACTTTACCCGTTTGATAACACTTTCTCCGAGATCTCTGTTGTTGCATCTGTGGGGAAGCAAAACATTTATGCAGCTTTAGTAGTACAATTCTGCTTCTGCTACCTTAGAGGTGTTAATGTCACACATAAATCCATATGTTTTACTAATGGCATCATATATCTTCCCAGGCATTCCTAATTCACCCCTTGTTGAGCTATCTAAGCACTTTATCACATAGGGTTACTCTGTGTCAGGTATTAATATTAAGACACCGTGCCTTGTCTTTCATAGGAAAGTACATGTTCTTATCTAAATTGCTAAGACTAATAACTTGAAATATTGTCCCTGCTTGAATGCTGTATATTTAGCTAACCAGAGCTCTTTTTTTTTCCTTCCCTCTCAGTGAGTGAACATAAATTAAGTCTCCACAGGAATTAACCCAAGAATAAGCTGCATTCCCAATTTGCAGGCAGGAAAGAAGGCTGTGCTATAACAAGAAACTCGTGTCTCATCTGACTGGGACCACATGCCACCCCAGGCAGGACTCACAAGGGTGGTACAGTCCTTTTGTTCCCAGAAACCCATGCCTGCAGAAACATGCACTAGGAAACAGCACTTCTTTCCCCCTGGAAGTTTCTTCATTGCAAGTAAATAGTATTACACATAGTCCCCATTGCTTAATCCATTCAGTTGAGCATGCGCTTTAAAACTTGGGTACGTGACAGTTAAGATTGTTTTCAACTGATAACTGGCCTAAGGATGCCCCTTTGCTTATTAACTTCTTTGATCCAGATAAGCATTTGGCTGTTTAATCAGTCACAAAGCTAAAGCAGAGAGAGAGAACACTCAAAAGCCTTACAACCCCACATATTTAATTTAGCCTAAAAGTAATTTCTGGGCAGAAAGAGAAAATTTAATTAAGTTTTCTATAAAAATGTATGGTAAGATGTGTAGCAAGATCTTATGCATTCCTTTGAAGTTTGTCATACATTCCCGAATACCTTTGACAGCCTAAGAAGTTATGTGTCTGCTTCTGATTAGATAATTGAAATAAATCTACACCAAATACATTCAGATCTCTTAAAATAAACTGCAGAGGTACATGAACTTTGTGAAATGCATGTAGTACTTAAACCAAAAGGCATCTCTGCAAAAATCAGCTATCACGAAGGAATTTATTTCTCTATTTTTTTCCATGCATGTGGACTGCAGTTAGTATCCAAATTTTAAGCCAGGCTTAATTCCAGTCAGCATCAACTACTGTTCCTATGTGAACTGAAAACCACCACAGCAGAGGGAAATCATGTCTTTTACACTTACTACTTTCTCCATTTCATCCCTTGTAGTTAGATGTACACAAAAAATGGGAGATACCACAGTGTCAGTCACTCCAAGTCCAGCAAATATTTGCCCACTACTTCAACTTGAAACAACACTGCCAAACCTGACTGATAATCTATAGGGAAGAACACTGCCTCGCATGATCAGTCTCTATTCACTACATCCAGCCCAGCAAAACGCCAGCCAATCCACATCGCAGTACTGTTTCTGCCAGACTACAAAGCTTGGAAAGGTATGCAAGATATACTACAATGTAATATAACTCATAGATCCAGGCATATTATATAAACTGGAAGGTAGCAACAAAATTGTATGTATTGCTTGGCAATACATGAAGAGAACAAGGAGAATTTGATTTGAGTACAACTGAGTAGTAACTGGTTAAAACCATGCAGCTACCTAAGATTCAAAAAGAGCAGAGACACATCAAAGCTTTCTGTGAAATGCTGAGAGTGACCAACCACATGAACCCAAGCAGCGCTGACTAGGTGGATCTTATCACACTGTTACCACTTCAGTAGCCCTGCCAATCATTGTGTGATGAGCTACTGAAACCAAACAGAGGACGACGTGCAACAAATTCAAGATGAATCATCTTGAAAAAAGCCTCAGAGTTCACAGCGAGATGGGCAAACAGAAAGCTGAATGCATCACAAGTTTCAACAGAGTGACAGGTCTTACAGAGATGTTAAGATGATATCATGCTTGAAGCAGCCAGAAACTTCTTTGGAAACATGTTATCCAACTAACAGTCACAGGGGGCTAATATTCCCCTTGTCCTTGTTCCTGGGACACTAGCACTGTCAGATCCAACAGTAGGCAAAACAAACAAGGCAAGTTTAGGCATAGGGATGGCACAGAACAAGAGCTCTGTTGAAATCACTCCCAGCCATCTGAATACGTTGCTTAGGAGCAGGCCCAGTCCAAAGCACGACTGGTGTTGACAAGACATACGCAGATTTGTAGAACATCCCAGGTCACCAGCCCTGCAAGGAGGTGCATGAAGTCACAGAACTGATGAACTGCCTGACATTTACAGGGAGACATCAAGAAAAAGTGATGAAAGATGCAACAGAGAAGCCTATACAAGCCCTCATTTAAAAATACAGCTTCGAGTCACAAGTGAACAATTTAAATATCTGTCATGGAGTCCTATCGAGTAGTTAAGCCTCATCAAATTCATGGGCAGACAATGAAAGCAAAAATTCTGAAGATACAAAGAAGATGACAAGTTCTACATTAAACATGGGTCTGTCTGTCTCGAGCTAACCCAAACCCACTCTGATGGAAACTTAATTCTGAAGTCTCATGTGGTGGCAGATCCACATTCTGTTACTTTGCATGAGGTCCACAATTAGCCAGTTAGTCATGGTCAGAGCAGAAGACTGATACTCTGTCATGACCTGTCCTGCCCAGTATATCAACTAAGTGGAACACTCACCTGGGGCCAGATACATAGAAATAGATTTAACATTTTAGCCTGTACATCTTTTAGTGCTTTTCAAGGAACGAAAAAGCTGGAAAGCCTAAAATTTGTAAAGAGAGTGTTATCAGCAAGTTTTTTCTCAGCTTACACAAACAAGGGAACTACAACCAGACCTGTCACAGAAGATAGCAAGTGTTAATGCTGCCTACATACACCAAGCGCACAATGACAGATAACACTGAACACAAGGATCAGCTCTGTTATGCTAAGGACATACAAAGACAAAGCTCATGGCATCCAGCTTCTCTCATCGAAAGCCTGTTTCAACTTCTTGTGCATGGCAAGCTCTCATCAAGCATGAACCGGAGATGATATTGCAGTGCAAGCCCACTGTGCCACGCTCAAGTTATAACCAGATAGTTGATACTAAAGGAAATTCTGACATTCAAATAATGACTCGCTCCACTGGGCAAAGGCTGTCATGGACTTACAAAATGTGATTGCCTCCACTTCTGCCAAAACATGCAGCTGTAGTGCACTGGCAATCGACTGGAGTTTACAGAAAAGTGCAAGACACAAACCTACATTACCAAAAGACTGATGATGAATAGGAGGATAGTGTGTATAATTATCAAGAACTTCTGGAGTAGAGAACAGGGAATTTATATAAAAACATACAGCTAACATAATGTAAGTGTCTTGCACTTTTTTTTCCCCAGGACTGGAAAATGTTATTACTTGCTTTTGGTCCATAAAAATATGGAGGTTTTTTCTACTCAGAATCACTTTTTACCATCAGATATGTAAAGTGTCCATGCTAAACAAGAAAAATATATTTTCCACCAGGTGGAACAGTGTCACAATTAACAAAACACCCACTACTAGGCTACGACATACTGAATAAAACCACACTTAAACAGAAATACAACAGCCCTCAAAATCTGTGTTAGTTTGTCACCTCCAATAGTGCCCAGAGCTGGTATTTCTGATCTCAGCTCCATGAATCACTCCAATCACCTGCTCATCTTCTATTCGTTCCTTCCTACCCTCTTTTACACAGCATTATTTCAGACTGATTCTTCAAAAACTGCACCCACCTTTCTTGTTTCTGCCTGCCTTCTCCATCACTCCTGACAGCTCGGCTCTCTTTCCTCTCTCCCAAACTTGCAGATCCAATGTTGTCTTCATTTTTTCCTCACCTTTCCTCTCAAATTCAACAGTCTCTTGCCAAATTCCACTGCCATTTCCTCACATTTCTTTTCTCTTAGTCCTCCTCAGGAGCATGAATGTAAAATTAAAACAAAACACTACGCCCTAAACTTTGCTGATTCTTCTTAATAGCTGCTTTTCTTTGCAACCTTCCCAATTACTTGGGATTCTAAATGCCACAGCAGAATTGGCCTTCCTTCCCACCCACTCCTGCTCTCTGACCATATCACACATGAAAAAAACTACCAAAAAAATGCATCCACCCTGATTTCTGCAAAAAAGTTAGACAGTATATATTCTAAAAAGGAATGGGTTTTAGTTTTCTGTTTTAAGTCACGCCCACATTGTGCTATAGAACTGTTAATCAGCAGTCACTAACTGGGTCTAGTGATAAATACATAGTACAAGATAGTAATACTTTATTCCTAAAACTCTAAAAGCAAAATTAGTATGAAAGGCGCAGATAGCTCAAAGTGAATTCATTCCATTCTGTAGAAGCTGTAGATTAAAATAAGTATTAAATAACATTTTCTTGTTCTATTATATCACTGAGGTACCTACTGTCTATTGAAGCATTTTGTAATTAGAGATTATCTCATTATTAGTTATTAAAATGGCTTGCTTACATTCTGGAGATGCAGCAGAGCAGCACATCTCGCGTTGTTATCTTTCTCCAATTTATATGAGTCATTAATGTGAAGTTAAATCTACAATAAAGTGCAGTCTAAAAAACTCCCATGAGAGCACCCCTTCAGAAAAGCCTCTAGCATGTACCTTGCTGGTTGCTCCCAATTTCTGGTTCCCTAACGCACAGGACCTCTAAGCCATTTTGCAACAGGCCAATTATCAGCCTTTCTGTTTGTTCTGTAAGAACTCATTATTTTCCATGTGTTTTATTTTGTGTTACTTGTCTTTCCAGATGTCTCTGGACAACTTTTCTGTGAGAACTCCTCCAGACAGGCTCTATAACTCAGTTTATTAATCACTGTAAGAAAGTATTCCTATCGGGGTTTTAATTAAACAAGCTTAACACTCCTGTTGCAACACACTCGCACTTTAGGCGTGATCAGAAAGATTCTAACTTGTCTAGCAGGACTCATGACCCTAGTGCACACATAGCCCTAAAATCAGTTTTTTACATAGCACACTTGAGGGGACTACTGAACTGAAAGAAAGAAGAAAAAGAATTGTGGGGCATTGCAACATAAAGCAGATGTCATAGTTTGTTAACAAGACCAAGAGATGAAGAATCAACCAAACCTTATTCTTCCAGTGGTTCATCACCCTGAGTGTAAAAATGTGTGTCTAATTTACTTGTCTGGCTTCAGATTCCAGCTATTAGATAGGATTTTCTCTGCTAGAATCATAGAGCCTGTTAGTAGCCAATATCCCTCCCCGAGGAGGCACCAAGATTTGATTTTTATTAGAGTCTTCTATATTGTTCATACACAGAAGATACAATCCCTCATTCTGTTTTTCTTGTTCCTGGATATATGATTTTGCTTTTGGCTGCATTACAACAATTTATCTGAAGAGACTCACTTTATTAAGTGATACAGATTGCACTATACAGCTGCCTTATCTTCATCACCACTCGCTATCCGCCCACTGTCCCGATCCTGGTATCATCTGTGCTTTTTATCTGAATCATAAGTAGTAGCAGCTGTAGTATCTCCCAGTAGTAGCTCTCCTTAACTTTTGCTCCTCACTTCACTTTTTCCTGAGATTTCTAGTACTAGTGTGTTATCATAATAACTGTTCAAGAAAGACTAGCATGTCTGATACATGTTTCCCAAAATCACGTCTGAATTCCAGAGGGACCATCTGCTTTAAGATTACCAAAGAGAACTACTGTCAGAAAGAGCCAAGCCTCCCCTGCTAACCCATTTCACTTGAATAATCCCACCAGAGCTGTGGTACTTTTCATATTGGAAAGGCTCGTTTATAGGAGTTACGGGTTACAGAAGTAGATCCACAGTATATTTTGCTGACCCTGGAATACATCCCACCATTGATTTTATGTACAAACCTTCCAAGCCCCACTTCTCCCCACTCTGTAAAAGTGGGCCACCCCCACTCTGTAAAAACCTTTTTCAGTAGGGGACATGGTAAGGAGATTGCTTCTCTCCTTGTTCCAGTGTGTTAATTTTTCTTCTTTTTCTACTGAATTATTTTGTAAATTTAAAAAGTAGTAATTAAGCAAACCCCAAAACTTGTCGGTATTGGACAGGGCAAACCACAGAATTTCCACAACCACCAAGTAAGCTCAAGGAAAACTTTAAAATATCATTCTTGCAAGTGATTTGCAAGAGGGTGGATAAATGCAAATATTTGATAAGTACTTATATTTTTCCCTAAGGTTTCAAGCACAATAATGAAACTGTAAGCCTGGAGAAGTTGGAGCATTCCCAGTGCCAACTGGACACTCTTAACCTCTATGCTCTTAACTATATAAATGTGTAGCATATTTGCTGAGTAGGTATTTATATGCACTTCCTGTTTCAATGCTAACTTTTTAGTTACTGGAAAAAAACCAGAAGCTTTCTATTCCCTTGGGAATCGTTTACCATTAAAGAGGCTTTAGATAGACTATTTGTTTTTTCAGATTTGGAAAGAGAACCCAATGGAATGTGTATTTTGAGTATCTTTAGTCTTTTTATAACAACAGTCAAGGGCTAAATGGCTGGAAAAAATTGCAGATTTATTTTTTCTAACCTACCTCATGACACCTGATGATGCTTTGTGCCAATGGAACGTGATTTCCTTAGACACAACCTGACAGTTTTTTACTTGACCAGAAAAACAACTGTTGCTGTTATAAATGAGCAGTCCTACTGACAGTCTGCATAAAAAAAGCCAACCATTGCATGAGTATGAAGTCCGCATCCTTTCCTTCTTCCTAACAGCTGGGCTCTTTCAGGGCAGGAGGGAAGTCTGATAAAAGCTTCTGTTTAGGCTATCTTCTTCTAGAAAGAAAATTAATTTCATTTCAACACAGCTCGTCCAGCACTACTTATAAGCAAGCTTCCATGAAATTGTATTTTTAAAGAAAAATGATATGAATGGTCATGCTGTGTACCGGGGTACCTTGCCATTAGCAAGTTCTGCCATGAGGGAAATTAGAGTATACAGGACAACCAAGTACTAAGCGAAAGACTCGCTGCTTCTTTTTATTACTGCATTGGAATTGTCAACCATCAAGAATCACTGCAGAAAGAATTGAAAAGCAAAAAACCCTAGGAAGGATGGCAATGAATCAGCAATCTAAAATAACTTTGCAGGTATTGTTTTAAGAGAATATTCCAGATCACAGCATTTAGAAACTTTCTTGGGTGGCCAGGATTTCAAAGCAAGAATAAACTGAAGGAAAAGAAGAGAAATGAAGATACGGGCTGGTGATTTAAGCATCCCCATCTGGACCAACATTCTGTCTTTGCTTATCTGAGTACAGATCCAGAGTAAACTGAGTTTTAAAACATGCATCTGGATTTTTACCAGTGAAAGCAAAAAAAGAATGTCTGCTTTTGGTGAGGTGTGACTTCTGAAAAACCCTGACTCCACACCCAAAATGCCACTTCACTTAAACTGGTTCATGATGGTTTCATTTGCTTTCAGGAATAACAGCACTACCTTCAGCTGGCTCACAGTGGCAATTTTCACATTCAAAAATCTGTACCAATCATAGACCAATCATTCCCTGCAGCCTTTTTGCTTTAGATTTTCTTTACCCTGCCAGTCAGCATCGTGCAATTTCTCAACAACTAGGAAGAAAAAAACATGTGAAGGAATGAAAGCCTCAGATAATATTCATACATTTTTAGCCAAGTGCAAAATTTGTCCAACAATGGAAAGTTCTGCATTTAGAGGAATTAGTCCAAATGGCACTGTGAAAACAAAAATCAGTAAGTTGCTTCAAAAGTAAAACAGCCAGTCATGTCCTATGCAACCATAGCCATATCTGTTTAAGTATATGCATTATAATAAACTCTTTTCTCTCTGGGGGACCTGCCTGACTTTATATTGCTGTTTCATAGCACTACAGGTTTCACTCTTTCAGCACAATGTTGAAAACAACCTCATTGTACATGCATGCTTCAGAGGTTACTGCGGCATGACAAACTGAGTGAATTCACTGGTGATGAAAGATGCTGGATAGACGGACCTGAAGGTGAAGTCCTCTATTCAGAAAAAGTTATGGCAGAGGCTAAGCAATGCAGATTTCATTATGCTTCCCTAAAGACAAAACTAAATCCTGAGCTATAATCTACTAATGATTAGAATGACTATAAATGGGTGTAGTGGAAGAATATGTCCTAAGAACTCAATTCAAAAGCATTTCCTGAACATTGTTGGAATATATTGCTTTGCATGCCTTAAATCACTGTGGAGCTGTCAGACAGCAACAACTTTTGGTAATTTCTCTGACATCAGCTGGCTCTAACCTTACAATTCTTCACCACACTGTGCCATTCAGTCCTCAGAACTTCAGATCATGTAGTCTCATTCAGCAGATATCTCTCTAAAAATGAGCCATCCAAGTAGAGGTCAGGAACACAATTCAAGAGCAATATCTAATTACAAGCTCCCGGTATGTTTTAATGTCTTTTAGTTACCCCACTTAATTAAATATTTTTCAAGATCGAGAATCATCAGAAGAAAAAAACCCAATGAAGACTCAATAAAGTCTTTGGCTAGTGAGAATTCCTAATTCAAATGGAGAACCACTCCACAAAGCAAAAAAATAGCACTTTATTCAACATGTTATGCTCTATAATTGCTACTCCTGGACCTTAAGGAATTGATCCTGCTTTAGCTGAAGTCAGTACAATACAGTACAAGACAAATGCCCCAGCCCTTGTGAAATGGCTTTGGCACAGTCCAGTTTTGCCCCCGCTCCATAAGCATTCGAAGGAAGAAAAGAAGCTTATCTGGAACTTACCTCATGACACAGAGAGCACACCACATCACACAGCACTAGCTGAGTTTAGGGAGGGCAGGGAAAGCTATCATTTGCATCCTGTTAAAATCTCCCTGTAAGTAATGTCACCACCAGCTTTGGATGCCCCCCATCCCCAAACAAATGAACGGGTATGCGTTGCATTTAGTTCAGATACAGTTCCAAGTCACATGTGTTTCTTTCTCCTCTTGCATAGGAGAGAATTAATTTCACAGCGGTCAATCTCACTTATGTGCACACTCTCCCCCCCCATAGGATTCATCTGGCTGAACCTAAGTGGATAAAGGAAGAGTTCAAGAGAAAGATAAAACCTTCTACCAGCCCAACACGCATAGCCACGCAGGGGAAGGGTGTGGGAGAAAGAAAAAGGAAAAAAGACACTTTAGTAATCTTCAGGTCACTTGTTGGGAAGCTTGCAGCAGACAAGGAAGACACTTCTAACTTATGGCCTTTCTTCCCAGCAGATTTCCAAAGAGACCAAGTTGCTCCAATGATATAAATTATATTATAACTTTAAATGAAAATGTGAGAGAACTGAAAATACAGGGAGTTCTGCTGAGCACTGGAATTACATTGCAAAGCCACCAAAATCTATTGCCATCTTATGCCAGATGCAGCGCTGGCCCTTGAAGGTTTTTAATTCTGAACAGCTGCCTCTGCACTGCAGTCAACAGCTGCATTTTCAACTGCATCCCTTATCAGCTTCAAACCACGGTTCATTGCCTCAAGGACAGAACATCTAAGAAGGAAAAAATAAATATTCCTCCAACTTTCTTTTAAATCAAATGAAGTATAAAAGTCAAAAATATCTATTTTAACAGTAGCAGCACAAACCCACATCTTCTCAAGGTATTTCTACAAAGGAAAACCAATTCAGCCTATAAGAGTAAATATCATTTGACTAATTTTTTAATACCATCTTTTCTACATAACCCTATAAGGCAGTACATACTGCTGTGTGACTTATGGTCATACTTGTTTTTAAGACACTCAGCTTGATGGACGTTCAAATTGTAGGTCCTCCTTACATTAAGGGTGCTCAGGGTCTTTTAGAAGTCAGGCTTCTGAGAGGACAGGCAAAAGAAGTCACCAACCACCAACGGTCCACTGTGTCTTCTTACAAGATCTAAAATACTAAAGATTTCCCAAAGCACTAAAGGGCTTCAGGAGCACAGTTTTCCCTTGAAATCAAACTTTTTAAACTCCATTCTTAAAAGTCTTGCCAATGCTCATATAGATTGGCTGAGAAGTGAGTTTAAATCCTCTGTATTTCTTTCACTACTTTAACCCAAACCCGTTCCATTTTCTGCTAATTAAGTGGGTCAAAGGTACCATCCAAATTTACTTCAGAGTTACCCTACCCTCAACAGTAAGCTGTTATAGCCCATATATATATGCCATGCTGCCTGCATATAATTTTCCTATAGTACCTAAGTGAATTCTATCTTCCTAAAAAAAGAGGTGAGTGAACACCTTCCCATCAATGGATGCAACACCCAGTGTCCGACTACTATCTTTACATTAAATCTCTCATTGGGAAGAGAGAGCAGGCCTTCACATTACTAATTTGCAGGCTAGATGTAACAGAACAGAGATTAGGCCATTTGTTGCTACACAGACACCACTTTTCTGTCTTCTATATGCCCAAAGAATTATAATCATGCAATAGTGTGACTAGATGTATTGAGCTTCATTTAACAGGTATCACCGAGAGCCAGATTTTATCCTCCCTGCTATTAGAATGAATTCTTCATGACCCTTCCAGATGGGAGGACCCAAAGGGCAATAAAGTGTCTGTTCTACCGTCACATAACTAGTAACTCCTTGTAACCCCGAAAGCCTACTCTTTCCAGTCAGACTCTCACATAAAAGCAAGCTTTTTGATGAGCAAACTTCAATAAAGCCAGTCAGTGCAGAGTAACAGGGTGTATGGATTTGGTTCAGGCAGAGGTCTTGGAGGCTAGACATTACCCCATTTGCCCCCCCCCCCCCCCCCTTTTTTTTTTCTTTTTTTTTCTTTTTTTTTTTTTTAAGGCAAATGATAACGATTAGAAACTTTAACACTTAGACTCCAAGCTACTACCCATCAATATAACTTCTATTAAAACCCATGCTTTCATGCATCCAGAGCAATTAGGTTTGTGTAAAATAAAAAAAAACAAACCAGATGCCCAAGAGATGTAAATCAGTAAAGACCTACTGATGCCAGCAGTTACAATGATTTATACAACGCAGGAGTTCAGCTTAGAGAAGCTTTCTGCATTTGGCATTCTCAGAGCACACGCTATTCTCTCCTTTCCCCTCCTCAGATTCCCATCAAATGCAGCCCTGTAACAGAAGTGTTCTTTTCCTAACTTGGCTTCAAGTCATGGCTGCAGGTCTCAATAGTATATAACCTGTCAAGATAAAATATGTTTGGGGACATACAATCTCTACTGAGCATTTTATTGACTTTACCATTTCTGAAAGGCAGCCAAAATTCTTTAAGGTTTTCAAAGGACTTTGTTTTCTAAATTATCCATAGACAGATATAAGAACACAAAAAATCCTCAGTTGTTTGTGTAGTTTGACTTATGTGCCATGCATTCATTACCCATCATGATATATTAATTTTCTTTTGCAAGCAAACAAAACAAATCTCAGCTACAAGTTGCTTGGTGTTAGGGGCCATATACAATGCAGAGTACCCTGGGAACCATTCAAAGCAGGAATTTTGCCCACGTAATGTCTGCAGGTCATTCAAAAACTACAGTTTTCCATCTTAAAAAATAAAGCAACCCAAAGCAAAACAAAAACACACCCACAAAGTTTACGCCTCCATTACAGCTTTTCTTTCCAGATGCTGCACGAGAGGTCTGGGACTTAAGACCAAGATACAGAGTTGCTACTAATACCACAAAACACTCCCAGTAACATCTCACAGAAGGAAAACGAGTCTTGGAAAGACCAGAATATGTGAGTACAAGAAAGAGGTCACCTTTCAGCAAGGTCCCTTGTGTACCCTCTCTCTTCTAACTCCACACAGAGCAGCCCAAAGAGGGATGAGCCACACCTGCCTCAACTCTAACGCACCAGAAGCCAAGTCCATCCTGGTCCTAGAGCCAAGACTGGAGAAAAGACAGAGAGGTAGCAACTTATGCACCCTGCGTCAGAGGCAGAGAATCCCTAAGGACTGTTATTGCTTACGTTACTGCCACAGAAGCCTCATCAGGGAACAGAATTACTGTAGGGGTAAGAGATGAACTGGCTGCAACTTTTTGCACCTGTGCCTCAGTACGGACCACGCAGTAGGAATGATGCCTCCCCCTCCCAGTGTAATGCTCATGAATTGAAATTACTCAAGGCAGTAATTTCTAAATGTTGTTAAGCCTCCCAGAGTGCAATTCGAAAAAACCCAGTGCTCTAAGTTGAGACTGAAATTATAAACCTAATAACTTGCTCCAATTGTTTGTATTGGTGACCCAAAATCACTTGGTCCCCATTACTTCAGCAACATGCATTCTTTGCAAAGGGGGATTTAAAACCGCTGAAAAGGAGGAATTAGAAACCTGCAAGATCAAAGAGCAGGAACAGAAAAAGCTTAGCAGCTGATGATAGCCTTATCTAGCCACTAGTTCTTGTGGGCATCACGTCAGTTAACAATATCACAATGCACTTACCACTTGCAGGGCACCTTTCATTAAAGGACCTCTAAACACTTTGTAGACACTAATTAAGCCTCAAGTCCCAATATTCCTGTGAGAAACAGGATTTCTAGCTGTTGAAATTCCCAAAAGATCAGGAAATAAGTATACTTCTGTAGCAGATGAGTAAGGTCCTACCCACAAGAGGAAATGACACCAAAGTTTGTTGGGGAGAATCTAGAGAATAATGAAGAGAGCTACACCCATGCAAGCAGTGCTTTATGCCAGTGGTCTGACCAGAAGGAGATCTTCCACAGCCTTTCATGAGCTTATCGTTATCACCATAGCAATCACTGACCAACACTGAAGTGCTTTGCTGCAGTCAGTCCTTCACCCCTCCGCTATTACAGAAATCTGAAACATGTTTTATACATAAGTAAACAAGACAAGGCCAAAACATCCGCTAAAGCAAAACCAAAGCAGCACCAGAAATGGAATGCAAGAGTCCCATCTCCTGCTCTAGCATACTACCACCTCGAAAGAGATCGCTGACACCTTTCAGATGCCTTAGGTGTTCTTGAAGATTTTATCAAGTGTTCAATTTTGAAGCAGTCCACTTAGCTACAATTTTACCAGAGCTTTTGAAATTGAAACAGCTACTCTCACCAAGATGCTTTAAACAGAAAAAAATAGTGGGAAGAAATGTCAAAGGTCAGAACTGCAACTCAGTTTAATTCACTTTAATGTACACGCAGAAGAATACAAGGCAATAATTTTTCTCCTCCGTTCTGTCTGCATAGGACAGCTCAAGCCATCACCTCTGTCTTCTAACACTAGTCAGCTATAAGAAACAGGTACCTTAATGTTAAACCTGGCCAGCTGTAATACATTTGCTAAAGTAATTACATTTATTTTTACAGATTACATGTGCTTAGGTTTCACTTACTGATGCACTAGAAAATCAGAGGTTTCAATTTTGCAGATAAAGTTCAGCACTGTTATAATCAAAGACAGCATCCAGTGCTTAAAGCTGCTAACCATACACACATTTTAAAAAGTGAAATACTGTAGCTAGCATGTACTAGAGAATTTATATTTCTTATCTGCTAGCTCAAAGTACCTTATATTCCTTTCTCTCTTTCCTCATCACATTAACAAGGCTATGACAGTTAGACAGCAATTACCTAAATGTCTAAATCTTTGGTCTCCTGTAAATGAAGCTTTTTTCAATCCACATAATTTTATGCACAAGCAATGACATTATTCTGAGTCAATACCTGAGGTTCCTAACAAAATCTGGTACTTCTGGCAACAGAGCAGTGACTGAACTACTTGATGGCAAAGCAGCATTCGAAATGAAACTTCAGGTCCTGTTCCCCTCAGTCGCCAGTGGTGAGCACACCTACAAACTAGAAACTATAAAGCCACTGACCACATTCAGATGGGTAAAAGTCAAAGCCAGGCACATGTTTCTTTGGGCAGCCTGCATCAGCTGTAGAAGAAATGCTGAAACAGAATTGAACAGGCATTGATGAAACCCCCACAACAGCAAAAGAACTGCTCTTCTATGAGAGTAACTCCCAATCCAAACTATGACAATTAAAAGTTGCTAAAAGTACTGTATTGGGGCAATTCAGATTTTATTGTGCGTGTGTCATGGGGACACCCCAAAATTGGAATGACTACTTCCAAAAGCTGTTGGAAATACCATGCCTCAGAGTATAAATAGGAGAGTACCTATCACTTCTGATGTGCAACACCTCTAATAAGGTATTTCACTGTCTGTATGGATCATCCCTGAATAATGTGCTGGGGACTTTCAGAACAGGCATTTTTCTTTAGTAAACTCTTTCTTTAGTACTCTAGTGAACGCAATAGCTTGTTTTAATCTTGAGGGAGAGGGGAGACAGTTGCTTTTTTGCATCACTTCCAGAGATGTATCCTGTAGTGTGATAAGTAGTTAGAAACGAAATAAGCTTCGACAGAGGTAAACCTGGCCTGAGATTGCTCAGGTTTCAAATGCAATAAGCAGTAAAACCCTACAGTAGAATTGCCCAAAAGCTACTTAAATAAGTTGTCCAGAAGCTTTATATTGCTTTGATATTATCAAACCAGAAATAATATCTGATCAATAAAGCTGAAGTGAAGCAAGACACATAAAAAATCCAGTAAGAGAGGAAGTAATCTGGGATAGCGTTGTGACTCAGTTTTGTACAAACCGGCCCGTTTCAGGGTTCATGCCCTTTTAGTACTGCTGGCACACCCAAAAGTTTTGAATTGACACCCTTGCCTTGTTAGGAAGAAAGTTGCTGAGAGCACGACTAGCTCCCCAAAAGAGTTTCTAGGGATCAGTGAATTGAGAAGGTGAACGTTGGGCAGTGATTTAAGTCTTTAGATTTAAGACAACAGTCTAATTCAAGATCTAATCCTTCAGAGTTGCAGCATACCATATTACTTCTATCCAGTCTCCTCCATTCCTATTCCTTACAAAAAAAAAAAAAAAAAAAAAAAAAAAAAAAAAAAACACCAGCCAAAAAAAGCCCTTCCTGATTTTACTACAGAGCTTAATTCAGCTTGACAAAGCTTCATATTTGTATTGGGAATTTGCACTTAACGTTGGGCATCCCAGTCAGATGTTTTGCATAACGCGTATTGTAGGTCACATTAAAACAGCACGCAATGGACTGGAACAAGATTCAACTGATGCTATCCATATAAACATTGTAAACCACTAATTGCATTTCTTTTTAATGAAGAAAAAAATGTATAAACAATTTCCATTCGCAAAAATCAGTGATTTCAGCTGGGTGGAATTCTGCAACTGCCTCTCTTCATCAAGCAGCCAAGTTGGGTAGCCACTACCCTGTTTATGAATAATGAATAGGGGCATTATGTCCTTACAGAAAACATATATGGGTAAGGAGGACAGGTCGTCTTTTATGCACACAACAAGAACACCAACACAAGTGAAGTGTGTGTGTTTGTTTTCTACCACTGGCGTAAATGTCAAAATGTAATTTATATCGATGATATAAATGAGACATTCCATCTCTCATCAAAAACGGCCCTTCAGTTGAAGCCAGTTGCACCTGTATAAATGCAAAGTCACATTTGGTACAGAAAGCTTTTCTTCCTGGTATTTCAGAAAGATACTTTTATGCTCCTTCTGCAGCAGGCAACACAGAAGTTGTATGGAGAACACAGCTATTACCATGTAGCCTCTTGTCCATCTCTGTCATAGACATGTTTCAGCATAAAATTGCAATTGTTCATTTCTGACATGCTCGTTTCAACTAAGGTGATGCTTTTAGACATGGCAAAAATGGATGCAACACCACCCATCTGAGCTTCTGCTATCTCTCCATCCCACAGTTTTCATTCCTTCACTGAAGTCCCATTCTAGCACCAGAGAACCTTGTGCCACCTCTGCTTTCTGAAACCAGCATGACAGATGCACTACCAACAGAGTCTATTGCCCATTTGCTGAGAATACCTCCAGGAAATTATGAATAAAAGAATTTCTTAAAAGCATCCAATACAATAAGTGTGGTACTAATACAGCTCCATGGATGTAGACCACCTCAGTATTCCCAGCAGCAGCAAGTATCCAGCAGCAGAAATCCGGTTCAGCATCTCTTACCCTGTACTTTTACTGATCAAAAATAAAACTGATCAAGGGTGGCCAGGCTACTTTGGACAGGTTTACCGTAACACTCCATAATAGCCTTATACTTAATGAAACAGCAAAGGGGAAATTCAGCATATATTGAAAGGCATCACATCTCATGACATCCAAGTCACTAGACAACATCTATTTAGGTCCTCTTCTCATAGAAGAATGCTCAGTAGATTCAGTATCGGGCTTTTTTTTTTTTTCCTCCTCTAACACCTCTAAATGTATTTAAACTGCTCTTAAATTTTAATCATTCTTCACGGGCAAAAATTCTCCTGCTTACTTATCTATTCCTTTGTGGTCAGTACGGTAGTCCCAGGAACTACATGAAAAAAGGTAAGTAAATAGTAGGCCTACAAATATTATGCCCTGGGATAACAGCATAGTTTAGATATGTGCATCTTGCTGTAGGAGACAGAAGTCCTGCTCTCTGCCCCTACCTCCTTCACTGACTTTCCACACGACCTCAGGCATTTTTGTCTCAGTGAAGGGACCTACAACATGCACAACATTTTTTAACATATACAGGCCAGTTCGAATTTGGCAAGCTCTGTTCAGCTAAAGACAGTATTAAAACAGGAATAGGAATAGCTTTTTTAGGACACAAGCATGCTGGAAGCAAGTAGGAGAAAACTTTTCTGTGCTGTATTCAAACGAGAGCTCTCCCACTGGAGTTTCTCTCTCTCAGCAGCACTTAATTTGCTTAGGAGGAAGATCCAGAGAGAACTAAAAATCTCGTCACAAATCCTCTGAGCAACAGGGCCTCTACTTCATGCTAACCACTGTGAATCTGGCAAAGCATTGCAGCTAGCAGAAGTCATTTCTGTCTGACGGCAGAACAGCATCCTATGTGAAACAAGTTGATGATCTCAGACCAGTTCTGTAAGAATATGTTTCTGCATCACCACTGGGAATAATTAGCAGTTGTATCACCACAGGGACACTAGCTTCTGCTGCACTTTTTCTGTGGACAATATAACTAGCTTTGGCTCAGATAGTGAACAGCAAGAACCCTATAATAGACTGAGAAGAGACTTGTAACCCCACTCCATAAGAACTCCCTTCTAAACAAGTGGATAGGGCCATTTAAAACATTCCCCATACTTTACTGCCTTCCCCCCCTCAATTTGGGCCTACAGATCGAGCTTAAATTACCATCATTCTGCTCTCCTTCAAGACTTCAAGTGAAAATGAAAGTTAATACTACATAACGTCATAGTCTTAAAAAGTTTTCCCTCCATCACTGGGCGTACACAGCATCACACTGCAAACGACATTACAATGAACCTTTAAGCCATACGCCTGTAAACATCACCATTTCAAAGACAGAGCAAAGCAAAAAGCA
The DNA here is from genome assembly GCF_929443795.1 of Astur gentilis. NCBI lineage: Eukaryota > Metazoa > Chordata > Aves > Accipitriformes > Accipitridae > Astur > Astur gentilis. The sequence continues at coordinate 15,115,837 of NC_064897.1, forward strand.
TCTGAAACCAGTGTTTACACTGGCGGGAAATCCTGCTAAAATCAAGGGAGCCGTGTTTAATTCTAAACCACAACATTTCAAAACTCACACCAAAGACGCTGCAGACTCTGGTTCCAGATGTGCCTGTACCTCAGGTGCTGCTGTACAGGAGAACAGCAAGCCGAACCACCAAAACACAAGAAGCAAGAAACCAAAATGACAAAACCTCGCTCCTGGCCTTTCTTCGCTCTTAATCAATATCTGTCACATCTTCAGCTGCATTTCCTCAAACCCAGAGCAACAGCAAAGCCCATCTCACTGTTGGGACTATTGCTGTAGCACCCAAGCAACTTGCTTTCAAATGACACCTCTACTGCACTTCAAGAAGTTTTAAAGCTCTTCTCCCTTTTGAGACCAAAGCTATACTTTCAATAGAGCACAGCCACCTTCCTACAATTTTGCAAGATTTAGCTAAGCTGAAGGCTGAGCTTGAAAGAAGATGTAATATTGCACAATTCTAAAGGGAGGTTTGACTCAAGAAATGTACGGTTCTTATTTCACTGCTTCCTTTGATAGTTTCAAGGCAGAATAATGGCACGTGTGGTGCTTTCATCTGAGATGGCTTCACAATAGTCAACACAACTGCTCTTTTAATTTGTATGGTTGAAATTAAGCGGCAAAAAAAACTGAAGGTCCCTACAAAACAGTCTTATTCTGCCATATTTCAAGGAAACATCAGAAAGCCAACGAGAAGGGAACTCAGCCCAGCACTTGGAAAAATTAGATTCTTCTTTGGCCCTCCCTGGCACATTAGCCCTACAGTTCATTTTGGATTTACACAGGTGCTATTCAAAGCAGAATTTGGCCCCTTTCTCCCAGGCAGGCTGACACATTTACTGCAATGTGCAGATATGCCCGTGTATTTTATATGTATGTAAAGCACATTCCCCAAACTAAAAGCCTCTCTCAGAGAGTCTCCCTAGGTCTCTATCTCATTTTGGCCTCATTTACTCCCTTGCAAATGAAAAGCAGTTCCATTGAAGTCAGTGAGGTAACACTTGTATTAAACTCGTGTGAGATCATGTCAGAGCCATGGTCCATAATAAAACCAGCTGCTGTTAACTCTTCTACAAGTTTCCATTCATTAGGGTTTTTTTGCTCGAATTCACATGAGCAATGTCCATGGGCCAAGAAACACATTTTAGAATGATAGCTATTTCCCCTTGCTAAAAACTAGAAAGTGCAGCAAACTATCCCAATCCTCGCTGAAAAACTACAACTTATTGTATTTTGTTAATAAACAGAAGTGTTTATGGACAAAACATGTGTGAATATACTTTAGGGAATCATCCTGCACTGCCTAGAGGAAAGGGACAAGATGACCTAATGGGTCTTTCACAGGTTTTCATTTTTAGTTTTGGATTTGGTTGGGGTGGGGGGGGGTGGGGGGTGGGGGTGGCCTATAGCTTCTGGTATTTAATTCTAAATCAGAGAAAAACCTTGAACTTAAATATTTAAATTCAGCCTCAGTGACCTGAAAGCACTGAACCAAGATTGATGAAACCGATTCTATGCCTGCTAATGCCAACAGCCTTTCCATCAGTGACTTTCCATTGCCTTGAAGGGTCACAGGAGAGACAGAAATAACGTACTCTGATTATAATGTTTTTTCCAGTTAATCACACCAGTCTCCAGGCTTTCAGAACTGTATAACTGTATTCTGTCATATAAGACAGATTCATAGTCTGTCACCACTTCAATCTGTTCATTTATAATGAAACATATTTCCTACACATATAGTAAATTCCTTTCATTTTTTACTAAGATGAACTGATCTTTATCAGATATGCTGATCCAGAAGGCAAACACAGCATTATTCCCTCCCCTCTTGTTAATATTAAGTTTGCTATATATTGATTCCAAGAAAGGAGTTCACATCTATTACACAAGGTAGTGAACAGAAAGAAGAAATGCTGCTTATTTTGGAAAAACAATTGGGCGGTTAGAGCAGATGGCCCAACAAACTTTTTGTTTGACAAGTAAAGCAGCAAACATTTTTACTGACCATAGAAGTCCTTTATTAGACAATAGACTGAAGCTTTAAGGCAGTTCACAAGCAGCACAATAGGGAAGGGTGTTGTTCTAAAAAACTTTAATGGAAATCAAAACTTATCTTGTAAAATGATGACTTTGACAGCCTTTACTGAAGGACCCCAACAAACAGAGGGAAGGGGAGCTCCCAGTTGTGGCCTGCGTGGAGCAGCAGAGCTGAACATCATGAACTTCTGCAAAACTTCTCTACAGGTAGCCAGAAGGAGGTTGCACAAACACTGAGCTTGGCCACAAAATCACTTAGAGGAGGGAAAAGCCGGGGAAAAATTACTCCAAAGCATGCATAATTTACACTTTCCTCTTTTAAGAGGAAAAAGAAAAACAAAGCAGTCTCACTTCTTCCATGTGGGCTCAGGAAGATCAAAGATAGCAAAAATAGAAGAAATAAAAAGTTTTTCAACCATGCAATAATATTTATTGCGTTCAATGTGCTTATTATTCAAGGACTTTCTCCAGAGGTTCCAGATACCACTTAAGAAGCTGATATAATGCAAGGTTTTTCACAAACCAAATCCTGAATGAAAAAAATATGAAGGCGATTAGATATCTAGTTATTTTGGTGTCCAAATTTGCTATCCCTGATCCTTCCAAGAGCTGGAAAACAGAAGTATTTGCATGTGTTACTATTGCATTACCCAGCTATCACAACCTGACAGTGCTGCTTTCAGCCACATTAGGGTCCTGCAGTGGGCATGTCTTAGTATGACTTCATGGTAATAGTCAAATGATATCTCCTCAGAAGTACTGCTGTCCACAAGTGAAAAGCAGCAACATCTCAAAGGCAGCCTAATTTACACCCTCCCTCTCTGACTTAAAAGATCTGGACCTTTCAGATGCAGTTAAGGGAACCAGTTTCACCTTTAGAAGAATAATAATTAAAGAAACCCAAACCCACCTCTTCTCACTGAAGAGACGTATCGGACATAAAGGACTACCCAAACAGAAAGGTCAGTTTTCCCTAACACTAGAAAGAGAAGCATTGCCATGTGTCAAAAAGCAATTTTCTGGTGTTGAGAAGCCAAACCACTTGAAGGCTGCCAGTCTAGCTAACCTAAACCGCCACATAAATTTGTTATCACCCCATGGCAGGTCACCTGCAAGAAACTCTGCTTTCTTGACATGGACAAAAAAATACACTTGTTGAAAATTGTGGAGGCGCCCAGATGTATATGAAAATAGAAGCTGAACCACACCTCTGTCACAGATCTGTGGTCCTTCCTGGGAGGCACAACAGCATTTTGGAGGAGCAGAAGACTGGCTTCAAATCCCACCAACCTGTCCTGTGGCTGACTGCAACATCCAGTTTAACTGCCTCAGTTTAAGTGGCCTCAAAACATGAGTAACTGGATGGTGTGCAATGAGGCATGTAGTCCGGGAGATCAGACTAATCCATCAGCCCTTCTGGCCACAGAGATGTGGGTTTTCATCAAAATTACACAGGGGTAGGATCCCAGACATAATCTCTAAGTCTACAATATGACACAAACAGCATATTTCTAAGGTACTCTATGTAACACAAACGAACAATAAAAACTCTAGAAATTCTCCAGCAAGCAAAGAACCTTATGTAGCTCCATTGTTTCAGTCACTTAACTGTCTTTCTCCTTATGAAACAAGACACAACTAGACCAACGACTTTATTCCCATGATTTTGATGGCAGAGAGAGTACTGATCCCTAAACAAAATAAACTGAAAAGCAAGAATGTAAACACAAATGTGCTCCAATGACTTCACATCTTAATGTCATCTGTGTAGGGTTTCACTGCAGAAACTGATGTGGTGGAAGGAAAATCTGATGGGTGTGTGGAACACTAGGGACCCCTTCTGCAACTCTCATCCAAAGCACATTGCTCCCTTCCCCCCCCCCCCCAAACTCATCCCTATTCACACACACATTTCCTATTTGCTTCACTCCTGTGGTCCCATCACGCTCTCTGAAATACTGGCATTTAATCATTGCTTTTGCTAAAGCTAGTGCTTTATACCTGGTGAGGATAAGATTTTGTCTGCTAATCCCAGCCTTTAGTCATATAAATCCACAATAGATGCACTGAAGACAGAGGAGCTATATTTATATATATATACTGGTATAGGAAATGTCTTTTTCTTGTTTGGGTTATATAGGGGGAAGGAGAGGAAATAGGCTGGTGTGTCTGGTTTTATGGGGGAGGGTTAAGTGGCAAACCAAACTGACTGCAGTTTATAGGGCTCTAAATAAAGGAACAACAACAAAAAAATAGTTACAGAGCTTTTAATAACACACAGTGGAGAAAACTGCAAACAAACTGCAAGCAAAAGTTGCTGCTTTTCATTTTTATTGTCATAAGGCATTGCTCCTTGATTGCATACTGTGTCCAGTGAATAAGCCATTTACTATTGTGGTTGGAGTGAATGAAGCTCAGACCTTTCCCATATATGGCAGGGCCTTTTAATCACCAGGGAGCAAACGAGCAGTGGAATTTTACTGGCTTTCTGGGTTTGCAGTGCCCTCTCTTGTATGAAATATCATTTCCCCGTGCATGCTCGTTACTGGGATTTTGACCCCATTTCCTGCTGCCGTTGTCCTTCAGGGGATGTGTAGAAAGCCAAACAAAAAGGACCGACTTCTGATAGCAAGCAGCCCACTGTGAATTCTGAGTAACTCAAGGAAATCAAACAGATTTACACTAAAGATAACCGAGATCAGACCCAATTTTTTTTTTTTTTTTTTTTTTTTTAAACAATACAGTTTACATCACTGTACAGCTGCTGAAAGCAAGATCAGATTCAGGCCAACTAATGCCCAGGTAAAAACTTCTCCCTCATTTTCACCAATGCAGCAGAAAACAGACAATTGATGTTTTAAGTTACTGGGATAGCGGTGGGGAAATTCTCAGCTGGCCTGCTTTTGTCAGTGTAATATACATTAGCCACAGAAACGTTTGGCTCAGTATCATCTGGATTGCCTAAACACTCTTATTCATATTTACAGCAATTAAAACGCTGCACTTCAGTCTTTATAATCCAAGTTTTGTTTGAAGTGGCAAAGCAACAGCTGTGGCTTATCAGACATCTGAATTAAACTCCTCATTTTCATAGCAGGGGTGTGGCTCTGTGTATGGGGCTAAGCTGTTCCCTAAAGCCATACAAAGCAAACTCACTCCTCTCTGAGGACCCAAGGGTGCAGCACTCCAAAGCCTCCCATGAAGGATGCTGACTGGGAGCATCCTCCAGCACCAGCAGGCTAAGCTATGCAGGTAAATGAGAGCTGACCAAACTCTCCCCCAGATCTCAGAGCTAACCCAGCCTGCTCCCATTTCCAAACATTGTAGCCAAGCTCTAGGAATTTCTTTTCCAAACCTACCAGCTTTAACTAGGCCAGAGCAAATCCAGATTCTCCCCTGGCTCAGTGGCTTTTGAAATTGCTGAGAGAAAGCGGGTTATCACTAGGTCATTAGGAAGATGCAGACAGCAAGTCCTTAGCCTATGCTCCATCTCAGCTGATCCCACAAGACTGAGCAGAAGTTTTCCTCTAATACAAGCTGTTGTACAGAGAGTGATGATCCGGGCTATCACATGAGCACTGTCATGTCCTCCGAAACAGTGAAGAATTAGAAAAGGTCCTGCCTTTGCTTCTAGGATGAGAGAGAGATTTTACCAGGGTGAACACTGTGGCCAAAAAAAAAAAAATTGGGGAAGGGAGGAGGACCATTTCACCATTAGAGAGCTCACTGTCAAAGAAAAGAATGAAGTGGGAAAAGGGTAGTAACATGCCCTGTGGCAGTCAGAAAGACAAGGGGAACATCAAAGCCTTGCAAATAAGAAACAAACAAGGGCCTGATCACAGACTCCTTCACTTGAGCAGAGCTGCCTTTGAAGATGACTGGAATCCAACTGGCACGAGCCTGCAGGACTGAACCTTGACTTCTGAAGGAGCACAGGAACCACTGCTCCTGCACTCGCTCTGTGAGGGTTCATCCAGCCCCACAGAGCTTCTCCCTCGCCAGGACCAGCTGCTTCAGAGAAGGACATAAAACAAGCTGCCAACAAATCTCAGGACCTTTGTTTACAGAGCTGTCATGGGTTCAGGCTCCCTTAACAGTTTGATGAATCGTGAATGCTAGTTCTCTCTCACCCCAAGTTATTTAACATTTAGAAGTGCACACAGTGATTTCCATGCCCCTTAGATTTCCACATACTTGAAGGAAAATTGGGAAGGTCCGTGCAGGTGGTGAGGGGTGTGCATGCACAACATGCACGTACAAGTACATCTATGTGCAATGAAATTGTCTTCCTGCATTTAGCAATACCACCCCTTTTCATATTTGTTGGCCTACAGAGTTACTGTTCTAAATAGATCCAAAACCAGAGCATTTACAGCAAAACTTTATCTCCACAGATCTATTTATAACCCTTCTATGAGATAAATTCCAAAGATATTTTTTGCCATTTAAGGACATAAACCAGAAAATGTGCAAACGGGTGGGTTCCACTTTGCTTCACACCCTCCACAGCAAGTCTCGAGGGAAATGCTCTTTATTTGTATTCTGTACACAAGAGGGTGTGGAAACATGTAATGTTGTTTCCATCGCCTGAAATCTTTCCCTAATATTTTCCCCACTGCAGCCTGGCCTGGCCCCAGGAGTTACAATTTCAAATGCTCTCATCAACGTGAAACTGGACAAGCAGATAAGGTTCAGCAGCTCGCTTAGTAGTTTATCTTCCGAGCTTAGGAAACTATGGCGGGTCTGTAAGCAAAAGCTGTCATCCCACGGTTTTGGTACACGCATGAAAACTTTGCAGGAAGGCTCTGTCTCAGATGCAGCAAACACCCAAGAAATTCCCTCCAGACATGGCAGAGTAGTGTCACGACTGAGCCTGGCCCACCTTGCACCTCATTCACTGGGCTTCAGCAGTTTTATGCCCACTGTCTAGAAGAATTTACTTTCTAGTAGAATACATATCTGTGTGAACAAACAAACAAGAAAAAGTGTATGTTCTTGCTGGAAAATCAGTCAAAAATAAGGTTTTGGCCAGTGCTTAAACTTGGCATTTTGGTATTACAAATTCTTCATGAACACCAATGAATTAAGCCCAGCCGCCCCATGGGCTAAATACAAAAAGGCACAGATTATTCTTTACTTGAAAATACAGAAACAGACACACAGCATTAAGTGACTCGCTAGGTACTTATGACCACAGGAAAAAAGTCAAAGGAGAAATTACTCCAGTGGCTTAAGATATGGTTGCCTCTTTCCTTTCTCTCTTCCCCCTGCTTCCTCAGTTATTTGCTCCTACCCCCACTGCCAGCCAGCGGGGCAGACCCTGCAAACACTTATTCCTGGCTTCAACCCAAAGTCCCATAAACACCGCTGTCGGCAGGGTCTTCTGATCAGGAGGTGCCCCTATGCTTCGTGGACAATTTTCCTCTCTCAAGGGGCAGATACAAGGGGCAGGGAGGGGGAAAGAGGCATCAGTTAGCAGTGGTGGTTGCTGACCACAGACAGAAGAGGTGGGTACCGCAGCTCAGAGCCCAGCTGCCTCACCGCCAGGTAGCCCAGCAAGGCTGGTCACGGCTGTAGCTGGATGCACAGCAGTTGCTGCAAGACAAAGCGGTAGCCAGGAGGTTTGCAAGTGAGACAGTCCAGAAGACTGCATTCCTCACAGGGACAGCTAGTGATGCTCAGGGAGAGGGACACGATAGGGACCATGCTGCTAATGCTGGTTATCTGCTTGGCAGCCAGGCTGCCAGCTCCACACTGTTTACCAGCACTAAGCACAGTTCCAAAGAAAAAAAAAAAAAAAAAAAAAAACCACACATGAGAAGAAGCGCTTTCTTACGCAGGATGTAAACCATGCAGCTAACATACCAGGGCTGGCAGCTAAATAACGGTGTTACATGCCCTAACCTTTTTGGTTAATCAAATCTGTTTCAAGAAAAGTAGGAGCAAGCTCCCCTGGGGGTGGGAGGGATCCTAAATCGCAATGTACTGAGCATCCTTCCCCACTGGGCTAGCTGAACTGTACAAGAGCATCAGGAAAGGCCAAAAGAAATTGTTACATAGTTCAACTGTCCCATGACCTCAGTGTTTCATCCAGAAAGGTCAGACCTAATCTGATCCTCAAATGCCTTTGAGTCAAATTTCAGCCTTAGCCAAATCCTTGACAAAGCATTTGGAGGCATGCAACGGCTACAGCTTCCCAGCAAATGCCAGCATCAAGAGAGTAAGTGCGAGCATGTAGGTAGGTGCCTTGTTTCCAGTACAGATGTCCCTAAAAGCCATTCTCACCAGGTCACGGGGCTTTAAACCACCCAGGAGCTACAAACAAAACCAGCAAACTGGCCTCTGCACATGCACGTTTCTGAGGGTGAGAGCTCTAGTAAGGAAGTAGCTTTCTTGTTACAAGCTGCCAGGGGGTAGTTACTAAGAAAAGACAATTTTTAAAGAATGAAATTTGCTTTGAAGATAGACTCCCACTCTTTGCATTCACAGGCCTGTCTGCCTCAGGCTTTGTACACCTGGAGCCCAATCCTGCAAACTCCCCATAAAGCTCCTCTCAAAGGCAACGAAAGGTTCACAGGATTGTGCTTGCCATTCTGCCCTGTTACCTTTTTTGGTGCTTTCTCTGATACTCAGAAGAGTCCAGACAAGCACTGCAGATGGACAGCTAATGCCGCTGACTTGGTCCTCTCTTTCGTAGGCATATATGGTTTCCTGTCCCTCTTTGTTCACACTCAGCAATCAAATGGACCAAGTTGTACCCTTGGCAGATAGGGGTTACCAACTGCACCAATCTTTAATACAAATTATAATTCAGGCAGCCAACAGAATAGGTCTCATGTAAGCAACCAGTGAGAAAGAATATTTTAAACAGTCCCGGGGCATTCAAGTGCTATTTATCCTGCAGGAGGGAAGACCTGCAGGCTCCCACTTCTCTGCAATGAAAAAAAATCACCCCCATAGGCAGGGCCACTCCAGCTGCACACAAGGAAGGGTGAAACAAGTAAGACTTCTTGACAGACCTTCCCTGTCGTCTTTCTTTTCATATGACAGAAGCTACCACCCAGCAGGCAGCCAGCAAAAAAAGCCTTGCTCTGTTTTTCTAGTCGCACCATCTGGAATCAGTAGCACTGCGCCCTAACCCCATGTGGGTCCAGACGGATGCTGACCACCGTGCCTCCATGCCACATGTGGGCCCATGAATGAGACTTTGAGGAATAAGAAATCTTCCCATGTTAAGGCACTTTAATTTTCCCTCTAACGTCAGCCAGAGGAACTTACAGCCCCCCTTTCCTTTCAAATCGCCTAGCTTTCAGTGTCACTATTGCATTGTGTATCAGTGTTGGACAAGAAGTAGAAGCACAAGGGAAGTCACTCTTTTCTCAGGCTGCTCCGTGTCAGAATAATGCTGTGAGCATAAGAAGTAACAATTGTGGAAAATCCTTTATTCTCCTAATACATGCTTACATCACTCACTGTCAAAGCGTATTCAGAGTACACAGGACTCCCCTCGCATCAGATCCTGCATCTGTTAATGATGGTATTGGTTTCACCAAGACTAATCCTGTGAATGAAGGCTGTGGAATTGATCCTCTTGTCATTACATGCTGCAACAAAGAGGAGTTTTCAGGAAATACAAGTTATTTCAATTTAGTCTCTTGTTCACAGGCATCTTATCCGGTCTTTCTCCCCTGCCATCATAATTTAGATATTACATTAACATGTGCAGGTTTTATTGACTAAGATCCCTGCCTATCAGAAAGGTATCTGCCAAAGAAAGACAGACCTGTACTTTCTTCAAATATGTTGAGAATAGTTCAGACCCTCTTTACCTTAAAAGCAACTTAATTAAGCAAATGGACCACTTACTTGAACTATCACTCTATTTGCAATTTATGTTAAAACAGCACATTTCATTGGTTTTGGTGTATGTAGTTTTAGGACCCCATCCTGCCTCTCCATGGCAGGAGAAAAAAAAAGGTATGAAACTTGTTTGCAGATGCGTACACTCACACAGAACCTACTGCTACATTTAGTGAGACAGAGAAAGAATGGATGCAAGGTCCCAGGGTTCCTTGATAGCAAACCATACAAGCACAGTCATTCACAGTATGGTACCTAAAATAGACAAATTATAATAAATACACAGTTCTCACAAAAGAAACACTCTGCCTCCTTATTTTCTTTGAGCCGCTGCCAAGGAGGGAATGTGTTATTTTCACAAATAATTCTCCTGTACGCCTTTTAGCAAGAGAAGCCTTCTCAGCTAGGCAAAATTGCATAAAAGCTGCATACTCTGAAAATAAGTACTCCTCTGAAAACAAATACTCCACAAAAAGTCATTTTAAAACAGTTATCTCGCCCATTATGCCAAACAATATATACGAGAAAAATCAATTCTGTTGCTGCAGGTCTCGCCGGAGGTTACTAGTTTGGCCAAAGTCTGCTGCTCCCATGTATCCATCTGCAGCTAAATTCATCCCTCCCTTCATTTTCCCAGCTCTTTCTCTGAGAAATTCCCTGCTATGCAGAATATCGTGCTATCAGCAGCCAGCCTTGCACAATGCTTTCAATCTGTCCGAGCATGTCAAAGGAGCTGGGAAGGAAAGCCTGCTCACTGGCTCTCCCCAGCAGCGCTCTGACTGACACAAATACAGACCCAGACTTTTAAGAGCTCCGGTCCCACCCAAGTGCATTTTTTTCTCCCCCTTTTAACAGGAAAGACAACTTCACAAGAAACATTCTGGCAATATGCTGCTGCGCATGTTGAAGGCTGAAGACAAAAACGGATGCCATCTATTGTCAACATTACTTCTATGAAAGGCTGCCATGACGGACATCTGCTTCAGCAAGTATCAGATCAGTTACATTAACCAGAGCTTTACTGTAGCTGTATCAGTTACGCCGGGAGACTGCCTTAACAGTCAGGCTGCTCTGAAAGCCCAGGTATTAAGTTGCAAAATTAAAAGCAATTCACCAGCCGTTACCACGCTAAAAACTTTTTCACTGCAATTCCTTTTCCAAAAAAGAAAAAAGAAGAGAAAAAAAAAAAAAAAACCACAACAACCAGCCACATAGGTTATTGCTCCCCTAACAAGCCTGCTGCAGGATCTCAAATGGAATAGGACCAGCACAGACCCTGCTCTGCACCCAAAGCCTTGCCCCCACACCTCCTTTTTAGGGTCCACTGGGGTGGGCAAGCATGCAGCCCCTCCACCCGCCCGGCACAGATATCCCCCTTAGTTCACCACAAACATCTGGAAAGGGGGGCACAGAGAGAGGAAGGGAGGAAAAATAGTATCCCACACTTTCGCACTATTTCCACAGCTCATTAGATTTCGCATGCTGCTTAATCTCTAGCCGTAACGCAAATGCAGTCAGACCAGCTCACTCCCGAACAAATACATATCTTAAGCCCTTACCTCTGGCTGAAAAGTTTTCAACTAGTAGGAAGGAAATGAATAACTGGCTGCTTGGGCAGGAGCACAGCAAGAAAGGCACACCAGCAGCCTCACACACAGCCCTATTCAATAAAACTACAGCTTTTCCTTGGCCCCTCCCAAAAGTCAATGCTAAGTGAATACATATCCCTTATGTTTACAATTGGCAGGCAGCGGTATGCATTGTCCTCAATTTATTCTAATAGGCAGCCAATGACTACGCACAAGCCAAGGTGGGTTCAGCCTGCCTGCAGAGATGCCTGTCATTCCCTAGGCATGCTCAGGAAGCCACTCATCAGAAAACCAAGACCTAAAAAGCTCCGAAAATTCATGCAAGCTGCCAAAACTGTCTTGCTACATGCCCTTTTTTGGTTATCCTTAGCAGGGCCTCTGAAAGTAAATCCTCTGTCAGGAACAATCATAAGAAATGTTAATCTTGGAGAAAGAGGCTGTCTTGTTGAACACAAATGGAGCTTAAAAAAGGAAATACACTGAATGGAATGGGACACAGTAAACATATTTACTTTTTGCACCAGTTTAAAAAAAATCAAATAAATAATTTCACCACAGCTAAACTTCATTGTATTTTTTTTAACGAGGACCACATGTAAAAGGGAACAGAAAGGCTGTGCTGTGCAAGCTTGATTCTGCAGAAAGAGACAGACACCAGTGGGAAAGGCACATGAAAGATGAGTTGGCAGGCTTTGCAGCCCGTTTCCATTTCAAATAGTACAACAGAAGTTACATACAGAATATCTGTGTTCTGAAAAATAACTTTTAAAGGGATTCAAAACTTTGATGATGATCCTTAGCAAGTTGAACTAGTCGGATACACAGGTTTAGTTTATAGGTATACAACTATTTATCTAGACATTAAAACTGGTTCATTTACAGTGAGGATAGCCCTACATTTACATAGTGTGACCAATACTTTTCATTGTCTTTGAACACCATAGATAAAAGCAAGCTTAGATTACTTTTTATCTTTTGTTTGTTTTGCTTTAGTGATCACATGCTATTGATAACTTTCCAAATTATGCAGGCATCTTAAAAAATAAAAGAACAGATGCAGACTGGTGCCGGAAACAAATGAGTTACATAAACTAATTAAGAAAGTGTGAAAATATATATGAAAATTATTGCCTGGGAAAACAGCACAGTACATAGGTCCTAACATGTGCAGGTACCAGCCTCTAAGCAAGGCTGCAGGAGAACTGCTGACTGCTCTAAGAGGACAGGATTCCAGACCAGGAGATATTCTGCAGATTCATATTTGACAATAATATACGCAAAACCAGTTAGGAGGAAAATATGTGTAAGATGACTTAGCAGCTGAATGGGCCCCACAGATTTAGTCACATGCGTAGTGCAAGAAGGATGCAGTCCACAGACAGTAAACTTATCTTTATAGCATTAAAAAAAAAAAAAGAGAGCTAAATCTATGCAGATTTACAGCAAGCAATCATAATTATTCTAGTATTTTAAATTTCACAGCTTATTAGATGAAGTAAAAAGTGGTGTTTGTTTTTGGAAGGCACCTTCTTTTTCTTCATTTTAACAACCCTTTGGAAACTTCTTCTGATGCCAGACATCTCCCATCATGTGGCCGTGATGGTTTTAAATATTAAAAGTAATACATACAGCACATGTAACTTTGTTTTGCAGGGTTTACTAGACAAGGGAGAACAAAATCCTTGTTCTCAGTCATTCCATTAACTATAGAAATTATTAGCCTATATATCAGTGAACAAATAAAAAGAGATAGTGACATTATTTAGGAAGAAATTACAAATCTCTACTGGATCTTATCAGCCCCTAGATTTTCAGAACATAAAACATTGAAGAATCCCAGCTGAGAAATAAATGGGATTAAGGGATGCTGACGGTCAGAACAGAAAAGTGAATGTTAGAAGTACCCTCAGGTTATCGTTCCAGCATAGCCATCAACCCCTACAATCTCAGCGTCCACTGCAACAGGGAGCTAGCAAGTATACACTACCTAAAGCCAAAAGCAACTGTTTGTCTGGGGGTTTTTGAGAAAGACTTACCATGAGTTTGATGCTCAGTTGTCAAAGCATCCCAAACTCTTTGTGTTCCAAGTCACTTTTCCATTAAAATGCTGCAGAAAAGCCTGATTTTGCTTTGGGGAAATGACATCATGAAAAGTAAAGTTTGCATCCTTCTTACTGAGCTGAATTTCACTTGGAGAAAACTTTCAATTCCACAACTTGAAACTTCAAAGCCAACAAACTGGCACAGATACCATAGTTTTCCTGGAGGTATTACTGGAAACCTGAGCTATGAAAAATGCAGAGTTAAATTCTAGTGGGTGCCCCTTTGACTTCTATGACTAGGAGACACCTGTAAATGCCTGCTGTAAACACGCAGTTATAATATGCCTTTATCCACAAGTGTAGGAATTTAGAGAACTATCATGGTGGTCCTTTCCCTCATCACCAGGGTTGCCACTCTACCCACACCTTCCTATCCCCTTTACTTTAAAAATCAGACACTCTTTGTATCATAGCACAGAGCTAAAAACCTTTTGGGGAGCTGAATAACCCAACTCCTGTTTTATGATTGCACGTGTAAGACAGAAAAAACAGTACACAGAAATTAAACCCCCAAACCAAGCACAATTTTAATACCAATACTTTATCATGGTAAGTAAGGGCCCTGCAAGTGCTCATTGCTAAGCTCTTGAACTCAATAACTCAGGGCAAGGGTGGGACTTCTTGCGATAAGAGCCAAAGTGCTTGTACGTGCTAGACACTTGGTGCGTTCTTGGAGACCTAAGCCTGCAGTCACTCCCTCAGAAGAATCATGTTAGAAGCACCTGGAAATCTCTGTCGAGACTCTGTGGCTCTCTCAGGTTTATCAATTTTTCCTACAAAATTTACAATCTAAAGCTGAGGTAAGTCTGTGGTCTAGAAAGTACACTATAAATCATCCCCTGGGAAGGAGGTCTGGTTGCTGCATACAACTACTCTGAAGAACTTCCATTTTGGCACTGCAAAGCCCTCAAGACTCAGCAGGCAGCAGTAGCCAAAGGGGCCGCTTGGATTATTGCTGTTCCAGTCCTCCGAGTGCCTTCTTCCCAAAGCAGCTATGACAGTAGAGCTGTGCTCCCTGCCTGGAAAAAGTCTTTGGGGTACTTGGGGAGGGATAATCTTCTGCTTTTCAAAATGAAGACGCTTTTTGTTACTGAGCTTCCCAGAATTATTTTTCTTCTCTTTATTTGACATTGTGCACGTGGCCATTACCGAGTAGCACTGAGTCTCCCACCACTGTCACTGCAACATCTTCAGCTGCTGTTTCAGAAACAAAGAGGAAATATGTTTACCACCCCTGCACGTTCCCACAATACAGCAAGATGCATGTACAGCATCAAATACACCATGGGGAAGGCTATTCATTCCATCTGTACCCAATCAATTTGGCCATTGCCTCGCACCCCCAAAATCTAATTTTTTGGTGGTCTCCACAGCTAACAGTGGGTCAAACAGTCCTAGTGTTCACAGCATAGAGATCTTTAGAAAGTAGCTTCTGTCCTGCAACTAGCACAGATGCTCTGTGCTTAGGTTGGAAGACCAAAGCTCTGCTTAGGAGAATCGCAGTAGCGAGCTCTATGCTAGGAGTAACTGACCCTGTTCCCTAACGCAGAGACAGACACAAAGAGGCAGGCTTCCTTCTGCACCAGCGTAATGAAGATGCGTCATTCAGGCCTGCTGACAAAAAAGGGGTCTTTATTTCCAATCCTGGTACCAGTAACAAAGGTGTGACAGGCTGGAGGGCTGGTGTGAGTCACAGATACAAAAGATTATAATGCTGTCAGCAGCAAGGCTCAGCATCCATTGAGTCCTGGCAACCACAGCTACAGCTGAACATCGCTCTCGCTCTAGCGAATGCCCTCAGACCCGACCAGTAGTGCTTTTCTCTCTCACGTTTAGGTTCCCTTCGCAGCACTCTTCAAGAGCTATGCAGTACAACTGTTTAATGTAAATAGAAGTTTGCCATTCTTTGCCTCTGAGCAAGACAGGGAGGGAAGGGAGTTTTAACGCTGCCAATGACAAAATACGTCCCTGGAGGGTCATGTGGATGCATATGGCAAGGGCAGAGCCTCGGTCTTACCCTGTAAAGCCTCTAGGGAGTCTAAAGGAAGTATCAAAAGACTACATCTTGACATGAGAGGTAGGACTCCCTTCCCTAGCACCATTAAGCAAACCTCTCCTGCTCCTCATCTATGTATACTGGCACATTCAACAGCGTTGAATATCTCCAAACACCCCTGAAATACCAGTCACAACTGCATCATTCTTCACTTTCAGCCCCTCCAGAATATAAGTGCTCTCTAAATGGAACATCATGACCAAGGATGAGGGGAACTGTTCCGAGATTACACAAGATGTCCAGGCTAACAAGATCTTGCAGGAAGTCCTGTTGCGTATACCAGGGTAGGCAAGACCTGCATTGCTTGTGTGAACAGGAATGAGGACTAAGCCTGCGTTGGCACCCAAAGGACACAACGGCCCTAGGAACTGGGTCAGATGAGAAGCATACCCAGAGAAAGGTCAGCACTAGGAACAGTTGAGGAGATGGGACACCAACTTACATGTACACTCTCTGCCCTCTGTACCCTGGTCAGAGGCAGGACAATAGATAGGGGCACCCTCTACAGCAGATTTTGTTTATTTCCCCCCTTGGCACAAGAGAGCAGCGGGCAGGGAACATGCCAGAGTGCTCCAGCCCAGAGTGGAAAGCACAGTTTGGCACTGCATGTTTTCTCACACCCCCTCATAACATAAAGAGGGCACAGTGTGAGTTCCCCCCAACCCAGCAGATGATTTCTAAATGATGGTATGGCTGTGCCATTTCTACAGCTCATCTGAAATCAGCCTAATCTTATATACAGAGGATACAGCCCAGATGGTGGTGCTCACAGCTGTGCACGTCCGACATGAAGGTGAGTAAGCTTAGATTTGTGAGCAAGCCACCCAGCTGGCAGGTCTGTCTGGGGGATTGCTTCAAAGTGCATGAGGGAGAAGCCCACACACCACGAGCAGATTTGGTCATCCTTATGATTACCTCCTGGGCACAGACAAGCTGCTTCTATGTTAGAGAGGCAGAGGTAACTTTTTAGGAAAATTTTACACATGCTGCTTCAGGCAATATCTTTTGGCCTGGAACAGCACAATCCATAGGACTTCAAAGCCACCAGTGTGCTCAAAGAGGGTGTAAATGCTACCACAAAAGAGAGCAGAGGAATACAAGCATCTCTTCAAACACAGGGTTGCGTACAGTACAATGTCAGTCAGCTGGAAATAAAAAGCTAGTGCTGCTTAGACGCAGTAACAAGGACTAGAATGTAGATACCAAGAGGAACGCATGTCTTTAACACAGATGCCAGCCTCAGTCTCCCTAGGATTCACGTATATCCAGTGGAAGAGGGAGAGCCCTCCAACAGGCTATTCACATCACAGATGTTTAGCACGTCCAGGAGAGCTGCACTGACAAATAGGAAACCCAACGCACCAAGCCTCCCACTCAAAGTGCCACAAATCCTTCACAACTGGCAAGGACGGCATTCTCTTTCCCTCCTGAAAGGCATTTTGAGTCTTCTGGGTGCTAACAAAAGTAATAAATGAAAAAACAATGGATCCTGTTTAAGGTGCAGGAATCAAAAAGCATGCCACGCATCAGTCCACACCATGATAACCAAACAGGGAATGCAGGGCAGAAGATGGAACCAGTTTCAGCTTGCAAAAAGGTATCGGGAAAGAAGAGACCCCCCCTGCTATGGGAAAGAGACTTACCTAGCACCCTGAGAGTAAGGATCAGTCCAATATTTCCAAGAGCAGCACTCCCCCACCTTGGATTAAAGGAATGAAAAGGTAAGCTTATAATTATGTATCATTGCCATTCATTTTGGTGTGGCATATCTGCCCATTTCGGCTAGGTGTCATATTTTATTTCTCTTTATTTAGGCAGCTAAATATATGCAAAGCACATTTATATGCTAAAAAGAATAGTCAAAACAAAAAAAGAATCCCAAAATCTGCTGGAAGGAGATATTTTACCCACAATAAGAAAGAATTAGTCATGGACACAATTACTTTACTAAAAGCAAAACAAACAACACAGTGGCCCATATTCCAAAGAAAACAGAATACCTGCACTTTTCCACTACAAAACTAAGCCTACCTACAAGGACACAGTGCCCCCCAAAGAACAGAGACTTCACAGCACCTTTACTCATTAGTAGAAAAGAAAAAAAAAAGCTCTTCTGGATTGCTTTGGAAAGTAGGACTTTTACAAACTTTTTCTGCAGGCTAACATATGGTAAGGGAACTCTGCCCTCAGGGTCACCCCTTTTCCTGAAGGGCATGCCCACTTCTCTCACACAGAGTACAAACTATGAACAACAGATGTGTATCTTTTTCCAAACAACCTTGTTTTCCATTGCCAGCCACAAAAAATTATATGCAATGAAATTAGCAGTGCTCAAAATTTGCACACATTCACAATTAGCCTTGGTTTGAGAAAAATCAGTGCATTTGCTCAAAACAATTGCACTGTACATGTTCCTTCTTTGTAAGTTTAGCTTTATTTTGAGTGTTGTTTTCCAGGCAGAAAAGATAGTGCCATCATCTACTTTTGCAACTGGGTTACAAATTGCACAGCTACTGGTACAGGCATTTTGAGGGTGAGGCATATTCCTTGGCCTTGATTCTCCTCTCACTTAGGCTAGGGTAAACCAAGTGTCAGCCTAATCAAATCAATATTCTCTGACATATCCTATTGTTACAGCAATGTGAGAACCAGGCCCTTTTGTGCTCTGACGCTAATAAACTACTCTGCTTCAGTAGTTTGGCTCAGGCAATGAGCTCAAACTTGGGCTCAAATGAAAAATACAGCTTTAGTGGGCAAAGTCCATTTAAGTCCCACACATGGCCATGTTTGCAAACAACACTTCTGATCTTCACTCAAGTCTCCTGTATGGTTTTGGCTGCTGTAACAGAATTCAACACTTGCAGCCGCTTCTCCATGGCCATGTCCCTAGGGATGGCAAGCCATGGAGAAAGAAAGGCACCTCAGGCAACTGAAGGCTGTGCTTACTCAACAAAATCAAGTAGAGGTAGTTGGTAGGCTGCTGGCAAGAATATCTGATTCCATCAGTATTTGCTTCAAACACTGAATCTGTTACTGTCCCCATTTTATCCATGCAGCATGTGCATAAGGGGAAGAGATTGAATACAGTCACCACCTTCCAGCCTATTCATGCTATATCTTACCATCATATATATCCTTACATCTCCTCCAGACCCAAGAAGTTCTAACCAGTTCAGGCCACAAGGCATGCAATGAACCCAACCTCTGTTTCTGTATGGTAATAGGCTTCAGTTTCAAACAGGTAAAAAAACCAGAATGCTAGAAAGCAAGGAGTATTGCTCCTTTTTTAAAGATGGGAAACAAGGTACTGAAGAGATCCATGTAGATCCAGCTTAGATCCACACAGGTGTTCAGACATTAAGCTCATATTTACACAGTTAATAAGTCCCCCATCAGTTAAGACTTCGGTCCCATGTAGATATGGCTCTCCGCGACTTGCATAACATCATGAAGTCACTGTTTGGCAGAGCCAAGAAAGGAACCCAGAAGGTCTCCGTCTTGCTCTGGTCCCTATCAAGATGGGAGATCTCCTGCTGAAAGACTGGCTGTGCCAGGCAGCTCACACGAGGCTACTAGCCTGTCGCTTCACTCACAGCAAGAGCGCGTGGCAAGTTGGAGAGCTGGAAGGGGGAGAAGACGACCTGTTAGGCAGGAAGAAGGTAAGACACTGCAGGGGACAGAAAACAGGCAACAGGGTGCGTGGCAAAAGACTCAAGACAAGACTTGTTAGATACCTCAGCAGACACAGCACTAAGAGGAACGAGACGGTGACAAAGGGGAGAGACAAGAGCACCCAGCCTCTGCTTTCTCACTCCTATTGCTATTACACACAGAGGGCAGAGCTGCGCTGACCCAGCTCAGAACAAATTAACCAGTTGCAGCTTTGTGCCACGCTCTGAGCACGCACATGCTGTGCTAGGGCTAGCGGTGCTTGCGAACAAAGTTGTTTAAAACGAGATCTCTAGAGCCCTGCATCGCACCCTGCCAGCTTCCATGATGCAACTGCAGAGCCACAGCCAAAGTAACACGATGGTTCTGTGGAAGGAGCTACACATCAGAGTACATCCCTCCCTAAACCTTCCAGCCATGCAGTCCTTCTAAAAAGAACAAGCTGTTGCCACTTCCTTAGATAAGCCAAATTTGTCATCACCAGTGACAAGGAATCTATAGGAAAGGGGAGCAGGCACGGTAGACAGAGCCTCAGCAGCAGTCCCAGGCATTTTGCTAAACCAAAACCTCCGCCTGCCCTTTGGTTTATCCAGTAGAGGGAAAAGGAACCGCAGTATCTGCCTCAAAAGGAAGAATTAGCAGAAGAGGAAGCAAGTGAAGAAACATTAGCAATATGGCTTATGTAATACCACAGACCAAATTTGAGAACTGGATATTGGAGTGCACCAGGTCCCTGACATTCATGTAGGAGCACATACTGCCATACCATCTTATCCCAAAGTCGAGAGAGGCATCACTGAAGTGATGGCTATTCCTAATGCAACATTGCTTAACAATCTCAGTCAGGAGTCAGGTTCCCATGAGGTGGTTCCTCTGCTTACAGCACAGTAGCAGGTTGTGGGAGACACTGTACTGGTGGGATGTCCAAGTACCAAATCATTCATCCACAGGCAGGACTCCATGCCAGCAATCCTAGGGAAGTATGAACCCCTACAGGAGTTTCTCTGAAGGATGCAGCATTCAGTGCAATAGTGGACATAGTGCAATGTCCTTCCCTGCACCCTCTCACATGGAATGAGAGGGATAGCGGCTTTTTTGCTATCTATTCAGCATGACATTTGCTCCTCTCCAAATCTAGACACACCCAGCTTCCTCTTAAGAGCTCTGGGCAAAGTACACTGACAGACAGTTTCCTGCAGCAGCTTCATTTAAATAAAAGAAATTAAATATGAATTAAAAAAATAGGACCGATACAGAAGCCTCCATAGTATGTACTTTGAAATTACATTTCATTCTACATTTTCTATCTTCTAATATTCCCAGTATGTCTCAATCATTTGTACTGATGAAGCAGCATGACAGAATTTCTCAAGGGGAAACTATCAGGGGGCAGCTAGGTTTTTGAACTGCAGACAGCTATGTTATTTGTCTATATAAGCTAAATCACTGGTATAACACATGATGAGGTTACTACAGAAGTATACAGAAAAGAGGAGTAACAGCTCATATGTTTTTCACAGTTCCAGTCTCCAGTTTCTCTGCACTTCAAAATTTGCTTCCAAGAGATTAAATCCTTGTGCTTTGCTATGCAAGTGGTGTAGCCACAGTTTATGGCAAAACTGAGGTTGATGTAGAATGTAGCCTTCTGTTTTGAGCACATTATATCAAATCTACTTTGGCCTGCCCTTTGGTCAGAAAGTGAAATAAGTGCTAGGTTTAATTCTCTAGGCAGGGGTCATACTTACCTGAAAAAATTACTTTGTGACCTTCTGGCTCTCCTATGATCAACATTCATCAAATACTCATTAAAATATCTGATCTCTTAAGTGGCTCCAATTTCTTTGACCCTTCCATTTCCAGAATGACCTGTGTTCAACTTCTGTGGCAAGCTCTGAACTTCTGAAGTTTAGTGTATTTGCACACTAAGTGCAAATATCCTATATTTTTTCCTATTCTTTAAGACAGATGAAAAATCAGAGAGTCAGATTTTCTCTGGTTCCTTCAAGAATAATTCGTGGCAATTAAACACTAAGTGGCAGCTGTATGAAGTACACTGATACCAATTAAAAATACATGATGCTGGGGGAATAATTCCATCTTTTCCCCATTCAGTCTTTTGAATTTATATTTGAAGTCCTTAAGTGCTTATAATGTTCTTCCTCCAATTCTGTTTGAGGGTGAATGGAAATGCATACTAATGCTGCCACTGGGTTTCTGGAATTCTTCTTTTGTAATTCATGGTATCTCCACAGATACCACTTCCTCAGACAAGTCATATAACATTAGGGAGGACTGCAATGCTCCTGTATCTTTTTGCAGTGGTAACAGTGGACACAAGAATTGCTTCCAGATACGTTGAATAACTGCTGTGAGGAAGCACTGCTTTTCTTTAGCAACATCAATAGGAACCTCGTAATGCAAGCAGGTCATAGATTTCTGAGTATAAAGCATGATCTTTGCCGTCATGCATGCTCTGTAGCACTGTATTCCTGGTTTGTATTTTACCACAAAAAATTAGCATGGGGATGCCCATGTGATACACAGAGTATCCCTCTCAAAGTAGATCTTGCAGTTGGCCTGATAAAATAGGGCTTTCAGGATACAAAGCTCAAAAAAAGAGCAGTCTTTGAAAGGTTGCACTTTTTCATAGAGATTGAAAAGACACATCTTTAAGAACATTTGGCTGAGCATTCATTACATTTTCCTATAAAGAAAATAACTTTTTTTCCCCATGAAACTCTCTAGATTACCATATGCTACCCTTTCTTAAGGCAGCACCATTACCACATTCTTCTCATTTCTAACATTCAGTCTCACAAGCCATTAAGAGCAATTCCCAGTACTGCAAGTTTAGATACCAATGATGTAGAGCAGTCACCAGTGGCTTATGGTTAATATCTTTATTACTTTCAGCCACAAAGACAACTTCCATAAACAAAAATAATCAATTAAATTTTTCTAAACACAAATATGGAAAGAATTATGCCTCCTTTACAAAAGTCTTTTCATCACTGTTGAATGTTTTTGGGGAAAGGGATGTTCTTGCCAGCATCTACCACATATGATATTATAACCATCAAGATAAACATCCATACGCCTCAAGCCAGAGCTGCTTCTGAATGTCAGAATGCATGCATGAATTCCTAACTAATAGCTATTGTTTGGATTCATTAGAAGAAATATCACAAGTTTGACTTTTTCCAGAACTTAGCACACTATAACACCACAAGCAAAGAAAAAAAAATAATCGTAGTTGCTAGGTTTTCTAAGAAGTGGCCTTAGTTTTTAAAGAGACTTTAAATCGATTATGGATCAAACACATTCTTTCATTTGATTGCCATCTTTTAGCATTCAAAGCAAGTCTCAAATATTCCATATTTGGCTGAAAAATAATGGCACTTGGCTTATTTAACTTGGCTTGTGAGCAGCTATATACAATTGAAAGCTTCCTCAAAAATCACAAGGGGTTTCCTTACACAGATGCTTGCAATGCAAATATGAAAGAAACAAACAGCTTACTCAAGTCCCCGCACAGTCTGATTGGTGACACTTCCCGTTTCTGATCAGATCACAGATAAATTCACCAGTCTTCAGTGAGATACCAGACCACCTCTGACAGACCCTGAACCAGACTATAAAACTATTAAGCTGCTGACTGCATAACTAGGCAGTAGGATTGCTATGCACAATGGAATGTATAGCTCTGTATTTCAACTATTGTCATCCTGCCTCCAGCATACGTCAGGAACTCGTAACACCACAGTGAAAGGATTTGCTCATTCATATAAGCGGGGCTTACCCCTCAGCTTGCACTGTGCTCAGCTGCAGAATCCCACCAGCATTTGCTGTGCTCAGCACCCACCTGAAGCCATGAAGAGCTGTTGTGAAATACAACACAAAGAAGCCATGCTCTCCCTCACAGTGGATGTGAACTGTTCCATCCCCTACCTCCACCAGAGGCACGCTGAGCATTAACTAATATTTGCACAATGCTATAAAAGTGCAAAATTCTATTCAAACACTTCTCTGGGGTGGTCAAAGTCCCAAATGTCTGTTCCAGGGAAATTCCAACATTTCGGGACTATCCTTGAGTTCATTATTTAATTGGAAGAAAAAAATTCCCAACTAAATGAAATGTCAGACGTACTTTCTCTTGACAATGTCAAAGGACATCCTTTCTAATTCCCCACTGAACTTTAATACAAATTATCAGAAAGAGGTGAATGCTAGAACAACATGCTTCAACTGCTCTCAAAATTTCTTCAATAATGTTTAATCAAAAGGAGATACAAATCAACTTCTGTGAAATATATTGCAGTGAAATTCAGAGAATCTGTAAAAAGACTCCAGTGGAAGAAACTTTAGCTCCTCCAGTAATATTATTCATTCACTGTTTACTACCACAGCCTGTTTTGGAAGCCACCAAGGATATGTGAAGAAGCACAGAGAAGTATCCAGAAAAGTGTTTAGCTTAAGCTTTTTGGTACAGTGACTGATCTCCCCATTGCTTTTTCAACTTGTCTTCCAGATTAGTTGTGATCGATTATAAAAATCATACGTTACAAGTTCTGGCTTATGAACATGGACTTCATATGCTCAGAAGGATTAGCAAAAGACACTTTGATTCATTTTCTCCAAGCAAGAGAATATTTTTTATAATCTCTATGTCCAAATTCAATCAGGAAAAAAAATATATTGGTGGCTACATACTGCAACAGTATGGGAAATTGGACTGCTTATTGTTTCAGGCCCAGGCCACCCAAGATTTGAGAGGATTTGGCAGCTTTCAGAATATATCACATGAGAGACTGGTTTGACAGACAAACAAAACAAAAACAACCCAGATGGCTGTGCTTCCCCCAGTTACAAGGCAATACCATCAGAGAGGCCTTTACTCACATAGAAGCATTTTCATTTTAAAAAGGTCAGTTATTTTTTTAAATGTCTACCTTTCAAAAAAGTCTTTGCACTGATTCTACTTTCACCAAAAAATCATGTTTTCCTCACATTTTCTGTAAAGAAACTTATGTGAATTTTATAGAAAAATCTTAAAAAAAAGACCAAACAATCCCAACCTCACACGATCTCTCTCCAGCCTCTTTTTCCTGTTATTCTCAAAGATATAAATATCAGATGCAGGAATGTGCAAATGCAGAAAGTACATCATTTTAGCTAGTCCAACTATTTGGATAGTTCAGTCATCAACCTGTTTCTGAATTTTGTGGTCTTATTAGTTTTATTGTCTTGTTATATTGATTTTTCTGTTATTATAGGGCTGCTTATTTTACCTATATTTTATTCATTCATAAAGAAAAACTATGAGCATCAAGAAAAATACTGAAAGAGTCTACCCTTTTCCACAATATTCCCCAATAATAACCATTCTGACTTCCAATGCCAGTTTGCTTCCTTGGCTTCCACTCGGCTTCAGTGCATTCTCCCTGTTTAAAGTCACATATCTTTACAAGCATCCTTCTCCACCACACTGCTACAGGCTCAGATCCAAACTCTGGGCAGCCCTTACGTATATGCAGGGCTGGAAGGCCTGGAACATGGCCTCAGAAGGAGATGGCATTTTGACTCAGAGTAACGACTTTGGTACATGACCACATGCCATAAGCAATACCTTACCCATAGCTATCTATTCTGAAGCACAGATTTACCCATTCCTGATTATTTCTAAAGAGTGCTGATAATTTATACAAAATGCCACTTTCCAAACATCATTACAGATGTCTCCTTTTTTTGTCCCTGGAAAAAATGTGCCCAAACTGTATACTGTAACTGTATCCATCCACGTGTCCACAGATACGCTCTTTAAACTGAGTTTATCATCTTTCTTTGTTACCTTCCCTGGCTTTGTAACTTGTAAATGTTCCCAAACAACCACTCTCTATGGAGACAGGATCATCAGGGTTCCCACCAGCATAAATCATTCCTGATCTTTGTTTAGCTTGTATGGCAATCAGGGATATTAAGTTTACATATAACACGACTGGAGTGCGTGGATGGAAAAAGACATTTACAAAACCTTAACACCTGCTAAGGCTGCAGAAGACATCTAGACTACTGATATTAAATGACATCATGTCCATTATATTACTGTCATGCATGCAGCATGGGCACAGGAGTTAATGTGGGCCCTGGGACTTGTGGAAAGGTAGATGGCAGGTGCAGATGGCCCAGTCATTAAGTCTTTAGACAGCAACAGCACTTGTCAAGAGCTGTTGTCCTTCTGTCTCAGCCCCAAAGAATCTGCTGGCCTGCAGCCCTTGACTCAGTAATAACAAAGCTCCAAAGAAGAGGTGCAGACTGGAGCAGGCGAAGCATGATCAATCCCCAGGGCAGATGAGGAAAAAAAAAAAAGGTCATCTTATGGCTGCTAAAAGAAAAACCACTACCAGAAACTAACAGAAATCAGGATAGAGAAGGGAGAGAAAGGAGGCAACCACACTCCCCAGAGGGGCCTGTCAAGTCATAGGAGGAAAAAGAACCCATGTTTGCAAAGCAGTATTTGCTTTTTTCTGTAGTTGTGCATCTACCATGAACTGTGCCCATGAGTACAGCATATATGTGGTTTGAAAGTACCTTTGCAAAATAGTCATGTTTCTTGCTGTCACTATTCATCACGAAGTCCCCACAGGACAAAACAATAGTGCAAAAAGAACATGCGTAGAGATCTAGAGATGGCACAAAGAAGAGAGATTAGTTTGTACAAAGTTGGAGAAAACTACGTGTCAGAGCTATAGCTCTCCCAAAAGGAACTGGAGACAGATCCTGAACCCCAGAAACTTGCTGAAAGGCCATATGTATACATATGGCCCAACAAATATGAACATCATCCAGGATCAACAAGGTTAAAGGTCGACAGGCTGCTGAAGCTCAAGATAGCAGCTAGATGTGTATCCTGTTCAATGCAAGAGGTCCAGTAAGACTGTAGGTCAGTTACCGAGAACTAACTAGCTACATAGTTTAGTGTTATACAGTGCCTCCAGTAGATATGAGAAAGTGCTTACAAATATACCCTTAGACCTCATAAAATAGGAATAAATCGTCAGGCTATTTCCAAACCTTTTCCTTTTTAATACTGTCAATATCTACTTGTCAAAGTACATAAAAATGCAGTATTTTATTCCTGCTGTCATTGTGACTAAGCCACCGTGTCTCTTTCTCTTCCCAGAGGTGCAAAGCTTTCACCTAAATGCTTCAAAAGTGCATAGTTCTGCTGCTTCTGCGTTGCAGGCTTCCTCCGGGCATGACAAACACCTGAGAGATCTTTGCAGCCCAAACCAAACTAAGGATATTCTATATGCAGCACTGTAAATGAAGACATGTAGAAAGCACTGTCCCTCAGATCACTGCAGTCCTTAATGAGGTGTCAAGTACGTCAGACCTCACACCTAGCCAAAGCCCACTTGCTTGCAAACCAAGGCTACCCAGTGAGAGTATTCTCTGCCTAGAAAACAGCAGCAGATCCTACAACCAGCAGGCTCTGCTCAGCCAAGTAAACAGATAACATTGGAGAGTGGGGTTAATTCCTCCATAAAGGCTTTTGTGCTTCCCAAACATACTAGCAGTAAGTTCATCTACAACAAGCAGCGTTCAAGGGAAGGGATGAAGGTTTGCTAGTATAATATATTTCAGTGGGAATGTGCACAAAAGGGCAATTCTCAGCTGAAATACCACCTCACTCAGCAAAGTTTAAATTGTTATTTCCATTTAATGTTGTTGGGTTTCCTCTGTGCTATAGCAGAAGTAAACCTCTAAACCTGACCTGCAGTGTAGGCAAGTGGAGTCCAGTCCCTGCTCTAATTAGCTGGGAGAAATCTGGGAAGAAAAATTGGGACCTGAAGGAAGGCAGCAGAGACTTGGACCAGTCTCTCCCACATCCCGGTACCTTAGCAACCCAGCTTGTCTCCTCCAAACAGCACTTTTGGCCAGAATGGACACACTCCAAAATTTTAGCGCAAAATTGTTTTGTGCTGCTACGGCCCAGTACATAACCAGAGGGGGGCACCAGGGTCAGAACTATTATGCATTTAGATTGTGTAGTGTAGCATATGATTTATTTTTTTTTAAACAATGGCTATTTTCTTGCTCCACAGACACTGATTGCTCAGCCCCAGACACCTATTCTGAAAGTTAGACACATGTTGTGAGCTGTTTATGCTGGTCACATCCTCTGTGTAAAACTTTTATGACTTTTTTTAGCTTTTTATTGTTATGTATTTGGCTATCATAGTGCTCAAGTGTGGCTGGCCCACCTTAGGCAGCATAAATCAAGTGGGACAGTAGTGAGTGATGAAGGATTTTATAACTCTGAGGAACTGGCTGAACTCTTTCCCTGTTGTTTTAAGACATTTATATCCCCTCTTCTGAAGGTGTAGAATATTCCTAAGCAAATGGAAAGCTGGATTTTTGTCTTCCCCTACCTGCTGTGCATGCAGTCTCCCGAGATTATTTTCAGTTTTAACTCCTTCCTTATAAAACATGCACACAAACATGACAACTGCTGAGAACAGACTGTAATTCTCTAGATACAGTATCTTCCTCCTCCTGTTAAATCAACAGCAAATGCAGATTTTCAAGCTGACTCATTTTGAAACCTACCTTGATACGCATCTATGATTTATAGGACTTATCAGGTGGTTTCCCACCCAGACATTAGCCACCCGAATCCTTGTGTGGCTTTTAGGAAGAGGTGCATCCTGCCCAGACAAAGCTCACTCTCTAAACACCTTCAATTTTTATTGTATCCCATCTACCATTTTTCATCCTCACTACACTTTGCTGCTCCTCCGTCACATACAGACATGTTTATATTAAGTGCAGGCCCCAACAGGATACCCTACAGTGCATGGAGGGGACTGAAGTTACACACCACAGAGTTAGGACTTAACCATGAATTTAATTTTCTCCAGGACATCCTTCAGGCCTTACACAGAGCCTCTAGACTCAGCAAGCCTCTCTTTAAACAGGAGGGGAGATTAAAAAAAAAAAAAAAAAAAAAAAGGCAAGTATCTATACTTTGAGATTGCAAAGGAAAGATAAACCATGCAGCTTCCATCTGAGTTTGCAGAGCCTAGATCAATTCTTTTAATTATTGTAAACATATCCTGTTAATAAAATTGGATGTTATGTCTTCTGCTCAATGCCAACAACATTGTTATCTCTTTCACACCTATCCACTGCATCAAAGAATCAACTACTGGACCAACTTATTTTACCATCTTGAACACATAGCACTGAGAATTATTGCCATCTAAAAGAGTGGAGGCATGCTAATAGGGATGTGAAACCCCCATGGGGATTCTGAGCTCTGCTGAACTCAGGGGATGAGTTGAACCCAGGAGAGACAAGTGCAAGTCTTTCCATGGATAAAGAGCTACAGTTTTTGGTGGGCAGCAGTTTCTGCATGGCTACACCGTGTTCTCTTAAGTGGATGCACAGCTTTTACTGTGCAACTTGCACTGTGAAGTGGCTGGCCAGAAAAACCTTTTTCACTTTCAAACTCTTTCTTATAAAGTAAACTGGAAAGGCTGGTTCCTGAATCAGTCAATGATATATCAATTTATTATGATCAATTTTAAACCAGCTCCTTTTGTTAATGGAAGTTGTACAGAGGGGAAAAAAACAAAGAGAGATAAGCAGCAAGCCCTCATCTAGGCTTGAAGACATCCTAGAGATTTTTACCCTTTCCTAGATTCTCCTGTACCCTTAAAGCAAGGAAGTGTCACTGTATTCCTGTGCAAGTAACTCATTATGCTCAGGAGCAGCAGAGGAAGAAAGCCAGACTAACCTAGTGCAGTGGTAGAAATAAACTAGGAAAGCTCTGATATTAAGCAATATCTGTACTCCTCACTCCTATAATTTGAAGATGTTGGCAGAACTGGGTCATTGTTTTCTTACTCCTCTCCTTCCCAGTTCATATGCACAGGGGATTTTGCACATCCAGTTTCTATGAATAATCTTCTGCTTGTTGTTGTAACCCTTAATGTGTGTCTAAATTTTTTCATTCACTCTTGCTAACCTAATTCTTCCAGATGTTTGGGAGTTCTTGCATTCTGGCAAGGAGGACTACTACAAAAGTGGTAATCATAAATCTTGTGGGCTTTTTCCCTTCTTTTTCATGTCAAACCAATTGTTTGGATCTTAATCTCTTTGGCTTCAATTTTAATTTCACAATTATGGGCAGTATTGCACCATGGAAATAATTGCTTAAAAGGTTTAAGTCCTTTGCCACTTACAAAATAACGAGCCTTCTTTATTTCCTAATTAGAAGAGTAATGGAACCTTTATGAGTCTTCAAACAAGGTCTAAAAATTCCCAGAAGGAACTGTGCTGGAGAAATGGCCACTGTGGCACTTGCAGAGAAATTATGTCATCCTCTGTGGAGGAGAGCAGAAAGAAAAAGAGGGGAGAAGCAGCGCAGCTGAGAGCCTGTTTGGATTCTCTGGCAAATAAAATACTCAGCCCCCCCACTCTACCCCAGGACCTGTTTTCCCTAACAGCTGCTCTTCTGCCACCATCTCCTTAGATATATTGTCCAGTGGTGTGGGGAGCTGCTGAGGGGAAGGCAGAAAGGGTCAAGGGGTCCCTAAGCCCTGGACTTTTTATCTCCTCAGGGTTCACAGGTAAGAGCTAAAGAGGTTGAAACTGCAGACTGCTAGACCAGAAAAATAGGTCATGTAAAGTCTGTCTCTCTCTCATTGTCTTCCTGGAGGTGAAAAGGAAGAGACCATCCTTTGAGCGTAATTCTAGTGACTAAGCAAAGGCAGGGAATCAGAGCTAACATTTTACATACTGTTTCAGAAAAAAAAAGACCCTTTGCAGAATCTGAATATGAATTATTTCCCCTGGCATGAAATTTGGAAGGTCCCACTTGAAATTACATATATTTATAGTTTAAAGAAAGCAAAAAAACCAGCAAACAAAAAAACCCAACCAAAAACTAGCTCATAAATTCACTTTTAGTTTGAAGTTTTATGCAAAAATAACTTTGGTTGCAAATACTGCTTGTACAACTCAGATGGGAAGGCAGAGGGAAAACAAGCCACCCATGGCCTTACAGTTCTACATACCAGTGGCAGCTTCACATCTAGCTCATCCTGCATAACATTTTCCATTACCGGACACCCCCTTTGCAGTACCTTATAACTTTGCTCACTATTAACTGTTTGAGTAGAAGTTTCCATGCTATGCATCTGTGTCATGCTACCCAATGACAGGTGGGGGGGGGGGGTGGGGTGGGGGGGGGGGGTATTTTTCCAGTTGGTTGGTTGGGGGAGGGGGTGGTTTTTTAATTTAAAGAAAAAAAATGGGTTTGTTTCCCAAAGTTAGAGGAAAATATTAGACCACAAAAAATATTTGGACCACATGAAAAACGTTCTTGCAGCTGTTTCACAGAGAAGCTCCAGGCTTCAGAGCAGAAGTTTCACATTTGATAGAAAGACAGACTCCTCATCTGGGCTTTTCCCATCCACATGGAAAGTCACCCCAGTTTAATTCACTCAAAGTCTTGCAAGTGAGAGGTTGACTATCAGAGCAAGGTGCTAACAAGAATCTAACTACACACAGCAGTTCCTTCGGATTGTCTCAATGAAAGAGATGAGAGAAAGAAACCATTTGCAACCACTTTCACTAGGAACAAAGCGTGGCTTCTGACAACCTGGCCTGAGCTTCACAGCAAGCACAGAAAAAGCAAAGAAATAGTAACTCATCAAATCAGTCTCAGGAAAAGCCTACTTCTCCTAAACTGACATGCTTATGCTAGGATTAACAGTAATATATCTTCTACCCTAATACTCATGCTCAAGGTCCATCTGCTCAGACTGATAATCAAAAGGGGGGTTGGGGTTTGATATCTTTTAATAAATTCCATCTTCAGAGATTTCAAAGTGTTGAAGCTGCCACTATCCCATCTCTGTCCCTTTCTGCTTTCCTACCACAGGCTGCTCTTTGCAGCAGCACAGTCCAACACATGCCTGATGGCTTCCTGAAGGCATTTACGTTGCCCACATCAGAGTTTTGCAGCGTCAGCCCCTATCCATGAGCTACTGTACAAGCTTAGCAGCCATGACTCTTCCAGATTTGGCTTTTTTTTTTTTTCCTCCTCCCAGAAGAAAAAGATCTGCTCCAAATGAAAATAAGCAGCATGGAACAGAACAGGAAAAGAAAGAAACACAAACTTTATTTCTTGGACCATTAATCAGGAATCTTAAATTATGAGTTTGTCAAACCCATAGAGCCTAGAATAAGATCTGCAAGTAACAGTGAAGCGGGGCCTTTGGCTGTGTTTGCTAAATGTAGGCATTTGCTCTTGCTCTTCTTGACCAGCTTTCAAGACCAGCTGCAACTACAGGGCTGCAAATCCATAGGACTGCATACTTAAACCAGTGTTTACAGTGACTGGGGAGAGAGAGATCTACAATCTGTGGCTCATGCTTCTCAAACCAATTTACAGAGCACATGTCTTAGAAGCACATTACATAACTCGTGGCAAGGCCAAATCTTCACTGATAAAAACCTGAAATACTTAAAAGAACTGTCAATGTCTCAAGTTGTGTTAACATATGCAAGCGCAATTCAATTCACTGAAGGCCCTGAAGTTCAGTTACGACCTTTCTTGGGCATGAACAAGATCAGTCAGTTTTTAATTCTTCCAGCCAGCCTGGCTTTTGCTAGGGTCAAATCGAACTTGCTGCCAGAGTCAGCTCAGCTATCTGGCTGGAAAAAGAAGAGTGCGGCTGGGCTCAAGACGCAGCTGTCATTACCAGGCAGCCTTACTTACTATGTTTCAATACCTCCAGATTACATCTATCAACTTAAACACAAAAAAATTAGTTTCTGTAGCTTCTGGACAGACCTGCACACATATGTTGGGCTTAGTCATTCAGATACTACAAGTGGTATCTCTCAGGAAACCAAACTATGGCTTTTGTGTCCAGTCATACAGCATAAACACCACCTCTAGAGACACCCCTCATTCTGTGAAATGGTTTTAGGTCAGTTCAAGCTACAATTTAAACCAGATGCACACTGGTGAGGTTTACAGTCACAAGTTGGCACTGCTTCATGCCAGCCCATTTTAAGGCTCCATTTGCTTCCCATCACACAAAAATGCCACTGCTGATTTCAGCAAGAGCAAGCGCAGGTAGTAAACTGCATGTCTAGCTGGAAAAACAGTAACAGAAATAGCCTGGCTTAGGGCTAACACTGCCGCAGAAATCTTTCCTTTTGCTTCTGCTGACTATTTAATGTTTAAACCATGCAACCCTAATTCCATGTTATGTTGCTTTTCACAATATATTTTTGATTTGGAGAATAAGCAATGAGCCTGTTCCTTGTTTGGCAACAGTACAAAGTCACTTTGAACTAACAACATATTCTGTAATCTAGCCTCAGGTATGAAGTTAGCTTCTGGTTGGACATAAAGCATGCATCTGAGCAGTACAGAACTGGCCGCGTAGTCCAGCTCTGCACTGCTTTTAAAACAAACACAAACATGCCTGTTTCTGCCTTCACGTACACCTGTGCAGCTCCCCTGAGCTCAGTGTGTGTGTAAATCAGAGGGCTGTCTTGAATCCACATGGTCTGCGCAAGAACTGTGCCTCCATTCATTCCTCCCCTCAAAGCCTGGAGGTCTGTGCTGGACTGACATGCTAAACTAATTTTCTGGAATCTGCTTCTGTAGCCAGGCCTGCAAAGCAATCTGGGGCTGCCGTCAGAGGACACTGCTGCTGAGCTGATGAGTTAAGATTGACTAAATATTGGGGGTTCTGTTTATGATTACTTACTTCCCAAGCAAAAGACCAATTTAAATTAGAGAAGAGGTACGTTTTTTTCATTGTACATAACTAGCTGTATGAGAGCAGCTCTATGCTATTCTTCTGAGTTGCCCCTACATATAACACTGAAAGTCTATGACAAACAACATACATGTTAGGAAAAAAAAACATTTTAAACACCTGGACCTATTGTGGATATCACCTTACCCACCTCCTTTACTCTGGGCAGATTCTCGGTAGGCTTCAGCACCAGTACAAGTTAAAAACCCATTTTGAACCTGAAACGCAATTCTCACTTTACCACATGATGCCAGACAGGATGGTTCTTGCTGGCTTGGGATCCTCAGCAGTCTTTGAATAACCTCAGACTTTTTCAAGTAAAGAGAGCATTCTCTGCTAGTCCATCCTGGGGAATACTCTCTGTATATTCATTTGTGGCTCTTCTCCATGGAAAGCCTAAACCTTTCACTGTCACTGCACACAGAACTAGCACCATTTCCACGCTACAGAGGTAGGCTGAGTATTTTTTTGTCAGTTATTTATTTTCAAGTAGCATTTAAAAGCACTAGAACAGGTAAGTATGTTTGTAGCAGAGGATCTTTAGGCACAAGAAGAACCTAGTAGTTTCTGCCAAAGGACGAGTCACATGTTAGCTGGGGTGCAAGTTTCAAGCATGCCTGTCTTTTACACCTGAGTCTATCAGCTTGCCTGCACTGAAGGCAGCCCTCGAAGTTTGTGTCTGATACTGAGTTATCTCCAGATTAGTGGTAAAATAAGGTTGCAATTATTTTTACTGCAATATATTGATAATTACAGTTTTCCCCTGAATTCCACTGCACAGCTATCACTAAAAAAAAATGTAGCAAAATACTGTCCACATATAGACTTTCCTCTGGATCTGTTCAACTTTGGGGATTCAGGGAAACCATCAGTATCCCAGGCTCAAAATCAAACTGATTTCCCTTATAATTTGGAAATACATTGAAAGGAAAAAGTCAGCGCTAGCAAACTGTACTGAAAATTTCCTTCTCAGGGCTCTACCCTGAGGTTCTAGTTGATAGGAGAGAAAGGAGCCCAGCCCAAAGTTATTGGGTTTGACTGCCCCGTAGAAGTCAGCAGATCCCTTGCGCTGGCAGAGCAAAAGCTACCTACGCTTCTACGTGCCACATCTTTCCTGGATATAAGGTCTTTCATAATGGCTTAGCACCAGAGTCAGGAATTGTTGCTTTGTTACCTTTCTCCAATTCCTCCTATGAAGGACAGCAAGTACTTGATACATTCATAATTTATTCAGCAAAATTGTTGTACGTGTGGTTTTACTTGATCAAGGACCAGTGATCCTGGACAGTTAATATTCTCTTTTTTTAAATTTTAATTCCTGTTGTTTGTATGGAAACTGTCTTCAGCCAAGAACTCTGGAACTTTTGGTAAGCCTTAACCTGGATACTCTGTATATTTCTATTTTTTTTTTCATTTCACACGTCCCAACACTTTGCTTTAGTAAAGACAAAAGTAAAAATTCCAAAATATTTCATAAGTTCTTAGAAGAGAGAATCCATTCCTCACAGATTCATTTAGGAGGAATTCATCTTGAAGGAACTGGAGAACATCAAAGCCCTTAAGCTTTTAGAAATTGGAACTCATCTTTTGAAATACAAAACATGTGCACCAGACAGTTTTGCCAAATGTTTACATTTTGGTGCATAGCTGAACTGCTTATCAGAAGTTCAAATGCTCTTTGTTCCTCATTTCCTGCTATTATTCACACTGCATGCTCTGTTCAAACACAGAAACACCCTTTGGCCATGAGAGCCAGCAATGCTTCTGTCTCACATGGAGCAGACCAAGGAGACCCAAGTGCTAAGCACTCATAGCATGCCGTAACTCCTGACTATACGATCAGTGATTTCTCCCTGCATTTTTATCTTTATAATAAGCAAGAATACATGCAGAGCGATATAAACTCTTATTATATTCAGGAAAATCTCATAAGCACCTTCCCCAAAATAATGAACTACCTCACCTTGCTACCTCAAAACTGGAAAACAGCTGAAATGGTTCTGTGAATCCTGAACCACACTATGGCCTTTCACTCACTTCTTTTGGCAACAGCTCTCACAGGATTTTCCTACCGTGTGAAATCCCAGACATGTGCCCTTCTCTTCCCCTCCCCATAGGATGACAGCTGTCCTAGATTTCAGTTTAAGAGAGAGGTAAGCACCTCCTGAGGGTTATTCATCCTACTCTGGGATAAAGACTTCCTCTGGAAGTACTATTAGCTGTAGAGGAATGCTGGAACAGGAAAGTCAATCTAGATACTTATTTGGGCCCTGAAGTACAGCAAGAAGAACATTAAAGTAAGCAACGGACCCTATGCCGAGTGAAGTGAAACACCAACCAAAAAATTTTCACCATTTGTTTCAGTGTTCTAGACGATACAATAAAAGAGGATGACACTGGTGTCTCAGAACAGGCACAGCTTCTGCTGTTTCATGACAATAATGTAAGGTGGGATTTAGCAGGCATAAACCAAGAAGAGATGAGGCAAAAGGGTAAGAAACAACACAAATCGGCTGCTTCTGGAAGAGGGAGAAAAAAAATGGGGATAAAACGTTTTGTAGTCCTAACAAAAATGCCCTTATTGCGGGAGATCATTTTAACTCAGAAAAACTAAGAGGAAAGGGAAAATTGTTACAACGGCTTAGCCTTGCAGGGAGAAGATTAGCATAACTAGAACACAAGAGGTGAAGTCAGCAAGTATCAGCAGGAAATATGACACACATATTAATCATTCTTATTTCCAGACACAACATGGAAATAGTCTATGAAAATATGTCAACAAATTATTTGCATGTAAATCAGCAAAGCCACAGTGACTTCAGAGGAACTCCCTCCATTTATCCCAACAGCCCATCAGGGCAACAGACAGGATCATCTCCCTTCCAGGGCTTCTGACAACAGTTGCGTTTGCCTGAGAGAGAGCAGACACTACCGCATATTCAGGAAAGGGCTTTCTAGGACTGAGCGGAGTAGGGTATCAGAGGAGAGGAAGCTGCTGACAACTGACATCTATAGCATGCTTTCTAAAGCCAGGCTGGAGCTTTTCCCACTGCCTTCTTGCAGCAGAGATAGCTGGAAGTGGCTCACTCTTAATCTGGTCACATGCGAGACAAACCTGAAACTGTGCAAAGGGTGAGAAGACGCTGCGATTTGCTTGTAGAAATCAGATGGCGTAACCAGAGAAGCTCTATGTGGATATATAACCTTTCCTTCCTACTTCATTTAGTCTTTTATTCACATATTGCCCTGAGTAGAGAATAGCTATCCTCAGGTATTTTGGCTTTTTATTATTTCAGCAGCTATCCAAATCTAAAAAAACATGTAGGTGCCTTAAGAGTATCTTACTGCATTTAACCATGAAAGTCAGAAAAAAAACCCCCGCACAGAAATATGGTCTTCACAGAAGAGTTCTTCCTCTTACAGAAGTAGGTTTAATTTTCACTGATCATGACAGAAGCTGACTAAAGATTCAAAATCTTTGTCTTCACTGAGCTTTGGAACAGACTTTGGTTTCCCAACTGCAGTCATATCCCTCCCTTCAAATCCAAATGCACAGCAACATACTGAATTGACCAAGTCAGAGATCTGATTGCACTTTAGCTACTTTCCTGCCTAGCTAAAAGTCAGAGATCTAAACACTAATCAACTTAAACAACAAGGAAAATATTGCCAACAGGAATTTACTAGAGGGAATAGCACATATTTGTACCTCATCTAGAAGGTAAAATAGGCAAAACAAGATTCTCTAAGACAGTAACAAATACAAAAGAGCTTTTAAATCAGGATAGCACAGCAATGGCCTTTCAGAACTTGCTCAGCTAACAGAAGTGTTGAACTGGCAACGAAGTTATGTTGAGCTGTCAATAAGCCTGTGGACTTCAGGGGAGCTATATGAAGTAGCAGGATCCATCTGCTTACACACAGCTCACTGAGAGGTCAGGCCCTACAGTAAGTCTTCAGATTTTGAACAATTCCCGAATTGCAGTAATTAAGAGTTATATGGTAAACAGGAATACCAAAGAACACTGCAAACGCTGAGATAACTTACTTTCCCTTGGGACTGGCAGCTTTTTAGTGCTTTCTACCATACTGTCTTTAATTAGCTTACCACAAAATCTCGCATAGGCTTTTAAGCTATATTTAGACATAGCTAGAGCCACGAGGAATGCTAACGCATTTTTATTGTCACAACACAACTTTGATGCATTGTCTCCCACTCAAAAGAGCTAATAATGCTCCTCTTTCCTCACCATCCCAGAACCAGAATAGATTATCCCAGCATTTCCAGAGACGACAACTATGACAAATATACCAGAAATGAACCTGAGGGGGAGAGAGAGAGAGGGAGATGAGAACCGTGTGCATTGCTCTGAGCATGTGAAGAGAGAGAGGAAAATGGTGGATTTGCAGTTTGGATAGAAACATAAAATCTGTCATGACAAATTAGACCATTTGTTGGATGGTGAAAGATCCTGCTTTAGACATGAGCAAAGTTTACGCTTTAGGTGAGGTGCAGAAACAATTAGAACCACCCTATCATTTAGTCACTGCTGAAGAAGGATGGTGGTGGGGAAACACTGCTTTTGAACCATTACAAAACTGAACAAGCTACCAAAAAAAAAATTGGATGCTAGGGATGATACTGTTATCTCTTGATCTTAAAGAGGTTACCAAGTGGGGGGAAAAAAAGCAAAAAATACAGGCAAACAACAAAATGTTGTAAGGTCAATATATAGCAATATCAGTTTTGAAAAAAAAAAAAAAAAAACCCTTGTATTTTGCAATGATAGAGCAATTTCCAGATAAGATTCTCGAGAGCAAGCATTCTTGAACAGTTTCCTAACCTCTCTCCAGAAAGCTTATCTAAACTTTCTAGAAAGTAAACATCCTATACCCATTTTGCAAATAAAGAGGTTCAGATACTGAAAGAGCTTAAAGACTACCCCTGAAATCTTTAGTAGAACTGGGAACAAACTGCAACTTTCCTATCTTGTGTACTATGGCAACAAGACTACTCATCTCTTCCATTACAGATGGTAACAGACTCTTATGGGTGCTCTACTCAGCAGAGGTTACAGGAGCATTGGTAAGGCACAAGACATCCATCCAGTTAAGACTAAAAAAAACTGTAGAGGATTGCTGTCCATAACAGAACTACTAGATTAAAAAAAAAAAAAAGCAAGTTTCTACCAAAACAGAAAAAACCTAGCCTAATGGATGGGAACACAAGCTGTCTAATATAAATGGCTTAAATTATTTATTGGCATTGCAATAAAGCAAATCCACTTAGAGGCCTATGAGTAAAAAGGAAACCCACAGCTTTCCAGACATATTTTCCAGACAGTGTGTCAAGTTCCCATAATATTGTTCTACACACTTTTGCAGTTCCTTTTCCACCTTCATATTCAAGGATGTAGCTACCTGAAATACTGAAGTAACTTGAAGTGCCAGCTTCATGATCTTTATTGGGAAGAAAATGCAGAAGTAGCAGTCAGGGAGACTTGAGGTATACACGCAAGTGGTCATCAGATCTGCTTGTCTCTGGAAAGATGAGAACTGCCACAAATACGTAATCCTCTGAAGCGAAATCACCACTGGTATTTCTGCAAGTACATGGTAACATTCTGGGCTGAAGAAGAGTTATGTCAACACCAAGTACTACTGAACACAGCAAAAATTGTCAGCGCTGGGAATATTATCCCAACTATTAAATCATTCTTCAGCAATTTTATTTTCATCAAAAATACCCCGATTGTCAGTCTCTTACTGAAGTCTACACTTTGCAATGATTAGACATGCACATTCTTTGACAAGTTTTTATTGCTTCTCCAACCCATCAGATGAAAATGCTCCCCATGAGATTCAAAGGGAACTAGTATATTGCTTTATACACAACACTAAGCTGCAGAGCACAGTTCTTTCTACACTTTAACAGAAATGAAAAACAAAAAACCAGGAAAACCCTTGAAATCAAATAGCCCAGCAAGTCTGGAGAGAAGCAACAGAATTGAAGCAGTACTGAGAAAGTTGTAATTAGCACGCAATGTTATCAGCCATTTTTGCTAGTTAAGTATATGGGGGGTTTTTTGCTGCAGTTTAGAAAGAAAAGCAGGCTTCAACCCTTTGCAGTCTCCTGATTATTTTACATTTTTCCCAGACTTCAAAAAGGTTCCATGACATCGCACAGATTGCTAGATCCCTAAGTGAAAGAGCACAAAGCTGAATTTCTGCACTTCAATTGATTTTCCTTAAAAATAATGACCATGGGGGTGGGAGGCTAACTGGCTCAGGGGATTAGTAATGGGTATGAAATATTTCCACCCTAAGTCAATGGTTCAAAACCAGTCCAAGGCAGCACATGCTTCGAAAGCCATTTGATGACCTCTGGGAAATGAGCTGGTGGTCTTGGTAAAACTCCTACTAGGCACATGTCTATGTTACAGTTGATTTTCTTGTTTGAGGTCTCAAAGTACTCCAAAAGGAAGTAATCACTGACATGTAACTGTAACGTCCTCCAAATACCCATTACATACAAGGAACAAAAACTGCTC
The DNA here is from genome assembly GCF_929443795.1 of Astur gentilis. NCBI lineage: Eukaryota > Metazoa > Chordata > Aves > Accipitriformes > Accipitridae > Astur > Astur gentilis. The sequence goes on from NC_064897.1 coordinate 15,155,587, forward strand.
TTCAAATCTGAAGCCTCTAGAAATTTGAATTGATAGGAGTTTTTGCAATAAGAAGGGAGACAGTTGAACTGACAACATGCCTAAACCCCTATTCTAAACACATCTTGCATTACACACTACCTCTCACTGTAGAGAGTTTCAAGGCATTTGACAGACATATAGGAATCACATCAGTCACCACTGAAACAGATGCAACAGAGCAAAAGAAGAATTGTTTAGCAAGACAGAACCAAACAACTGGGTACAAAGAGCACAAGGAGGAGGAAGATGCAGGAACAGTTTTAACTATACAGAGCATAAATAAGTGAACTAGAATTTTCTCCCTTCATCGAGATATTATGCTGCTATGCCAAAGAAAAACATTATAAGCTCAGTTTTACAACTCAGCCAACAGACTGTTTCTCCCCCAGCAATGTATCCCCTACCAACAGTCTGACTTGGTCTGTCCCTCAACAACATACTGAGATATTTATTTCTGAGTTGGAAACCAGAGTATCATCTACTGCCCAAGACTGCTTCTTATAACTGTAGTGCCTCCCATCAAAGCAATTTCAGATAGCCCATTTCTGGTGAGCTTGAAGACCTGAGAATTGTAACACCAGCTTACACATAGTTAGACAAATGCATGGAAACCTTCAATAATAAAGAGATATCACTCTAGCCAGGAATGCTCTCCTGCTCTTCTGTTTCCATACAGAAAGAATGCAGTCGGTAGGTTTTTCTTTCTTGGTGTGGGGAGCATCCCACATGCTAGAAATGAAGTAATTCTTCAGTTGCCAAGAAAAAGTTTCTCATACAGCAGTAAAACTTCTGCTCCACCAAGTTTGAATTCAATGGCCAATGCATCAGACTCAAGACTCCTAGAGTCACCCACCCAACTGGAATGAATGAGTATAACATCTGGTTCTTAAGTCTGAGCTTTATAACTAGTGTTACTAATTTTATAGAGGGGCTATAGTTTGTAATTTTAATGTACTTGTCTTCTGCACTTACAACACTGCTAACACAAAAGAGTTGGCTTATGAGATATCAATGAGAAAATTCTTTTTTCTCTATCACTAAACAATGCACATAAACTCCTCATAACATCTGGACACAGAAACCCTTCTGCCTTCAGAAGGGATTTCTCCCTAGTGTAGCATCACAAGAAGCATGTGGAAGGGAATATAAACTTCCAGTACATCTGCGATACCCATTTTGTATTTAAATACATCAAAACTCCAAAGCTTGGGCTAAATGACAGTTGTTATCATTTAGTTGCCCAGGGTTAGAAACAGAGTATTTTCAACGGGAATAAACAACGTTTATTCCTGGTGTGAGCCAATAGTGCGCATGTTACACTGGTGAGGGTCTACTTGACCATCACAAGCAATCTTCCCACTGTATCCTGCTAGCCAAAAGGACACAGGCCTACATGTGTCAAGGAAGTCTTTTCCTCACACTTGGCACTTTGAGTTCTCAGGACTCTAAAGCCTGACTGCCCACAACAAGAGTCCTCGTGGCCACCAAGGTTCCCTTGAAACCTCTCCTATAGCAACAGAAAAACAAAAATAAGCCAACTTAATTCTCACAGAGTAAAATCTAGTATCCTTATTACAAAATTGGAAACACAACAACAAAAGGGTAAGAAAAAAATCTACTTCAGAGCAAACTTAAGAAAGCTTGTCCTTGGCAGTTTCATCTCAGCTACCTTTCAACACAGCAATCAGTTTTTCTCCCATCTCTTGCTCTTTGAGGCCCACCTACCCCTGCAACTTTTCACTGCCTTGATCATAGACAGTATCCCCACAACAGCTCAGCAGAGCCAGGGCAAGCTTTGTGGCTCACCTCTTTGACCAGAAAAGTTTCTTCTCCCCTCATATCAGTCATCTTCCTGTTCTTTTTGCTCAGTGGAGTTTCACTCTGAATAGTTGATTTCTAATCAACTATGGCTTTGAGGAGTCGTACATCTTCTCCTCAGACTGGATTACCAGAAAGGTCTCCAGGATCAGATTTCTCCTCTTCCTGTGAGTTTCTCTGAATTTCCACTGTATTCTTTACTTGGCATGTTCTTTCTAGCTTCAGGCTCTTTTGCAAGTTGCAACATTTTCAAGACTGGCAAAAACTTTATAAAACATATACCAAAAGACATACTCATTGTACACATGAGTTATGAGAGTCAAAGCTTTCAGTTTGCCTTTAAGTTTTCAGAGAGACCACACATGGTGTACTAATAATGTAGATTAAAGACCTGACAGTTACAACATTTTTTCTAAATTATCTTTCTATTCTCATTTTGGATCATATTGCAGAGATAATTTTGGCCCAAAATATTAGCAAAGATAACATTAAAAATTATGTATAGTGTTTCCAGTATGCAAAGTTCTGTGAAGAGTTAAATCTTTATACAGCTTTTTTTCTCCAGTCAGCAGCTTAATAGTATTATCTAAAAAGAAGAGAAATTAAATTGATTTTAAGCATCAAATCAGCAGCAGGAATGGGATTAGTACCTCAGGCTTCTTAACTTTCTTCTTGGGATAACCAAAGATTCCAGTTAGAAAAACTGATATAGAAAATCAGGTGTTCAGCAAGACCCATGAAAATCATATTTTCCTTTGAGAACTACTAACCTTTTGGACAAAAACAATCACAAAAATAAAATAGACTTGTTTCATCTGAAAAACTTAACTTCAGATGTGTTAAGAAATTGCCGTGCAAAACTTCTAGGAAAAATGCCTCAAAACATCGGTCTTTGGAGGCCCAGTTTTTCAGCTGACTCTGGCTTCTCATGATGCACTGCACAGCAGCCCAGCTAACAAAAAGTCTGAACTACATCCTGGGGTTGTGAGGGACTGCAGGAACAGAGGACAGTAATAAAATTTTAAATTAGAAATTTACTGGGCACAATTTTTTATTATTTCACTTAAAAAATTATGGTTAAGATTCTCTTTCTTCTGAATTAAGCTTTCAAAAGAATTTGTTCATTAAGAGCGAAATTCTTTTTGTTGTCATCAGCATTTGGGGGACAGAGAGAAGCAGGCCACTAAAGGGATTAATATCTTCCAAGCGGCTGTACTCCCCATCACATGTGCCATTAACCAGAATAAGCAATGTCTAGATAAACACTGCTGCAAGTCAGTAAAACTATGCATAGCAGAGTATTTTCACAATTTTATTTCACTTTTAACACACAATGCAGTTAAAGAAACATGAAGAGTACATTCTGTTTCATTTCGGTAAAGAAACCTGCCAAGAACTGCTGCAGAACAGTGGCATTCTTTAGAAGAAAACCTAATTATTTTAGTTAGAGTAACAATTTAGGCCTAAGATGAATTTCAGTGATGTGTCCTCACTTGCAAACTCTGAGGAAAAACATCTGTCCTTTTCCATTAAAGGCATGAATGCCCCAAGAGCAATGAAATGATACTGCAATAGTGAGCACCACAGAAGTGCCTATAAACTCAACAAACACATTTTTCTGGAATGTATACAGTGGAGGAATAGATCATATGTTCCTCTTCCTAACCACCATGTACTGCAGTAAGCTAGAGTGATCTGATGCAGACTTCATTTTACATTTATTCCTGCAAGTTACTTGCAAGGTAAGAGGGATTTTCCTTGACTTAAACCCTCAGGGGTTTTGGTGCTTGTCCAGAAACTATTTCCAGCACAATTTCAATAGCAGCATGTACTGAGAGGTCCGAGTGCTGATTACTTACCAGGGCAAGCATGCACATAGGGCCTCCACCTTTTCAAAAGCACAGTTCTGGACTTTGTACTTTAGGCTGCAAATCACAACTGGAAAGGCATTCAGAACAAATACATTTTCAGGCCTTCCTTGCTAAGAAGTGGAAAACAGAGGCTAAAATTCAAGTTCTTAAAAAAAACAACACATAAAAATCTACATAAATGCTCATTGTTGCGTTCCAAAAAGCAGGTTTCTAGAAGCTGTTTTGCTCCCCGAATAGGTAAACATATTCTGTCAATACTTACTATGACAGTCCAACTAAAGCAGTACTGTTTTCCATAGAAAAACTGAATTTTGATGTCCTCTTTCATGCAAAGTACTGCCTTCCTACAGGATTAAACTCATTACATTTAAAAGCTAAATTGACAGGCATCATTTAAGTCAGCAGCAAAACTACTCTCAGCCTGAAGAGCAGGGATTTCCCACAATAGTACTGTACCCAGAATAACTTCAATCTAAAAAAAAAAAAAAAAAAAAAAAAAAGAGAGAGAGAAGAAAAAAGAAATCGGCCTACAAGCTAGGAATCAGCATCAATTGAATAATTGTAGTTAATGCATACAAACAGACAAAATATTTTTCATGATGCTTTTCAGGATGACTTCCAGGATCCCATTTTTATATCCTGGCAATTGTCATTTGCATGACACTGCAAAACCAGCAATATTACTGCAAAAAATCACATCATTCTGTGCTTTCACAGTGGAAACAATTCCACGCAAATTAAAATAGCAAAGGAAAATTCTATTCACTAAGAAGCAGTTCCTTCCCAATGAACGGTGGCTTGTCTGAGCTTTCAAAAAACTGTTTCACAGTGATTTTTTCACACTTCCATTCTATTTAGGGCTTCAACAAGAGGTACACCTCACTAACCTCCCAATTTACTTATCCTTCCACTCTAGAATGCAACATACTTGTTAAACTGTACAAGTTACCAATCAGCTAGCAAACATTTAAAGAGGTATAATAGATCCATAAATGGGCCTTGAGAATAGTTACATCCATTTTAAGGTGAATTTACCCTACTGGAGGTGTATCCTACCAGATCTTTCTATTAAGACTTGATTCCTAAAGGCCTTATTTCTGCTACTTATGGTTGCACACTCAGAAGTCACTGCAGCTCTAAAGAAGCCAGCTTTTAAGGGTGAACTGCTGCAACTGAACTCCAGCATCATAGTCCCAATGCAGCCTGGACCATTCTAAAAATCACCTCTTTCAAATACACCCTGTCTAAAATCCAGTAAGTCTCTGAACATTTAAAATTTCCATTTTCAGTATGTCTCCAGCACTGTTCTAATTAGCAGATAGACCACCATTACCTTATCTTTGTTATTTATACTTTAAAATATTAAAGCTGAAAGCATAAATCTTCTCTCACATTCTCATAGTATATGTTTAGCTTCTGCACTTCCTTTGGCTTGGACAATTATAAGAGGCCGAGTTTTGTTTTGTTTCCCAGGTCTGTTTCACTTCAGGGGCATATTAATTTTTGACAGTGTTTCCAACAAAAAGAATTCAAGAACTATTTCTACAGTGGACCACATTCCATGAAAGCCAGTAGAGAGAGATTCACACAAAATTTGGATGCGACCCATCGGATCCTTTAATATCCTGTTTTCCTTTTGTATAACCTACAATTGTACTGGTGTCCAAGCATGTCCGTTAAAATGATAAATTAGTGTGAATACTAGAAATGGACTTCTCCCAAAACCTTGTATTTGAATACTCAAATACTGTGGGGGACATCAGATCTCAGCCTCCATTATGGAATTTGTTTTCCCACCAACACTACAATCAACTGAATTAAACTCCTCAAGGCCAAATGTTAGGCTTGGGTTCCATATCCAATTACTGTATATGCTATATAGAAGTATTGCTGCATAACTGCTATAGAATACAACTTACAGGCTCACCATATCAATAGTAAAATACTCGGCAGCTCTCATACCTTTGAGGGTGGAATTTAATTTCAAAATAATAAGAAGGAGGTATTTTGAGGCAGCAGCTTCAGAATATTTGTAGAATTTCTTAAGAGCCTAGGCAGTTTTGTAGGTAGAAGATATCACCCTGTCACTTTTCTCATGCTGTTGATAATCACCACCAGCTTGCCAAATTATCAATTAGCAGAAGCACTGACCTTACAAAATAGCTTTCCCCTTTGCCTGTATTTAGATTGATGGGCCAGGAGCTACATGGTTTTGTACCTCTAGAAGAGAATGTTTGATTAAGTACTCCGTCTAGGTTTTCAGATAAAGAAGAAACATCAGACTTTTATAGATGCCATTTGTATTCTTTGCCTCGTTAAGGATTTTTTTTTTTTTTAACAAGGCATTTATTTTTGCTCAGTAATTCTTTGGTACCACTAGCATCAACCAAAGATTATAGTGAAATACGACTACTAGTTTTTAGCAGAGCACTGTTACGACCTTTTGCAAAAGTACTTAGCCTCAATTACATGATTGTATGTTGCTAACATCTAAAAACTTGAAGTTTTTTTCTTAAGAGCTGATATATTTGGCAATTAATAAATTGTGGAAATGTTAAACCTATCCCATTTACTATAAAGTTATTCCTCTTGGGGGAAAAAACCAAACACCTGGGCCTTCTAGACAGTCAAGGTGCCACGTAAGCCTGCAGCTGCTATTGTGGCCAGAGCACATAATGACTCGCCTCGAAGCGGCTAGTGCTGCCCAAAGACTGCCAAGAGAGTACTGGCTTCCTCTGGGCCAGCATGGCAACCCAACCACAGGGGGACACACACAGGTATAAAGCCTTAAGGGATAGGAATTACGATCCAAAAACCCACCAGTTTTCTCCTGTTCACAATAAAAACAAGTCCCAATTATCAGTTATTAGTATCTCTCTACTTTGTGAGAGATCATCTGTTCTCACGCTGATTAGTGATCCATTGAGCATCCAGGCAAAAGATTGCTGTGCATGCTCTGGCTGACTCAGTGGCATATGTGATGTAGAGTCAAAGTGCCCACCCCCAGTAGGTTTGTCGCTAGACACTCAATCCCATTACATCTGGATCTGACAACGATGGCAACCACGTTCTCACCAGCCACCCACTAAGGATCTGCCAGTCTGTAAGGAATCCACATTGCCCATGTACAGACCTATTGTTTGTAAACACGTAACTTTGATGAGGAATAAACACAGACATTACTTCTAAAGGTGGCAAACACATACCATGAGGCCTCTAATGATGCCACAGCACAGAGCCACCCTGGGAAGAACCCCAAATTTACAAAAAATTCCCATCAACTTCAGTAGCCTCTTACAACTGGTAATCTAGAGTAGCATATTACTCAGACCATATATTACACTTGCTTGTGATTACATGTGATTGCATATTATACATATATGCATGATTTTGTATATTATACTTATATCATTCCACAAATAGACCTTAAAGTATCAGGGACTATCAAGTCCAATAAGTCTACTTGTTCCGGGAAAAGTAGGTGCTTTAACCTTACCTACACAAACTGCCCAACCCCAGACCATCACCAATGGACATCTCTACAAAGCACTGCGTTTTAGCACTATGAGATAAATGTGGTACCTGCTTTTTTGTGCCACATGCCTCAGCAGTATCACTCAAGCACTTGAAAGAATCAGTCCTCTCATTTGCTAAAGGAATTCATGAGCAACACGTTAAAAGTGAACATGGTTTCACCAGTATTACCCAACAAACCATTGTCAGGCTCTAGAGAATCTGGGTTTCTAAAGGGTTACAGCCACGTATCCTAGAGATTAGGCACCAGAGCCATCCATTCTCCTGTTGGCACACAAGAGTATCCCAGATCATGTAGTTATTACTGTTCTATAAAGGACAGACTATATTAGCCTTAGTGTGGGAATATTAAGCCAGCTCCAGAAAAAGGCTGACCTTTGCAGCATGATTATTTGAGCACAGTAAGTCACATTCATTGTGGTTTTTCTTTTTTGTTTCTCAGGCAAAAAAGGGATGAAGGCTGGTGGTAAAGGAAGAGCTACAGAGGCTTTGCGGGAAAGAAATACTATAAGCAAGGAAAGAACCATTTATTATGGGTGCACACTTCAGTGCTGTGGTTCACAGGTAATTGGAGTATGCCTCACCCATCGCCTTTAAGCGTAACAAGTTACCTGAAATGGGCTAGTAAGACAGTATAATGGTATTAAGTTCTGCAAGCAGTAAGCATCTGTAAAAACAAAGAGCCATTTTTGATGAAAACCATGCTAGCATTTCATTTCCTTTCCTCCCCTCTCTTGATTAATAAAAATTACAATGCAACAGGAAAGCTACTTATATACAACACTAATTATTACAGACCAGAAGAAGGTAATGGGTTAGGTGGTCAGCATTTTCTGAGCAGAATAGTTTGTTCCACAAGGCCCTTAAGAATATCCTGCAAGAGATGACGTGAAACTTAATGTTTTATGAATTAAGGTGCATGAAAATTCTAAATAGTTTAAGTCCAAATTTTTGAAAGGCTTGTAACCTTTTTCTTAAAAAAAATCTGCACCTCCAAGCACAAACAGGCTGGAAGCAGAATGAAAGGTCGGCACATCAATCATCTGCAAGCAGAAAGGATCTTTTCCCATGTGTCCAGTGCATTATGCCTTGAACTTTATTATTGAACAAAGTCTTGGCATGCTATTCATCAATGTTTGGAAAGTTCTGGGTTATCTCCCTGATAAAATGATTGCATTTTCATGGCACCAATAAATTAAAAAATATATATCTCAGAACAGGCGCTAAGAGTATTCCTAATTTTATACAGTCATCTGGATATGAAGTCATGACACCAAGTAATTTTTTTTACAAGTACTGTGAGAATAACCAGGAGGCTCTATTAACTTTACCACACAGTCTCATTACAACTTTTAAAGTTCTCAGCAGAATAAAATGATAGTCACCATGAGCTCTCCAGATCCATGGGATCTTGAGCAACAAGCATGGAAAGTATTGCAGCCTGCACAAGATGGAAAGTTAAGGGGATGGAATAAGGAAGGAAATGCCTTCTGGAACTTGGAAGTTATTTACAATTAATAATACATCTCCAGCACAGAAGACAGCACAGAAGACAGCATAACATGGCTTCTAATCGCAGAACAACAGTCAAAAAAACCCTACATTTCGTACAAGTTTCTCAAATACATACAAAACCATATATTCCTTACAGCCCAAATGCAAAATTACGTAGAGGCTTAATTGGCTCCAAACTAAACTTCAAGTCATGCAAAGCAAGGCTCAGTTTTGCTTGAAAACATACACAGATCTATGCTGTAAAACCCTGGACTACAAGACACAGTAAGGGCATTTCATAAAGGCAACAGCACAAGTTTAAAGCTAACTGCAGTGAGGTTTCTGTGCATATAGGGTGTTAGGGAACTTCTGGACCATTTAAGCATTCAGTTTAGGTTAAAGACAAGGCATAGCTTCAGGAAGCAGCTATATGAAAGTTTTGTAAACATCTGCAATGTCTCCAAAGAAGTAAACTTCTACAGCAAAACTGTAAACAGAGCAAGTTCACCCTTAGCTCTCCTCCCACAGCTGCAGTAAGCTTATTTAATGCTATGTTTGCCACCATACCAATGTAGAGGTTTGCACAGATGGAAATCCTAATTGCATGGCTATCACTTCCCCCATAAAACAGTAATTTGAATTCTCTAGATGCATTAAAGAATGCGTACTGCTGATCTCAGTCATGTTGCTATTTGGGTCAAAAGAAAAAAAAAAAGAAAAATCAACTAGCTGCATACAGATGTCAGAGTAAATCCTGGTGAAATACGGCAGGCCTTTTGCACATTTCTATGTCTTCCATCAGCTTTCTGCTTTCATTTGACAACACAGTGGAATTTTTGGGAAGCAGAGATCAGATATCTTAATCTAGTTGAGATTTCAGACCTTTGCAACTGGGACCATCTAATGCAATACATAAGGAGATTGGCATAAAAGCTGAAAGTACATCAGCATAAATCCTACTCCTCTCAAGTAAAAATTATGTCATCACCATCATGAAATAGAGATAAACTTCCTAAAATAAACTCTTCCACCTTGAGCTGCTGTTGGATTTTCTGTCTTTCTGAAGTGTCCATCTAGGCTGTAAATTCCTCAAAGCAGGAAACGTTTTATCTTCAGTACTAAGAAGAGACCGCCAAGCACACAGTCTGTGTGAAGTAATATACACACTGAGCACAGTCAAACAAAGCACGTGGATGTATGCATCTCCACCACATCCAACTAGATACACTTTTGAATAATGGCCTATTTTGAGCAGATACACGAACATTTTATCATTTTCTATGCAACTTCCAAGCAGCATTTCCAGCAGGACTTCCAAGCAATTGGCTTGTTCCCAGAACTCCTAGAAAACCCTTTCCTTCCTGTAGCATGCCAGAAAGCACTTTGGCATGAGCATGGATTCCCCACAAACTAAGCAGACAGAAATGGAGTACAAGAAAGAAGTTCTAAGAGTGAGGCTCACAAGACTGTACAACATTCTTCTAAAGGCTCCAGAGAAGCCCTTCTGCACAATGAATACTTGCAGCTCAGATGAAATGGGTGAAGCTCTGAATAAATTATTTGATTAGCTGAATTAGAGTCAGATGGGTTTTGGGGAATTTTCAATTTGTCATGGGAATCCACCATGGACACATAGTAGTGCCAACAAAGACTGAAACTGTATCTTTTGACATATCCTAATAGGTCAACACATTGGTTCCCTTTATCACCTCTCAGAACAGAGGTCTTGGGGAAAGCCTTCTGCAGGGCCTCCGTGGTTCACCTGGGACTAGGACAGCAAGCCAGGGAAAAAGCTGTATCAGTGAGGAGAAAGTGATACAGGTCTCTCCCAGATCACAGCAAGGCTGGGAAAGATTTTTCCAGATCACCCCACCACACAAGATGCCCCATTTCTGTCCTCATTAACTTGGCAAAAGTAATATGCAGTCTTGTGAGAAACCTCGGACTTACTTCAAGTGGGTTTGGGGGTAAGCCTAAGGCTTTTGAGGCACATCAGGCTTATGGCATACACTCAGAAGCTGTTTTGAACAGAGTCAATAGCTTTCAGTGCTTCCAGAGCAGCTGAGTCATTGCACAGAAGCTGAGCAGTTAGCCTGGTTTTGTGCCATGGAAGTGTCCACAACTTCCAGATATACAGCAGGCTGAGGGCAGCACTGATCAGCAACTCTGGCCAAATATAGAAAACTCTCAGATTACATCGAGGTTTCTGAGGAGGCAGAGAATGAAAGAGGAGAAGAGGAGACATGTCTAGGAAAACTCAGACATACAGCAGCTGTAACTGGGACTCACGTGACTTTTCTCCCTAAAAGTTATAGTTCTGGTGGGTCAGAGCTTTCCTACAAATCCAAGCGTATACATTTGGCTGCCTTTTACAATTTGCATTCATTATCACTGTCAGAGCAAACCACAAGGCTGCAAATAAAAACCTGCCTATCAGGTCATCAGTGATAATAAGGCCAAACAAGATTTCTGATTTATGTTCCTCTGGTCTCATGCACCTTGAGCCCAGCCACAGACACTTAATTTGTGCTGATGGCACCTGGACTCCCAGCCTGTTTTGTATATCCAGGCTGTGTTGGTTTGCAAGCTCAAATGAGATCTTATGCATTAAGTCCACCACAGTGCACATGCTGCATACAGAACTGCGCAGGATGTTATGCAGCAGTGATTACATCTAAGTTCCCTTGCTACTGCCTAATATGAAATCTGAGTTTGTTTTCTCATCTCTTATAATAAATCACTCTTGAAGTGACTGCCAAATGAATGAAAGGGAACACTAAAAAACATACAGGAACCCTCACCAAGTAAGCTAAATGAGCCTTCATTGCAATTAGACTAAAGCAAGGACACACCCAGAACAGCTAGCAATTCCCCCGAGCAGGGTTTTTGTTTCCATGCAAAACTTTTTCTTCAAAGGATTTCATTAGATAGGGCATCCCCAATTAATTTAGCTCCCCCTCCAAAAAGTAAAATTCCCAGGTTCTTGAAGCACTCTGCCAATTCACAACACTTTCAATTATTTCAACAATTCTTCATGTCCCTTCCACTAAATGCAGTCTTTCACTCTTTCTTTCCTTGGTCATTTTTTCCTGCTGCATGGGCCTCAGCTCCTGTATTTTCCAGAAAGGAACCACTGGAAGCAGCTTTTGTGCTAGCCTGGCATGAAAGTGCAGCTCTCCTTTTAAGCCTTGTCTTTGGCCTAAACATACAGTTGTAATACTATTTGAATGGCATCATTTGATGAACACCACTGCAGTGCTCATAGCTTTTAAAATCTGCATCAGAAGGGTTCTTCATCCCTCCCTAGCCCAACAAAAAAAAACCAAAAACCACATCTGTCAAAAATGTAAAATCATATTTATTTTCATACATAGACACAAATCTCCTAACAGTTAAAGTAAAATTACTTCAAGCTCAAAGTTGAAAACAGATGACAAGTACAACACAGAGCATCTGATAATGTTTTGGTAGCACAGCTAAAGCCACTTATAAACACTGGTTTGGGATCCTTCTCTCACCCACCCCTGCATATTAAAAATTCTCTGAGCTAAAACTCCTGAAGTTTTCATCAGTCCTTTTTCCTGCCATTGCCTGGTCACATTGAGGGCTTGTTTTCTTTCAGGACAGACATTCCCTGCTGTGCTTTTCCTGGTTTCAGACTATTTTTAATATTTACTCTAAGTTGCTATAGCAACAGGGAATCACAGATGGTAAGAGTTAAAATTATGCCACAGGAGACATTTATCATCATAGCTTTGTATAATGTGAGCTCTTGTTCTCTGAGATTTTCCCCGTGCTGGACACTCCCCTGTTTATTTTATGATGGCTACACTAATGAATGTATACACCTAATGAATAGTATAAGCCTCTCAAATTTAATCAGCACATGTTTGATGGGGTATGGTAATTGCATTAATGAGAAAGTAGCAATGTTTATTTCTTTCCATTTCTCACTGCTACCGAAAGCCAGATTTCTGATACCAGATTTCATGGTTACCTCAGTCCACAAATAAATCACATTGAATTCAGTGATGCCAAGTTTAAAAAAGAAAATAAGGTATTTGGTATCATCAAGGTCACTGGAATCCAGACTGGGTTACACAAGATACACGAGGACTTTATGCAACTATGGCTCCTCAGGGGGATCACATACATCTCCAGTAATCTAGTCACTCTAGGAAAGATCCAATAAAATATAAGTACAGCCACGATTATCTTAGGAAGTGTGGTATGCACCTGTGAGACCTGAGCCTGAAAGTTGGAAAATACTGGACCTGGGGTTACTCAACACCTCTGAGCATCAGGACAACTTTCAATACTGACTTTGGAAAATATTGGCAACTGTTATTCCGCTTTTCACGAAGTTTGGGCCAGCTAAATCGGTTTTAATTGTCACCCAAGGTGGGAATGTTTGATTAGCAATAACAGTAATATCTTCTCCCCATAAGATATCAAAAGCTTGTTATAATGGCAAGTATTCAGAAATCATCAGTTTTCAGAGACAAGGTTCCCTTCCAAAAAGGTGAAGTGATTACTTGGACCAAATCACGAGCAAGACCACAAGAGTTCAGCCATGCCAGCCCCCCTGGGAATCCCCATCATCACATCCCCCTGAGGGAGACCAGGACAATATACAGAGAAGTTCCTTGGCTCTCCCCAGCTTGGTCAGTCACTATACATACATACAAAACACAGGTCAAATTCTGCCTTCAGGACTTGGCAGCTTGCTGCAATACAGCAGCTGCAGGATAAAAAGGGAACTTTTGGTTCATACTGTCTCAAGTATCAGGTAGCTTCAACTATGCTTGGTCACAGAACATCAAGCACATTCCACTGGGTCAGCAACCTTAAAGATGTCTTAACAGATACCAATGCTCATAGTCTGACTAGGCAACTCTAACAAAAAACACCCATCCACATAAAGCAGACTTGGGCTGTGCTTTTCTAAGCAAATGACTTTCATCACCCAGTCACCAACACCATGACTTCTGTTCAGAGCTCATTGATGTCCGACAGACACCACCACCTCCACAAACTGAACTAACCCTACAAAACACATAACTGATCACGCAGTGGCCGTTTGGATGGCAAATGTACCATTGAAGTATGGTGTTTCACAAACACATGCCAATTTAAATATATCTACATATGGTTACAGTCCAGCAGCAAACCTGCAACAAGGCAAGTTCAACCAAAATAGATCTTTCTATTAATATCTTCATAATAAAATGGTAACCTCTAGTGCCAAACAGAATGTTCAGATAGGACGGCAGAGAAATATTGAAAGGGTCAGCATGAAAAAGGGATCAGATTAAACTTGTGTAGCAACAGCTTTGAACAACGTGTATTGAAATATAAAAACTTATTTTAAAAAATAAACATTTTATTAAATGTGAACATTTTCTCTGTAATAATATACTAGTTTGGACTCCACAAGTAGCAAAAAATTTGAGACTAGAAATCTAAGTAGAGCTCTGCTCACTCTAAAATGTACAAGTTGCTATAGAGTTAACGGCTTACAGTTCTAAAACTAGAATGATATCTAAAATTAAGATCAAATGCAGAGTAAATTCAATATAATTATGCTAAAATCCATAATACAGGGATTAGTCATTGCAGAGCTGGAAACAAATGATCTGGAATGGCAGGAATTGTTATTCAAAGGCAATAGATGGAGAACCTAAAAGAAGCCTCATATACCTACAAAATGGCAGCAGGTCACACATACGCCGGCTTCCAGAACAGACAACTTTGGGCAATACCCACACTGCCTGCTGGGACCAACCACGGACAAGGGGAATGAAAAAAAAAGCCATGTGGTAGACTCTCTTTGGGGATCATAAAGTGATTTTAAGAAAAAGACACGCTGCAGAATCTTTACTGCTGCAGATCCACAAAACAAACAAAAAGTCACATAACATGGTTTCCAGGTTAAATTTGTTTGGCGTATAAGCTCAGTAGAGCATTTTATTTCTACAGTTAGAGCCACTGGTAAACACAGCTGCCATTTAAAAGATTTGAAGTGTTTTCACAGAGGCACTTCTCAAAGCAGAACCTCTGCTTGAGCAGGTGGCACACATGGAGAAATTGCTCCCATACCTGATTTAGTGGCAATTCTGCTGTACAACGTTGCAGGGATTTCACAGATTACCACAGGAGACTTGAGTATGATCTCAAATGCTTTCAGAAGATCTCCCCCAAGATTAATTCAATCCTTTGCAAAGGGTCTCACTTTTCTGTGGCTCTTCACCTCGTAGGCTAACTTGCACACACGCTAAGCCCATGCAACACTCCACCAAATCAAAACAGTTAACTTGGGTACTTGCCCTCGCACTCAACAAGACACTTGGTAACATTAGTTCAGATGCCTATGTTCTTGTCCAGACTACTGTGAGCAGTTTTCTGCCTTTCAGTCCTCCAACAAAAACCCAAGCATCTGACTGCAAGGAAAACACATACACAAAAATACTGGGCAGAAGCCGTCTCCATCATTTTTTGGAAAAGTTACCTGTTGGTCCATGTCTCAGTCTGGCTATTTAGGCATGAAAGTAGCATGAGGTAATCCCTGTACTAAGTGGTTTAATTGGGGGTTTAAAAAAAGCTTTTCATTCTGACTAAAATCAGGAATGTGAGATACTGGACTTATTTTAAAACACACAGTGATATAAACCATACATGATCGCCCTCTGTGATTTATATTTACAGAAAAGTTTCATTCATGCATCTTTCCTAACCCTCATTGTGCACATACTTGTCACTGAGGAGCTCAAACTGCACAGAGCAAGTGCTCCTACTGGGCAGACATTTTTTTAAAAAAAATTTCAAGCAAATTTTAGAGTTTCTTGCCATACACCTAAGACTAGGAGAAGGCATTGATTATGGTGTTTACCAGCCCTGTACAGATGAAGAAATACATGGCAATTTTGGCATTCCATATACTAATAGGCAACTTAAAGGATTTTTTTTTTCTTTGGGCTAGTTGCCATGCATTTCTTAATTAAGAAATGCCAGGCCCACGCCATTCCTGCCATATAAGGGGACTGGGAGATTACTGTTCTTAGGATCTGTTTTCCCTTAAAATGAGTCAGCTGTACAGGAGTGTCGTGGTTTAACCCCAGCCAGCAACTAAGCACCACGCAGCCGCTCACTCACTCCCCAACATCCAGTGGGATGGGGGAGAAAATCGGGGAAAAAAAGAAGTAAAACTCCTGGGTTGAGATAAGAACGGTTTAATAGAACAGAGAAGAAGAAACTGATAATGATAACACTAATAAAGTGACAACAGTAGTAATAAAAGGATTGGAATGTACAAATGATGCGCAGGGCAATTGCTCACCACCCGCTGACCAACACCCAGCCAGTCCCCAGGCACCGATTCCCTGCCCCCACTTCCCAGTTCCTAAACTAGATAGGACGTCCCATGGTATGGAATACACCGTTGGCCAGTTTGGGTCAGGTGCCCTGGTTGTGTCCTGTGCCAACTTCTTGTGCCCTGGCTGGGCATGAGAAGCTGAAAAATCCTTGACTATAGTCTAAACACTACTGAGCAACAACTGAAAACATCAGTGTTATCAACATTCTTCGCATACTGAACTCAAAACATAGCACTGTACCAGCTACTAGGAAGAGTTAACTCTATCCCAGCTGAAACCCCTCTTTTTTTTTTTTTTAAACACACAGTTTACTTCAAGCCCACAAGGCTGACATTGCCTAGTCAGATGAGGGCCCAAGCACAGAAGGCAGCATTGGAAGAAGATACAAGCATGCTGCCCTCTGCCAATATGCACTGGGAACTGGTAGCATGGCACAGCTAATTGCATTGTAGATTTAGATAAGAAGTGTTGGGGGGAGTTGAGGAACAGTTTCACCTCTCAGCAGGAAGGTGGCAAAGCTCACACTCCTGAAGCAGGCTAGGACCTAGATAATTAATTCTAATGACCCATCAGGAACACAATCAGGCTCCTGACAGCCTTGGCAGAGAAATACTGAAAAACTTGTGCTGTCTTTATCCCAAACTTGTAGAGACTACCCTAAACCCCACACCCCACACCCATCCAGACCTATGATTTTAACTCTGCAAACAAAGTTCCCCTCTTAGGACAACTTTGTCAAAACAGCATCCTAGGAAGCTCCTGCTCATACGTTTCCAAATCAGCTGCAGACTGTTTGCACTAGGAAGGAACATACTGAGGCAACATAGACACCACCAACCACCAGGCCTGCAAACCCATCTTGTGAGCCAATGGTCAAGTTAAGTTCCCTCCATCTCAGGCATCCACACAGGTTCTGTGAGCCAGATAAGGCCTTCAGCCTCAGTGACTTCCATGGAGCCCACAGTGGTAGCCATCACCATTAGTGAGTTTTATTTGGTCATCAAGAGAGCCCTCTAATAGAAGTAGAACATAATTTTCTAGACATATACATTGTTCCCTTGCTAAATCCAAACTAAATCTCTTTAACAGAACAGACTTGTTCAGGATGAGTGATAAGTCATTTAAACAGATTTTTTCTTTCAGCTTGCTGAGGGACAAGGGGAACATCCCACCACCACACCCAGCTTTCAATAGCAACAGGCAAACAGCGCTTCACTGACACATTTTCACTTTAATTTAGCACATGCACTGAGTAAAAGACACTACTAGTGGTGATACTGCCAAAGGCCCTCATCCAGCATACATCGAAGCCAAAAGGAAGACTCCCACAACATACAGCAGATTATGAATAAAGGCCATCACGGTTGGACACATGTGATACATCCTCTCAAGTCTTTACTTGTTGAAATATAGGAGCTTGGGAGGAGGTTGCACAGACCATATAATCTTTTTTTTTATTTGCACTTTCAAAACAGAATAGCTCAGGAACTGCTCTGCAAATACAATAAAAGTAATGGGGCCAAAGAAATTGGTACTACATATGTTTTCTAAGTTATAATAGAGCATGCTGTTTTCCTAAGCAATGAAAGCAAGTACATCCTCCAAGGAAAGGCAGACTCACTGAAGAGGCCCCTTTTTAAGCACTCAGTGACATTTTTATGTCCAAAGGGTTCAGGAAACCCAAGTTTTAGAAGTTTATCACTATTAAAGTAGAACAAGTTCTTCCAACTTTTGCTTCGCAGTACTTTTCCCCCCAAACTCTTGCCACATGCAACTGGGCTCTGTTTGTGCCCAGTGCAGCTGGCAACACATTTGCTCTCACTGATACTGTGGAAAGGCAAGGGAGAAATTAAAACAAAGCCACACTGGCACATACTTCAAGTACAGATGACAGTACTTTGGTAGCTGAGAAAGCAATTACTAGGTTGAGATATACTTAAAAGTCATCATAGATAGAAGCACCACAAAAAAAAAAAAAAAAAAAAAAAAAAAAAAAAAAAAAAAATCACATTTTAGGAAAACAAGCTACCTATTAAAAGCTAACCATTGATTACAATTAGCTTAAAGTACCTTCCTTGTTAGGATGTTTCAGCAAATAAGAATGCTATAACTAACTCGTTTCTAAAGTTCAGAGGTCCTTGTAGTCATGCACATAACTAATTTGTATCTACTAAGGAAAAATAATTGTTAACAACTAGAGCAATGGTTTAGCTCAAAGTGTTATCACAAGCTGTCGAGTGTAGATGACCTCACTGAATTAGACTACCCCGCCTTTAAGGTATTACAACAGTATTTGCTGCACAGCACACTTCATCTCTTGCTCAAGAACATGCTTCACTAGTAACATACTCAATTTGTGCTCTTAACATTCCTCTTACTGCTCCACATTCAGGAAAGGGTGCGACAAACATAACATTAATACATCAGAATTGCCCACAATTACAAGAATTTGAAATATGAATGTATTTTCTTTCATTTAGCAATACCTGCCCAAGAGAAGCCACTAAATTAGTCTCAAAGTTATGCAAATGAATCTCCAGTTTTCAAAGTAGAAGAGGCAAGCGGTCTCCATATCCACAACTGGGGCTATGAAGAAGGAAAGGGAAGAACCTAGTGACCTACAGGTTTTTTTAATGCAAGCAGTTGTCTACATTGGGGTGAATCATCTTGCTGGAATGCTAAATTGTTAGGTCAGCTCCATATAGTGGCATAATCATGGTGAAATAGAATCGCTTGCATCAAGAAGGGGATTGAGAAAACTGCTTTGCAAATCCATTAAAAAAACCAGTAAAGGCAACTACATGGCTCAGAAAGGGCATAGAGTTAAATTTGCATATTTCACAATTTTCAAGTTTCCTGTCTTTTGAAGGCTTGATTGTATATCAAATGTAACTGCAACTTTGCCAATGTCAACCTCTGTCTGGGACTAGAGAAGCTTCAGCCATCCCAGAAGTTCACACACCCCAGAAAGCATGATACCTTCTATTCCTGAAGGCAGCAGCAATAAACAAGAAGCTGTATCCAAGGATGGGAAAGGAAGATTGACTTGCAGCAGCCACTGCTTAGTCTTAAGTAGTTAATCCACAACCGTCAGCTACAATTTTCTCTTGATCCATCTGATGCTGTCCATTCACAGAGATGTTAGCAGACTAGACAGACCACTAGCCTGATCCATAATGACAACTCTTATACTCCAGTGGAAACAAAACAAATCATTGCTTAAGCAAGAGCACTACTGAAGGCCAGCTATTTATAGGTTGTAGCCCACATCCTTAAACTTCACTTCCCAGCATCACGAAAAATATTTGCAGCTTCTTCAGCCCCAGCTCCATAATAATGTCAGCCCTCACTTCTTTCTTCACTTGCAAATTCACTTCCCTTTGCCCAGGGAACAAACATGTCAGCACCTTCATCTCCCAATGTGGTCCCCAGCCACCAGCCAGCCAAGGGACACCATCTAATGGAGCACCATGGGCTGAGGAACCACCTCAGTCCTAGGCTGACCAGACAGCTGGTGGGACAAACCAAATACACATCAAATTCATGCTGCATCTCTTGCCTTCATTTGTCTTGTATACAGATGCTGGAAGGTTTTTTGGTTGTATTTCTTTTTTTCTTTTTTTTTTTTTATAAACAAGGGATATTGAACTTGCCACCTTTGGCCAGCTTCAGTCAAATTTAAGCAACAGGCTTGTGGGAAGCTGGAGAGAGGAACTGCTATCAGCTGATCACTTTCTAATGCACTGAGGAGGATTAAGTTTAAAAAAAAAAAAAATCATACCTTCTTCAAAAAGAAAGCTTACACACCAGCTTTGGATCTGCTACAGACTCAAACTCCTACCACAGAATTAACATTCAGATCTGCTAACCTTAGTGAGACATTTTTCATCACAATCCCATTCAGCAGCCAGTAACTCTGGTGAGAGCCTGGGGGCTGAGGGAGCATGGAGGGGGAGGCCCAACCCTCCTGGGTAGCCCCCAGATCTGCAAGGGGAGGCCACAGTCCTGGTCCACCCCTCCAATATCCCAGGAAGGAGGTTTAGCTGCCCAGTCCTGGAAAGGCAGTGACCGAGACCACCATGGGTAGCAAACAGCAGCTGAGGGACTGCTGGTGCATGGAGAGAACACAGGGCTCTCTGGTTTCACAGGCGACTCACACCTGGCTGCGGTTCACACTGCATCCCACTTCAGTGGCAGGTCCTCGATAGGTATAATTCACATGTTCACTTTTTATTTCATAAAATAGCCTGGCTAAGGGCAGGTAGTTGAAGGCTGTGAATGAACTTTTATTTTAGATCCGGCTCCATCCATGCAGGATGGCTCTCTCCACCTTCACTAACACTACTCCCTAGCCCACCCGCTGTTCAAAAAATCCACGTTATTGAAGGACAGCTGTTTCCACTGTTTAAACTAGCCTGGACTGAAACAGGTCACACATGTACCCTAGCCAACAGGTATAGAAGCGGTAATCTCCACCCAGCCATCACCACCGGATCTAGAAGAGAATGCCTGTGTCCCAGGTTTCCGCACTGTTTGGCAGTGTTTCAACACAATAGCCCAAACATTTGGTTAGCCCCATTGTTTTTTACTTCTAGACTTTCAAACTAGGTCACAACTTACTCACAATATGGTCATTCATTATTTAAAACAGATTATTCCCTCTGCTATCTAAGGATTTAAAGCCAGCTCATACAGATTATGTCTTCCTCCAGGCAATATGAACATTCATCTTACCTGAAGGATGTAATAAGAAGGAATGAGCTTTTGTGTTGTAATTATTACATATGCCTAGTTTTAAGATTAAAAGTTCTTATTCCCTGTCCACATGGACACCATGTGTGTAAGGAAATGCTTTAATTAAATTCATTGAACTACAATGTGAGCCATAATTTAAATAATAGAAAAATGAGGTATTGAATTTCCAAGGATATTTTGTAATTGGAATGAGAGCAGCTGCCAAAAGAAGAAAAAGCTTGAGGGCAAACAGAGTCTATGGGTTTGGGCAACAGCAGGTAAGCAGAACACTGGATCCAAGATTGATTACATGGGTTTGTCTAGTTTGAAAAGAGAGAGAGACTGAAGAATTAACAAAGTACTCCGCAATAAAACACACGTGTAAAAAAATACCAGACTCTGAACACACTCTATTGATAAACTGAAAACAGCAGAGTCCTCTCCTGTGAGGACACATTCTCCTGTGGTTAGAGCAGGAGAAACAGAAACACTCTGTTTTCTAAGTGTGGTTTCACAGGAGTTAGAATTGGTTCAGGTAGAACTATTTATTATCGGATTAGACCTTGCTTAATTTTAGCTAATTCTTGGGAGAAGATCCAGTTCTATCTGTGTGTGCTTGGAGTAAGTCATGCTATAAAATGCCAGCAGTTTAGGGAAGCCTTCACCAGCTTCTATAGTACTTCTACAACTGATTGGAAGATGTTCCCAGTGTAAATAAGCCTTGAAAGTCAGGATTCCCACAATTTGCTTCTGCCCTTAAAAACATCTTACTGCATGATCTGGGCAAGCACCCCAGCCACCTGAGGCTGCTAGGTTCTCACTTTAGATGAAATCAGCACCTCCTGTCCTCAGAGGATACTGAGCAGTGGGGATTTGTCAATGCTTTCAGGTATCATGGGACAGGAGCAATAAGAGTGCAAAACTGAGGAGGGCAGAAAGCACCATGGCACAAAGACTGCTAGGACCAAGCAATGGTCCTTGGTTCAGTGTTGAATGGGAAACATTCACCAGACCACCAGATGTACACTTTGCTAAACAGAGACCTTAAGTATTCTTTATTGTCCAAGCCCACAGCTTAAAGTTAAGACAATTCTATGCAGAGGTATCAGACCTAACCCTATCTCCCAGTTCTGCAGCAACCACTGCTTACTCCGTAAGAACTTAAATGCATGCATGAAATTAAAAAAAAAATCAGAATGAAAGTCTCAAACTCAATTCCCACAGGCTACTCTAACATTAGCTATAAATATTTTAACACGTCCATTGTTCTAGCTTGAAGTCAGAAGGCCTAATAACATTTTATTTCAAGTTTTTCAATAATTGGCAATATTTTGAGAGCACCTGGAGACAAAAATCTCATGTGAGAATTACAGGCTTCCTTGCAAACTGTGGCCTTACTATTGCAGGGAGAAAAGAAAAAAGAAAATATAACCTAAGCATAGCCCTAAAGGTTCACAAGTGAACAGGAAAAAAAAAATGGATAACTTGATATTTTTCTAAGTCTCATTAACTTAAGCCATGTATAGAATTTGGGAGGAGCCTGACTCATAATACTGGAACGTTCAGCCTTGTCAATAGTGGGTAAGCTCACTGTCACACCTACCCTTTCTACATTTCAGCCTGGACAGCAGAAAGGAGCTCAGATCTAGATTTGGATTTTGAACCCAGAAATCCAGTGATGATCAAATTTATTCAGGTCTACCATGCAGTTATAAACCATCTTCAGCGAACAATGAAATCTCCTTTACAGGTAAGAAATCTACTGCAAAATCAGCTATAAATAGCATAAAGATCCAATTGTTTTCATTTAAAATTAAACATGATTGTTTCAAGCCCAAACAGTTGCCAAAATAAACCAGAATGTCCACAGTTACATCATAACAAAAAAGGCAACCTAAGTATCCCTTTCCTGAGGTAATGATGTCATCTAATCAATTTAATTTCACATTATTAGTTGTGCAGCAATAGGAGAGGCAGGGTATTGGGGCATTAAATATTACATGTCCTTACACAGCTTTGAAGATTCAGCCCTGGATCAGATGTCTGAAGACCTCCCTTAGAACTAAGGGGTAGAACAGAATCACATTAAGGCACATATTCCTTATCTAGGCATGCAGATCTGTAAACCCTCATTTTAAACAAATGCATTTCTTGTGAAACATATTTCAGACCTTGTCCCTTTTGTTTTCCAGTGAGGCACAGTGAGCTGCAGCTGCTGCCAGACCTCTGTTAATGCAAATGGGAAGCAATTCCATTTCCCATTAAGCCAATGCCACAAAAAGGACCCTTTTAATTAGCTTCAGGTTCTTTTCCAGAGGGTTTGCTAGTGGTCATAAGAGCAGTAAAGCCACAGAAGAAAAAGCAGGACGACAGCTCCATTCTTGAACCCATAACTTCACATGAACTAGCTCAGCCTTCCCACATTGCCCTTTTTGAAAAGGTCTGAACAAGGCCACAAAGATAAACTTGCATTGACTGCACAGCCAGGGTGACCTGTGCAACTCCTCTGCAATAGTCCTCATCTCTAATGAGTCCAGGACCACTCTCACACAAAAGGCAGTAGAGTACACCTGGACAGTAACAGTCCAGGTATCACAAATGCTTTGTACCATCTTCAGCTCCATCTGCCTTTTGGGGCAGGCAAGGTGCTTGTTCCTTACAAGCATCTTTCTTTGTCACAGTCCTACATCCAATATTTTTTCAGGCACTTAAAACTGTCTCACTGAACTCTGAAGGCTGATTAAAGCCCTTCCAACACAAGTCTCCTTGAAGGGATTTAAGAACTTAAACCCAAACTTTTCCTTTTTTCCCCCCATCTAACACTCTTGCAACCATATCAAGATTTATGATCATTTCTGCAAGTTAACTGCCTTACCTCCAGCAATCATTCTTCCTTCCACCATTCCAGTCTGGAAACCCTTTCTAACCTCAGAACACAGTCTCATCACTGGACCCAAAATTATTTTTTCCTATTAATAACAATTCTGGGTTTCATTAAGATGCTGCAATAAAAACCAGCCTGCAGCTCCACAGTATGTGTAGATGCCTGGGAGCAGCATTAAGCTGTATGGAGTTGTCAGAAGAAAGGAGATTGCAGCCATGGGACAGTAGAAGCTGCTGGTAAGAGAAAAAGCAAGTAAAACTCCTCTTTAGTTAGGTCATCTGTCTTAAGAGACTTATCAAAGGCAGAAAAGAGATGACCAGGTCTCAAAGGCCTGCTTTGCCTGTAAATAAATCGGAAGTAGGAAAACCAAGCTACAGTCCTGCCTGCAGCTGCTGTACTGGATCCCTAGGCTCAGAAGAACATATCTCCTTTGGGAGCTGAGCAGCAGGCAAGCATCAGCTCTATCTGGCACATCCAGCACATTTCAAAGACATACCTCCTTCTCTGGTACTTCTTCCAGGACTTTGTGGTCTCCCCTGTGCCAAGACTCATATTACTACTTAAGGAGACCTGGACACATGCAAGGTTGAGCAAGCCTTGCTGACTCTGCACATCCCAAGTAATATTTACCTCTTCAAGGATCACTCAAAGTAGCACAGGCTTTGCAAGGATACCTCTTATTGACAGTGTTTTGAAGCTGATTTTTCCGCTATGTCAAAACATTGTTTATAAAGGCAATTGAAATGCCAGATGTGATTCCCACCCCACCCCCTGCCCCCCACCCCCAACTCTGTGGGCATTTAGTCAGATAAACTCTTCAAAATTGCAGTCTTCACTCAGCAAGCAAAGGCTCAGACAAAGAATTCTGGACAGAGCATCTGACAAATACCAGCAGTCCCAGACAACATGAAATATCCACTAGTATCTTTAGTAGTCAACAATTTACTCAGTTCATCATTCACTGGTGCACATATCCAGCAATGCCCGTCCAACCTTCCTCTCCACTGGACCTCCAAGTGAGGTGGCTGACGGAAACCAGTGAACCTCCACAATTCAGAGCTCTTTGCAGCCTCTGGCAGAAACATTGCTTGCTCTGGTTTTGTACATCCATCACTAAACCCATATGCTTCCAGCGTTACTGATTCTGACCAGATCTCTCATCTCTCTCACCCTTCTTGATGGAGACTCCAAGGTTGGTCTTTTGCAGCCAACCACCCCGCAGACACAAAGCACCTCCAAACACAAAGGTATCCCTGAGCCTCTTCCTGCCAGAGTGTACCACTTCTTTGCAAAACCTTTAGTACCAAAAGAGACCAAGAGTGTTCAAGGCCCTTGAACAGAGTCTACTTCCCGAGGGAAACATTTCCACAGGAAGCTGCAAAGTTCTTTGTCTGGGCTATTTCTATGCTCCACTCCCAAACCATTCCAGGCTTTATTAGCAGCTTTTTTATCAGGAACATCATACCAATTTTAGCAGGAATGTCATCTCCACTCTACTCAACGGAGTTTCTTTTGATTTGTGAAAACTTCTTTTGGGCAGACACTGGGGAATTACCCCTGACCATAAGGCAGCCTTCTTCATGAGAAATCCTGATGTTGCTGGGCACATGCTTAGCATCAAACCTTCAAAGGCTACCTCATGCTTGGCAAGCCCAGTCCCCAGCATGTACACACAGCATCACACACATGCAGGGGCCTCAGCACCTCAAGGATGGGTGGAGATGACAGTATAAGCATATTCCCAGCCCATGTCCCTTGTGATAACCTTGGGCACATTAACCTCTCTCAGATTGAATTTTCTTCACACTTCATCCTGGTTTGAGCCAAGGCAGGCTTTGCTTTTCCCTTTCCTTCTCTTGCCAGGTCCCTTGACCTGCTTCTTCACGCTATTTCTTTCTCTATATTTGATAAATCTGTATTGACCTAGCCTCAGTAAGGTCACACCCCTTACTCCCCAAATCTAAAAAGAAAGATTTCTGCAAGTTTCATATTAATTCACCCCAACCCTTTTCTCACTAAAAGCATAAACACCCTTTCATCGTAGTTACCCATGGAAACAGGCTGCCTGGCTTCTGCCTATCCATTACTTCTTTCATCCCTTCCCTCAGGGAAAAATAGCCAATTTTAAATCAGTTTGAAAGAATTTCTCAAAAGCTATGAAATTCTTTCAGGTTTTGTGAAAAGAAAAAGAAATTAAAAAGTCAGAAGGACAGGGATGCAAATTGGCACCCATACTGTAAGCAAGGCTACAGCTGTAGTTCAGAGGTTATCTGTGCTGTTTGACCTTTCAGGTGGCTAAGCAGCACACCTGCAACTTGAAACCAGCCATATCACATTATTTTCTTTCCTTCAGCCAGTAACCAGGGGATGCACAAAGACAGCTGTGCAGATAGGAGAAGGAAATGGGAAATACCTTCAAAACACCATAATCGTAAAACCAAAGGGGGGGGGGGGAATAAAATGAGGCTTTACTAATTCTATCACTACTAGATTAATTTCAAGTTCATATTTTTAACTTTGTTAGTAGCTATACATTCTCTTCTTACCTTAGCAAAGCACAGAGGAGCCAAGCCAAGCACTTTAGCACAAAATTTTCCAAGTGCAAACAAGCCAGGAGCCGAAGGCAACACAGCAGAGGCAGCATCCAGGTCAGGCAGTCCCGCAGGGTGCTGGGAGCGGAGTCCATCAACATCTCCAGGCACGGCAAGCAGCAAACCAAGGCCAGGGTCCATGCAGGAGCATGTTCCCCTCAGGAGCAGCAGGAGACAGAGTCAGACAGAGGACTGGAGACATACAGGGCACCCTGGAGGGCCATGTCCAGGAGAGAGCTACCAGCAGCACAGGTCTGACATCCATTCAGGAGGCAGAGCCAAACACAAGGCTGCAGACAAGCACACCTACAACATAACCTAAAGAGGGACTGACGCTGAGCTTAAATGGAGCTCCTGGGCACATGTGTATGGATGGAGGCCTCAGGTGAAGCTGGTCAGGGACATTACAGCCTATTAGGGCCCTCACAATGAGTACCTGTTATTACCTTTTCTGGAACTTAATCAGTGTAATATGGTGAAAAAAAAGGTAAGCATTCAATATAATGTCACTCAATTGGAAGCAAATTCACTTATTCTAAATAATGAAGGCATAGCTTTAGGATTTTCACTTTAAAGAAGAAAAAGGTGCTCACCTCCACATTTTAGCCATGTTATACTTTCTCAGATCCTCACAATGAGTATGAGGTACTGTGCTTTTATGGCACTGATATACACATTCATTGTCAAAGCAAGCACACCAGAATATTTCCCAAACACTGAAAATTAAGTCATACACCAATCCTATCACAGCCAGTTTTTATAGTAAGCCATCAAGGATTTCAAAGTGAGACCACATATATAGTCTGGCCATTCAGTGCAAGTTCTGGAGGAAGACTTTAACGTGGATCACCCCAAAACTGAGCCCATCCTGTCTCGTGTCTTCATACTGCCTCCCCAGGACTAGATTCTGGGTTTCACGAATGGTCGGAGAGAAAGAGAGACACAAGTCTCTTAGGGGAAGGATCCTGCTAAGAAACTGCCACGGTCAGTGGAAGTCCTCCAGAATGACTGTGACCCACCAAGGTGATACTCCACATCCAGAGCCCCCCCAGCTCTGCACCTGAGGCTCAGACTCCTACCTGTGATTTCACGCCTGAAGTCACCAAGACTTGCATGGAAGTTGACAAGTAGCAGATAACATGCCTTCACATCACACTGCACTGCCATCATTAACCAGCTCTCTTTTTGCATAGCCACATAAGCATGCGGAGAAAGAGCAGAAGACTAGGGGATGGCAGACATGCTTGCAGGGAA
Organism: Astur gentilis; assembly: GCF_929443795.1. Taxonomy (NCBI): domain Eukaryota; kingdom Metazoa; phylum Chordata; class Aves; order Accipitriformes; family Accipitridae; genus Astur; species Astur gentilis. The sequence goes on from NC_064897.1 coordinate 15,183,161, forward strand.
AGAGACGCTGTCCCTCTTGGAAGTTATTTCTAACAGCTTTTGTCTTTAGACCTCTGTGTCCAATTTCCAACAGCATGTACCCTCATATTGTGCAAGTGGATGTAGTTTTGCAAATATTTTGGACTACCAGTACTGTGAGATGCCCAATAACCATGGCCGTCACGTTGCTAGTGGCAGCTGGCTTGATGCTGCTGCCTGACACAGAGCACACTTCTGCTTTGCACCTTTCTGGATCTACCCCTGCACTTAGGAATGACACAATAGGTGAGCACAGCCCATTGCAACACACATTGTTGGGGGAAAGGTCTGCCATTTGCACCAAACCCAAACTACAGTATCCATCTGATGTCTGAAGCCTTTCATGGGACGCGCTCTACTGCTGGGTGGTGACTTCTCCCTGCACACACCCCACTAAAGCGGTGAAACAGTGGCTCCCCAAGGGGAGACAGCATTTGGGCAGTTATTGCTGTGTTAGAGCTGAGAACAGCACCATGCCTTTCTTCTCCTCCATACTGGGTAGAAAGTTGGGTTTGGCAGCAACTCCTGTCTTAGTGCCTTCTGCAAACACACACAGATGCAACACCACATCTGCTCAGATGCACAGAGGGAAAATACGGAGTTGTTTTCATTAGTAATAGGGAATCTCTATTAGACAAAAATGGTGCCGCTTAGAGAGATCTGTCACTGTCTTTTCAAACAGCTTCGCTTTTCAAGAGCTTAGGAGGGGGATGCCACAGGAAGAGGACAACACAGTGAGGGGCCGGACCGTGAGTACCTAAGGCAGAGAGAGAGTCATTACAGGGCCAATGAAAGTAGGAAATGAAGGATTTCACAACCAAATCATAGGGATTTTGCATTTTAATGGAGTTCTCAGGCTTCAGTTTTAACTGTGCTTTTACTTGGTGCAAAGCAGTTTTAAAAATCACCTTAGAGGAAGAAAATGAAGAGGCACAGTTATATGAGGCTTGGGACATTTAGAGCTAAAATGCTGACTGTTATCTTGGGCAGTTCACAAATAGTACTTACGCAAGCTGGGAACTGCTTCACCACTGCCAGTACTCCTTTAACTCCTGACCTTTTCCTGGACGTCAAATGGGAATGATTTTTACTCTATCCGGTTGGGACTGAATTTGATCCCAAGCACCAGGGCAAGGAAAGAAAAAAGTTTATTCTTTAAAAGCTTTACATACTGGATGCTTAAAATTTAACGCTTGCCCCTTAGAGCTATATTCCTAGCTCAGAGCTGGTAAGAAGCAACATGTTTTTTGCTTTAATCCTTTCCAAAGACACATTCCATAAATCGTTAGCATCCTTGCCAACCACTCAGTCTCTTAGTGAGCCCACATACCAGCTTTAAAGTAAGCTCTTCTAAAACCAATGCAACAGTCCTGTGGGTTAAGTTTATATTATTTCCAGATTCGTATAGCTGCAGGCTCCTTTTTAAAGTTGCAAATGATAAGTCATCTCTTTGTTGCCAGTACTTTTCTTTTTTTTAAAAAAAAACTTTGTTTAAACATTGTTCACTGATGCACTTAGTGAAAAACAGACTGTACTAGCTGTAACATAGCTGTATATGCTGTAGCAACAGGAATACAGCATGTATTTTGCAGCAGAAGGGGTGAGGAATCCCTGCTTGGACAATTCAGTCTATTAATAACTCCAGTATAGATACCAGTGCTTAAAAACAAATTCAGGCAACAAAAGCAACATATTGCACTGGCACAGCACCTTTCATCTCAAAAGATACCGGTTGTGTACTCTCAACTGCATAACCACAAACTGTCCAAAGAAACTACCCTAAAAAAATACAAGGGCATAAGGGACTTCCCTATAGTCTCATGCCAGCTACCCACAGGGGAAAAAAACAAGCGTAATACAGTCACTCCTCCTTCTGGCACACCTGGGTTGAGTAAAGTCCTGTTTGCTCACTGATGGTTTTATGTCTCCCTGCCCTGACCAGCACAGAAATCAGGGAACCAGGCACCAAATGCTTTCAGACCACTGGAGTCCTTGCTTTTTCTCTATTTCCTGGGAGACTGTAGAAATTTATTGTAAAAATGACACCATCCCAAAATTATATTGTGGAAATATAAATGCATGAAATGCTCCTCTTTTCACCTTTTACTCCCTTGCCTAGTTTTGTCTTCCACTGTACTCTCCATCGGTCCTGCCCTGGCTCACCAAAATTCAGGCTGAAGTTGAGAAAGCATTTGTTTGTCTCCATAAGAGGAGAAAATTTTCTCCTTCACCTTCCCCTGGTTTGAAAACCAGGTGCTTTCTCTAGCTTCTCTCAGAAGTTTGGTACCAGAAGCAAAAACAAAGAGGAACGGATGCAGAAAACTCCATGGAGTGATGCTACCCTGTATCTTCAGACCTTATACCATGGGGCCTCTTCCACTCTTGCTTATTCCCACATCTCACACCAGAGCTCCTTCTTGGTCGTCCGTGGGAGCTTTTGGTTTACTTAAAGCAGAATCAGCTTTTACACTCTCAACTGCCTAGATATGTGTAGAGCGGTGCAGTGGTGCCCAGTGAAGAGACTGAATTTGTTTTTAAATGATACATCCTGCAATCTCATCAGCCTCTAACTTAACCTCGATAAATGACAGGGAATCGGTACTGGAAGCTCCAGTCAGGACGGATTGAGGCTAGCCGGCTTTTTGTCAGTGTACTACATTTATCAGTATACTGTGTTTGACCCTTTTTATGGATCAGCTGGGAAACCAAAGCTCCCATGCCTGCCTGTGAACTCACACTCTAGTTCTGCAAACATTTGTATAAACAACTTAATCCCACATACTTGACTAGTCTCCTAATTGAATATTTGCAAGACTTTGACCTTAGTGTAAACTGACTTCACAAGAGATCAGGCAGCAATATCCATGCATTAAAAGACAAGACTGGCATTAAAATACCAAAAATCCATTCTCTCCATGTCTAAATACACCCTGAATTTACCCTTTTTCCCTCAAAAGCAAGAACAAGGGAAGGAAGCTCAGGATGCATAATCAGAGTGAGGGTGAGGCATGAAAGTAGAGTTGACTAACAAGCATGCGAAGTTCCCCTCCAGTCACTCTGTTGTACTGTCATGGTCAGCCTGATTGCTTGGGGGCCACAAAAAATCAGATATGGTACACCTGTTTCTGAAATTTAGATCTCTAAGTGAGAAAGGTCAGAGGGTATCTTTCAAAGTCTGATTCAGCTGCTTGCACTCTTCAGCAGAAAGCAGAAGGTAGGGCTTCCATGCACAATTAATGAGGATATTTATTGACCTCGGGAATGCATAGGAGCCACTTAAGAAAATTACGTTAGCATATCATAAAGGTAACAGACTGCTGGCAGACTATGGTACAGCAGTGAAGTTGCAGAATTATTTTGCAGGCAAAAGTGAGTGAAGAAGCTTGCAAGACTAAGCTTCCTCCTGCCAGTGCCTCAAGCCGAGGGCTGGAACGTTTTTGGGATAAGCCTTGGGCTGGAATGAAGCTATTCCCCTCTCATTTCCCTTAAATGGTGTGTCTGACTCACTGTATTTGGGGGGGCATGCCTTGGTTACTCACTGACTGTTTATCTAAGTTCTAATCGTGTGATTAAAATAACTGGTTTGTAATCCCCAGATCACAAGGACCCGGATCCTGGTATCTCTCACACTGATTTAAATCCTGAGAGCAGGCCTACTTACATGAGTATTTACCGACCGCGCCGCAGACCCAGCTCTTGCTGTGAGCCGCAGGGCAGAGCCCACCAGCCTTAGCCTTTTCCAGCGCGACTGCTCAGCCTGGGATGGCATCAGGTTTCCAAAGGGACCGTGTGGGTCACTGAGGGAGCAAAAAGATGGTCCTGTGGCTGATCTTTGCTGAAGGAAAACAGGCTCAGACGCTTGGAGCCGTAACTTAAGGCTGTAGGATGGTGCATGAGATTCACTCGAACTTTCTCTCTAACTGGACAGAGTTAGAGATAAGAGATAAACAGAGACAAGCTGGGTTTTTTTTTTTTTTTCCTTCTCCTGCCTTTGTAGGCTGTGGATTCCCCCGTTAGTTAGCACCAGTTTCTGAGCACAATGTATAGCACTGCTGGGTCAGGCTTTCAGATAGGCTTTTTGATTCAAGTACTAGCCAAGTGATATTGTTCAAGACCTTCATCTGCTTTCATAAAGCATATAAAACAAATCTGGATGGGAGGGATAACCAACCTGATTCAGGACTAGGCCCGATACTTTTTGCCTCAAGTTCTGCTGGCAACAGTGGGTAAATTTGGTGCCAGACATTTTCTCTTGGTGCTATGGAAGAAGAGGAAGCTTTCCTAGCTACGGGGATGCTGTCCTGCTGTTCAGCAGCCAAGAAGGTGATTTTGGGGGCCGAAGGTCAGGAAAGGGAGTGTTCCCTGGACTGCAGCCTTGGTGCTGCTCTCTGTAACAGCAGGGGCCAAGAGGGCCCGTGAGTGCACATGCTGGGAGTGAAAGGACACTAATTTGTTGACAGTTAACAAAGCCAATATCTGAGGAATGTGTCATAGCATTCCAAGGAGCAAAACTACAATAATGGAATGTGTTTTCAGTTTAGATAGTGTCTTTTTGGCTAATAGATACAGAGAAAAACAAAGGATGAGTCTTTATGAGAGGGGGAGGTGAAACTCACTACTTCGAACCCTGCAGCTGCCCCTTAGAGAAGGGGCGGATAGTGGGACTCACCCATACTGACCAGTAGTTAGGTCACAGACATCCACACACACATGAAGATACAGGCTCTTAACTAAACTCAACCAAGTCCCGTTGCTGGCACAAACTCTTAGTGACATCCATGGGGTTTCGATTAGGCCCCTAATGAGCTGCCTTTATCCCTTCAACTCTGTAGTTGCCAGAGGTGCCAAAAGTGGATTTGGGGAATATAAAACAAGAGAGAAATTCCCACAGCAGCACTGAGCTCTTTAGCTGGTACTCGTAGAGAGCGTATTTCTCTGCCAACTCCATAAAGCAGGACTGCTACAGGGGGACTCATGACTGTTTGCTTTATCCATCCCGCACCACGTCAGACTATGCGCTGGGTCCTCCTTACTTGTATGTCAGCTTCTCCCTAGTGACATGACCTAAAATAAGACTGCCAAGGCTATTAAGCATCTTAAAGTGACAGAACACAACATGAACACCCATTATTGCTCTCTATTCGGCTGGATTTCTTAAATATGTTCTAGATAGTGGGTTTGGCTTACTTAAGGAAAGACAAAAAAACCCACCATGTCTTTGTTCAAGTATTGTTCTTCCTTCTGAGCACAATGGGTTGTGTTTTTTGTCCCCATAGTGCGACAGGTTTTCAACACAATGGATGGAAATACTAACTCACAGCTTTAAAATGGCAACACATCACACTCTGGGGACTAGCATTTGCTTTTGAACTTAAGCAGTACAGACATTAAAAAGATTCATATCTCTTGACTTTGTCATGTACAGGCAAAATAAGTGTGTTTATCCTGTCCTGTGAGATCTTATTAGGAAACACATCTGACATTCTTATGAAGGACAATGCTTGCTCAATTTTCATTTAGTGTGCATGGAAGATAAGCAAGCTCTCGATCACCTTTCACCTATGCACAAAGCTGCAGCTGAATGACAAAAACCCGTAGAGTTGGTTGAGCTTCATCCAGTATTACCTGTACTGAAGCAGTATCTTGAATTCCTGCTCTGTCAGCTGGAACCCTGAGCACTGTGCATGGTGCAGAAACAGTCTTGCCACACAGTGTTAGCACAATTCAGACCTGTCAGCATCAAGGAGGTCAGATACCAGTATACAGAACCAGTCTGTTCAACACACAGCAAGCCAAATCCGTCCATGCTGAGATCCTCATGAATGTGCAGCAGCCACTTTTCAAACCTAAGTATGCCAGGCTATCTTAGGTGCACAAATTGATCTGGCATTACACAGCAGCCAGATGTCTAGAACTGACTAGGTCACTAAATTGCCAAGAAAAACAATAAGCTATATCCAGAAAGTAACTGGGTTGGCAAGTCTACAGCCTGCAGCAAAAGGAGAGTGAACCCATCTTTTCAATTTAACTGCTGATCACCGTCATCTCCTGGCTATGGAGGATGAATGAAATTGCTCATCATCTTTTTAATTAAGTTAGGTAGCTATAGTACACACATTACAAAGTTTCTAATAGCAGAAGTTTCTGTCACAGAGAAGCGTAGGGCAGCAGGCATTTTGAAAGTACAGTTTCACATAACTATCCAAGACCACTTTAAGAAAGTAAGGAGAAATTCAGGCTGCGTACCATTGAGCCTACTGACTTGAAGCAAGCAGTTACCACCCTGCCAACTGCAGTTAAAAAACAAACACGCACAACACACAAAAAAAGGAACCCCCATAACGTTAATCTGAAGATGCATTACACCAAGGCTGGCAAATTCACGAACTGCTATACATCATACTATAAGCAGAAATATTGAGTCATTGTGGGAGAAAACGTGAAGCCTCATGAACCAAGTTTCCCTATTTAAAGGCCCCTTTTAATCAACTGAACTTTTGTACAGCAGCTGTGGTGTTCAAGAGGATGGTGTTATCTCTAAAGCATCCTGGTACCCCCACCCACCTGGTACAGAACCCTCTCTGAGGCATTCATTTAGGCAACACACACACAGGCAGCCTGCCACTAATACATGTAATTTCTGTGGAATTAGGCAGCTGGCGGATAAACGCAGTCCATGAGGACCTGCGTTGCTGTGTGGGTACTCAGTGGGTGCTTCTCCCTCCTAAAACTCCCTGTCTGCAACACCATTTACCCATGAGGAAACAGTTACACAGCCTGGCATGCACGACTGCATACAACCCCAAATGTTCCTCTTCCACCAAACCTGCAGTCACAGCAACGAACTGGACCAGAATCACTGCCTCACTCCGCTCGTTGTGCATGGCAAGGCCAGCGCCACACAGCCCATATATGCTGGTGAATTTTACACACAAGCTCACTTGTGGTCCGCTTTCTGTTTTGAGCTAACCAAAACAGTTGAAACAACATTAATCCCTTGGGGGAAAGCATACATCAAGGTTTAAAAGAAAAAGCATTTTGAAGCAGTCCAAACACACACAAAAATGTACTCCATTGTACAGCATTGGCCCATCTCTGCAACTGGGGAAGGGCTGACACCACCCACGGAGCCTGGATCAGCTCCTTCTCCTCGGGGCTTGGTTTATCTTCCAAACACAAAACTATTTTCCTGACCAAAACAGACAATAGAAACCTTTTACGTGCTGCTTCGCTCTGTCCTGTCCTCATTTCACTGCTTAACACTCTCTTACCCCACAAAAACCACCTTCTCACTGAGTCGCTCTCAGCACATTCTAGGAAATATCTTCTCTCTGCAGCACCTCAGCTGGGTTTCGTGATGGAGCAGGACTGGCAGGTCCTTGGACCTCTAAGGGACATATCATGAGTTATACTTCTCTTTTTAGAAGATCACCCACCCAGCAGTGGATTCAGCAAGGGAACAGCAAGGGCTGAAATGCCCCATTTCCACTCAGATCATTAGGTACCGATGCTCACTTAACACCTGGCAGAGAAGCTGCACAGTCCTCAGGGCAGCTGGGGCTGTACCCAAGCCTCTCTTCATGGGGACATGGACTGTGTCTCTGGTCACAAGGGGCCCTCAGCCTCTCATCTTTGCCAGCCAGTGCTTGGCATTATGCACGATTTTGATGAGACGTTTTGAGCAGCATTCTACCATGTGCTGCTGCTGGATGCAGAGGGGTTCTTGCTCCTGTTGTAGTTTTCTATTACTGCTTTGTCTCCAAGGCGGCATTTCATCTGCATCCTGTGTGCACTCTGCCCTCCATCCTGTGAAAAGTTAACAGGAGAAAAAATCAGATATTTTCATCACCCCACCTTCCTTCTTTCCCTGCAGGTACCTGGTCTTTGAATCCAGTCCTTCCTCCAGTGCCTGGGCTCTTGTCCCCTCTTCACTTACATTTGCGTGATGCTCATTGACTGGACATTTGTGTCACCTTTGAGCCTCTGAGTGCCTCTGGACTGTAGTCAACATGGTCACCAGTGCTTGCTTAGATGTGAGCTCACTGCACCATTGGCCATTCCACAGCTGTGCCACCCCCAGCCTCAGGCAGTCTGTCTGGTCGCCAGAGTTATTCAGGGTCCACATGGTGCTCTGTGCTACTGGGAATTTATAATTAGTTTAAACCAAGGACTGCAGCAGCTTAGGATTAGTAGGAATAGTTTAAATGTTTGACTGCAGTGAAAGTTACTTCCACTATGACCTGGGAACTGTGTCTCTTCATTTGTGGCACTCCACGTCAGATGGAGTATTATCTGCTTCCTCAGGACGCCTCTTGTTCAAAGGGCAGCCCTTTTGATAAATGACCCTTGCATAAAGTAGGCATGAAAGCAGCCCCCCTCTTCCCTGAAGATACTTTACCTACCAAGGTTTGATGGGCACAGGACAAGCCATGATAAGGAAGAGTATCACAGCTGAAGAGAGAAGGAGCAAGCAGCGTTCCTTGTCTACAAAGAAAGAACAAGAAGTGAAAAAGAAACAGGCAGAGGGTTGAGCCAAACAAACCCTTTAGATACCAATTTGCTTCTGCAAATGATCCTTCTTTCTTCTTTGTTCTCGCCTGCTGCCTCAGTTTCCGCCCCCCAAGTCCAGGATCCAGGCCCCCACCGGTGCCCACCGGATCACCACACACAGGCTGCTGATGTCTCCCAGTGCTCACGTGAGGTCTCTTCCTCAGGGCCCATTTTTCTATTCAGACACAAATTAAAGGCAGTATTGGCTGGCTCTGGACACTCTCAGGCAGTCCCTTCTGTCTCAGCAGCCTCTTTCTTACAGAGAAAACCATTAGACATTATTTGGTGTTATTTATTTTGCCCCCAAATCTGGCTTCAGGAATGGCTGATGAACTACTTTAACATTTCAAACGATCAATTTTGAACAGAGATCAAGCAAGAATCTGTATGGTAAATCATTGGGAAGGTTATTGATGATGACAGACAGATGGTTAGAGAGAAAGACTAATATCAAAGTTACCTCCAGCATCTTGGCCCCGGTGACCCATGAAGCAGCATTTTATGCGACCACCAGCTCCATCAAGCAGAGAATCAGATATGCTCACCCTGTGAATAAAATACTTTGGAAAACAGCTGTAATACTCACCATCCTTTGATCTTTCTACTGCCTCCCAATATGCTCATTGCTACTTTAAATCAATCCCCTATGACTTCTCAGGGAAGGGGGAGACTCTCATCCTATAGTCAATGTGTTATACAGACACCCTGAACATTTCTGGTTATTAAACACCCTCCAGCACATTTCTTTTCCGAGAGGGAGTCCTGGGTTTCCCTGTAAATTATGGCTGAGGTAACCACATTTCTGCCTGCGTAAGAATTTCCATTGTCATTCAGTAGGAAAAATGCCTCTTCACTTCCCCGCTGCAGGCCTGCAGAGAAGCACAGCTGGCACTGTGAAGTGGCACCAGCCTCCTGCCCAAGAGGTGAGGGAATGATCCCTATATATGGTCTGAAAAGTGTCTTGGGAACTTGCATGAGGTAAGGGCATGGTCCTACGCTGGCACATATTGTTATTATTACATGGATAAAGCTTCTGTAGCTGGTAGCAATGAAAAGAAAAAAATATCAGAAAGATTTCCCATAAAAAGTTTAGTAGAAATGTTTTCAGATTTTCCAATCTTCAGGAAATATTTGAACCCTCCATCAAATTATGCACTAGAGAAGAAAACAGTAAGAAAAGACAAGGATTTGGACAAATTTGGGTCTGTAACAGAACACAGAATTTTTATAAGCCATTTTTCATCACAGTATATTTTCAAACCTTCCCCTCTCATCACTCCCCACAAAGATGTGGAGACCCCACACTTTACAGATGTCCTCTTGCTAATTTTCTGACTTTGCTTCTTTGGTGCTCTTGGCAGAAGCAAGTGTAGACACAGTGCTGGTTTGGATTTTAGGGTAATACCTCCATTTTGCGTGGATTCACCTGCTGCATTTGAGGGTGTTGTACATCCAATAATCTGCAAGGCTCAGGTTATTCTGCTTTGCAAGGAACCAAAGGCAAAGGGCACAGGACAGGACAATCTGGCATGAGCCAGACAGTGCTGTTATCAGTCCAGAGATTCTCACAGGTTTCCACAATGCAGAAAGGAAGGGGAGATATGAGGTGACAGGCAGAATATTAAAGCAAAAGGAAGAAGCAAAGATCCTTCCCAAGCACTCCCTCACTGTTCCTCTGTAAATAAACAAGCATGTTAATAAAGGAAGAGCAAAAATTCAAAATTCACTTTGCAAACAACTAAAGAGAGCTCTAGAAAAGGACGGGGTCTATGGAAGCCGAGCTGCACAAGAATCATGATAGAAAGATAAGTGTTGGAAGGAAAAAAAGGCTGTGAAACATAAGATGGCAGGGAGAAACAGAAACTCAGTCAAGATTAGAAAACATTTTTATTATACTTGGCATTAATGACACAAGTCCTCTAACTGTGGCTAAGATGTAGAAGGAACATCTGTAATACTCCGCTGTACATTATCATCAAGACAAAAAGTAACACTGGGAACACGATGCCCCCTTGCTGCCCGCTGCCTGCTGTGCCAGCGCGGCTTCCCACCCTCCTCGCCCTGCTCCTGGCCAAGCGTGTTTTCAGAAGAGGGCCACTGAGCTCTGGGGGCTGGAGCTGGCTGCACCGTCAGGCCTTGAGAAGGGAGAAGACAATGTCCTCCCCTGGGGACAAGCCCCTGCTGATGGGGAGTGGTGGACACCCCCTCTTCGGCGAGGGGCTGGAGCCACAACTCCGTGACTCCGGTTGCAGGTTTCCAGTTTTAGAAACAGTCCCTGTTGCCGCAGGGGGCAACGCACCCTCAGCACAGCGTGTTATCCGGCAGTGCGATGCGGGCACATCACGCATTCACGCGTTCAGCGCTTTGGTTGTTTCAGACACGCGTGTACGACGCATGCGTACATGCACACAGGGGAAGGACCACAAATAGCAAAAGCAGAAAGCAGTGGTGGACCATCAGCATCTGTCTTTTACCATGTGACACCTATTTCAATACGCACTCAGCCATACGGTTGAGATGATTACCCAGCCAGCAACCTGTGACTTCGCACGCCCAGAGAGACGCTCCTTTGCTTTAATCCCCGAGACTGCCAGAAACAGTCTGCGATGACTCAGAAATGGGATTTGTGTAGATAGCACTTGCAGTGTAAAGATTTCTAGTTTTACAGGCTAAATCATTACGTTGGCATTTCCCTCACCAGAAGCGCCGGCCTCTGCCACTTCAGCTAGTGGAGAAGAGAAAGAAGAGAGGTGGCGGTGCCACCAAACGTGGGAGAAAATAGGGAAGAAGGGAAGGACAAGGAGGAAGCAGCCTTTGGTAAGGAAGGACATGGCAGTGACCTCCCCTGGGGTCTGTGTTGGTTGTGAAGCTGCTGCCGCTCACCCCCCAGCATCAAAGGGCCTGAGATGGCTGCACCTACCCACTGAGGGGCTCCCAGCTTTGCTAGCCATGCGGTAGCCACCTACCGAGCTCAGGCCTCTGTCCCATGCGATGCCCATGTCAGAGTACGACCAGACCTTCGTTTTGCTGCGAAAACCCACTAGTGATCACTGGTCTTAACTGCAAAGGGTACAGCAGCACTGGCAAAAGTGCAATGCTAAGAGACACCTCTGCCTATGACCTGTAATACCTTTGCTAAACGGGAATATCACAGCTTTAAAGATGTTTTGAATGTCCTCCCAAAGCACACAGTCTGACTGGGAAACTGAAGAACCTCTCTTTCCTATGCATAGGGACTTTCCGTCCGTTTTTCCAGCTTCCCAAGAAGAGGCAAAGCGTGAGATTTCAAAGTCACAACATTTCCATGCACAGAGTACCAGTCCAGAACTTTGCCCATCCTGGGCATCGTTGAGCGAAACTCACACCTGAACAAAGCAGCAGCAGCCATTACTGCTGTACTTCCACTTGGTAAAACAGATTTCTTGCAGGGGGACGCTTTGGTGTAGAATATACTAAAAAGAAGCGGGTTTTGCTTTTAATGTTTCACTTACAAGGAAAAGCTTTGACTGCTTTGCATTTCAGGGCTCAGTAGGCAATTTCTGGACCAGGTAAATGATGAGTGACTGGTATTCTCACCCTGCTCTCTTCCTCTCTCTTCCCCAGCTGAGGAAGACAGTATGGAGGATCCTGCACAGTGGTTGAACAGAGGTCTGACAAACGCAGGGCCAAGTACATAACAGAGACTTTCAAGTGGTTGTGCTGATGCAGTAATTTCATAGTTTGCTCAATTCCAGACTTTAACCTCAGTGCCAAGAATCAATGCCACATAAAAATGAAGTCTAAAATAATTTTTAAATACACACAGAGAGAGAAATGCAATACAAAACATAGCTAAAAATAAAAGAGCAAAAGTAAGCAAATAAGGAATGCTCAAAATGGGCATGGCAGTTTCCTCTGGATCAAAATTAAGACTTAGTTACCACCCAGTCTAGTGAACCTGGAGTGGATCTGGAAGTCATTAAAGATTTGGAATAAAAAAAATAAGAGTTGAAAAATTATATTTAAGTTTGGTTACTAATTAAAATAAACTGCAAAAATAACAGCAATGGGCTGCCAATATCATTTGTACTTCTATACTGCTTCCAAATACCCTGGGCAGAACTGCACTGTTTAGTCCTTTGAAAGAGTAGAACATTTGAATAAAAATGCATAATCAAGTTTAAGACTTTAGAAACAGCGGACAGGAATAAAACCGTGCGCTGTATGTTCTGAAGCTCAAAAGCCAAGTACCAGTTGCATTAGCTCTTGATGTTTTAAATGATCCTTGTGGTACTAACTCGACCTCAAGAAGCAGCAGGAGTGGGGCTGCTCTGGGAGTGGGGACAAGCTGGAGGTGCCCCCCGTGCAGGCTGTGCCCTCACCACCAGGTACAGCCCCAGGGGGCAGGTCGGGGGGCTGCTAACCAGGTCCATTGGCAGCCCCGGGCAGGGCAAGAGATCAACCAAGTCCGAGTCCACGCAGAGGGTCCCACCAGGAGCAGGAGGAAAGGCACTAGACAGGAGGCTGGAGACGAGGCCGCCGGCAACATCGGGCCAAGATCTGGCCAGAAAACAGGGCAGAGGCAAGGCTGAAGACCTGCATGCCTACAGCACGGCTCAGGCTCAGGCTCAGGCTAGACCTGGTGCCCAGGCTGGATCCAAAATGGAGCCCCTGGGGCCACAAGCAAAGGGTGCAAGGTTGGGGTCTCGGGTGCCAATTCGTATACCATCTTAATTTAATCCATCTTTTGGCCTTTCAGCTACTGAGTGTATTGAACTCCATAAGGTGCCTTTGAACTTGTATGGAAATGTCTTTAGGTACATATTTTTTTTCTAAAATGGATGCTAAGGATACTAAAAAAGAAAAGCAAAGTACATGAGGGTTTTGCTTCTTTTTTTAAAAAAGCACGGTCTGAACTAAACTGGGTCCTGCCAGCTACCAGTTTGCTGTAGACAATTTGGGCTGTGACTCCCTCAGATCAGCCAAGGTCAGAAAGAGCAGGACAGAGCCCTGATGAGAGGTCTCCCAGAGGAAACCCCAGCGCTGGCAGACCTGGTGGCAGTGATCCCCAAGACAATCTGCATCAGAAGTCCAAAGAGCTTCTTATGGCTAAGAGATTGGCTCTTTCACATGAGATTAAAGACGGAGCTTGTGGTCCGTGAAAGGTTCCCTGTAGACATTTGGTGACAAAAGAAATCTTTGCCCCAATTCCCATTCCCCCCTGGCAGGACTCCAGTCAGCAAAAGAGAGGCAGAGGTCCCAAGCTGCTGCTTGATTTTCAGTGGGACTTGCATTTCAGAGCATCTGGGCCTATTGTCTCTTCCTGAATTCTTTTTTGTATTTGCCCTACATATATCATACAGCCAGCTTAGCCCATGCTGAAGATACCATGTGAACAGTCTCCTCAGATGCTGTCTTGGCACTTCCATTTCCAGGCCAAAGTATCAGCTAAAATGGTCTCGAGTGGTCTACGGGGTAGGTTTGATTCCAGGTTCATCCGACCATGTTCACATACAAAATAGTTTAAGGGAAGTGAACGTCCTCCAACATAAAACCTTCAAAGGACCAGAGATTCAAAAAAATGATCAGATGACTGGTTCATTTTAACTCAGGAAACTATCTTATGTTTTAAAAAGCTCGACAGACACTCTCTTTTGCCTTCGATAAATTATTTGCTCTCTTGTACATTAGCCATCCCAAACGTCTGCTCAGTAGTTGCCACCCCGCTGTAACACCTTGCTTTCTTCTCCACAGGAACTCTGTAAATTCACTGTCCTTCCCTTGTAATCCATCTTTCCTATTACCTCTGTCAAGGAACCACTTGAGCTTCTTTAATTCACTCACATTTTCCCAGGCACAGCTAAAAGCCTTTGGTTGTGTTCATGACAGGAAATGCCTGGTTATCTGTTAGGTAAACTGACGAATTAAATACCAAGAGCTTCCAGGACAGTTTTTGGTCTTTTAAAAGCAGTTCTCAGTCCAATCCTATTGTCCTGTTTCCTTAATGCAATCAGAGCATCTTTGACCTTTGTCTGAACCCCATGGCAATGCTTAAAGACCCTACCAGGGGCAGCAGGGGTCACGAACAGCACAGATCTTCACGGGGTTCCCACCAACTCCTGTAGTTCAGCAGAAGGCTCTGGTGGTCAGATATTTTGAAGGCTTCTTCTTGCTGTTTTTCACCAGAGTGTATCCATTCCTTTTCCAGGGGTTCAAAAAATCAGCAGTCAGTCACTTTGTTTTACGCTGTCCGTCTTTTGCCCTCTGAATGCATTTATCATTGCCTCAGAGGAAAAATAATACTTGATTGTCAGATTTCTACAATTTCTAATTTATCCAGAAGTTTTCCCCATCTGTATTCCTTCCCTCTGCCTTTCTGTATTGATTCCTTAGCTCATGAAGGCAGATCCTGAGCAGATTTTCTGATTTCCCTTAGGCAGATTTCTGATTTTTTTTTATCTTTTTACCTGCAAAGGTTATTCTGCTCACTAGGTCAGATGTGCAAATCTAACATTTTTGATGACAGCATTAAAGATGACAGGGTTCATGACAGTCTATAGGTAAGAATGCGGAAACCCCTGAATCAGGCTCATATAACCCAGGGACATGTAGAATGAGAACACGACATTTTCACTACGAGCTGCGAAGGTCATGCAAGGCCACCAAACCCTGGAAGTGAAAAAGCCATGATCCTTAGAAATAATAAGTAATGACCTCATTTACCTCCACTGTGATGTCCACAGGGACTGTATCACTCACAAATTAACTAAGCCAGCTCGTAGATGGAGCAGTGAAGTGATCTAATGGCTAGTAATAATAAAAATAACTATTTAAAATGGAAGAAGCCAAGAAGCCCTGTCAGTCTAGAGCTGCACGGTGAGACAAACCAACTGCCTGACCTGAAATTTGGCTAAGACAGGACTCCGGGACTAATACTACAGCAAACGTCACCTGGGCATTACTCAGCATTCACTGGCAAGATCTTGGCTTTTCATCTCTCCAGAAAAGCAGGATTTTAGCACCCAGTTACAGTCAATAGTGATAGAATTGATAGACAGCACAATGTACTGGACTGATATATTTCCTTCAGCATGGTCCTGAGAGTCCTTCAGGCCAACAGTGGACCAGTAGACCCTAAGACCATCAAGGCTTATACCAGACAGGCTCCCAGTGCCGCATTGCGTGCTGGGGAAAGGGGAAGGTAAATATGGGAACAGACTTTCTTTACAATTGCTTTCAACCTTGGCACCCCAGAATAAAAATAAAATCTTATTGTTCAAGAGAACATTAAAATGGGACTGTGCAAAAGAATTGTACCAAGGATATTTATGAGTGCAGAGCACCGTATAGAGGGAACAACTGGATCAGGCCCTCTGTATATGGCTATGTGAGTTGCTCACTGTTACTCTGGCATTTAGTGCTGGACCAATAAACAAGGCAGCCAAGACCATGCAAAAACACTGAGATAGTCTCTGTAAGTACTGAATAACTTTGGCCTTAACAGGCACAAAATAGTACTGACATCTTTTTATGGGGTTTTTGTGGGGGAAAGAAACTTTCCTTATTAAATCTTTTTTCAAAATAAAGAACTGTTTTCACTTAAAAGCAGAAAATCCTGTTAGCCATGGAAGCCCTACGTCTTCAGCTTGTATGTTTTCAGAATATATATATATTTTTTTAATATATGGTGTATATATATCTATTACATGAGCCTAACCAAACTCAGAAGTAATAACAGGAGTTTTCAAATAAAATTAGGAAACTTCTACCCAAAGAAAATGGCACTTACTGTGCAGTCAAGTGTCCCTGCTGCTACCATGCTACATAGCCATCACATCTGGTTGAAATACGCACACCATGTTGTCACCACTCCATAAACCGCATGCATGCTCAGACAGAGCAAACGGGTCTCGGTCATGCTGCTTCCAGCCTGGTCATGCATGGCCAGGGGGGGTCAGGCAAGAGGTGGTGGATGAGCTTGGCAGCAGTTTTGGGCACCTTCACCTCATCTCACTGGCCACGGCTACCAGCCGCAGCCAGGATGACGGGAACAGAGAGAGTAGGCTGCAACACCTGGCAGGACTGTGAGGCACAAGCCGGGCTGAAGAGAAACCAGCAAGGTGAGGATGGTACCAGGTGCAGGTCAGGCTATGGGGTGCACCACGGACCGCTGGGTCTCACCCAGAGCCCGTCGGAAAGAGCAGTTTTCCTCCATGACTATCAAATGGGAGCCCCCAAAAAAACTCTCAGAAAAAAATACCATGGTGTCTTTTTTCCCCTTTCTTTCTGCTTTCCACTCACAGTTTTAATGAATGTATTTTGAAAAGAGAAAGGGAAAAAGAAAGTGGGGGAATATGCCATGAGATGCGTCTGGCAAGGGTCAGACGAGATGGTCTCAGAAGAAGAAAGACAAGGCAGGATGGAAGAAGGGAGGGGCAAATCCTGACCTCTCTGAGCTTAACAGGGGTTCAGCAGGCTCCAGAGAGGGTCCTGGCATACCCGCTCTCTGCTCTTTTCTCATCAGTGCCCAGCAGGATGTGGCCCCTCACATAGGCCTCAGAGACGGCTTTATTGCATTAAAGATCTGTTAGCTGGTGCCCTTGTGTTCCTTCTTTTATAAGAGGAATGCATTTGGCTGCTGAACAAGAACAGTAAAGATGGGTTGTAACAGATACAGTTAAAGTACTTAATCAACTTTTTTCATTTTATCTCTTCCCCCCCAATTTGATTCACATAACAAGTAAATCCACCCACTGAATATAAACACAAATAGATTTTCATGGGAAAGTTCATTAAAAAAAACCCTCATCTCTTTTAAAAATAATTTTAAAGACATGTCAATGAGCAGCTGTAAGCTAAAATCACTGTCATTCTTACTCTTCCAACAAAACCAAACCTAGAATCTTCCCGGGTAATTCCCGTCTTTGCATAGGTCAAATTCATAAATTATGTTACTTTTCCCCAGGCCCTCTCCACAGCCAAAACTAAGCCAGGATGAGCAATAAATTTACTCACTAGATGGAGCAAGAGTATCTAGATAGTAGAAGGTATGCCAAAGTACTATAATGTGTCTCAGAACTGGGACAGCACAACTTCATTTGCAAGCCTCAGAAAACCACGGACAGAGTTCTTGTCTTTTAGGCTTATGCCAGCAATGTCAGTGTCACGCTTAAGTAGCTGAGCAATATTCGAAAACTGGGGGGGGGAGTCCCCTGGGTAGTACTGATATAGTGAAGCTCTTCAAATTGAGAGGGGCTCCTGCCACCCATTTGTTTCTTAGTTCCTACTCTCAAGAATGCTGTTATTGGGAGCTTCAGGTGACCTGCACAAACCACACTCTCCTACTGTCTTTGTTTCTCGAGGAACAGTAATTTTCAGTGGTAAAAGCACTTTTCTTCAGAGCAGTGCACTGTGCAGGGCTTTCTCCCTTTAAGTTATTAGTGGTACAGGGACACCTCACATTCTGCAACCCCATGGCAGGAAGCTGCCTTGGTTTTTGGCTTGAAAGCATGAAAGGCACCTCTATGTAGCCATTGCTCATTCTCCCTTGCAGGAATAAATGCCATTCTCAGTCATTAATAAAAGTCCTCATGGGTATTACAAGCACAAGAGGGTCTAGCACAGATTAACATCAGTTCAGAGCTAGGTAAGGAAGCTGGAGGAGTGCAGTGTCTTTTGGGATAGGAGCTACAGATGCTGGAGTGAAATTTTCTGCAGGTTGCCTGGCAGCTGCAGGTTAGCGTAGGCAGTTAAAGCCACTGATGGGGCTTATTCCTGTTTTCCCACAGCGTTAGACCTATGGCAAAGTGTCATGGTTTAACCCCAGACAGCAACTAAACACCACACATCTGCTCAGTCACACCCGGTCAGTGAGATGGGAGGAGAGAATGGGAAGGATAAAAGTGAGAAAACTCATGGGTTGAGATAAAAAGAGTTTAATAATTGAAATAAAATAATAATAATAAATTGTAATGAAAAGGAAAATAATTTTTAAAAAATTTAAAATAACAGAGAGAGAGAAATAAAACCCAGGAAAGACAAGTGATGCAAATGAAAACAATTGCTCACCACCAACTGACCGATGTCCAGCCAGTCCCCGAGCAGCAGCCCCCTGGCCAACCTTCTACCTAGTTTTATTGCCGAGCATGACGTCCTGTGGTCTGGAATATTCCTTGGTCAGTTGGGGTTCAGCTGTCCTGGCTGTGTCCCCTCCAACTCCTTGTGCCCCCCCAGCCTCCTCACTGGTGGGGTGAGGTGAGAAGCAGAACAGCCCTTGGCTCTGGGTGAGCACTGCTCAGCAGTAACGAAAACACCCCTGTGTTATCAACACTGTTTTCAGCACAAATCCAAAACATAGTACCTTACCAGATACTGCGAAGAAATTTAACTCTACCCCAGTCAAAACCAGCACATTCTCCACCCTTTATTCCATACCATTTACCTCATGCTCAGGTCCCACATTATCTAATACATCCTCATTAACCAACACCCCCCGCTTCCCATCCTTTGATATAATACACAGATATCATTCCCTTAGTCTGTGGACCACCCCTATAAAATGTCCACAAAATGTCCACGGAGTTCATTTAGTCCATGGCTTTGGGCTCCACCTGTTACGGTGGTCACTCAGGACAGGATTGCTGCTGTGTTGCACGGAGTTATCGGGCACCAAAGCCAGCTCAGGTCGGGTCACTGCTGCACTTGCACTGCTTCTTGTAAGGCTTGTCCTCCGTTGGTTCAGGTGGTTCCTGCTATAGTAATTCCTGTAACATACAACTCAAATAATGGGTTACAACAATTTAAAGGTATATCCATTACCTTCCCAGCCCCTGGTCCCGTTGGACTAGGCCTTAAGTTTTACCACTGAATGAGTGGTAAAAGTGGTAAAAGTGGTAAAAGTTTTACCAATGAATTCCTCCTCCTGCTTTTAGCTTGGCAACAGTGAGAGGTTTCTGCTATAGTACCTTTGACATATGGCTGTCACAGCAGTGGTGACCTACAGCATCACGTAATACTGCCATCATACAACTGAAATCATGTATTATTTTCACCCGGGATTAAATCACCTTGAGGTATACATTGGACTCCCCCATCCTTCTGCATTACCCACCAAGTGCACCCAGGTCCTTGAGCAAAAACAATCCCACGAATAGCTTTACCCTTTCCTGAGGAAGTAATAACCCAGACTATTTTTCCCAACCAGTTCTTCATATGTACCATAAGGATCTTACCTCCTTCCACAGTGCACAGAGGTTTTGACTGGGCAGGGCCAGGTCAACTGGCAGATCCTCTAGTGTTAACTAGCCAAGTGGTTGCTGCTAAATGTGTATCCTAATGCTTGAATGTCCCAGCACCCATTGCTCTCAATGTAGTTTTTAACAGTCCATTGTATTGTTCAATCCTCCCAGAGGCTGGTGCATGACGGGGGATGTGATACACCCACTCAGTGCCATGCTCCTTGGCCCAGGTGTTCATGAGGTTGCTTCAGAAACGAGTGTCATTGTCTGATTCAATTCTTTTAGGAATGCCGTGTTGCCATAAAACTTGCTTTTCAAGGCCCGAGATAGTATTCCGGGCAATGGCATGGGTCACACGGTATGTTTCCAATCATCCAGTAGTCAATTCCACCATCGTAAGCACTGGTGCTTGCTGGGGGGAGTTCGTGGTAGTGTGATATAATCAATCTGCCAGGCTTCCCCATATTGATATTTCAGCCATCACCCTCTATACCAAAAAGGCTTTAACTGCTTGCCTTGTTGGACTATGGCACACATTCTACCTTCATGGATAACCTGTGCAATGGCATCAATAGTCAAGTCTACCCCTCAATCACGAGCCCGTTTGTATGTTGCATCCCTTCCTAAATATCCTGATGTGTCATGGGCCCATCGAGCTATAAATAGCTCACTCTTATGTTCCCAGTCCAGATATATCTGAGCCACTTGAATTCTAGCAGCCTGGTCTACCTGCTCATTGTTTTGATGTTCTTCAGTGGCCCAGCTCGTGGGTATGTGAGCATCTTCATGACATACTTTTACAATCAGGTTCTCTACCCAAGCAGCAATATCTTGCCATAATTCAGCAGCCCAGATAGGTTTACCTCTGCACTACCAGTTGCTCTAATTCCATTGCTGGAGCCACCCCCACAGGGCATTTGCCACCATCCATGAGTCAGCACAGAGATAAAGCACCGGCCATTTTTCTCATTCCACAATATCTAAAGCCAGCTGGATGGCTTTCACTTCTGCAAACTGACCCAATTCACCTTCTCCTTCAGCAGTTTCTGTGACTTGTCGTGTAGGACTCCACACAGTGGCTTTCCACCTTCGATGTTTTCCCATAATATGACAGGATCCATCTGTAAACAGGGCATATTGCTTTTCATTTTTTGGCAATTTATTATACACTGGGGCCTCTTCAGCACAGGTCATCTCCTCTGGCAACACCCCAAAGTTTCGGCCCTCTGGCCAGTCCATGATCACTTCCAGGATTCCCAGGCGGTCAGGGTTTCCCATTTGAGCCCATTGCGTTATCATTGCGACCCACTTACTCCATGTAGCACCAGTTGCATGATGTGTAGAGGGGACCCTCCCTGCGAACATTCAGCCCAGCACTGGCAATTGAGGTGCCAAAAGGAGCTGTGCTTCAGTACCAACTACTTCTGAAATGGCTCAAATTCCTTCATATGCTGCTAATATTTCATTTTTCAGATGGAGTGTAACAGGCTTCCAACCCTCTATATTCCAAGCTCCAAAACCCTCAAGGTCAACCTCGAGTCTCTCCAGGCACTTTCTGCCAGAGGCTCCAGGTGGGGCCAGTATCCCCGGCTGAGGTTTAAAGCATGTTTTTCACATCTTGTCCTGTCCAGATTGGCCCAAGTGCTACTGCACAAACTATCTCCCATTTAATTTGTTCAAAGGCTTGTCATTGCTCAGGGCCCCATTCAAAGTCACTCTTCTTCCAGGTCACTCGATAGAGAGGGCTTAAGATCAGACTATAACCTGGAATATGCATTTGCCAAAAATGCACGACACCCAAGAAAGTTTGTGTTTCTTTTTTGTTAGTTGGTGGAGACATAGCTGTTATTTTATTGATCACATCCACTGGGATATGACAACACCCATCTTGCCATTTTATTTCTAAAAACTGGATTTCCTGTGCAGGTCCTTTGACCTTACTTTGTTTTATAGCAAAACCAGCTTTCAAAAGAATCTGGATTATTCTTCTCCCCTTCCCAAACACTTCCTCTGCTGTGTTGCCCCACACAATGATGTCATCAATATACTACAGGTGTTCAGGAACTTCACCTTGTTCCAGTGCAGCCTGTATCAATCCACGGCAAATAGTGGGGCTGTGTTTCCACCCCTGGGGCAGTGGATTCCAGGTGTACTGGATACCCCTCCACGTGGAAGTAAACTGTGCCTGCACCCTGCTGCCAAAGTGATCGAGAAAAACATGTTGGAGATATCAATTGTTGCATACCACTCAGCTGCCTTTGACTCCAGTTTATACTGGATTTTTAGCATGTCTGGTACAGCAGCACTCAGCGGAGGTGTGACTTCCTTCAGGCCTTGATAGTCCACCGTTAGCTTCCACTCCCTTAGATTTTTGCACTGGCCATATGGGACTATTAAAGGGTGAATGAGTCTTACTGATCACTCCTCGACTTTCCAGTTGCCAGATCAGCTTACGGATGGGAACCAGGGAGTCTCAATTTGTGTGATATTGTCACCACCAATACAGAATTTCTGCATTTCCTCCACAAAAAAACCTCTCAGAGGAAGAAGTATAATTGTTAATTGTCTCCATGAGATGGTACCTGAAGTACAATAATGGCTTCAGTACAGAGCCCAAATACCATATTAAGCTCAAGGTCAGTGTTTTAATAACAGATCTCCCAGGCAAAACATCACTAATCACTATACAGCACAGCAAACTGCAAAAGCCAGCACCAATCTTTAACATGTACAGCAAAAAAACCAGCATGGCACAGATCAGATAAACTAATATTGAAAACAGATGAATCAGTATTGTGACCTGCAACTGTTAAGAGATATAAATCCCTTCTAATAGGCTCTGGTCAATCTGTTATTATCTCAAACCATTCGAGCCCCATGTTGGGCACCAAAAAGGACTGTCAGGATTTAACTCCAGCTGGCAACTAAACACTACACAGCCGCTTGCTCACTCCCTGCCCCAGCAGGACAGGGAGAGAGAATCAGAAGGGTAAAAGTGAGAAAACTTGTGGGTTGCAATAAAAACAATTTAATAATTGAAATCAAATAAAATAATAATAATAAATTGTAATGAAAAGGAAAATTTGAAAAAATTAAAAAAAAAAAAAAAACACAACAGAGAAAGAAATCAAACCTAAGAAAGACAAGTGATGCAAATGAAAACAATTGCTCACCACCAACTGACTGATGTCCAGCCAGCCCCCGAGCAGCAGCCCCCTGGCCAACCTTCCGCCTAGTTTTATTGCCGAGCATGACGTCCTGTGGTCTGGACTATCCCTCGGGTCAGTCGGGGTCAGCTGTCCAGGCTGTGTCCCCTCCCAAATCCTTGTGCCCCCCCCAGCCTCCTCGCTGGTGGGGTGAGGAGCAGAAAAGGCCTTGGCTCGGTGTGAGCACTGCTCAGCAGTAAGGAAAACATCCCTGTGTTATCAACACTGTTTTCAGCACAAATCCAAAACACAGCCCCATACTAGCTACTGTGAAGAACATTAACTCTATCCCAGCCAAAACCAGCACACAGAGACACACACCACACAAGCTAACAAAGTAGCTGCCCTTTATTCCCTGAGGGCGCATCGACGCCGCTGCATGAGAGCAGTCCCAAGGCCGCATCCAAGAACAAACTCATTGCTTGACCAGGTCACCTACTGTCAGAGACACCGTCAGAGCGCTGGCTCTGAAGCAACCCGCCTGCTCTGCATGGGGAGGCATGTGCCCTATGTTTTACAGGCACAGATATCTGTAAGAAGACCCTGGGCTTCAGAGCTCACTCAATCACATACCTCCCATATCAGCTTCCTATGCCCATGGAGAGCTGATGAACGACAGATGCAGGCCGATACATCACCTGTCACAAGGACACATGGGATTTACAGGCATCTGCATTCAAGCCTCCCGTCAGACCAACACAGCCACCCTAGGCCATGCCCTGAGAAAGCCCTCCGTGTCGTGGCACTCTGGGACTGCCACGCTCTGTGCCGACAGGAAGCAGGCGGCGTGGACCACGTCCAAGGGAAGGACAAAACCCACTTGAGAGCCATTTGTTGGCCAACAGAAAAGAAATGCCAAGCCTCAGGATCCGTGCCGGCTCCTCTAGGCCCGCTTTCTCTGCCTCAGTTACGGTTCAGTTGTCACCTCGCTCTCTGTCATTAACTGTCACCCTTCTGCTGACCCTGCTGCCACCTTCCTCCCAGCCCCTCCACTTTCAGGGCAAACTGCATCCTCTCCTTCCTGAGACTTCACAGCGGCAAAAATAGTTTATTTCCTAACTGGAGACTCAGCAAGCCCTTTGTGACTTGGCTTTTGACACTCCATTCTGAGGAAAACTTCTGGTGCAGAAAATATTATTCTGCAGGGCTGAAGTTCAGCTAAAATAGTAACACATGAAAATAGGATCTAGACAAGCCTAATGATTTTTTTTAAATGTTAGGCAACCTTAATTATTGGCCCTGTTGTCAACTTCTGCTGCCTCTGTCTGCCACTAAAAGAAAGGACAAGACAAATAGTAATCAAATCCACTAGCACAGAAAGCCATAAATGCCTACAGAGACTGTCTCATGTTAAAAAAAAAAATCATACACTAAGGATCATTTCTCCCAGTATTTGACAACACAGAAGTAGAGTCTTTGGTGAAACATAAGGAGAAAAAGTCACCTTTCTGCCCAACCATACACATGTGTAGAATCAGCAACTTATTCTACCCCACAACCAGTACCATCCTGAACTTTCAGCTGTCTTTGGAGAGCTGCAATTTGACGCAGAGATATGCAGTTTCTCAACACGGAAAGCAGTTGACGTGAGAACAATGATTTGGCAAGATGAGGTAGACACTGTACTTTTAAGAAAAGAAAAGACAACTCACTGCAAACATTCTTTGTGGGATGAACTCTCCTATAACATATTTATCTACTTTGCAGAGAGCTTTAGCAGAGTGACTTGCCCCCAGGAATGCTGTCTTGCAACAGGAACCTTCCTCTTTGCCACCTTTCTTTGAGAGTATGACGTATTTAGCAAAATTCCTTGATAAATAACGTTGCATCTTGGGAAGGCTAAGTTATGACAATTAAGAGTGAGATGCAAAGACAGACATAGAAATGTTCAAAAAATGCCAAATATTTTTGTAGATCACAAAAGCGGTTTTTCCCTCCCCTTTTTTCCCCTCACAAAATGTCTTCCTTTCAGACAAAGAAGCCCAGACTTAAAACTGAATTTTCTCCTGTTTTCTTAAAACCATTTTCTATTAAAAAAAAATCTTTAAAAACCACTTCCCAAAATCATTTCCAGTTTTTATAAACAAAATATTTGTACCCCAAAGTTGTGGTTTCTCATTCATTTTTTTTTATCCATGAAAAAACACTTTTGTCTTCTGAAATGCTCTAAGGGGAAAAAAACCTCAAGCAACTCTTCACAATAGTAGCACATGCTGGTTTTTTGAAATACGCTTGCTCCTGCCTGCTTTCTAAAGAGCTAAGCACAGCTAGGCTTGTTGCGGGGTTAGATGGGAGACTTCCAGGTCACAGAGGAGATGGTAGGAGGATTGCTCTTTCTGCAGCAGCACGCAGCTTGTGGGCCTCAAACTGCTTTATGATCTCTTTTATCTCAGTAAGTATCTGTACACATAATGAGACGAGGTTTCCGACTCATGTTTGCTTGGATTCTCACTGGCAAACTTTATATTGCCTTTAGGGTCGTACATGGGGAAAAGGTATGAATGTTCAGTATCTTATGGTCTTTGGGGAAAAGCTTTCTATCTCCACCCACTAATTTTTTGCCTCGTTTTATGCAGAAAACAGGATTGGCAGTCATGTACCGCGCCTGTGTCTCTGATACATTTTGAACCCCCTTGCAGAACTGAACTCAGTTCCTGCAAGGGTGGAGGATTCACAAGTTAGGCCTAATTACCTGTGATCTTAATCTCTAACTTTGAATGAAGCAGCCCCCAAACACCTGTGTAAATACTCCATGGGAGGAGTACGGAAAAGAGACCAACTCAGGAGAGGAATTCTCACAACATATTTAGAAAGCAGAGAATATCTTAGCAGATCATAGCAAAAGATGTCAAGCAAGAAAGATGCGATTGACTCCCTATAGAACCATCTGTCTTCCATTCTGCTGCTCAAAGAAGTGTTTCTGTTATTTAGCTCACTCCACCTGGCCAGGAGGCACTTAGAGAATAACTTGCTCAGTTGCTTTTTATCTGTATTTATCTAGCTCTATTGAAAAACTACAAGAAATAAATCATCCCACCTTGCTGCAGGCACTCTTCAGCTTGTTCCCATGTACACACAGGAACTCACCACTCCTGGAAGCATCCCAGCCCCTTCAGGCACAGAGCGAAAGCAGCAGCAAAAGCACATGCAAGACTTTTTAAGGGTCTTCTCATTCCCTCCACAATGGAGAAACAAATAGGACTCACAGCTCGCCTGGAAGACCAATAAAACAGTTATTTGAGCTCAAGGGCAAAGCAAGCAAGTGCTAATGCTCAAGGGGCTTCTGCCAGCTGTTTCTCACAACAGCAGAGATCCAGCTCTGCTCCCTGCTTCTCCACCCCAAAAGTGATGGGATAATGCTCAGGGAGGGGAAGCAACTGGTGTTACTGCTACAGCTGGCACGGTACAGCCCCTTAGAAACCCTGCATGGCTGAATGAAGTTCCTTGTATAAAAAAACGTAAAAAAGTGTATGCTGTTACATATATGCATCTTTGACAGTTTTCATGCTTGTTCTTAGCCTAGAGGGGAAAAAAAAGAATCCTTTGAGTTTTAGGAAATCCAGTTTGTCTCTGGTTGTTAGGGTAGGGAGATGGAAAGTGTTAAAAAGCTTTGGGGTTTTTTTTAAAAAAGAAAGTTAAGTCTTTTTCACTTGAAAGAACATCAAGCCACTATCTGCAAACACCCCAAAATGGGCAATTCTAATGGAGTAACAATAGCGTACTCAGGATGTATGATTTTTCACTACAATTACTGTTATACTGTCACATATAAAACAGTGTACATTTATATATATGTGTGCACTCACATACTATAGACTAGAATTTTAATTTCAAAAATATGAATGTCTGGAGATACTAATCTGAGAAGAAAGCCTAATAGACTGTAAGGTTGCAATTGTAGTATTTGTTCTCTCACGCTTACAAATAGAGCTAAGCCATTTAGTGGTGCTGTGCATGTGGCAGCATTGCCATACAGGTTTTGTGAACTCAAAAGATCCAGAGTATTAGTGGCCCAACACTGAAGACTCACCTCCAACTTGTAGGAAATTACTTGTAATATCATGTCATGGATTGAAACAGGACAGTTTGTGAATGTTTGCTCATTAACGTCAAGTAGGCATCAGGTGTCTCCCCAAAACAAAATCATTGAAGAGACAATTGGGACATTGCTGTCAGGAGGATGGGAGCTTTCATCATTTGAAATTTCTCTTACCTGTACATACGCACCAAATACAAACAGCCACTGACAGGCTCAGCAGCGTGAAGGAAGCAGTTCTAAAAGGATCAATGGGATCAGGATTGAGCCTTTAATTATCAGATGCATCCAATTATACTGACTGCAAAGTAATGATTGGATGCTGATGTTAATACTGTAAAATATGTTTACAATTACATCAATGAAAACCTTAATACGCTAATTTCCTGAGTCAGTTTTATTTACTTCAAGTTATTTGAGCTTGAGAAACATAACTGAAAAAGCATAGCAAATACATATTCTTGGTGGTTTGGCTAGATTTGTTATGCAGCTGAAATCTAGACACTGGTCAAATGATTCTTTAGGGGTATGGGTCATACGTCTTTCTTTTTTACTTCTATTTCCTGTTATATTTCTATTTAGAATTTGAAATTGTCTGTCCCGAGAATTTCCCTTGTGGTTGCTCCACTTTAATCATAAAAATTCATGTGGGCATTTTCTGGAAGCTAAGTATGCAGGTCTGAACTTTTCCTCAACTGTTCAGATTGCAGCTTTCAACACCAGAATTCTGTAAAATATTTAATAGTCCAATAATGAGAGAAAAGAGCTTAGTTCCCTCCGCCTTGACCCATCTCCCCAGGAGGACCTGCTGGAGACTACAGCAGATGAAAACTAAAGTCCTGCAAAACATTTGACTTTCTAAGAAAAAAATGTGGATCTGTTTCTCTCCCAAGTCACACTGCATTTACCCTAATGTAATTCTTCTGACTTGTGCAATCACGGCTTGAAACCAGGAGTATCACAACCCCATGATGTCTTTTGACAAACTGTGGGTTTGCCTGCACTGCAGATGAGGAGCAAGCACAGAACAGCAGTCTCCAGACGTCCCCTGAGGGTGGTTTTGGGCAGTGTATGAATCTGTGAGGTGTGCTGGAAGCCAGCCCCGTGGCCCTGGATGGGGTGGAAGAGAAGCTGTAGTCGGACGTAAGACCAAGTTTGCTGGGTCATCATCTTTATGGACAGCAAAATCCAGCTTTGGGGCAGATGACAAAACAGAGCATAAAGATACCCATCCATGGTTTTGTTTGCATGTTATATGTATTACCTATCAAAATCAACTCTGCAGCTAAGAAAATGGGTCTATCAGGCAGGGCGACACCTCTGTGCAGATACAGGCTTCTGTAAAACACATACTAAATCAGATCTAGTCACACTGGAGCTCCCTGAGTCACAGGAGAGAAGCAAATAGTGGGAAGCCACCACTAATCTCACCTAAATTAAATGTCTAAAATAGGTCTGATGACTCACATCCTAACAAGGCCTGTTACTCTCTCTTGTCATTAAAAAGAGTTAAGGGAGAGCCTCGGTCAGGTGGGGATATTTATACTGCAGACATGTACAAGGAGGTGAGGTAAAGCCTGTCCCATCAGTCCCCCTTGGTAAAGAAAACTGTTATCAGGAACACACCCTGAAGTGCTGCATCACAACAGGCAGGAACTCTTCCTCCAGATCTAACTCTGTTATCATGGTGGTTTAAATATAACTTGAAAAAGTCCCTGGCTATTTGCAACAGCATTACAAAGACTTATGAGAATTATTTTCATGCCTGTTGCAGAGCTGGAAGTGGTCAGACTGGCCTATTGCAGGCTGGTTTTGGACATTCATTTACTTGCATGAATGAACTCTTGAAGAGATACTGGCTGGCACCTACAGCATGATTCTACCAATGCAATGCAAATTGCCACCGAAGACTTCTAAAGCTCTCTACAATTTCTACGTTGTAAATGCTTATAACAGTTCTTGTAGTGAGAACAAGGGAGAGCATGAATACAGTAAACATACAGAATTCTTCATCATGGCTCCTGGTTTCTCTGACTCCTGCCTCAGAAGCAGTCCTCCTGGAAAGGATCGCTGCCCACAGATTATAACTATGCAAACAAACAGCGCTCCGTGCCAGAGTGCTGCAAGCAACGGAAGGGGTCTGTTCCCAGGGATCTCTACTGCCAGAACTGGGGCCATACTGCTGCAACCGGGAGACTGTGATTGTGGTAGCAGAGGTGGGAAATGTGGAGATCAGTTCTCTCCACGCTCCTGTGCCACTCAGTACCACAAAGCTGTTTCTTGCGCTATCCACTCATTTACAGAGGCCCATACAAAACCTCTTTTTGCTCACTGAGTAGCAGTATGTCTGCAGAATGGGTAGCTGTTGACATGACCACAGGGTGGCACGTGCTTTCACAAAGAAAGCAAAGGCTACGGCGGCAATTGGGGTGCTGGGGGGACGTGCGTGTGGGTGAAGTGTCAGGGAACTCCATTTTAAAAACAAATTACTCTTTTAAGCACACGCAAAAACAAAATGCGCTAAACTGTTGTAAACAGACGGTGGACCAGAAATCTCAAGCTTTCTCAGAAACCTCGTTTTATTACTCAGAGCTCCATTAGGTGAATGACCAGGCTAGAATTTAGGATTATTCATGCTTTGCAATGTCTAGCCCTCTTCCTGTCTATCCACCGAGGCTGCTATCTTTAAGGTCCTTCCCAGGAATCTAGAAAGAAATATGCTGACAAGATATGAAGGTTGCATTTCAAAGTCTGCTGCTTTATTTCTACATCCAGGGGGAAAAGAGTCTGTGGAGAGCCTGGTCCTCTCCCTCTGCAGTCAGCAGAACTTCCACCATTTACTGCACAGAAAACAAGGATCAGGATCCCAGGGTATGATAACAACCAAGGTGAACACAGCAAAATGTGAGTGCAAAGAGCTAGATCCACTATTGTATTTTCAATTGGGAGTCCTGTTGTCATCAATGGACACATTAAACACGTGAGGGCTAAGCACTTGTCTAGCAACTGGACCTGCACCACAAAGGCGCTTCCTCACCTCATCCTTCCCCCCACGCTGTCTGGGAGAGCTGCACAAGGTCACGTATTCACACTCTGCATCCAGTTAGACAACTCTTCAGGTGACCTGGTTTTTCAGAAATGCTGAGTTCAGGGGAAATCATTGTGTGTAATGCTTAAAAAGAGGGACATTGGAGGCAAACCTATTAAGCACCTTTTGAACCAAGACCAAACAACAAGGCTTTGTGAAACCTTTTTCCTCATCTCCATGAAAACCAAATGCAAAGCTACCTAAAACTGGGAAATAGATTGCAGTATTTTGACAACCCTTAGCTTATCCTTCTGGGAGTACAGGCGTATCTAATGTAGAACCACTAATATTTCTGCAATCGATTTTTCCCTTCATTAACTCAACCAATTCTTCTTCATTCCTGGCACACTACCCTTGGACCCTGAAGGGGTCCATCAAGTGATGTAAGTATGACACATTTTTAGGGACATCATTAACAAAAGACCTGATCCATGAGGTGATGAACAACCACAAATCTCGCCAGCGGTGGTGGAGGCACAAACTGAAGTCTTTGGCAAGCCATAGCAGTAAAAAAACATTTGTCTTTTGCTGAGCCCACGCACAACAAACACACTGCAACAGCCCATCAGGTTATAGCACCCTCCTACTACATCCAGTTGGTCACACTGTGCAAGTAGTTCCGCTGTCAGCTATGAAAAACTGCTGTGCGTGAACGACTGCTTGTGGGAGAGAGAGAGTTTCACTGGAGTAACAGAAAGAACGGAGAGAAAAATTAAGAGGAAAATGGGTCGCTTAATGTTTCTCTCATGTGGGTGGCTTTTTCCAGTTAAAATATAAAAATCCTCATTTTCCCCTGTGCATCACAGGAATGCAGACAGGACTGTAAAACATAAAATGTGATCCAGCTGGAAATCCATACCTTGGCACAGCGTTTCTCAGGCGTTTTTGGATACATGTCCCTTTCAGACCTATTCCACACTCCACCTTGTCTCCTCCCATCTAAGCACCTCTTATAAGCAGCTCTGAAACTAGTGGTGCACACTGTTGAGGAAGGTATTATGGAGGTGTGCTGCATGGGAGCTGCTGGAGAAGGTACTATGTGGTTGGATGTAGAAGTTTAGGGCAGGGCCACATCAGGGGATGGGGTGGAACCACAAGCCTGCAAAGATGCAAGAAACACAGTAGCCAAAGCCATCACCAAGCACCAGGTGGCGACTCTTCTCCTCAAACAAACAAGAAGGACCGTGTGAGTTGTAAGCCAACTGGCATTTGTTTCTTTATTGCATAAGACAGCAGCTTTTTTTGGAAATGGTTTTGGCGCTTGCTGGTGTGTGTTCTTTCATTTATGTCCTGTTCTGAACAAAGATATCAGTGTTTCAGGTAGATTCGGACCAAATCTGATTAATACTTTTTAAGCTGAGAAATCAGCACCAAAATCCAAGCTCCTCTGGAATTTGAGTTCTAAGGTGGCAGAGGGGAAGGGCAGAGAAGCTAAATAAGGAACTAGAAGAAGATAGGAGATGAAGTACTGTGGGGGGTATCTCGTCATGTGGAAAACCCTAACAACTTCACTCTACTGCTGATTTATTGAATACAGCAAATGACAGACACACTATCAAACACAGAGTGGTGATACTTACCTTTTGCTACTATGCTAACAAGCAAAATGGTCCACTTAAATTTGGGATGGAGCTTATAAGGTAATTTCCACTGCTACCCAGTTTGCCCTCCTGCAGATTTGCACCACAGGGAGAATTTGCATGTTGTAGGCCTAATCGCAGCAATTTCAGATTAGAATTAGTCAATAGCAGAAGACTAGCCATAACAGGAGGTACTGAGCATATACATAAAATGGATTTACAGGATAATTAGTTGGGTTTTAGTTTTTGTTTTTGTTCTAAGTCTGAGGCATAAGACACTGTCATTTCAAAGCAGCTTGATGTATCTATTAAAAGAATCAGTGGCACTTTCTGGAATATTTGTTAAAGCCAGGTTGGAAACCAGACTTAGATCTTGAGCAGTGAACATTGTTTACCTGGACTTCAGCAAAGCATTCAACACTGTTTCCACAACCTTCTCCTGGACAACCTGGCAAGATACAGATGGGACAGGTGGCCTGCAAGATGGGCAGGAAAATGGCCCACAGGCCACAGTCGGAGGGTGATGATCAATGGTTTTCACTCAGACTGGCAGCCTGTCACAAGCAGGGTCTCCCAGGTATTGATACTGAGCCCCACACTATTTAACTTCTTTATAAACAGTCTGGACGATGTGACTGAAAGCACCTTCACCAAGTTTGCTGATGACACCAAACAGGGTGGTGAGGTGAACACGTCAGAAGGGACAGCCATCTTAGAGACCTGGACAGGCTGCAAGAGTGGGCTAGCAAGAACTGTATGAAGTTTAACAAAGACAAGTGCAAAGTCCTGCACCTGGGATGACATAACCAAAGAGCCCAGTACAGGCTGGGATCTGTGTGGCTAGGGAACAGCCTTGCTGAGAGGGACCTGAGGGTCCTGGTGGACAAGCAGCTGAACATGAATCAGCAGTGTGCCACTGCAGCAAAGGCAAACTGGATCCTGGGCTGCATCCACAGGGGCATTATTAGCAGAGACGTGATCACCATCCTCTACTTGGTACTTGTCAGGCCTCACCTGGAGTTCTGTGTCCATCTGGTCCTCACAATTCAAGAAAGATGCAGACAGACTGGAGAGAGTCCCAAAGCAGGGGGTCATGAAGGTGATCAGAGGGCTGCAGAGCCTGCCCTATGAAGAAAGACTGGAGGAGCTGGGTCTTTTCTCCCTGGAGAGTAGAAGGCTCAGGGGGAACTTCATCATAGTATTCCACAGTACTTAAAGCGTAACTACAAAGAAGACTGCAAAGACTGAGGCTCCGACTTCATGAGGAGACACATAGAGAGGACAAGGGGCAATGGGTGCAAGTTGCACCAGGAGAGGTTTCATCTCAATACAAAAAAAATTCTTACAATGAGAACGATCACTGGAACAATATCCTCAGGGTCATGTGGAGTCCCCATCGCTGGAGGTTTTCAAGATGCAATTGGACAGGGTGCAAGATCTCATCTAGGCTCCCTTTCCCACGAAAGGTTGGACCAAATGAACTTTTGAGCTCCCTTTGAACCTTCTACAATTCTATGATCTTATGGTTCTTGAAGTCAAATTGATTTATCTGTATTTCTGAAGACAATTAAGTATTAAGCTTAGCTGAACACATTTTATTATTTTTTTCTGTTAAATTGAAGTTGGGAAGAGAGGAAGGAATAACTGCAGGCATCAGTTTCTTACTGTCCTATGTAGAAGACATGAAAATCCTGTCCATAAGAGATACTGCAAGTTCAAGTGGCACTAAATTAAAAACTTTGGACACAGAAAAATCTTAAACATTGTTATAGTTATGCTTGTTAATAATTTATTAAAACATTGATATTGAAGGTCATACGCTTCCTTTTCAGAAATAACTGTATTTAAAATTTCCCCAGGGTGATACAGACCCAATATACTTTCTTTATACACCACCAATATTTATTTTTTCATGAGCATCTTTAGTAATAGCCCAGTCTGAGGTGCGAAGGCAGTACAAAGATGGTACGCAGCTAGAGGAATCTGCCCTAGTAAATATCTGCAATACAACCACCACTGCTTAGTATACCGTCTGCTCAAGTAAGACTGCTGACTCAACAGAACTGCAAGGCCATCCTTTTCAAAAGTGGGAGGAAATCACTGAGACATCTTCCACATCAACAATAACCACTGCAAAAACATTGCCAGGAGAACTGAAAGCCAAAGGAAGGGCAACAATACTCCTCCCATCACGGAGAACCCTGTTCATATTGGCAGTTGAAGCATATGCCTGAAACTGCCTGTATTATACTAAATGTTGACAAAGTTTTGATTTTACCAACACCTTTGTGAACCATCATAAAGAAGAGAGATGTCGGCAGGCCCATTTATTTATTCACGGAAATGACAGGAGACTTCTGCCCCAAACTGTTAGGTTCTCAGGGGTTTTTTTGGTTTGTTGTTTTGTTGTTTGTTTGTTTTTTTAAATCTTAACACTGTCATTGTTAAACTCTTGTAGGCAAGTGCTGTCAAAAGCGCACAAAGATTTTCAAAAGGAGCTTCTCTCACATTTAGGCATGAAGCAAGAGCCGTACTGTTGAAGCAAACCCTGTGCTGGAACTTCCACATCCTACTGAACAAGCCCTCTTGTCGTACATTGGAGCATCCCAGCTCCTAATGAAAGCGCACAGCCATATAAGGCCATGAAGTTCTGAGGTCCCCATTTCACAGATGGGAAAAATAAGTGACGTGCCTGTGATGAGGTGCCTATGGCAAAACTGAATGCACAACTCCTAACTTTGAATGAAGTAACAAAACCCCTAGCCTATCCTCCTAATGATTAATAATTTGCTTGCAGAATTAACTTGTTGCACTTAGAGCCATAGCTTGCCGAGTCCACAACTTAAGAAAAATTGAAATGCAGAATTCCTGCACTGCAGAAAAACTGCATTGATAAATCACATATTCTAGTTAATTCCTCGAGGAAAGTCTCAAAATTATTTTTCAATCACCTTTCTTAGCAAATCAAACCCCCACAATCATATATTCTGATACTTTTGGGAAGGTAAAAAATTAAGAGGATACTTGATGTGCCTGAAATTACAGTTCTAAGATCTACTAAATAGAAACTCTGCCCAACTTCAAGTGCAAAATATATTTGTACTTTTTTTCAGCTAAAAATACAAACTCCAGCACCAAAACCTCTCAGCATTTTACAGGCAAATTCCAAACTTGAGCAAAATGAACCAAGATTATAGATCAGAAGTGCTGATGTGGTAATCTCACTTTCTACTTTACATACTGTACTTTAGAATGGGAAATTCAGACTTATATACTAACATGAAACCTACTTAATACTGCAAGATGAACAAGGACATTCACAGCATAGGACTGATAATAACAAAACAGTTACAATTCTTTTAGAAAAGTTAAGAGAAAGTAAAATAAAAAACAATTTATCCATTTATACATGCAATAAAATAAGCATGCATGTTTGTAATCATTATTTGCATATGTCTCTGACTGTATCTGGCATTGCCAATGTACGTTACTTAACATTAAAATGTAGTTCACCTACTATATAAATCAGCATGGGATCAGGGTCAGATCAAGCCCAGCCTGGCATCAGGGACAATTAAAATTATGAACTGTGAGGGGACACTGAGAAACAAATAAAGTTTACCTATAAATAAGAGAAGGCATGCAGTTTTAAAATAAAGAGGAATATTTGACCTTATATTACTAATAATCACTGTATAGGTTCCTCAGTTATCCCCAATACTGAGATGAGGTGATGAAATAATAGTTCTGACTTCCTCAGAAATCTCTTATCAGCAGCCCGTGTAAAGGATTTACAGCTTCATGGAAGGTATTCCTAGCTGCTGGCTATATAAATCACTTGAGCCAACCACATAGAAGAGAAAGCACAGAACATAAGATTTCCAGTATTAAAAGAAAGTACCTTTCAATTCAGTAGGTCTCCTAAGGCTTTCATCTGGGAAAATTAGACCTGTGAAAGTTTATTCTGCTTTGTTATTGCCCAACAAAAATTGAGTATCAGTTCCCACAATATTTCATAAAATAGAAATTTGTGTGTATGTACTTAAAAAACATTCCTTTACAGGCACATGTTGAAGTATACAGCAAGTGCAAAAACAAAGCTCATGAGTGCTGTATCACTAACAAGTTTTTTCACACTAACATGTTAGGGAAGGGGATGATACTGGGGCTTCCAGTACAAGACTGGGAATTTGCTTTGCTGCAGTCTTTTTCTATCAGTTACCCCCACAGACTCACTCTGCTTGGATGTCACATCAGTCAACTTTTTCCAAGATACATGTAAGGGGGGGTCTGGACTGCCTACCTTAAAGCTCAATTTGAAAGCATGTAAAATGCTTCTGAAATTTCCACAACTTCTGATAGGGGAGGGAGAAGAATACACACTCCTTTGGAAAAATTAGTACAAGAATATCTGAAATCAGATCCCTGAAACCCAAGGCACCCTCCAATTTTTATTATTTTTTAAAATTCATTGGGCATCTGCTTATTGCTCAGCTCCTTTTCTTGTGCAACACTGATTTTCCCCTGACCTTTCCTGACACACAGTTATTAATGTGCTATCACTGATCAGGATCATTGGCTTTTGGGGGGGGGGGGGGGGGGGGGGCTGTCAGACTAAATATCTGTCTGCAAATAGCCAATCTTGCTCCTGTTGAATTTATCTAGTCTAGTGAAGCTGCTGATGCAAGCCAAAACAGGACTTATCACCAGTCTGTACAAGCAACCTAAATGATAATTGCAATTTATTCCACACCAGAGCTACATCACCTTCACACCACTTGTTAAACTACAGGGCAGCACTGGCAGAGATAAAATGTCCTGCCTTTCAGGAGAGGTTGATTACTCCTTGCTATCCCTATACACACACACAGGGGTGTAGAATTGTTCCTGTTTTCCCGCACATACTTACCACAATGCACTTGCTCCACCTGTTGTCCACTTGCATTTCTGCAAGTCCATCTACAGTTGCGATTTGCATAAGAGCAATTGCTTTGTCTTTAGGGATAGTTATGGATCTTTATACCTGCTTGCTCACTTCTAGCATAGCCAAGTACCACTGCCTTCTGTACGGATGCTGGAAGGCACAATCAGCAGAGTTTAGGAACAGAGGGAGGGCCACAGATCTGAACTAGAGAACTAGCTCAGCTTTAATCATAGTACACTAGTTACTGAGCACCTGACAAGCACCTGCCAGAAAAGTAGGATTCACAAGGTAGCTAACTCCTCAGCAAAGCATCCCCAATTTAGATTGAGATTAATAGCAAATGCACATTCCTCCTTTCCAGCACTTCTGCTAGGTTAGCACCAGGAACAAGGAAGAGAAGAAAAATGTCTGTAATTGAAAGAGACAAATAGTTCCACTAAGCAGCTCTGACAACATCAAGATCCCCCATGATATTCAGTTGTGCTGCTTGTCCTAATGGCTAGAAATGACCTACTGCTTGGTTCCTCTGAGGCCAACAGCAACCAAAACTCAAGCATCTGCCATCACTGGGCTCACACTGCTTTTCTATAAGTCACAGGGTTTTTACCTAGTTAATATGTACTAGTAATTTTCTTTCATACAAGTGCCAGACAGAAAGTGGGGAAACAGCTCAAGCTTACATGCCATGCTGAGGGGGAGCTGGAAGGGACTTGAGGTAAAACACAACTATATTAATGAAGCATATGCTTGCAGACACACCACTTCTAATGCCAGGGTCCCATTAGGGTCACAACTGCTTTCTGGAGCCTAATACAGTAATTGCAGTATCTATGTTGCCATCTCTGACTGAGCTGTGGGTCAACACTCCCTCCTTTATAAAACAGCAATCAGAAGTCTTCTTCAGGCCACTTTATTGCACCAAATTTGACTTCACAGCACAGCAACATCTGTAGTCTGTTGTCTGCTGCCCTCCCCTGCTCTGTCAGCATAATGTGAAGAGCAAGAACTGGGAGCCTCTTTCTCCCTCTCCCCCTTCCTTCTGTAGAGTGGGGGACACAACATGGCTATTAAATTCTGCTAGAATAGCCCCAAGAAGGCCTGGGAGCTAACTAACAAGCTAATAAAGCAGTAGGAGGGAAGAGTGCTGTCATAGCCATTCTGCCCTCTGTGCAATGCTGAAGTCAATCTCCCTTCTGTATTCATCCACCCCAGAACCTCTGGCCACCATAACACAAGGAAGAGGCAGAAACACCTGTTTGGCACAGCTCTCAAGGGGAGTTCCATCTCTCCCCAAACCCTTCCGCAGTCTCCATTTGAATCACTAGAGTCTGTTCCTACCATAGCTCTGAGCTTTCTAGAGCAGCACTGTTATTATCATACCTGCTTTCTTTCCTGCCCATGGAAACTTAAGGCTGAGGAGGGGTTATGGCCAGCACAAGAGACGGACAAGGTAATCGCCAAGTGCCATTTATTATGAACTTTGAGAACTGGCAGCTCTGAAAGTGACTGCAAACTTATGGAGGCAGAGCTGGATTGGTTTGGTATTCAACTGGCACTTGGTCACTTTCCATCAATACCATAGACTAAAAAGTTTCCTAAAAAAAAAAACCCAAAAAGATAAAGTGTAAATTTTGAAACTGTGACTAGGCAGAGTCAGTATCTCCTCAGGCTGTGCAGACCAACCTGACCATAGGAAGCTCCCTTGTACTCTAACCTTTTCTAAGAGAGAAGAAAAAAGAAGAAAAAAAGATGGGGGACAGAACCAAGCCAGTCTTCAGATGGTCTTTTCCCACCCTGGGAAACAGTAAACACGACTTGGGAAGAATCTGAGATATAACTAAGGCAGAATTTAGCCAAGGGAAAGTACAAAAGGTGACTGGGGAAGGGGGGTGGAAACAGACCTTAAAATATCAATACAACCTTGAATTGGCTGGCAGCACTCCCACATTAACTGCAAAATGTTAAATATCAGTACACAAATGGCCAAGACATCTGCTCCATTCCCCACTCTCAACATGATCATAAGACCAACTTTAAAAAAAAGTCAGTTTCTTCTGTGTGCTTTTGTTTCAAGCCATACAGTTGTCTTCCCCATTTCTACCTGAATGTTCACCTTTTTTTAGGACCTTTATACTGCCTCCCACTATCCAAGGCCTTCTGCATGAAGGTCAATAACAAGAAAGAGTCATCAGCAGACTTGCAGTTCCTTGCACATGTCATTCGAGTCACAATTCTGCTTGACAGAAGTGTACTTTGGAGAGTGAAGGGGTTGGCTTTGTCTCCAGAAGTTACAATTTTAAACACACCATCAAAAAGTAATGCTTCTTATTAAAAAGAAAAGCAAGCATGGGAAACAGTGAAGATTTTAGCTCCATTGTTCTGGAACTAAATGTTTAATTTGATGTTCCTGTGCAAATGCCCCCATAGTTCCAAACAGGTATATATTCCCCTCCAACCCAATTTCTTTACATGTAAACATGAGGCAGTGTTTGCTCTAACACTATTTTTACCCAACTGACTGCATGATATGTGATCAACGACTGCTTGATGGGTTCCGAGACCCTGAAGGCCACAGTTTTATTTACCTATCAGCCCTGGAAAGGAGACAAAGGGGAAGGGAGTAGAAGGAAGAAAGACTGAAGCCAAGTTAAATTCTACTTCAGGTGAATTTATTGAGTTACAAAGAACCTGCCAGCTCCACCATATTTACAAAGGTTTTCAAGAGGATTCTAGAGCTATTACTGCTACTGAACCACAAGTTAAAAATGCATAAACAAACCAAATGACCACATCCATAATGTCAACTGTAGAAACACCAGTTACCTTACAGGACTTCAAGGCATATTCAATCAAACATGGGGAAAATGTTTTCCAACCACTGATTTCTAGAGCCACCAGCAAGATTCTTATTTCTCTAATGTAGCTATGTCTGAAGATCAGGCATCCTTATGCCACTGCTGATGGAAGTTGGTTTCTGTTGTTCAACATACATGTTTTATCAATCAGGAATTTAATTAGAAGGTTATTCAGAATCAAGCATTGCAAGGTGTTAAAATAATCTTAAAGAGCACAATGAAATCCCCAGTTGGTTCCATATGATACTTTTGCAAGGTGGTATTGCTGCCAGACATGCACATAAAATCCTTTGGAGTCACAACCAAAGCAAATGAAGTCAAACTTCCCAGGGCACTGTCACTATTCATGTCTCAAGCAGCACTGTAGAAACAGTGCCACCTGAAAACATCACACTGCTTTTCTTACTATCCATGACTCTCTGAAAGGTTGTTTTCAGTCAATTTCATCCATTCAGCTGCAAGAAGAAATATTCATGCTCTCTACATTCACTTATCCACCTTTCCATTCCTCACTCCATCCTGAGAAGAGATCATGAATTCACTAGGAGAATACTCCAGCTGCATCTCAAGTCCTGAAGAAGTTCCACATTACAATGCCACAATACCAAAGGGATATGAACACTGTCAGCCAAGGCCTGTAAGCCACACATCTGGATGCATGCAGTTCCCACTGACAACAGGTGGCTCTGCTTGCCTTGTTAATAACTCTACAGTAGTTTTTTTACCTGATACTGACT
The DNA here is from genome assembly GCF_929443795.1 of Astur gentilis. Lineage (NCBI taxonomy): Eukaryota > Metazoa > Chordata > Aves > Accipitriformes > Accipitridae > Astur > Astur gentilis. Next base: position 15,223,371 of record NC_064897.1, read on the forward strand.
TCACACATTATTGAATGTTTGGGGAAGAATCTAATCACTTGAGTGCTAGTGGCCCTTCTCAGGGCATTGACAGGTGAACATTTGCTGATCTACAATCTAACTCCATAACACTGACTTATAAAGTATCAACTAAGATTCAGAGTTACTCTATGCACAGAAAACTAAAAACCCAGAAAGGAGCAAGTCAGTGTCAAATAGAGTAGCAGGGAAGCTGCTAATAATATTTCAGAGGAAAAACACTGAAATATTCTTGCCTGTACAAAGCAAGATGAAACCTACCAGCTTTATGTTTCAAAGAGAAACATTCTAACTTGGTTCCTACTGCAAGGGCTACAAAAAACAAAACCAAAGAGAAGCCCAAGCATCATTCATGCAAGACAAACTACCATCTAGCAAGAGGTCTTTTATGGAGTATGTGCTACACTAGCGTGAGCTGGCATCAGATCTGGAAAGCCTACCTCCATATAGCAGGGAGACTGTCAGAGCCACACCACACTGTCACATTGCTCTCCTCAAAAGGAAAAAAAAACATCCTTTCACACTTTATGAAATGAGCCACAGAGCTGCTCACTGCAAGGATGCAGCTACTCTAGGATTTTAAAAGTTTATACTATCATCATACCAAGGAAATTCTCATCAACTTCTCTTGAGATTTGTAGCTGGGCCACGCTGAGAACACATTCAGCTCAAACAGTAATACACAAGTGCCAGCTGGTAACTGAGGTCAGAATCCAGCCACTCAACTGCTGAGACACTGGGTCAAATCTAAATTTAAGTAAGTTTCACATTGGCAAGTAAGATTAGAGCACATCTTCAAAAGTGGAACTATACTGATACTTGTGTACATAACGGGAACAAACTGCCATATATGCTACACTACACTCAACGACAGCATGAACTGTTCAAATTTAGTGCTGAACACAACAGCAAGACCACACTCAGCAGGCATCAAGCTACGATTGTGAGGAGAGTTTTACAGGAGAACACTTTCAGGCATGGCTGAATATCCTTCCCTACCAGTGTGATGGCTGAATGAGCTGCACCTAATAACATATCTTACATGCTTTACGCATCTCTTCCAGCCCTCCAGAGAAATTGATACAGAGAATGCCACAGTAATACTGCCGTGGAACACATTTATCAAGAAATCTTTGCAACTCAGAAAAACATGGAGGGGCATTTTCCTATATCCAGTTTCATTGAGGTAAGCAGGAATTATTCTAACAACTTGGCTAAGATATGATCAAACCTCTAGTACATGTTTAAGTGTTTCAAAGCTATTCAGGTCACTCGCTAAAAGCAAAGTGATAATTTAAACATTGAGCAGGAAACCTTTGTGCTTAGTTTGTGGACTAAAGTCTGAGTTAAATCCTATTATTGCAAGCCAGAAAAATGCAGTCATGCTAGGCTTCGCAAAGATGGTGGAGGAAAAGGGATTCCTTCTGCATTCCTTAAAAATTGGAATATAGTGTAACAAAAGACAACTACAGTAAATATAATAGTCTGAACATCTCTACAAAATTCTCCTCTGGACCACAAACTGGCCTTGGAAGACTCAAAATAACAAAGGCAAAGAGTAGGAGAGCTGAAAGTTTTCTGAAAGGCTGAAGGAACTCCATCCAGAAGAAACTGTCATGGCCATTGACACAGAATAATGATACAACTGTTACCTGGTGCCATTGTATCAATGAGGAAGTTTTAGTGCCTATAACAACCTGGACTTAATTAGTTCTACAAGCTGGTGCTTTTCCCCTTAACAGATCAGGACTGATTATTAGTAGACACCTTTATTCCCTTTATTCTGTATTGGGCCACCCTCAATTCTAGATCTGGGGCAGACTGCCCTGTGAGTTTCCATTACCTGAACAATCTCTTGATTTCTTTTTTCAGTATCTGTAACCTCCTACTGAGACCTAAATTCCAGTTTTTGAAAGGCAGAGGGTTAATCTACCTATCTGAGACAACAACTGTCCCTTCCAATTATTTAGTGCTTGAAATTGAGACTTTCACACAGTGCAACCTAGCGGTCATACATCAATCATCACTTATTACCACACTTTGAAAACAGCTCTGTTAGTGGGATTTTACTTCTCAGCAGATTTTACTTTCCCTTGATCTTCCACTTTTTTGATGGCAGCTTGGATAGCTTCTTGATCACCCAGAAATCGGTGAGGACCCAGAGGGTGCAGATTCTCATCAAGTTCAAGAAGTATGGGCACACCAGTGGGGAGAGTGACATTCATGATGTCCTCGTCAGATATGCCTGCCAAAGAAAAAAAACACAAAAACAAAAAACCAGTTGCATCTAATGAACAGCTTCCTAATTGTCTGCCTAGCTCACCCTTATTTCTGAGATTATCTAGTCTTAAAACAGTCAACGACATGTTCCAGCCTCCATCAACACAACCAGCTACCCAAGGGTCAATTCCCAGCTAGACCACAACTTGGTTAGTGCTTTAGGAACAGCTAAAGGAGGGAATTCCCATCAAGATGAAGACAGTTTCTTCATTTTTCAATCTACATATGTAAAATAAACAGGAAGAGATTGCCCTGGAGACTATACCTTTCCTTTAATACAGGACATTAAGGACAATACATTCTCCTCCATATCTTCCCAATTTGTGCATCACAAAAGAGGATTAGAGTCCACATGTGCTGCTCCAACATGAAACAACTTCTGCTGAGCAATGAATACAAACAGCCTCTTTAAAAAGGCAGGATACCAAGGTTAATTTTTCTCCTAAATTCTCTATGCAAAGCTTCTCACACAAGCCATCTTAAAAATTAGTATTTAATTCTTCCAGCGTAAAGATTACTGTTTGCCCACATCTGATTTCTGAAAAGCAAATTTATAGCATCTAGCCTACGGTACTATTCTCAGAATTACTAGATACAGGATATTAATTTCTACTTTCAAATGAGGGAGAGGCGAAGAAAAAAGGGAGGAAGAGTCAACTTATGCAACTTGGAGCATCTTCCTGTATTTATTCCCTTCACTAAAATAACATGGGGAGAAAATTTATTTTAATTAGCTGTGCTTAATTGACATACTCTGGGCCCTAATCTCAATGAAATCACTAGTTATTTATACATCACACACACAGTGTCCAAAGCATCCAAGTGAATTTTGAGACCAAACCTCCTAGTAAAATTTCCACACAAGATCTAAATAGTTGCATTAAGAAGCAGTGACTGCAAAGACATTATTCCTCAAAAATTTCAGGCAAAAGAGAGCTTGTGTCATTGGGAATGTATTTCTTTTTTCTCCCCTTTTCTCTTTTTCTTCTAAAAAGAAGCACTGAAGTCACAGCAGCAGCCTGCTGTTATAAAGCAGGAAAACTTCAAGTAATTCATCTTAGAAAATGCACACAATCAAGCTTCTAAAATGATGACACCATGTAAACTAGACCAAGGTGCATCAAGAAAACATCCTCTTGAGCAGCTGACAAAACAGATGGTTCACATAACATATGGGTGCAAATTTACTAGTGATTTTCACATTAAGTAGAAAAGCAGAGCCAAGATATTAACAGGAAAACCCACAAAGTCAAGCCACTCAGTAACAGTGGGACAACAACAGGTCAGAAAAAACAGAACTAATCATGAGGTGAGAATCATTTTATGCCCCTGCCCAGAAAATACACAAACAAGCATTACCTTTGCAGTGACCTATTCTTGTTTTGATTAGGCTAAGTACTTAGTTCAGCTGTAGATTAGCCCAAAGTTTCAGAAGGGCATGGAGCACAAGAAACAAACCCTTGCAAGAAGCTTACACCTTGTTACACATTGTGCCATCAGTCCATTAAAAAAAAAGTTACACTCTGCCAGTTTAAGCAATCCCTGTATACAAGGCAGCAGAATCACAGACCTACACAGAAAAGCACTCAAGGAGCATCTAAAGTTTTAAAACAGCACCAAAATCAATAGGAAAAGTACTGAGTCCATTTACTAGGCACAAGCACAACTCTCAAGGACTTCGGTTTGCAAAACAAGTAGCCAAGCTGCATGAGCTCTTATTTCAAGGATTCTTAAACATGCTAGATTTTAACAACATACACATCACCATGTATCCACAGAGAATCTGGCCCTAGAAGTGTTCTGCCCACCTCTCAAATTCAGTCTCCCAGACTAAACCATTCAGATATACACAAAGCAGATGAAGTCATGCAGGAGGATTTAAGCAAACCACACAATGTGGTTAGCAGCCAGGATATTTAAAGGTTTCCTCTAAAGACGGACTAAACAAAACTAGCTGTAGCTACATGGATTCAGAAGTGCATTTTACTGTTTTTACAGAACACAAAGTGACCACACAAATGTCAACTAGTGTTGATTTACAAAGCAAAACAGTGCAGACCAGGATAAACAAGCTGCAGCAAGCGTGTTGGCTTTCTCCTCAGGATTTTTTCCTCATATGGAAGTATTGCCTCACAGCCAGAAGGCTGGAATTGCAAGTTGAAGTCAGACAAAAATCCTAAAGAAACAATAGTATCCTGTTGCTTTATTTCAATACTGTTACTGTATTTGTATAGCATTTCTGTTCTTCAGGAAGCAAGATGCTGATCAGGCTTGTCACACAAGCACTTCAGTTGCAGGCAAAATGCACACAGAAAACTCCCCACCCACCAGGCTAGGAGGACAGTAAAGAGATCACATCTTATACTCCAGCCATTACAAGCACAAGCTAACTGCTATCCAATTACTTCATGTGCTGTAACTATAGCCAAGTGACCTTTTCTTGCACTTCATCTGAGCTAGCCTGTCACAACCCCATCCTATTTCACAGTGAAGAAGGGTGAATTCAGGGCAAGGACTCAACTGCTGACTACAAGGTGCAATGGGAAATAAGACCATTGAAGAAGCCACACTCTTCCCTCGAGTATAATACTAAAGCCTGGGTCTCAGCACTACTGAAGGGTACTGTGTTGCTGGAAGCAGTCTTTCCCTAAGCTTTAAAACTAAGGTCCTAGCTACTTACAGCCACAAGAACCCACAGACATTACTGAAGTACTCAGGATGTCTTCCTCACCCCAGATAAAATGCTGACTGCACAGCTACATTCCTCAACTAGTCATCTCCCATATGTTCTCTCTCATGAGCACCTGTTAAACATTGTTCCTTAATAGCAGCTGTATAGCAGGAAGCAGGTACATGAACATTTTAAGAATTTGGTGCAGAACTTATTACCAAAAACATCTTTCCAAATCACATTTGGAATTCTTTCCCAGCTCGCTTATGCTCCATTTAAGTGAACTGGGTGATCAAACATGCAGAGACCAGTAATATCTCTGTGCAAGCTTAAGAATTCACCTTTACTTGGTAGCCCATGAAGTGCTTTGAAATACTTGCACTCTGGAAAGTCCTACAGAGGCAAACCCCATTGGGCTTGATTTTGAGCACCTACAGCCAACTTCTACAAGGGCTTGCTCAGCTTCTCCCTCCCTCTCACCTGTTACCAAGTATCCTTCCTTCTACTCTTATGGTCAGAGCAACACAAAAAACACAACAGCTCTTGAGAATAGCTACACCGCTCCCTTCCCTGCATGTCAACTACACTTGAGGCCAGATGATTCATCCAACAAAACACACAAGATCATATGCATAAATTCAGCCACAATGGGCTTGTTCTAGAACTGGTGCTTTGTAATTGAGATCCAAATCAGGTCATAGCTTCCCACAAGCTTAATGAAAATACTGAAGCTTTAGCCTAATAAGTTAAATATTCAGGGCCAGATTCTCCCCTCCCTGCAGGCTGGCAGAGGACCTAGCTTCAGTAGAGTAGAGGAAGCAAATGGGCACAGTGTTAAAACCTGGCTATTAATCTTTACAGAATGTTAGCTCACTGTGCAGATTTGAAGGACAGAATGAAGATGGGTGGGCTACAACCATGGCTGCAGCCTATTACCCACATCTGTTTCACCTTTATGTCTGCCAAGATTTTCTATGTCTGTATTGGGTTTGCATGGCAAGGTTTTGGCAGCAGGTGGCTACAGGGGTGGCTTCTGTGAGAAGCTGCTGGAAGCTTTCCCCCATGTCCAACAGAGCCAATGCCAACTGGCTACAAGACAGACCCGTCACTGGCCAAGGCTGAGCCCATCAGCAGCAGTGGTAGCACCTCTGGGATAACACATTTAAGAAGGAGGGGAACCCAAACTGCTGCACAGCAGCCATGAGAGGAGTGAGAATGAGAGCAACAACCCTACAGACACCAAGGTCAGTGAAGGAGGGGGAGGAGGTTCTCCAAGTGCCAGAGCAGAGATTCCCCTGCAGCCCATGTGGAAGACCCTGGTGAGGCAGGCTGTCCCCCTGCAGCCCAGGGAGGTCCACAGTGGAGCAGATAGACACCTGCAGGCCATGGAGGACCCCACGCCGGAGCAGGTGGCTGCACCTGAAGGAGGCTGTGACCCCATGGAGAGCCCATGCTGGAGCAGGCTCCTGGCAGGACCTGTGGACCTGTGAAGAGAAGAGCTCACACTGGAGCAAGTTTGCTGGCAGGACTTGTGACCCTGTGGGGAACCCACACTGGAACAGTCTGTGCCTAAAAGACTGCAGCCTGTGGAAAGGTCCCATGCTGGAGCAGTTCATGAAGAAGTGCAGCCCATGAGAAGGACTCACATTGGAGAAGTTCATGGAGGACTGTTGACCATGGGAGGGACCCCACACTGGAACAGGGGAAGAGAGCAAGGAGGAAGGAGCAGCAGACACATTGTGTGATAAACTGACTGCAACCCCACTTCCTCATCCCCCTGCACCACCTGGGGGGAAGAGGTAGAGAAATCAGGGGTGAAGTTGAACCCAGGAAAAAAGGGGAGGGGTGAGGGGGAAGGTGTCCCACATTGGATACCAAAAAAGAACTGTAGTGGGTTGACCTTGGTTGGATACCACGTGCCCACCAAGCTATTCTATCACTCCCCTCCTCAGGGCAGCAGGGGGAGAAAATAAGATGGAAAAAAACACATAGGTCAAGATAAAGGTAGTTTAATAAAGCACAAGGCAAAGGCCACACATGGAAGCAAAGGAAAACAAAAGATTTATTGTCTACTTCCCATCAGCAGGTGACATCCAGCCACTTCCCAGGAAGTAGGACTTCGGTATGCACAGCAGCTGCTCCAGAAGACAGACATCATAATAATGAATGCCGCCCCACCTTAGCTTTTATTGCTGAGCAGATGTCATATCATACAGAATATCCTTTTGGTCAGCTGGAGTCAGTTGTCATGGCTATGTCCCTTCCCAAGATCTTGCCCACCCCCAGCCTACTGAGGGGGGATGTGGGAGAAACAGCCTTGATGTGTGAGCACTGCTCAGCAGCAGCCAAACCACTGGTGTTATCAACACCTTTCTAGCTACCACTACAAAGCACACACTGAGGGCTGCTATGGGGAAAATTAACTCCATCTCAGCCAGACACAACACAATGGCATTACATGAACAGCTCCTGATCAGTCTGACTTTGACTGTGGTCATTACTGAGGCCATCCCAATAGGAGACAGTGTCAGAAAGCAAACCATGAATTTATCATATTCCCATTTATTAGAGAAATCCAGCCTGCCTTAAACTCCTCAGGCAGTCCCAAGATTAAATAGGCTGAAAGAGGCATGAGACTTGCTACTACCAGCACTAGCTGTCAACTATGGCATTAGGTGAGAAAGTCCCAGAAGTCTTGAGTAGAGACCCAGGCTGCACTACCACCACCAGGAACTCAAGGCAACACTGTGACAAATTGAGTTCTCTGAGCATGCAACTCTGGAACCTACCAGCATACATATTGCCCTTGGACAGAGCTCTGACAAAAGGTTTTCATCTCTGGCTGAAGCACTATTGATAATCCCTCAAGCCTAAGTTCATGAAAACCAGTCACTAACAACTCATGTTTGAAACCTTTGTCCCAGCTGCAAGTCCCAGCCCTTTTGCACTATCATCAGGCACTTGCCACCCCCTTCCCTGTACCGATTCAAACCACCAACATTACAGAAAACTACCCACTCCTTGCTGTTTCTTGCCAGTTTACAGGCAAAGTTAACTTGCACAAAGGCTCAACAAGCTCACAAGAAATAAGCGGCAGAAGGACAGAGCAAAGACGGGGATGAATGACAGAGAGTGCAAGACCACCTCATTTCAGCAGCAATGAGTTATTAGATCTCAAACTGGTTTCTGTAACTGCCCTCAGATATCACAGTCAGATAAGTAGTATTTCCTTAAGAAGGTCAAGCAGCAAAATCAGTAAAATAATCTTATTAGGTAGTCCTCAACACACAATCCACACCAAACTCAGTATATAGCTCCAGCATGTAAACTACTCAAATACTGGAACTGCACAAGTATCACACTCACAGTAAAGCAAAAAAGCAAAATCCTTGAGGGCACTGCTACCCCTGCTCACCAACTGGTGAGACCAGCATCAAGCCTTCCCAGTCACCACATTCTGCCTGCAAGCCCAGTTCCAGAGCTCTGTCCCAGCTCTGTGACCACAACCAGTCAAGCCCAATGGATGCAACATCTGCATCTTTCTTCAAGAAACCAGTTAACTCCTCCCCTCCATTTTTTACCCTGAGCACAGCAAGGCTCAGTGACTACCACACTATATCCGAGATGGCTGCCTTTCAACAGGGAGAAAAATCCTAGAATCAGGCCTTCCACAAAACCCCATCTTGAGGTACTTAACACCAGTCCTCAGGGTTAAATGGTCAGGAGGGAAGAAAGCAGTTGATACAACCCATCAATCCTTCTGCCAGTCATCTGGAAAATTAGTCCATTAGACTTGGTCTCTAATTAGTACATCAACAGAAACAGGGCAAGCTGGTCACAACTACTACACTAACATTGTCTTCACAACAGGACACTGCTGAAGGTCTCAATCTGAACTATCAGTTATTAAAGAGCAAACTATTCCTCCTTCAAAGAATTGACAAAATCACCTGTAAATAGACCCTGTGCACCTAGGATGCTTATTTAGCAGATGTTAGCAACTGATGCTTTCCTAATCAATACAACGTTTCAGCATCCAGAGTAAAACCTATCCAACAAGTCTGATATTGTTACTCTAGATACCTTCCTCATTAACATCTTGTTGCCATTGCTTTTTCAATGCATCAGAAAGGGTATACCATGAAAGAAAAAATAATATGGCCTGTCTAAAGACCTGAGTTACAGGTCATGGTCCATACCAATAGGTGTCACACAACAAAACAGTTGCGCATTTATGACAACACACTTCCACAAGCAAGCACAAAACTGCAGTTAAAGAGCCTTTCCAACCCTAACAACATGTAATGAAAACTGTCCTCTTGCTCTGCCAATTTTTAGTTGTGAAAATGATTCCTAGCATCATCACATACATCACCTGAAGATGATGCAAAGAATAAGTGCTCTAAAAGGACTGGACAAGCTCAGTTACAAAGACTTCAAAAATTGATGCCAACATTGTATCTTTGACAGGATTGCACAAAACAGCCACACTTGGTGGCATTTGTAAAATTCATAGGGATTACCTAGAAGGAACACAGTCCAGCATCCCCTCCTGGACACCAACAGCTCACAGCACCAAGATCTTCAGCAGCACCCGCTGGGAGAAATGTCACTCAGCCCACTGGGACAGAAAAGCAAGCTCTCAGAGAAACTGGTGTTTCTCATCTCCAAGTGCATACAAGAGTATGGTCCAGTTTGTGTTAAACACCATTTTCAGAAAGACTGCTGGGGTTTCACTATTTAAGTCCTCACATGCAATACATGACAGATCCTACAGGCATTTCAGATACCTTAATAAGGTCCACTCTGAGCAGTTAGAAAACAAGAACAAAATCCAAACCCACAATCAAAGCCTTGCTAGCCTGACATTCTTTTGCTCTGATGATTTTTGTGTGCAAGTAGAAAGCAGATCCACATTTCAAGCTCTTCACAGATCACCCGTAACAAGAAAAATATTCAAATTCAGCAAACTGCTGGCCTGTTTCAAAAACACCACCTCCTTGAAATAGTAACTTCAAGTATACTCTCAAGTCTTTCAGAAAAGACATTAAATTCCACACTGAGACAATTAGAATTGTTTCATCAGATCAAACTGAAAACATTCATATCTACTGCCATTTAAAGTTTCCAAGCTACATCTTCCATGATTAAGTTATCACTATGACTAAGTCATCTAAGCAGTCATGTAGGATTGCTGTCTGAGGCATTTGGAGCCTGATTTTCTAAATGCCAAAAAACATGGCGCCAGCTAAGATAGAGGGGCCTAGAAACTTCCACTCAGGTGCAGGACACACTAAGCTTGTCCAAAAAAAAAAGTCCACAAAAACAAAGCCCACCTCACAGTGGGTGCTATAAATACAGTAGAGTGACAAACTTTAAGCACTGCTAAATCAGCTCACAACTCACAACCTTTCAGGACAGAAAGGGAGAGACAGCAATACAGACAAGGAACCTCTTGGATCCAGCTAGATATAGGCTGGAGCTCTGGAAAAAAAAAAAGCAGGTGCAATAACAAGAGTCTTAAAGCTCTGTTCATGTTACCCTTCAGGCCAGCTCTGCAGCAATTCAAATCTCCACCGCATAAAGGGCAGAAGAGCCAGAATGTATCTGGCAATTGCTCCTGTGTGGGAACTGGGGTAGCGGATGGACAGTCCTCAGTCAACAGAACTAGAACCTCTGCCAAGGATTCCTCACATTTCTCTACGCAAGTGCATGCTGAGAGGAACAACATATAGTGTAGGCCAGACGAGAGGCAGTTCTATTCTACTTTGGTTGAGCATGGGCAGCCCTTGAAGAGTTATACCTAACAGATTGTCCCAAACAAAGCTTTGCAGCTGCTCTAACTTACACTGTTCTCTCTGATCTCAGTGCAGCAAGGAATCCAGCCATACTAACTTTAAAGTAACCTTTAGCGGTCACTGATGCCATTAGCTCTAGCCTTGGTGCGTGCCTGCACAGGTGGCCCAGGGTCTCTGCTGAAGCTGTGGTCAGCTTGCAGCATTTCACCCCCAAAGGCTTTAGCCAGCATGGTTTCATGTAACTGGTTCAGTTCTTATCAGTTATTTTACATAGCATGGACAGCCACCTTTACCACATCGGTGAACTGGCTGAACCAGCCTTCCTCCTTCATCCAAGCAGTGATCTGTACCCCAGAATTCACAGCCTCTATAGTTCCAGAAGCCAGCTGTACATGCTTATTCCCTGGGCTTCTGTCTCCTGCTAAAACATCAGCTGTCCTGACTGTTCTAGCATGCCTGAATGGAGAAAGTGCTCAGCAGAGTCAGAGCTGTAGAGGCACACACCAGAAGGTTTTATAACTAAAAAATTGAGTGGACACAATCCAGTCTGTGCATACTTTAACTACAACTCTAGTAGGCTGCATTCATACATGTATAATTACTAAATTCTACTCTACCAACAGACAAAGAAGTTAATATAGTCCCTCTTCCAGTTTAGGATGACTAAACTAGAAGCAGTGTCATTAAAAAGGGGGGGGGGGGGGGGGGGGAAATCTAGCAATGACTTAAGAGATAAATCACATCCTTTTCAAGTCCCAAGTAAATAACCAACCTTATGCTAAGCTACCAACTTAACTGTTCATTGGTTGGCATTTTCTATATTAGGAAATACAGTATTTGCATAAGCTTTAGCAAGTACCTACTCTCCACAGAACTCCCTGTCACAGCAGCTTTTTTAAGTAAATAATTATCAGGACTGAAGCCTCAAAGTTACCCACCACAGTAACAGTCAAGAATGTCTTCCACAACCCAAGACAAGCACTTTATTCTGCTGTGTTATGGCAACACTTGTTTAATGAACAGATTATGATGTCAACCCTTCTGAAAAAGCAGCTGAATAAATCAAAAAATAGTTAAAGCCTGAAGAGTTTTTGTCTACCTAGACCAACCACAAAGTTAGTTTGAATACAGTAGTTTAAAATGAGCAGCAAGAAACAAGGTGAAAGCATCTAGCTCTTTTCTTAACTACATTAATCCAACTAATAATTCTCTTCCCCTTCCACATCCCCCAGTTTGATTCCTGTTCCAATAGGCCAACTTTTTACTTTCTCCTTCAAGACCAGAGACATTAAATGTTACATTGCCCCAATAAGTAACATACACTACAGAACAAGATATAAAGCTCTAAACATTTGAGTAAGGAGAAGAGGGGAAGGCTAAAAGACCCTTACCTTCCACATGCTTCAGCAATGCCCTGCTGCTGTTACCATGAGCAGAGATAAGGATCATTTTGCCACTTTTCAGTTCTGGCACTATCTTTTCATTCCAATAGGGAAGGAGTCTTTCAAGCACATCTTTTAGACTTTCGGCCTTTGGGAGATTATCCTGAGAGACATCACACAATTTATACCGGCGATCATTGTATATCTCTTCATAATAAGGATGAGATTCAGTTATGGGAGGTGGGGTAACATCATAGCTTCTCCTCCATATTTTCACTTGTTCCTCCCCATGATTCAGAGCCATTGCCGCTCTGTTGAGACCAATCAGTGCACCATAGTGACGTTCATTCAGTCGCCAGGAACTCTGAATGGGAACCCACTCTTGGCCCATCTCTTCCAGGACAAGCCATGCAGTCTGGATGGAGCGGCTGAGCACAGAGGTGAAGACAAGGTCAAACTCAAAGCCCAGTGCTTTGAGGTGTTTGCCACAGTTCTGAGCTTCCTTTATCCCATCACTGCTCAGCTTCTGGTCCACCCAGCTGCAGAAGCGATTCTCCTTGTTCCAGGCTCCTTCCCCATGTCTTAAGAGAACAAGCCTGTACTTAGCCATTTTGGTTGCAGCTTAGCACAGATGACAACTGGTCTGACATCTAATAATGATGCATCTGGACAGAGACATGAGACAGATATATCAAACATCCCATAGATAATGCATTACAAGTAGTAATATGGCAGCAAAGAGTAGAAAACTATCAGAATCAAAACAACCAAAGACACAAGTGTCTGCTGAGTGTGTTTTTACCCTGGAGGTCTCCTGGCTTTGAATTCCTTCCCACCCTCATGTGGCAGGAAAAGCACCATCCTCCACCCAGCTTGATTCAACTAGCCAACTTAACAAATTGATTAGTAGCAGATTTGTACAAGCTGTTCCTGCCTTCAGATATCCCTCAAGTGCTTAAACAGAGCCTCACTTAACATCAGAGGCTCTCAACTAGCAGATCTCACTCTCACTACTGACCTGCTTAGAGGCAAGACATGGAGCCCAAGCTCATAACAGCTGCCCAGACCCACACAGGCTCCAAGGGAATGCAGGCACAGACAGTACCTGTGATCCTCAGCCACAGCAACTGGAGAGGAGGACCACAGAATTGGAACTGGCAATACACAGAACCTTATTAGCTTTCCTCAAAGGAGATGTCACCATAATCGTGCTCTGCATAACTTGTTTCCTCCCATCCCCATCCTGCCCTGCTAATTATGCCAGTCTCTGCTTGATTTCTTCCCCAGGCCAACTCCTCCATTCCTCCACACTCAAGTGCAACAACACAGCTACTCCAGGATGCAATGCACAACTAGCGAGTTCTCATTTGACTGAATCAAGAATTGATCTCAGATTATTCCATCCCCTTCCTGACTTAAGTATTTTTTTTTTTTTTGTCTTGTGCCTATGAATTACAACACCAGATTCTCAGGCACCGGAATTAATGTTTCTAATTTTACAGTGGGCACAAATGGCATATTTGCTGTCCTCATTAAATGACAGACAGCTACACATTCGTAAGGTCAAACTGCACCTTTCTCTGCTCCTGTTGACAAAGCAACACCACTTCCAGATTGTCTTCAATGAGAGATGGATTTTGACCACTCACCCAAGCTTTTGTAATGTGATCAAATATCTTTTATCAGATTGCATGATGCCTGAAAGGTCTAACACAGCAACTCTGAAAGCCCCACCTGATCACTCTGACCCGAGATGTCACAAACAAGATAGCAATAGACAGGGAAGGGGCAAAAAATATAAAAACACAACTCTCTGCACTGGGAAGAGTGCTGTATACTCAAATGAACATTAAGTGCTCTCAAAACCACAGACAGTGGAAGACTGAGGTCTGATTTCTGCACACCCAACATTGGACTAGATTTCTGTAAGAGACATGCTTATGAGAGCTCCCATCATCTCAAATCAGTTGGAGCTGCTTCAATCACACTCCAGGTAATCTCAAATTCAGGGGCCCACTGTGACCCTGAATTAGTTCAGTAGGGTGGGTTAGGCCCATGCACTCTGGGTTTTGGGAAGCACCCAGCACAGTATCAGCATGCATTTTTACCAGACTTTCAAAAAAGTGTATAGAAAGGTTGAATTCATTAACAGCCTCAGTAATTTGATCTTGACTGCAACAGCAGCTTAGTTCTCCTTTACTCCCACAGAAGACAGTCTACATCACACAAGGACACTATGCAATACCTCCCAAGCTCTAACTTCTGGCTACTGGTACAGCTCGGGATTAAGAAGCCTTTGAGGACTGACAGATTTTTAAAGAATATCAGAAGATATTGTCTGACACACAATAGACAGTTGGTAAATATAAGGGAAAGTCTTCTGTGATGTCATGTAAAGGAGGCCTGACTTTTGTGTATGACAAGGAGCACCCAAGACAAAATACCTCACATGTTCCACTTTCCCCTCACAATCATCAGTTGCACATTAAGGAAAGAAATCAGCTATGGTTAGGATTCAGGTGTCAATATAACATCAGGTACAATACTAAACTATACCCTTTAAGATCCCATGTTTATAACAAAAAGGAATATCAGATAGCATTTCCATTTAACACCAGAGTGAACCTTCTCCAACATCCCACAGATACGATTAAAAATTGCAGTGTGTTCACAGCACAAACTACCACACAAAACATAGCCCCATAAAAAGCTCTATCTCTGCAGATACCTCATTGTTCAGATTAATTGATCGTATTATCCACAAGAAGAAACTGCGTAATTTAAAGAATCAAACTAAGACACAATACCAAAAAAAACCAAGACCCAACAATGGAGGAGATGCACCTGTTCCAACAAGTTCTTATTTGGGTACTTTAGGCCAAAACAATAAAAACTCAATTAACATAAAAAACCTGAAGACCTAAGATCATCTGGCGACCATAAACTCCAGTTCAGTTATATAAAAGATTAGGCAGAATCACCAAACAAATTTAGAAGGGACTAGCAGTCACAGGGTTGCTTAAATATCAGTGCGCTTATGGAAGCATTTAAGCTAGAAAGCCTTAGAGCAACACATGGAAATAATCCTACTCACCTTTCCTATGGCACAGGAAAAACCTACACAAATCCCAGCACAGACTCAAGAGCTGCTTTATGCAGAGGCCACCACACACTCTTGGCTAGTTACCTGCAGGAAAAGAATAAACAGCAAGTGCCCACACAGAAACCACAAGTGCAAATGGTTATGCCAACCATCATTTGCTCTCAGAGCTGTAAGAAAATAGAGCACACACCCCTTGGATGGGCTGGGAAAGCTACCAATTTCCTTCTCCCAAAAAGCTGTAAATGCGCAGTTCCTCCATTACCAACAAGGGAAAGTTTCTTGTCTCCCAGATGCCCCGGGATATCATTTGCTCCCCAAGATTTGTTTAGACTGCCATTACCACAGCTTTAGTGCACAGACATCTACCAAAACCTCTGGGAGAACACAGACAGCAGACCTGGACCCAGAACAGAAACAGAGCCCCAGCTCAGCAGAGCAGAGAAAGGTGCTCAGGATAACATCTTACATCGGCAGAGCTTTTAGCCAAGCACACCTTCAAGGTCTAACTGCCAGAGCCGGTCATTTCCAGGACGCCTCCCTCCAAGCAGCACAAGCTCACCTGCTCCACACACACACGAGGTGCCTCACAGCTACTACCCTCTCCGCAAGCCACCACCTGCCCCGGGCCCCCACACCACCGTCCTTCCCCTCAGGGGACACCCCCCCCCCCCACACACACACACACCCCACGGCCGGCTCCGGAGTCCCGACACCCGCCCAGGGAGCCCGCCGGCACCCCCGCCTCGGGGAGTCCCCCCCGTAGGGCCCCGACGGCCTCTCCCCGCAGGGCCCGCGCGGAGCGACGGCACCGCCCGCCCGAGGGGGCACCCCCCGCCGCCCTCCTCCCCTGCAAGGAGCCCTCCCGGCCCCTCTCCCCCCGCTTCAGAGCATTAACAGGCTACACCCGCGCTGCCTTACAAGGACCGCTGCGGCCCGGCCCGCCCCCGAGGCCGCAGCGAGCGCCGTCCGCCAGCCCGCTCGCTCGCTCGCTCACCTCTGCCGCCGCCGCGCCGGGAGAGGGGTGGACCCCGCGCCTTAAGGAGGCCTCGGCGGCCCCGCGCCCGCGAAGCCGGGGGAGCCCGATTGGCTGGCCCAGAGGATGAGCACCGCCCTCGGCCAATGAGGCCGAGCCTGTGGGCGGTGACGCGAGAGAGCGGCGCGGTGCCTAGCGGCGCGCTGGGAGGCGAGCCCAGCCCAGGCCGGCCGGGCCCCCGCGGCCTCTCCCGGGCCCCCGCGGAGCTCTCCCGGGCCCCGGCCGCCCGCAGCTTCTGCGCGGGGCTCGCCGTCAGCGGGCGACGCTCACCTCGGTGCCGCCCCCGAAGCAAAGCCGGGTCACGCCGGCGGTGTGCGGAACGTCGACCGCAGGCGGCCAAGCCTCCGGCTTCTGCCGAAGCGCCGCCCCGGCAGCAGACGGGCTCTGCTCCTCCGGAGCCCCCCGTCCACCCCCGGCGCATCCCCACCTCCTCGCCCACCGTCCCGGCCGGGCTAGCCTGGGCGCGTCAGGGAGGAGGCGAGGGAAGGAGCTGGGCTGCCCGCAGCCGCTGGATCCCTCCCGCTCCCCCCGCCCCGAGCCTCCCTCCCCCGTAGCGAGGAAGGAGCGCAGGCACCCCGAGCTCGTTCCCGGGAGGTGAGGAAACGGGGCACGGGGCCACCGGGCGGGGTCTTTCCCAGGCACGGCTCGCCTTTCATCTGGCTTTAGGACCTTTTGGGTTTGGTGGGAAGCGAGGGTCCAAAATCTCCTCATGAAATCAGCAGGAGGAAAACAGACGTCAGTGTTCTAACCGTCGTGCTAACTACCCTCGTACTCACAGGCTGTCATTCCAATCCAAAGGAATCAAAACCAAGTGGACGGAGCAGCTCCGGCTAGAAATGGAGAGAAGGGGTGTGGGAAGGTGGTGTCCTTTGCGGCTCCTATTGCCATAGGTCTGCTTGTATTTTTAAAGAGAAGCAGAGCACGTCTTTTACACATGAACAGATTCACATTTTCTTCTCTAAGCGCTTACCCTTGAACAGCCACAACGTAACGTTTAAAGGGCCACAAACTGAATATATATGGAATGTGCTCGATCGCCCTCTCTCCAAAGGAGAGAAAGAGGTGATCTTCCATTTCTAATAGGTCAAAATGATAGTCCACAAAAATGAAAGATGGGAGATTCAGATCCCGATAGGAAAAAGCAACAGAAGGAAATTTAAGAAAAATTGGGGCAGAGGTATTAAAATAACGTCTCTAAAGTGCTGTCAGGAGAAAGGCTGTTTTGTTTTGCACTTACAGGGATTAGATCCTAAGCAGTCAGTGGGAAAGAAGGACCAGCGAGATGAAACGCTGTTTCACTAGGCTCTCAGCATGGCACAGCACTACGTGTGCTAAGTGGTAAGAGTGGCCAAGCTGTCGGTGAGCAGCATCCTGTGTCTCTTGGGTGGTTACTACACTGACTTTGTTCCTCATTTATTTGGGAAGCTCTGGAAAGCATTCTGCATCTCAGGGAGAACGTTTTCAATGCTTTTCCTGATAAAAAGAGCTATGCCTAACCTCAATACAGAACCACAATAAAATCTGCTACTTCTGCAAAGTATTTCCACTGGATGTGAATTGCACTTACAGTTACACACATAATCCTTTTCATCTCACCCACTAACTTTAAAGTTAACAATTGCCTTTTGTCTCTATCAGCTTCGTCTAAGCCAGAACCTAGAGTGCAAAGCCAGTCCAGCCTACACAATCAAAGTAGTGATAAATAAATAAAATATTTATTTAGTAGTAGTAGTGATAAATGAAATAAAGTTCACTGTACCAGAAGAGTTTGATTTGCCACCCATCAGCTCAAACTGGTAAAGAGAAACACTCCCACATCACACTGCGTGATCACACACCTGCAGTCACCCTGCCTCCAGTCAGATCAGACCTGTCTCCTCTTGTACAAACATACTAGTGGTACAGCTCTGAATATGGGTGCCTCACAGGCAAACTGGTTGATTGACTTTGCAAGGAAAAGAACCAAAGGTCATAAAGGCAGAAAGAAAAATACCTATTCTTGAGTATCAGCACTATGTATTGGCTGTACTTCAATCATTA
The DNA here is from genome assembly GCF_929443795.1 of Astur gentilis. NCBI lineage: Eukaryota > Metazoa > Chordata > Aves > Accipitriformes > Accipitridae > Astur > Astur gentilis. The sequence goes on from NC_064897.1 coordinate 15,241,696, forward strand.
AGAATACAATTAACAGAAAGAAACATAATATGCCAATATGCAGTTATAACTACAAGTGAGTAGACAGCAACCTGTGCCACAAGCCAGGACCTCTGTGGCCATTAAATACAGATTTCTTATCTCCATTCATCTTCGAACAAGTCAATTTCATTGGCATGGCAAAAACAGCCTAATGACTTTGATTCACATTTCAAACTACACAAGGACCAAAGACTCGAAGCGGTATCCCAGTGCATGACTTTTTGCAGATAGCTACACTCATTTGGCAGCTATTATCTCTCAGACCAGCTGGGCTATGTTTTTCAGGGTCTCTGGTCTGGAGCCCTTCCAGGCTGTAGTGTTTAGCTGGAATGTTTATGGCAGGAGCAGTTCAGGAAACTCCTTTCCTCAATACATAAACTTCCACTAGGGCACCAGTGCAACCGTACCGCACTGAAGAAAGGCTGAACAAGGCAGAAAAGAAGAAAACAGAACTGGAAAGAAGAAGGGTCAATTAATGATTGCTGAAAACTGTGGCAAACAGGAGCACTCTTCACTGATCATGCCCTTGGTAGTTTTTCATAGAATAGTTACTTCGTTCAAAGCTAGATCAAGTATTTGCCATAAAGCACTGCAGACATACCCATTGTAATTTCCAGAAGACCCTGAAGTCCTTGTTTAGAACTATTTGATACATGATCTGTCTTCATTAATAATTTCACCTACAAAAGAAATTTCTGTAGTCAAATCCTCACACTCCTTAATCTGAAACCTTCTCTCTAAAACTTCCTCCTGGGTGTTTTTCTACTGCATGAATTTGTGCCTTCCCTCCTAGACTCTCCCTGCTCCTTTCCACCTTTAGTTGCTGCCAGCAGCATGCCACCCAAATGTGTGCCCAAGCAGTCCTCACCTTTTTCTTGGATGTGGGCCCATTCAGGCCATTTTCAACACTTGACAGTTTTTCCTTGACAAAAGTCCTAGATCCTGTCTTCTGTCTGTGTGCTACCCATGCTGTTGTTGTCTCAGATTTCTCTGCAACTTTTCTGATGGTCCACTTTCATTCGAGGCCAAATTGGTATTGAGAAAGGTCAGGGAGTACAACACACTATGCAGAGAGATAAACACATCCTTATTTCCCCACGAGGACTCAGTTCAGAACTGTTATATTGTAAAATCACTCTGACTACATCCATCTCCCTGCCCATCACCCCTCAATACACTAGTTTTCTCTTCTCCTGTAAACTGAACACAAGCATTATTTCCTGCAAGAAATAAACTGCAACATGGGCAGGGGCCTGGGAAGCCCACACTGTGTATTAACCTCACTGTTAGCAGGACAGTGCTACCCAGGTGGGATACCTTTCTTTATAACACCACAGCCATCTTACCCATCTATGCCTTCAGTCTCCTTACCTATTCTTTTTACACCTCTGCTTACTCAATTTTTCCAGTTTAAAAGACCACTTTATTCACTGCTTTTTCAATCAGCTTCATTTTTTCCATCCAAGGAAGACTGCAAGTCCACAAGATATCAATATCACTTTTTCACCCAAGCCTAGTCTCTAAATACACTTGTTTAGCTGAATCCCAAGCAAAAGTAATGTGTATTCATGGACTGGAAGCTGTTTTCCTTGTTCCTGAGACCACAGCCACAGCTCACATGAAGCGCTTGTCCTGGTTTCAGCTGGGATAGAGTCAACTGTCTTCCTAGTAGCTGGTACAGTGCTATGTTTTGAGTTCAGTATGCGAAGAATGTTGATAACACTGATGTTTTCAGTTGTTGCTCAGTAGTTTTTAGACTATAGTCAAGGATTTTTCAGCTTCTCATGCCCAGCCAGGGCACCTGACCCAAACTGGCCAACGGCATATTCCATACCATGGGACGTCCCATCTAATAGAGGAACTGGGAAGGGGGGGGGCGGAATTCGCCGCTCGGGGACTGGCTGGGTGTTGGTCAGCGGGTGGTGAGCAATTGCCCTGCGCATCATTTGAACATTCCAATCCTTTTATTACTACTGTTGTCATTTTATTAGTGTTATCATTATCATTATTAGTTTCTTCTTCTCTGTTCTATTAAACCATTCTTATCTCAACCCACGAGTTTTACTTCTTTTTCCCAATTTTCTCCCCCATCCCACTGGATGGGGGGAGTGAGTGAGCGGCTGCGTGGTGCTTAGTTGCTGGCTGGGGTTAAACCACGACAGCGCTGCACAGTCCTGTTGGCCTGAAGTCCTTCATACGTCTCTATACACCAGACCTTGTTCTTTAATACAAGGAAAATAAAGCCTTCTCCATCAGATCGCAGAGAGCACATAGCAGGCAAGGATGCACTAGTCCTACGTATGTTTTTTTGTTAAAGCCACTCACCGCGTCTTGCATTAACCAGACAAGTTGTTCTCAACATGTTCTTGGCTCAAGCATACCTATGCGTGGGTAATTTTTCATCACACACCTACCCCTATTTGCCAATATATCACACCACCACGTCTTAAACCACGCCTATTATTACCTAAAACTTGGGGGTGCACCTGACAGAGCAGTGAGGTGTACCTTGCACACCAGTTAGTCACCCAATTACAATTGAAGCTCCTCAGCAAAGGGCCTTTTTCACCTTTTGTTTTACTAGTGCCTAATACAATGCTGCTTTCATATGTAAATACAGCGGGGCTTTCATCCTGTTTGGGTATGGAGGCAATATATAACCTCACACATCTGAGTGGATTCTCTTTATGTCAAAACCAGACGCGTAAGTCCATGTGGAGGGCAAATAAAGTATTCTACTTTTTTTTTTTTTATTCTAACTCCATTGCTTGGGGGGAAAATCTCTTCAAAAAAAAGAGGAGTGTGTAAGTACTTAAACTAACCCTGCATTTGTCACCAGAATCATAGCTTTAGTCTTTAACTAAATGCAGAAGTTTTTCTGAATCATTAAGTACCAAATAAATGACTGAGAAAGAGGAAGAAAATACATAAAAGCCTTCATTATATGCAAAACAGATGGAGGGAAGCTGCTATGTGAAGCATCGTATTGCAAACCCAAAGCGGGAACTGAATTTCTTATGTAACCCCTATGGCTAGGTACTGGTAATGTTATCCTGAAGTAAAAGATGTGACTTCTGTCTGTTCATCTGAAACCTTAACTCAAAAAATTATTTTATTTCTGCATATCCCAAGCTGAAAACATACACATGGGAAAATCCTTATATTCTCTACGCACTCAAAACCATTACGTGGATATCTTCAAATAAACACCTTACCACAACAGGTGCCTAGATGTTACAGGCAAGTGTGTGGAACACAATGTTCTGAAGGAGCCCTCATGGATACAGTTCTAGCCCCCAAAAGTAGCTCCAAAAGAAGTTGTACAGGGTGCCAATGGCTGGGAAAACAAAATTCTTTCTCACAATCAAAAGTCTTCCCATTTCTAGAGCAAGAAACACAATTTGAAGATCTACAATGTTCACTTTTAAATTTTGTGGGTTTGAAGTGGTTTATAAATTAACTTATTGTAGCAGTATCAAAGGCAAAGAAAATCCCGTGATGAATCTGCCTTTTTTTCCCCCATGATAAACAGCATAAAAAGTGCTGCAGACATCAGACGTCAGTAAAAAACTGTCTGGGAAGAGATAATTTAAAAGGGCCTCTGAAAAAAAGAAAGCAGCAGGGTGGTGTTTAGTCAAGGCATGATAAGTTAGTTAGAAAACAGACTGGATAGTGCTGATACTAGAGTATGGTAACAGCACATAAGAATCTGGGCAAATGTAACCAAAAGGGTAAAATGGGAACTCCAATGTCATTGCAGAGAATGGGGAGAACAACAAACACACACAAGACATATTCAAGTTCACTTGTACAAATAGCTTTCTATGAAAAATTAATGGTTCACCTCAAAAAAGCTGCTCTAAAGTTTTTTACTTCCATGTTACAATGAACCCTGGGTTAACTAAGAACTTGCTGATGTGTGTGTGCAGAGCTATCTCTTTCGGTATTATGTTTGTTTTCTCACAAACACTCTACAAATCACAAAGATTTGTCTTGTGCATATTACTTTTCTTTCCATGGTATGTGGCTCTCTTGCAGCATACCAGTTTACAAAACAAGCCCGACTGATGTTTAGTTTGGTTTTCAATGGAGCACAAAAACGAGTTTCCTATATAAAAAATCTGTCCTATGTGTCATGATTAGTACAGAGGACTGAGTCACACTGTTCTTCCATTTTACTGTAAATTCTCAGAATTCAGTGGGGTTGCTCTTGACTTAAAAAGGCAACAAAATAAGGCCTCTCTTTTACAGGATTGTTTCCCAGGAAACTTTAGGTGGTAAGTTGCTAAATAAATAGCTGTGTATCACAAGTTAATTCATGCTCTCCACCCACCCACCCCCCTTTCTTTAATGAAAAAGGAGCATGAGTAGAAAGGCAGCCAGGACTAACAAATCATGCATGGATGGGGAGTCAGGATATCCAACTTCCCAGAGTTCTTCAATTCTAATTTTCATCTCACATCTGTTTTACTTACACGGAAATCCATTTTTTTAAATAATTTTGTGCCTGACTTCCACTGGTTTTTGATTCAGAATTAGTCTATTCCTCTCTATTGCCATCAGATCTAGCTGTCCACAGAACAGCGTGGAAAAAAATGTTTTGCCTGTAATTCAGCATCTCCTTTTTATATTACAAAAAAGACACTTTTCTGCTTCCCAGAGACACGAGGTACTATCCAACATTTAGCACTTTGGATAGGTCAAGTACTTGTTTAAACATTCAGTACTGCTGTCATTATTCTTCCCTGTTGAAGTCTGCACCCGCAAAATACCAAATAAGTAACTGAGCCAAGATCAATTCAATGACCTGTGAGAAAAAAAACTGGGCAGTAGGGTCCTGCCCTTCTTAAGAAGGCAATTACAGAAGTAGCATATAACTGGTAACAAACTACCTATCTTTTTTTTTGGTGGGGGGTTATAATACCTCTATAAAGGTACCATAAAATGAGGCCCATGCTATCTGACCAAGGTCTCATTCCCTTCTAAAGATATAGGTGCTCACAAACTTTAGAGATGAAGAAGTCACTTTATCTGGTCTTCTGGCTTACATCTAGTTTATGGGGGCAGGTGGGAGCACACACAGGCCAAATTTATTTTCCTGGCTTCTGCAGCAACCCACACCTGGCCACCATCTTTTCCCAGCCCCTCGGGTGACAGACATGTTCTGGTTACAGGACAAGTGAGAGTCCCCAGGCAAGATAATAGCTGGAAGCATCCTGCCAGAACAAATTGCAGCTCATGGCCTCCTCCCTGCATGCCCTGAATTACTTCTGGAAATGACAGATGCTGAGAATGCGGAAGCCCATCTGACCAACCCTACAGCAAACCTGGAGCATACAGCGAAATAACTGCAGATCCATGGATTAGTGAAGGACAATAAGCCAAACTTTTGTGGGAATCACTGGACCTTCCACATACCCACTAAATGTTCATATTGCCCACGGGTCTGCCATGTGACAGGAGAAAGACCAGGAGGTTCTGCTCTCGTATTCACAAAACCTGAGTAACTCAGTCAGCTAAAACAACCTGGCTCCCCTGTTGTGTACGAGTTGAGGTTATAAAGCAATTTCTATTCAGCTCTAATTGCACAGATTCCACAGTGGTATTTTTCATGTTGTTCCTAATCAAGATGAACTCATTGGTTTTACTGTATGCTTCATTTTGTTTTGTTTTTCAAACATGAGGAAAATATTTTCAATACTTTTGTGTTTCACAAATGGAAAACATATCCCTTCCTCCACTCTTAAGGCATTTGAAGCACCCCTTTTCTTGTCAAAACTAGACACGTCTGATTGCTGAAACTTGAAATGGAGCATGAAAATATTTTTCCGCAAGGACAAGAGCCTCCACTTGGCAAGAAAAAGAGCAGACTCTTCTCAAAAGTGATGCACTTTGGAAAACCTACAGTCTCATATACGAGAGAGAAAAATCTCATTCCTGTGATAACCATGCCTACCAACAGAACTGGACAGGAATGTAGGTCTGGGATGGGCAAGTTTTCCATTTGTAGATGAGTTGGGTTTGGAGGCTGGCCATGGTGTCCTTCCTATGTAACTCAAGTTGCTTATCCCCTCATTACAAAGCCCATTCTTCCACAGAAACAACTGAGAAGGTACGGTCTTTGTTGATGCTTTGGCACCTGCTCTTTTCACAAGGCTTGACCTAGAGAAAATCAAGTGAAGTATTTGCCAGTCCCACATTAATCCACCTCTCCAGTCTATGACCAGAAGGTTTCTTTTTACAAGTTCAAGAAAAGACACAAAAGACACTGACATGCTTCTGCTTCCGCAGCAACCAGTCCTGGCCTGTGCAAGGAAGCTGCAGTTCAATTAAACCAGTTCAAAAACTGATGCCGTTAAATTAATGCTAAGTCTGTGGGAGGATAGATGTTATTTTGCTGAAGAGTGCTTTCTACTGTTTTAACTGAAGTGGTGAGGAACAGATTTAAGCTAAATCAATATACAATGTACTTCAACTGATATGTGTCCAAAAATAGGCATTTGCATCAACATAATGAAACAGTGCAAGATTTTCATGTAGACAAGACTCAGAAGAAAATGTAACCATATTATACTATGGGAATACTGTGAACATGCCTTGTTTTGCCCTTGTCTGCTGTCAACACCTCCTCCACTGCCTCCAGGGGTCTGCTCCCCGCTGCCTGACAGTTTTATTAACTATCTCTTCCTGTCTTATTTACCCTGAGGTACCCACTTGTTGGCAAGTCACATTTCTCTTTATCACCAAACCACCCCATTTGATGTAGCTCTCAAAACTGTAGCTTCCTGCAGTTCTGCTAAGTTAAAAGGTTGCTCTTCAGGGTAGTTTCAAGCTGATGTTCCATAGACTTTCTCTTATTTCCTCTATTTATAACAGTAATAGTTACTACAGCTTCAGAGCCAGACTGGCTGGGGTTTCCTCAGAAACCAAAAGATATCGCTTCAGGCTTCTTGTGTGTCCAATGCTGTGGAAATGTCACAATGTGACTACTGTTTCTGGGAAGTCCATCCCTCTCCAGAGGGTGACACGCAGTGACTGAGCAGAAGTATAAAAACAGGCAAAAAAACCCATTTTTAGCAGCTCTGCTTTCTTAGCCTGGCATGATATCCCAGTGTATATTCAATCAGCTTGAGCCCACTGGTTTACACCACAGAGTAGGGAAAGTGCTTGGGAAAAGATCAGTTCTTACTGTTCTTGCTGTTCTTGGTTCCTTCCCCCAGATGCCAGCACAGTCGGGCCAAGGCTGGGATGCAGATCCTAAGGAATTTTGTCTTCCCCGTTGTGCCTGAGCCACCACCACAGCTGCATCGTGAGCTGCAGGGTGGCAACAGAGGGGGTCTCTGGTGATGAAGCACTAGAAAACATACACGGTGTTGAAATCGTGATGTCCAGCCATTCTGAGGACATCAGGGTCAATACACAAAGTAGGTTAGACAGAGTTTGGTATTAGACTGGCTGAACAGAGAGCGAGCTGACACTGTTGGCAGACATTTTAACAAAAGGTTTGCTCCGATGCTGTTGAATCAATGGCAAATCTCCCAATGGAAGTAGCCTCTGGCCGCAAATGTGTAGTTAACAACCCAGTATGCTGTACAGCGCATACTGCTTTCTACCAGCTGTAGACAGCCCACAATCCCCATTGACTGCTGCAGTCAAAAACAAGCTGGAGGTGCTGAGCACAATAGAGTGCTACCGGTCACAGTAAATCCAAGCATTCTAAATTTTAGACAGTCTTACTATTTCCCCTGGGATAAACAACATGTTGTGAGTAAGTGCCCCGTTAACAGCAGGCAGAAAACAGACTTGATTTCCCTGCCACGCATAACAATGCTTAAAAGTGCAAGTTCTGCAACTTCTTTGAAAGAGAGCGGTGAGTTGAGGCAGGAAAAGCATTCTCATTCAGTGCAAAAGACAGCAGGGAAAAGGAAATTCTTTTCTGTGCCTATAATTTAAGGATCAGACAATTCAGAGAGTCGGTATGTTAGTGATAATTGCTAATTTCCTCTTCAAAACTCAGATTGTATCTTTTAGGTCCGTACCAGGAAATTTTCATGCCTATTTATTTATTACAAATGTAAGCCACCTTCATTTTTTCTCTTCTTATCCTTTTTAGGAAAAGAGACAGAGGAAGAGAGATTTCCACCTTCTCATTATTACAAAATCTAAGGAATGCAATACGCAATTCAATCTGAGAGATTATTGAAGAAATTCAAAAGCAGCAGTCACAAACAAGTTTAACTCTGCCCCCGTGTGTGCAAACATTAAAATACACCCTCCCATCCATTACCTGGATCCTGTTCTATTTTTGTGCAAAAAGATGTATTAGTTCATGACACTAATTGTATACGACATCCACAAACACCATGTAGTTACGGGACACCTTTTCTCTTCTACACTCATATGTCCCTCCCTGTATTACGAAACTTTCCTTTATGGAGGGCACTAAAAAACAGGCCATAGAGACATGCCTGTTGCCTGTACTAATAAAACAAGGAGAAGTGAGAGTGAAAAGAAAAAACAGGCAACTCTAGAATTTTATCAAACAGATGATCCTGTTAAGATTGGGAAAAAATGGGTGCTTAATTTTACTTCTCACCTTTGCCATGCATGCCCTGTGTGAACTTCCCTGTTCTCCCATATCTCGCTTCCCAGCCTGTGAAGCCTGGACACCATCACCTTTGTGTGTATGGGTGAAGAGGATCTACTTCTTCCTCTGTAAACTCACACAGAGGTTTCTCTAGCCATCTCACTTCATCAGCATGCAGGGTGACAAGGCTCCTGGCACCAGCCCAGGCCACCATCGCTGTGGTGGGGACACGCTGCTCCAGCCAAAAGGGCTCAGCCCTTCCTCGGCCCACGGCTGGCAGCCCGCAACCACACAGCCAGCGGCGAGGGAGCAGCTCCGCGCGCTGAGAGCAAGAGACTTCTGTCTCATGCCCTGCGCCGGGACTCCTCTTTATTGACTCATTTTGGGACACATCCTGCCTCTACCGATGACAAACCGAGGGGCAAAGTGCCACTGAACGAAACAGGCTCTCCATCCGGTAACCGGTGGGGTGAACTGCAGCAGCGTGTTGCAACACCCCAGCGTGTATCACAAGCGAGATCTGCGTGAACAACCCACGGCACAGGGACAGGGTGCTGCAGGAGCTGAACCCCGCACAGTCAGAAGCTGGATGGGAGCACAGCCGCCCCCAGCCCTTATCACCGGGAGGAGGGGGGCCGCAGGGCGCACCACTGCACATTCCAGGGGGGTCATCACCTCCGTGATTTTTAATTGATTTCAGCTTTCGCTTTAACCTGTGTGAGTTGAGTCTACAGAGACAAAGCGCAGCCTTGTTTGCCAGATATGGGAGGACCCAGAGCACTGGCACCGCTCCGCCATCTTCCCCTGCCCTAGCCAGCGACCGGTCACTATTAAACCAGCTGGGCAAGAGGCAGCTGCACCGGGGCTTCCCAGACGGCGTGCAGGGCCACGGCAACCTACGTGCAGCTGAGCACCACAGCCAAGATGCCCCTCGTGGGGCTGGGCACCTGGCAGGTAACATCTTCAGAGAAAAGCACCAGTATTGCAGAGCTGCCTGGCACAAAACCTGGTTCCCCGGGTCCAGCTCTGGAGAACTGCCCTGGTGTTGGGGGCTCTGCTCTACCTGGCTGTTGGGCTGAACCTCCGTTGAGTGGGGCTACAGATAAATGGCTGGAGACTGGCTTCAAGCCCCATGTTTAGAACTGCAAGAAATACTGCTCTTGTAAAGAAAAAAAAAAAAAAAAAAACCAAAACAAACAACCTGGGGCAGGGGGGTATTGCTTTCAGTAAGATGGTTTTCCTATTTTTATTTTGCTACGATACAGGTATTTAACATACACTGATTTGCGATTCTTAAGATTTATGCATTATTTTTAGTCTCCAGCTCGGAAAGTAACAGCTGCAGTGATGGCTGCCATCGATGCTGGGTACCACCACTTCGATTGTGCCTACGTGTACCAGAATGAGATTGGGGGAAGTTGGGGAAGGGATCCACCAGAAAATCAAGGACGGTGATGTGAAACAAGAAGACCTCTTCATTGTCACTAAGGTAAGGATCTGATGATCTTCCACCCTGGAGCAGGGGCAGGGGAATACTTTGCCTATAGTATTTTCACAGTAGGAAGCTTAAGTACTGGAAATAAACTTTATGCTACAGGATAAAGCAATTCATAGCATCATTCAAGTCACTCCTGATACAAGCTTACTGCTTCACCCCATTCTGTATGGACAGTTAGGAAGGATCCACTGTGCTGGCACCCTGCTGTGGTCTGGCACTCCGCTGGGACCCAGAAGTGCTGGGGGATGGAGGCCATCTGCAGACTCATTGAGGCAGAAGAAGGGAAGCAGAAAAAGGTAGAGTGGACCACGTAGCACCAAGCAAGGTAGAAACCAGAGACGCAGAGGTCTGAGATTGCTTGCTGTAAAGGACTGATACAGAGGCAGAACGAGTTTGGTAATGGCACCGCACTGACTGCTAAAGCGCAGCAGAGTAGACGAGCCTGGCACTGGCCAGTGCTTGTTCCAGCAGCCGGGCTTGCAGTCCTGCCGAAGGGCTGTCTCTGCCGTGTGAGGAAGATGAGGTTCTGGGCACCGTGGGACAGTGTAATCTGCTCAGCACATGTCCCAAGGAAGGTGTGGTTGGTGGGTTCTCTTTCTCTTGCTTGTTAAGAAAAACAGGCTATTTAGCTGGATTCTGAAGTTGCTTCTTGCCTTGGTAATGGTTGGTGCCAACTACTTCTTTGTGGCTTGTCTTATATTTTCTTGGCTCTGCCTGCTAAATTTTTTACAGGAAATGTACAAATGGTCAAATCTGAAAGAAAGCTTTCTTGAGCTAAGCCATCCTCTTGCACACAAATCTGACCTTGCAATAGGAGTTTTTATCTGTCTGATCATGTATACTGCCACTGCACATGCTGCCTTCAGTGTCACGGGCCAGTCCCATCGCAGAGCAAGACCCATCTGAAGAGCACTAGGATGGCCTCATTCCATATCACCTTCCAAAGGAGATGGAGCATTTCTGTCCTGTGCAGGAGACCACCAGAGAGCTTTAACCCAGGAGGTCACGGAGTGCCTTGGCTTTTTGCCTCTAGCTGTGGTGCACATTTTATGAAAAGCCTCTGGTGAAGGGAGCCTGCCAGAACACTCTTGCTGACCTGAAACTGGATTACCTGGATCTCTACCTCATGCACTGGCCTCTTGGGTTCAAGATACAGTAACAGTAATGCCCTTGGCTTTCCCTCCTGGGAGACTTCCTCAAAACTGCCCGTAATGCTTGTAGCACTACTGCTGCAGCAGTCCTGAAAAACCATGTGTCTGTTGTGTGCACTAGCACTGGTCCGGTGCTGCTCATTCAGCTTTACCCTGGCCTCGTGAGCCAGGCTCTTGATCTCTGCCCCTGAGAACACTGCTTGCACAGCGTCCTCTGCCCTTTGGCAAGTTGAAGAGGCAGACCTAGCACTAAGGTCAGGCCTCCCAGCTGCAAGCATAAGCTATGCCACTTTCCCTTTCTTTTAAAAATCCAAAGCATGCTCATCTGAAAATTACTCCTTGCGAGAAGGAGGGCTGTCCTTCGCTGCCTGACAGAAATTCTTTCCTCTGCATGTTACAGAATCGCAGAGCGAAAGAAAATGCTTCTGTTTTCCATTTTTCTCTAAATCACCAAGTACTTAATACAGTCCAGATTGAGCTGACCTTGCCTGTAGGAGCCTTAAGTGTTGTTTCACAGACCTTGGATTTCAAAAGATGAGGCTTTTCGATACCGAACTTTCACAGACTATGTGTACTTCAAATGATCTGTCAGTTTGTGCATATATATATATACACACATACCCTTAGCCGTTCCTTTCTGCTACACCCAGATCAAAGTCTCTATTCTACCTAATACTTTTGAACTCAGCTTCATTTCATTCTCTCAATATTGTTTTAGTTAGCTTTATGTGGACAAAGCTGCCAAGTGAAACTGCATAGTATTGTGGCATCTAGAAAATTCCAATCATTCAAAACACTTTGGCCATACTGTCTAGTTACAGGCTGTTCTAATTTTCCTAATACAGCAACTTAAACAGTGAGCGTCCCCATGGGAAATCTGTTAGCAGTACCTTTTTCAGCAAGTATACTCCAGTATAAATGTGTATGTTCACAGGACCAAAGTCAATCCTCCATATAACTTTTTAAAAACAACTAAAGAAGCTATTATTCCTAAACATGCATAACAGAACAGTACATGAAGTGACCCCATGTAAGACTCCAGGATATTGTTCTATAAGTACCTTCCTTTGCTGCATGCATTTTGTAGATCATCACTTCAATGGGTCCAGCAGAAATACCTGTCTTTGTTGGGATAGTAGGTGGCAAAAATGCCGTGACCTTGCATGAACTAAGAAATGACTGAAGATTTAATTTAGTTACTACAAGAATTACTTCCGTTTTCTTCACGCAGTATTAGCTTTAGCTCCTTACATTCCTGTTTGGTCCTTTTACATAGCTAGCATCCCAACAGAGATTATTTCAAGCATTTTCTCTCCCACTGACAGGCAGGAGATGAGCTGTTTCCCAAAGATGACAAAGGCATGTCTATACCTAGCAACACTGATATTCTACAGACATGGGAGGTAAGTTCAGCCACAGCAGAAGAGACACGTCCTCTGTCTTCATTAGTCTCTTCCATGTTTTCATTACCTTCAGCAGTCACAGAACTGTTGCCTCACGCATGCAAAAATAGCTGGAAGGAACATAAGGCAGTACAAAGTAGCTTTTCATAATGTCTATGCTTAGACATTACCTAGTTGTTCCTATTCTCCCAAGTGCTTCATTTGACTGCCTGACCCACAGTGACCTGCACAATCACTTTCAGCAGAGCTGCAGACCAGGCTGAAGTTAGAAAAAGTTTGTTGCTCAACCGTAACAACTGCACAATTGTCTTCACCACAGTTCTTGCACCCTTCTTGAATTGCTTAAATAAATTTTACAGAAATAAAGACATTTTTAGGTTGAGATCTTGCCTACGGTGTGAGGCACAGCCCTCTAGTTCTTACACAATAGTGGATTATTGAGTGTTGTTCTTTTCCTCATGCAACTTGGTGTGAATTTCCACAAACTGAGGGAATGAGAATTTGGGCTTGGGTGAGACAGCACTAACGTACCAGTACCTGCTCTTCCCTCAGAGAACTTTGCAACTCTAAGTAGTTGTTTTGTGCTACTCATGACGAGAAACAAGCCACATCAGGAAGAACATTTTCTTCATGACCTGTCTTGCATACCAGATGATGATTTTGCTCCACTTTGTGTTAGGCCATGGAAGAGCTAGTGGATGCTGGTCTGGTAAAAGCCATTGGAATCTCCAACTTTAACCATGAGCAGATTGAAAGAATCTTGAACAAACCAGGACTGAAGTACAAGCCTGCAAATAACCAGGTAAACTGCTAAGTGACTGCAGGTGAATAGTTTTCAGGGATTATAAAGATCTGATTACTGTTGAATGAGGAGATGGAAAAAGGGAGAATAAAGCAGACAACAGCGTGTACTCTAAATCCTGCTCTGTGGATATTTCTGAGTACACAAGGCACTTGGATACTTCCTTGGTTGTCTTGCCTTGCTGAACCACTGTTTATGAATGTTGGAGTATTTCCCTGGAAACATTCTTTCTGGAGGAATAAAGAACCTGGAGATGAGCTTTGTGAACCCCCCTCCAGCAAAATCTGTATCAGCACTTTGTATAAAAATAGGTGTCTTCAATACTAAGGATGCGTATTATCATGCAAGCCACTAGCAAATTAGGGGAAAAGGCAGCCTCTAATTGTATTAGGAGATAATCCATGGGGCACAACAATATTACAACAGTTCTGCTGCTATCAGCCTCTGTGCCTTTGTGTTGGCAGATTTAATGTCATCCATACCTCACCCAGGAGAAGCTAATCAAGTACTGTCAATCCAAAGGTATTGCTGTGACAGCATACTGTCCCCTTGGCTCTCCTGACAGACCATGGTAAGATTGCTTTGTGCTTTGCAAGGGAGCTGGCATGGATTATGCTTGTAACATTGAGACTACAAGTGCACTATTAATCAGTCATCTAGATACAGAACTTTGTTGCTAGGCTGGATCTTTCTATGGAGGTTTCTTGCTACTGATTTCTCTGTGTAGGCCTAAGCCAGAGGATCCTTCCCTTCTGGATGACCCCAGGATCAAAGAGATTGCAGCCAGCCACAACAAAACACCAGCACAGATAGGTAAGTGCAGTACCGTTGGGTACTCCTTCCTGTAACACAGCCATTAAGGAAAATAGAGCTGCGGAGTGGGTAGAACCTCCATCCATTCCTCATGAATTCTGCACTCCTTTGATTTTTCCCTAACAATGCAGATTTTTTATTATATGGCCTGCAAGACATGCTACTATTATCTCTTTGGCCCTCAAAAAGATTCTTGACCCATCTTCACATGTCAGTTCCCCTCTCAAGTCCTCCTGCAGAGAATGAAAGCCTTGCATGGACTGCTAGAAGTCTGGGTGGGAAGAAAAGGAGCTGACTCTCCCAAAACTGAATAGGAAAGGAGGCCTTCCATGTGGGCCTCCACCACTTCTCTCTTTGCTCTCCTGGAAGCGCTACCTAGTCCAGAGGGACAGGAATTATTTGAATTGTAGCTCCACAGAAAGGGTTTATTTCTACTGAAATATACACTGGATGGCAAACAGCTGTTGGAACAGGCTCTGTCTGCTTCCTCCAGAGCAGGAGCCATCCTCTCTCTCAGTTGTCTGTTCCTGCAGGTTCTCCTTCGCTTCCAGATCCAGAGAAATGTTGATTGCAATTCCCAAGTCCGTCACGCCACAGCGCATTGTGGAGAACCTCAAGGTGAATGATTATGAGTGGCGTGGGTGCTGTCCTTCAGGGACAGCATAGCTTCTCCCTGCAGAGCAAGCAGTGATCCTTTCTCACGCTTCCCAAGTCCTCCTCAGACAAAAGGACTGGGCTTTTTCTTTCTTTATGCTTACCTACTACTGAGTGTTAAGCCAGGCCTGCTTTTGGAGAGGACAGATGAACAGGTCTTATATGATACTTCCTGTTCTGTGCCTTGTGGATGAATCAGCAAGCATAGCTTACTTGGAGCCCCCACACAGTAACAGGCCAGAAAAGTCTTATATAGAATAAGCAATGTTCATAAAATAGTTCTTGTGTCCATAAAACAAGTTGTTCCTCTACTTGTTAATTCAGTGGTCCATGACTGAAAATAGACCCTCCAGTGTGGAGCTGGTCTCTCATCTTGTCTTTCTCTTGCTAGGTGTTTGACTTTGAATTGACTAAAAAGAAGATGGCAACCATTCTCAGCTTTAACAGAAGCTGGAGGATCTGTGCAATGAGCATGTAAGTGACACTGCTTGTTTCCTTCCAACTGTAAAATTTTGAATATACAGGGAATTTTGTGTCACAGTTACTAGGTAGCATGAAATTCAGTTTATTTAAAAATCATACGAACTCAAATTCCAACTGCTTTGTCCCAAAAATACTTTTTCAGGACAGGTCTTAATAGTTTCATTTTAAAAACAAACAAAACAAAACAAAACAAAGAAAGAAAACAAACTACACTCTCATTTTGAATTCAGTTTCCAGGAAACTCTCTGTAACTTGAATTACCAAAAAAAAAAAGTTCTGGATGGTCATTTCATCTTTATCTGTATTAGAGAAATGAGGACACATATCTCCACATATTCTCCCTGTAATTACATGATGCAGATCCTCCCTTGGTGGCTCCTCCATGCACCCAATGCACCTCTACGTAACATTTAGGTCACCCATGAAAATAACATTCTCTCTTTGATTTCTTTCAGGTCCAAAACTCACAAGGAGTATCCTTTCCATGCAGAATACTGAAGATGCTTGTAACATGGCCTTCGCTAGACATCTGGTGTCTCACGTGTCTCTGCTATAACTTTGAGCTGTCTATTTATCTAGTTTTCTTACTGCATCTGCCTTGCTGCTGCTAGAGAAGACATGAGATGTTTATCCCATGAAATTTGTTTGAGTTCTTTTTTTGGAAGAAGGAAAAAGTATTTTCTACATATCAAAATGTGGGGTGTAATAATTTTCTGCTTAATAGAAGAGACGATTACTATTGAAGAGCCTAAGCAGAAGTGCTAAGCAGAAAATGGGGAGAGAGTTTGTACCACTATTCAGTGATTGCCTTCAGTCATGCATCAGCAGAAACCAGATGTTGACAAACCCCATGCATCCACAATTTCATCAGAAGTGTCCCATATTTTAAGTAAAATTGACTTCAAAATGCAAAAACATAATTGGCTGAAAGTCCTCCATCTAGCGTAGGGAAAAACCCAAAACCCTCCTAACCCAGAGACGCACAGAAAGGTCGCCTGCAGTCACCTGCACCTTGGGGACACGAATCCTCCCTGGGACAGCAAAGCCACTTGGCACTTTCTCCTGGCGGGACCAGAGGGCAGCCAGCTCTCAGAGGAGACCCACCTTGCCCCCTCCCCACCAGCCACCAGCTCCCAGCAGTGCCTGGAGTGCATTTTAGGTGCCGCACAACCTAGGTGTCTGCCCCTGCACAGGAGAGGCTCAGCCCCTCAGTGCTGTGCCCAAATTGCCAGCACTTAGGATATTGTCCCCAAAATTTCCCCTTTCAATTCACAAAGATAATCCAAGACCATGTGTTTCTCAGCTTCCTGAAGGAAGCAGCCCACAAAGCCCTCAGCAATATCCAGGCAGAAGTAAGACATCCGTCCTGCAAAAAAAATACACCGAGTTATTGAACCCAGTAAGGGTACACTAATATGGTGTGGAAGCCAAAGATGTAGGGAAGTTCTACCACCTTTCACAACCACCCTCTTTCCCTTGGAAAGCTCCTGCTCAAACACTTGCTCTAACTCACAGCAGAGCCACCATCGTGGGCACAGTCACACAAATTCATCCAGACACTTCTTGGCTAATGGCAGCACTTATTGCCCCATCCCACCCATGCCAAAGGGCTCTCCTGCTCCCACCTGAAGGGTCTCCTCTCATCCCAGGGCACACACAACAACCTACTGAAAGAAAGAAGACATCAGAGGGGTTTAGCCATATCAACTTGCTGAAACAGGCCTATGTGTCAGGGATATGCAGACAGGAGCTGCCTGCCTAGGGCGGGCAAATTAACCTGGATCTGTCACAGAGAGTGAGAGTACATGCTCATAGTTTCGTTTCTAGAGTTTTATTTTAAGTACACAGTTTTGCCAGCTCAACAGATTAATAGCTAAATATCATAATTATCAAAGACTGAAGTCTTAAAAAAAAAACCTTGAGAAGACACAGAGATGGTGGTGGGACCTCAGAGGATGCTCCTGGCTCGATCTGAACTCAATGCAAGAAAGAGGCCAAGGTCTTAGAACTGGATTAAACCTCTGTCCTCCTGTCTGCATTCCTGCCTTAACAAGCATCTGGAAGTTAAATCAGTGTACAACATTTAGCAAGATAAACATCCTGTTTCAGTATATTTCTTTCCCAAAGGCCCCACCATCATCTGACAATGCCAGCTACACCTTCAGGACAGAGAAACAACTGACTGCTCCTGTGTCTTAGCATGATCTGGGGAAAGTCTTACACCAGCAGGTGCAAACAGCAAAGCAAAACACAAACCTTCTGCTCAAAATCCTCTGTTAAAAGACCAAGACGTCTCTCATTCAAGAAACCATTAGGGAAAACCAAGCACCCACCTTCACAGGAGAACACGGACAGGCCACAGAGGAAGCAACACAAAAATCTCAGAAGAAAACAAGAGGAAGGACAAATTGCATTTCTCAGCCATGCTCTCCAAATCTCATTATCTGTCATCACACGCTCTACCCAGCTCCTTGCTGCAGGAACACAAGGCTTTGAAACCTCTCCCCAAAAAGACAGGCTCAGAAGAATGAGAACAAATGCTGCAGGGTTTTCTGCCCTTTCTTACAGGAGATCCCACCTTACTGGCCAAACAGCCAGGCTTTCCAAGCTTTTACAGACTTGCAGAGCACAACTCTCTGATGGCACCATTTCACCTTGGTGCTGCTTCAGTACAAAATCTGGCAGTTCCTACACCAAGACTTGAACCCACTCACCCTTGTTTCTGAATGTGACACTGCTGACACTAATAAATCACCAGCATAGCACCACAAGCTTGAGTGCCTTGGGAATACAAAGAAGAGTGGGAGCAAACTGGCACTTCATCTGGTCTCTAGGCTCTCTTGAGAAAGTACATCACAGCCAGAGCAAAATGTGTCATTTTGCATTTTTCACCGACTTCTCTGAACAACGAACCAGTGCCCAAGAAGCTGAGCAGACTCAGAGCAGATCTATGGAGAAGGAATCCCCAAAAAGGATGAAAGATAAGCCCTGAGTTGTATAACTGTTATGTGATTCAACTGAAACACCACATCCTGCTGAAAACAGCTGATGGCACTAACACAAAACAGGGGGAAGATTAAAGAGAAAAACTAATTATCTTGTCTGCCTTCAGTTAAATGAAGCAAAAGGAGCCTGGGCATCAGCTGTGGGAGAGGCACCCAGAGAAAAATGCACCATTATACATACTCTGAACTTATGCTTGTACCTGAATCAATTCTCTGAGTATAAGCAAACTGCAAAGCCTCCCAAGCAGCCCTGACATACCATTATGGAGTACTTATAGGATCCTGCTGATAAATCAGGTTTTTTTCACTGCACTGTGGCTACCTCATCAGTACAGTGTATTTTGCCTCTCCAAAACTTCAAAGTCAGTTTCTAATGTGAAATTAAAGGTCACCTACCATTTATTTCCACACTTGTGTATTTCATTCTGAAATATGGTCTGCATCTCCCTAAAGACAGAGGGACAATGTGATCATTGTGACATTCACTGAAAACTCACTACTCTTCTGCAGCTTCGAAAACATACTACAAAATACTTCTGTGCAACATTTAAAATGAAGTGGTTTAAACTCATTATTTTCCAAATTACTCATAAGCTCAGTTGCCCCAAAGTGAAAGCTGCATTCATCCCATCTGGAGAAGGGAACTGGGTGCTCCCCACTCTCACAAGCCAGCCACACAGAGGTTTCTCTAGCCATCTCACTTCATCAGCATGCAGGGTGACAAGGCTCCTGGCACCAGCCCAGGCCACCATCGCTGTGGTGGGGACACGCTGCTCCAGCCAAAAGGGCTCAGCCCTTCCTCGGCCCACGGCTGGCAGCCCGCAACCACACAGCCAGCGGCGAGGGAGCAGCTCCGCGCGCTGAGAGCAAGAGACTTCTGTCTCATGCCCTGCGCCGGGACTCCTCTTTATTGACTCATTTTGGGACACATCCTGCCTCTACCGATGACAAACCGAGGAGCAAAGTGCCACTGAACGAAACAGGCTCTCCATCCGGTAACCGGTGGGGTGAACTGCAGCAGCGTGTTGCAACACCCCAGCGTGTATCACAAGCGAGATCTGCGTGAACAACCCACGGCACAGGGACAGGGTGCTGCAGGAGCTGAACCCCGCACAGTCACAAGCTGGATGGGAGCACAGCCGCCCCCAGCCCTTATCACCGGGAGGAGGGGGCCGCAGGGCGCACCCCACGGGGGGGGATCACCTCCGCGATTTTTGACTGATTCAGCTGTCACAAGAGCCCACACGAGCCAAGCCTCAGCAGAAGGCCCTCCCGAGACGGAGCTGCCCTGCCCTGCCCTGCCCTGGAGGGGTCGGTGTGAGGCCCGCTAGGCCCCGGCACGGCCCTTACGGCCCGGCTCTGCCGCAGGCCCCCGGCGGGCGGCTCCTCCGGCCGCGGCCGCCTGCCCGGCGCCGGGCCTCAGCAGCCGGGCCCGCCTGACAGGGCCGTCGGCTCCCGTGGGAAACGCCACTCGCGGAGAAACGCCTAACCGGCCCCAGGCGGGCGGGAGGGGGCGCTGGGGGCGGCCCAGGGGCGCTGCGGGGCACCCCCAGGCATCCCCCCCACGCGCAAGTAGCTCCCCCTGTACCTTACCATAGCAACGGGCCGGGATCCCCATTGGTTATCCCTCTTCGCTGCTGATTGGGCTGCGCTGCCATCGGGGCAGGACTTGAGCGGCGATTGGCTACTGCCGAGGGGAAGGCCGAGCGGTACCAGCCGCCGTTCACTTTCGGGAAGGACCGTACCGGCAGCTGTTACAGCGCTCGGCGGGCGGCGCGTTCCCGAGTGGGGCCATGGCGACCTACGCGCGGCTGGGCGCCGCGGCCAAGATGCCCCTCCTGGGGCTGGGCACGTGGAAGGTAACGGCGGCGAGCCCTCCTGCGGCGGGGCCCGGGGCCGCCGCCATACCGTGGCCCCTCGCTCCCAGAGCGGGCACCGCGCTGCCGGTGCCCCGACGCCCCGACGCCCCGGGCGGGGTCCCGGGCTGGGTAGGGCCGCGCCGCTCGGCACCGAGGGTCCCTCCCTGCCCGCCGGCCCCTGGCAGCGGCCCGGGCGAGCTCCTGCGCCGCCGTGGGGCTCTGCCCGGGGGCGCGGGTCGCCGGGGCCTGGGCTGAGGCCCCTCTGCTGGGCCGGGCCCCGCCGGCTGGAGGGCTTCTCCTCCGCGGAGCGGCGTGGGCAAGCGAGGAGGCCGTGGCCCGGCTCTGGAGAGCTGTCCTGGTGTTGGGGCCTCAGCAAAGGCACTCGAGAGCCCTGCCTGGGAGTGGGGTTGCAGAGGAACGGCTGGAGGTTGGCTGCGAGCTCAGCTGCCTCTGCCCGAGGTGTGTACGGACCCAAGAAAGCTTTTTGGAAAAGCTCCTCTTAAAGCCCCTTTGTGTGTTTATCTGCCTTCTGGCTACCTAAGGAGCGGCATGTGAGAATCCCAAATCAAGATGTATCATACCCTTTTTCCCTTCAGTCCCCCCCAGGTAAGGTGGCAGCTGCAGTGATGGCAGCTATTGATGCTGGGTACCGCCACTTTGACTGTGCCTATGTGTACCAGAATGAGAAGGAAGTTGGGGATGGGATCCAGCAGAAAATCAAGGAAGGCGTTGTGAAACGAGAGGACCTCTTCGTTGTCAGTAAGGTAAAAATCAGGTGGTCTTGGATCATAGACAGACCAGCTTCACCCGTGACATTGTTACAGTAGGAAACTGAAGTAGTTTTATGGTGTAGCATTGGAGAAGCTCGTAATGTAAATGAGATCACTCCTGATACAACTTTCTTGTTTCATTTCATCAGCACAGTGATAAGAGTTTGATTCTTTCCTGTCCACTAATAGTAATTTTTCTTGTTGTAACCATTGGAAAGGAAGAGTGACTTCCGTAAGCTTTGTGCAGGGAGAAGAATCAGCCGTATTCTAACTGTCTGGTGGCAGCTTTCTTTTCTTCCCTAGTCAATCCAATAACACTGAAGGAAGTCAAGACTCCGATTTCTTCCCCAAAATCTACAGAAAGCTTGAGTACCACAGCCTTGCTGTGGTCTGGCACTCTGGTGAGGAGACCCAGAAGTGCTGGGGGATGGATGAGGAGAGGCCATCTGCAGACCCATTGAGGCAGAAGAAGGGAAACAGAAAAAGGTAGAGTGGACCACGTAGCACCAAGCAAGGTAGAAACCAGAGACGCAGAGGTCTGAGATTGCTTGCTGTAAAGGACTGATACAGAGGCAGAACGAGTTTGGTAATGGCACCGCACTGACTGCTAAAGCGCAGCAGAGTAGACGAGCCTGGCACTGGCCGGTGCTTGTTCCAGCAGCCGGGCTTGCAGTCCTGCCGAAGGGGTGTCTCTGCCGTGTGAGGAAGATGAGGTTCTGGGCACCTTGGGACAGTGTGAGGGACACTGTGGGACAGTAATCTGCTCAGCACATGTCCCAAGGAAGGTGTGATTGGTGGGTTCTCTTTCTCTTGCTTGTTAAGAAAAACAGGCTATTTAGCTGGATTCTGAAGTTGCTTCTTGCCTTGGCAAATGTTGGTGCCAATCGTTTCTTTGTGGATTTTTTGAATTTTCTTGGCTTTGCCTACTACATTCAATGCAAGAGTTTTATGCATGTCAGGAATGACAGATATATGTCTTCATTTAAAAACCCCCTATTGCAAAGGCAGACTTTGTGTAGAAGAGGGTAGCACAAATTATGTCTTAACTAAAGGAACCAGAGGATTTTGTTATGATCCTGCTCAAATACCTGGACTGCCACTGCACATGCTGCCTTCAGTGTCACAGGCCAGTCCTGTCACAGAGCAAGCCCCATCTGAAGAGCACTAGGATGGCCTCATTCCACATCATCTTCCGAAGAAGATGGAGCGTTTTTGTCCTGTGTAGGAGAGCACCCAAGAGCTTTTAACCCAGGAGGTCATGGCGTGCCTTCTGTTTTTTTCTGTAGCTATGGTGCACGTTTCATGACAAACCTCTGGTGAAGGGAGCCTGCCAGAAGACTCTTGCTGACCTGAAACTGGATTACCTGGATCTCTACCTTGTGCACTGGCCTTTTGGTTTGAAGGTACAGTGGCAGCAATGCCCTTGGCTTTGTTTCTTGTGACTACAGCTTTTGGGGAGCTATATAGCTTTACAGCCCAACAATGGCTCTGTCTGAGAGATAATCACGTGTCTGTTGTGTGTACCAGCAGTGCTCTGGTGCTCAGCTTTACTCTGGCTATGTGAGCCAGGCTCTTGATCTCTGCCTCCGAGACTGTTGCTTGCATACCCCTTTGATTCTGGGAATGATGGTCTGAATACTAGGGGCAGGTCTCCCAGCTGCAAGCATAAGATAGACTGCACTCTCTTACAATCGGTGTATGCTCATCTGAAAATTACCCCTTGCGGGAAGAAGGGCTGAATTGCTGCCTGTCAGAAATCTTCCTCTGTGTGTTACAAAATCACAGAGCAAGAGAAGATATTTCCGTTTTCCATTTCTCTCTTTAATCATCAGGTCCTTAATACAGTACAGATTAAGCTTGCAGGAGCCTTAGTATTGTTCCACTGAGACAGGAATTCAAAAGGTGAAACTTCTTGGGGCCCTAAACTCTTTCACAGATTAGTGAAGGAGTTGATGCCTCAGTTTGACTATTTCTAGTCTTAGCCTTTGTGTCCTGCTACAGTCTGATCAGTTTCCATCCTACCTGTTGCTTTTGAGATGCTCATCTTTATTTCATACTCTATTTTAGCTTTATGTTAACAAAGCCATGAAAATGAAACCGTCTCATGGTTGCAGGAGCAAAGAGCTGTTAAATGCAGTTCAGTCTTGGTGTCTTTTCATAACTTGTACGCAAAGGCTATTCTAATTTCCTAGAATTAGCAGCTTTACACTGAGCTTTGTCATGGAAGAACTGTCACTGCACATAATACCTCTTTTGAGCAGATCTGATGTTGTGTAGACCAAAGCTGTGTGCTCCTAGTACCTAACAAGGTTCCTTTATACCCTCCTGGAAAAAGAACAAAACCAGTTTTTCTGAAGCAGACACAAAAGAACAAAACATGAAGTGAACGTGTATGAGACTGGAGGCTATAGTTCTGAGTGGTTTGTGTCCCTGTAGGTGTCTGAGTGAGTCATCACTTTGAGGGGTCCAGCAGAAAAAACCTGTCTTTATGGGAATGGTCACTGGCAAAAATGCCTGAAATTGCTCCCACTCCTCAGGAAGGAATAACTGAATGTAGACAAAAATTAGTGTTCTTGCCTGCACTAGAAGTTTAAGCTATTGTGGTTGTGAGCTCTCATGGTGTTAAGCAAACTTCTCAACAGATTTTCAAGCATTTTCTCTCCCACTGACAGGCAGGAGAGGAGCTGTTTCCCACAGATGGCAAAGGCATGTCTATACCCAGCAACACAGATATTCTGCATACGTGGGAGGTAAGTTCAGCCACAGTGGAAGGGTCATGTCTTCTGTCCTCAGCAGTGGTGTTAGCTTCAGCAGTCACAGAATGGCTCATGCATATATGCAGAATTAGTTGGAAAGAATTCACAAAAGTATGTGGTAGCTTTTGAAAATGTGCATGCTTAGACACGCTATTATTCCTATTCACTATGGATTAGTATCTCAAGTTACTGAGCTGCACAGTCACTTTCAGTGGAGCTGCAGACCAGACTGAGGCTAGAAAAAGTTATTTACTTGAGTGTAACTATATGATTTTTCTTTACCACAGTTCTCATGCAGTTCTTGAACTGCTCAAACAGATTTTGCAGAAACAGACACTTGGGTTATGATCCTGCCATCCTCCTAGGACACAGCCCTCCAGTGCTGTGACAACAGTAGAGTTAGAGTCTTCTTTTCCTTGTGTAACTCAGTGAATTTCACAGTCTCAGAAATTACTTTGGGCAGAAGATATGGCATAGATACTACCAGTACCCACTTTTCCCCT